>NC_060072.1:3664375-4885000 GCF_922984935.1 Meles meles
AATGCCAATGACAGGAAGCAAAGCACTTCTTTCTAAAGCTTCCTGGGAACTCACTGAAATGTGACTGGAAGCAGGAAACCCGAAACCCCCCCTACATGCCCCCAGAGCTCCTGGAAATGGGGTGGGGGGGCGGTTCAGTCATGGAGGAACCGCACCAGCCTTCACGCTGCCAGACGAAAGGCAGGGTGTCTCTGGAGAATGAACCATGGCCCAGAGTGGCAGTGGTCAAACTGTTACAGGGCAAACGAGACCCCTGTCCAAGGGCCACTGTGTCCCTCTCCTGCCAGGCACCCCGACACAAAGTGGGCTGCAAACACTACCGGTGACCTAGGACTGCGTCTGTACGTCCACCCAAACCCCAGTGAAGTCTTCCTGCAGGTGCGAGGCCTGCGGGACATGTGACCCCGGAAGCGCCATCTCCCCACTCAGCACGTGGGTGGGGCCGTGGGGACACGGCAGGGACCCGCACAAATGTGTTTTTCCCTCTTGCTCTCAGGGTGGTTTCCTGACTCAGGGCTCTGCAGGCTGGAGGAAGGGGAGGACGGGAAACCCATCCACATGCAGCCCAGGCGAGAAAGCTGCGTGCTCTGGGTCAGCAAAGGGTCCGGGACAACAGCCCGCAGGAGAATTCCCACCACATGGGCAGAGGAGAGCAGATCTCAGTCATGCTCATGGTGCTGAGGCAACCGACGTGTTTGGTGAAAATCCTGTCCCCCCTGTCCCATGGCTTCGTAGCACCTCACCCTCACAGCGCCTGGAAACTAAATACTGACACGCCCGCCCCGTCTACCCCCCGGAGAGAACAGCACGGACCCGGCAAGGACGCTACTCCCAGCGGGGCCAGCACTGCACCAGGAACAAGACGCAAAAGCCGTGAACTTCTCGAGGGACGAATCCCCGCACAGCCCCCCGATGCACAGCCTAGCAGACGAGGCAGAAAAGCCTGAAGCAGAAGACGCATTTTTGTAGTTTTCCAAAATCGGTGCTCGGAGGGCCAGAGGACGGGAGATGAGGAAGGGAGGGGCTGGGCTCCTAGGCGCACCTTGAACGTGAGAAATAACCTGAGGGCAAAACCGCCCCCCTCAGCACTTAAATGCACGCTTCACACTTATATAAGGAAAATGGTACTTGTTTAATAAAAGAGTCAGAGCACGGAGTCCAGACGCACACAGATAGGAAAGGCGTGCTCCGCCCCTCCTCCCCCCCGAGATCACCCGCACTCCGGGGCAGTGTCGTCTGGCTACAGATTAAGTGCCACACTGGGTCCCGATTTCCAGGGAGAACATTCTAGCCCTGCTGTCTGGGCTCTCTGACTTAATAATAATTAAAAAGCCAAATGGAGTGGTCGTTTCTTTCATAAAATTCGGTCTGAAAAGAGAAACACTGAAACACAGCCCTTACAGGCGGGCTCTCACGCACGAGCCCGGCTCATGAATATGCATGGCCGTCCTTGTTAGCGCCCCTGAAAGCCCGGAGCCCCGGGCAGCCCCGAGTGTCACTAGGGAGATTAAAGCGAGTCCCAGTTAATATTCACATGGCCCTCTTGTTCCCGCTCTGAAGAGACAGACGGAAAGAACGAGTGGGGGAGAAAATTAAACATCTTCCAACGTCTAATCCTACCAGCACGTGAAGTGCTTTATTGTGTGCCCAGCTTTAGAGAGATGGCTTCTAAAGTTTCCATAGCTACTGCAAATACAAGGCGTGAGCCTGGGAGCTACAGAGCTGCCTTGAAAGGGCCCTGCCAGCAGCGACCTCGAGCGAGGACGCCACAGGGCCAGCCGGCTCCTCCGTGGAGGGCTCCGGTGTCTGGAAACAAGGACAAGCACAAAGACCGAGCAGCTCAGGACCGCTGAGCTTGGGAAGGTGAAGGCCGCTCCCAGGCCCAGAGCCACGGCCCGGCTTCAGAAAGACACAGGCCCAGCATCGAACCTTGTGGCTTGGCACAAATGAGGTGATGAGGTGTTCACGGGCCACAAAAATGGGGGCTGGCAGATGACACGATCTAGGAAAAAATACCGCACAGCAAGGCTATTACTAGCTAGCACATTTATGTGTCAAATTCACTTTATAGATTATTTATTTGAGAGAGAGAGAGCGAGCGCTTGTACACACAAATCAGGGAAGGGGAAAGGGCAGAGGAAAAGGGAGACGCAGGCTTCCTGAGGAGCAGGGAGCCCGAAGTGGGGCTTGCTCTCGGGACCCTGAGATCCTGACCTGAGCCGAAGGCAGACGACTGAGCCACCCAGGCGCCCCCCAAATTCACTTTAAAGTCAGGTGAGTGTAAACACTGAAGCTGGAACTGTCTGATGAGGAAGACGCCCTCTAAGGAAGGAGGTGTCTTTCAGTTACTGGAACCAGAGGCACTTACAAAGTCCTGTGCTGTATGGGAACGCAGGGGCCCGGGAGGGGGACAGGGACTCCCTTCTGGTCACTGTTCTCTCTCTAGCTGGAAGACCGCTGAGAACGGAGGTCGGCAAATTAGGGCCTGTGTTTCTGTGCAGACACAAGCTTAGTTTTTATATCTTTACATGCTTGGGAAAAATAATCAAGACTACTTACTACTAGTGTGTGACACGTGAAAATTATCTGAAACTCAAACTGCAGTGTCCAGAATAAGTAAAGTTTTATTGGTACGCAGCCACGCCCACTCATTTACGTTCAGACTCTGGCTGCTTTTTGGCTGCAACAGCTGAGCCGTGGGGCTGCAGCAGAGACAGGACAGTGGGCATAGCCAAAAATACCTATGAAAAGGTTGGCAACCTCTGGCATAGAACATGGAAGGCATCAGTAAGTATCTGTTGAATTTTATAAACAAACTTTTAAAAGTACTAGCATTAGGGGTGCCCGGGGGGCTCAGTGGGTTGAAGCCTCTGCCTTCGGCTCAGGTCATGATCTCAGGGTCCTGGGATTGAGCCCCGCATCAGACTCTCTCTGCTCGGCAGGGAATCTGCTTCCCTTCCTCTCTCTCTGCCTGCCTCTCTGCCTACTTGTGATCTCTCTCCGTCAAATAAATAAAATCTTTTAAAAAAAAGTACTGGCATTGAAAAACTTACATTTAATTAAAACAATTTAAACATATTAAAAGATTTTGCTTATGCGTATACATACATGTGCCCTATCCAAATACAATGCTTCATGTACTGTGTGTATACAGATGTATAATGGGTACATCTAGATTTAACAGAATCTATACTAGGCATATATCCAATAGATGTACTGTATTTTAGTATCTACATTTAACTGTTGCTTCCAGGATATATTTTCCAACATTACTTGTAGACAACAAACCCACTTATGGCAAGGGATTTACGTCGTGTCTATTACAGTATACCACTTCACAGCGCAGAGTATGAAAAATCTTTTATGAGGTTGGTCTGAGAAGACGGTGTTCAGTGAGGCAAGCGCACTTTAAGCAGGCTTTCACAAAAATCAGTATGGTTTTACATAAGCTCCGTATCTGAACCAGTATCTTCGCAGAATTGGTAAAGTGGCAGAATTTTTCAGAGTGCAAGAAAGGAGTTGAGTGTAAAACGGTTCGGGAACTGCTTTACGTTGCTAAAAACCAAAATACTTCTCAGTGTGTCAGGTCTGCCGGCCAAAGACCCAGCTCGGCCGCGGGATCGGAAGAGCGCCTTCTCTCCCTGCTGTGATGACCTGCTGCCGCCCTCCTCCCAGCCGCGCACGTCGGAGAAGCCGACCCCGAGTCGGGGGTGGCGTGTCTGGGGTTGGAGGGGGCGTTCCCTGAGTCCTAACCAACCTCAGCCCCGCTCTCCAAGCCTTCGCTTTCTGAGGGAAAACGTGGCACTTCCCAAACTGCTGCCCAGGGACCCCTGGGCTCCCCTGAGCCTTCTGCTGGAGGAGGAGGAGCTCCTGCAAACCAAGGAGGACTTCCCAGCGCAGGTGGCGACGGAGGAAGAGCTCACACAGCTCGGGGGCGTTGGGAGGGTAAGCAGGTGCCGAGCTGCGGAGGCAGGAGGGACGGCAGTTTATAGCTGAGATGTCGAGCAGGGGACGTGGCCGGGCAGGAGAGGTCCTTGAGGAGGGACAGACCCAGAAACCGCCACCATCCTTCCTCCCCAAAGCCATCCACGCTTCTCCTGCACAGGCTGCCTCTACCTCCAAAGGCCGACGGACGTCACCTCATTGCCCCCTCCGTCTTCCGTCGTTACCTTCCGCTCTTTACGCTCCTGCGTCACTCAGCTAACGACACACTCTTCTCCATCAGAAGTTAAAGTCGGAGTCTTTCTAGCGCGGATTCTATCCGGGAGTCTCCCTGCTGGAAACCGCGTGTGCCCAATAACCATCGCAAAGCCAGCCGTTGGGCTCCCTCTTCCTCTCCAGATCGTTGGTCTATCTGGTTTCTAATTTCCCTCCACAGTTTTGTATTTTAATAGGTGGGAACATCTGCGGTTCCCGTGTCTCCGCGTCGTGCTGATTCCTGCTGCCCGGGCCCTGCGGTGTGTCGTGTCTTAACAGCATTCACACCCGGATGGACGCGTCCTCCCGTATTTGCCAATTACTGGCTAATTGTGACTCCCGAGAGTGGTAAAAACAATAACGCCAACAGAAGAGCCAGGGGTGGGGGCGGGGATAGCGGCAAGGTCTGTAGATCCGAGGTCCCTTCTGAAGAACATAAAACAACACTTGGGGTTGGTATGTGCTCCGAGAAGGAGCAGTTCGTCTTCTCGGAGGGAAAAGTCAGGCCCGAAACACCATCTCTGAAAGCAGAGGCTGTCTGCTGGCCCCTAGATCCCTCGGGACCTGGGACATCAAAGCAAGTACGACAGGGCCAGGAAAACAAACCAATTCTGACCACTCTGTGTCCATGCAAATGTCAACCAAAGGTATCCTCTCTCTGGGTCTAACCCAAATCGGCACTCTCTTACTCTCTTAGTGACTCTGAAACAAAGGGCACGTTCTCTGCCCTCAGTACGCACAATTTACTTTCCGTAAGTGGAGCTTTTCCAGGGGCGATCCGACAGTGACCACCTCTCGGGCCTCCCCCCCTCTCTCCAGCCCGGACCGTGTCTCTAACCCTACATGGCCCCATGTCCTCAGCAGCAGCTCGCTCTGGGCCCTTTACAAATCCCAGATGTAGAAACCCCAACATCCAAGATGAGCAGAGAAGATGTCGCTGTCGCCACGGCCAGCCAGCCTGTGCACGTGGCAGGGGAGCGACGGGAAGACGATACCCTGCCCTCTGTCACTACACGCACTCCCCGCTCCAGCAGCTTCTGTGGCCGCGTGAGGGCCGCAGGGCAGGTACCCCGCATCTACGGGGTTTTGGTGGGAAAGAATCCTACGGCCCGGAGACTAATTTTGTCCATTGCGTATTCTGGAATCATCTTTCCAGCCACTTGAAAGCACAGTGTGGTACGAAGAGTCAGAGTCTGGCCTTCGTGTCGCACAACAGGTTTCGGGATCAGAAACAACCGATACCACTTCTAACTTAAACCACATGAAAGGCTTCTGGGGCCACAAAGTCGTTCCATTTGTATCCGGGCCGCCCTCCAATGTCGTTTCTGAGACGCCAGCCCAGCCCCCAAAATGCCGTGTGCTTGGCCGGGCCAGAACATGGTGGGCAGGGCCCAGACACTCAATGATTCCTCTAGAGCCCCTCATGCTGGGTGTCCCTCCCCTCCGTGACCCTCCCCCTCGGTGCCCCTTCTCAGGCTGCTGTCCCTGGGAAAATCTTTCGTCCTTCGATGGAACAAGCGCACCTGTGTGCAGGGACTGCTGTCCTCATCCCCGGAGTTCCCGGCACACAGAGAGGAGACACGGATTGGCTGTTTGCTGGACGAAGGGCCCTTGGTGCCTGCCTTCTCTCTCCCTGGAATCTTCCACACCACTGGGACCATATGTGGGACGTTACTGAGTAAATGCACGCGACGCCCAGCGCTGCTCCGAGTTGGCCTTGGTGCTGCAAGGGCGATGGGGCCATGGCCGACGTGGAGACCGTGGCAGGAGAAGATGCGCTGCCCCCCCAAGATCGTGGGGCCCTGAGGACTGACCGCGTGTGAGCAGAGGGAGCGCAGCAGAGACAGCCCGGAAGCCCCAGGCCCCGTGTGCTGGGCAGGAGGACCCCTGTCAGGTGCCCTGTGCTCTTCCAGATAAGGGACTCACTGGGTCGCTAGCTGCCTCAAATGAACTTCTCTTCAGAGACGATGTTACTGCTGCCTTTGATGTGAGCACGGCTGGGCCGGAGGATCGAACCCCAGCAGAGGGTCAGACCACTTGATCCTCTACAAACGCACCACGCCATAGGGGTGCACAATCACCCCATTTTACTGATGAGAACACAAGACACAGGGGCTCGGGCTTGTCCGCGGTCACACAACCAGAAGGGGCCGAGCCAGGGTCGGAGCAACGCGGCCACGCGGCTTCCAAGCACTTGCAAGCAGGCACACAGGCAGGGGGAGATGTCTGCGGGAAGGGCTCACTTCCTCCCGCTCACTCTGACCAGGAGCTTCTAGACTTCGCCTACGCCACCCGTTAAAAGAATGCCAGGTTTCGGGGCGCCTGGGTGGCTCAGTGGGTTAAGCCGCTGCCTTCGGCTCAGGCCATGATCTCAGGGTCCTGGGATCGAGTCCCGCATAGGGCTCTCTGCTGAGCCGGGAGTCTGCTTCCCTTCCTCTCTCTGCCTGCCTCTCTGCCTACTTGTGATCTCTCTGTCAAATAAATAAAATCTTTAAAAAAAAAAAAAAAGAATGCCAGGTTTCCTGACACTTGAAATCAGGTCCCTGAAATCCCAGAGGGCAGGACAGGCTGGGAGATACTAGAGTGACCACCTCTGTGCAATTACCTGGGAAGCTGCCAACGAAGAGTTCAAAATGAAATTAGCGTTTGGGGCAGGAAAAGCTGTGTCGTCTAAATGACGGAGACCAGTGCCGGCCTAGCGCTGACGGCGTCCCACGTCACCGAGGCACAGCTGAGCGTCAGAGATGCTGCCAAGCTACCAAGGCTCAGGAGAAGAGCGAACAGTGTGGGGTTCCGGCAGACGCGAGGCGAGACACAGCGGGCACGGAGAGGCAAGGAGGCTTCTCCTGCTGCGTACACTGGGCGCCAAGCGTCTGTTGTCACTGTCCTTGGCCCAGATGTCACTAGTCACCTGGGGGCAGTCTGTTCCATGGGTACCCCATGGCTGTCCTGCGTGCCTCTCCCCCTGCTCCTTGCCACAGCCCAGAAAGTCAGCATGCCCCCCACCCCCGGCAGATGCTGGGTGGCCTGCTGCAAAGCAAGCAGGGGAGGGGCTGGCGGTTCTCATTCCTGCCGTCGGCTTCTGTTTCCCCCACTGACAGGAGAGCGAAGAGCAGAGCGCAGAGCCGGACGCTCGCTCCTCCTCGTTATGGGAGGCGCTCTGCTGGATCCATTTCAAGGTGACGACGACCTCCAGCAGACATTGACCATGTGCAAATACCTTCCACAGTTACTGGAAATAATTACCACGGACCTTTCAGATGATTTAAAGGCCATATAGTTGGGTGTGACGGTGACATTAAGTTCTAAAGCTCCTCCCGGACACTTGTCTGTCTTCAAGCTTCTAGAACACTGGCTACTTCACTTTGGGGGTAAAATCTCCTTCAGTTACAGACACCTAATACTCCAACACGTTTTTCCACCTCTCTACCAACAACATGCTTCTTGAGCATGGCCCTGGGACGACACGGGGTACAGACACAAACAAGCTGCTGGTCACACACCCAGCCGTCCGGAGAACGGAACCGCCGTCTCGTCACTCACACAGCAAACAGGAAGACACTGCACTCCGTGCGGGGGGCACCGCCGCTCCCAGGATGGTCACGTCCCTGCCCCTGCAGCACCTACATTTCAGAGACCAACTCATCGGACAAGAGTGGTGGGAGGACGCCTCTCTGAGGAGGCACTGCCAAGCTGAGACCCACGGGAGAGAAAGAAACCGGTCCCCTAGTCACCTAGTGAGCTGGGGCAGACGGCTGTGGGCTGCGCATAAGCCCGTGGCACCAAGAAACGTCGAGGGCCCCTCGGTGGCTGGAGCGAGACGTGCGGGGCAGAGGACGCGGCACCTGCTGGGCAGTCACAAGACGGTAAGCTGTCTCTGTTTTACTCCAGTGCAGTTAGAAGCCGTAGCAGGAGCGACGCAGAAAACTCAAGACACTCTCCTGGGCGGCTGTGCGGACAGTGGTGTGGAGAGAGGCAAGCGTGGGAAGGGGTGGGGCGGTCCATGAGGAGTCCCCAGGGGCCAGAGGGAGGTTGTGGACCAGGACGGACCTGGGCTCAAATCCCAACGCTGCCATCTCCAAAGATGTGGGACTTTGGGCAGTTTACATTAGCTTGTCAGGGTGAAGCTGCTCCGGTCATCTGCGGGGACAGCAGGAGGGGTACGTCTTGCCTCGCACCTGGCGCCCAGCACCGCTCAGGGACAGCACAGGGCCCCGGGCGGGCGGTGGAAGCCCCGGCTCCTATCCGGCCTGGGGCTTCATGACCCCCGTCTCAACTTCTTCTCCCATTCAGTGAGGGGACAAAGGCATTCCCCAGTGTGTCAGAGGCCAATCCAGGACTCAGACGAAGCTCTTGGCTCCTGGAGTGAGAAAGTGCAGGTTCTAAATGCCGTGCCTGCTCTCACCAGCAGAGCGCAGAGCCGTGGCCAGTTACAAACCCTTTCTGCCTCCACTTCCTCTTCTGTAAAATGGGGGTCCTGACAGGCTCTGTCTCACAGAATGTTCATGGGGTTTAGACACACGGGCCGGCCGCCGCTGCCTCTGCAGCAGGAAGTCCCCCTGCGGTCAACAGAGCTGGGCCACAGAGAGAGCTAGACTCGCCGGGGTCAGGAAAAACCTGTCACTCAGCTGTCAGAACCAATTAGTTCTCTGGCTGCTACCCACGTGACCTGCTCAATGCATCCCCGAAATCAATGTCCCCGCCAGAATCTGATGGCACATGCGGGTCTCGTTAAACCCAGCAGCATTCCTGGGTTTCTTCCTTCTCCCTCTGTCACTTTTCAACGAGGGGACAGAGCAAAGGCAATCACCACGGAGGGAGGAAGGAGCGGAAACGGTGTGTCTGTGCACACGCACCTGTGTGCTCCAGAAGCATCGAGTCAGGGATGGGGATGGCCTGATGCCACAGTGCTGCTGACCTTCGTGGAACATTCGTGGAAAGCAGCACGGAATTCCAGCTGAGTATCACAGTCCCAATGCTACATGACAGCAGGCGCTGAGACAATGAAAGGGGGTCTTGCTTGAACTGGGATCATGGAAGACTTCTCTCCGATACACAGAATTTATTTCAAACTGGACGAACCGGGAGGGGTTGGCCAGTGTACACAGGGGAGCAGCCCAGGTCGAGCAGCAGCAGGTGCAGGCCTGGGAAAGGGAAGAGCCGCGGGTACCACGGAAGAGGGAGGCCAGTGCGCCAGGAGGGAAATCACGAAGGGCTGATGGGCGGGGTGAGGCCAGGAGACAGGAGGTCAGGAAGAGGCACCCCCTCCCCACCCCGGCTCAAGCCAGCCCTTACTACAGAGCCCTCTCTTTGCCAGGAACATCTGAGCACCTGTCCTCAAGGTACCCCCCACGAGACCGCAGGCCTCACGAGAGCAGAGAGGGGGGTCTCCTCCTTGGCCAGCGCTGTATCCCCAGCAGCGAGAACAGTGTCCACTGCATACCCAAGCAGACAGCAGGAAACAGTGCAGAATCCATAGACGGAAGAGATGACAGACACCAGGGACCTGAATCCAGCAATGCAGAAAAAGGATTGTGTAGGAAAGGCTGTTTAACATTCGAAATTGGCTCTCCCGGCTGTCAAGACGGTCATGTACTACGATGAAGACGGTATCGGGTAGGAACCATGGAAGGCCAACCTTCTGAACACAAACAGAAACAGAATCCTACATATGGACAGTGACGTGTCCCGCAGAGCCAGGGGTGAAAGGAAGGTCTTCTCATGGTGGGGCAACTACAGAACCACAGGAGGACAATGAAAGACTGCACCCGACTGCACGCCTGGTAAGAATGAGCGTTGGGGGGGCGCCTGGGTGGCTCAGTGGTTTAAGCCGCTGCCTTCGGCTCAGGTCATGATCTCAGGGTCCTGGGATCGAGTCCCGCATCGGGCTCTCTGCTCGGCAGGGAGCCTGCTTCCCTCTCACTCTCTCTGGCTGCCTCTCTGCCTACTTGTGATCTCTCTCTGTCAAATAAATAAATAAACTCTTTAAAAAAAAAAAAAAAGAATGAGCGTTGGGTAGACCTCGGAGCCGCCAGCAAGGCCGACGACAGAGCCGCCAGCAGAAACACAGAAAGAAGCTCTGCCAGCCTCAGGGTCTCAGTGAGACACAAACCCACTAACCGCAGAGGGAAGAGAAAACTCGCCCAAGCACCCCAGGAGTCCGATCAGAGTCCGTTCTGGAAAGTGGTGCTGGGTGAGAAGGGGCCCAAAGGAGCCCTCCAGGGGACGGGACCGGTCTTCTTCTGGGTGACGGCTGTGGGGTGCGTGTGTACGTGGGGACACCCACACGTGGTGCATGGTACACTGACCTCTCAGCAAGAAAGATGCGTAAGAAAAATAAAAAGCAAGAGAATAAAACAAGCCACGGATCGGAGAGACGCTTTCAATTCACGTAAACGAACGAAGGAACACAGGAACTGTTTCTATGAATCAACTGAAGAAAAAGGAAGACGATGTAAACAGAGACAAAAAAGATATCTGGCGGCATCTTCGTGACACGGAAAGTCCCAATGGTCGGTAAGTGTCAAAACGTGCTTATGGGGCGCCTGGGTGGCTCAGTGGGTTAAGCCGCTGCCTTCGGCTCAGGTCATGATCTCAGGGTCCTGGGATCGAGTCCCGCATCAGGCCCTCTGCTCAGCAGCGAGCCTGCTTCCCTCTCTCTCTCTCTGCCTGCCTCTCTATTTGTGATCTCTGTCTGTCAAATAAATAAATAAATAAAATCTTAAAAAAAAAAAAAAAAAAGGTGCTTATGACTGATGACCGCTCCTCCCACAGCATCCCGGAAGCACGCTGCACGCATCGGAACGGCAAACCTCTTACAGTCCCGATCAAGCACCAGGGAGCGCGCAGGATGGAGAATGAACTGGTACGGCCGATTCTGAAGAGTGTGGTGTCACGGAGGAGCACACTGAAGGTAAACAAGCTGCAAGATGGAAATTCCAGAAATGTTCGCGGCGCCGTTCACGATCGACAGGAGCAGCCCCCAAGTTAAACTACCTAAAGGCCCAGCAACAGCTCAGAGAGAAAGCTGCTGCCGGGAGAGGACACCGTGAGCCGTCGGCAGTGATCTGGAAGGTGAGTCTGATGGCAGGTGACAAAACCACGCAGGCCAGGACTCCTCAGAAGCCAATCCGGAGACGGCCAACCGCAGCCCCCTGCGCAGGGAGGCCAGCCCACCGGGTAAGGGCGGACGCGGCGGTGGGCTCCGCACAGCTGGGCCACGACTCTGTCCACACCTGGGAGCTGGTTCCGTACACGCCTGCTTCAGTCTTTGACAAGCCTCTGTACTCTTCCCACTTCTCGGTAAGCACCTGTGTCAAGGCAGAACGGTCTCCAACACTTAGCATGACCGCTGAACCGGGACTGGCCTGTACAAAGAAACACTGCCCCGACACCCCACCTTCCGAATCCCGTGGTTCTACCGTCTCAGCGACAGAACGGCGGCGCGCGGGCATCAGTGCTCCGGCAGCCCGGTGGGAGGAGGCTGGGCACCTTCGCCACTGTTTCCTTCTCGAAAACCTGTTAGGATCTCCTAGTGCTCCTAATTACACACAGAAGAAACGCCTGAATAAGAGGGGGCTGGCTTCCAGAAGTGCTTTAGAAGAGAAAGACAGAAGTCTTTTTGATTCTGACAAAATCTGATTTCTCTCAAAAAAACAACCCCAAACGGGGAAAATGTGTTGACTTTTTCTGGGCTTTTCCTATCCTCACCCAGAAAGTGTGGATCTTTATCCACATCTGACAAAGTCATCATTCTGTGAGCTTCTGTAAGAACGAGAAATTCGGCCGCGCACCAAACACGAAGACAAGCTTCTCTTGTAAAAGTGAGGCTCGTCGCGGTCATGTGAAAAGTCTCCAGTGCAGGGCTGGGTCCCTGCTGCCCAACTGCAGGCCATCTCCTATTTTTGCTCTGGCCTGGCTTCCGTCCACCCATGAGGCTTTTTCACAGCACGGGGCCTGTTTTCAGTTGTACTCAGTTAACCCTGAAGAAAAGGTCTGTCCACTCCTCAAACAGCCTCTCCTGGCAGCTCGCAGAAACCAACGGCCATTGTTGGGCTGGGAGCTGGCAGGTTTCTCGGGGTGGCCGGGGCTCACAACCCACAACGCAACACTTGCCGCCCCGGGGCCAAGAGCACTTCGCCTCTGCCTCGGAGAGGATGTGCAGCAGACCAGAGGCTGCTTAAGATTGGGAAAGGGGATATCCGCAAGCTGGCGTCCTTTTTCCATCTTCCAGATCTGTGCCGGTGTCCCAGCGAAGGGGTGAATGTCGGCCCACCAAACCACGGGGCTAAGAAAGCCCGAGCGAACGGAGGCCTCCCTCTCCCTGTCGCCAGCACGCCTCGCCCGTGAGGCAGTCGACTCCGCGCAGGAAGCAGGCCCTGCATGTCCTCCAAGTGGTCTGCAGGAGGACACACAGAGCTCGGGCCGCGGGGTCCCTGGTGCGGCTCTCCTCCGTCCCACCGGCCACTCCTGCGGGGAAAGTGCACTTCCCATGGGCCTCCAAGCGGGGGCTCAGCACACAGCTTCCTTCACGGAGTGGACAAGGACTTAGGGCCGGCTGCTCCCTGAGCTCGTTCCTTCAGAGACTCAAAACACTCACTCAGTCGGGTTTGTTTGGTTTTCGTTTTTTTTTTTTTAAAATCAGATGGTTCTAGAAAAATAAGTGGCACCGAGAACACAACACTTCCTGCTAAGACTGAGGATGTCAGAAGAAAAGAGCCAGAGTTACTATTTAACGGTGCTGGGCTGGCTGCGGCACACCGATGTTTCGTCTGTCACTGCTAAATCTGGCCGAGGTCATTTTAGGCAAAAATACTGACATTAGTCAGGGTTACCTGGAACACGTTTCTCTCTGCCAAACTTTGGCAACCCAATCTCTCAAGTGTTTCAGAGAACAGACAGTCCGTGTAGCAATGGTATTTAAATCCAACGACTTAAAAATCATTTGTTAACATCCTAAACACACCCAAGTGTCACTGCTCTTGTTAATAAAGAAAGGGAACGCAGAAAGAAAAACGGGTGAACAATGAACTTTGTAAGAAAATACAGTAAGCTAAATACTACTACTACTACCACTTCTTCTTAGGCACCGATCATGCATCAGGAACTGCCCAAGACCCTTTATGGGCTGGAGGTCAGCAGGTTCTCAAGTCATTAGCTCTTTTGAAGGCAGACCTTCATCCTGAGGGACCACTGTGCCTAACAACTGCCCCAGGGCTCTCTCACACGCGATCTGCCGGCGATGCCTCTTGGTAATGCCACCTGGGGAGAGGCAGTTTATTACGAAGCACAAAAAAGAAGAGATTTCTTCGCGGGGTGCCTCGCTGACTCAGGAAAGCATGAGACTTACTCCTGGGTGACAGGTTTGAGTGTTACACTGGGCACAGAGATGACATTCAATCAATCAATGGCTCTCCGGGTGACTGGTAAACTTTGCAGCGTACGCTTTCGGAAGGAGTGCAAACTCTCCGTGCAGACGCGTTCTCTGGAACGCGAGTGCAGCCCCACAAGAGGATGCGCTTGAAGGAACCTGTCGCACATGTGAAGTTTAGGCCGATGTTTCAGACATTTTTTTATGGTCTAATCTATGCGGCAGATATAAACGTCCTGGAATGCAGAGAATTACAAAGCTCTACGACATCCTGTAGAGACAGACACGGGGGACATGTGTGGGACGACCAAGGTGCAGACAGACTGTCAGAGGGCGCGATTCTGAGAAACAAGTCTCTGGTCCATCCAGACAACGGGATACTATTCAGCACTAAAAAAGCAATGAGCCGTTAAACCTGAGAAGTCTCAAGGATGCTTGAGCAGCAAGTGAAAGAAGCCGATCTGAGAGGCCACGTACTACATCATTCCGACTTTCCCAGGCCATTCTGAAAGAGCTCCAGATAAGAAAACAGATGGGTGTTGGCGGGGAGGGACAAATGGGTGGAGAGCAGACGGTTCTGCGGGCAGTGAGGACACTCCGCATTACAACGGCGGACACATGTCATTACACATTTGTCCAGGCTCAGAACGCAGGACCCCAGGAGCGAGTCCTCATGTAAACGATGGCCTGCGGGTGACAGTGATGTGTCCGCAGACAGTTTCCAACTGCAGCAAGTGTCCCACCCTGCCGGGGAGCGCTGATCACAAATGAGGCTATGCCTATGTGGGGATGGGAACAGAGGAAATCTCTGTATCGTCCTCTCAGTGTTGTTGCGAACCTAAAAGTGCTCTAAGAAAATGTTATCTTCCCCCCAAAACAAAACAAAACAAAAAACCAGGAAAAAAAATGACATGGAAAATTATTTCGTGTTGTTTCAAAATTAAAAATACCTTTGTGGGCTAACACACAACCACACAGAAGACTAGCATGGAGGAACTATTTACGTGAGAATGTCTAATACGCGTTCCCAGGGACCTCCTTTCCCCAAAGGATGCTCATCGGACGGCACTATTAGATCAATCAGCCACAAGGTGCAGGATCCCTCAGATTAAGCATTAAGGGCAATAAATATCTACATAAAGTTTTGTTTCTGTTTTCAAAAGAATTTTATGTGGTGTTATTTAAAACATTAATAGTAACTACTGAGAAAATTAAGAAAACACTGGGTCATCGCAAGGCCAGGTGGCCGATGTGACAGTCTAGGGAAGCAGCTTCCAAGGCAAATGCTTCGGGTGTGGCAGTGGCGGCCCTGCCCGGATCCCTGCCCAGGGTGAGAGCGTGCAAGGGGCAGGAGGCTGCTTGTAGGGAACACAGTCTACACTGGGCACCTCACCACAGGGCACGATGGACTCCCACTTCCGAACTTCAGTGAGGATAAACCTCAAGCCACCTTGCTCTTAGTTCAAGTCAAGGACGTACAGCAGAGTCTGACGCATCCTGGCCTCCGCGACGGGAAAGAACGCGGCCAACCAGGCTTAAAGCAAGACAAAACACAAGGACAGGCAGTTGGAACCACCGTGCCGCTCCTCGGCCCGCTGGACGCAGATGCGTGTGTCGATGACACTTGTCACCTCCAGCCTCTGATTTTCGAGCTGGAAGGAAACCAGAGGCACATCACTAGAAGTAACAAGATCTGAAGGAGTGCAACTTCAAGTGTTTGCGTCTCCTTTAGAACAGTCCATTTGCCAAAACACCTGAATGAGGCAACTGGCCCACTCTTGTGAAAGCCTCATTCATAACCACGCAGGGACTCCTCCAGCCATCAGCTCCAGGCCCTGGGGAATCGGTTGCTAGGATACCATAGAAGCTACACAAACAGGACTTCTTCCCTCTTTCACTCTGAATGGTTCCATTTAGATGCATCCGTGTGTGTGTGTGTGTGTGTGTGTTGGGGGAGCACTGGAGGCAGCGTGTTACACTCTCAGACGCCGGGGAGCGGCACCAGCGCCTTGTCCAGTCCTCAGCCCCGGGCCTGGCTCACGCCCAGGGCCCCCGGGAGGCCTCCGCTAACCTGCGTGCCCGTGTATGTGCACTTGTTTGCTTTGCTTGGGAAGAAATACTCGGTTCGACATCTTCAAACGCACGAGGTGAGCGGTAAGAGCATCGATGAGAGGCTTTAAAAAAACCAAATTAGATCACTGGGAAGCCAAACCAAAAGTTTAGCTTTTGAAACTAAAGCAGCATGCAGAGTTTTTCTAGCGTTTAATTGTCAGCTCGACCACGGAACAGAGTGTCACCGACTGTCAGCTGTTTAATGCGGGGGACTCAGAAATAAAGAGAACTCGGGGCAGAAGCAAGACGACACCGATCCCACCAGGAGAAGCTTTTCTAGAGGGGAAGAGTTAACACGATTTTTTCACCCCTTCTGCGACTGATGAGTACTTGGGATGTTTCCACCTTGGGGCCCTTACAAATCACGCCACGTGGGCGTTCTTGCCCGTCCTCTGAGAGACACGCTGGGAGTGGGAAGCTGGCTCATAGGGCAGGTGTGTGGATCTGGTGTGGGCAGACTCCGCGAGGAAGTTTTCCAAAGGGATTATTCCAGTTTCCGTCCTCATCAGCTTGCTCCATATCCTCGCCATCATTCGCTACCGGTGGCCCTTCTTATCAGCCATTCTGGTGGGTTTCTCATCATGGGTCCAATGTCCATGTCCCTGACAACTGGGGAAGCCGGCCTCTTTCCGCATTTACTGGTCATTTGGATTTTGTCTTTTCCGAAATGCCATGAGTCTTCTGTCTACTTTTAAAACCTGAATTACCTTTTGTAGAAGCCCTTTTACATACTAAAACATAAGTCCTCTGGGAGACACCTGCAAAGTAAATCTCTTTGCAAAGTCTTTCTCTTACAGCACGCAGTTCTGGATTACAATTTCTGTGTCTTAAGAAATCTTTGCCTGCCCCCGTCTAATAACCATGCTCTCCTACGATACCCTGTGGGAACTCCTGTTCTACCTTTCACACGGAGGCCTGTGGTTCTTTTTGAGTTAACGTGTGTGAGGAATGTGAGGTGGGTAGCTGGTTATTTCTTCCCCATTATGGAAACAGAATTGGTCCAGTCGCATTTATGGAAAGGACCATCCTTTTCTTGATGCTGTAGTGGGGCCTCTGTTGTGTATGTGGGAATCAGTTTCTGGATTCCCTACCCTATTCTGTGATAGGACTTTTATTATCATGATGATTTGAGTCCTACCACTGATTCACAGCACAATCGTAGATGAAAACTCACCTTTCTCATAGGAATTAACAGCTTTAATAGGGTGTTTGTATGAGAACATCTATTTGTTGAAAAACCATGTGATGGGCACTTTACAAACATGATGACCCTGGGGGGTCAGGCCCATTTTAGGGGAGAACCTGGGTGTGTCTCCCGGCCCCTGGGGCCTCTGCGCCTGTCATCACGCCACACTTCCTTAACACAGGGTCACTGGGGAAAATACCGTCGTTTATCATTCCTGTAAACCGCTACATTTCTGTACGCAAGTAAAACTGACAAATGAGATGTCTCCATGCTAAAAATTAAAAAAAAAACTAAAAATTAAAAAAAAATTTAAAAAGGAAGAGAGAAAGGCAGGGAAGAGAGAGAGAAAAGAACAGGAAAAAAAAAACAACCCTGTTTGGACTCTCATTCCGTGCCTGCCCCGCCCCCTCCAATCAAAACAAAACAAAACAAAAAACCCACATCAAGGACAACTGATGAAAACACAGATCAAAAAAGAATGAGAGAAAAACATTTCAAATAAAGCTCGGTGGTTTCTATTTGGAAGCAACAACACAAAATCCCACTCGCCACAGTGAACTGACAAATACGAAATGGCTCTGCGGCAGCGGAGCGGGGGTTTTCCGACAGCATCTCCTACCGTGTCATTACTGTGGGTGACCCACAAGTGAGCGGGCAAGTGGACAGCTGGGCTGGGGCTGGGCCTGTGCCCCTGGAGCAGCAGCAGCGAGCGGAGGGCAGTCCTTCCCTGCTAACCACCCCTTTGACGTGTTGTCTCCCTGAACCTGGAAATCCCCACTAGCCTCCAGACCTACCTCCAAGAAATGGAGCCGCACTCCGAGGTTCCTAGCCAGCGGGGGGTGGGTGGTTTGCTCTGATAGGACAGCCAGCCTGGGGTTCCTAAACCGCAAGGGTGGCCAAGAAAGTGGAGGTCTCACAGGGTCCCAACTGCAGATTTCCTCTGGGGAAGGAGCCTGGACCCCACAGGTATCACATGCCCTCATCCCCAGCCCACAGAGGATGGTTTCGTACATGGGCATGACCAGCTGACCCAGAGTGATCAGAGCGTGGGGGGTTTTGGTCAACTGATTGCTCGCGTCAGCAGGATTCCTGGTCTAAGCATACTCCACAAGATCTATCGGTTTCTGACACAAAATACTGAAATCAAAGCTCAAGAAAAACTTGGCTGGTGTTAATCAGAAGATCGGGCGCAACCAAACACATCTGAAATAACATCACTGCCGAACGGAGCTCATTAATTCACCAAAGAACTGCAGAATCCATGGGAGAGATTTCTCTTGTGCTTCCAACCACCCCTGCTCCCGCCAATGAACCACACGTACACCCTCGCTGGCTGCTATCTGTTTGCTGTTTCGCTCATTCAACTAAGTATTTATTAGAAGTTTACTATGTGCCAGACAGCGGCATGTTATACTGAGGCAAGAAACAGAAAAATGGTCCCTGCCCTCACAGAACCTGGCCCAGGGTAACGGAGATGTAATGCATGACGAGTATTTATTGACGGACTGTGATAAGCTGACAGAGCAGGTTTTAGGAGGGGTGACCTGACCTCACTGAGCTCCAGGAACGCTTTGCTGAGGAAGGGACCGAAGGAGGCGCAAGGAGGACCGGACCAGGGGACGGGAGCTCAGGGAAGAGGTCAGTGCGGGTGACTGCCCGAGGTGACCATCAGGCACATCTGAGAAACGAAAAGGGAAGTGTGGGTCGGAGTGCTGCAAAAGGGAAGAAGAGTTCTGGATAACAATGTGAGGCAGGCAGGGGCAGGGTCCTACGGGACCTTCCAGGATGTGCTAGAGACTCTGGTTTACTCTAAGTACAATGGGTAGTGCTGGAGATTCTGTAAATCGGGCACGTTTGCGAGAGATGGTGTCAGGGCAGGGAGAGTCAAGACACAGGGAGGAAGGATCTTGTTTTGGTTTAAAAGATGACACTGAATGAATGGGGAACCCTCATCTCCTGAACACCCCAAGGGAAGGAGGGGAATAGGAGTTGAGAAGCCATCACTGACCCAGGCCAGGGTGACGAGAGTGTGCACACCTTAGAGGCAGGGGAATAAAAAGAGATAGCATCACAAGTGGCTCCCAGATTTCTGACGTGAGCAACTGGATGGATGGAGGTATTTCCCCAATCACCGAGAAAGAGAGGGGATGGTTTTATGGGGATATTAATAGTTCAGCTTTGAACATGCTAGTTTTGGAGTATTGGTAAGACATACAAGCCAATGTTACACAGGGTGTTAGAAATTTGTCAGACACTCAGAAGACAGCTTTGTCTAGAGACTGAGTTTGGGAACCACAGGAGAAGAGATCTTTAAAGCCGTGAGATACCCAGGATACAACTCCATGTCACCACCTCCATGGTAACCAGACTGGTCCAAGTCACTGTCACCTCTTGCCTGGACAACTGCATTAGCCTCCCCACAGAATTCCCTGTCATTCTGGGGGCCCAGAGAGTGTGTGGCACATAAAAGGTATTCAGTAAACATGGAGTGAATTTAAGGAATAAATGGGTAGGATTCCTTAGGGAGAAGATGCAGAGTGAGGCAAGCACTTCTGAGCTCTGCCAATGTCCAGGACTGCTCCAACATTTATGAGTTGTGCAAAAGAGGAGGCAACAAAGGACTCAGAGAAGGATCCAGAAAGACATAAAGAAAACCTATAGAAGGGACTATCATGAAAGCCAAGAAAAAAGCAGTATGTCAAGGAGGAAGTGATTAATTCTTTTGAACTGAGTGTTAACATGACGAGAACAAAGTACCACTGATTCTGGCAGCAGGTGAAGACTGGCGACAGTAAGCAAATGATGAAGCCCAAAACACCCTTCTGAAGACCCACTGGAGTTTTTAAAGACACAAACCCTAAAGCACCAAAAAAATTTCAGATGCTGAAAGGCAGACAGAAAAGAAGTAACGGACAAGGCCATGGCTTATGGCTGTGTAACTCAGCAAAACCCAAGAAAGTTGCTTCTAAGCTGGCAATGAGAGAAACACACACTCTGCCCTGCAGAATCCCCCAAAGCTCAGATGCTGGTGCCCACATGTACCTCTTTAATGGAAGGTAAAGGTGAAAATGAAAACAGAAGGCCTGTTTGCAAAGTTAAAACACAGGTATACCTATAGGTCTCCTTTCTCTATCCCAATAGAAGACTGGAAGATTCATTAATCAATGACAAGGATAAAACAGAGATACTCTGGAGGATACCAGATACCGCACTGAAAATAATAGAATGAAGTCAAAATATACACGTTAAAATGGAGAGATCCTGAAGCTCTCCCAACAAAATGGTGGTATCAGGCATACATTTTCAAACAAACTCAAGTACTTCCTCACCAGTGGCCCCATTTTAAAGGAAATTTCTAAAGATTTCAGGCGGAAGGAAGATGATCCCACTTGGACAAACAGAGATACAAGGAGTTAAGGGCAGGGAAAGCAGTAAATATGTGGGCAGATCTAAATGAACACAGATATTGTGGGGTTTGAAAACAGAATTAAAGTATGTAACAACAGCAGCACGTAAGTTGGGGACCACTAAATGGTCCTGGGAAGGGGGTAAAGGTTTGAGAAATAGCAGACAAACATTTTCTTAGTTAATGATGCATATTGTAATTTTCCCAGGTATTAACAAAACAGAAAAAATAAAGAACATTTAAACTAGAAAAAGAGAAAAACTGAATTATACAAAATAATCTAAAAGAAAGCAGGAAAGAGAGAAAAAGAAAAAATAGGAAAGACAGAAAGGCTTTAAGAGAAATAGATTGATTATATTAAATATAAATGGGCTAAACACAACAGCTGAAAGGCAGAGATTGTCAAACTAGATTAAAGAAAAAACCCAACTACATGCTGTTTACAAGAAACAACTCTGATGCAGAGAAGTTGAAAATAAAAGGGTTGAAAATGTTATACCCCGTAAATATCAACCAAAAGCCAGTTAGAGGAGCTATATTAATATCAGGTAACAAGTATTTTTAAAGATAAAGAGGTTCAATTCATGATGACAAGAACATATCTCAAAGCCTGCCATACACCTTTATCTAATAACATTGCCTCAAAACATACAAAGGGAAAATTTATTCAACTAAGAGGGGAACAAATCTATAACCACAGACTGATATTTTAAAACTCTCTGTAACTGATAAACCAAAATGGACAAAAATATCAGTAAAAATACAAAAATTTCACAAACTTGACCTAATGTATGTGGATAAAATGCTGCTCCCCTCTACTGGAGAAATGTGCTTTTCAAGGACACATAGAACGGTTGCCAAAAAAAGGACTAAATACTGGGTCATAAGGCAAGTCTCAATAAATTTCACAGGACAGAAAAGCATATGTTCTTTGATCATAACACATTTATGCTAGAAATCAATCTCCAAAAGAGAATTAGAAAAGTTCTATTTGTACAGATTTTAAGAAATCTATTTCTACACAATCCAGGGGTCTAAGAAGAAACCATAATGGAAATTAGAAAACACTTTAAATGTATGGTAACAAAAATAACACACATCTAAATCTATGCGATGGAGCTATAAAATACATAGAAAAGGATAAAAGCTTAAAATTAAAAATCCTCATAAATGGACAGATATACCATATTCATGGACTGGAAGACAGTATTGTTTAGATGTCAATTCTCACCAAATTGATTTTAGTCAATGCAGTTTCAAAGAGTAACTCAATATGTGTGGATTTAAATCATTTCTGTTGGTTAAACTGGATTTTGTTGATTTCATGTGTGTATGTACATGTATGTGCACGTAAACACATAAGCACGAATGTGTGGAATTTGACAAGCTGATTCTAAAACTTTTATGTGAAAAAACAAATGATCAAAAATAGCCATAACACTCCTCAAAAAGAAGAGACATGTTGGAAAGACTGACCTGACTAATACTGAGCCAGGTTAGAGAGTGACAGCACTTAAAGAATATAATATTTGTGTAAGGATAGACAAAGAGATCAACGGAAAAGAAAACAGACTCCAAATACAGACCCACATGTATTTGGACACTTAGGATAAAGACGGCACTATAGCTAACAATGCATGTTCTTTTCAACAACTGAGCTGGGACGATTGTGTGTCCATACAGAAAAATATAGAAACAGACCCCTAATAAACACCATACTCAAAAACAACTCAAAGTGAATTACAGACCTAAATATAGAAAGTAAAACTATCAAGCATTCAGAGGATAATACAGATTATCATCACGACCTCATGGCTAGAAAATATTTCTTTAACAAGACACATACCCAAAGAACTAACCCTAAAGAAACCGTGAAATATTTGACTAAAAGTTAAGAACTTCTATTAATTAAAATAAACTACAAAGAGAATGGCAAGATAAGTCACAGAATGGGAGAAACAAAACATAAGCAAACATGTAGTTGACTAAGACCTTCTATTTAGTACAAAGATACAAATAAATCACAGAGAGAAAACCCAATGAAAACACATGGGCAAGAGGTTTGATCAAGCACAGTTTATGTACACGTGTGTGCGTGTGCACGCACACACACACACACAAAGTCCCAATGGCAGATAAACACACTAGAAGACGCTCAGCCTTGTTAGTCATGCAGCAGTAGAACACAGATCTTAGCCTTTCCTGTGGCGACACGAGGGAGGAGAGCACAGGTGCACACTAGAGTAAATTTCATTTACTCTATTTCATCTACTTCATTTACTAGAGTAAATGTCATGTTATGTTATGATAGATTTATTGGACTCTGATACACACGTCAAGAAACAGCAAGCAGCAAAGCATATTACTGAGACGTACAGAAGCAACTGCTAGAAAAGCAAGCTAAGAGTGAACTCACAGTGTGGAGAGTGGAGGCAGAGACCTCATTCCCTCATTCAATACATTTTGGCATTTAAAACACATGTCTTATTTTGATGAAAAGAAAATATAAGAACTGAAACAAACTAAGAATGGGTGGGGTAGAGTGAAGGGGAGGGAAGGAGGCCAAGTCAGGGTAGTTAGAGAATTCTCTGTTAAATCTGCTTGTGAGCGAGAGCAGAGGAACAGCATGGAGGGCGGCCTGGTGCGGTTTCACTCCGTAATCTGTATCATGTCCCTTTCACGCCAGCTACCAGGAAGACCAGGTTCCAATTTACGGCTCACATCTAAAGACTGACTCCTTGGGCTCTAGTGCTTCTTCATCTCTGACCGTTCCAACCACCAATTTCCCTCTGCTCTGGTATTCCAGGATGCTATCTCTTATTGTGCATACTTTATAGGCCTTTCTAACGTGGTAGGCTTTAATAAAACTCCAAAGAATCAACGGATATGCATCATACTAAACTATGTCATACTTTAACTTTTCTTGACAATTTAAAGAATATTCTGGGGTCTTGAAATTCTTCATTAATTATCACTGTAAAAGCTAGTTATCTATACAGCTTATCCATATACATGCGGAGTGACTTCTCTGCTACACGAACAGTTACTGTGGTTTCCCTGGACATGTTCTGTCCCCTCCCTGGGACTCATGAGGCAGGACAGGGGAGCAGCTAAGAACCAGGCACACACCAAGCTTACGTTCTGGGTCAGATCTGTAGGACAAGCCACTGAGACTCCCTCAGTGGACATCTACAAGACGGGGGTGACGACGATGACAGGACCTGCTTCGTGAAGTTGGGGGATTAAATGAGGTGACGTGCAGGAACCCAGTACGGGTTCAGGGAATGTTTCTGGAAAGGAGGGAATGTACCTGGCAAGGAGGCCAAAGAGACTCTGCCAGCAGGAGCCACAGGCGGCCACAACGTGCTGTGCGCAACGGCCTGTCAGAGCCAAAGACCGGTGATCAAAACCTTCGTTCCCTGGAGGTCAATTCGGGGAACATGGAACTGGGGGTGAATTTCTTTTTTCACATAATTCATCCTTTCCTGAGGAAGCGCACCCACTACGAATGCGCTCGAGCCTTCTTGTACTGCTTTCCTGTGAGCCAAAGCTTTTTTTCTTTTCCCTTCCTTGTTTAGGGAGCTGTGACCAATTTCAAAGCCCTGTGAGGCACAGAGCCTGCCGTGCCTGACTGTAACACGATGCCGGGAGCCAACTCAGCTTCACCTCGGGGAAGCGTCTTCTGGGGCTGTTCGTCTTTTCCTGACTGGGCTTATAAACTGTTGTGCTCTTCAGATCCAGAGACTTTCTTCTATCGCTCATCAGACAAATGACGGTACCTTTAGCACAGTAATGAGCATGTCTCCATCTACGCACTTTAAATACGTGATTTTCATCAGCTCCTTTTCTCTTCTTGACAGAAACCACAGTGGGGGGTGTTCGCTAAGTGCCCCCCTCCCCCGGCTTCTCAGTTCTAGGCTGGGCTGCTCTCCACGTTCTATCACCCTCCTCCCCAAATACGTGCAACTGACACAGGGGCACGCAGAGGCCAGGGCAAGGGACTGGACTGAGTCCGGCAGTCACCAGGGAGGTGTGGAACTTACCAGAATACCTCTCAAACCTGAACAGGCTGAAGGCTGAGGTCCTCATCACTGTTCTGTGATCAGTTTCCTACAGTGCCACTGGGTGACGGGGCTTGGAATAAGCAGGCTCCCTGTACACCCTCCAACAAGGGGGTCACCCAGGCAGCAGCAAGAACCGGAGTGCCCATCTTCAGTACCAGAGGGTCACAGGGAAGAACCTGTCCAAAATGGGTACTTTGTGCCACTGAAATGTTTCTCCCCATTCCTGGGGCCTCCAAGTGCCCCACATGTCTTTCTGTCACTAGACCATCGTGAAGATGGTTTGTCCCAAAAGACTGGATACTCAGACTGCCTAGAGCACAACAAAAACAAAAACATAAAAAAAAAAAAAAAAAAAAACCCCAAATTCTTCACATTCACAAATACGCACAGTTTGGAAAGGTGAAATCGACGTGCTGCTGCACACAGGGGGACCGTGGACAAGCGCTCCCCACCCCTCCCCGATTTTAAAACACTTGTGAGGAGAAGACTGGTTTAGAATGTGCCCCCGACCTTGACTACTCCTGCTCATGACCCCGCATAGACAGCAGGACTGATATTCCAGCACGCAAACTTTGAGAAAGTGGCTTAGTTCTGAGGCACAAGCACACGAGAAGGCCAGCGGCCGCACACCCAATGAGCCCAGCACACTGACTGGGGACGATGTTCACGCCTCCCGTGCAAGGATACAGGGGTTACTGTCGTCGATGCTGCAGCTGTCCAGGATCAAGGGGATGCCGTCCAGCTCATTGACCTGCAGAGAAAGGAAAAGGCAAATTTATACACGGACAAAACTTTGGGTCATGTTGGAGAGGACAGAGCACTGGTTCCTCCTTTGTGTTTCCTTACTCACTGCCACGATGTAACAGCATCCTGTTCTATTTCAAGCCTGCGCCATCAGAAATAGCAGAGTTCTAAACGTGACCTTGACAGTGAGGCAGGCAGACACAGGAGGTGTAGACCTTAGTGCCCAGCCTGCCCTGAAGGATTCAGATATGATGATGAGATGTCAGTTAACAGGTGACCCTCCTCCCCTCGCCTGCTACAGCCCAGTCTCCTGTATCTCCCACCACCCCAACCTCTAATGACGCAGCCCAACACCCCCCGTCACTGCCTCTTGGCCTAGCCATGAGCTCACCGTCTTCCTGCTCCCGCTAAGTTACATGCTGGTGTACAGGCATGATTTCTACTTTACACAGGCTGCATACTCATCGTATCATTCTTGCTTTTATGACATGTTAGTGTTATTTTAGGTTTTAGGTGTTATTTGGTAGGATTTGGTAGGTTATTTTTTGGGAATGAAAATGCTCAAAAATTTTTCCATGTAAATTAAGGGTAATTGCTTCTTTGCTTTCTGCCCTCTTGGTTTATGAGGCTTCAGAGGAACGCTCTACTTGTGTTTATCGGGGGAAACCTGTATCTGAAACACCTCCACCAACTCAGAAATATTTAAAAACACATAAACAAAAAGGGATACACTATTTTTCTTCTTAACCTTCCTCAAAAATGTTGGAGCAACTGGACAGCCATATAAGGATGAATAGAGTATATCTTTTCCCAATACTGTTCACCAGGATAGACCGCAATGGATTGGAGTTTATCATAGTTCAGTAGTACTAGTAAGTGGACTGTTTTTCTATGTTAAGAATAGGAAAAGCAGGGGTGCCTGCGTGGCTCAGTCATTAAGCATCTGCCTTCAGCTCAGGTCACGATCCCAGCATCCTGGGATCAAGCCCCACATCGGGCTGCCTGCTCGGTGGGAAGCCTGCTTCTCCCTCTCCCACTCCCCCTGCTTGTGTTCCCTCTCTTGCTGTGTCTCCTTCTGTCAAATACATAAATAAAATCTTAAAAAAAAAAAAAAAGAGTAGGAACTACTCTTTGATTAGTTTGATTCAAACTATGAATCACAATCCCGTAGCAACAGGGACAAGGTTTTAAAGGTTGGAATACATTTTTAAAAAGGCAAATAAAAACTGGGAAAATTACTTATAAGCAAGCACAGACAAAGGGTTAATATGCTAATATATAAAGAACTTGTGGGGACGCCTGGGTGGCTCAGTGGGTTATGCCTCTACCTTTGGCTCGGATCATGATCTTGGGGTCCTGGGATCGAGCCCTGCATCAGGCTCTCTGCTTAGCAGGGAGCCTGCTTCCCTCTCTCTCTCTGCCTGCCTCTCTGCCTACCTGTGATCTCTGTCTGTCAAATAAATAAATAAAATCTTTTAAAAAAATAGTAAAAATGGAGAAAAGACCAGCAGTCCAGTAGAAAACAATGGATCGAATACATGAACAGAAATGGTACAGAAACGAAATGCAGATGGACCATGGACACTGGAGTAAGTTCCACTTTGCAAACTGTGAGCAGCTGAGGCACCGCCTCTCACCCAACAGTGTGCCAAAGGAGCAGGGGACAGGGAGACAGGTGTCCTCGCACACTGCCGGAGCGCATGCTAAAAATGACACAGCACCCATGGAGGGGCACGGAGGGGCTGCGAGGGATCAAGCAGACTCGGGGCTACTGCTCTCTGACCCAGTCATCGCCCCCCCCCCCCCCGGGACGACACCTCAAACAGCACGGTCCCACGAAGTTAGGTTTGCACACGTGACTCACTGCGGCACACTGTCTACGTTTGTAAGTTCGAGATCCGATTCACACACGGTAACGCTCACCCTTTTAAAGTGCACAAGTCAGTAGATTTTTGATTATTCCCACAGCTGTGCGACCAGCACTGCTCCCTATTTAGGACACTTTAGTTATCCCCAGAAACTCCACACCCATCAGTCATTCCTCCCTTCTTCCTCCGTCCGCGCCTTGGCAATCACTGATCTTTCTGTCTCTGGATTTGCCTCTTGCGGATATTTTGTATAAATGGGGCCATTCGGTATGGGGCCTCTTCTTTCAGTTGGCATAATGCTTTCGGGGCCTTCCACGCCAAAGCACATACCAGTGCCTCGTTCCTTTTCACAGCTGAATAATATTCCACCGTCTGGACAGACCACGTTTTCATCTGCTGACAGACATTTGAGTTGTTTCAACTTTAGGCTGCTGTGATCACCATGTACCTGTTTCTGAGTGGATGATTTATATTTAATTCTCCCCACTGTGTATCTGGAGGGAAAACGGCTTGGTCTTGGTAACTCTCGAACATTCCGAGGAACCGCCAGAGTGTTTCTCAAAGTGCTGTACCGTTCTCTAGTCCAGCTGCAACGCACGAGGGTTCCAACTGCCGCACACCCTTCTCGGTACTTGTTAACCATCCTGGTGGGTGTGACGGCTGTGTCGTCGGGGTTGGATCTGTGCTGCTCTGACAACTAATCAGGTTGTATATAATGCAGTGTATAACAACAAAGACCCCAGAAACGACTCAAATGTCAGATACGCTATGGCACAGATGCGAAAGGCTTGTACACAGCTGGGAACGCAGGTGGAGAAGACCTAACACACTACTGGGCAGGGATCGCCAGGACGCAAGGTAAGTGAAGAAAGCAAAGTGCGGTGTGGGCTTGTCTGTGGACCTTTTGTGTCATGAATCAGGAGAAATACACAAATTTTCTTATATTTCCCAAAAGACACCCTGAAGGGTGAAGTAAAAAGCTGTAATGGTTATCCATAGGGGATGAGGAGAGAACGAGGCACAAGAAACAGGAACAGAGACAAGGCCTCTGTTAATGTACCTGCTTATGGAATTCTGACTTTGGAATCCTGAATGTATTTTATATAATTTTATATAATTAAATTTATAATGGATATTAACAAGACTTCTTGTGATTATGTCAAAATATACACAAATACTGAGTCAGTATGTTGTATACCTGAATGTCGTATGTTATGTATCAATTATGCCTTAATAAAAAAGTTAAATTTACAAAGTTATTTTAATCTGATGACACGTCAAACAAAGAAAAACTATTTCACAGAACTGAAACAGTCCCTGGTGAGATGTGTATCCTCAACTCAGAAAGAAACACATAGAAACCTTCAGACGGCATTCAGCTTCACTTATTCTGAACCGTTATTAATATATTTAGCTTAAAGCAAAGGATAATTAATGTTTTTAGGAACAAAGATTTTCAGCATAAAAAAACTATCAAATCCAGAAGCTAATTTTATACTTATAACTTAGAAAGATCAGTAAGATTTCCTGATCTATTTTTCAATTTCTAAGAAATATTTATTCCCTAGCTGTCTACTGTGATGGCCCAGAAGAGAAGACAAGGATCACTGAGCATTCCCAGGGCTGGATGAACTTCGGACCTTCCTCGACTCACCACGGGGTTATGTCCGGAAGAATCCATCATTACTACCCCTAAGCTACTGAGCGTTGCAGCGGAGCCCTGCTGACCTTAAGCGTGCTCAGAACGCTCATGTTATCAGCCTACAGCGGGACAAAATCATCTGCCACAAAGCCAATCTGATTAAATAGAGTGTGAAACAGCTCACGTACAGCGAGTGAGAAACAGAAAAGGTGAAGAGCATGGCCCGGCTGTCGGCGTATCAGCTCCTGCTGACCCGTGTGATGGTGTGGCTGACGGGAAGCGGTGGCCACTGGCCCGAGTCACCAGAGAGAGCACCGCGCGGATCGCTAGCCAGAGGAAAGATCCACTCTCAATGTTCCAAGGGCGGTCTCTATTGAGCACGTTATCACTCACACACCATCATTGGGGTGGAAATTCCAAAGTCGAGCCACTGTGAGCTGGGGACCATCTATAAATACGTGTCCTGGCGGAAGAAGGCAGCCCTCCTGCCGCAGGGTCACTGATACCGACCGTCCTCAGTTTCACAAAGCAGAGAGGAAGAGAAGAAATCTAATTTCTACCCTTTTTTCTAGGCACTGGAGATAGGGTGAGAAATGAACTTAACAGATATCAAGCAGGCCCGAAGGAATGACAAACACTTTCATCATGTTTCCCGTCATTCTGATGAAGCCCGGGTACACATTATTGGCTCTACTTTACTGAATAAGGAAGCAGGGCTCCTGAGTTAAGCACCCTCCTCCCCAGGATCACTTCACTAACGAGTGCTACTCAAAGTGGCCCAGAGACCACCGCAAGTCTGTGAAAATAACCAGGAGAGGAAAAAGCCAGGAACCGAGCTAACGATTTAACAGGGTTGTCCTGCTACGCTGTTACATACCCTGAATCTTAAAGTAATAACATCTAGGTCTGAATCTTCCAGGTCTTTTTAAAATTTTTATTTCTCTAGTAATTCATTTGTATTATATTTTATAAGTATCGTGGTCCAGGATGGTCTGGGAGAAAAGAGAGGCCATTCTTCAGCACAGGTAGTGTGAGAAGCATTGGCTCGGAAGGTCAGGGCCCTACAGAGGGCCGCACCTGGAAGGGGTCACATGCTTGAAAAGCACAGAAGGAAATGTTTTGGCCAAACCGGTAATGCCCCAGTGAGATTATAGTCAAAGCTTCCCAATGCACCCCTCACACCGCACGTCTCCTCCAATAACCTGCCACGTACCTACCAGCAGGACTGGGGTACTAACAATGACGTCGCCAATACCTCTGTCCTGGGGTGAAGAGGAAGGATCCAGGAGGAGCAAGGGCCTGGTGGCTGACAAAGTGATGAAGGGATATCACTGGACCCTCCAGCCCTTTGCAAATATGTGCTGTTAACTCCTCCTGGAACATACTGAATAGCTCGGAGTCTGACCATACAGCACCGGCCTCATAGGGAAGGCCTCCCCAAAGAAGTGGCATTTAGCTCAAGATGAGCGTAAACATGCATTAAGCGAACAAATCAAGGGGGCCGTGGAGAATGTCTTGCAGGGAGAAAAGCATGTACAAAATCTGGGAGATCCAGAGGACCAGGGAATGTTCCAGGAGCTGGCCAGGCAGCACGGCACGGGGATGAACAGCAAGAGCCCGGGAGCCAGCATGCTGGGGTGCAAGCCTGTTCTGCAGCTCCACTGAGCTGTGTGACTTTGGGCAAGTCACTTAACCCAAGAGACTGCATTTTCTCGCCCATAAAATGGGAGGATGGGGCTCACTTCCAAGGGCGGTTGTTGAGAAGGGGACTGACTGCCACAGAGGCTCACGCACGGCCGGTGCCCCACGATGGCATCCGCTGGTCACACTGTTAACAGGGGTTCAGGTGCTTGCAGTGAGAGCGGAGCTCCCTCGAGGATGAAGAAGCAGGAAGAGAACGTCCACAGAGCTGAGTTTACAATCCTACTTTGTACCTTATTCAAAAAACTGTTCTGTCTACAAAACAGTAAATTTATTTTCAAAAATCTTTTTTTTTTTTTTTTGGTGAGAAATAAAACTATTCAGAATCTAATATTTGATGCAAAAAAAAATCTCATTTTTGGGGGGCGGTGGATAAGTAGATTCCTCAGGGGTGCTAAATGGATGAAATTTTCCTTTGAAGGAAACGAAATCGCATGCTAAAATGCGAAATGTAGGCAGGCAGTAAGAGCGAATGAAAGAGCTGCTGAAGACCATGGTTACACTAGGGTTGTAGCTGTCTTGGGGGCATGGTTTCCCAGGTAAATATTTCTCATTCACACTGCTCCATTATGGTGCTCGCTTCGGCAGCACATATACTAAAACTGGAACGACACACTGCTCCATTATGAAATGGTACAAGATACATTTTTTTTAAAAGATTCTATTCATCTACTTGACAGAGAGAGGGAGAGAGCACAAGTAGGAGAGGCAGCAGTAGAGGGAGAAGCAGGCTCCCCACTGAGCAGGGAGCCCGAAGCTGGACCCGATCCCAGGACCCTGGAATCATGACCTGAGCCGAAGGCTGATGCTTCACCGACTGAGCCACCCAGGCGCCCCATACAAGAGAACTTTTTATAGAGATTCACTAAACGTCTGTAACATAAATGATCTCCAGACAAGGATGACGGTGGCATTATGACAAATACACAATTATATACTCAAGAACAGACTCAGGTTCCGTCACTGGGATAAGGACACACGGATGCCAGCCCTTCGGGGGAGTGACCGATAACACAGCGGTGGTCCGACCAAGCTCAGGCTGACTGCTGCAGCGACCTGTGTGGCACTGCCGTCCGGGGCAGGGGAGAGCAATTAGGAAATTAACAAGTTTTCTTCTGTTCACACTTCATAAAACAAGGAAGCTGTTTGTTGTCTTACCTAACATGTTGGGAATTGATTCTAGACCTGTAATAAATGAGTCACAAGCTGTAGTGCACATCAAGGAGCCAAGCTCAGTCAACACTTTCACGAGGTAACACATCTCAACAAGACAGCAAGTCTGGCTTAAACAAACGAACATTTAGCCCCTGGAAATAAAGTGGAAACAGGAGGACCATTAATTGACTTGCTAACTGTTCCCTCCCTCCTTGGCCAATCATCTCGGGGAAGGTACTCTGCCAAGCGTGCAGGCCAACCTCTGCTGTCTAAGCTCCTTTGGGCAAGTATATTAGATGGACAGAAAACAGAGCCTCAACTGTTCTGCCTGCTCTCACAGCAAACGTTAAATGCAAAAATCCAAGAACCCGAAGAACAGCCAGAGCACGATACCAACACAGGACCTCATCTCCATGAAATATACAGCGAATCGAGCGTAACTGACATTTGGTAAAAATGTGTTCACAATACAGCTCCTCAGAGCAAATACATTCACAAACAGAAAGATCATCAGAGTCCTCATTCTGAAGTGAAATTGATGACCAGCAGGGGTGTGGCGATGCTCCAACAAGGTCTCCGTGGGACGGAAGCCATCCTCAGACACGCTCACAGCCACTCAGAGCGCCTGGAGCCCAAAGGCAGTGCTGGATGACAAGGACCATCCAGTCAGAAATGCGGATGCACCTGCCTAGGGGCCGGGACTCAATGATCCCATTCACCTGGAGGGACTGCAGATGCTTTGGATGCAGACAGCCCTACATGAGAATTCCAGCCCATCCTTTCAGCCACGGAACCTGGAGGAGGTTTCTGAACTTCCCGAAGTCCAGACTTTGCGTGACGAGGGGTCACGCCCACCTCAGGGGGTGACGGTGAAGATCCGCGAGAAAGCATTCAGCACGGTACCCTGCACATCGGGACATAAGACACAGCTGCATCTGTGATACTGCTCTCACCTGGTTCAGAGATTCTGAAGGTTTCCTTCACGACCCACACTTGCAAAGGGCCGGACACAGGACTCCTTCACCAAATACAAGCAGAGTTCCAAAACATAAAGACTGGTACTTGTGCGAGGAGGAAATCGGTAGCTGTGGTGACTCTGGGTGAGTCAAGTTTCTCCTGAGTGTCTGATGAGCTGCGTGTGATGCTGGGCGGCTAAGCCCTACCCGCAGCCCCTTGCCAGCTGTTGCCTCACACGGTCAAGTCTGACCGCAAACATGGTCTCGTTCATCTCCGTGTTGTGCTCACTTCTGTGATGTTGTGTGCAGCGTCAGCCCGGGCACTTTATGACTGAGCTGCTACTGCCACCAGAGAAACAAGTTATGGGGCTACGACTCAAGAAGCCACAGGTCGTCTGGTAGATTCTGCAGGCGATCTTGATCTAGCATGCAGAGCCCAAGGCTAGGCTCCACGTCAGCACACCTGGGAGGTTTCAAACAGGACCGATCCTGCAACCCCAGGACAAAGAAATCATGGTCTCGAAGAGTGAAGTCAGGGGATCAGAGTCTTGGATGGAGTCTTCCAGGAATTCCAGTGTGCAGCTCAGCTGAGAGTTCCTGACCCGGGCCGAGTCCAAGAGCACCCACAGAGCTAGTGCCGGGGACCCATCGTAACCCCTGAAAGAAGCCCCTAGGACGGCGCTCACTGCCCTCATGTTTTCCCCTCTGGCGCTTTTTTTTCCTTCCCCCAAATTCCTAAACTCAGCTTTGTTGAGCAATGACTGACATACAGCAGACTGTAGTTACCCCCGTGCAACCACAGACAAACCAAGGTCAGAATGCCCGCCCCCCCCCCCCAGGAAGTGCCCCGCCACCCCCGCGGCTTGCCCCCAGCTCTTGCAGCCTTGCAGCCACTTTATGCCACGACTAAGCCTCCCTTTTTCATTCATTTTTTTAAGTGGCTGTTCTAGGGATCAGAGGATGTGTCTCTGACTTGCTGTGGTCTCCCTACAAGCAGCATTACACTGTTTCCCACACAGCGTCAGAGTCTCACAACCGGACCCCCCACCTGACCCTGGGGCAAGTTCTCATGCACTTTACTTCCACACATTATAACCCCTGAATACACTGCTTTCCTTCGCTTGATACAACTTCCCTCAACACCCCTCTGGGCACAGCTCTGCCGATGGCAATCTCTCCAGTCAGTCTGGAAAAGGCTTTACTCTACGTTCATTGGTGAAGGATATTTTAGCTGGATATAGAATTCCAGACCGAGTTTTTGGTTTTAGAGCTGTTACTCCACTGACTCCTGTTTTGCACCGCCACCCAGGAGAAGCCTGCCAGCTCGAGAGTCTTTGTCCTTCTTGACCAGCCGGCAAGAGTCAGAGCGGCAGTGGCAAGTAGCAGCACCACAGAAAGGTGAACCGAAGGCAAAGGCGGTTCTTTGCAAACAATAACGAAATGAAAAAAATTCCAGGAAGACTGGCAAAGGAAGAAAAGAGAGACACCGATTTAAACAGAGCAGAATGAAAAGAGTTAAACAGCTATAGAAAATGTAGATTCAAATGAAGTATTATGAATTTCATGAAAAAAGCTAGAAATCTAGGTATGATAGAGATCTTGAGGAAAGTAGAAGACATCAGCATTGACACAATAAATATAAATCTTTAACAGAATAATTTAAATACTTAAATTATTTAAAGATAAAAAATAAGCAAGACTGACAAAAACATTCAAAGACCCAATGGTTCTCCAAGTGAGGGCCTCCAAATTTCTCAGGACCATGTATCTACGGTGTATTTAAGTTGTTCCCAAACAACAGGACAAGAAAGAAGGCTTCCCAGCTCATTTTAGAAGGCTACTATGAGTTGGTCCAAAGCCAGCATCAGACAGACCAGGACAGGAAATTACAGGCCTATTTAAGTATGAACATATACCCCCTCCCGTTCCCACACACAAAAATCCTGCAAGAAGTATTTGATGAACTAAATTAAACATACTACAAAAATTCACCAGGATCCTCTAAATCTGACCAGGAAATCTACAGTGTAATCATCCTCGCTAATGTACTAAGAATTACCTCACTACCACAGAAGAAGCATGGTCACAGTTAGCACCTATTTGTGATTTTTCTTAATTCTCAGAGAACTGGAAAACATTTCTAACTTGAAAAAGGCTATGTGCCAGAAACCTGTAGCATCATACATGCTAAGAGAAAATTTAGGTAGATCCCAAGACCAGAAAAAACAAAAACAAAAACACAAGGGGACGGTCTTCTCATTCTATGTAAGAAAATAAACTCAGTGAAATGCTGCGACTTAAAAAGGTCGTTGTTTGGATCTTTCTGACTCTGGAAACCAGAGAGGAGTCAGAGTGCTGTGAACAGTGCTCAGTCCTACTGTCAGAACAGAAGCAGCAGAAGAAAACAAACAGAAGAAAGCAATCAGGCTGATTCGAGTGAAGGAAGAGCAATTTTTTTTTAGGAGTAGAAGTTGAAATCTTAGAGGATCGATTACCCAGATATAAAGTGGAAAATAATCATCCAGAAGGCTGGGATAAAAAGATCTAAAGGGACATGAAAATGCACCCAGTCCTAACTGCTCTCTGAGATGGGGTAGAAGTTTTAGTTATTACTGGAACAGAGACTGGACCGGGGCCCCACAAAACCCAGGACAGGAAGAAAACCATGGGCTTGGCTCACTGGAATTGCTCACAGGGGCAGGATCCAAGAAATGAGCGAGGAGAGAACCCATAAGTGTCACAGGCCACCGACCATCACGGACTCACGGAAGTCCCAGAGAAGCAGAAATGAGGCCTTTCTGCATCACTGCTCTCCCTTGGACACTGCAGACTTTCTGCTGAGACTGCTAAGTGCTGGTTTCAGGGGACATGGTTTTGCTTGCAGAGAACCCCGAGCAGACTGGGCACCGGCTCGTCTAACTATGGTGTGCGGGGCCGGGGCTCTGATAAACCTGGGCCCTGTTACCTTTCCTCAATTTTAAGAAGTGAGGCATGTCGGGGACTCGGTACTGGGGTTTGTGAACCTGCGGGACACCAACCCGGCCCACAGCAGGTAAAGGAGTCCCGACCCCAGGAAGGCACGGGGGGCCCCTCCAGGCAGGATTACATGGAGTAAGAAATCGGACAGGACACATTTTAAATTTCAATCTCTTTGAATTGTAACTCATAGGGGCAGAGAATCTGACTTTACTGTCTCGGACCTTAATTTAAAACGGAATGCAATCTTTGGATTTCAAAGTCTCCCCGGGAATCTGATAATGAGATAGAATTAATATTCAAATTTAGAGTATCTCTTGTGGGCATCTTATTATTACACTGAATTTAGTCTCTTAATATGCAATGAATTCTCTGCCTTGAGGTCAAAGTGACTTTGGAGTTAATTTAATTCATGGGTTGGCGTGACCCACTTAAGAGTCTTTGGGGGGCAAAATCTCGGCTCCCTCAGTGGTCCAGGAGAAGGAAAGGAGCGCAGCTGGTGGAAGAAGCAAGAGTATCCTCGCGGTAAGGTCAGAGCAGGACGGTCCTGACAATAGGGCTTCCCTCGGAAGAAGGGACACACCCATGGCCCAACACCTCAGCAGAACAACGAAAAACCCCAGAAAAAATGCTGCGGAGACAGCTGAATGAATTTAACATCTGATGGCCTGGCCGGGTCCTTCCCTCCGGGTCTCCGCTAGCTCCTTCCCAGGGCAGTGGCCATCGACAAGCGAGGCTGGTTCTGAAGTCCGTGGTCCATACGTGTCTGTCTGTCTGACTCTCTCATCGGACTCTGGGGTCTTCACCCACAGGATGCGTGCTTCCTTCCTGCATCTCGTGCTCTGCCCTTAGTAAGTAGCTGCTGAAAACAAACGTGGCCGTGAAGCCGGTGAAACAGCTCTGCTGACTGACCCCAGGCGCGCACCTGCAAGTGGACGGGCAACAAAGTCCTAGTGCTTGCGCAGCTTGGCGCAGGGGGTGTGGGACGCATCCAGAAGGAAGCACGAGCAAGAAACTGGTAAACAAATAAAAACACATTACAGACCGTGGTAATTCCTACGCAAGGAACAAACAGGATGACCCAACGAGACAGTGACAGGGAGGCTCTCTTTCAAACACAGTGGCCACATAATACTTTTCTACAAAACGATGACCTTTGAACAAAGACCCATGCATGAAAACGGGGCAAGCACTCCACGATCTAGCGGGAACCCACATCGCCTGAGGGAGAGCGGGCTGGAAGTACAGACCTGGCGGTGGAAAGAACTGAGCACATCTGGGGTACAGAGAGGAAATCAGCATGGCTCTGTGCAGGGAGCAGGGGTGACATGGTAAGGGACTGAGGCGGTGAAGGAAGGAGCTGGAGCCCATGGACTAGAGGTTCTCAAAGCAGAGCCCCTGGACTGGCAGCCAAAGCACCACCTGGGCTTGTTCTACAGAAATGCAAAGCCCGACCCAAGCCGGAGCCTCCAGAATGGAAAGGCTGGGGCTGGGCCCAGCAGGGAGCTGCGGAAGGAGCCTTCAGATGATTACGATGCTTGCTGAATCCTAAAAACCGCTGGTATCCAGCAGTGGTTCTCCATCCTTCCTGTGAATCCGAATCACTTGGGAAGATTTTAAAAGTGATGCCTTGATGCGACCACACATCAGCTTCACCTGAATCTTGGGGGTGACGGTCCAGGAATATATACTTACGTGCATGCGTGTATTTTAAACGCCCCCCAGGTGATTCCGCTTCCTAGAATGTGGTCCTGAAGGTCAGGGAAATCACTGGTATCTTTTTTTTCCCTAAGTGTGAGAGCAGCGATTGAAGATTATGCAGGTGAATGAAATAATCCAATGTGGATTTTCGAAAAGAGGACCGCAGGCTGCCGTATACAGATGTGGGTGAGGAAGCGCGCTCCGGGAGGGCCGTTAGGAGGCGTTCCCTGGGAAGGGGAAAGCAGACAGGTGCACCGGGGTAAAAACAGCAGCTGATGGGAGACAGGTTCGACGGATTGGCCTTCTCGAGTGGTGGCTGGTGAAGACAAAGGACTGCTTTCATTTACTGAGAGACGGAGGAGCTTGGAGACCTCCGAGCGAACACCAGCAGTTACGTCTTCTGTATTTGCTTCATGGAAGGTGTGAGCTGCCGTGTATCCCATCGTGGAGACCGGGGGACAGGTCGGGGCTCGAGAGGGACACAGGGACATGTGTACACAGACCGATGGTCTTTAAAGCCCAGGACGAGGGGCCTCCCAGGGGAGGAGGCTGCAGACAGTGAAGGGTTCGGGACCAAGTCCTAAAGCGTTCGCACACTTAGGGGTTCTCAGACAGGGATTTCCATGCTCCTTCTACAGCCTCGGCGTCGTCGTCAAATATGGTTTCATCAAAAGGTTTGAACAATCCAACACTGGATACTGCAGGGAAATGTAAGCACTTTCTCATGGACTAATTTGTCAGAAATATCAACTTATTTCCTGGAAGGTGATAATCAATAATCAAAAATCCACAGGGATAAGATTTTCTTTAAAAGCCACAGTGACCACCAGATTATTTGCCCAGCGATCATTTTTCAGGGTGACTTTTTAGAAGGTGATTTCTAAACCGAATCATGTGGGCTGTAAACTTCTTCCCTTGTTGCGATTATAGGAAGAATATATATGCACAAATAGTGAATAAAATATATTTTATTCAACTGAATAAAAATACTTGAATTCCAACCAACTGCTGCTGTGGCAGCCTGGCCCTCGAGAGGAACAGAGGCAAACTCCACGGGAAATCCAGTGTGAGACGATCGGTTCGCGTTCAGTACGTCTACTGCGTGCCCATGGTAAAAAAAAAAAGCCAGTCCTGGAAGTGAAGGCTGGACGGTGCGGGAGAAATAACCAGTGGGCTCCCTGGTCCCTGAGCCCCTCCTGTCCCTCTCTGCTTGAGGGCACGCAAAGCAAGGAGGAAACAAGCAAGAGGATGGAACGAACAAGGTCAGTTTCAGTGCCAGTGAGAACTAGAGTTCATCCCCGCTCGCCGTCACCACCCTGAAATCTCGCCCCAACCCACGCTGGCATTTGAGGGTCTGACCCCGTCCGGTAGGGGTCAGGCCTCACCCCTGAGGTGGGGACAGAGCCCATCCACGAATGTGTTCATGCAGTTCCAGATATTTTTGTTCAACCTGTATGTATTACAGACATGTATGTTTCAAAACAAAGATCATCTTTCTGTAGACGCTATTCTGTGTCTTTCTGCATAATAAAAATTGTTTGAAAATGTGATTTTAAAAATGCTGCATACCGTTCCATTACGACAATCTGCCATAATTTATTTCACCTTCCCTGCTGGGGACACTTGAGTAATTTCTAAGCTTTTACCAACAATGTAATGAACATCCATGTATCAATATTTTTAACGACATCACTGAAGATCTCCTTTGGAGAAATTTCCCAAGGAAAAATACCATCATCTCCAGATCCCTCTGGCATACCTCGCCAAACTGTGCCCCAAGAGGGTCTTGCCACGTCAGATGACCCTCATCCTTGACGTCACTTTATCCTTACTGACACGGAGCAATTTTTTCCAAAGTTGTTTTTCTTCAACAGAAAAAAGTTTTACTTTCTAGCATCACTCTTTTTATTATTGTTGGTGGTGGTGGTGGTGTTGTTGTTAGAAAGGCTGAGCATTTTTCCACCTAAGTTTTGTGAAGGTGTTTTGAGAAGCCAAGGCTTTAGGAGGTAAAGGCCTGCGCTAGTTTTGTGGACCGGCTACAGCACGCAGAATGGGTTCTGGACCCGAGTTGGGAAGAACCCACAGGACTTGCAACGGATGAGCAAACGTACACCTAAGAAGGACCGTGTCCACGGGACAAGGCTTGGCCCAGCGCTGCACAGGGGACCGGGCCACCGCAGAGCGTCGCGTGGACGCCAACAACGGGTGGACGGCACCAACGGCGGAGCCGCGGTGGGGGCCCCGAGCGACCAAGACTCCTTCAGAGTCACCCCACGGGCGAGCCTGGCCAAGACCCCGCAGGGCGGAGCACGCTGGGAAAGAAGAGGGCATGGAAAGGAAGCCGGGCCGGGCTACAGGGCCGGGCCCATTCAGAAAGAAGAGAAGCCAGAGAGAAGACGCGTCTTCCAGCTCCACAGGGCGACGCAGCAATGTTCTGACAGGGCTCACGGAAAAACAAAGCAGCGTTTCAGGAAGAGCAACAGTAAGACCCTTAAAGTACTCCCCAGTACAAAGGACAATGTGATTAATACAAATATTTTTTACGTTCAACTACCAAATTCCAAGAAGATGAACAACTGACTCCTCGCTAGCCAACGTCTGCATCCGAAGTGAGTGTGAGTGTCTCAGAATTCTTCACCCAGCAGACACAACGTGCTTACGAAGAGTGGATGAAACGAGCCGAGTTTACAGCCGCTTACTGCATTCTGCTTACAAGGCTGCAAAGAACAGTCGTCATTTTAAAAAAAAATTTTAATTGTTTATTTGACAGAGATCACAAGTAGGCAGAGAGGCAGGCAGAGAGAGAGAGAGAAGAAGGGAAGCAGGCTCCCTGCCGAGCAGAGAGCCCGATGCAGGGCTCCATCCCAGGACCCTGGGAACAGAACAGTAGTCATTTTTAAGTGCGAAGGGAACAGACTGCACATGGTAAAGTCGTCCCCTGGCCACAGGATGTATGTGCTTCCAGAAACTTCAGGGCAGGATGTCTGGGAGGTATTTTCAACTGCTTCGGAATGCAAAGCAAATTCAAGGGTTTGGTGGCGGGAGAAATGGACGATGATGGGGTCCAGAGGCTGCCAAGCAGACCCCTTCTTGACACTGCTCCTGACGCCAGGTTCTCCACTTCCGCACTGGAAGGGGTGAGCCACAGAGACTCAGCTGAGTCACCCTGGGCTCCTCTGAAAACCAGGCAGAAAGCTCGACTGCCACAGCACGGGGTGCCACTTACCTGGGGGGGTGAGACAAGGGAATGTCTTGCACAATACCTGCCTTCCAGAAAGTGCTCAATAAAATGGCAGACAGTAATATAATCTTCTTTATTTGCCCTTCTACTTAAGGCATTTTTGTTGCATTCTTTGCAAAGAACGTTAAACTAGCAGAATTACAAGGAAAGACGCTTAGGCACAGGGTTCTTTTGCCACTATAGGCATTTCTTGAAGACTGTTTCAGCAACGAAACGTCAAAAGCTGACCAGCGTAGCAGCTGGGAACGAAATGAAGGACCTCTGTTTTCAAGCAGAAATAGGGGAAAGTATGAATCAAGACGTGAACTGATCTCGGACATTCTCGAGTGCACGTGACTAAAGCTCCACTCTACTCAGCGGCCTTCTTAAAGCACCACAAGATATGACTTGAGAAAGCAGTAAGACCAGAAAGGGATCGGTAAACCCTGTCAGCGGCCGAGAAAACAAAGCAGCTCGGGCAAAGTCACGCTGGGACGTCTGCACTACCACACACAGCTATGTTTAGAACAGAAATAACCCATAGAACAAGTTTTTAAAAATATGCATTCCACCTCTGCTTCTTGGGCTGGGATTCCCACCCGACCACACCGTCCACGGTGTCACCCTTCAGCGCCTGAACAAACAGAAATCGGACCGGAACACATTCAGTCTTTAATTTTTAACCCGTGGACAGAATCTCAACGGCTCGCTGTAACACGACGAGCTCCCTGCCACTAATAAATACAGCCCTGGAAACGAATGATCCACTTGCCCATGGTATTAAAAATAAATAAATACAGGAAAGAAAGAAGGACCTGTTGAGAAACTTGCCACCAGCGTGGAGGAACATCAGAGCAGCAACTGTGGGTCCTTTCCCTGGACTGATTGTCTGTTTGCGGATACCTCACAACTATCCACTCATCGGACAAAACTGGAAAATAAAGCTATTCCACGACAGACCCTATGGTGGGGGCCGATGGATGAAAGAGGCACGTTTACTGCTCTTACCCCAGTCGGGGCGGGGGTGGGGACGAAGGAGCGAGGAAGGTCCCAGAGACCAGAGCAACATGTGACTCACGTCGGAAGGAGCACAACGCACCAAAGGGACACAGAAGAGGAGCCCGTGTGGGGCCAGAGAGGCCTTGAAGGTGTAGCTCCTAAGCTTCACTTTTTATCCTGAAGATACTTTGTGTAGAGATCTGTTTCAGAACACACACATATTCTTTTTTAGATTTTATTTATTTATTTGACAGACAGAGATCACAACTAGGCAGAGAGGCAGGCAGAGAGAGAGGAGGAAGCAGGCTCCCCGCGGAGCAGAGAGCCCCATGCGGGGCCCGATCCCAGGACCCCGAGATCATGGCCTGAGCTGAAGGCAGAGGCTAAGCCTATTGAGCCACCCAGGTGCCCTGAACACACACATATTTTATTTTAAAAATGTAATTTCCTACAGTAACGTGTACAAAACTGAAGTGTACAGCTTGTCGATGATTTATGTATGTACACACACGTGCAACTACTACTCAGATCAAGACAAAGAACATTCCAGCACCCAGAGGCTCCCTGGGTCCTCTACCAGCTGACAGTGCCAGCAACTAGGACTCGACCCTCTACATCTTACATTGCTTCTGGCTGTTCTGGAATTTGGGTCAATGGAGCCACACAGTCTGCACTTTCGTGTGGGTTTTCTTCGCTAGACATATTGCTATGGATCACAGGAGTCTGTCCTTTTTCACGGCTGTGTACTACTCCATGGCACGCACATACCAGGCTGTGCCCCTACCCATTCTACCGGCGGTGGACACTTGCGCTTTCTCCAGGTGTGACTCTTACGAGTAAGACTGCTACGCCCATTCACGCACATGACTCCTGGTGGACATAAGCCATCATTTCTAGGGCATATTCCCAGGTAATTGCTGGTTTAGGAAAACAAATTATTTAATACGACGACAGTTTTATTATGCTTTTGTTGAAAATGGTTGATGTAACCTAGGCTAAGATAAGGCAAGGAGGTCTTACTCATTAATAATAAAAGACTGAAAGCAAGATCCTTTCTTGTTTTAATAGGACAGATGGGATGATGAGATCATAAACATTTCCAGAGAGGTGGGTCGCTCACTATCCACAAGCTAATGGAAGGAAACATGACCCAGTCTCGACCCTCCTGAATCTGTAGGCTTTTTGTCAAAACTGGGTAAATGTTCCTTTGATCCCGTTTTCAGCCCTACCCTTTCTTCTCTCCTTCTGGGACTCTGATGACAGGATCTCAGACCATATATTAGAACCCTCCGTGTCCCTGAGGCTCCAACGGTTTTTTTCCCCCCCTCATCTATTTCTTTCTGTTGTTCAGACTGGATCATTTTCATTTTATCCTCAAGTTCCTGGATTTTCTCCTCTGTCGTCTCCATGGTGCTCCAAGCCCACCCGCTGGGTTTTTACATTTTATTTTGGGTTACTCTATTTCTCATTCCGAAATTTTCATTTGGCTTTTCTTTACATCTCCTGTTTCTTGGCGGAGGCGTCCTGTTTCCTCCTCTGCTTTAAGCTGCTAACTGCTCGCCGAAGCACTTTTACGAATGCTGCCTTAAAACCCTTGTCAGATAGCTCAGCATCTGTGTCACCGAGGTGTGGTATCTCTTGACTGCCTCTTCTCATTCAGGTTCAGATCTGCCTGGCTCTTGGCATCAACGCGTGATTTTTTTACTTGTACTGCAAACATTTCGGGTGTGATGTTATGAGACCATGAATCTTGAGCAGATGTCCCCGTGTTAGCGGCGTCCTCTAACACCATGACGGCGAGGGGGTGGCGGTGAGGGGCAGCATCTGTTACTACCATGTGGGGGTCCAAGTCTGGGCTTCCCCTCACTCGGTCTCTCCTGACAGAGGAGGTGTGGCGGGGCGTCAGGGGCCTGCCTCCTTACTGCTCTGTGCCTCTGGTTCCTGAACAGGGTGGCATTCCGGTGCCCTGCATGGTCTCTACCAACAGCACAGCTGGGCAGGGGAGGAAGGACGACTGTTATTGCTAAGCAGGGATGAAGTCCCAGCTCCCCGAGTCTTCTCGGACTCCACCAGCGGGGGGACGGGCACCTCCTTCCATCCAGGTGAAGGGAGAAGTGTAGGCTCCCCACCTGGCCTTTGCTGATGAGGGTGGGGCTACATGTTTTTCTACAGGGTCTGCCTGAACAGGGCAATTATCGCTGAAAGTGTGCCTTGCAGAAGTGCCCCTTTCTTGGTCCTTTGGCAAGAAAGAGCAATTTCTCTTGGTGTTTCTGGACTGACCCTTCTCTAACACCCAATCTGAGACTCCAGAGGCAAAAGGAAAACCCAGGAAATGTACCCTTGGCCTCTCCTGGAGTCCCGCGGTCCCTAGGTAGCCTGCCTTCTTCTCCCTGCCTTTGTTTGTTTACGTCTGGCGTCCAGGGATTCTAGCTGTGCTTAGTAAGAGGAACAGAGAGAAAGGCATCTAGGCCACCGCGATCCAGAACCGGAGGTTCGATTCCCAGCACAGGTGTCTTCAAGGTGCAAGGACTTCCATTAGGAGATAAAAGAGGAAGTCTCCTCCAGGTTTGGATTTTGAGAAGACTGGGCTGCAGGTGTGCACACAAAAATAAGCATGGCTGCAACTCACCAAGGCTCGCTGTTCATGTCACATGGTCCAGCCTGAGCCTCCCAAGAAGCCTCCGAGGCTTCCGTCCCATTTCCTGCGAAGGAAGGAGGCTCACACAGGGTCACTCTGAGTCCACAGCAGGGCTGGGGTTTGGACCTCCAGCTGCCCGACTCCAGAACCAGAGCTCCTAACCACCACACTACATAAAGCCTTTGGCCATGAGCCGCCCTCCAGAATGGGCAGTAAGCGGGCACAGATTCACACTCTGCTATCTTCAGACCATACACTGCAAACACAGCCAACAATCAGCCACTGAAGATGATACACTCTTCCCTTTTATCTTTAGAAGTCCTCGTTTTAAAAACGGTAACAGCCCGAACTTTGATAGTGCCATACATTTAGAGCTCACAGCTATGATCCCATGAACCCTCTTAACAATCCTATGAGGTGGGTAACCTTTTTTTTTTGTTTCATTAAGTTTCTTATTTTCATCCCAGTATAGTTAACATGCAGCGTAATATTAGATTCAGGTGAACGATGTAGCGATTCGACAATTCTTACGTTACTCGGCACTTGTTGTGGTAAGCGTATCCTTAATTCCCATCACCGATTTCCTCCATCCCCCGTTCCCACCTGCCCTCTGGTAACCATCAGTTTGTTCTCTATACTTCACGGTCTGTTTCTTGAGTTGTCTCTCTCTTTTCTCCTTTGTTCATTTGGGGTTTTTTCCTTAAATTCCACATATGAATGAAATCACATGGCATCTGTCTTCCTCTGACTTATTTTGCTTAGCATAATACTCTCTAGCCCCATCCTTGCTGTTGCAAAAGGCAAGATTTCTTTCCTTTTTAGAGCTGAATAATATTCTGTTGTAGATCTACACCACATCTTCTTTATCCGTTCATTTATCAGTAGACACTTGGGCTGCTTCCATAATTTGGCTATTGTAGATAATGCTGCAAGAAACATCAGGGTGCCTGTAGACTTCTGAATTAGTATTTTTATATTTGGGGGGTAAATACCCAGTAGCGTGATTGCTGGATCATAGGGCAGCTCTATTTTCACTTTCTGAGGGCCCTCCCCACTGTTCTCCACAGTGGCTGCACCAGCGTGCATTCCCAACAACAGGGCACGAGCGTCCCTTTTCTCCATGTCCTCACCGACACCGGTCGTTTCTTGTGCTTTTGACGTTAGCCATTCTGACAAGTGTGAGGTCGTATCTCACTGTGATTTATATTTCCCCGACGATGAGTGACGCGGAACATCTTTTCCATGTGCCTTTTGGCCACCTAAATGCTTTGTTTGGAGAAACGTCTGTTCATGCCTTCCGCCCATTTTTTAATTAGGTTATTTGTTTTTTGGGTGTTGAGCTGTGTCAGTTCTTTACATATTTTAGATCCTAACCCTTTACTGGATATGTCATTTGCAAATATCTTCCCCTCCCCCACCACCTCTGTTCCCTTTGCCGTGCGGGAGCTTTTTATTTTTGAAGCACTCCCAGTAGTTTGTTTTTGCCTTTATTTCTCTTGCCTCAGGAGACACATCTAGAAAAATGTTGCTACAGCTGACGTCAGAGACATGACTGCCTTTTCTCTATTCCAGGATTTTTATGGTTTCAGGTCCCACATTTACGTCTTTACTCCATTTTCAGTTTATTTTTGTGTATGGCGCAAGGAAGTGGTCTAGTTTCATTCTTTTGCGTGTTGTTTCCAGTTTTCCCAACACTAATTGTTGAAGAGACTGTCTTTGTCCCATTGCATATTCTTGCCTCCTTTGTCGAAGATTAACTGACCATGTAATTGTGGGTTTATTTCTGGGTTTCTATTCTGTCCCATTGACCTATGTGTCCATTTTTGTGCCAGTTCCATACTGTTTTCATTATTACATCGTTGTGATAGAGCTCGAGGTCTGGAATTATGATGCTTCCTCTTTGCTTTCTTTTTCACGACTCTTTGGCTATTGGGGGTTTTTGTGGTTCCATTCAAACTTTAGGATTGCTTGTTCTACTTCTGTGAAAAATCCTGTTGGTATTTTGATAGGGATTGCACTAAGTGTAGACTGCTTTGGATAGTATGGACATTTTTAACAATATTTGTTCTTCTAATCCATGAATAGGGAATGTCTTCCCATTTTTTCCTGTCCTTTTCCATTTCTTTCATCAGTGTTTTATAGGTCTTTCACCTCTTTGGTTAGGTTTATTCCTAGGTATTTTATCAATTTTGGTGCAACTGTAAATGGGATTGTTTTCTTAATTTTTTTCTGCTGCTTCATTATCAGCATGTAGAAATGCAATGGATTTCTGTATATTGATTTTGTATCCTGTGACCTTACTGAACTCATTCAACAGTTCCAGCAGTTTCTCGGTGGTCTTCAGGGTTTCCTACATATAGTATCATGTCATTTGCAAATAGAGAAAGTTTAACTCTTCCTTACCAATCTGAATCCCTTTCATCTCTTTTTCTTACCTGATTCCTGTGGTTAGGATTTCCAGGACTATGTTGAAAAGAAGTGGTGAGAGGGGACATCCTTGCCTTGTTCCTGAGGTTAGGGGGAAAACTCTTCAGTTTTTCCTCACTGAGTATGATGTTAGCTATGGGTTTTTCATATATGGCCTTTATTATATCAAGGTATGTTTCCTCCATGCCTATTTTGTTGATGGTTTTTATCATGAATGGATGTTGTACTTCTGTGTCTCTTGAAATGATCACATGGGTTTTTATCCTTTCTCCTACGATGTGATATATCACAGTGACTTTATCATTCTTCGGAATTCCATGAATTTGGAATATGATAGATATTAAGTCATAGATAATATTAACCTTGTATTTTTAAGGGCCATGACTCCCAGTAAAATCACTTGAGTACATTTTTCCACCTTACTTCTTCATCGACCAGTGATTTTTTTTTACGATATATTACTAATTACTAAATATCCTAAAAATTAAAGTTCCAGAAGAATGGCACATTTTAAAATAAGGTATAAATGGTTTTTCCTTTGTATTTTCTAAAAGCATATATGAATTTTATTTAATCTCTGCCAGATCACAGCCCATGAATTATACATTTAATTTTCACATCTATAATTATACAAAGCAATCCTGAATTGGTTATTTCACATCATATAAACTTTTAGGTATCAACATTTCCTCCAGAGTCATTTGCCAAAGGGCGAGGGCTATAGGAAGAAGGATACAGCAGAACACAGAGAAATGACAGATGCCCAGTGGGAACCTGAAATCACAGGCACTCGCCGCAACCGCACGTCTAGTGTTTGAAGCCTCCCAGCCACACAGCTTTTCCTCCTTTCTACCTTCAACAGACAAAACAACACAACACAGCCCTCTTCCTTCCCATCCATCTTTAGTCTTGTGAGTCGTATTCTGGAATCTCAGAATGTCAGAACTGGAAAGTGCCTCAGGTGGTTACGTGGTCCATCACAACGACACCCCACTTACAGATGAGGGCCAGGAGAGGAATTATCCTGGTTAAGACGACGAGGAAATGACAGCGTCTCATGGAGGCGAGGGCCTGGTCACTCTGACACCATGCACCCTTTACTGCCAGCCACGGAGAACCAAACTCGTATCATTATGCGAAGCGAAAGTGGCAGATTTGGCAGAAGAGAAGAGCACACAAATCTCCCTACTGTGGGACTCAGGGCAAAGAGAACATCTACAAATTACACAATTAGAGCTTCAGAAAAGGACGCGGAAAAACATGGTCCAATCTCCTTATTTATTTTAGAAATGAAAAAATGCGCAAAATGAGGTTATTTTCCCCAAGTCAGGGGCTTCTAGGTCCTTTGACACTATGTGTTCGTTCCACTCACTAATGAACTCTACCCTACGCCCTGTGCTATCCGAGTTCCAACATGTAAAATACCCAGGTCCTGGGACCTTGTGCACAAACACCAACTTAATTAGATCACTAATATGTAATGTATGTAAAGAAACTAGTATCGAGCTTTTATTTTCAAACCTTAGTCTTCTTAGAGCATGACCATCACCTCAACGAATATTAGCCTGTCAGCTGACCCTTACTTCCTCAGTATTCCTTCTTCCTGCTCTTAACTGGATTCGGAGAACCTCAGAAGTCCAAGGCATCTGATGTCTAATGAGAATTTTAAAACATGGAATGAGTAGGGGCGCCTGGGGGGCTCAGTCGTGAAGCGTCTGCCTTCGGCTCAGGTCATGATCCCAGGGTCCTGGGATGGAGCCCCACATCAGGCTCCCTGCTCAGCAGGAAGCCTGCTTCTCCCTCTCCAACTTCCCCTGCTTGTGTTCCCTCTCTCGCTGTCTTTCTCTGTCAAATAAATAAGATCTTTAAAAAAAGAAAAGAAAATATGGAATGAGCATAAAATGCTAGACAGGGTCAGCTCCGAGTTCCGCAGACGAATACGGAAGGGGCTGACGGCACCAGGTCCTCTACTCTTCCTGCTCTCATCGTCTGCAACTGAATGGCCCGCTGCACCGAGAGCAATCCGACTGAGACAAAAGGACACAGTGACTCTACTCACACACGGTTTCCTATGAGCCATTCCCTCTCCTGATGAGGCTAATTGCCCCTTATTACTTCTAGTTATTCATTCTTTCGGTAACAACCTTATGGACAGTAAACATGGAATTACAAGGGTTGCAACCTTGAATTGAGTTTCTACTGTTTTCACACATTAACAACCCTATACTTAGCATAATAATGATAGCTAACATCACAGGGTACGTATTCTACTTATGATCGCCTATGCCCAGGAATGTTCTAAATGCGCTTTTACAAGTATTCATTCATTAAACCCTCCCTGTGCAGTATGCACTATTATTATCCTCACTGAGCACGTTTCACTGGAACGTAAGCCCCACGAGAGCCGGCACGCTGTCTTTCCTTCCCTGCTGCACTTCCTCAGCCTACAAGAGCGCTCGACACCCAGCAAGCCCCTAACACTCAGCGAATGAACAGATAAATGACATTCAGAAAGGAAGGGTTAAGGTGCAAAGAAGTCACAGACATGATCGAGGTCGCACAGTTACTGAGTGGCACGGCCGAGAACCAAACCACTGGTTTTGATCTCATCATATCAGGAAGCAGCAAACTTTATTTGCTGTAAAGAGCCAGCAAATAAATAGTTCAGGCTTTGCAAACCGTTCGGGAGTCTGTCACACCTACCCAACCATGTTGGGAAAATAGCATGTTAACAGCCGCAGACAGACAATACTACAGGAACGGACATGGCTGTGTCTCAATAAAACTTTATTTATAAGAAGGGGCCAGTTTGCCAACCTCCGCATTAAATCCTCACAAGGATCAAGCAAAGTAGATGAATGGGAACCAGAGAGTCCGCGATGAAAGTACTTTGTCCCAGGCCACACTGTGGACCTGAAAGTTCCTGCCCTTTCCGTGAAAGCTCCCGGTCTCTACCAAAGGGAGACCTGCAGACCTACCGTGCACTCAACATTGCTTTTGTACTTTTATGCTACAAACCAGAGCCTCAACACTGTTCTCCATCTTGAAATAAGAACCCTGACCTCAGCAGGCTGCTGGAGCTTAAGTGCACCGGCAGGTGTGGAGGGGCGTGGGCAAGGGCACAGGCATAGTTAATCCAAAATCTGTTTTCACAAGAAAATCTGACCCTACATTAAGCACCGTGATCTGGAAACAATGCAAAGACTCCATCTGGAAGACAGGCAGGGCACAGGGTTGGCCATTTCTGTTCTCCAAAGGAAAACAGCTAACCAAAACTAAACACTAACCTGGTTAAACGTGAGGCTGAACATAGCCGAATGCATTACTCATCAGACAGAATAAAGGAAAATATGCAAGCCCTCTCCCAACTGTTTACCACTTGTATTTTTCTTGGAACAGAAATGCATTTTATATATTATATGAACCTGTAAAAAAACACATACCTGGTAAAGTATTTGAACACATACGTGGTATGAAGCGTACTAAAACATGAAATATTCCATCATCATAAAAGAATTTTGAGTTCACAAAGGTTTAAACACTCACCCGACTCCAGCTATGGTAACAACTACATAATGAAACTTCATGCGAACAGAACTGCACTTTATGCTAACTGGATAATCTTGGTAATTATAGACTGTTCGGTATGTAGCAAGTATGACATACTCCTTCATGCTGGCCAGTCTCAGGAACTAAGGTATCACTTAGGAGAAACGACATAGAATTTAAGTAGAAAAATCCTAATAAATTCATTTTCAAAATTAAAAGGAGCTTTTTGGTGAAGATTATCGCTCGTCTATTTATAAAATCCTTCAAGGCCAGTGCTATCCTCTTTCCAACCGACACAAGTATTATTTGGCTCAGGAAGTTCACCTCAATACCTTCATTTACTGAGAAATTATGTGCAAACTGATATGTGAAATTAAAAAGCTGAGAAAGGCACAGTCCTCTCATCAAGAAATTTTACAAACTCATGTTTACCTCAGGCTCACCGGCACAAAGATGAATTTAAGTAGAAAAGAAATGCTGAAAAAGTCACCGTAGTGGTTTCTACTTTGGGGTGACATCACACACCAAGAATCACTGGCTGGACTTACGTAAATGCCGCCCACGCTGCGACAGAACGCCGGCATTATTTTCTCTACGGAGAAAGCCGGTTTCAGGGTTCTTGCCCCACGTCACACGGCTAGCGAGCACCTGCCACCTTCGAGTCCAAATGCTCCTTCCGCCCCACACTTGAACTCCCTCAAATTCACCGGTTTCTAGCTCTGAGGTCCAAGAATGGGTCTCAGGGCGTGTCTTGCCCCTGTTAAGTGTACAAGAAGTGTGCGGCTCTGGTGTGCAAACTTTTCGAAAAGGGTTAATTCTTAAAAGAAAAAAAAGGAAGGATGGTCAGATGGAGAATCTCGCGATCACACCCGGCAAGTACAAAGTCTCGCAGAGCCCTCCCTTTCACAAACCTGCCGCTCCCAGCTGCCGACACACTTCCCAACAGAGAGCGATGGACCTTTCCTCTCTGACCGTGAGACGGAAGGGCTCCGACAGAGGCCAGCCCTACGGACGCAGCTCTCCCACCAGAACGGCACGACCCGTCCGCTCGCCCTCACCGTGAGGAACACACACCGCACCCACATGCAGGTTATAAGACAAGACACAACCGCCAAGATGTTCGGCTCGCTCGAGCCCAGTTTTGGTCTTCTAGAAAGAGGAAGATCCATTCTACAATTCTCTGGGAGTATATCTAGAGGGGCCGTTGCCATGCACTGAGGCTCTGAGGATGGACGGACGGACGGACTGATGGATGGACGTGTCCAGGCTGGGATGGAGCTAGTGGGCTGACGAGGGGGACACACGGCGGCTCCCCTGCCTCTCTTGAACTCCGTGTTTCCGTTCAACAACGAAGGGGGGGGGCCCATCTCCTTCCAGGCTGCTGGGAGAGCCTGAATGAGGGGACAGAAGCTTCCGCGGTTGGTGTCACTATGGGAGACGGCACGAACCCCCACTTCACAACCCAAGGCCAGAGACGAAAGGCGGCAGTGCGCACGCTACGACAGCCCAAAGCCTCGCTCTAACCACATTTTCCAGCATTCGTGGTGTTTTAATAAAATGGAAACGCCACCATTACTTCTCAATCTCATTCCACAGGCAAATGAGCCACCGTCTGAAGAGAACGAGGACTGCTGCACGTGGACCACACGTGAACCCGCAGCCAGAGGCGTGCCCCTTCTATAAGCCCTCGCAGGGCTCGTGTTCTCCAACCTCCGTCTTCACTTCCTGGAAAGTCCTGCCGAAGCTGCCCCGCGGACGGAGTGCTCCAGCTAGCAGTCCTCGGACTGAGGTCCTAGTGCGAGCGCAGGGACAGGCCACAGCGCCCTGTCCCCGAACCAGGGAGCTACTGGTCTTGCCGCCAACTCTACACAAAGAGGCATCTCGATGTCTCGTGTGGGCACACATCGATCTTTCCCCTGCTCGCTCCGTCCCCCTCCTTTTCTAAGGATGGCTAAGGACCGAGGGGCAGGGTTTCTCAGAGACGGCCCCAGGCCGGAATCCCACCTCTGGAAACGGTGGGGTCCTGACCACTATGGTTAGTAAGTAACTCTGGAGATCGGACACTAGTGTTTTAGGATTACAGGGTTTGGAAGGGGTGTAGGGGAGGGAAAAAAAAGCAGGAAACTACGTTAGTGTAATGTGTCCCACCCCCCATCCCCCACTTCCACTTTGTAAAATCCATTTAAAATTCATTTTCCTTCTTCAAGAACCTGAGGCTGATGACTTCCTAGAACTGGACCCTCTGCTGGCCAGCCCTGGTCAGGGCCAGGGGGAGAGAGAGAGCAGGTGTCAGGACGGCCCCTGAAATCTCACAGGACGGGTCTGTTTCAACAAAGCCGCTGTTCTTTCCCTCCGAGGCAGCTCTGGTTTTCACAGGGAAGGGGTTGGAGACCCTAAGAGTTCTCCCACTGAGCTGCCGGCTCTCACGCTCTCCCTAGACTGTCTTAACTCTGAGACTGTGACACAATGGAAGAGACGGGGGCCACTGCGGACAGGCACAGCGACGGCTCACTCTCTGCACTACGCAAACAGCAGGCAGCCAAAGACTCCCCTGGGGAAATGGTTAAGAGAAGGTGCTGGCGTACGGTGTTGCAGGTGGCCGACTAACACAGGGTGTCTATGAGCACACATACAGACGCAGACACACACACACACACGCGCGTGCACGCACTGGATCTTGGCGGGGTGGGGGAGAGCTGGACCAAATGGTACAGAACGTCCTTTTCTGTCCAAAAGCCCAGAAACTGCTCAGTTGCCATGGTTTCACTTTTCTTTACAATTCAGTTCTACTGGCCATTCCGTGCGCCCAGAAAGGAGTAGAAATAAGTGAGAACTCTGCACAGTTGATTCCCGAATAGGAAATCTTGACATACAAACAGGCCTGCGTATAAACATAACGACTCTTCTCTTGCTCGTCCAACAGTGGGTGTTTTTTTTGTTAAAAACATCACGCCATTTTCCTTCTTTCTTCTCACTTTGTTTTTCCTGTGATTATTTTTTAGTTTTAGCTTCGGTTTTAATAATTCTTCATTCAGTGAGAAGTGATTTCTGTTCTCGTTTAGCACTGTCGGAGAAGACGGAAGAGACAGACACTGCGGCATAATCAGAAAAGGCTCAGCAGTGAAAGACGATGAGAAATGGCAATCAAAGGCACACAGCCTGAAAAGGAGGAAACAACTTTGCCCTCGTTCACAGAGAATACGACTGTCTGCATACAAAATGCCCGGCATCTATCTTCTAAAACCCCTCAAGTCAGTGATTAGCAAGGCCAACACACAAAAATCAACCGTATTTCATGTATAAGCAATGAGCAGCCAGAAACTGCGTTATTTTTTTTTAAAAAATGCCATTTATAACAGCTCCTCAAAAAGGGAAACATTTAGATATAAATCTAACAAAGCATATAAAACAGGATCTGAATGCTGGCAACAACGAACCATTGATGAGAGAAATCAACGGAGAGCTCCACAAAAACACTCCTTGCTCATGGGTTGGAAGACTCGGGGCAATTATACCAATTCTCCCCCAAAGCAAGCTGTAGATTTAACTGAATTCCAGTCACAATCACAGCAGGGTTCTCTGTACGGGTACACACAAGGTATATTCTAGAACTTATGCGGGTGAGCAAACAAGGCAGAAAAGCTAAAGTGAAGTTGAGAGAACCCCACTACCCAATTTCCAGCCTTGATACAAACCTACCGTACTCAAGCCAGTGTGGTGCTGGTGAGCAAACACGAGGCCGGGGTAGAGAATAAAGTGTCCGGAGACAGGCCCACACAGGGAAGAGCCATCTCACTTCTGACAAATGTGCTGAAATAATTGGTTGTCTGTTCACAACAAAAAAGGGCAACTTGACCTAAACTTCACATCTGACACAAAGACTAACGCAAATGGAACATAGATCTAAACATAAACCAGAAAGCCAGAAAGCTTTTAGGGAGAAAACATGAGAAAGTCTTTGTCATCCTGGACGAGGCGGAGTTCTCAGAAAGGGACTAGAGGCATGACCCCTAATAAGAAAAAAAAAAAACACACATGAAACCACCAAAATTGTAAAGCTGTTGCTCTGTCAAAAACATAGCCACAGGGGGCATCTGGGTGGCTCAGTGGGTTAAACCTCTGACTTTGGCTCAGGTCATGGTCTCAGGGTCGTGGGATCGAGTCCCGTGTGGGACTCTCTGCTCAGCAGGGAGCCTGCTTCCCCGGACCGCCCCCCTGCCTGCCTCTCTGCCTACTTGTGATCTCTCTCTGTCAAATAAATAAATAAAATCTTAAAACACACACACACACACACACACACACACACACACACACACACAGCCACACACACAGCCACTGAACTGAGAAGACAAACCACAGACTGAGAGAAAATACTGTGGGTCACATATCCAATACAGAAACTATACCCAGAATGTATGAAGAACTCTCAAAACACAACAGTAAGGCAACTGGGTTAAAAAAAAAAAAAAAGGGACAAAGGACTGCACAGACACTTCACAGAGAATATACATGAATGACAAATAAGGCCCATGGAAAAATGGTCACCATCGTTAGCCGTTAGGGAAACGCAAACAAAAAAACCAAGATCCCACTATCACACCTATCAGAATGGTTAAAAAGGGGGTGCCTCGGTGGGTCAGTTGGTTAACTGTCTGCCTTTGGTTCAGGTCATGATCTTGGGGTCCTGGGATGGAGCCCTGTGTGCCCAGTGGGGAGCCTGCTTCTCCCTCTCCTTCTGTCCCTCCCTTCACTTGTGCGCTCTCTCAAGAAAAAAAAAAAAAAAAAAAACCAACCCAAAACCAAAATGAAACCAGAAACAAAACAAAACCAAAAAAACACAGTTGAAATAAAAACTAGTGAAGACGCCACGTGTTAACAAGGACGTGGAGCAACCGGAATTCCACTCATGCTGGTGGGAAAGCAAATGGTACAGTTACTCTGGAAAATGGCTCGGTGGCTTCTTACAAAACTAGATGGAGACAATCCTATGATCCAGCAGGCCCACTCCTGAGCATCTGCCCTAGAGAAATGAAAACTTAAGCCTAAATCCAAATGCTCATAGCAACTTTACTGCCAAAAGCTGGAAAGACCCAAACATTCAACAGGTGAGTGGATGAGGGAACGGACCAGCACCCCACGAAGCCACACTACTCAGCAGTAACAAGGAATTCACTTTTGGTCACTTGGAAGACACTGTGAAGAGTGAGAGAAGCCAGTCCCAAGATGTCATATATATCGTACAATCTCTTTTATATGAAACCTTCAAGGAGAGGAAACTAGTGGCAGAAAAGAGATCCCTGGTTGCGGGAGTTACAGTCGGGGAAGGGATGTGACATGAGGGGGACTTCTGGGGTCATGGACCTGTTCTGCGTCCTGATTGTGGTGGTGGTGTTTACACGCATCTACATACACACAGACAAAATTCAAAGAGCTGTCTACTCCCCCAAAAGTCAATTTTACTGGATGATGACAAGAACAGAAGAAAGAAGCTCAGAGATACGGAGCGCTAAGAGCTTCTGGACCTCCCCCAGTCTGCTGGCGCCCAGCAGGTATGCCGCACACGCTGGGCGGTCAGACTGGAGAAACCCATCTGCAGGAGGAATCACCACTGGCTCTTCTGGAATCTTCCCCGAGTGAATGCTCTCCTCCAGCGGAGCCCTCTGTGCTCGCCTGCTCAGGGCCCTCGTGTCAGTCACGCAGGAAAGGCTGACCATCCCGCATGACTATGTGCTCTGAAAACCTCTTTAATTCTGGTGTGAAGGAAGAGAGGGAAAAGGAAAGACGCCCCAGGGAAGACTCTGGAAAAGACAGAGAAGTCTGAGGTCTACTTGCCGCGGATGTCCTTCTTCGGACAGTTCCTGACGGGATGCAGCCACGAGTGCCCTGAGGAGAAGAGGGCCTGAGAGACCGTGGCCCCCAAAGGTGGTCAGACTCCACGCCAACAACTGAATGGGAAAGACGCAGCTCCAGGGAGCCCAGACGGCTGACCCAGCGCTTTCCCAGGCTGGCTGGAAGCTCTTCTCTGAGGGCAGGTCGCTGTCTTCTTTTTCCAAGCGAACAGTTTCTAAAAGGCCACACAGGGAGCTGTGAGGGAAGCCGGGGTCATTCCCGGGCCAAGTGATCAAAGCAGACAGCTCACCGGCTAATGAGTCAAGGCAAGGGCTGGGAGGTGTGAGGTTGCTGGATCCTGGCCCTAGCCCTCCCCATGTCAAGAAGCCCTCTCTGATCCCGGGCTGGGCCTGGCTGCCGTGGGCCCAAAGATGGGCCATACTTCATCAGGTGCCTCTCTCCCGCGCTCGGACACCTGCTCCATGGGGAACCCTCTACCCGGTCCATCGAGGGCACTTCAGAGCCCCGTCTGGCTACCCCCAGTTCATCCACACAGCCCTTGGCAATGGTATCGATATATCGATTTTTGAGCTCACCTCACACTCAGAAATACATTTATATTCAATTTAATATACACACACAAGCTCAAACTCCTACAGAAACATACAGGCATGGGGACATCTGGCCACTCGTGCCTTCACCTCATACCGTCCCCTATCTGTCTCATGTCACCTGTCCCAGCCCACCTGGCCCCAGTACTTCCTACAACATGTGTCATTCCTGCTAAACAAGCATGTGAAAAATGAAGCATTTTCTACTGCATCTTATCCTATCTCATTAAAAGAAAACCTCTGGCCGTGAGCAATGAAATTGGTTTAAATCCCATTAATGGGTTGCAATCTACATTTTTCCTTTTTAAAATTCTGCTTAAAATGGAATTCAAACAGATCCAGGTTTTGATCCTACTTCGCCATAACTGGGTTGGGGCAAATTCTTCGTGTGCCTTTGTTTCCTCGCCTGAAGGACAGGGTAACACGTCCTGCAGGTACACAGCAGCACAGGGCCCCGCACAAGGCAAGCTCTCGGGAAGCTGCAGCATCATTAGACCAGAAACGCTAAAATCCGCCTTGGGGGTGCTCAGCATTACCATCTGGGACCCAGCTGCTCGGAGAAACTGCACCCGGTACCCTTACTTAGAAATCTATAGCGAGGCAAAACACTTGGTGGCAAGGTTTACTCCGTATTCTACGAAGATTATCTACAACTTGTGTTCCATCAGAAAACTGCATGTTTAAAACTTCCTGACACTTTTCCAAGTTCTTACTCAGATCAGGGTCCCTCACTGTGTACAGGGTCATCACTCAGCAAGTATTTTTTGAGTACCTGGCAGGCACTGTACCAGGTCAGTTGCGAAGATGAAATATGGGAGACATGGCTCCTTGGCCAGCAGGGACTCCTAACCAGCTCCCTGGGCCTGTGGACCCGGGCCTTGGTCCACTGTCTGTGACCAAGTCTACTCAAGATCCTCACTGGCTTTGGCCGAACCAGGACTCACTCCCTTCTTCCTCTGCACCTGTGCTGGTTCCTGCCGAATATTCTCTCTGCGGCCACACACCTCGCTGTTCCTACCCATCCCTGAGGCCCAGTCCAGGCGATCTCTTCTTTCCCCACTGGGGTGTTTGTGGCCTTCTGTCCTAATCATGAGGCAGGACTGTGACCATTTCATCCTTAATGTCCCTACCATCCTGCTAGCACGGTGCCTGGCGCTCACCAGAGAACGTGGAAATATTTGTCGTCTATGACTCTAACAATTCAAACACGTACAACATGCCACTCTTTTGATGAAGTTTTCGGATTCTATGGTGAAACCCCCTACCTACCAAGAGCTTTCAGTCTAAGGTCAACAAAGAAATAACTTTAACATTTCTTAACCTTTTTTTGAAATAGAAATTTCCAAACACACCACAAATTAGAGAGAGAAGTATCATAAACACCCGCATACCCAACACCCAGCTTCCAAAATTACCAACACATTAGCAGTCCTGTTTCATCTACCCTCTTCCCACGCGTTCTATTTAAAGTAAGTCTCAGACATCAAACCATTTCCCTGGCTCAGGCTTTGGCATATCCAACAGATGCCACCTTCACAGACGCCATGACTTTGCTTTGTAAGATTAACTATGATTCCAGGGCGCCTGGGTGGCTCAGTGGGTGAAGCATCAGCCTTTGGCTCAGGTCACGATCCCAGTGTCCTGGGATCGAGTCCTTCACTGGGCTCCTTGCTCAGCAGGGAGCCTGCTTCTCCCTCTCCCTCTGCCTCTGCCTGCTGCTCCCCCTGCTTGTGTTCTCTCTCTCACAAATAGATAAAATCTTAAAAAAAAAAAAAAAAAAAGATTATCTATGATTCCTCAACATCATCCAACAGCTTGTCCATGTTCAAATCTCCACGGACACCTCTGCAACTGTGTTCAAACTGCCCTCAAGCCCAGTCTACACACCACCTTTGGTCGACAGGCTTCCTCCGGGTCTTTTCAAATTCTCCCGTTTTCAGGTGGCCCCTCACCAAAGCCACCGGCTGCTTATCTCGTGACTCTCCTCATCGGTATTAGATGATGTGTTTACCTCACCTCTCCACCATCTACATTTTCTCTCAGCTGGCAGTTAGATCTAGAGGTTGGATTTGATCTGAAACAGTTCAGCAAGGGAAGTCCCCAGGGCCCCCGGACTTCCTACTGCATGACGTCAGGCGGTATGACCCCTGGTACCCTCCGCCCCCAACCCCATCAGTGATTTCTGTCAGGGGGCCCTGGCGCTGGGGCCCCACACAGCCATCACACATCCCACCCCAGCGGTTTGACCCTACTGGGCTCTCAGCAGGTGCAGAGGATGGCTACCTAAATCCTACCATTCTTTAAGGACGGCCAAAGGAAAACAGTGACTTTCTTCCCCAGGGAAGAGGTTCCCTTACTAGCTGGAATTCTTCTGTGGAGTGTGTCTCATCAATTCTCTGCTTGGCCTGAATTACAGTTCAAACTTCCAGAATAACGAACTGGCACCTGAGTCATCGTCAAAGGTGATGGACGAGAATTCCCGCGTCTTAGCACCGCACCCTACACCCTGCATTACGAGCACACGGCTTTTGATGTATCTGCTCCGTTTCCATCTGCTACTCCCTTTCCCCTCATCCTCTGGCCAGCGTCCAACCCTTCAAGTGGGCGTCTGTGTCCCTGTGACATCCCCCTGGGACGTCTGACATCTTCCAAGGGACATCTCCCCGGCTGTCTGCCCCACCCAGAGCCCGCCGTTCCTCTAAGAAGCCTGGGTTCCTTTGAGAGAGAGCGCATTAAGAAAACACTAAGTGGATGCTACAGGGGCTCAATGTTTTTAGTATTTTTCCGTAAAGAAAGCCAGGAAATATACGCTTTCTTGAAGGAAAATTACCAACCATGAATGGATACTGCTTGTCCCGACTCAAACTCCAAGGGTTTTTAAATGTCTTCGCTTCTATGTTTGTATGTTTCATGCTACAGATCTTGCTTCCAAACAGGACAAACACGACTGCTTATTTTCTTTATCCTAAATGCAAAGTAGGTGCCGTGCACGTAAACCTAAGTGCGTCAACGGGTCTAAGTACGCAATTCAGAATAATAGTACCAACACTGCTCCTGGCAACAGAATGTGCTCTACAATTTCTCTGTGGCGCTTCTGTCCCCAGGATGGATCCCTCTAGGGCGACTTGGCTAAAATGCTTTCAAGTCACTTCACATGACTCCTTTGGTGTGAGAGATTCCTTCTGCCCCCGCCGCCCCCAGTTTCTTGCTTTCCTTTGAGGGAATGCCTTTGTATTTGTTAAAATTTGTTAAATTAAGTAAAATACACAAGATTTGCTGCACTGGGTGGCTCTGTGGGTGAAGAGTCTGCCTTCGCCTCAGGTCACGATCCCAGGGTCCTGGGATCGAGTCCCGCCATCGCATCAGGCTTCCTGCTGGGCAGCAAGCCTGCTCCTCCCTCTCCCACCCACCCTGCTTATGTTCCCTCTCTCACTGAGTCTCTCAAATAAAGAAAGAAAAGCTTAAAAAAAAAACCCACAGGATTTTGAAGGAAATACTATAGAAGGAAATACTATAAAACAGGGACACGCAGAGGATTCTAGTTTCCATCTCTCTCTATCCCACCCCGCCCTCTTTTTTTTTTTTTTTTTAAGATTTATTTATTTGTCAGAGAGAGATCATGAGTAAGCAGAGAGGCAGGCAGAGAGAGAGGAGGAAGCAGGCTCCCCGCTGAGCAGAGAGCCCGATGTGGGGCTCGATCCCAAGACCCTGAGATCATGACCCGAGCCGAAGGCAGAGGCCTAAACCACTGAGCCACCCAGGCGCCCCCTACCCCGCCCTCTTAAAGTTTTAAAAATCAGTTTTTATTTTCTCATGGTTTCTCTTTGAACATACATGGGAAGAAAAATGCGTGTGCACACGCGTGTGCATACAGAGACACTCCCATTTCTCCCTGTGTTACACAGAAGACAGCAGAGTCTGACAGTCTTTGGTGGCTGCTGTTTTCATACAACCACCGATCACTGCACAGAATACATTGTGGGGGATTTCATTCAGGTCACTCGTTTTAGTGCACTGCATTTCACTGTATGGATGTAAGACTCCTTCCTGGGGCACCTGGGTGGCTCAGTGAGTTAAAGCCTCTGCCTTCAGCTCAGGTCATGATCTCAGGGTCCTGGGATCGAGCCCCCATCCGGCTCTCTGCTCAGCGGGGAGCCTGGTTCCTCCTCTCTCTCTCTGCCTGCCTCTCTGCCTACTTGTGATCTCTGTCAAATAAATAAATAAAATCTTAAAAAAAAAAAGACTCCTTCCTGAGGGACAACTATGTTCTTTCTGATTTCTTAGAATTATAAATAACGTACAGTTAATGGTCTTGAGCTCGTCTCTGGAACAGACTGAGGAGTCTAAGAATAAACAGGTACTAGCCTAGGCCCGGGGACCATGGCGTGAAACCCAGCATCTCGGCGTGTGGTTTCACATGTACGGTCTCATCATGGGCAGGGTGGAGCACTGTGTCATGGGTTCGAGGGCCCTCTGCATTTATTTTCATGTAAGTTGTCCATTCCCGTCTTCTATCCATTTCTCCACAGGGCCCCTGGTCTTCCCTTCCTCGTTTTCAGAAACAATTTCTTACGGATGTCAGCTCTCTGTCGGTGATTAAGTCACAAATATTTTCCATCTTGTCATTTATCGTTTTACTCTGCCGATTTTCTTTGTGCTGTCTAAAGGGTTTTGTTTTTTTTCTGTTTTAAGTCCACTTAAATTGACCATGATTTTCTCTTACTGCTTTCAGAGTGAGCGATGTGAGAAAGTCTCCCCAGCTCTTAGGGCACGAAGGAATCCAGTCATGCTTTCCTCGAACACTTGCAGGTTCCGGTGTTTTAACATGTAGATTTCTGTCACTTGGCACTCCGCCAAACCAATGTGCATGGTCCAGGGGATGGATCCAATTTTATCAAAGAGATACTGAATATGCAGTTCTCCTTAACGCCACTTATAAGACCATCCTTCTCGTCCTCCAGTGACCTGAGACATCATCTTTTATCATACATGCAATTCCCAAAAACACGTGTTTCTATTTCCAGACTTTTCCATTCTGTCCCATTAGCCTGTCTCTTCATGAGCTAAGGCCGTATCGTTTTAGTTGTGGAAGCTTTACGTTTTAAAAGCTGGTAGAATTATCCATGGTTTTTCTTTTTCGGGGACTTTGCTGGCTATTACTGTTCACTTATTAATCTATATAAGCCTTATAATCAACTTACTTAGCTCTAGGAAAAAACCCAAGGTCTACTACCGAGATTACATTAAATTTAGAAGTTAACAGCACGAGAAATGCCACGTCCGTGAACGTAAGCCTTCCCGTCCCAAGCACCTAGAGTCAACAAGGGCTGTTTTCAGGCAGGGCACTTCCCTTCTCGTCCTGCCTTGATGAGAAGAACCAATATTTTGAACAGCAAGATTAAGCAATTTGCTCAGAAATAATTTCTGTTGGAGGAGTGACTCATGACACAAGGTTTTAAAACACCTGCGCTGAAGATATGAGTAACCCAAGGGGGTGAACGTGGCAGTGAGGGGAGCACGTGGAGGAAGGAGACAGAACAGCAGCCTCAAACCATGAATCCCAGAGCAGCCTCCAGGGCAACTTCTAGCAATCAGAAACAGGGTTCAGAGGAGTTAAAACGCACACCAAATCCTCGAAGAGCAACTCCTGCATGGCTGAATGACCCTCCCTCTGTAAGACTGACAAAGGTGGCTTTCCTGGGGTCCCTGAGGGGCTCAGTTGGTTAAACGTCTGCCTTTGGCTCAGGTCATGATCCTGGGGTCCTGGGATCGAGTCCCGCATCGGGCTCCCTGCTCCCTCAGTCTATTGTTCCCCCTGCCTGTGCTCCTGCTCTCTCTGACAAGTAAAATAAAATAAAAATAATAAAATAAAATAGTGTGGCTTTTCTGAAAGCTTGCTGTGCTCCCCTAGCTCTCTACTTCCCCCGGTTGGCTCTCAGACCCTGTCTCATTCCTCTCCTTTTGACGTTTCTACATATTCCTCTGCCGGTCAGCTGCAACCTGCTGCTTTTTATCATTCCTGCACTAAGGCAAATGTTCTTCTGCTGCTGCCCTGAGAAGCAGCGTTCCAGGACGGATACAAGGCTGGGAGGTAATCTCCTCTGAGCCATCCCCCCCGGGGCCCCCCCCCACGTCTTTCTACTGCACGTTGCTTCCCTACCAACAGGACTCTTCAACATTCCTGAGAGGGTTTTTATCACTTACAAAACAGAAAATTTATCATATGATCATTTACGTTGTAAAACACAGGATTACTGGAAACAATGGCTGTTGAGAAGTAACTGACTGATAAACTAACTGCAGAAACTAAGGATATCAGGCTCTTCGCAATCAAAGCCTGATAAAGTTTAGTACAGACGAGCACAGACGAGCGTTTCTACAGCTGCTGATACTCTAGTTGCTTGACTCTGAGACAGAATGTGAGAAGCAGAAATATCTGAATTTCACTAACTACCGGGCTTACTATATACATGTGTGGTTCTGGAATTTTCTGGTTCGCTCCATCCAGGAAGCATTTTCACACAGTTTTGGATAAACTCCTCGGTTGCTTAAGAGCCCATTTGCATCTCTTCACTAAAGCATACAAAGATTTGATACCAAAAAAGAGAAAACTCTATCTTAGCCTGAATCTGGCCACAAAGGCCAAGGGGGGGAAAGTCAACAGAAGCCCCCCCCCCAAGACAAAGAATCGCAAACAGCAGAGTCAGACAGTGAAGTCTGGACAGACAGGCACCACCAACCAGGGTAGCCAGACGCAGAGCTGAGGCCTCCTGGGAGTTCAGACCCGAAGGTGAAGGACTCACGTAGGAGGGGAGAGCAGCTGTGTGCGTTGCCAGTGGGGAAACCCTCTGCCAACTCTCAGCACACGCCCTGACCTTGGGCTGCCGGCAGCAGAGGGGATGATGGGAAATCGAGCAGCATCGGCCCAAGATGCTGGCGGGGTCCCGTGGGGGTGCCGTGGGGGTGCCGACACGGCCCCGCCCACGCAGAAGGGAAAGGGAAAGACAGCTCACTGCAGACAACTCACATCTAGAAACTAGCAAGCTTCTGAAGTTCGGTTCCCGTACTTCAGTCCTGCACAAGGGGAGAGAGCTCTGGGTCAATGGACGTCTTGGAGGACAAGGTTCCAAGAGACGGGGATGAAAGATACGCGGAGAGGCCGCTGGAACAGCCCAGGGAAGCCTGGTCAGCCCCATTCCGGAGCGCTCGGAAACTCATTACTGCGGTAGTACAGCTGTCTGCTCTGCCACAAACCGGCCTGAGAAAAGGGGCAAGGGAGCCTGGAAGACACCCTGGGAGGACACCCTAGGGGCCTCCTTGCAAATACTTGCCATTTAATCAGTCTGCCCGGGGAGCCTGCTTACAACTGGGGCTGTTCTAGACGGAGAGACACCTGGTCCCTGCCCGCCTCTCCCTGTGCCCCCATCCTGGGAGCCAGGGTCCCTGCCCGCCCTCCCTGCACTTACAATCTAGGAATGGGAGTGTGCGTAGGAAGCAGACAGATACAAAACATATCCTGTAAACGCGCAGAATGACAGATGGCAGGAAATGTGCCAGAGGAAAGGCAAATGAGTGCCAAAGGAATGGGGGGAGTGTGTGTGTGTGGGGGGGGGGTTACAATTTTAAGGGAGGAGGGGTAGGAAGGCCTCTGATAAGATGAGCAAAACCCTGAAGGAAATGAGGGAGTGAGAACCCGGCAGAACAAAGTACACAAGGCTGCTGCCGGGGGGAGCCGAGGGCAGCAGGACTGCCGGTGTGTCAGAGCCAAGTGGGCAAGAGGGATAAAGTCCAAATTCCTCAGGTCCACACTCAAAGGCCTTCCATAATCTTGATCAGATCTTTATTCACTGCCTTATCTCTTAGGAGCCCTGCAGAAGAAAATCTCTTTTCCAGCCAGCTGCCTCTCGTTCTCTGGGGAACACAGCAAGCCCATCCCCCCACCCTACTCCTCTGCTAGGGACCTCTCTAGGGCTTGCAATCGCTCTCCCTGCCTTCTTCCTGCCCTCCTCCTGCCGGCCCGGCCCTGCCCCTGCCCCGCCCCTGCCCTGCCCCTGCCCCGCCCCTCCCCTACTCCCCTAGGGGGCAAGCTTCCCCTGCTGAGCCTTGTAGGCAGGGAGGGCTGGCCAGAGGCAGGGCCATTTTCTATGCTTCCTTCTAGACTAGATCCTTCTAGACCAGATCGCTATGGTCACAACCTCTGCTCCAGGAAACAGTCCTTCGCTGTGCTCTGTGTAGGACTGGCCACGAAATCCACAAGCGCTTCTGAAATTTACTGCCCATTCCAACCAGCTGGGCGTCCCGCTCAAGCACAGGTTCCAGTTCAACAGGCGTGAGGCGGAGGTTCTGGACCTCAGACAAGGCCCCAGGGGATGCCTCCACGTTTGGCCCAGGGTCCGCACTCAGAGGAGTCAGCCAGGATGGAAACTGACCCAAGAGAAGCTATGCTATGATTCTCCCGTAGGATCTGGAACCAAGACACAGAGGGACTAGAGATGTGAGCCGCAGGCCCCAGAGCAGTGAGGTAAGGGTGCACGAAGGGTCAGGCTGAATATACGGAGCTGGGTGGCCTCGATGAGACAAAGGGGAGCAGCTCTGGCTTCTAACGGGTCCAGAGTTCCCCGAGGTCTTTCAGGCTCTCCTCTAGGATTCCACGTCTTCACAGTACCCTTAATATACACGCTCTGGCTCAGCCTCTCCTATGGCAGCTTGAGAACAACTAGAAGGAAGAGTCATGGGGGAGAGCGGGTTATCCAGGAATCCCGACAAGTTCAAGGGCACACATCCGACTAGTGTTGAGCCAACCAGGGTGAGAATACTATTTTATTAAAGAACACAAAGACATCACTGTGTGTGTATGTGTGTGTTTGTGAGAGAGAGAGAGATCAGCAGTATTAAGCAAAGACCACATAATAGTGAAACAGACCCTGCATCTGACTGAAATGATCTACGTTACCTGCCACCCGTCATCGCAAAGAGAAATAACAGACAGCTGCCTCTTCCGGCTGCTGGGGGGGAGCATCCACAAACGAGATTGAGTACCGATCTAGGCCAAGTCCTCGGTCGGGCAAAACCCAGAGAAAAGCCAGCCAAAGTGACTGAGCCTTTAGACAAATACAGCCAGCCGAGGGAGACACACACGGGGGAAAGTTACAAGAGCGGTTCCAGAAACGCCGTGACCAGAGCTGGCACAGATGGAAGGAATTAGTTTACTTTTTACCCAACTCCAAGCCTCTCACTACTTCTGTGACTGTCATGAGTATATTCTCATTTTGCGTGATTAATTTTTGTTGTTCAGCTCAGGTAAACCATAAAATGAAGGAAAAACATTGATTTAAATAGGAAACACTTTAAAAAAATCAGAAAAATCTGGGAGTCAGAAGGTCCATTCACCTGCTGAACATCAGGACAACACCTACAACATCCCACACAGATGTGGTTTAAAAAAAAATTATATGGGGCGCCTGGGTGGCTCAGGGGGTTAAGCCTCTGCCTTCAGCTCAGGTCATGATCTCAGAGTCCTGGGATCGAGCCCCGCATCGGGCTCTCTGCTCAGCAGGGAGCCTGCTTCCCTTCCCCTCTCTCTGCCTCTTTGCCTCCTTGTGATCTCCCTCTCTGTCAAATAAATAAATATTTAAAAAACAAACAAACAAAAAAACAAATTATACTTCAATCCCTTAAGCAGAAACAGTTGCAAGCCCACCGCTCTTAACCCGGCCTCTTCTGTCTCAGCCAACATTTGAAAAATATCTCCACGACGACCTGCTTTTTTTTCCACTTTAATTAGAGACCATTTAGACAAGCAACCAACTTCTGCCATTCCCTGGGGTGTAGCTTAAAACAGATTTTTGTGTAATTACTAATAATGACTAGGCAAAAGCAGGGAAGAAGTAGATGATACAAGAATAAAGGGCCAAGGCTTGTATCAAGGGTCCTATTCACTGGAGTTGGAAGTTTCAAAAAGGGAAAGATGGGTATTTTGTAGAACAAGCTGTGTTTTAATGCTACCAGACATTTAATTTTCTCCTTTAAAAGGAGTTTATGTCTATTATGCTACAATTTTATCAACTATTGTTTTGGCTCCCATGTTCCTGGAAAGGTTAGGGGGAAGCGAAAAAAGAGGAAACGTGGCATTAAACAAGAGCTCGGAGAAGCTGTACGGGAAAAGGGCAACCGTATTGAGAACATTCACCTGTACATCCCTGGGAGGGTGCAGAGTCTTCCCTCTGGGCAAGGCACCTGCCCCGCTCAGGAGTGAAGAGCAGCAGGGGTGCACCGCCATGTTCTGGAAGGCATCTTCACCTCGGCTCAAAGCCCCGAGGTGCTCCTTGCAACTGGAAGGCTGCCCCGACCGCACCCCTCCCCGCGGCTGGCCCACTGAGAGCCACATCCCCTGCAGCCTTGCCTTTCCTGGCTGCCTCCATTCCAGGCTTCCATTTATTTCCTGTCTTAACCTCCACGCCCCACCGTGGCCTCCCTCCACTCCAGATGCCCATGGCCGACTTCCAACTGCTTCCCCTCGCTGGGGTGGGACGGGAGGGGAGCAGAGGGGCTCTGCTCCAATCCCATCCATACTGACGCGCTTAGCATCTGAGATGGGCTAGTTTATGCTGCAGTGACAAACAGGCCCCCCCAAACCCAGGCAGCCTGAAACAACAAAGTTCATTTCTTGCTCATCTCGCTTAACAGCTGTGTGGTCTTAGGCACATCACTTAACTTCTCTGGCCCTCTGTGTCTTCATCTGTGAAATGGGAACAATAACATCAAGAAGAGGGACGGAGTGAAGTACTCAGAACTGTGTCTAGCACTTAGCAGCACTCCGTACTAAGTGGTAACTGCTGTTACTCCCGGGAAGCTCTGCTGATACCCCAAGTCTTAATGAGGAGACTGATCGCTGACTACCCGCTTCTACAGGGTAACTCTCGTTTAACCGTCTGTGTCCCAAACTGGACCATAAGCTCCTCGAGATTAAGAACTGCACCGGACTCCGTTTTCGGACCCCAGAACTTAACAGGGTCTGGCACAAGGCAGACACTCTGTCAAAGCTTGCTGAGTTAAAGAGCATCATGTGGAGTCATAATCCCTGATTCCTGAACCAACCCCACCCGTGCCGGGTACACACACAGAGAATGATGTTACGGAAGACACGTTCCCAGAGGCCCGTGGCCTGCACATTTGCTTAAAAGCACCTGCTGATGGTCAGGAACACCCTATGTAGATGGGAAAAACGTACAGCCTCGGCGGCCCTGAACTGGGCCGTGGGGCTGGCCAAGACCACCAGGCCGTGGGCCACCGCTCCCAGCACCCGGAGTCTAAGCAAAGGAATGTGGCTGGATTAGCACAAGTCTGTCTCCACCAGAGGAACAGAATGCGATCCAAGATTCCGCCCTGTTCCTCATTCCTCACTTACGGCCATTATTCCCCTGCACAGAGAAGCCGGCCTCGACATGGCAGAAACTTTGGAGGTGATGAAAATGTTCTTCAGGTCTTGACTGCGGTGCGAGCGACACAGGCATACACATTTGTCGACACCCATCAAACCGCTCATGACATAGCTGTGTTCTGCTGTCTTGAAACGAGAGCGAGAAGCTGGCCACTACGATCTGGCTTCCTTAGTTCCCGTGAAGGAAAGGGGAGAGGGAGGGAGGGAAAAACTGATGAATGGCGAGGAGAACCTGGGGCCTGCTGACAACATTATTAAACACTACTCACCCTGGAAGTCTATGCCGCATCAATGCCTTGGGAAGCCTTTTTCCTTCCGTCCAGCTTCAGAGCCCCATGAAGAATGGGGGATTCTCCACCCCGCCCCGCTCTGTGCACCACTACCTGGCACGGCCTTCTCACTTCTATCGTAAAAACACAACTTCTCCTTTCTAGCATCTTCCCCTAGGTGCTGAGCTACTCACGGGCTAAGACCACCTCTCGCACGTCCTTCCCCCCAGCACTCAGCAGCATGCTTGGCCCACAGAATGTCATTCCTAAGTACTGGTTTCTCTGGGGATGTGTTTTTAAAGTTCTCTTCAAACATATGAAATATACCACCTTTAGATAAGAATGTTACTTCTAGGCAAGAATAATGTCTAAATTACATTAAATCTCGGTAACTCTGTAGAGATATAATCTCCTCGTTTCTGGATGTGCATGAATCCTACTGTCATGATTTATAAGTCCATAAAAGCCATATATTTACTGGGCAGAACAGACAGTAAGCCTGGAATGCATAACACGGCACTAGAATTCTTGCTCTTAAGATTACTGATGCCTCGGGCTTTTAAAAAATGAGACGTCACGTGACGCTGTACATCAGGAGCCTGCCTAAGTATAAAACATTACACACGGCTCTACCAATTCCGCTTCACACGACCGCTCCTGGCACTCTGCTGTGAGCATGTATGCACGGGTGCGTGCCCAAGCACACAGGCCAGTTTGTGTGTCCAATTAACCTGGCAACCTAAAACCGCATCTCCGGGTCACTGTCCGCACATGAAACACGGCGCTGACCAAGAATTCCCAGAGCCGTAGCCTGGTGCACAGCAACGGCGATCTGGAGTCAGCTGTGATCCTCCCCCGGGAAGGCCAGTTGGTCAACACCGATCATTTGAATCTACAGTTCTGAACCAGAAATAATGATGTCCAAGACGACAGTGGGGAGGTCTCAAGCCACAAGTAGGCCATGTCACGTGCTGGGCTTTTACACCGTCCAAGATGGTCACAAGGGCTGCAGTGCCTCTGGGAGACAAGGACAGTCCACGGCCACCGCACTTGCATGCGGGGCTTCAGGGAACTCTCGAGATGACACTTCTTGGGGTAGGGGGGAGGGTGTGTGTCACAGACCTAACTTCGCAGGGGTGAGCGGGGGTGGACAATTTGGAGCCAAAGGTCAGGCAGGAGCGACTACGGGGGCAGCATCGGGTGACCCCAACCACTGCATGGGGCCTTCCTGAGGCCACTGTGCCAGTGACAAAGGGCCACATCATTCCCTGCCATACAAACGTTGAAGTATTAACTTTAGTTTGAATGTGTACGTCTCCCCACAAAAACTGAACTTTGCGTTTTCTCTTTTATAAATTTAAAACCAATAAACAGTGTACACAGAAGTCTTAAGAGGTGCCAATTTAATCATTACAGCCGAAATGACTAAAGCTGCTTGGACAAGAGTACATTGGGCTGAATTTTCTAATAAAGGTGAGCCACGCTGTTCAATATAAACAACTAGTTATTACAAGGCCTCTTGGAAGTAACACTTACAAGAGAATAAAATACCAATTAATTTGAGAATTTTAATCACAATTTTGATTAACACCTACAATTCCGAAACAATGGGACTTACGACGTTAGTACACGCAAAGCTCCTTGAATCCTACGTCCGTATGGGGAAAAAACCATTTTTACCGTTTCTGTATTTACCAACACTGTACTAAGGTTTCTTCTAAAACTGTTAGAAAGGATTTCTCAAGATTAGAAACAAATCTGTCTTACAGAGAAGACAGAAAGGACCAATTTCTTTCTCCCTTCGAAGTGTTGAATGAGACGTCCACCCGCACTCTTCGGGGACACCCCCCCCCAAGGCTGATGGCACTTGGGGCGGGGCCCCAGCCTGGGCAGGGACCTTCAGGGCCAGGATCCTGGGCCTCTGCAAGGGCTCCTGCGGGAGCTTAGGGCCCGAACCGGGGAACCAGAGGCAGCACCTGGGCCAGGCGGGTAGAGGCCATGTTTACGAGAGCAGCCCTCTCTGCCCTGAAACACGGAGGTATTTTTTTGTTGTGTTGTGTTGTGTTTTTGGCTGGGGGAGGGAGGAGGATGTAAGCGAAAGTTGCCAGGGCTGAAATTCCAGCAGGCAGGAGACACGCCCTCCCCTCCCGCTCCCAGAGGCCTGCCAGTCGGATTCTTCCTGTCGACACCCCCCTGCCACCCCCCTCCCTGCTCAGACTTCCCAGTCCTCCTCCTCCACACCCCCAGCCCCCAGGCTGTCCGTCCTGGAGCTGCAGGTGCAGACCCAACGTTGCTCCTTGCCACAGAGAGGAGGAGGGCGTGATCCGCTTCAGAAAACATCTGAAACGTCATGTTCGTACGTCCCTCACACTGGCTCCCTCCGCCACGTTCACACGTCCAGCCCATGGGATTCGACAGAGGAAGTCCACTCTGCCAGCCTTCATGCCCCCAACTCTGCCATGAAAAGGGCTTCCTCTGAACGTTTCCCGTTGGATTTTTCCAGTAGGGTAAACCCAACACTGTCACTAAGTCATACCCAGAAATTAGTCTCACGCTAAAGCAGTTATTCAAATGTCCAAGAGTAACATGAGCTAAGTGCAGCTTGGGGAAGGATTTGTAACATAAGATGTACAATAATACAAATAACACAAATAGTTCCACCTGAAAAGGACAATCACCTCCTCACCACACACAAGGAAGCTTCAGATTGGCCCCTCGGCTTGCGAAGGGAGCAAGGTCTCCCTTGCTCTTGGCAGGTGAGCCGCCGCGCCCAAAGGCCTCCTTGGAAAACGTCACACAAAAACTGGAAAGGCTCTTTAAAAAGTTCACCATGGCGATTTAGCAATTTTCTTTTAAGGCTAATACTTGATTTTTCTTTACGTGATTAAACAACATATATTCTGTTTGCTTGTGTGTGTGTGTGTGTTATATTATCAGATAAAATTTTCCTTAATATAGACATCTTTTTAGAAGTCTTTCAAAGCTTAAAAATCTTCTGGATAAGCAAAGAGAACCCTATTTTAAACTTAATTTACCAAAACACTTATTCTCACACCTGGAAAATTTATACTGGGTATTCTGCAGTCCTTCGCTGAAATCAAGTCTGTGACCATACACAGAAAACTGGAAGAATCACGTCTTTGGTTCACAATGTCCCCAGCGGACAGCTATCACAGAGCCCCAGCCAACACGGCATCTAGGCCAAATGTAGAGAGGAGAGCACGTGGCCAGGAGGTGGCGTGGCCTGGTCAGGAGTGTGGACCTGGAGCCGGGTTACCCAGACTCTTATCCGGCTCCCCCGCTGACTGGCTGTGCGTGACTTTGAACACGGTACTCAAGCCTGACGGGCCTCCATTTCCAAATCTGTAAGGTGGGACGACAAGACGGCCTAGTCCAGGCAATGGCACGAGCATAAAGGCACTGCTAAGTGGAAGGGGCTGAGAAGACGGCTGCCACACCGCGCTTGCTTCAAATACTCTGTTACTGTTAGTCATTGTAGAAGTAACTTACTTTTCCAAGGTCTTGACTGAGGGTTAAAATTCTCTTTTTCCAATGGAAGTTTAAGTGCTGAGGTAACTGATGTCTTTTCTCCAAAAGAAAATGTAGGTGTCCGAGTTCTTACTAGGAGCGTCGTGAAGAGTATAAGCAAAGAAGAGACCACAGTGACTGGCACAGAAGGGAACCGTGGACCCTCCGAACGATCTCAGTGAGTCTGCGCTCCCGAGAAGAGGGTAACACGTCACACAAAGATGTACAAGACCGATAAACGTTTTAGGTTGTTTCCCCTCCAGGGCACCTGGTGACCCAGTCGGTTAAGGGTCGGATTCCTGATCGCAGCTCAGGTCTTGATCTCGAGATCTTCAGTTCAAGCCCCGTGGTGGGCATGGAGCCTACTTTAAAAAAAAAAAAGGTGCTTCCCCTCCAAGGGGTGTATTTACACTTTACCCTAAATCTAAACTAAAAGACACAAAAGGGGGCACCTGGGTGGCTCAGTGGTTAAAGCCTCTGCCTTCAGCTCGGGTCATGATCCCAGGGTCCTGGGATCGAGCCCCGCATCAGGCTCTCTGCTCAGCGGGGAGCCTGCTTCCTCCTCTCTCTGCCTGCCTCTCTGCCTACTTGTGATCTCTGTCTGTCAAATAAATAAAATCTTAAAAAAAAAAAAAAAAAAGACACAGAAGGTTTAGCATGATGGAACCACACAGAGACCCAGGGCCCTTCCTCACTCAGGGGCAAGGCAGCTCTGCGTAGACTTTTCCAGCACAAGGTAGGCTTGAGAGGGCCGGAAGCCAACCTAGGAGGCTATCTGCTCTGAGGCGAACCCGACCAGCATGCGACCACATAGGGTTCTCGCTCCTAGGGCCCCGCGCCCAGCATTCCCAAGTTGGAGGATGCCGCCTGGCAAGAGAGAGCCAGTCCTTGTTCAGAAGGAAGGCAGACAGCTGTGCAACAATGAACAAGGTACCAACAGCTCCCGGGCAGAAAAGGACCCTCGCCTTCGCCCTCTCTTGGTTCCCATTCATGGGTGCTGCGTGCTCAAGAGCCTGTCTCCGAGAGGCTGAGGCCCTTCTCCGAGAACTTCGGGAAGAGCATCAACCCGGAGAGGGAGCACCGGGCTGTGAGCCAGGCCTTCCCCTCACGCTGACCCGAGAGAGGCAGAGCGACCCAGGACAGTGTGGGCGGTGGAGCTGGGCGGGAGGAAACGAAACAGGGCTGTGAAAGCCCCTCCAGGCCGCACGGGAGGACGCACGGGAGGACGCAGGGGAGGCCGCATAAAAGGCAGTTATCAGTGACATCACCACTGACAATAACTCAGTCCTCGCGAGAGACGCAGGGAGTATCTCATTTTACCGATGAGGAAACAGACCCTGAAATGTACATGACATGCACATGAATGAAATGAAATGACACGTACGAGGCTGCCTTGCTAGTACATCAAAAAACGAATTTCCATTTTCTTTTCCCCCGAATCAAAATGTTCTCGTGCTGAAGAGCAGGGTAAGCAGACAGTCGGGGGAAGGCTCACACAGTAAAACCTCGAGCTGGCCTGCTCCCTGGGACCCAGAAGCCCTCTCCTTCCCTGACAGGACTCCCCTTTGTGCCTAACGCCCCCATGGCTCGGGGATCCTGGGCATCACCCTGTCACTGGACAAACTCTGCAGCACCCAAGATGCCAGAAACAAAAAGCCAGAGAGGTAGACAGAAGCAAAGGTGCCCAGCAGCCAACCAGAACGAAATTCCTAGAGGCTGAATTTTCCCAACCACAGTGGGGGTGCCGGCAAGTGGCCTTCAGCCTGCATGGCCACTGACAAGGAATGAAATCCCACAGTGCAGACTAAGGCCCCACCAGAGGCTGCAACTTTGTGAAAACTCTGCCCACCAGTTTAAGAGGCTTATGGTTTGTCCAGGATGGGAGGGGGACCGGGGGCGCTGGGCCACAACAACATGCCGGTGCCGCGTCCACACTCACGCTGCCCGTGTGCTACTAGAGCCTCTAGCCGAGAAATGCCATTAATATGGAAACTGCTGGAAGGTGGGATGTGTGCGCCCTAACGGGTCCTAGGAGATGGAAGCAAAGGCAGATCGCTCCGTGAGAACAAGTCCACAACCCAGGGACCAGGAAAACTGCTGGGAGCAAACCACAGGGAAGGAGGGAGGAGGGAGAGGGGAAAAGAGAGGGAGAGACAGAGACAGAGCTTGAGAGACAGAGATGGAGGAAAGGAGGGAGGGAGAGAAGGGAGAGAAATTGGGGTGGGGGATGACAAATGAGAAAATCATACCCCAAGAGCTAGAAATAATACAACAATCTGAAAGAGAACAGGAGGGAAAAGACAAAATGCACGGAGAGCGTGCAAGGAAGGAAATGTGGCTACGAAAGAGAACCAAGATCATCCTCAGAGAGGAGAGATATCTTAATGCAACTCCTCCAGCAGAGTTCAGAGCCCGGGGGCCGGGCACACAAAGCCCCCCACCGGCCCTTCCCCCTCCACACCCGTCTCCGCCCTCAGGTCCAGCCAAGGCCAGCGCGTAGCAAGGGGATACGCACACCCCCTCGTAAGGCCAACCGTTCCCTCCACGCGCCACCCTGCTCCTCATCCCTCCCCAAAGGCCTTGACCCCAGAGGCTCTTCTGGAAGCGCCAAGGTGAGCCACTTCCACCAAGCGCATACAACACTTCGGCCCCCACTCTAACACACACAGCACGCCGCCGCACAACCCGTTTTCACACCTGTCTCCCCCTCTACACCGCGCATTCCCTGGGAGGAAGCTTGGGGCCAAATCCGTTTCTGCATTCCCCGTGTCTAGAGTCCTGGCTGATACACGGCATATGGCAGCTACATATTTGTTGGGCTGAACCAGAAGCTCTTGCCACTATGCCAAACAGCGCGCGCCTTCGCACTTGGACGCAAAATCATTCCTGACTTGACTCTTCAGTGCGGCACAGCAGCAGATCGAAATTCAAACTAAAACCCACAGCTTGAGACTAAATACCATTCCTGGTCCATTAGAATGTGATGGGTATGAAATTAAATTCTATCAGAACAAGATAAGCAATAGGCTTTTAAGAGGCTGGGGGAGGCAGTCTGACTGTGCCTTCAAGTCCTGATGAAAACAAGCCCATTATAGGGACATGGCTTTGATCCTTTTAATTTTCAGTTGCTGCCAGGGGAAGGAAAAAAAAAGAAAGAAAGAAAGAAAGAAAAAAACCCGAAATATGCTAAAGATCAAAACTGTTTCAGATGTGTGACAGACACCGCTACTTTATTCTTCAAAAAAACACGAGAACTCTCCATTATTTGAAATCAGAACACTTTCTCATTTCACCAAAGAAATAAAGCCTGGGGAGATAGAAAGAAATTTCACAATGTCAAGAGAGCGCTCAGACTTTCTCCGGGGGTGGGATACGGAACAGAAAGCACAGACACTCGCCTGCTCGGCAGAGGCTCGCAGACCCGAATCGCGACACCCGACGACTTGGGGTAAATTCAGATTCCGTTCCTTTGATGACGGAAAAAAATGTTCAGCACGTTGGAAGAATATTTTCTTCTCTCCCTCCCTCTCTCTCACACACCACCCACCACCTCCATCCCGGCTACTAATTATCTGTTAGCAATATTATCCAGATCTTATGCCAACATTTTACTTATTAAAATCTTTCAATTAAAAATGTAACTGAAATTTTAACTGTTAAAGCCCCGGGACCTTGGCCAAGGAGGGGCTGAGATGCTGTGTCCCACCAGGCACAGGAGAAAGAATATTGTCAGGCAATACCGAGCTAAGTAGGTTCTCGTCTTATCAGGACCTCTAGCCACGCGCCCCTTTCCTTTTTTAACACCACTTTCTTGCTATTAAAAAATAATTCACGTTCGCTGTCAAGACTACAAAAAGTATACAGAAACAGAAACCTGTCCTTACTTTTACCACACAGAGACAGCGGTTACCGATGGAGTGTATTCACTATCGCGTGCGTATGTATTCGTGTGCCTTAAATCCACAGGAAATGTAAACACAGGTGAAAGTAGGGCTCGTTCCATACAGTGCCGCGTCCTGTTCTGAATTCGCGCTGACCGCATTACCCTGAGTGCTGACTGTATCAAGAGAATGGATGTTCTCTGAAAACATGGTTTTTACTGGATGCGTATCATCTTACCATAATTTACTTAAACATTTCCAATCGATGGAAAAGTAGGTTGTTCCTAATACAACGTAATAATGTTAAAGTAAGTCTCAGTATAAAAGCTTCGCTTGTGCCCCACAAGTGGATCATCTAATTCACCCCTCACACCCACCCTCATGAGTCCTACGATGACTCCATTTTTGGCTGCATAAACTGAGTCACGGAGAGGATAACTAATTAGCTCGAGGTCAGCCTCCTACTACCTAGCAGAACCCAGGTACAAGCTGGTTCAAGGCTGAATTCCTCACTTAGGCAGTCAAATCTATGATAATCTTCATTATTTCTACTCTATAAAATATCCTTGGTTATTCTGAAAAACCAATAAACTACTACTATTCCCGAGTCCCACGATTCTAGCTGTAACATTTTATTCCTTCATCAACACAACTTTATTCTGGTGGGACCTCAGCTTCTTTCACAACTTAACCAATTACCCCCAGCTCACTGATAAAACGAGTTTTGCCTCCTCTCTGGTTGGGGTGCTCCCCTGTCCCAGGCCAGCTTCTCATTTCTCGGGGGTCTGCTTCCAAAGAACATGCTCTCTTCCACTAACACATATACTCCATACACTGCTGACTATTTCAGCTGTAGATTTTAATACTGCTAAGAAAAGGGGCACCTGGGTGGCTCAGTGGTTAAGCCTCTGCCTTCGGCTCAGGTCAAGATCTCAGGGTCCTGGGATCGAGCCCCGCATCTGGCTCTCTGCTCGGCGGGAAGCCTGCTTCCCCCCCACCCCTGTCTGCCCCTCTGCCTACTTGTGATCCCTTTCTCTGTGTAAAAAAAAAAAAAAAAATACTGCTAAGAAAATTCCCCAATTAGTTTCATGTTTTTTGTCAAAATTCTGGGTTGGTTTTTTTTCCCCTTCAATGGGATTTTACCGGCCTAGCAATAAACAGACATATGGGTTTAAAGACAATAGTTTTACAATATCCCACTTTTCCATCAAGCAACAAGATACTTCTCTCGGCTTATGTGGCTGGTTTTCCTTCACCTGAAGTCTCAGATATTTTCTGTTATGGATACTGTGAAATAATTGTTTTTACTGTTAAACACAAATCCGTTTAAAATCCCTGTTGTCTAGAAACTGATCAGAGGGCGCAGTAAAGAAAACGGAGTGGCAGTTGAGAAAACTGGATTCCGGGCTTTTATATGAACTGCTGAGTCACCAGGGACAAATACTTGCCCAGTATCTTCCCTCTATGTATGGAGGCTGTGGGTAAATGCTGCTTCTCAAAATGCACAGCACGCCCCAGAGACGAAGTTCTCTACACTAAGCCCCGGGGGAGTCGTGGACTCCCCGGAGCACTCGAGACGACAAAGCCGCCCACAGGAACTGAGCGTGAGCACTGTTCCGAAGGGCTCTGCCGTCAGCGCCCCATGTGCAGCCGGGCGAAAGGTGCCGGCTCTAAGGATTCACACAAAGGTGGTCACAGATCTCAAATGACAGGCCTCAAAGGATCAAGAGATGCTCCCTCTGGTGAGTGCAGAAACAGTGGAGTCCCAGTCTTAAGAGTTTGGCCCTGGACCTGGAATTCAGGCTTCGATCACTCCAAGCAAGGAACTTAACTCCGCCGGGCTTTGATCAGCCAGTTAACTGGGGCGCTCATCCAGAATGCGGCACACCAGGGGCTACCCCAGACTGGGTGCGAGCTGCTTTCCAAGAGCTCACGGCCACAGCCCAGTGAGGAAGACAGTGGAGGCGGCGACATCGCCCGCGTGGGCCTGGGGCCCAGTTTGTGTGCAACAATCACGTAACAGACCAGGGCAGATCCTTCCATTTTATTCACATATTCAGTACAGTTCTTCCTTTTAAATAATTTGCCTCTTTTCTGCAAAAGAACAAGCTGATCACTCTAGACAAGACACAAAAAGGGGTTTGGGGCCTTTAAAAAGGAAAAATTTACAGCTGCGCCAAGCTAAGCCATGATATGTGTCCTCCAGATAGGAATGTTAATTTTACCTACTGTAACAGGAACTGTAGGTTCAGGAAACCAATGGTGACAGCTTGATTTATGAATTTTGACATATTTCTTGAACTGGGATTACATTACAAAGAAGAGGAATTCTAAGCAAGCCGGATCTTGCCTATACATTCAATCTTCGAATCAATAAACTGGGGTTCTGTGCAACTTGTTTCTGACAGAGGAAAAACACACGGGCTCACCGAGACAGGCCACAGGCCCGTCATTTGAAAGTACTTAACATGCTCCCAGAAGTGAGCTAGAACGGATTCGGGGATCCACACAGAACCCCTGGGCTCTTTATAGAACAGTAACCAAAGACAAATTCAACACAGAGAGCGTGCGTGGTCAAACGGACAGGGGAAATGAGGATTCAGACCGAAGAAAGTTCTCACATTTGCTTCATTTTACTGATCCTCCAAAAAGTCCTGTCTATTAAAAAAAGTGATGAACACAGAATACAGAACGTGAGGATTCCCTCAAACTTCATGAACACCTGTGAAATGCTGTCTACAAGCTTCTATTTCAATACACACACTGGGAGACACTGGCATGAGCCGGAGCCACTCAGAACAGAAGTTGAGTGGCCGCACACGTGCCGTCGGACACGTCACATACGTGATCACGGTTCCTCCTTCGAGCCCCGTGAGCAGGCGTCGGGGTCTCCGTTCTACACACACAGGAGCTGAGACTCGGAGGGGTGAAATCATTTGTCCAAGCTACATGGCTGAGATGGTGAAAGCATGAGGCTGATCTGGGTATCCCACCACGAGGTCCTGCCTGAGTTCTCCCAACTACTCGAAGCTTTTCGTATGCACATCACCCGCAGCTGTGTATCCAAACGCAGCACACCGAATAAAGACAGAGGAGCCACAGATGGGTGCGCCCGCTGCCAGGATGTTTTCAGCAGCCTACCTGGAATTCCCCAAGCAGTCAGACGCTGAGGAATGCCATGGAAGATTCCAGTAAAAGGGGGAAAAATACGTCCCTGGCAGAGAGTACAGATGACGCCATTAACAACCAGGACGAGCAGGTTCATGAAAAACGAATCATGGAGGAAGAAGTGAGGAACCCCTGGTTGGGGACTGGGAGGTGGGGGGAGATGGGCAGAGAGGGGGAGAGGGAGGACTAGGAACTGGGCTGGCCAAGGTAAAGTGAGTGACGCCCAAATCCAACCCAGCATGACCTGCCAGGGGTCACTTATATGTGTGTATCACACCGGAGCCGTAAGTAACAACACACATAGCGGAAACAGGCTGGAACCCGCAACCAGTACTGAATTTACATACAGAAAACAGAGGGGACAAGTGCAGGATAAAGCAGGGCAGTGAGAGTGGTGGGTACAGGCTGGAGAGGAGACTGTGGGTGGAAAGCCGTTCTGCAGTCATCCGAGAAGGTTCTGCAGAGAGGGCAGCTTTTGACCTTGAGACCTAAAGGGCAAGTTAAGGTCACCTGGGGAAGGAACACTGGCAGGGAACACAGCACCCCCTAGCACGGGCCCAGAGTGCAGGCACCGGGCATGTGTGAGGACAGAGCGCCTGGGGCCCAGGGTACTCCGACCCCGACCTGGCGTTCGTTTCTCTGCACAACCGTCAATCACCTGGGGCAGCTGCCGCATCAGCCACCAGTCGGCCCGCACGGTGCAGTACCAGCCAGCACGAACCCTAAGAGAAGCAACCTAAATGAAATGATGAGGAAACAGCAACCCATCGCTTAAGCTTCATGATCTTAGAGGCAGAGGCGCTGCTTGAGAACACGCCAAACAGAAATCATAAAATAAGGATTTAACAGTTTGCCCGCTCTTGACCCCTGGCATCTAGATATGAAAACCTGAGGGTGCCCATCACCCTCCCAAAAAAAGGAGCTAAAAATTCATCGCATCATGAATACTTAACAATTGTAAATTTAGTCGGAGACTTTAAGATTAATGAAAAAAGTATAGTCAGATCTACAAAGCCTAAAATTTGGATTAAAAACATACTGTCTGACTCCTTAGAAATACTACACTAGGTAGACGTTCTTAACAGTCTAAAATATAGATATGGTCAAATAAGTCAAATAAAAATAAGACAAATTACAGTAAGCTAGCGTATACTCGAATATATTGTAAACATAAAGGATCTTCAAAAATAATTATAGAATCCAAAATTTAGAGGAACATTTCATTTGGAAAGGTATTTTCTTTTTACTACGTCTCTGTTCGCAAACACAGTAAAGAAATTTTATAGTAAAATATACACTCCTTGAGGAGAAACTATGTTCAGTACATAGTGGACACTCGACAAATCTTTTATTTTTCATTTTTTCAAAGACTTTATTTCTTTATTTGAGAGAGAGAGAGGGAGAACACATGCAAAGAGGAGCAAGAGAGGGAGAAGCAGGCCCCCCGCTGAGCAGGAAGTCCTATGTGGGGACTCGATCCCAGAACCCTGGGATCATGACCGGAGCTGAAGGCAGAAGCTTAAGAGACGAAGCCACCCAGGCGCCCCTCCATAAATATTTTTAAAATAAATTCGCATACAAGAAAAATCTACCGAGTGCCAACGATGTGGGAAGCACAATTTAGATGTTGGGAATAATGGGCAAAACATTTTAATGAAAAATATATTAGAGATTTTTTCACGTATATAAATGAAACCTACCTTCGTAATAGGTTAATTCTGAGCTGGGACCCAGAACTGGCCAAACCCAGTTTCCGGTCTTCACGTCTGAACGGTTCCATACACTACAGACCTATTTTTAAAATGCAGTCTCGGATGTAATGAAAGCTTACTGTGTGCATATGTCTGAACACATGGGATCGAACGTACGTGTGAACGCTGGGCATCTTCTCTGCTGGGGAGGAGGAGAAGGAAAAGAAGAAACTGAGCAGCATTTCCACAAAACTTTTGGCAGAATGGACGGAGTAATTCAAACTGTGGCCCAGCTTATAAATCAATACAGCTTCTTTGCGGGGAAATGAAGGTAGACAAACTAGGTCATTTGTCTATCCACTTTGGGAAAAAAATGCAATCAGCTTTTATGGAAAAAAACAGCAACCACGTTTGGGTTTTCTTCTCATCAAGAATTCACTCAAAGCATTTCTGACAATAGCAAAGGAAAGAAGAAGGGGGAAGGAAAAAAAGCACACCACGCATTCCTTACGCTAACAAAGAGGAAGCCGAAGAATGCTTTCTTCGTGTTTACAGCATTAATACCCATGTGCTTCTTACAATAGAAACCAAAACAGAATCTCCATTTCAGGTCCACAAAGGTTTAAAAGTAAACTAATCAGTACATATGTAGCAAGGAAATACTGTGTTTTGCTGAGCACAAAAAGCAAGGTAAGAATAGAAGTCACCAAAGGTTTGGGAACCGCTCCCTATTCTGACCTGGGAAAGGGAAGTCCGGCTACTTCTTTACAATCCAGGAAACACTACGATTCCATCACGTGCGCAGACTTAAGAGTTGAAGATCCATGGGAGGACGGGGAAGTAACTTCCTGAGACAGATTTTTCATCCAAGGCTAGAAACATCTGACTCCCTTAAATACAGCCCCAAGACACAAGCGCCCAAGGGGGTTATCACCTGTCCTGTCATGATGGTGCCAGCCAGCCCCGTCCGAGGGGGCTGCTGCTGGCCCAGCCTGCCCCAAGGACCACACCACTCATCCGCTCCTCTCTGACGAGCTAATTATAGTGACTCTGGTCTTCCCCCAGGGAAGGCAGAGCAGTGGTTCCCATTCAATAAACACCAACGGCACACTAAATCACGGTCTCTCTGAGCCCTGGTCGCCTCATTTCGAAAATGATGGCAGCTTTCCAGACTTTTCCACAGAGACATCCTAAGGCTCCAACAAACCAATGCGGATGTAACAGAAAAACGAATCCTCTGTAACAGGGAAAGGGCCACCTATAGCTGTATGGGGCACCACCCAGCAGGCGGGTACCACTTCCGATGAAATGAACGAAGGGAAGAAGACAAGCACAGAGACCCAGCTGGCCTCAAACGGCTTCTGATCAAACCTCAGAGCAACTGGGAGTGCACAACGATCTAGGACAATCAGTCAGCCATCTTGGGATCCTAGTTCAGAGAGGTAAGGATAGTCCCCAGATGCTCCTTCAATGACAGCTTCACAGGAAGAGATACCAGTCTGTCTTCTCCATCAAAAGACCCCCCGAGCTGGGAACATGCACATATGACGAACGGATGAGTCAGAGACAGAGATGTGATTACCCAGCAGTGCCAGACTCGAACCCAGAGCGCGCAGAAGGGGCCTGGCTAGCCTCGTAGACACAGATACACCGGCCTCTAGCATCTTCGGTGGGAAGTTGATCAGGAAGTCTGCTGACTTCCTCTTTCTTGAAACCCCCTGAGAAACTCCTAAATGAGGCACTGTGGTCCAGCGGGGAGAGCACAGGCCCAGGAGCTCAGTCGGACAAATCTAAATTCTACTCTGAACAATGCAACTCAGCTGACACTTGACAGCCTCTCCTGAATGTGTTTGGCAGAACCTGCTTCCCACGGCTGATACAAAGACCCAAGTTGATAGCACATGTAAGTCGCTATGCACGACCGTGGGATATAGTAATAAACATGAAACAGGTCTTCGGACCCTCCTTCCGGGTGAAGGATGAACGGAATCCAGTTAGAGGATACAAAATCCCCCGAACTCAAATCTTTAGTCTTAGAGCAGAGACAGAGCCAAATTCCCCTTTGGGCCCAAATCTGGGTAGAAGTGGGACAGTCATCTGGACAATACAAGGAGAATTAAGAGCCTGGTGAGAAAGACCACACTACATTATCATCCATTTCTCTAAAATCGTAACTAAAGTCATCTTTAGGGCACGTGACCTCTCTCCTTTCAGGCAACAATGGGCAAGGTCAAGTTCTGTCACAGCAGCTAGAAGGAGGATTTTGTTGGCGGAGAAACAGAGGCATTCTTAAACTCAAAGAATGAACGTCTTCAAACCTTCGAGAATGTTTACTCAGAAATCAGCAGCGCTATTAGCAATGGCACACGTGAAGGAGCACAGCCCGACTTCCTGTGAGCCCCCATGACCTCTCCAGAGCAGCCCTTGGCCACACTCCGTATTTACTCACGGCGCAACCCGATCCTGACTTTGGTGAGTTATTTCATAAGCCTTTTAAGGGTTACTACATATTGTTCCTATAAGAGGCCAATCCAAATTAGCAACAAAAGAATAGTTAAACACAAGAAAAAACACCTCTTTTGTTATCCTCAAGAAAGGCAGTCTTGGCCATTAAAAAGGCAAAGTGTTTTACTCTCTATCAACTTTCTCTTAGAAAAATCGGTCCAGTAATTTTCCAGGGTGGGGAGGGGATTAGTGGTCTTCCACTCATGCCTGTTTGAAAATGCGGAGGCGTCGAACCGGTACACACCTCAGAGCAAGTTCTTTGGCATTTGGTTCTGGGCCGTGTCCTGCCCTCAAAGGCTGCACAACACACCCACCTCCAAATGTCAGCACCTAAAGATGACTGCTGTATTTCCAGTCTTCTCTCTGCTCTCCAACTGGGAGATTCCTACTGTCCTGTCTCCAAGCACACCGACTCTTCACTCTGCCGTCTCTACTAAGTTGTCGAGCAGATCAGTAAAATTTCTAAATTTTGTCTCGGATACTGTATTCTTCAGTTCTAGGACGTTCCATCTGGTTCTCTTTTTGGTGTCTATCTCTCTGCTGACTTACGCTATCTTTTCATTCATTAGACGCATACCTTCCTTTATATTCTCGAGCATAGTTACAATTGCTTTGAAATCTTTGTCCACTAAACCAGCCTCTGCATCACTGTAGTCTCCGCTGATTGTCTTTTTTCTCTTGGAGAATGGGTCATATTTTCCTGTGCCTAGAGTAAGCCTGAATGGTACACTGGACATTGTGAACACTATGCTGGGGAAACTCTGGACTCTATTATATTCCTTAAAATAGGTTGATATTTTTATTTTAGCACTTTTGGGTGTTTTACATGGTCAACTCTGGTGTGGTAGCTCAAAACTCAGGACGATTATTTCATCCTTAGCTTAGCTGCTTGGATCCTGCCCTACATACATGGTTCAGGCATCTGCATGGATTCAGACAGCTGATACACAGAACTTAGAGCTTGCTTTCTCCTTCCCACAGGTCCCTTCTTCACTTTCCAATGGCTGTGCTTAACTCCAAACTGCCATTTCTTCTTTAGGATAAAGGGAGTGCAGATTTTCTCTAAGAGTTTTAAGTGCCCTGCACAGTATACACGCTATGCCCCTGCCTTCTTCTGAGGGGCGATTCAATTCCAAAATCTGCCTGTTCGTGTCCAATTTGATTATCTTCATAGCGCTGTCTTTTGTCCAGAGTTTAGAATTCTCATTTGCAGGGAAGGTGCAGTCCAATAGCAGCTTGCAGGACCGTTAACAGAAGCAGAACCCACATGGCATTTTTCCCCCAATCTGGGACTATCACTCACAATATTGTGGGTCACAAATTCAGAAAGGGTTCTCCCAGGCAGGCCATCGCTGATTCATGTGGCATCAGCCGTGCAACTAAGGAACTAAGGAACTGCACAACTACCGAAAAAACTTCCAAGTCGGTCTCCTGCTCATAGGCCCACTGCCTTGGTGTTCCCTGTCACGGCTCTATCTCTCTCCTCATTCCACCTCACCCTCCAGGGCTTCTCTCCATGCAGGTTGAGCAAATCACAGCACAGTGATCTCAGGGGATCTATACATCTGACACGGTTAGCCGGCTTTGACGAGACTAGAGATGGAATATGCCAGACCAGTCCAGGCTCTATCAGAAACGATACGAGATCACTCCCAGCACATGTGACTAGTCAAAACAGAGGTTTAGCCCTCCAGACTGAAGAAAATGGAGAAACAAATGCTAATCCTTGATGGGAGGATGGCAAGTCACGCTGCAGGCACGTTCTTGCAGCCGTCTTGGAAAAACAGGATCTGCCACCTATGTATTTGTATTTGATGAAACAAATGCTGCCCGAAGAAAAACACGAGGAAAATACAGGCAGGCTAGTTAGTTCAGTGTGAAGCATGTGGTCCAATTCTCCTGCCATCTTGTTCGTCACCTTCTCATGTCCTCAGTCTAGTGACCTCTAAGTTAGTTATTGAGCACAACAGAAGTTTCCAATGGCAGTCTACTGAGTTTCCAAAGATTCAATACTTAAATAGTGTATCAATTTCAAAAGAGAAAGAAATGCTTATTTGCTATCATCCATTAAGGGTAGGTCACAATTAAAGTTTTGTTTTTTGATTAAGATAGTGGTCCATAATAACTACTATTTAAGAAATGTCTACCATGTGTTCGAAAATTTCTAGGCACTTCAACTACCTGTTTTTATTCACTGTTCTCTACATGATTTAAGAGTGTGTTTAAATGCACCAGCTTAGGACACGCATTGACAATTTAGGAGAAAGGAGACGGGCTCAAACACACTAAAGAAAAAATACAATGCAAAATTACAAAAACACAAACCCTGATATAAATAAATGTGACCTAGGATGCGTATCTGTGGGAATGTGTGCACATATTATTTTAAGCTACCTTCTGAACACTCGAAAACGTTCATTCCAAAAAATGGATATAGTCTAAATTCTAAATACCATATTCTCAACAAAGCCACATGTATACGTCACGTGCCAGGAAATCATCTTACCTTGTCTTGGTTGTCTTTATTCTTGTAACAGAGATTTCCGATCAGACGCATGAGATGAGACTTAAACCCCTCCCCCACACTGGAGATGTCGCCCTCCGCCCTCACGCAGCCATTGCCACTGAAGAGGCTTGCGCTGTCACTGCCAGCTACACGAGTCAGTCGCAAGAGATCTGTAAGGAAAACAGGAAGCTTTATTTTCCGTAAGAAAATTTTTAGGATTTTGTACTGATTTTCCAGATACAAGTCTAACTTATATTAATGGACAAAAATAAAATAAAGGTGGAATACCTTTAATGATTAGAAAACTCTTCTTTTGCTGGAAATTTTTTCATGACTCTGGTTTTGGGGCAATAAGCCGTAACGATTATCCCAACTTGGACTTTCTATTTATCCACAAAGAAAAAAGTTAGCTAAAACTTTTCTGCCATCTTTTTCTTTTTTTAAAGATTTATTTATTTATTTATTGGAGAGAGAGAGAGAGAGAAAGAGAGAGCGTGTACGCGCATGCATGTGCGTGCATGAGGGGAGAGGCAGGGGGAAGCAGACTTCCCACGGAGCTACAGAGCCCAACACAGCGGCTCAATCCCCCAGCCAGGAGATCATGACCTGAGCCGAAACCAAAAGCCAGATACCCAACTGACTGAGGCACCCAGGTACCTTCTGCAATCTTATAAGCAGGTTTCCCATCCCAAATTCTTTCTAAAGGAACTCAGGTGAGAACTACAGTCAACCACATCTAAAATACAATCAGTGCCTATTCCGTAATGAGCTGTATGACAGAAACCAAGAAGTACGTTGATTTTTTTCCTCATTGTCCAGATAACCGAAAGGTAACATATACTCTCTGTAAATCTATTCTAGCCATATTCGAAAGAAGTAACAATATTATGCTCTATGAAATGTCTCTAGACAGCATATGAAAATAGATCATCTTCCAGAAGCTGTGTTTAAGTGTTTCCACGTTATCTCATTTAGCACCCTCACAAACCTATTAAATGCAAGTATTGTGATGCCTGGGGGGCTCAAGTTGGTTATGTGTCTGCCTTTGGCTCAGGTCATGATCCCAAGGTCCCGGGATCAAGTCTCACATCGGGCTCCTTGCTCAGCGGGGAGTCTGCTTCTCCCTCTGCCTGCTGTTCCCCCTGCTTGTGCACTCTCTCTCTCTGACAAATAAATAAATCAAATCTTTAAAAAAAAAAAAAAAGGCAAGTATCACTTTCCCAATTTTATAATGAAGAAATCAAGCTCAGAGAAGTCAGTAATCTGGCAGAGTTGGGAATGACAACCCATGTCTGCCCTGGCTCCAAGCACACATTTTTTTAAAAAGATTCTGTTTCCCAGGTTTGTGGTGTTTCATTTTAATTACCACTAAAAGCACTGCACTCAAAATAAAACACTAACATGAGAGTCTAAACATCTCCTATAGCTCACTGCTGAGTCATCTACCCACCTCGATACAAACTCATCATTCTTAGCATACGCATCTCCACAACAAGTATAATCCTTTTTTAAAGGAAAAAAATAGCAAACAGTGAATAACAACACCATAAGCATGGCTAACCACAAGAACAGGTTCTACTTGAATGATTTTGCAAATAGCTTTTTAGCAAAGATGGTATGCCAACCAATGGTTAAGAACCAAATACATAATCGCTATGTGTAAGGCACTCTCCTTTGGGCCCTATAAAAGTAACTGGGAAAAATAAACTTAACAAATTTGGAAAACGAATATAAAAATCACCATCATCACTGCTGAAACTACCCCCACCACCAAACCGTCCCCAACCATCATTACCCTCCTACCACGTCGCCACAACACTACTAAGGAAACATCCATAAATACACCATGTGTAACAGGCATCACATTCCCATCTACTGGTCAGGCATCCTGACAGCAGGTAAGTGGCAGAAGCCAGAGCTGGAATCAAAACAGTGATTCTTCTTCCCTCCCACCAAATAAAAATTTTTTTCAAAATATCTCAAAAATATAACAATACAATGAAAATTAAGGATCTGAGTTTGGGCTTACATTTCAGTGTGACAAGCCAAAGATTCCTTAATTACAAATAACAGCAGGTGGGATACTTCACTCACCAATCACTCTTTCCAGCAAGCCAGGAAAAACCTGCAGATAACTGAGCAGATCAGTATTCGTGGTCATTTCACACAAGACATCGAGAAGCCGGATCGTGGCCAACGCCTCCTAAAAATAGAAAGCATGACTTTTAAGTCAAGCTAAATGATTTGCAACTGTTATCGGTAACGGTGAAAGAAAGGAATATTATGAAAAATATTAGAGTTGGTGCTGGGAAAGACAGCATCCAACGAGAGAAAACAAAACGACCAAGAACGAAACACAAGTATTAAATCTGTATGTGAACGGTCATTTCTCCTAACAGCAACATCTGCCATCAAGAACGCGAGATTATGTGTCATTATGTGTCTTCTTGGAGCAAGGAGTCAGAAAAGTTCTTATTCAAGCAAAAATACCTTCCAACAGTGGAATAAATGTTCAAAATTACTAGCTACGTACATAACATTTATGCAAATACTTTCTTTTTAAAGCATTCCCAGCAAGCAAGTTCTACTTTAAAGATACAACTAGTCCATGAAATACATTAATTTTTTGTCCACAGGAATCCTATAAAATGCTGTGGTTGAAAGAACGCTGGCGGCAAGAACGCACATTATTTCTGGGTAATACAGACCTTTGTGCAGCATCTTACAAGGCTGGGGAAGATAACGTTATTTGCAAACGTTAGTTTGTGTGACTACTCAAGAATTGATCATCAGTGCACCAAATGAACCAGAAACAACCAACTACACAGCGTTAGGTAATCTGAAGAAAGTGGTAAAATCCAATTTTGTACACATTTCGACTCTCATTTTTTAAAGAGCACATTATTTGGTAAAAAGTGGCAGATACTATGAATTCAGGTCATAAAGATAACGTTCTTCAAAAGAAAAATAAACTACTTCCTTCAGTTAATTCTAAACGTGTGCTTACTACTCTCCAGTTACGAGATTTGAAGGTAATATTCTAATCTACCATTCTGAAATCACAAAAGAAACCACAAGAAACAATGTATTTTTAAATTATTTGTTTGTTTATAGGGAAAGAGCGAGTCTGAGAGAGAGGGAGAGTCCCAAGCAGACTCTGCACTGAGTGCAGAATCCGACACGGGGTTCGATCCCATGACCCAGCAGTCATGACGTGAGCCGAAATCAGGAGTCAGACACTCAGCTGACTGTGCCACCAGGGCGCCCCACAACACACATTTTTAATGCCCTGTATCTTTAATTTTACTCTAGCTTTCACTTGCTCGTGAATGAGTTTAGGGAAATGTCCAGAAGAGAAGGAGGAGATCTCAGCCACATTCAGAAGACTCTGGAGCAACCCCACAGAGGTCGTGCAGCGTCAGCACGCCTCTGTGAACGGGCAGCTGCCCAGACTGTCACCTGCGGATGCCATTCCCCCTTCAAGAAGTGGCCGGCTGGCTGTAGATCTAGGTCAGAATATGTGTCATGGGATCCTGGACAGCCTGTCACGAGACAGCAAACAGGCGATAGAGACGATCGGGATCACGTTGGAAGGAACCAGAGGCAGACTGAGGAGGCACCCACTGGCTGGCAATGGCGCATTAGAACACTAGGGAGAATTACAGCTAAAATGGACTGAAAATAAATCAAGTGGTTTCAAGCATGCCCGGGTAGCTAGGTCGGTTAAGCGTCTGACTCTTGGTTTTGGCTCAGGTCATGATCTCAGGGTCCTGGGATCAAGCCCCATGTCAGGTTCCATGCTCAGCGGGGAGCCTGCTTCCCCTCTCGTGCTCTGGCTCTTTCCCTAAAATAAATAAATAAATCTTAAAAAAATAAAAAAGGAAACCAGGCGGTTTTAAAACTATGACATCACAACAGCGATGAAATTCAAACAAAACCGGAGCACCTGGGTGGCTCAGTGGGTTAAAGCCTCTGCCTTCAGCTCAGGTCATGATCCCAGGGTCCTGGGATCAAGCCCCGCATCAGGCTCTCTGCTCAGCAGGGAGTCTGCTTCCTCCTCCCTCTCTCTGCCTGCCTCTTTGCCTACTTGTAATCTCTGCCTGTCAAATAAATAAAATGAAATATTTAAAAAAAGAAAGAAAGAAAGAAAGAAATCCAAACAAAACCACCTCACAGCTGATGCCGTAAAACCAACTCACTACTCTGAAGCCTGGGAATCAGATTATACCTTGTACAACCCAACCGTTGATTAGGAGACGTTTGTAAATGCTAAGAGTCAAAATACCACCATTCCACAACCTCCCAAAGAATGAACTAATCCAGGTAACCTCACAAAAGACAAACCAGACGTTATCTGCCTCTTGATGAAAGCACATATCACCAACAATACAGCATTACTGGAAAAAAAGACACAAAAACTTAACCCAGATGTGAACAGGCTCCCTGGAATTATTAGTAGTCAGAGGAACGCAAGGAAAAGAGGAATGTGTTAAACACCACCGTGGAGATAAAATCAGAACTCAAACTGCAGAAAGCTCTCCAGGAAGAATGACCCAGGTTCTTCAACAAACATGCTAGCAGAAGAAAAAAGGAGAAAAAATGAAAAGGAGAGGGCAAGAGTGGAACATATCTACACGAATGGGTATTTGGGGCATAACCACTGATTGTAACGCATGGCCTCTGTATCCTGATTCCAAGAAATAAACTTGAGCAAAATTATTAGATGATGGGGGAAACTCCAAGTGTTGTTTACTTGATATTATAATTATGCTGCTCATTTTTTAGGTGTGCTTATAGCTGACTTGGGTGTGACTCCTCATCTTTTTTAAAGATATATATAAAATAACGCACTGATGAGACATGTCCAAATTTTGCTTCAATCCAGGGCAGTTACTACAAGATCAGGCTAGGATCACGGACAGAACAAGAGTGGTAATGAACTGACATGGGGGACAGGGTTCAGGATGCTTTTCTCGCTTAGTCTGCTTAAAATCTTCCATGATAAGAAGAAAAGAATAAAATCAGAGAGTTGGAAGGGATCATGTAGATGTTTCCTTCCAGCTCCTAAATTCTGTAAATTAATCTAGTTCCACCTAACACATTCCCAATCTTAATTATTAGAATCCTTTTATTAACAATGTGTTCTAAGGAGCATCTGGAAACCAACAATGGAAAAAAAAAAAAAAAAGCCAGGAAAATGATTCTCTTAAAACCTAAGGGGAATACTTGAGATGCCCTTCTAGTATTTGTTAAGTATCCCACAACTGCAGTCATTAAATCGGGCACTGGGGAAAACAAACCCAGGCACATCAAAGGAACAAGCCTCTGCAGTGGGCAGAAAAGGGGGGAAAAAGATTAGTCTCCTGTCTAGATGATCCGTCTGGGTTAACTTCCCCCTTTGGAGTCTCTGAACAATTTTACAATATTCGAAGTTGTAGAAAAGTGGTAATGGTGCAAATGACTCTTGTCCACAGAAAAACAGATTCCTTGGGTCTGGATGGAAAGCAATTCGTTCCTGCCTTGCACACGGACCAGCACTTGCATCTATGGGTCACACCACTCCAGCGTTCTTTCACTGCGCGTAAACACGCGGCTCTCAGGATTCTTTGATAGCTATTAGTATCTCACTGGTTCTCTTTGTAAAACATCAGAAACACAGAAATGGATCCCAAAACATACAAGAATGTAATATAGGACAAAGGCAGCATTAAAACACAGTGGAAAGGACGAGATTACTCCCTAACGGTATTGACGTAACAATTAACAGCTACTATTTGGGGAGCGCTAACCAGGTACCGATCAGTGTCGTAAATGCTTACGTCAAAATACTATTCATCTTCCAGGCAGAGAAACTGGGGCACAGAGGATAAGCAACTTCCAAGATCACACACCAGTAACAGAGGAAATCAGGATTCAAACCCAAGCGGTCCTTTACCAAAGATTACAGACTCTTGAATCACCCAAAGACAGAACCTGGATCTATACTTCCCTCCTTGCTCAAAAAGAAGTTCAGTTAAAAATGTGGATCAAATACCAAAAGGATAAGCACATACAGGTGTATATTTCCACAATCTAAGTGAAGATGGTTTTACTGAATATGTAAAAAACTTCAGAAACCATAAGGATAAAATTGGTAAGCTTAACTAGATTGAAGACAAAAATATAAACTTCTAAAAGGCTGAGAATACCGTAAGTAAATTCAAACAAAAAATTAACTATGGGGGAAGTTTCCTGTATATATGACAAAAACATTATTAAATGTATTTTAGAAGGTAACCTAACATGAAAAGCCAATTAACATGCTAGATACTGAAAACAGTTACAGAGAAATGGGAATTAAGCCAGATTAGGGAAAGGCTATAAACCCATATACTCCCATGCTCTTTTGTCTGGCATTTACAAGTATTTCTAAACATTTTAAATGAACACACTCTTTGACTCAGCAAGTCAACATCCGGGAATTCACATTTCCAGATTTACCTGCCCAAAACTGCAAAGACGCCCACGCGACAGCATTACCTGTAAAGGTCGGAGGGAAAACCCTGGCAGCAATTACAGTGTACGGTGACAGAGAACAAACAAGAAAATTCCATCTCCTCTGTCCAGTGGAATTCTGCTCAACTGTGAGGGAGAAGGAGATGAAGGCACCATCATGTGTTAAATTGGAAAGATGTACGAGACACTTCAGGCTAGGTGAAAAAGAAGTTGAAGAATAAAAAAAGTGGGGCACCTGGGTGGCTCAGTGGGTTAAAGCCTCTGCCTTCGGCTCAGGTCATGATCTCAGGGTCCTGGGATCGAGCCCCACATCAGGCTCTCTGATCCGCGGGGAGCCTGCTTCCTCCTCTCTCTCTGCCTGCCTCTCTGCCTAGTTATGATTTCTCTCTGTCAAATAAATAAAGTATTAAAAAAAAAAAGAATAAAAAAAGTATTGTTAAAGAAAAAAAAGGAGGGGTGTCTGGGTGGCTCGGTGGGTTAAGCCTCTGCCTTCAGCTCGGGTCATGATCTCAGGGTCCTGGGATCGAGCCCCGCGTCAGGCTCTCTGCTCAGCGGGGATCCTGCTTCCCCCTGTCTTTTTCTGCCTGCCTCTGTCTCTTTCTGCCTGCCTCTCTGCCTGCTTGTGATCTCTGTCTGTCAAATAGATAAATAAAATCTTAAAAAAAAAAAAAGAAGAAGAAATGAACCAAAAAAACAGGTATGTACTTACAAAAATCTCTGAGAGAAAAAAGTATATATTGATATGTCCATAGAAAACACACAGGGATTGGACGGGAATGAGGACTTTTGTTTCACTAACTTCAGTGTGAATTTTTTGTATTTAATAAGCAAATATCATTTGCACAATACAAATATTTAATCCCTTATCGGTCTGCGGAATGAAAGATTACCCTTTCTTACTCCACAAGTATTTGTTAAATACTATGTTAACAGATACTACAGATACTACAACGTAAGTTAGCCACTGCACGGAATAAAAGAATGAACAACCCCCGACCTGAGGATAATTCTCGTAACAGATGAATACGAGAAACTACAGAACGAAAAAGAACTTATTTAACTTCCAGAGGAAAGGCCATGCCCCATACGAGTGACAGGACTAAGACTCAAGGTAAAGCTGGACTGAACCCTAAGTCCTACAGGATAAGCAGCGCCTTCGTGCCAACAACAACGTTCTCAGACACTGGAAACAAGTACCCAAAAATACCAAGCCAGAAACACATACGTTCAAGTGAGGACCCGAAACTATTTCTGTTAAGGAAGACTGAGGACAAGCCTCGGGATTTTAAAGTCAAATGATTACACAAATACACAACAGATGACCCCGAGACAACATTTTCACTCCAGTTTTTTGGTCACAGCCTCATGGGACCCTTACTGGGTATACTGTCCTAGGGACATCACAACTGGGTAAGCGAGAGGTTTGCCGGTCTGCTGGCTGTGGGGCGAGGGAAGGGGAGGCAGGAGCGCAGAGCGCTGACCGGCAGCTGCCTCTGACTCTCGCCGCAGACATACTCCCACCACGGCGGGTATCAGGCTGCCAGGAGTTCAACAGGCAGCTCACGGATTTCTGAATATTACCTGACTCTCGGTCAGTCCGTGCAGGCCGGCTCCAGCAGACTGCTGGGTGTATGGTACATTTAAATACCGAGGTGGGAGGTCACCTTTTCTTTAAAAACATCTGACTGAAAGGAGAACACATACACACTAATACGTCCCAGTCATGACTGTATAGATCAATGAATTTTTAAAAAAATTTTTTTTCATTTGAGAGAAGTGAGAGAGTGAGCGAGAGTGAGAACATGAACGGGGGGAGGGTCAGCGGGAGAGAGAACAGCAGACTCTCTATCAAGCAGGGAGCCCAACGCAGGGCTCGATCCCAGGACCCGGGGACCACAATCTGAGCCCAAGGCAGACACTTAACCGACTGAGCCACCCAGGTACCCGATCAATGATTTTTTAAAAAGTGAACTCTCTGGGCTTTTCAAAAGAAAACTGCCTACAAATTTCTATTTATTAATATACAGTAATTCTTCCCATTTTAGAGAAAAAAACTGCCTGAAAGAAAAATACAAATTTCCCTCCATATACAAAGTTCCATCAGGTAATTTCTTATTACAATACTGAAGTCATCTATACAGCAAATGCCAGGGTCTTGAAAAAGTTTAAAGCTATAGTTTTACAAGTAGCAAGTTTTACTTCCTTTTCTGTCTCCTGGAGCATTAATTTTTACAACTTTCTGAAGCACAGCTCACCGCTCCTCCTGCTGGAAACAGAGGCAAATCTATCTCCAGAAAGGAAAGGCTCCCGTGAGCCAAGAGGTGCCCTCTCCTATCACAGAAATGAGAACGAAAACACCGGCTTTGTCCGCGAGACCCAACATGGTCTGCAGGACGCGTACAGAACACCCAGGGCAAAGTCACCTGGGAAAAAGGTACAGTCACAGAGAAGGAAATCTACTGCCAGAGTCGCAAGCATGGGCTGCATGCAGAGGGAGTGAACCGGTTCACGGAATCACACACACAGATCTAGAAAACACGAAGGGATCCGGAGACAGTGGATGGCCCCACGGAAGGGCAGTCCCTCCCGTCTCCCCACCCCACTGCCCGCGTGAGTCGCTCTCCACCCGCCACTCCCATCAGCACAGAAATGTTTTTATCAGTGTTAGTGCGATACAGTCCATGCAGTAAAACACAGCCATCTTGAGCGCACCGGACAGTTTTGTCAAGGTACGCAGCTACGTATCACATTTCTCTTACTCAAAACATACCCTCATACCTTCACCGTCAAATCTGCCCCGTCCCCTCCAGCCCCAGGCGACATCAGATCTGCTTTGTTCGTATCAGTGAGTTTCACCTTCCACAGAATTTCGGAGATGGAATCGTAAGATACGTTCTCCGGTCTGGCTAATCTCAGGCGGTATGCTCGTGATTCCTCTCTGCTGTCCCACCACAAACCCCTTCCTTTCTACTGCTGCGCCGTATTCCAGAGACAGAACCATTCTAACTTGAAGACAGAAGGGAAGGGGGATGGAACGGACAAAAATAATGAGAATTTCTCAAGTGTGAAGGATGTATCAATGCTTCCGTCGTCTTAGTAAAGATTGGACTAATCCAAGGCAGCCTCGAGGAAAATAAAACAGAGTAAGTACAGGATGGTATATGATCGGGAACGTCCTATAATGACCGAAGAAACAAACATTCTGGAAGGCAATTTAGAAATGTATACCAAAAGCTTTAAAACTGGATATACCCCGGGCCACCTGGGTGGCTCAGGCAGTTAAGCATCCGACTCTTGATTTCAGCTCAGGTCATGATCTCAGGGTCCAGGGATGGAGCCCTGCATCGGGCTCTGTGCTCAGCACGGAGTCTGCTTGAGATTCTGTCCCTTCCTCACCATCAGCTCCTCCCCTATCCCAAGTGTGTGTACTCCCTGTCTCGCAAATAAATACATCTTCACACACACACACAAAAAAAGACAACACAAAACTGGATGTATCCTTAACACCCAGCACTTCCGCTCCTGGGTTAAGGGCGGAAAGGTACAAAGATAGAACTGCCAAGACATATACGGTAGCACTGACTTCAGGAAACAGAAATAAGAACAACCCGATCGTCCAGCTAACAGCTGGACACATGAACTGTGGCAAATTCTTCACTTCTAATGTTACACGGACTTCATTCCGCAAAGACTAAGTGCCTGCTGTGTGCACAGTACTATAAAAGTAACAGTCTGAACTCCTACCCCCATAAAACTTACATGCAGGAGAAGAAGAAACAGAAACTTACAAACAGCACAGCCTGATTTCATTTTTAATACATATATATTTGTGTGTGCACAGATGAACATATATATTTGGTGTTATCTGCCTGGAAAAACATGTTTGCTAGAATTTGTTTTCAGGTCGGGCGCCTGGGTGGCTCAGTGGGTTAAGCCTCTGTCTTCAGCTTGGGTCATGATCTCAGGGTCCTGGGATCAAGTCCCTCATCGGGCTCTCTGCTCAGCAGGGAGCCTGCTTTCCCCTCTCTCTCTCTGCCTGCCTCTCTGCCTACTTGTGATCTCTGTCTGTGTGTCAAATAAATATATAAAATCTTTAAAAAAAAAGAAGAAGAATTTTGTTTTCAGGTCATTAACTCTGGACGGCAGGAATGAGGGCACTGTCTTCCCCTGCCATATTCTCTTCACTGTTCTAAAACAAGGACACTGTCCTCACCCATCCTAGCCGTGTAACAGAATACCACAGACTGTGCGGCTTAAAAACGACACTCAAGGCGGTGGAGACCCAAGTCCACGATCGTGACGGCTGGATTCTCATGAAGGCCCTCTTCTAGGCTACAGACGGCTGACCTCTCAGTGTCCTCACACAGTGACGGGGCAAAGGATGATGGCAGGGTCTCTATATAAGGGCACAAATCCCATTCCTGGGGCCTCCCCGCTTAAGACCTACTCACCTCCCACGGCCCAGCCTCCAAGGACCACTACCTTGGCCGTCAAGTCTGCAATGGGTCTGGAGGGGACACAAACATTCAATCCACAGCAGTCCACACATCATTCAAGCGGTATTTTTTAAAGCTTTTACTAAAGAATTCTCAGAGAGGGCCTAGCTGGGTCAGAAAATCTCCCTGCTCTCTCCCGTCCAAGATTAAGGAATCCGTCCTCTTACCTCATCGTCCACGTGCTGCTCGGAAGTCAGTTTTGGCACCATCTCGCACCGGTCCACAAACGTGCTTGCGACCAGCTCGGCATGGCTCAGGAACACAGGGATGTCATCCTTGGTCAACGGCTCATCCCCCACTAATTTCGCAATTATGAGGTCCAGCAATGTAACTCTGTACAACGTACAAGAGTTTCACGTGAATATGTAATACAATGCTAGAAATACTGAGAGCGCATTCTAAGAGAATATGCTTACTTTTAAATTTCTCACTTTTTTATCATGTCTAGCTAAGGGAAATATTTTGTGTGAATAAAATGAATCTTCATCAATTACGTATTTTTTAAAATTGTGGCTTCTTTGATGGGACAGCACCTTTTCTAATGCATTCCTGTGAGCCCTTCGCTCAACATTTCAGAAATGCTGTCCGATTAGGTTTTGTAACACACACGATGACAACAGCAGCAAGGTTCAGTGGACTAATAACGTCGATTCCCGGCTCACTGCTGGGCTAACAAACGTTCGACACACACGATCCCCGAGAGGCAGCTACCATCACTGGCCTGCACTCCGCACGGCGAACAGGGCTCAGTGAGGCAGACTGACCTGCCCAGATCCCACGTGCCAAGCTTCCGTGTCGGGATCCACGCACAGGGTTTCTCCTCTCCCCCGCGGGCCACGGGCCTCAGCTCTTCCCTGTACTGGCCTTCCTGTAAAGGCTGGCTTTGTTTGTTTCATTATTTTAGTTCATAAAAACATAAATCTGGAGACTAAACCCATGACATTTTACATCAACACTTAAATGATCCCGTAAGTATTCCTATTCAACAAACTCTTTCCTTTTCGGAGAAAAAAAAAAAATGTATCCTACACAGGGCAGCTATCCAGCATAAACCAAGCAGGATGTTCCCCAGAATCACACTGTGACTTGGGATTAAATGCATAACTCTCATTTACTTCCAAACAAGAAAGGACGCAGATACTTCGTAAATGGGGAAAATACGCTTAGAGTAGGCTCGGAGCATTTCTTACCAAACAAACAGAACTTGTTTACTGCTGTAAGCTTCGAAGTGGAATAAAACTATACCAAACTCTTCCTGTATTTTTGCTAAATGATAGGAAAGATGATCAGTCTGGAAAAATCACACACAGACCATACGGGTTTTCAAGACTCCTAAAGGCCTCTGATTTCTTACAGCAACGACTAATTCAAAAGAAGACAAATAATGCCCTTGACTGAGCACAGAAGAACAACAAGTAGTTCAGTATTGGGATATTTTCATTCTCCCTTATTCACACAGAAACTTTACAAATGAATGGGGTCGTCTCGGGCCATAAAACCAGGCTTCCCACTTTTCCCAGGCCGGTAACTTTCCGGGAATGCCAGGGAGGAGGCCAGCTAAGGAACCCAAATGTCTGCTCTAAAAATACTCCTTTTAGCCTGCGACACTGTGGCAATGATTGTAGGTATGAGACGTCATGAGCTCTGGTTTCTGGGAATTGAGCACCTTGTGGACTATTACTCAGAACAGAAAAGAAGGAGGAAGAAAGGAGTAAGAAATCATGAAGGAGCTGCATGAGGTCTGAGACAGAAGAGGCAGGCCCAGCGTGGTACCCGAGCGCGTCCAGCAGGATTGGGAACACCCTGGAGCATCCGGGAACCCCTGGAGAATGTCCCAGGGGACATTCTGAGAGAGACCTGGAAGCTTGAGCTGAGAGGTCAGCACAGACACAGCCTTCCTTACAAGCTCACCAGGGGCCATCCACCCCTCAGACCTCTCTCTCCTCTCCACTCTACTGCGTCGTTATAACCCAGGACAGCTAAGCAGAGGAGTTGCAAGTGATTTTAAGGACAAAATAAAAAATGTTTAAAATACGAAAACACAAATCAAGCTTAAATATCACCTGAGAATAAATGAGACTTCATTAAATGATCCTACTTCTACTGTGTTCTCTGTCAACGAAAACTTTCAGGGGCTCCTGTTATTAGGGAGTGAGTCCAACCATTCGGGGCCCTCCCAACTCGAGTCCCCATCAAGCTCTCAACTCCCTCTACTTCGAGCCACCATCGAAAACCATCCTTCTCATCAAATACAGGAATCACGTGTGGGGCACTCCCAGCTCAAGGAGGAAACTGTTTTCAAAATCACTTATTCTGGTGGTGCATTCTATCTGCCACCTCCTGTCCAAGCCAGAAACCACAGGGAACCGGAGGTGTACAGAAACGTCCTGCAGAGCCCGGGAGAATGGGACACAATGGGAAATGTCTTACTTCTTCCAGCTGTGGGGGAACCACACTAAATCCTTCCTTGAAAAGGTTGACAGAACACAGTGCTGTGCACTCGCTGATTTATTTATTCCCTCTGAAGTGAAGGATGAAAAAGCAAGAGATCTAGTTAAAAAGGTCAGGGACTAGCTGTCCACAGCCACACATCGGTGTGGAAGTCCTGCGTCCTTAAACCCCAGAATCCTGGTAGCCTCAGGCTACCAGACACACCCCTCAGTTCAGTCTCGAGCTTCTAGGATTTTCTCCTCAACTGCCAGCCGTCATTCGCAATCTTTGTGATCCACTTCTGATGAAACACTTCCACAGTCTGTCCTCAAAATGAGGCTCTGTTTCATTTAAAAAAAAAAAAAAGGCAACATATATACACATGCAGGGTTTTGGGGGAAATTCTGTAGCAAAATTTTTGTTTGAAAGTCACGCTTAAATTAATGGAGGCTACAATTTTAATAGCCACACCTGGGCTGTCCTGAAGTGGGTGGATTTTTATGAGAGGACTGGAGTGAGGGACAAGGAAGGACGGGAGACGCGTGAGGGAGGGAGTTTTATGAGCAGGGCACGAATAATATTCTCTAACTCCAGAAATAAAATGTAATTTAAATTTCAGGACCGCTGGCTCCCACCAACCATGAGTGACCTCTGGGCTCCACGTGTGCCATTTGTTGAATGCTGTGCCCACAAAGGCCCAACCTTTCGTTCACCTGAATTAACCAAGACACAGGTACAGAAGTATGGCTGAAAATCTCTCCCGTCCTTTAATAAGTTACAGAGAGAAGAAATTCTTGTGCCGTGGGGAAGAAGATCACTGATTTTGGCATCCAGCAGACTGCATTCCAACGCTCCCCCAGCTACCTCTGTAACCCGGGACAAACACCTGACCCTACAAGACCGCAGAGCCCAGTGTGGCAGAGGGCAGGAAGGGCACCGATTCCCCCAGGGTCTCCAGAGGAGGGAATGAAACGGCCGCAAGATGACCTGGAGGAAAAGCCCAGGTGGCCGAGCAGTAGGACTAACAGCAGCAGTGGTGACGGGGGAGGGGAGTGAGGACGAGCTGTAGATGCACAGAGGCAGAACCAGCAACTCATCTACCGAGAGATATCCGCGTGCCAAGCACTGAGCGCTTCCTTGTAGACTTCAGTCAGTTACAGCAATTTCACAGACAGCTACCGTTCTTATCCTCATTCTACAGATGGATCCGAGTTCCCCAGGTGCAGGCAACTGACCCCAAGCCACAAGCCATGGAACTACCTCTCCTGTCCACTACTCTGCTATACAGACTACAAGCCTGAGAACCACCCAAGCATTTTCCAAGATCAGCGAGTTTCATCTAATAATACTGGCATTCATTGGAAAGGAGGTCCAGAAAATCGTATACAGGCAGACTCTGGTTTCTGCTGAGTCAACCACGTGAACAGGTTTTGACTCCCTATCCTCAACTTGTCACCGAGTGGTCTGGAGTTGATGAATGGTGACATTCCAAGCACTTTCCCTCCGGAGCCACCCACGCCGTCACTGTGATGCCCCAGGGACCACCATTAGGCACTTAGTGAACTCACTACCTGTTTTACTGACTGATCATCAAACATATTTAAATCTGGCAGCCCCCAGCCCAAGTGGACGCTCTGACTCAGCAGGTGGGGGCCCCAGGCTGGGCATTCCTCAGGGGACTCTGATGTGTGTTCCCAAAAGTACCGGAATGTCTCCCCAGGGGTCTCTAGGGAAGTTCCTCATCTGAACCACAGAACACGGAGAACATGCTCAGTTCTCACAAACACGACAGGCAGCACCATTCTGGATGCATAGGAAAGAAATTCATTACATACCCCTGCTGAGGAAAACGCTAATTTTTTCACTGCTATTAATCTGTGAATGCACAACTGTGAACACAGAACTACTTACCATTACTGCCTGAAAAGGAGTCAACAGGGAACCCATGAGCTCTACTTGACTGCAGACTGAGTGCTCCTGCCAGGCCCCCTTTCCCCTCATCCCTGCGCCCTCCCCCACGCACACACCCCAGCACACACGCCATCAGCACGGAATGTGTCAGGCCTTCCAGCCAACTGCCCGAGTCAGTCACCACAAACAGCTCACACAAGCCCGGACAAGGGCCTGAAAGCATGAGTGTACAGCTGACCCCTGGACACCACAGGGGTTGGGGCCCCGACCGCCCCCCCACAGTCAAAACTCCAGGTTATCACTTTTGACTCCCCAAAACTCAACTACTACTAGCTGGCTGTGGACCAGAAGCCTTACTGCTAACACAAGTCGATTAACATGTATTTTGTTTTTGTTTTTGTTTTAATATTTTATTTATTTGACAGAGAGAAATCACAACTAGGCAGAGAGGCAGGCAGAGAGAGAGGAGGAAGCAGGCTCCCCGCGGAGCAGAGAGCCTGATGCGGGGCTCGATCCCAGGACCCTGAGATCATGACCTGAGCCGAAGGCAGCGGCTTAATCCACTGAGCCACCCAGGCGCCCCAGGACTGTACTTATTTTAAAAACCTGCCTTGGGGCGCCTGGGTGGCTCAGTGGGTTAAAGCCTCTGCCTTCAGCTCAGGTCATGATCCCACGGTCCTGGGATCGAGCCCTGCATCGGGCTCTCCTGCTTCCTCCTCTCTCTCTGCCTGCCTCTCTGCCTGCTTGTGATCTCTGTCTGTCAAATAAATAAATAAAATCTTTAAAAAAAACGAAACCTGCATATACATGGACCCACACGTATTCACACCCATGAATCACTGAGCTCAACACTCAGCTGCACCTTCACCGGAAGGAGACGCCGTGGCCAGGACGCTCCAGGCAGAGAAAAGGCCATCTGCAAAAGCACAACATCACAGGGAAGGCCTCGAGAACGACAGAAGTTCTGTGTCACCGCTGTAATGTGGTAACCGGGAGCAGGGTGGGAGAGGGAGCGGGGAAGAGACCAGAGACGAAGCTGCACGGTGGAGGGCCTCACGCCACTTAGGCGGCAAGAGGTGGAGCCACAGCAAGGCCGCTGCCCGAGAAGCAGCCACCAGAGGGGGTCTGGAGGGCTCCGAGGGTCCCACCTCGGCAGAAGGCATCCCAGGAGTCAGGGCGCTAACCGGAACACACCTGTTCGCGAGTGAGAAAATTCATTCGCTTCCTCACGGTTTCACCTCAACAACTTTTTCCAGCACCCCGACGTGCCAAGGACCGTCTGGGGAACACTGCTACCCTGGCAGAAGCAGGTGGAGCCCGTGCCCTCGCAGGGCCGACAGCCCAACGCCAGGGTCCCACAGCAGCACACGGGTGCACACACGGTATGATGCAGGACATACGGCGCGAGGAATGAAAGCACGTCCCACGAAGAAAAGCCACAAGGGGCCGTGGCACGCAGGCAGACGCGGCCTGAAGGGGAGCAGTGGCCACGACGTCTTTATAAGTAAAAGCAGAAAATGTTCAATCTGGCATCTCCATTTGGCTACATAATGGAGCAGTTTAAAAACGGAGCCCTCAACAGGATTATGGAAAATGTAAAACTGACGCCCGTACCACTCTCCCAGCGTCCAGGTATCCCTTACGGCAAAGCAACTTTCCAACTCACAGCACTGCTCTTCATGTCACTTGTTTTAGGTCAAAAAAGCTACAAATGATTCTTTTTCTGCAACAGAAATATGCGGCTTATTGTGGGGGCGGGGCCCACTGGATTTATAAACACGGCCTTTAAACTGACTTAAAAGCACGAACTTTCCTTTTCATTAAAGCTATTACAGAAAAAATCTCCCTTAATGAGACTACAAAGGAGTGTAAAAGCTTAAGTGTTGGAAGCCAGGTAGATAAGTAAGAATTTCAAAACCACAGCATTTATAAAATTCTGACCACAATCAAAAGATTAACATTTTTCTCAAGTTTTTGATCATCAGATCTGTGACTTCGAACTAAGTTTTATTTTTCCTAAGGCAAGCTTTCCATAAGGCTAGGGAACCCATGAGCTACGGCAGTCACCCGGGGCCCCGGGAATCACGTCAGTCCCTCCTCTCATCTTCCAGGCCCGGCTCTGGTCACAGAAGGAACGACCATCACAAGGAGGCAGGGAGCCACGGTCTCCGTGCTCCGAGGGCAGTGCTCTTCCCGCCACCACACTGGAAGACCACAGATGGGTACCCAGTCTCTGTCTGAGAGAACTAAGCGAAAACCACACGTGCGTGGGGTACGTCCCAAATCGTTACACGGTGGCGTGAACACAGGAGCGCATTTCAAATCAACTGCAATGAAAAGACAAGCACAACATTTTGTTCTGGATGTTTCTGAGTTTGCCTTTACTGAATGATGGCGCCAACCTGGATCGTGCAGCCCCACGTAAATTACCGCCTGTTGTGGCTAAGCTGAAATGTCAACCAACCAATTTAAAACCATTACTGACACAGAAACATGTATTTAGAGACTTTGTGCCAACTACGAAACCACACAGTTTCTCAGTCATGTGCACAGGATACTGTGTATGGAATGCTAAATACTTAAAACCACACTGGTTTTTGGGGTTACCTTTCTTGATTGCTCATTTTGGCATACATCGCTTTCACCAATTCCGGGCTTTTCAGAAAATGGTCTGTAATAATCAAGAACCTAAGAAGAAAAGGAGGAGAAAGTGTGGTTACTAGAAACATAGTACAATGGACATGCCTTCTCGACTTGATGGGCATTTTACACATAAAAGTACTTCTTTTTATTGAACCCTTCATTTGCTGTAATCTTAAAATGTTTTAGGAGGGTCACGTCCCATTTTTCCATTAGCAGCTAGAAGAAAATAAAAACCCTCCAAATAGGTTTCTCCAATTTTACTTCGGAAAAATTTATTGAAATGACTCAAATTCATTCAACACTAGGTCCTATCTAAGTTTCATTTCAACTATAAAATGAAATTTAGCTACAAATTCAGGTATAAACAGGAACCATAATAAATTGTTATACTCAGAAGGTGAAGTGCTAAAATTAACTGGGGAAATGGACATGTCACACGTCTTATTTAAACACATGCCAACGGGGCACCAGAGTGGCTCAGTGGGTTAAGCCTCTGCCTACGGCTCAGGTCATGATCCCAGGGTCCTGGGACCAAGTCCCACATCGGGCTCTCTGCTCAGCCGGTGGTCTGCTTCTCCCTCTGACCTTGCCCCTCTCATGCTCTCTCTCTCCCTCTTTCTCTCTCTCTCTCTCTCAAATAAATAAATAAAAATAAAATCTTTAAACACATGCCAACAACCCAGTAAGGCACACTGGCTTGATCACCTCGTCTGGAAGAGCTCTCGAGTTACCAAGAAAACATCCTCATTGTCAAGCAACGCACTCATCTAAACTCAAAGATCAACTTATGGAAACCCCGAGGCAGAGATTATAAGCGTATTTCTTTAAAGTACCACTGTGACAACTAAAAAGACTGAAGAGCATTATTAATTAATTCTGAATCATATTGGCCAGAGGGCGTATTTGCAGGCTTAAGAACTAAAGAATATACCGTTTATAACCAAGGCTACAGCACTGAAGAGTGACTGTAAAGCATTAACTCCATTTAGGAACACAGTTTACTTAACCACTTAAAAAAATACAATTGAAATTATGTGTTTTAGTATGATAACCAAATGAACCGTACCAACTACCACAACACAGTGTCACTCATATAAAAGCAAAATCCAAACGTGTTCTATTTCTTCCACAGTCCTCAAAATAACTGATCAGCACTTAGATAAACGGTATTTCTAGTAATGATGGATATATTCAAAATGCTCAGTTTTCTTACCAGTTCAGGTAGGTCATCAGACTGCACATTTTAAGCCGGGTACACAAAAGCGATCCTAAAACTCATTCATGATTCACCTTTCTGGAGCTCAAAACATTTTCCCGGAAGACCATTTACTCAAAAACGCAATGTTCCAGGGCACCTGGGTGGCTCAGTCTGTTGAGCATGGTACTCTTGATTTCTGCTCAGGCCACGACCTCAGGGTCCTGGGATGGAGCCCAGTGTCAGGCTCTGCACTGGGCGTGGAGCCTGCTTAAGATTCTCTCTCTCTGCCCCTCCCCCTACCCCTGTGCTCGCTTGCTCCCTCTCGCTCAAAAAACAAATACATAAATAATACTAAAAAATAAAAAGTATTTTAAAAAACACCACAAATGTTCCAAAACTGTGCTAGGAGCTAGATCACAATCCATATTCCAAAATGCTAACGGCGGAGAAAAGCCCACACATAAATAGGGAATTAGACAAAAATGTCTTAGGGGCAACACACACATGCTTTGTGGAACAGAGAAATAACAAAGCTGACCTAGCCAGAGGGTCAGGGCAAGACATTCAAGAGGCTGGAGGAGGTGTTCTATGAGTCCCTCCCTGAAGGGGGACATGGAAAAACAGGATGGCAGTGGGCTCAGGGAACTACAACCAGGGAAAGGCAATGAGGGTTTAAAGAGGGACTCAGGACGGAGAGCCTCCATCTCGGAATGCGACTGGCCCCCCCCCCCGCGGGCCCTCCCATCCTTCAGCCACGGTGCTGTGACAACACCCTCCTTCGCCATGCCAGCCGGCGTCCTCTCCCTTTCTTTTTGATCAATTTGTGTTGCTCTTCTTAAAGAACCAGACTAGCCTTAGTTCATTTTTTCTACTGACTTCTGTTCCGAGTGTCACGATTTTTGGCCCTGATCTCGTATCAGTTGCTTCTTTCCACTTACTCCGGTTTTTCTGTGCTCTTGTCTTCTTCACAAAGAACCTTCACGGAGGTCACTGCTTTCAGACCCTTCTTCTTTCCTGGCAGAAACATTCAAAGCTATACATTTCCCTCCAAGCCCTGCTTTGGCTTTATTCCCCAAACTCTGTATTTTCATTATCCTTCAGTTTGAAAGACTGTCTAATTTGCCCTATGATTTCTTCTTTGACAAACTGATTCTTTAAATGAGCTAATTTCCAAAAGCCTGGAATTTTTCTCAGTACCGTGTGATTATGGTTTTCTAATATGAAGTCACCGGAGTCAGAGACTATATGTTTGTATCTGTATGTTTGTAATCCTTTCTGCATATTTACTGAGATTTTTACAGCCCATATTACGATCGATCTTGGCGAATATTACACATGCAGCTGAAAACAAAGTGGATTTTGCAAGTGCTGAGGTAATGCTCTATAATACCGCAATGCTCTATAATACCGCTCCGTGAAGACGGCTCTGAGATCATCCGCGTCTACACTAAAGTCGGTCTGCTCCAGTCGATCGCTGAAAAGCAAATGTTAAAATCTCCAACTACCACTTCCAATTCTAGGCATAATGGACAACAATTTACCCTCCTACCTCAAACAACTATAAAAGCAGCCAAAATATATGAAACCATAGTTTTTCAGAAAACGAACAATAGACCCAAGTCAGACTATGAGAAATTAAAGTTACTTCGGCGAACTTCCTTTTAAACCAACAAAATACTCTCATATGTGTGTGATAATGTGACTTGAGCAGGATGTTTATAATATCCTTAAGGCCCAACAGCAGACGGAGACACACTCGGAAGGAGAAGGTGGAACCTGAGCTGAAAAGGATCCAGGTGCGTGGGGCGGTGAGGGAGAAGGTAATGGGGAAGGGCGGGGGAGAGCCACTCTGCGGCTCAATGCTGTGACCATCAGCAGCGTCTAGAGCAGAAAGGGAAGGGGACCCACGCTTTGACCCTTCTACAGAGAAAAAACACGAGCAGATCAAATGCCTAAACCTCAAAGCTGAAATGATACAACAGTGGACAAAAACTTCAGTAGAACTCAGATCTTTATAGCCACTACCGAAAATCTACGGGACACAAAAACAACTGACCATTTCATCTACAAAAACATCAAAGATATTTAGACAGAAAAAAAGCCACATGCAACGTCAAAAGACAAAGAAGTGAAAAAAATTTGCATTTTGTTTCACACAAAGGACTATTGGCCCAAACTTAGAAAATATTCCTACATACAGGTAAGGACACAACTGACATCCAAATGGGAAAATGGTAAAGAAAACAAGAACGCACGTAAGAGAGAAACGGGCTCTTCAACGTATAAATAAAAACGGTGCTCAAACTCTGACGGAAAATACAAATGAAACTCTGTAATGATACCGTTTTAACCCTCGGAGCCTGGCACGTCCTCTCTGACAGCACCCTCTGTCAGCAGCGACAGGAAACCAGGTCCTCTCCAGTGGCCAACAGGACTGTATACTGGTACCGAAGCTATGAAGGACTACTTGGCAGCGTTTGTTAAAATACAAAAAGCACATTCCCTTTGACCTCATGATCGCACTTAACGGATTAAGGGACAATCACACCAGCCCATGTGCAGTATGACATAGGCCTACACAAGGCTGTCCCTGCCGAATTCTGTATTTACGGGACACTGGGAACCTAAATGTTCACCAGGAAGGAACCGATTAAATAAACTGCGGTATATTCACACAGAGGAAGATAGAGAAAGTTCTTTATATACTTACATGGAAAAATCTCGAACGTGCACTATTTGCTTAGAAAAGTAAGAGGCTCAGGAAGCCTGGACGTTTCAGTCAGTTAAGCCTCCAGCTCTTGGATTCAGCTCAGGTCATGATCTCAGGATCCTGGGATTGAGCCCCACACAGAGCTCCGTGCTTGGCCTGGAGCCTGCTTGAGATTCTCTCGCCCTCTCCCTTTGCCCCTCCCCCTGCTCGCACACTCCCTCTAAATAAATAAATAAAATCTTTTAAAAGAGAATATATATATAGAAATTTTTAAGAAAAGCAAGAGGCGCAACAGTGTGTTGAGAAGCAAGCAAGCAGCCCAGCTGCTCAGGGGATGGGGCTGGACGGAGGAACTAGGCAGATGGCTGGGAAGGAAACTAAGCTTTCTGAGACTTGAGCCACAGGAATATACTATCTATCAAAGAACTAAATACGTAATCCTGGAAAATTCATCTCAAATTTATTTCTGCTTTGTAGACAGCCTGCTAGGCAGGAGTGAAAACATGGCCGTCTCTGGGCAGGACAGCTCGGTGGAGAAGTCAGACACATTTCATTGTACCGGAAGCTACTTCTGGGCAAACATATTTAAATTCCTACTAATAAAACAGCAAACACTATATACTGTCTCCTGCGAGCCAAGCGCCCTCTAAGAACAGTTCAGTACATGAAACATGGTGCGTATTTTTCCTCAAAGCATTCGTCCGGCGCGGTACACATTTATGGGGGGTCATTATGTGTCTCTCACTAAGACGTAACGTCCGAACTGTGAATCTCCAGTGCCACGAGCAGCCCCTGGGACACTGCACTCAATCAGTGTCTCCATGACTTAGTTTACGTGTAAAGTGAGCATTTGTAAGTTTTCCGAGTTTCCTACAAGCCTGAGCGGAGAAGGAGCGCCGTCCACCTCAGGAATTCGAGATAGAAGAGCATCGGATCCTCAGGAAAAGGGCAGTTTTTCCTAGGTACTGGGTTTCCGGTCAAATGCAAAACCATATGTTTTAGAAGTCACCAGAACTGAATACTAGCTCCTTCGCTTTCACCAAAGATCATTAAAAACGCAAAGCCGTCAGAGCCAAGGGCAAGAATGTCATCTTCCCGTGAGGCTACCTAGAAAAGGGCAGGAGAAGGACGGCCATTCAAGGCTCAGAGTGACAGCAAGAGAAGACAGCGTTGCTGGCCAGTGCTCCTGTGCCAAACCAACACTCCAGTGAGTTTCTGCACGTCTTTCACCACGCGGGGCGTGAAGCTCAAAAGCCTGGAAACGTCTCATCTAAAGCAGTCCCTTCATTTGAGAAATAAGGCCACATGGAGAGAGAGGCCCACCGAGGTTGAGTGTCCTGGGGAAACCCCCCCATTACCCAAAAGTCAAGACGAGAGCTCCATCTCTGCCTTCCGTGGCGCCTCTGAAAATGCTCCCCTTTACAGGGCTCGCCCTTTGCTCACGCAGCCCTTCTGGAGAGACGTTTCAGGAGAACTTAGGGTCCGGTTCTTTGTGCCACCTTCAGTTCAAAATGATCAAGGATAAAATTCCTCCGTTCTCTTTTTTCTTTTTAAAGATTTTATCTTTAAGTTACCTCCACACCAACGTGGGACTCCAACCTACGACCCTGAGAATCAAGAGCGGCACACGCCACCGTCGAGCCGCCCTCTCCAGTCTTTCTTCTGCTCCACAAAGAAGAAATGTCCGTGGTGAGTGAAGATGGGGCATGTTTCCTTTAACTATCTGGAGGACAAGAAGAGCTGCCACTCACATTCAATTTACACAGAAGGCAGAAGAAAGCGCTCTGTGTGGACGTCCACGCGAACCCCTAGAGCTCTTGGCTACACCTTATGGGCTAACGTTCAGTGGAGAGTCCCGTGGCCAACATACACACAGGGCAATGAGCACGAGATGCCGATGGGACGGAGATTTTCTCTTGCAACTGCAAAGTGGTAACTGCACGGCTGTCCGTTATGGGTAAGTCTGTGCTCGCTGCTGAGACTGTTTTTCTAAATATAATATATTCTCCATCCCAGCACGCTGCCTAAAGTTACAAGGAAAATTCTCAGCTTTCATTCAGAATTCACTGCAGTTACTTTCTCACCAAACATCTGCTCAAGGGAAACCAAAGACAAAGATGCGAGACCCAATCATGGTCAATGTTTTCTAAGTAACAGACTTTAAATTTGTGATTGAATTCTCATGCAGAACAGTTATGTCTGCAAATTCAGAAATTCTGTGGTAGTCCTGTGGGGGGGGGGGGTTCCCACTAATGGGAAACCTAAAATGCCACAAGGACATCTAGAGACCGTAAGACTCAAGTAACACTCCAAACTTTACGGAAAATATGACAGATGGCCTTGAGGGAGGGTCACAAATATTCTCTAGCAAAGGCAGAAGCTAGAGTAGAAGGGGTATCAGAGAAATGGATTTCTTTTACGAAAAGAAAAAAACTAGAAAAGTTATCCGTTTGCTAAGTCCTGAATTTCACACACACAGAGACACACAGACACAGACAGACAGACAGACACACAAGCACACAGAAGCTGAATTCTCCCTCTGCGCGTGAGGGTCACAGGCTTGCTTCATCTACTACTTTCTGTTTCTGGTGCCAAAACTGACTCACGCAGGCAGTCAGAGGCAAAACTCTGGAGTCTAACCTTGAAATTCATCATTTAAATGTGATTGCAGAAAAGCTAACATTCACAAATCGAGTTGTTGATGCCAAAGTACTGACCACATTTTTACATCATTTTCCATACTGGCTACAACCCAAAATGCACGAAGGTCTGTCCTTCCATCTCCTCCTTTCTCTCAGTCTTCCTCATTTATCACGGGTGTTAAAGCGCATGAACAGTTACAGACAGGCTCATTACGATCCGCAGTGTGCTGTTTCTACGTCATGCAGAAGGTGCTAAAAGCCATCTCTCTAAGCTTCAAGGAGCATATGTTAAAAAAAAAAAAAAAAAAAAAGATTAGTATGTCGGTAAACAGGTATTCCTGAAGTCAAGGTTTTAGGGAAATCTTTTTCGAATAAGAGCCACTTATTATTTTCATTTCCATATAAACACACAATGTCAAAGCTATACTTACAAATCAAACAGGCTTCAGTGACTCTGAAAACCCAGAAAACTCTTTTACAGTTCCCTAATTAAATGAAGAATCTGATTTAAACACTGCTCCAGAAAACGGATGCCACTCTCCTATTCTGATTTCTGGGAAATCAAGCCCACAGCTGCTTCTGTCGGTAATCGAGACAAAACACCCAAAGCCGCCACAGAAACAAATGGTCTCCTGTTTGACGGGTAAATAACCTCTTCAGGGGGTCGAATGTGAGGAACATAAGGCAGACAATTCTACTAGAAAACAAATGAGTTATGATCTCTGAAAAAGATAGCGCATGAGCCAGGATCGCCCGGGCACCTTTCCTGGGCTGTGGGATCCAGCTGAATTCCAACACCCAAACCCAACCCGTGGATTCACCCCGGGTTATCTAAGAGCACGAAAACATCCCTCACACGTACAAACAAAAGGAGCAAACATTTTTAGAAGGACATTATCCCAATAACTCCAGTGCGCCCACGCTTTCCTGTGTCTCTGGTATACCTAAACAAAAAAGACCCGGTTACTGAAACCTTACATTTGTCCCTTTCCAAGAAAAGACACTAAACCCATGAATTCGAACCCCATCCAGTTTTGTACTCTTTGTCAGCCATCCCCTCATGTTAGCAGGTGGGAGGGCAAAGAGTGGGTGCTCTCTCATTTTCAGAGATGGGTTCATATTTAACGGTAAAAAGTAAACAATTTTGTTGGAAGCCTCTGGACGCTGGCGTGACTCATGTGACCCGAGGCTCGCCGCACTCCGCTTCGCCGAGAACGCGCTTCTCACAAACTGAAGGTCTGTGGCAACCCTGTGTCCGCAAGTCTGCTGGCACCCGTTTTCTCGCATTTGCTCACCTCGTGTCTCTGGTCACATTCCGGTAATTCTCACGATATTTCACACTTTTTTATTATTATGTTTGTTATGATGATCTGTGATCCGTGATTATCATTCACTGAAAGCTCAGCTGATGATTAGCATTTCGTAGCAAGAAGGAATTTTTTAAGTTAAGGTACGTACACTGTTTTTGCAAGGGAAAATGCTCTTGCACACTTACTAAATTACGCGATAGTGTGAACATAGCTTTCATGTGCACTGGGAAACCGAAAATTTAATTTGACTCTCCTTACCCCAGCTTTCGCTGCACTGCAGAGGTCTGGAACTGAACCAGCAGTATCTGAAGCATGCCCGTATTTCGGGATCTGTTTCTGTTTAGAAAAAGCAGACCTCCTCTCCCAGGAGTCGAAGCGTCGCTGCTGTGCAGTTAAAGACATCAGCTACTGCCACTACTTGTCATCCTTTTTCCCGCCTACCTCCACCGGCTGACCTCTGAGAACTCGAACTTGCGCTCTCCTGAAGTGGATTCCATCTTTTGCCCTTTACCCCGATGCTGCTAGAAAACCGCCCGTGAGCTAAGATACTTAAATGAAACAGAATTCAGCTACAGAAAATTTTTCTAAATAAGCAGACGCTAATGATTCATCCATCGTGTTTGCGAAGCATCAGAATCCGGAGGGAGGTCATCTAAGTCAAGCACAATATCATACTATTTTCATGCACCAACCTGTGTTTGCGTGCACTTGGTAATTCAAATACAAATAAATGTTCGGAAAAATAAATAACTTAAAAATTAGGTACAATTTCAACAGAACAATAAAGCTTATGCTGAAAGAGACCCAAACTCAGAAAACTGGTCCCTCGCCCTTGAAATGCAAGTGGCACTAACGGCAGCTCAAGGCACCACACACGGACACAGCCTGTGCCCTGAACACGCTGACCTGTCCGTGAAAACATGCATGGAAGGAAATCCTCAGGAAAACTGGGGACCACAACAAAGCACCACATCTTTGGTGATTTTTATCATGATGAAAGGGTCAATTCCACAAGACGTAACAATTACAAACATAAACGTGTACACCTGACCACAGAGCTGGGAAGAAGAGATGCAAAACCCAACAGATCTGACTAGAGAAACAGAAAATGGTCCACTTCCAGTCACGAGCGGAACAGGTGGACGGAAGACCACCAAGAAACAGAACGTCCAAGAGGTGTCTACACAGCACCAAAATCTGAACCCGCAATCCTCTCCGTGCACGTGGGACAGGCTGTATGACAGGCCAGGTGCTCGGTCACAAAACAAGCCTCAATGTATTTAAAAATTAAAAACAGAATTTTATAAAGTGTGTTCTCTGACCACAACGGAACAAAATTAAAACTCAAGAGCAAAAGGAAATTTGGGAAGTACACAAATATGGGAAACTGAACAAGCTTGTAAATAACCAACAGATCAAAGAAAAAAGTTGTAAGAGAAATTGGATATAACCTGAGACGGATTAAGATAAAAATATATGAGATATAGCTCTTACAAAGAAATTTACAGATGTAGGGGTGCCTGGGCGGCTCAGTGGATTAAAGCCTCTGCCTTTGGCTCAGGTCAGGATCCCAGGGTCCTGGGATCGAGCCCCATATCAGGCTCTCTGCTCAGCAGGGAGCCTGCTTCCTCCTCTCTCTCTGCCTGCTTCTCTGCCTACTTGTGATCTCTGTCTGTCAAATAAATAAATTTTTTTAAAGATTTTATTTATTTATTTGACAGAGAGATCACAAACAAGCAGAGAGGCAGGCAGAGAGAGAGGGAGGAGCAGGCCTCCCGCTGAGCGGAGAGCCCGATGTGGGGCTCGATCCCAGGACCCTGAGATCATGACCTGAGCCGAAGGCAGAGGCTTTAACCCACTGAGCCGCCCAGGCGCCCCCCAATAAATAAATTTTAAAAAGAAATTTATAGATGTAAATACCTATGTAAAAAAAAAAAAAAAACTCTTTCAGGAATAACCAGAACTTCCAGTTTCTTAAGAACTAGAAAAAAGAGCAAACTAAACACAAACTGATAAGGATAAATAAGGATCACAGCAGAAATTGAGAATAGAAAATGAACAGGGAAAGAAAAAAAAAAAAATCAATGAATCCAAAAGCTGGTTCTCTGAGATCAAAACCCTGACAAATCTTAAGCTGGAACAACCAAATACAGACTGAAATTACTAAACTCAGGAACAAAGAGGAAACATTCCTACCAACCTCACATAAATAAAAAGGGACCATAAGGGAGTACTATGAATAACTATGCCAACACATCAGGCTGCCCGGGCCAAGTGAACAAATTCCGGGAAAGACACAAACTACTGAAACTGACCCGAGAAGAAGTAAACCATCTAAACAGTCCTGTAACAACAAGCAGAGATTGGATGAGTCATCAAAAAATTTCCCACAATGAAAAAAAAGCCCGGGACCAGAGGGTTTCACTGGTGAATTCTACCAAATATTTAAAGAAAAATTAACACCAGTCCTTTGCAAACTTTTCCCCAAAATAACCAAAAACAAACATAAGAGAAGGGAATACATCTCAACTCACTCTGTGAGGCAAGTGTTAACCTGATACCAAAACCAGAAAGAAGAAAGAAATCACAAGAAAAAGAAAACTACAAAGTCCCTAACAGAACATGAGCCAGCCAAGTCCACAACACGGAGAGATGACATACCATAAGCAGGTGGGATCTACCCCAGAAATGACAAGTTGGTTTAAAATAAAACAAAATTAGGGGCACCGGGGTGGCTCCGTCAGTTAAGTGTCTGACACTTGATTTCGGCTCAGGTCATGACCTCAAGGTTGTGAGATTAAGCCCCCCCCGCTGGGCTCCATACTGAGCTTGGAGTCTGTTTGAGAGTCCCTCTCCCTCTCCCTCTGCCTCTCCCCCACAACGTGCATGCAGTCAATCTCAGAAAAAAAATACAAAAATTAAAATAAAACAAAATTAAGCACCATAATATACTATAGCAATAAGACAAAGAACAAAAACCTCAACAGACGCAGACAAAGCACTTGATGAAATCTAACAGTTTCCATGATAAAAACATTCAACCAGCTGGGAATAAGTATAGGGACATTCCTCCCCCGAAAGAAGGGTAACTACGGAGAACCATACTTCACACTCGGTGGTGAGAGACTGACAGCCTTCTACCTGAAATCAGGAGTGAGACACAGAGGTCTGCCCTCCACGACTACTCGGCATTGTATCAGAGCAGCTGCGTAAGAAAACGAAAGAAAGGCAACCCGACTGGACAGAAAAAAGTAAAACTATTTATTTGCAGATGACATGATCCTGTATAAACAAAGTCCTAAAAAAAAATATCACAAAAAAACACATCAGAACGGGGGAACCTGGGTGGCTCGGCTGGTTAAGCCACTGCCTTTGGTTCAGGTCGGGATCCTGGAGTCCCAGGATCGAGTCCTGCATTGGGCTCCCAGCTCTGCGGGGAGTCTGCTTCTTCCCCTGACCTTCTCCCCTCTCATGCTCTCTCGCTCTCTCTCTCAAATAAATAAATAAGGTCTTTAAAAAAAAATCAGAATAAATGAGTTCAGCTCAGGTCACAGGATATAAAATCAATATAAAAAAAATCAGGGGCACCTGGGTGGCTCAGTAGGTTAAAGTCTCTGCCCTCAGCTCAGGTCATGATCCCAGGGCCCTGAGATCGAGCCCCACATCGGGCTCTCTGCTCAGCAGGGAGCCTGCCTCCCCCTCTCTCTGTGCCTGCCTTTCTGCCTACTTGTGATCTCTGTCAAATAAATAAAATCTTTAAAAAAAAAAATCAACCATATTTCTATATACTTGCCATTTACAACGCATGTATGGAATTAAAAAAACAATTCCCCTTAAACAGCATCGAAAATAAAGTACTCAGAATGAGCGGAACTAAAGCTAGGTAAGACTTGCATATGAACACACTACAGAGCTTCACTGAAGAAATGAATAAGGCCTAAGTAAGTGGAAAGATACCCCTCCACGTGGACTGGAAAACTTAATCTAGTTAAAACAACAGTATTTCTCAGAGTCATCTATGGATCCATGTACTGTCTACCAAAATTCTAGCTGTTCCTCTGAACAAAATGAAAAGCTGATCCTATTAAGATGTAACACAAGAGACCCAGAACAGCCCAAAAAAATCCTGAAAAGGAGGAGCAAAGTTGGAAGACCTACAGTTTACAGTCACCGAGACAGTGAGGTACTGGCATGAGAGAAAACGGAACGCAAACAACAAAATCAAAACGCGAAACATCAAAACCCCGAGCAGAGCCTCAGGGACCTGTGGCGCAACAACAGAAGACGAAGGTCTGTGTCACCAGACTAGAGGGACTGCTCCAAGGGCCCTGCGGCCTCCCACACATGCACACAGGCCTTGCGGACAAAAGCACAACAGCCTGTGATCCTCCCAGAACCCAAGGACGGGCGGCCTGACCTCTGAGGAGGTCTCCTTCCTGCCCCGTGGGCGGCTGCTAGGGACAGTCGGATGAGATGGCCTTCTGATGAGATTCGGAGATGTCTGCCCACGTCCTCAGAATGTAAAACCGCTTCAGGCGACAGGGCATCTCCCTACAGTCATCACCCCAGTCTTCCGGTCCCTTGTCAGCATGTGGGACGAGGATCAAGGCTTCTCCTTTTCCCCGTCCACAGAAGTAACAAACTGTCTAACAGTGGCTTGTTGTGTCTCTACTGATTATAGTCAGCCTCAGCCTTGGCCTTCTGTGGCCTGACACAGAGGCCGCGAAGGAGAAGCTGAAAAAGGATTCAAATAGTGGCTGCTGGGGCACCTGGGTGGCTCAGTAGGTTAAAGCCTCTGCCTTTGGCTCAGGTCATGATCCTAGGGTCCTGGGATTAAGCCCTGCATCAGGCTCTCTGCTCAGCAGGGAGCCTGCTTCCTCCTCTTTCTCTGCCTACTTGTGATCTCTGTCTGTCAAATACATAAATAAAATCTTTTAAAAAAATAAAAAAAAATACTTTCAAACAAATAGTGGCTGGAAACTCTCCAAATCTGGCAACATAAACCTACAGATTCAAGAAGTCTAGAGAACCCAGAGAGCATATACCTAAAGAATTCCACACCAAGACATCATAATTAAACTTCTGAAAGGACAAAGAAAAATCTTAAATAAGCAAGTAGAGAGAAATGAAGCACTATGTATGGAGGTGGGGGACAGACAGACATGACAATCTGAATGACAGTGGGTATCTCATCCGAACAGAAGCTCACGAGACCCACATCAACACCCAAACCTTGATGAACCACTGGCGCAGCCACAGCAATCTCATCAGGACGCCCCAGAAGGGCAGCATGTTCTCGGGCTGTGCCCCAGTCCTCACCACCTCACAAAATTCCCTTCTCTTACCTCACTTCCCTTTTCCCAAGCCTCCATGTGCTGCCGAGAAACTTTTTTCATATCGTTCAGTCACTACGATTCAAACTCTTACTTACTCTGCAAGGAAAGTGATCTGGCAGAATGTTCTCGGGCAATCAAATTTCTAACAAGATACTTACGGCCATTCGGATTCAGGCTGCTTTTGGTGAGCTTCGATGACATCGATGGCAATGTTCAAATTTTCCTCCAGTTCTTTCATTCTCTCAGAATTCAGGGATGTGAACAAAATCATTGATGAGTAGGCAACAATTTTTTTGTCTGGATGATTTAAGCAAGACCTTCCAAATAAAGAAATGAGAGTGTGAGCCCATTCAGCAATACGGTAAAATGTGATTACGACGCATACGTAATAATCATCCCATGAACAAATCCAGTACCTACTGATGTTTTGAAGGATTTATTGAAGTACGACGCTTTGAAACAAATATGCTATTTACTGTAAAAACAGCAACGTGAAACGAGTCACGGCACAAAGCATCCAATATTAAAGATGCAGCTGACGTGTAACTCAAAAGCAAATACCATCTGATTAAAGAGAAAGATAAGATGATTACATTTATAAAAGATTAAAATGTTCACTCTTGTTGGAAAAAAAAAAAATCAAAGGCAAAACAGGCTATGTCATTATCAACAGGAATTCCTTCACTAGTTACGAGGGACAGAATATTCAGAGGAAAGATGGTATCCCGACAAGAAAGAGAAAGAATGTGGAGGCAGGAGCGTCAGTGGGAGTCAGCTGTGTGATCTCAGCGAGGTCACTGATTTATCAACCGTCAGTAACATTGTGGGTCATGCACTATGGCAGGATTTTTTTTTTCAGTGCAACTTCATAGGACTCTTCTGGAGGAGATATCACCCTTCTATTATAGACAAAGACTGTATTGACTTTACTCGCCCAAGGGCACAAAGCCAGTGCCTTCCAAAGCTGGACCTCAAATTTGGTTATATTTGTCTCAAAGACACATGCAGAGTATCTTTGATGCATATATACACGCATATATACATATGCGGAGTGAAGTCAAATAACCTCTTTCCGTGTGTTCTCTGATATAAAAATGGAATACAATGACCTCCTTGGCCTATCTCACCAGGCTTCAGAGAGGATCAAATCTGACACGGTCAGTAAAACCACCCTGTAAGCTGTCTTGACTTCTCTGAGCACCCTATTGAAGGGCCTCTCCTCGGCTCCTTCTACCTACGCTTAATTATCACTAATTGAAAAGATCTTAGGCCTCCAACTCTAATTATTGGCAGGAATCTGAGGGCCAGTTACAGACTCGGTGAAGCATATCTGTTTCCATCTAGTTGATCTGATCTGAACATCAGCCCAGAACACTCTACCACCAGCGAAGGCGGCAGAGACTTTAGGCAGCTGCTGTCTGAGCAGGTGCAGCCTCTGGGTCCAGAGAAGCAGTGTCAGCTTCCCCGCCTGTCCCAAAGGGGACAGCACCACCTGCCCTGCAGGGCTGCTGACCAGGACAGAGAACGCCCAGCCCAGGGCACGTGGACAACAACTGCTACGCTACAGCTTACACTGTCGCCACAACCAAAGACGCCCCGCTTGCTGGTAACCGAGCCTGGCCTCCCACTCTCAGTACCCCTCCTATTACCTATTCTTCCTCTGCCCCTGCTCACCTTTTATCTCCGTGCTCAACTTCTCACGAACCAACAGAGCTGGCCAAAAAAACCCTGCAATCCCCAGGAAAAGCACCGTGAACCAATCCAGACCAACAGGTTGGTTGTCCACATCTTACAGCTCTCCAGATCTACCAAAACATAAAGCCCTGGGCCACGTATATAAGAAGTGCTTGGCAGGGACGCCCGGGTGGCACAGTCGGTTAAGCGTCTGACTCTTGACTTTGGCTGAGGTCAGGTCAGGGTCGTGAGTTCAAGCTCCACGCTGGGCTCCGTGCTGGGCGCGGAGTGAGATTCTCTCTCTCCCTTGCCCCCAGCCCTCCACCCCATTTTTTTCTCCCTCTCCCCTTCCCCTTCCCCCAATAAAAGTAAGTGCTCACTAAATAAATAAATGACTATTCATTGCCCATACTTCAGTGGTTTATGGCTTTTTTATTATAAATTTGTTTTTCTTACCAATTATAATAAACCTAGTATTTCTTAATCAAAATTTCTATTTTCTTAAAATACAACTGACATGCAACAAAGGGCGTAAATTTAAGTGTACAGCCCCAAAAATTATTACATACGGATACACTTCTATAACTACCAGCCAGATCAAGACATGAAAAATTCCCAGAACCCCAGGAGACTCCCCATGACCTCTCCCAGCTCCTCCTGAACCTGCCACCAACTACCAACCACCACCACTATCCTGAGTTCTATTATTAAAGGTTAGTTTTTCCTGTTTTTGAACTTCGTGTAAATGGAATGATATAAACACAGTCTTTTCAGAGAAGTCAGAAAACCTTTTATCAATATACTCACAAAAAGAGTTCTGGGAAGGCATGCACCCAAACAATGGACTGGGAATCTTCATTCCTCGAGGCAATGTTGCCTAGAAACTGCAGGCCACAGCGAAAAGCTGAGGATTTATAAAAAGTAAAAAAAGATACAATTTAAAAAAATTTTTGACATACTGAATAAACATATCTTAATAAAAAGAAAACATTCCAGATTATTAAACAGGAAGTTTCTGTTAGCTTCTTTTACCTATATAAGTCTCTCACCACAATGAAACTTTGGGCACAACCTTAATATTGAAATGCCTTACCAAAACAATGTACACTAGACAAAATAATTAACTTCTCAAAAAGGCTGTAAATGTACACAAAATACACCTCCAATTTACATTAAATATCACTGGATTGTGTGTTCCGATCGAGAGAGCTACTCTTAGAGTGGATTTTGTAAAATCTAACTTAATGCTATATCAAACATACATCTAAAACATAAGATAATAGTAATATTTAAAGTTAAAAAATAGTAAAAAAGATATATTAGGCAAAACCAGCCTAAAAAGGAAGTCATACACCACTTAAAATGGGATGTAATAAACATTAAGGCAAAAGGCATTATCAGAGATTATTACTAAAAGTCATTTCAGGGATGCCTCACTGGCTGTCAGTGGAACATGCAACTTTTGATCTCAAAGGCTGTGAGTTTGAGCCCCACATTGGGTACAGATATTACTAAAGAAGATATACTTTAAAAAAAAAAAAAAAAAGGCCATTTCAGAATGACTTCACCAGGAAGATATAACAATTTTAAATTACAATCATCCAATAATATGGACTCATATGTATTTACATATATATATGAAAAACTGACAAAAGCACAGAAGAAAGAAAAAAATCCACCATTAAATTTAGCAGTAGTTACACATCTTTCTGGGTAACTTATAAAACAAGCAGACAAAAGATTAGTATATTTAGAAAACTTTAATAGCATTTAATAACAACCTAGTTGATAGATACAGAGTATTTCACCAAATAAAAGTGCAGAATACTAGACAAAACCCAGGATGCTGACAGCACCTGGGATGTGGAGCAACAGGAATGCTTGTCCGTGGCTGGTGGAAGGGCACAGCCACCGTGGAGGACAATGTACTTCAGTGGTTTCTTATAAAACTAAACATACTCTCCATGTACAATCCAATAATCACAATCCTTGGTATTTACCCAAAGTAACCGAAAACTTATGTTCACACAAAACCCTGTACATTAATGTTTACAGCAGCTTTATTCATAATTGCCAAATGAAAGCAACCAAGATGTCCTTCCGTAGGTGAACAGATAAACATGCTGTGATCCAAGGAGACAATGAAATACTATTCAGCACTGAAAACAAACAAGCATCAAACCATGAACGGACATGGAGGAAACTTACACACATGTTACCAAGTGAAAGACGTCAGTGAAAACGCCACATACTATATGATTCCAACTATGACATTCTGAAGAAGGCAAAACTAGGGAGACATTGCAAAGATCCATGGTTGCCTGGAATGAAGGCAGGGACAGTGAAAAGGCAGAGCACAGCGAACTTGAGGGCAGTGAAACTACTCTGTGTGATACTATGATGGTGAAAACATGTCACGTAGAGTCACGGGAGCAGGAAGCAAAGGGAGAAGCAGGCTCCCTGATGAGCAAGGAGCCCCATGCAGGACTTAATCCCAGGACACTGGGATCATGACCTGAGCGAAGGCAGATGCTTAACCAACTGAGCCACTCAGGTTCCCTCAACATATTTTTAAAAACTGACATACATATAATGCTCACTTACTGCATCACAATTATGTTTATATATAATTACTTGCGGGAAATAAGCCCCCAAAATGAATAGAAAATCCCCACATATTTAAAATTAGAAAACAGACCCTAAATAACCTATGGGGACAGAAAAGAAATCACAATGGAAATACAATATTCAATCAACAAAGATGCCAGAAGCCCAAGCTTCTAGATGCAGCTAACACAGTACACAGAGGAATATTCATAGCTTTAAAATGCATACTTTGAAAAAAAATAAATAAATAAAAATTAAAAAAATAAAAGTCATACTTTGGGAAAGAAGAATGAAGAAAATAAATAAGCTAAGCATTTGCTTCAAGAAATTACAGAAAGAATAATAAAACAACCCAAACCAGTGAAGGAAGAAAAAAAGATTAAGAGCAAAAAATTAGTAAAATTGAAAGCAGTCATAAAAAGAGAACATCAAGATCCAAGATGTGACTCTTCAAAAAGCTCAATATTGACTAACCTTTGGGAAAACTAATCAAAAAAGGAGAAAAGCCACGAAGAATAAAGACGTTAAATTTTCAGAAATAACAGGACGTGGCCATGGATCTTGCAGACATCAAAAAAGAAGTCAGAAGATATTACAAATACCTTTACGCCACACTGTTTGAAAATTTAAATTAAATGAACAAAACCCTAGAATACGGCTAAGAAAAAGCACCTCTGTAAAAAATTCAGGGAATGCCTGCAGTCTTATACCATTAAGGTCATCAAACCAGCAATCAGAAATTTTCCCATAAAGAAAAAAAAAATCCTAGACCCAGGCAGCTTTATTACCCATTCACACTCAGGAGGAAATAATTCTAATTTATACAACTCTTCCAAAGGACACAAGAGAGAGCAGACCCTCAAGCCAGCTTGGTGAGGCTCGCTTAACTGTGATACCTAAGCTGGAACAAGCACAGCAGGAAAAAGAGAACAGAATGTAAAAAAATACTGAAAATATATTTCAAATTGAATCCAGTCGTCTAGAGAATGATGAAGCTGTGAACTTACAGCTGTACTGCAAGCTGCTTTACTATCACAAAGTCAAAATTTGTAACTGGCCACATTAACCTACGAAGGACAGAAACATATGAAAATCTCAAATACCGCAGGGAACATAGAGATGGTGAAATTCAACACCCATTCATTTTCAAACAACAAACAAAACAAAACAATTACCAGCCACCAAAGATTACCAGAGGGCTTCTTTAAACCTAAGAATGGGCAGCTCACAAGAAATCGACAGCACATTATAATTCATAGCCAATTGGAGAGAGAGAGCCTTCTGAAAGGGAAGGAGACAGAAATACCTGCTATCACCATTTCTGGTCGACATTCTCCTGAAAATCCAGGATGGCCAAACACTAGAAAAGAAGACACTAAACTTTTTTCCCCCCACAGGTGAAGTGTCATTTCCACTGTACGTGGAAAGTTTTATTTTTAAGTATGCAAGTTGTCTGAATTAGTAAGAGTCACCAAAGTTGCTGCATACAAAGTCAGTATTTTTAAAAGTCAACAGGGCACCTGGTGGCTCGGTGAGTCAAGCATCTGAGTCTGACTCCGGTCATGATCTCAGGATCCTGGGATGGGGCCCTATGTTGGGTTCCCCACTTAGCAGGAAGGCTGCTTCTCCCTTTCCCTTTGCCCCTACCCCTACTCGGGCATGTGCACTCTCTTTCAGATCAATATGTAAAATCCTTTAAAAAATGAATAACTAAAAATAAATTTTTAAATTAGAGTCAATATTTCCATATATAGAGAGAACAAAAAAAAAATCAAGAAAGGAGACCACGTATAAAAGCATCAAAAATACAGCTATAAGTGATGTACAGTGTCACTAAGCAAAAAAATTCTAAAACTTGACTGAGTGAGGACTCACCATGGTCACAGATTAGAGGAATCCACTTTTCTCTAGAGAGTAAGTGCAATCTGAGTCTGAATCCCAACAGGGGGTGTGTGTGTGTGTGTGTGCGTGTGCGCGCACACGCAAATGTGAATGTGCATATGTGTAATTTTACACAATCAGAGCTTGTGTATATGTTTGTGTGGCTATCTGTGTAACTTGACAAGATGACTCTAAAATCTGCCACTGTACAAAGGGCCAACAGCTGAGAAGCTGCTGAAAATCTTTAGGTAAGAGGATTTGTTTTCACAGAACAGTAAGCAAGTAGACTAACGGTATGGTACTGGGGCAGGCGTAGATAAAGAGACCAACGGGAAAGAACAAGAAAGAGACTCAAACCGAACTGGCGGGAGATGCGACAAGATTATTGAGTACAAAATGGTCTTTTCAAAAAATAACACTGGGACGACTGGGTAGCAGTACGGAAAAATGGAAATTGCACTCCTTCCTCATACAACACAGAAAACTCAATTCCAAGCACTAACGTAAATTGAAAAAAGTAAAAATAGAAAGCTTTGAGGAAACTACACTACAGAATAAAAAGACATTTTAAACAAGACACACAAAATAACACCAGAGAAAAACATTAACAAACTAAACTTTAATGTTAAAACACTTGGGTGCCTGGGTGGCTCAGTGGGTTAAGTGTCTGCCTTTAGCTCAGGTCATGATCCTGAAGTCGTGGGATGGAGCCCCGCATCAGGCTCCCTGCTCAGCGGGGAGTCTGCTTCTCCCTCTCCCTCTGCTCCTCCCCTCACCACTTGTGTGCTCTTTCTCTCTCTCTCTCAAATAAATCTTAAACAAACAAACAAACAAAAAACCTAAGAACATTATTTTTTTTTCTCAGAAGATATCCTAAAGAGCATTTTAAAAACACTATCCACAGAACAGGAAGAGAGACAAACACGTAATAGGAACAAGTAAGTACCACAGGATTTATCCGAAGATTCAAAAAGCTTTTATAAATCAGTCAACAAGACAAATTCAATAGAAAAATGGCAAGTTCAGCCTCCTCTGTCCACAGGGGCCTCCCGGAAGGTATGCAGGTACTTGGTTCCGGGCGACTCCACTGGCCCGATTCAGTAGCATGTGGTCTCCTATGGCGAGATAACAGGGATGAACTCCTGCAGGGTGTGACCAATCGGAGGTCTCCAGCAGCCGAAAACGTCCTCAGGACACCTCAAAGCAACCTCCCCAGTACCTCAGGGGTGTATTTCCAGCAAGTTCCACCAACACAGCCTCTCAGCGGCTTCTCCACATGACAAGTGAGCCATGACCAGGCCATCTCCAAAAAAGAGCTGGATCTCAGACCCAGGGAGGGGGGGTCTCTCCCTTGAACACTCATCTCAGCCCAAGGAGCACTGGCTGCCCAGAGCGTCTACAATTCCTGTATTCTCCGGCATTGTCCATACTTCTTAGTAGTCAATTCCGTTACTTCAAGCCCTGGTTAGAGTCAGTAATTCTTTACATTAAGTTTTCCCTGTTCCAGTGATGACGTGGTTTCCATCTCCTGGATGAGTCCTCGCTGGCAGAGTGGATGGAGAGAAGGAAGAGGAGGAGGGGGGAGCAAGGAAGAGAGGGAGGAAGGGGAAGGGGTCCCAGTGGGAGCAAGAGAAAAGGGCCCCAAGCACAGGCCTTAGAACACAATGACCGCTAAATCAGTCAGGACCAAGTCAGGCGGACTACACCACTTATTTCAACAAAGAAAAACTAATATAGGGGCGCCTGGGTGGCTCAGCGGGTTAAAGCCTCTGCCTTCAGCTCAGGTCATGATCCCGGAATCCTGGGATCGAGCCCCGCGTCTGGCTCTCTGCTTAGCAGGGAGCCTGCTTCCTCCGCTCTGTCTCTCTGCCTGCCTCTCTGCCGACTTGTGATCTCTGTCTGTCAGAAATAAATCTTAAAAAAAAAAAAAAAAAAAACTAATATAAAGAATGAAACCACAAAGGCAACACTGAGGTTAACACAGAGATTCAGGCTATAGGAAACAGCCACCACCCTCAGAACTGAAGGCACGAAGGGAAGGGAAGGCAGGTAGGGTTCTGAGAAGCCTGAGCCGGCAGCGGCCCTGCAGGGCTGGAACCCAGGCCTTGGGAGAAAGGGGCTGCCCAGCACAGTGCAGGCCTTAGAAGCACAGAGGACACTTCTGACTTGGGAAAGGCCCCGACCAGCTGATAATGGAAACCCCGGGTGAACACAGGGAGACTGGAAAGGGGGAGCGGCTGCTGCTTTCCAAGGGAGACACGAATAGGGGCCAAGTCCCGACTTCCCTCCTCCTGCCAGCCCACTTCCCACCAGCATCCTTCACTGGCTGACCCTAACAGAAAGCAAAGGACAGCTGTGTTTGTGGCCTTTCAGCCCTGGCGACACAATGCAAAAACAAGAGACAGAGGGGTGAGCTTGAGTTGAGTAACGACAGCCCAAGATCCAGAACAGTCTCTGGCATTAGGCAATCACCAGCGTGATACGCACATGTCATTTACGTGGATTCTTATTTTATCTTCACAATAAGGCAGACCACATCATCTAACGTTTCACAGATGAAGAAACGGAGGCACGGAGTGATTCAGTAAATCAGCCGAGGTCGACAGTGAGTGAGGGGCCCAGCCAAAACTCGGGGCCCAGCCAAAACTCGGGGCCCGGCCAAAACTCGGGGCCCGGCCAAAACTCGGGGCCCGCGGTGTGCCTGCAACACCAGCTCTTAACCAGGCCAGGAGCGCTGAGAGAAGCCGGGAACATTCGCACAGTTCACACGGGTGGAGAGAAGCTCATCCGGGAAATACTTCAAATACTTCTGTGCTTTGTGGTAACCGACACGACCATGAATCCCTGCAGGCCCACCCCTCCCCAGCCCCTTCCTCGGGACACGCCCCATACCTAAAAGGCCACTGCCTGACCGAGCCCCAGCCTCCCAGGGCCATGCCCCAACTATGCCTGGCATGCACGCCGAGATGTCCACACCCGCACCCTCCTGTTTGCTCACTGGGTTTGAAGTGGTTCACATCAGGGCCAGGGCAGCCCATGCAGGCGGAAAGGCATGCGATGCGATCCCGAGTGGAAAGAGACCGAGACGCTTCTGGGGAACCAAACCCCACACGAGTAGAGCATCAGGAAACGAGCGATGAGGCAAAGAGGCAGGAGGAATAAAAGTACCTAGCACCTGCCGAGTACTTACGGGGTGCTGGGCGCTGTGCTCTGACCGTGCTATCATCTAACCCCCAGTACAACCTCTGAGCTAATCGCCAGCCCTTCCACACACGAGCAAACGGAAGCTCTCGGGATCACCTCGCTTGCACGGCTCAAGCAGCAAGGCTGGCCGAAGCCAGAGGTGGCTCTTCTGCCCCCAGGAACCCAGGCCGATCCAGGAAGGTAAAAAGTTGCAGGAAAAGGAGGTGAAATGGAAGATTCCGCTCCATGAAAGGATTCCCACCGTGCAGCAACCGCGAAGCAATTTTAAGAGCAGGGCACTTCCGAAGTCTTTAAACTTTCTAGACCTCTGCTTTGGCAGAAGGAGGGTGGGCCTGCTGGTCCAGCCCCAGAGATCTGGCCGTCCATCCTCAAGACTCTCCCGGGATCCAGCCTTCCCTGCCAGCCCTCTCGCCCAACCCCCCGGCTAACCCTGGACTGAGCACAGAACGGGCTGTCCCCCACACCTCACAGGCAGAGGGGCTGCAAAGATTAAGAAGAAAAAGATAACATGATGTGCCTGTGCTCATCACTTGCTCACAGGAACTCAGCAATCGCTGGCTCAGAGAGTTCAGGAATGGTGGCCCCAAACAGAAACACTGAGATAAGAATACAAAGGAATACTAAGAAATACAAAGAAAGAAAATGATGAACCAAGAACTTCAAAACTGAATTAGCATTACAATCTACAAGAAGCAAGATACAAAACTGCCAAGTACCCGTTCATTCCCGGACACACAAACACTGACAGCGGATTAACAGTCAAGTGTTTGTCTGAAGCAGCTACGGACACGTGATGGCTCTTTTCCTTCCCCCTTTGCTGAGTTTTTAAAAATCACTTTGTAATGAAATTATAGGAAATGTTTATAATAAAAAGCTCTACCCTCATTTTTAAACTGAAGTCACAATTTAAAATGACAATTTATATTTTTACTGAATAGCTTAGGATGTTAACATTCAAATACTTGTAGAATCAATCTCTCTCTCTCTCTCTCACACACACACACACACACAGACACCAATAATACAAGCTGGCCTGAAAGGCAACTGACCTAACAATCATTCAGGTGACTAAAAATTAGCACTCTGAATCAGAACACAATTCCAGGAAGGAAAAGGTTTAAAGATGTCCCAGCAGCAAGAAAAGAAAACCCCAGACAAGTACTAATGACAGTTTACGTCTACCAAACAGCTTATCAAGGGATCTGTGTAAATACTGCAAATGTTACAAAACCATTCAAAAATCCCAACATTATTTTTACAGATTAAAAACGAATAAAGGCCAAAAACAACACCAATAATTCAATTAAAATAACTCATGCTTGTGTTTACATAAAAGTTGATGAGCATAATATATTCGTCACACCACTGCAATTATTCTCTGAAAATAATACTCTAAATATTATTTTGACAATGTAATTACAGTTTTTACCTCAAGAGTGGTAACAAAACGCTGGCACAGATATGCTGCTAAAAATCCATCAAGAACAAGGTTCTCACAGAGAAATAGTCACAACACAGTATGGGCACTTTATTAAGAACCAGAGTGCTTTTATAAGGCTTGTATTAGGTTTGAACTAATACACTATAAAATCTTTTTAAGTTTCATTGTTGAATCCAAATTTCACTGTGGAATTCCAAATTCAGGAACACCATGGACCGCCCTTTTTAAGAAGGAAGCAAGAAACACTATTTAACTTCCATTTCCCTCCTCGCCTCGGTAACATCCTTCCAGTTCTGCCTACAAGCACACATCATCTACGTAAAGCCGACGCAACTGGGAAGTAAAGACCTAAATCAGGGGAGAGACGGCCCATCTTCAAGGACTAAGTTGGCAAGTCTCACCAAACGGATCTATAGATTCCACCTAATTGCTAGTATGCACGACATAGACATACTCTTACAAAATCAACAACGGGAGGGGCACCTGGGTGGCTCAGTGGGTTAAGCCTCTGCCTTCAGCTCAGGTCATGATCCCAGAGTCCTGGGATCGAGCCCAGCATCGGGCTCTCTGCTCAGTGGGGAGCCGGCTTCCCCCCTCTCTCTGCCTGCCTCTCTGCCTACTGTGATCTCTCTCTGTCAAATAAATAAAAAAAAAATTTTTTTTAATTTAAAAAAAATTAAAAATCAACATCGGGGGTGCCTGGATGGCTCAGTGAGTGAAGCATCTGCCTCCAGCTCAGGTCATGATCTCTGCATCCTGGCATGGAGCCCAGAGTCTGGCTCAGCAGGGAGTCTGCTTCTTCCCCTTTTCCTCTGCCCCTGCTCACACACACTCACTCTCCCTCTCTCCAAAATAAATAAATCTTTTTTTTTTTTTAAAGATTTTATTTATTTATTTGACTGACAGAGATCACAAGTAGGCAGAGAGGCAGGCAGAGGAGAGAGAGGAGGAAGCAGGCTCCCCACTGAGCAGAGAGCCCGACGCGGGGCTCGATCCCAGGACCCTGGGATCATGACCTGAGCTGAAGGCAGAGGCTTTAACCCACTGAGCCACCCAGGGGCCCCTAAATAAATAAATCTTAAAAAAAAAAAAAAAAACCACAAAAAGTCAAACAGCCCAATTAAAAACTGCGCAAAGACCTTGACATTTCCCCCGAAGATTTACAAATGGCCAAAACAAGCACATAAGAAGATGTTCAGCATCATTAATCATGAGGAAAACACACATGAGAACCACAATGAGATGCCACTTCGCAACCATCGGGATGACGACGACCCCCCAAAAAGGAAAATGAACACGGGTGAGGACGTGGAGAAACGGGAATACTGTACACTGTTGGTAAAAATGTAAAATAGCACAGGTGCTGAGAAAACTCTGGTTCCTTAACAATTTAATAGGAAGTGGACCCACAATTCCACTGCTAGAATTGCCAAAGGACAGAAAGCCCATACACCGATTAGTATGTCCACAAGCACGCTCAGAGCAGCGCTGTTCTGGATGGCCCAACAGCAGCGCCACAGCCAAATGGCGGAAACCACCCCAATGGCCGCCAGTGAACAGATTCATAAAATGTGGTCCATGGGGACGCCTGGGTGGCTCAGTGGGTTAAGCCTCTGCCTTCGGCTCTGGTCATGGTCTCAGGGTCTTGGGATCAAGTCCCACATTGGGCTCTCTGCTCAGCTGGGAGCCTGCTTTCCTCTCTCTCTCTGCCTGACTCTCTGCCTACTTGTGATCTCTGTCTGTCAAATAAATAAAAAAAATCTTTAAAACAAACAAAAGTGGTCCCTGCGCACAACCGAGTCTTCTTCAGTCGCCACATAAATGAGGTACTGATACGTGCTACAATGTGCGAACGCTCGGAGACACATTCTGCTTCCTGAAAGAAGCCAGACACACAGGTCCCGTGACTCTCTGACTCCACTTCCTTGAGAAACCTAGAACTGGCAAATCCAGAGACAGACGCAGGAGAGGGGAGAGCGGAAAGCAGCTGCTCCGCGGGGAGAGGATTTCTTCTCGGAACCGTGGAAGTACGTGCAGTTAGATGTGGTGGTTGCACAGCACTGTGAACGCCTCAAGGCCCCTCGGCTGTTCCCCTTAAAGGGGTTACTTGTCGGCTGCGTGAATGTCAGGTCAGTAAAAAGCAGATTCCTTAATTCGACTAACACACCGCAGCTGCCGAAACCGTAAACCATTCCAAACACACCAACACAACACACCAACACAACACAGGTGTATGAAGACGTGCCCTCTGGCTGGTACCAATCGGTGAAAAGCCAGGCCACCAACCACACAACGAATTTCTCCACCACTGACAAACTGGGTCCTAAAAAGTGTCAGAAATCACCTCCTTTAGGTTTTCTGTTAGATCATGGACTTGCTTCAGTGAAGAGAGAACTGATCCCGCGAAACACTGTTTTATCCCATAAACGTCACACCACAAGTCTTCTGTGGCCGATCAGGGATGGAGCAGAGCAGCCCACAGCATCCAGGAAGACAGGAGGGCACATGATGTGCGATGGAAGGATGCGGAGCCCAGGGATGGGATGATTTCAGGAGACCCGGTGCTCCGTGAGCACACAGGGATGGGCTTTGGCGCGCCAGGGGAGGGCTGGCCCGCTCTGATGGCCCTTGAATCACCGCGTCCATCTGGTGCTTCCTCTCAGGTGTCTTATTCAAAAATACTTCGTGGCCAGGGAAACCCACTTCTGCCCACCACGGGACACACTCTGCATCACATCAGCACTTTGAGTCATTATAAAATGCACTACATTCTGAACTCTCCTTCTGAATGACCACGCCACGCCCGGACTTCAAGAAGACCTGCTTTTCCATGCAACAGGGAACTCTGGACCGGACCTTACTGCTGATTTGTCCTCCGCCAGTGAGAGCACAAAGGCTTCAGATGTATCATAAAATAGAGCTACAAAAAGATCTTTAAATATGTAACATCTTAAAAACACTTTCCTATGAAACCCTACACCCTATCGGTTTCTTGACAATACCTGAGAAATTACTGCTGCCCAAAAAAACAGAGAGCAAACACTTTGTGTGCGGGGGCGCAGATGACGCGGAAGACAGATTCTTGTCTGCTCTGCTCGGCGTCCGGATCACAGCCGGCACCGAGGACAGGCATGCCACGTCCACACGAGACACCGGATGACTGTGCGAGGGCCGGCCTAACAAAGCACCAGACTGGTCGTTGTAAACAATGGATTTATCTTCTCAGAGAAGGAGGCTCAACGTCCATGATCAAGGTGTGGGAAGGGCTGGTTCCTTCTGAGCCCCTTTCCTGGGCTTGCAGATGGTGGTCCTCTCGCCATGTCCTCGCGTGGTCGTCCCTCTGTGTGTGTCTGTGTCCTGACCTCCTCTTCTTACGAGGACCCCAGCCGTCACGCACTAGGGCCCGCCTGCAGGACTCCATTCTACTGTATCCGTCTCTTTAATGGCCCGGTCTCCACACACAGTCACATCCCCAAGTGGCAGGAGTCGGGACTCCACCGTACAGAACTGGGGGAGAGTCCGGGAGCACAATTCGGCCCACAACAGTGCGAGGAAAGGAAACTGTGACAACTTCCTTTATCTCATTCACTAACATCACCAAATAAGTTTCTCTGTATCACGAAATACAAAACATTTGCTTTAACTCAAAGTTGTGGATTTTAAACCCTTTTCAAGGGTCCGAGTAACCCATGAATCCCACTGCAGTTACCTGTCAACATGGACTCCTGCTCCACCCGTAGCTCACGGAAAAGAAAAATCAGATCAACGGCCACGCCAATGGCATCCAAGTTCCTGTAGGAGATTTTTTAAAAAGACAGAGTCAGACCCATTCGTTTTCTTAGGCCTGCGTTTCAAGTGATGACCCAGGGGTGGAGCTGCAAACTTTCCACATCATCATCTCATAACATGCCGATGTGTTACCCGCCAAGGCAAAGGGGACCTCAGGGCTGTGAGCAGATTCAGGATCTTGAGATGGAAAGATCACCCTGGATTAGCCAGATGGGCCTAATATGGTCACAAGCACCTTAAAAGAGGAATACAAGAGGGTGTCAGAGTTGGGGAAGGAGACATGAGCCCAGAAATGCCAGCGGCTTCTAGAAGCTTCTAGAAAAGGCCAGGAAATAGATTTTACCCGAGAGCCTCCAGAGTGAACTTGGCCATGGTGACCCGTTCCAGCCTTCTGAGTTCCTGAACCAAAAGATAACAAATCTGTGTCGTGTGAAGCCACGAAGAGCTGGGTAACGCGTCACAGCAGCAGGAGGAAAGCAATCAGATCTGGGGAAGCAGAGCGGTGGTGCTCGTATAAACACCCGCCCACGCGGGAGCGGCCCTGGAGTCTGGCAGGGAGCAGGGGCCAGAGGAACACTGAGCAGCTTCGGAAAAGCTAGAAGCTTCTACAGACTCCTGGTGGGCACGTGGGTGCCGAAGGCACTGCCAGTGAGGACTCAGAAGTGAGGACCCGATCCCTGGAAGCCGGGGAAAGGGGATCCTTTTCCCATAGGGGCAGAAGCTCGGCAAAATGATGAACTTGGTGTTTAGCTGAGCGTGTCTCCAGCGCCCGCGATGAAGGAGGGACCTGAGAGCTTCCTGCCGCACCTAACAGAAGGCCAAGGAGAGAGAGAAAGGAGATGAAGAGAGAACCAGGTCTTGCTTCGGGGAACTGTCAGTCCAGCCAGAAGGCAGAAGACAACTAAAACCGGGACCGTCAGGGGCGAGAAAGCGCGCTCTGCCGAGAACGCCACGGCGTCAGCTGGTCAAGCTTTCGCTCCTGCCTGGGAAGGATCAGAAGGTCAGTGTTGAGTCCCAGGTGAGGAGGGGCTCTTTGAGCAGATCAGGGTGGGACTCACTCCCTTCTGTCACCCCAGCAGAACCCAGGAATAGAGATGGGGTTATCTAAGAAAGCTCTGTGCAGGAGGACCCTCTGGTCTAGCGATGGGAATCCGCATGACAAACACGTGAGATGCGCACGGTGGTTGAAAATGTTTTACCGGGAGAAGAAAGTCTGCCAGCTTGGACGAAAAGCAGAGAAAGGATGAAACTTTTTTAAAAAAGTGTCAGATTCCCAAAATTCTACCGGCAGGAAGTAGGCTGATGGAATGACTCAGGTGCAAACACATGCTCCCTTGCGGAAAAAGGAAGGCTGACTCTGAGGGCAGGGCCAAGGGCACAGCCTCAAGCCACAGACTATCCTTCCCAGGCCTGGAAACCGAGCTGAGTTTTTTGCCAGACAGGATTCTGAAACTGCTTTGCTCGGGATCAGTGATTCCTCTTTTCCTTCTATTTTCTCCTCTTTCAAAGGATAATGTCCAAAACAGTTATCCTAAGCCTGCCCCAAACTGCCTTTGGGGAGCAGAGAACCTGTCCAGTTTCACAGGTGCACCAATACAGTGGAATTCTACCCCAGGATGGATGTGCTCCATCCAGAATCTGACCTGTGAGTAATTGAGACAACTGGGTAATGCAGTTCGGGACTTTTAGCTGATGAGGCTTAGATGAGATTCTGGACTCCAGCTGATGTTGCCGGGGTCAAAAATGTGGGGCACTGGGAAGGGCTGAAGGCATTCTGCATACTGACTCTCTAGGGGCTCCAGGGTGGACCGTGGTGGGGAGATTGGCCCCCGAAAGATGTCCACACCCTCAGCTCTGGAACCTTTAATTATGCTCTCTTATATGGCCAAAGAGATGTGGTATATTAAGAAATGTATTTTTGGTCTTTGTCCCACGTTCCTAGCACAGAGCGCCTAAAACCTTGGAATTTCCAGCATGATAAGGAGTTTTTTTGATATTTACAACAAGCCCCTTTCAACCACAAGTGGGCTTATCCTGATAAGGCGGCTCTCATGGGGCCTCCACGTGGCCTCACAGCGGGGCTGGCTGTCCCCCAGAGGGAGCAACCAAGTGATTCTGGGGCTGTAACTTTCAGCCCCAACCTCCAGAGCTCTGGGGAGGAGAAGGTCTAGAGATTGAGTTCCATCACCAGCAGACGATTTTCCCGATCGAGCCTATATGACAGAAGCCCACAGAGACCCCCACGAAATGACAAGTTTGGACAACTTCTCTGTGGGCTAGTGAACGCATCAGAGGGAGCAAGCCCGCCCTGCAGCCACCCACTTGCCCTATGCAGCTCCTCTCTGGCTACCCCTAAATTGTGTCCTTCACAGGAAACCGGTAACCGTATGGCAAGTGCTTCCCTGAGTCCTGGGAGCTGTTGTATCAAACCCGAGGGGCGTCACGGGAACCTCAGAACTTGCCAGCTAGGCAGAAATGGAGCACGGGCAACCGGTGCGCATCTCAAGTGGGGCTATCTTATGGGACCGACTCTTTCTCGTGACGGGCCTGACTGATTCCAGGCAGGTGGCGTCAGAACGGAAATGAGTCTAGACACGCAGCTGCTGCTGAGAATCAAAGTTGGTCAAAAAATATCAGAAGAGACTATTTAGGTATGATTACTGGTTCAGAGAGGGGAAGATAATCCTAGATTACTGGGGTGGCCATATTGTAATCCGAAGAGTCCTTATCGGGGGTGCAGGATGGTGGGAGTTGCAAAGGGACCGGAAGATTCTCTGATGTTGCTTGGAGGGTGGGTGGACAGAGCCACGAACAAGGACACAGGCAGGCTCCAGAAGGCAGAAAAACAAGAGAACAGATTCTCTGCTGGAGAATGTCTACTACCAGCCCCGCTGGTTCTCGCTGATTTTGGACTGACTCAGAAAGAGAAGATAAGAAAGATGCTGTGTTCGAGCAAGCCGCCAAGCCTGCAGCAAAGGAAACCACGACGGCTCCCTGCCTTCACTTCCCCACGAGAAGCAGAATGAAGCCACGACACTCACTCCTTAACGAACAAGAGGGTCCGGGTCCTCTCTTCCCTCCCTGTGGCTGAAGAGTGGCTCGTGCCTACCTCTCAGAGGTGCTTGCTTGGATGGCCCTGCCAGAAGACAGCTGGTATCTCAACTGCCACACTATTTTTCCTTGCAGGGCTTGAATTTTTATAGTTTGCATATTACTTGTATAGTCAGGAAAAGCAAATAGAAATTAACTGCAAAGGAAGTTGTATTATCGTGCACGTCGAGTGCGCTAGCATTCCTGAAGGCAGAACCAGGCCACCGTGGGAACTGGGCAGAGCGGAGGACGCAAGTGGCGTTAAGCAATCTCATTTGAAACACCCACAGCCCTGAGTGGGAGATACTGCTTGCCTTGACTTCCAGAGGGGAAGACCGGTGCTCATGAAGGTCAAGGCCCCGGTTTAGGGTCCTGTGGCTGTTCAAGGGACCAAGCAGTCACCCACGACAGGGTTAGCGGATGTCTCTAGGCAGATACGACAACCGCTTCCAAGCTGAGCTCTGGAGTCCCAGAGAGCGTTCCCTGGCTCATCTACTGTTCACGGAATGAGGGACTGTAGGGCAAGTTCCTCAACCCGAGCCACAGTTTCTTCTTCTGCAAAAGTGGAAAAACAGTAGCATGCTATTTCTTGGGTTTGTTCTAAAAATAAAACAAGACCCTGCAGTTAAGCCCTGGGGACAAAGCCTGGTGTGGAGGGCAGGCCCACCGAATGCTCGCGTCCTTCCCAGCGAGGCTGGCCAGGCACAAGGATGAATTTGCCAGCCCACACTCAAGAGTTTCTGTTCTAAGGCTCTCCCTTTCCTCCCAGATCACATCAGAGGGGCTCCCCTGCCGGGAAAGGAACAAAACAAACTAGCCTCTGCCCCTGGCTTCAGTTTCTAGCCTGTTAACTAGTTATGTTTTAAGATGCAAACTATTATTAGCAACATTATTACCGTTTCTATGCATTTACCTGCAAAACGGACAGCAGGGTCTGCTCACTACTGAAGTGAAACAACCTTGGCATTCCCCCCCCTCCTTTGATCTTAAAACTCTCATTCATCACATCAAAGCCTCAGGTATAAGACTGTCTAGGCAGCAAAAGGGGTCCCTCAAGTGGCTTCTGGACCAGCCCAGCTCCACCCACCGCAGCAGTGAGAGAGAGGCCTGGAGGCTCTGTCTACTTCAAGTCCAGGAAAGAAAGGGGAGCGTGCTCTTTGTGGCTTCTGATTTCATCTCAAGTAAAAATTCATGATAAAAAGCAGATTCCATTAAACTGAAGAGAGGAAAGGTGCTCAGCTCTGGGAGGAGAGACCAACAAGCGAAAGAACAGGAACAGCACCTGGCCGTTCTCTTCTCAGCTACGTTCAACAAGGTGCCCTCCTGAAACAGCTGGACGGAGAGCTCGTACCTCTGCACGGTCTGAAGGAAATCTTAAAACAGGCCGTCTTAGAAACCTACAAGACACGCTCCTTGTTCCAAGTCAACACAGGATAACTAATGAAAACACTAAAACTAAAATATTTACAGCTACGAAAAGTGAGGCCCAGAACTGCTTAAGCCTTTAGGAAGGCAGAATCCAGGATCAGAGCATTAAAATTCAGTTGAAATCACCGTGCTGTATGTCTATAACCTAATGGTTCAAAACATACTAGAAATACAAAGAAGAAAGCAAACTAACCCCTAAGGTTAAAAACACTCCGTTATAGGTCGTACCGTTTATATGCTCGCCTGCAAGTGTCCAGTGGCAAGACCGCAGGGTGCCTGTTCCCTGGAGACGGAATCCTAGCCTTGTGGTTACCGCTGGGTAAGAACACTGTGATCCCCAAACTATTTCTCACCCGTAAACCTGTACGACAGCCCAGCACTCACACACGCAAGGAAAGAGAATCAGCGGTCACTACCAAGTGGGCACCACAAAGCAGCTACCTGATGGAGTTCTGGTTCACGGAACACTCGATGCACGCGTTCCGCAGACACCGAAAGCACTCCGTTATCAGCTGCAGGCTGGACGCCAGATGCTCCACCTGGGACGGGTCTCTGCAGGCCAGCTCGACAGCGTGGGAAGATTTCTTCAAGATGTCCAGGACTCTCTGGAAGATAGTCCTGGGTGCGGTTTCTCTGAAAAAAGGATGAAACTGTTACAAACCAGAGGAAAACAAATCTAATCGCTGAATGTCCTATTCAGAAAGCTGCTTGCACTTATTTCCGTGGGCCTGCAGGCCAACCTGTCTGTTCTCACTCCGTCACTTACAACACAAAATCGAAGAGCTACAAACTGGCAGCACTTAGCCGGGCACATTCTCAGCAACCTTTTCATGTGTTATTAAGACAAGTGAAACCGAGGGGAATAGAGTAACTTGCCCGTATCACTGGGCTAATAACGGGCAGAGCCCCATTTCCGAAAGAAGCCATCTGACATGGTACCCGCACCCCCTGCAACAACCCAAATGCCTGTCTCAGGGGAGGGTCTGTGCTTAGAGATCCGTCCTTAATCAAAACAGAATATATACATTCTCTGTTCTAGAAAGAGAATCTAACCACGTCCACCACCGCCCAACATGTACCGAAATACAATTTCAAAAAACACTATTCATTAAGCTGTCTGGGAGGCCAACCCGCTCACTGTCCATTTTCTAGATACAGAGAAGCCAGCAATACAGCGGGTATATACTGGACTGCACAGATGAGAGGGAGAGAGAAGGAAGGAGGGAGGGAGGGAAGGGAAGAAAGGAGATACGGGAGGAAGGAGGGAGATAAACAGGGAGAAACACACAGAGAAACTGAGATAGTGAGAAGGGGGGAGAAAGGGGGAGGGGGAGAGGGGGGAGGAGGAGAGGGGGAGAGGGCGAGCAAGCAGTGAGCAAGCGAGTGAGGGCATCCGTCCACCTAGAACGCATGCCCAGGGGAGAAAAATGAACATGTGGCAAGTCCCCCGAGGCATCTCAGTTCCCACATGCCTCTCCTCCTAGGAGCAAGGCCTGCACCGGCTATCACTACAGGGCTACGAAGATAAGAAATTTTGTGCAACGTGGCTCAAAAACGCGGAGCCGCCTTCCTCGCTCCATGAGTCTCCTGAAGCAGCAGCCCCGTCTGACGGTCAGAAGAGCAACCGCTGTGCGGGACAGCCGGGGAGCTTCTTGCCGAGGACTCTGACCACACGAATGCTCGCCTCCCGCCCAGTCACACAACCCCAGCTCCCTCCAGCTCTTCCTCGCACTGTGCCGGGTTATCAGGGAGCCCCCAGTCCACATGAACCGCGGACACCGAGCCACCCAAGTCACTGCGCCGGCTCAGGGGCTGGCGGAGCCCCTCCGCACATTTCCCCCCCGCACAGGGCAGAGCCCAGAGACTCGCCCCTCCTTGAGCTTCAGGACCCCGAGTCCCTGTACTGCAACTGGCATGTTTTCAGCTCATGGACAGAGGACGTAAGTCACATTATTTGTCAGTGACTGGGTGACCAAATGAAACGGTAAAAGCCCAAGGGTACCGTACTTACCCCATCTCAGGGACTGCAAGAAACAATTACACATGTAAGCCATTTTCAGTGACATCTGCCAGAAAGAAAATTCGCGAACATTCTCCAGACATCTTTAAGGAGGACTAAATACAGTGTAGACATTGACATGCTAATATCACCAAAGAGTTTGAAACACATCAAAGGATGCTAAGTGTGACAGGATTTCTACAACAGACAGTAAGTCTCCTTATGTGCCCCCACTGCAAAAGGTTTCAATGGCAGCCATCATGGAATGTCACGGTCAAATAAAAGGAGCAGTGACCACCTGAATCACACGCAATAACGCCTCTTTTCCCTACTGAGATGGCATCATCTGCCCCAGGATGAAGAAGCCGACGTGACCTCTCCCCATCCGTCGCAAGGTAACCTCACGTGGACACCACCTCGCTACCGTGAACGGTCTTCCCAGAAGCCATCACATCGAAAGCTTCGGACTCAAACTGTGGTAGACAGAAAAGCAAGATGGGGAAAAAACCACTGTTCTTGGGAAAACTGGAGGACTGATATTCCAACCACGCAACAATTAGTAAGTTCGAGACCCTAGCCTATGAGTGACTCCCAAGGCTGCACAATAATTTGTCACGTGTGCACCAGGCCTTTCTCCTTGGTCACACTTTTAATCGAAAGAAAAATGTTTAGCTGAGCTAAGGCCAACTGCCATCTTCCTAAAATAACTATTAACGGCTGCCAGAGAATCATCATGGTAGCCCTCCCTCAGCACACGGCAATTCACGCTTGTGCCGTGAAGAGAAAGTAAGATAACCTGGGACTGTGATCACTGTCCTTTGCTCTCCCCTGGCTGCGCACCCATGGATTCCTGAAAACACCAGGCCCTTGCAAACGTCTCTGCTCAACGTATACCCTCCCCCCCGATGTGCCTTCTACACAACGCCCACCCAAGTGTCCACCCGCAAAATCCAGCATCTCCTTATTGAAGCCTTTGGAAAACTCCCAGGGCCAGAGAAACTCTCCGGTACTCCAGGTGGACCAGCTCCCCCGTCAATGTCCCACTGTCACTCCGCCCATAAGACGGACTAATTAAGACTTAGCCGCATCAGATTATACTCACTTCTCCGGCACAGCTCCCCGGCTGGTCCATAAATCAACGGCAAACAGAGCCTATCCTCTTTATTTCCATATCTCTAGGGCCCAGAACTGGCATTCACTAATTGTACTTCCTCAAGCTGCCAACAGCGATGAGGCACCAGCCCGCGCTCCGTGGCATCTGCCTGCCTCACGGATGTGCACTGGGCGTGCCCTGAGCGGGTGAGCGGGGGAGCTCGCACCCGGGGCTCCAGCAACGGGACAAAGAGACCTATCCAGGCATTTGCCCGACTCTCCCATTCCTGTCAGGAAATCCATATATCCTGGCCTCCGTATCTCCTTTATCCTCGGAAAAGGGTCATGTTTTCCAAAAGATGTAGACGTCTTACGACTGATAGTTCACAAACATCGAATTTCTCCTTCTTACGACTGATAGTTCACAAACATCGAATTTCTCCTTCTCCATGGCTGACACAATGGATAAGCCTAAAGGAGGGAATGTGACCGTAGTGACAACTGTGCCGTAAATTTCTGGACAGCAAAGACCATCTGTTAGATGCCTGGCTCCCCTGGAAAGGGTAGAAGGAGAAAACCCTTTCTCTAGAGCGATACCATAAGTGGTTGTAGACTTTACTCGCCACCTCTGAGTACAATACCTGATCAACTTCCACCGGGTGGGGAAAGAGCTTTCATTCGCTACCAGCAAGAACTGGGGAAACACCCAACAGTCTTGGGTATACCTCTGCGCTCCTCGACAGCCTTGAAAGAAAGCTATTTGGTATAACAGATCCCAACAGCCCTAAGGATGCTGTCTTCAAGTTCCAAGTTCACCGTCAAGGCATTGCGGCTGAAGACCTGAAATGATTAACGACAGAAGCAGAACAGGAGAGATCAATCGCTCCCAAACTACAAATGTTACTATTAATAATAGTAATTGCTGTCACGTCTGCTTTAACCAAACTAACACAAAATATTCAGAGACTTTAAAAAGCTTAGCTACTTTATTCACAGAAGGCAGAAAGTACTTAGGAGGACAATTAAAATTCAAGTGTTAGACACTCCTATTAGATAGGAATGCATACCCCGAAGACAATGTACAAATGAAATGTTACATTACAGAAACCAAAAAAAAAAAAGAAAGGCTTTGAATTCTACAAAAGGTAGAATTTCATTTCCTTCAAGTCTGAACAGATCTGTAGGTTGAATCTTGGCAAGTCCCGTCTCAGTAAAATTAAACTCCCCGTAACCGTATGTCAGAGATTAGATCGGCCCACGGTCCCATGGGCACACACTTTTTCCAGTCAGTCATTCGTCAAGCTGGACCTCCTCCTGAAAAGGAAGCCAAAGGCTCATCGGGCCGGCCCAGCCCTGCCCTGCTAAGACTTCCCTGCTCCAGAAAAGAAGGATTCTTATACCTTGCAGCCAAGCTCCAAGATGAAGAATCACTGGCTGTTATTTAAAACCACGGCACCCCTCCCCCAACCCTGCTTCCTGATCTGACCAGGCTGGACTGAACAAAATAAAACAGCAAATAAAAACATTTGCCCTTCCCGCCAGAAACAGCCGAGGGCAGAATTCTGAGGTTCATCTTTGCCAACCGGGGAGCTCTCTTCTTTCCCTCTTCTGTTCCAGCTGGAACTCTCAAGCTGTCCCTGTCGGCTGGGACCAATCCATTCACCTAGAAGAGGCCAGCGAGTAGACACTTGGCACTGGAGGGCCCGACGGGCTCGGTCACCAACTCCACAACGCAGCCACGGAGCAAGGGCAGCTGCAGGCGACGTCTGAGCGCGCAAATGTGCCTGAGAGCTGACAAAGCTCTCCTTGGGGACACTGACGTTTAAGGTTCATGCAGTTTTCTTGTGCCCCAAATTTACTTTTTCCAACCACTTAAGAATGTAAAAACTACTCACAGACCATTTAAGGAAGGGAAAAAAAAAAAAAAGAGACACGGACATTCTTAGGACATTCTTAAAATGTGGCGGGGTCCCACTGCGGCCCCCGGATCAGTCTGGCACCCCTGCTTTAAAGAGTCCACACACATCAGCCCTCCCCCACCCCCCAAAATGACACGCTCCCCCCTTTCCCACTGTCCTCACGATAGTCAAAATTCACCTCTCGTCAGAATCAGACTGTAAATGCACAACGCCGAGTGAAAGAAGCCAAGAAAAGGCGCAACCGGCGGGCAGGTGGAAAAGTAAACCCCTGGCTGGCATGTCCAGGAGCAGCACTGCCTTCAAAGAAACCTGACGGGTGACAGGGCGGCCACGGGCTCTGCGAGGGGTCAGAGGAAGGCACCCCAGATGCATCTAGGACAGCGTGTTAGCCACAGCTATAAAGCTTTGGAAGAAAATATATGGACAATGTCTTTATATTCTCAGGCGGAGAAAGATTTCGTATGTAAGGCCTCCTTAAGAAGCTTATTTGGAAAAGTGGTCTTAGAGCAGGGAACCGGATAAGGAAGCGCTGGGCCCCCTCCTGGGAGACGGGGATGGAAGGTGAAGGCGTACCCGGCGCATCACAGGGAAGGCAGAGGGCTCACGGAGGCAGCCCGGCGAGGGAATGGAGAGGTGAACTGAGTCGGAGGCAAGACGGAACCACACCATGCAGGCTGGAAGGATTCTGGCTTGTATCCTAACAGGAAAGTCCCAGAAGGCTCTAGGGCCCTGCATTCTGGGGACCCCTCTGGCTGCTCTGTGATGAACGAACCACAGGGGATGAAGGCACCAGGAGACCAGTTAGGACCCTGTTCTAGGAAGGCAGCGACAGAATAAGCAGAGATCAGACTCTGGATATATTCTCAAGAAAGAGCGGATGAGATCTGACGACAGGATCTGTCGGGAGGGTCATCTGAGAAAGGGGACTCCGGGAGAACTGTGGCCCGCGCAACATCAGGAAAGATGTCCGTGCAGCTCGCCAAAAGGGGGAAGGCTGCCTGGAGATACCCAGGGGGTGGGGGGCTCTGCGAGCTGGGATTGGTGAGGCCGGAGGTGCTTTCCAGAAATGAAGAACCACGCAGGAGGCAGAGCGATCCACAGGTCTGGAGTCCGGAAGGCAAGTCCAGCCGGGGCAGATGTGCCAGCCACCAGCAGACGGAGAGTACTGAAGCACGAGACTGAACGAGGTCGCTCGGGAGTGAAGCGAGCACAGGGAGGGGGAGAGGAGAGGTCTGAGGATGGAGCCCCTGGAGCCCCGGGAGCCCCTGCAGCCCCCGGAGGGAGCCGCCAACGAGGAAGGTGATTCAGAAGAGGGTGGTGGTGTGCAAGCGGGCGAAGAAAGTGTTTCCGGGAGAAAGATGTGAGCCCCCAGCGACTGCAGCCGGCAGGTCAGGGGAACGAAGAACGAAGAGGAACGCCACTGGTTAGCAACGTGAAACGGGTTCCAGAGAAAGAGAAACGGAGATGGGTAAAGAGAAATCACTGTTTGGAGAAGTTCCATTAGGAAGGGGAGCAGGAAAATAGGACCACAGCTCAGAGAAACGGAGCGTTCTCACAAGGGGAAAAACTGCAGATGCAGAATCAGATGAAAATAACCCACAGAAAGGGTAAAACTTGCGATTTAAGAGGGGGGGATGATGGAAGCCATGCCTGCAAAAGGGAGCCAAGTCAAGCGTGCAGGTCTGGGGGCGGGGGGGCAGGCGGCATTCAGAGCAGGACCGTTCCTCCACAGCCACAGAAGGGAAGGCAGGGGACAGTCATGGAACAGGTAGCTGGGGAGAGAGGGAGACGGCGAGTCCTGGAAATCACCTTCTGGCTGCTCCTCTCTTCTCAGTAAAACAGGAAGCCAGGAGTAGGATGAAGGAGACACAATGGGAAGTTAAGGAAAGGGAAAGGAGGGACCTGGTTGACCAGGACAGCAGGCGGCCGAATGGACGAGGAAGAGACAGAGCACTGCCAGGCAGCGCCAAGGCAGTGACCTTAATGACCAACCTAAACACAGACCCATCAGCAACGTTACGTAGGGATCGTCAGCTTCCCGCGAGACCAGTGAGCAAGACTGTAAGCTTTCCTCAAGCCTGGCTCAGTTACCTGAGTGTGGGCACAGCACCCAGCAAGCTGGCTTTAACCCGAGCCAGAGACGTCCCAGAGAAGCCTGAGGCCAAGTTACCAGAAGAGACAACGGAAGCCCGGGTGGATACACCGGCAATTGCTTTTACCACCAACCCATCCATCTAAAGTGGCTCCAGAAGGACAACGTCAATCTGAGGAACACAAGGGACAGGAATTAGGAGCAGGGGGATCGGGGTGCCGGGCTGGCTCCCTCGGCAGCGCACGGGGCTCTTAATCTCAGGGTTGTGAGTTCAAGCCCCACATGGGCATAGAGCCTACTTAAAATTTAAACAGAAACAGAGAAAAAGAAGTAGTAGGATCAACCGACTGTAGGTCCTGGTCAGACTGAAGACCCTTGCGGGAGGTGACCTAGAGAAGATCAAACAGGGAGCCAGAGTGGGTCCCCTGAACAGACGGCGGCGGGAAGGCAGCTCTGGTCAACGATAAGGCCCCGGGGGCACTGACAGTGGGTGGTCAGAGGGGGTGAAGGTCAAGCTCATTGACAGAGAGAATGTAAGTCAAGGAACAAAAAGGCTGGAGCAATGATCTACGTGAACACCGCAACGGCCAAGATCTAAGACAGGACAAGCACTGCGGACTTAACAGTGACCTCGAGTTCATTCTTCAAGGAACGAGGTGAAGTGACCAGGGCATTCTTCTAGCGGCGGAAGTGACCACACATGGGGTACACGCTGATGCGTGAGATGGAAAGCTGGAGGGGCTCCAGGGGAGAAGGTCTGGAAGCAGCCAGGGCCATCAAGGAGAACGCCCAGCACGCCTTCCACTGCGGTGTACACGGGAGCGAGCAAAGAGCCTCCCGCTTGGAAGACCTTCTGGAAAGGCATCCCTCAGAGGCGAGCCGAATTTCACTTCGATCAAGAAGACCGATGTTCAGAGAAGGAAATGAAGTCGCTCAGACTTTGGGGAGGCCATATGCGAGGGGGTTCAAGAGCTGAGGAGTCAGAAAAGGTTCACCCAGAGCCTTGAGGGAACCGGGGAGTAAGAGAAAACCCAGTTCACCTGCAAACAAGAAAGTCAGCTTGTGCACTTCCACCCATAAACACGCCTGTAGGCTTTTCTTTTCAGGGGCACAGAAAGCACAAGCACTCTGGGGAGAACGGATGTCTCTGCGCTACCGGGGTTTTCCGTCACGTAACGCTGTATTGCGCCATTTGTCATCTTTAACGCCCTTGGGTAAAGCTGAACTAGTCTCAAGGACAAAGGCAACCACAAAAGCACTGAAAATCGTGCTTATTACGTGCCAGGCACTTCCCTGAGCCCGACATACACCAGTGGCTCCAACGAGAGCGTCGCAGGCTTCCACGCGGTCCTCTGGCTCTGACATGACTCGTCCACGTCTGCGGCCGGCAGGGCGGGTGACTCAGTGCAGGCAGGCCCGGGGTTCCTGGGCCTCTGCCTTAGTTTCCTTGCCCACGGTCCAGGGACCACTACGGAAGACTGGAAGAATGAAGAGCTGAGAAATTCTGCTCTGAGGCACTGGCGGTCAGCCTCGGCCTTATTTATTTTGACTTGCCGGCTCCAACGCTTTCCTGTCTGTTCTGTCCATTTAAGATAACTGAATGAGAGGGGTGGCTTACCCTGACCACATCTGTATTTTGAAGTTGAGTCAGAACACCTTACCAAATCGTTCCACGGGGTCCTCCAGCTCATGGCCGAGGTAAAAATAAAGCAAACCGTCATCCTGCTCTGCAAAGTGCTTTTTATAGGCGCACTGCGTTGATGTTCTCGCTCAACAAAGCTGATCTGAGTCACGGTTGAGTCAGGATGCCATACGGTGACCTTAGCGAGGCTGACGACTCCTGTGGGGTTTTGGGGGGTTTTCGTTTTGTTTCATTTTTTTGTTTTTGTTTTTGGTGCAGCTGGAGATTGCTGTTGGCCAAAGGCTCAGTAATGTTTGGGGAAAACCTAGGTGAGTATGCGTATACACGGACGGACAGGTTTATTTCTGAGTTCCGCAGTACGGTGCCTCTAACGTGCTCATTCATCAGTGCAGCTAAACAAGCGGTGAGGAATACCAAGGCTTTTTTTCTTTACCTTAGTCCTCTGTCATATTTGGCATTTTTTCTGTACTTTCCTTGCTAAAGTTCTTCGTCTACACTCTCTCTTCATACCGAATGACTCAAGAAAATATTTAAGGAACAATAAACACCCCATCGAGTGCTCATTCCGTGCTGGCTCTTCAAGCAGGTTCTGAGGATACAGAGGTGAATGAGGAGAAGCCTGCCCTCGGGCTGCTCTCACTCCAGCGGGCCAGCAGGTGATGACAGGCGAGAGGGAGGCGCAGAGGGCCACAGGGAAGACAGGGCAGCAGGCAGGCTTTGAGGAGGAGGTGACGTGGTAATTGAGGGGAAAATGACCTGTGTGTACGCACAAAGGAATGGAGGCATAAGACGACACCTACAAAGCCGGTATCCTAGCACTTGAACTCTGGCTATGGTATGGGCTGACTCCAGCTCTTCACACGGATCAGCTACCACGACAGTGCTAAATGCTGGCACGTGTGAAGTCAGCAAAGAAAAGCAACCCAGCTAAAAGCTCCGGAGAGGCCAGGACAATCACTACGGACCGGCTCCTGGACACTCTCATCACAGCCAGAGGCTCCCCACCGCGCTACGCAGTTCGGCATGTACGGAGCCCCCGAAATGGACCAGGAGCTGCGTCAGAGACCCCTGTCCCACCTGACACGTCTCCCCTCCATTCCAAACGATGTAATCAAGGTTCTTTTAAAATATATAAATACACAGCCCGGTCTTAAAACAAGACACGTATGTCCATACTCAAAAACTGAACAAAAACGCTCAGCTACAATCACGTCTAAAACCAAGGAGGGAAGCTCGCTCGCCCAGGACGGGCAGAAGCCCCCTCCGCCATGTGGCAATCAGGGCCAACACGAGGAAGTCAGCACTAGGCCGGGCCTCCCCTGCACTCAGAGACCGAAGGGTGCAGTAGGAATTACCAAAACTCCAAGGCCATCCAAATACCCATCCATCGGTAAGAAAAAAGGTCAATTATCATCTACCCCTGTGCTGGGAGACTTTACAACAGCCAGAGTTAATGACCTAGCCCTCCGTGCGTGAAAACCGGCAGGACTCAAAGACAAAATGTAAATGACATGCCAACCAGTGTACTCCTTCTGCAGTCAAGAGGGAAGCATGGGATCAGAGTGAAACAAGGAGCACAATCCAACCCCACCACCGGTGATCAAGCCCTGATGTGTGATCCCTCCCATGACCATGACAACACGCGGTAGAAAGGGTAGGTCACTTCCAAGATTATTAAGATCCTCCAGCGTCCACCTTGAGCACAGTCTCCTGGCTCGCGGGCAGGAATGAGCCAGCAGCCAGGGCATGAGCAGCCCTAGGGAAGGATCCACGTGGCAAGGACTGAAAGCCTAACCTGAAGCCTGGCAAGAGCTTGGGGTCAGGCCTCCAGCCAGTTGGGTCTTCGGGCTGGCTGACCCGGTGAACAGCCTGACCGCGACCTCAGGAAAGACACTAGCCCAGATTCACCCAGCCAAGCATCTCCTGACCCTCACAGACTGCGTGGTATCAGAAACGTGTGTGGTTTCAAGCTGCTACCTTGCCGGGCAATTTGTTCCCACCCAGAGAACATTATCGGTAACATTTTGGCCTTTGACAGAAGACGACAAAACTTTAACGTTTGTTGATTTTGCTAGGGAAATGCACGGGCACTCGTCAGATCATCTCTTCTATCGCCCACCATAAGGCACGGACATTTTTATGTATTTGTGGTCTTGATCTGTCAGAAGGTTAACAATAAGCAACCAAACCAACGAAAACACTAGGATGAAAACTAATGAAAAGCCTCAATTTCCTTTTCCAAAGACTACAACAAGCATGGGTGTTCTGAATGTCAGTTCCTAAAGCAGTCACTCCATGCAAACACATCTAAATTCCTCTGCCTAAGTCACAACACTGCTCATTTCAAGTACCTGCTCTTTTTACTGGACGTTCTTATAGCTTCTTAAAATTATTTAATATTGCTGAAATACCTTTCTACCAAGGGATCACAATGGTGGCATGAAAATTACTGCCCACATTTTAGATCTGAAAAACCATTTTTCTTCCACTGAGTTTCTTGTTCTTATACCTATTTTTTATTCGAAAGTTTCAGAGGCCGTTCCAAAAGCTTATTAAAACAAGAACTGGGGCTCAGTGGGTTAAGCCTCTGCCTTCAGCTCAGGTCATGATCCCAGGGCCATGGGATCGAGTCCCGCGTTGGGCTCTCTGTTCTGCGGGAAGCCTGCTTCTCCCTCTCCCTCTACCCTACTTGTGTTCCCTCTCTTGCTGTAAGATGAATAAAATCTTTATAAAAAAATAAAGTAAGGACCTGACCATGGAAATGAGATGAAATTAAAGACTTTACAAGCATAGGGGCGCCTGGATGGCTCAGTGGGTTGAGGTCTCTGCCTTCGGCTCAGGTCATGGTCCCAGGGTCGTGGGATCGAGCCCCGCGTCGGGCTCTCTGCTCAGCAGGGCGCCTGCTTCCCTTCCTCTCTCTCTGGCTGCCTCTCTGCCTACCTGTGGTCTCTGTCTGTCAAATAAATAAATAAATAAATAAATAAATAAAAAGACTTTACAAGCATGACTTTAAAATACACAAAATTGGGCGCCTGGGTGGCTCCGTCGTTAAGCATCTGCCCTTGGCTCAGGTCATGACCCCAGGGTTCTGGGATCAGGCCCCACATTGGGCTCCCTGCTTATTGGGGAGCCTGCTTCTCCCTCTCCCTCGCTCCCTGCTTGTGTTCCCTCTCTCACTGTCCCTCTGTCAAATAAATAAATAAAATCTTAAAAAATAAAATAAAATAAACAAAACTCCCAGCAGTTACCACTCATTTCTTTTCACTTTGTACCCTGACTAGAGCCCACAATGTCAGGATCTTCTGTGCAGCGGATACTCACGAGGCCCTGTTCTGTCCTAAGCATATACAGCACACTCTACTACCTATATCGATCAACCCTACAAAGCAAGCATTGTAATACCCGTTTTCTTTCCAGAGGGATGAAAAGAAAACTGAGATACAATTTTACATGCGGTCAAATACACAAATCATGTTAAGTTTAATGAGTTGTGACCAATGCATGCCCCCAGGCAACCAATAGCCCCAGCTACATAAAGCCCGTTTCCTTTGCTCCAGAAAATTCCCTCCTGTTCCTTTCCGGTCACTCCCCAACCTCTTTCGACAATCACTGTTCAGAGGTGTATCAGCACTGATTAGCCTTGCCCATTGGAGAACTTCATAAACATAAACACACGCGTCTGGCCTCTTTCACTCGCTGTGTCCGAGACCTGTCCATTCTGCTGCACTGATGGTTCGTTCATGTAAGTTTCCGGATAGTTTTAGCCGTTTCCCACTGGTAGAAATCTGAGGTGTTTCTAGCGTTTGGCTGTATGTCTTCTGTGGACGTATGTTCTTGCCAGAGTCATAGGCAGGTGCGTGTTAAACTTTACAGAAAAACTGCCAAAATGTTTCCCAGGGCAGGTGCACCATTTACACACCAGCAATCTATGAGCGTTCCAGTTCCTCCACATCCCCGCCAAAATTTGGTGCCGTCATTTTAATCGTAGCCATTCCGATGGGTATGCAGAGGCATCTCATTATGGTTTTGTTTGTAAAAGCTTTATCGAGGGGCGTCTGGGTGACGCAGTTGGCTGCCCATCTTGACACTTGATTCAGCTCAGGTCACGATCTCGGGGTTGTGGGACTGAGCTCCACGTCAGGCTCCACACTGGACGTCGAGCCTGCTTAGGAGTCTCTCTCTGCCCCTCCCTCCTCTCAAAAATTAATTTAAAAAATTCAAAAATAAAAGCTTTATTGAGATAGAATTTACATAACACAATTCACCCATTTCGAGTGTATAACTTGACCGATCTTTGTATATTACATTATTAATTTTTTTTTATTGTGGTAAAATATGATACAGTGGTCCCCCTGCCCTTAACCACAATCTGGCCTTCCACAGTTTTGGTCACCCAGTCAACTACAGTCCACGAGCAGACACCCACTCTCTGATGTCCCATCAGATCAACAGCAGCCTAACGCTACTTCACGATGCTACCTCATTCAGCTCACCTCATGGCGCCATGGGGGCGCTGTTATCATCTCAGGTCATCACAGGAAGGGCGAATACCACACAGGGAGATACTCTGAGAGACCACACTCCTGTAACTTTTATTACAGTATGCTATTATTCTTCTATTTCACTACTAGTTACTGCTGTTAATCTCTTATTGTGCCTCTCTTATAAATTAAATGTTATCACAGAAAGTATGGATAGGAAAAAACATCTACAGTTTCAGGTATCCACGGAGGGTCCTGGAACATGTCCCCCAAGGATAAGGGGGGAGAACTACTGTGTACCTAACATAAATTTTGTCATTTTGACCATTTTTAAGTGTAAAATTCAGTGGCTTGAATTATGTTCACATTGTTGTATAACCACCACCATCTAATTCCAAAACTTTTTGAATACCCCAAAGAGAAACTCTAGAACCACTGGGCATTAGCTCCTCCCCACCCCTAACCATGGGTAACCTCTAACGTGCTAGGTATTTTATAAAGCGGAATCGTGTATTTGTCATTTTATGTCTCATTTCCTCCACGGAGCATGTTTTCAAGGTTCATCCGTATCGTAGCAGGGATCAGCACGTCACTTCTTTTTATTGCTCAGTAATATCTCAATGTATGGACAGACCACATTTTCTGTACCCACTCATCTGCCGATGGACACCTGGGACGTTTCCACCTTGTGGCCATTGTAAGTAACGCACACCAAGCCCCGGCACCGGAGCACCTGTTGGAACCTCTGCTCTCGGGTGTGTCTGCGATGCCCGCTGATGAGTGGGGCTGCTGAGTCGCACTGGCCTTCTGAGCCGCCAAACTCCTTTCCACAGCTACACCATTTACCACTCCCACTAACAATGCCCAAGCATTCCAGTTTCTCCACATCCTCACCAGCGCTTACTTTCCTTTATCTGTCACAGCTTTCCTGAAAAATGTCAAGTGCTATCTCATTTTAATTTGGATTTCCTTAAAGATCAATGACATGGAGCACTTTCTGTGTTTGTTGGACACTTATGCACTGTATCTTCTTTCACGAATTTTTTCACCCAATTTTTTCATTAGTTTCGTCTTTTTACTATTGTGTCGCAGGAGCACTTCGTATATTCTAAAACATGTCCTTTGTCAGACATAGGAATTGCAAGTATTTTCTCAGTTCATGGCTTGCCTTTTCATTTTCTTAATTGTGTCTTGGGATGAGTGTAAGTTTTTCATTCTGATAAAGTGTAATGGTAAAGTCAATTTTTTCTTGCATGGTTTGTGTTATCTGTGGGCTAAATAAGAAATGTGTACCTACACTCCAGGTCACAAAAATAATCTCCCATGTTTTCTTCCCAACACTTTACAGTTTTGGCTTTTATGCTGAGGTATTTTTTGTGGAATATGTGGGCCAAAGGTCATTTCATTCCGATCAGATACCAAGTTCTTCCACCACCATTATTTTAAAAGAAATAGTTTTTAGATTGATTTTGGTTTTGAGTTTGCAGATATTCGTCAAAGGGAAGATATCTAGAAAAGGCCTCAATTTTTCATACAAACATTCAGTGTTCAATAGGAGACAGGACCAAATTACTGAACACAAGAAAAACTAACGTTAGAAAGTTATCAGGCACATTGGGTTTTTTTTTGGTAATTTTTAAGTAGGCTCCACACTGAGTGTAGAGGCCAACGTGGGGCTCGAACTAGCAATCCTGAGATCACAATCTGAGCTAACAGCAAGAGTCAGATGCTTAGCCAACTAAGCCAGTCAGACGCCCCGTCAGGCACATTATTTCAAATAACTATAATTAATATGTTCAAGAAGTAATGAATCTTTAAAAAATCAGAGAGAAATTCTGCAATACGATAACTCAAAATACGTATCTGAAACTAAAAACACAGTGGGTAACAGTAGACTAAACACAGCAAAAGAGAGGATCAGAATACTAGAAAGCAGATTAGTAGCAAATTTTCAAACAGAAACTCTGAGAAGGGACAACAGAGAAAGGGGCGTGCGATACATATAAAATATAGTGAGGGGCCCCGAGGTGGCCCAGTCAGTTAAGTGTCCAACTCTTGGTCTCAGCTCAGGTCATGATCTCAGGGCTGTGAGATCCAGCCCCAACACTGGCTCTGTGCTCAGGGGCGTCTACTTGAAGATTCCCTCCCTCCGTCCCTCTCCACATGCTCACATGCTCTCTCTCGCTCTGATGAGTAAGTAAATCTTTAAAATATGTATTTATAGTGAAAGGTTTAACACGTGTAACTAGAAGGAAAGGCAAGAATGGGAGAGAAGCTACATCTGAAGAAACACCAGCTGATGTACTGATGACAAAAATCAAATTCAAGACGCATTATCCAACAGAATAATTCAAAGAAAAGCCAAACATCTCTATTCTCCTGGGCCTTCTAGTCTAGGAGGCAGAGCATCAATAAAAAATCATTACAAAATAATATGAAGTATGTTAAAAAATAATTAAGTGCTCTTTTAAGAAAAGGAAATAGAGTTTATATGGCAAAAGGGGTTCAGAAGGCTGCAGGGAAACAGCTGCACTATTCGGTGGGATGTACAAAACCTGAAGAAAGTAAACAGAAAAACAATTTTTTTTTTTTAAGATTTTACTTATTTAAGAGAGAGAGAAACAGATGAAGACAGTGAGAGAGAGCACAAGCAGGGAAGAGAGGGGGAAGCAGGCTCCCCAGTGGGCAGGAGCCCGACGCAAGACTCAATCCCAGGACCCAGGAACCACCACCGGAGCCAAGGCAGACACCCAACCAACAGACACACCCAGGCATTCCCAGAAAAACAATTTTAACTGAACACAGATTAAAGAGGAAAAATAAGCTATCCTGACAGAAGTTAAAAAAAAAAAAAATGTATGTATACAAACCTGTATGTTTTACATGAGATTGGAAGAAAAGACCAAGCATGCACCATGAGTAATAAGCTACACGTACCAGCAATTCCACAAAAATCTGTCAACAGGGCACCTGGGTGGCTCAGTGGGTTAAGCCACTGCCTTCGGCTTAGGTCATGATCTCAGGGTCCTGGGATTGAACCCCCGCACTGGGATCTCTGCTCAGTGGGGAGCCTGCTTCCCTTCCTCTCTCTCTGCCTACTTGTCATCTCCCTCTCTGTCAAATAAATAAAATCTTTAAAAAAAAAATTTGTCAAGCACCTCTAATTATCAGACTCCATGCTAGATGCTAGGGATACAGTGAATGTGATATGCTCACTTCATCCAGAAGCTTAGCAAATGGGGGTGCCTGGGTGGCTCAGTTAAATGTCTGCTTTCGGCTCAGGTCATGATCTCAGGGTCCTGGCATCCAGTCCCGTGTCAGGCTCCCTGCTCAGTGGGAAGCCTGCTTCTCCCTCTGCCTCTCTTCCCCGCTTATGCTGTCTCTCAAATAAATAAATAAAATCTTAAAAAAAAAGAAAAGAAAAGAAACTTATCAAATGGAAAAACAATGAGGTATCAGTTTAAGTTTGAGATGAATTTATAGAAAATAATACCCAAATGTTACATTACTTCAGGAATGCTCAAGAACAAGAACATAATCTAGCCAAAAAAAAAAAAAAAAAAAGAGCAGCACTATCCATAACTTTGTACAATGATGAAAACATTCCACATCTGCAGTGACCAACACAGCAGCCACTAACCACATGTGGTTACTGAGTACTTGAAATGTGGCTATTGCCAGTAAGGAACACAACCACTCATTTTACTTATTTCTAATTCATTTAAATCGCCACACACCGCTAATGGCTACTCAATGGCCAGTGGAGGCACAGAGTTCAACAATAAGCTCCATCAGGCTCCACATGTTAACCTAAGGGTCCGGCTACATCACAGAGAGAGATGATGGAGAGGTACACCGTGAAGGTAACTAAAGGGTTGGAAAACCTCCAGCAAAACCCAAAAACAGAATTTCAATGTATCTATACCTTATTTTGTTTCAGAGAGAATTTAATGAAGACTGAAAGCACAGCAAGAAAAATCACTTGTTAAATAAATGTTGAAAACGCAGATGCGTACGTTAAACAAAAGGCAGAAAACAAATGTAATCGGTAAGAAACAGAATTACCTTCCACAGAGAAGAAATAGCTGACTAGAACCTTTTTTTTTTTTTTAAAGATTTATTTATCTCAAAGAGAGAGAAAGAGAAAGAGTGGACGGGAGCACCAGCGGGAGGGGCAGAGGGAGAGGGAGAATCTCAAGCAGACTCCACACTGAGCACAGAGCCCAACACAGGGCTCCACCTCACGACAACATCTGGACCTGAGCCGAAACCAAGTGTCGGACGCTTAACAGACTGCACACCTGGGGGGGGGGGGGCACCGAATACCATCTTAATACTGGTATTTTACGACTCTAAGCAATTTTTTGTGTTTTTTTGTGATTAAGATACTCTTCAAGAAGTGGGCTATACAATCCAGGGCATGAAGAAGTTAGGTTGGTGTATTAAGGATCTCCTGCTATGTAACAAATGACCCCAAACACAGCAGTTTAAGACGCTACCGCTATGGTCTCACGCAGGTCTGAGGATCAGGAATCTGGGACTGGCTGAGCGGGGTGGTTCTGGCTTCGGATCTCACGAGGTTGCACAGATGGTAGAAAAGTTTCCCCTGGATTAAGAGCATCACTTCCAAGACAGATGATCACATTCCTGGCCACAGGGTCTCTCTGCACAGATGACAGCGTCCTCATGACACGGCAGCTGACTTTGTCAGTGATTCGAGAGAGGAGAGAGGGAGCGGCGCTGCCGTTTCTGCCCTAGTCTCAGAAGTCACACACTGTCACTCCCACTGTAATCTATTATATTAAAAGCAAGTGACTAAATTCAGCCCACAAAGGAGAGAGGAATTAACTTCCTCCTCTTGAAGGATGGAGTATCAAAGAACTCGTGGAACATCAAAAACCGTTACAATGGGACAGGAGTTTCCGTTCACTTGGGGGTTGTAATGAGATCCTGGGATCCCTTCCCCTGGAAATCTAAAAATTAGAAGACATTATAACCTTTTCTGAAATAGCTTCAACTGCTTTCTAAAAGGCAAGAGATTAAACACGACTGGGTTCCCGGCCAATACCAATCCAACCGCGTTTTCACAGCTGGTGTGAAATAAACAGCAAGAAACACCATGCTGTGCCTGTGAGGCTCCAGAGCCTGCCACCAAGTGAGCAGTTTCATCCCCACTTTCAGGTAAGAGGTCCAGGGGGAGGAGCCACAAGTCCTGCCTGGGTCTACCTGGTTCCCAAGGTTGTGTGCCTCTACCTCAGGATGCTTCTCTGACACTAGCGACCACGGAAGCTGGTGCGTGTGGTGTCACACGTACAGAAAGTACCACAAAACGTATACTTCAGCCAAGATTTTCATCTGTTGCTCCATCCATTACTTTCTTTCCCAGTCTGTTTTGGTTTGGTTTGGTGTTCTCTACAGGCTGCTCCCAGGCCTCATTTTGATTCACTTTGCGCCCCATCCAGCACCGGGTCTGCTGGCCCATCTGCCCTCTGGGTCCCCCTGCACGGGGGGAGCAACGAGTAACTTGCTCAAAGCCACACGCAGGCAGGGACAGAACCAGGACCACAGCCTGTCCTTACAGACCCTCCTGCAGGGCTCTCTGCACCACCGCACGATTCCGCCTCCCCATCCCCAGACCTGCACATCAGTCCAGCTCTCCCTGGTCTCCAAACTCTGCCTCGAACAAGGCAGTGTTTGAGGGACACTGGGACAGTGACCCAGAAAAGCTCAAGTCAAATGTGGAAGGCTTCATTTGCTCATTCTTCCTCAACAATCCGGTTGGACCCTGATGCCTGTCCATTCAACCTCGTAAATATTTTTCAGTACTTACCCTATGCATCCTCATAAACAATGTCCTAGTTCAGGCATTTGCTTTCACTTGGGCTTCTGCATCAGCTTCTTAAGTCTCCTGCCTCTAGCTAGCCTCACCCTCCCTAATTTATCCCCCACATGGCAGTGAGACACTTCTCTGTAATGCCCAGGACTTGTCTTGCTACCCCCTAGAAAGAACCTTCAGGGGCTCCCCATCCACGCCCCTCACAACTATCAGGAGGCCTTGTAAACTGACTCAGGGTCTTGGATTTTATCCCAAAGATTACAAAAAGGGATCTGATGTTTGAACGTCTCCTCTGTACCAGACATCTTACCCATGTGATTTCATTTAATCCTCTCGGGAGCCCTGCAAAATCTGCGTATGATGCCTTCGCATATACTGTCCTCATTAGCCCTCTCATCTGTCAGCCACGCAGCCAAAATAATCTAAAGCCTTTCCTTGCCCACCATCTATCCAACAGGTCCCCAAGTTCCCTCTGGGGAACCTTCTTGTCTAGACCGTTACAATTTGTTCACATGGCGCCGTGCAGATGCTCAGTACATGGCTGACAGCTGATAATCAACTGCGAGGGAGGTCCACCATGATGTAGATGTGCTGAAGCATTAACCCAATCACTGCATCTCCTAAGAGCATCTTATCAATTACCTACCGCCCCCAGATCCCACAGAGTGCCCGGGGCTTTTACCACACCTTCAACAGCTCAATGCTTCTATTGTGATCTAAGGGAGCCGAGGGGCTCAGACCAAGGTGTCCCTTTTAAAGATTAGAGGGCCTCTGGGGACTGATCATCTGGACCAGCCTGCATGTAGCTGTCCCTTTCTGTGCTCTCTTTGTACCCACCCCCCACCATCAAATTATCTGCCAGCTCCCCCAGAACAGGATCTCCCGGGAAAGGCCTTCATTGTTCAACTTCACCACGTAGCACAAAGCCTGGAACATGGGGACCGTCGACAAACGTATTAAAGGAGAGGAATACGAGCTGACGTGTGTTTGGTACCATGTACGAGGGATCTGGTACGCGTTATCTCATTTAATCCTTACAGCAGACCTCCCAGGGAAACGCTGTGCGACACTGTTCCCACGTAAACGGATGAGGACACCGAGGCCCGGAGAAGACTACAACACAATAAATCAAGCACCGACTGAGAGTGTCACATGCGTTGCATTTTCGCAGGCTTTATTTATTTCATTCACCCCACTGTACAGTCCCGCAATGAAGTTATAGGTTATATTCCCATTTTAGACATAAAAAGAAAAAAAAATCGAAGATCTGGAGAAGTCGCCCAATACCGCAGGGGCTGCAAGGCCGGGGGCCGAGCAGGTCCGCCCAGTCCGGCCCCTCCGCCCTTGGCCAGTCGCCCCTGCGATGGCAGCCAGGGCCGCGGCGGCCCGCCCCCTCCCGAGCAGGGCGCTCCCGCTCCCCACCCGCGCGGCCGCGAGCCCCGGGGGCTGCCCCACCGCGCAGCGAGGTGGTCCCCGCGGCCGCCCCCGGCTCTCCGCCACGCGCCCCTGCCCGCCAGAACGCCGCGACGCGACTGCGGGCCTCGCCACTGCTCCCGACCGGGGTCCCCCGCGCGCGCTGGGCCAGCAAGCCGGGCGGCCGGTGGCACCGGGCTGGCCTGGGACGGTCCCTTCCCGCGTCCGGCTCCGCACCTGTGCCGGCGGGTGGGCGGCAGGGCCCAGCCCCCCGGAGCCCCTCGGGCCCACCGCGGAGGCCTCCGCCGCCCGCCGCCCGGGAGGAGGGGCGCCCGCTCCCCGCTCGCCCGCGCCGCCCGGCCGTTACCGGTTCCGCTGCTCTTTGAAGAGCGCCGTCAGCGCGCGGAGGGCCTCCAGGTCCTGGATGGGCGCGGGCACCATGACGCCCGACAGCCGGGCGGGCGGCGGCCTGGGCGCCGCCATCTTGCCGCTCGCAGCTGGCCGAGCCGGGCGACGACGAGGAGCCGGAGGAGGAGGAGGAGCGCGGGGAGCGCAGGCGAGGGAGGAGCACGCCCGCCGCCGCCGGACGCAGCCGCCGCACTCCGGACCCGGCGGGAGAGCGCGAGGACACGCTTCCAGCCTCCCCCCGGGCGGCAACGGGGACGACGCGGCGCGGGGAGGGGGCGCGAGCGGAAGTCCCGCCCAAGGGGAGGGGGCGCGAGCGGAAGTTCGGGGGGAGGGGCACCGGGAGGGGGAGGTTCGGATGGGGCCTGGCCAGGAGTGGGCGCGGGGCAGATGCACCCAGAGGAGGAGATGCGGGCGTGGAGGGCGCTGGCAGAAGGGGGTGCAGGGTAGGGGCATCCTGAGGAGAAGCGGGCGTGGGGGAAGGGGCGGCGGGCGGGGGACAGGGACAGATGCACCCTGGGGGGGAGGGATGTGGGCACAGGGACAGATGCACCATGAAGAGGAGATGCGGACATGGAAGGCGCTGGCAAAAGGGGGTACAGGGACAGGTGCATCCTGAGGAGAAGCGGGCGTGGGGGAGGGGGCAGCGGGTGGGGACAGGGACAGATGCACCCTGGGGAGGGGGAAGGGTCTGGGCACAGAAACAGGTGCACCCGAAGAGGAGATGCGGGCGTGGGGGCGCTGCACAAGGGGATGCAGGGACAGGTGCACATTGAGGAGGGAGAGGGCGGAGCAGGGGTCTAGGCACAGGGACTGGTGCACACTGAGGAGGAGATGTGGGGTGGAGGGTTCTGGGGGAGGGGGAGGGGGTGTCAGAGAGTCATCCGAGGCTCCTTTTAAGATGGTTAAAGACCTCATTCCGCTGTTGAAATGGGTTGATTGGTGCCCCCCATGGACCCACTGGGAAGTGGAGCAGTCTGTTGGCAGAGTGCAAGTCCCAGACCCTGAGAGCTCAGTTCCCACGATTTCATGATCATTTATTCACTGGTGATACCAGATGGTTTACCGGGTACCAATACTTTGCTCCAGCTCATCCAGGACTTAAAATAGAATTGGGAGTTAAGTAGCTGAATTCTCCAGCAGTAGGTTAAGAATTGTTTTTTTCTAAGGGAAATGAAAATATTTTTTTCAAGAAGCAAAGTTCTGTGAGTGGTTGTAGGTAATTCATGTATTTTCTTTCCACTACCCTTTATCATATAATGTGTACTTTCAATATTGTCAGCCAGCCCTGTGCTGGGCGAAGGGATTCCAGCCCTGAAGGAACTCAAGACAAAAGAGGCAAATGATAACTGCTGTGGCAGAGAACAGTACAAATTGCTTTGGGGCATTTCGATTTCAGGAATGGGAGTGTGTTTAGAATGTGGCACTTTTGACAATCTTTGCTAAGGAAAATTTAAAGACACAGTAAGCACCACCAGAGTATGCAGGAGAAATGAATCATGCATGTGCAAGTTAGGGGATAACGTAATTCAACCTTACCCGTTCGGCGGATTACATATTCATTTCAGAAAGATCTCTGTGTGTCAGTTATGTGCCAGGCGTTAGATCACCTAGCAGTCCAAAAGACAATTCAAAATGTTTAACAATTCCTGAGACTAGCAGGGCAAAGTCCCCCATTATTTCCTTGAGGAGCTGGGGGTAGTAAAATGCGTTGTCATGCATCAGGTTCTTCCCGCTTAGTTTTCCATCGTCAGGTGTAAAACAAAGTAACTACTTGGATTCTTCCAGAAAATGGAAAATTTCTTCCAGAAAATTCTTCCCCATAATGTTCCCATTTATTGCCTGGAATCTTGGAATCGCTTGATTGGTTTCTCGGCTTCTTCTCTCACCTCCCTATATTCTCGATCTTTTAAAAGTGTAAGTCAACATTTCACTTTTGCTCAAAACCCTGTAAAGGATTTCCATTTCACTCAAAGTAAAAGCCAAAATGCTTCCCGCGAAGAAGTCCTTGAGTAGTCTGTGTCCCTCCTCCTGCCCACCCCCATCACTCTGTCTCTTCCACACTGGCCTCCTTGTGGTCCTCCACTAGGGGAAACACGCTCCTGCCTCAGGACTTCGCACATGCTGTTCCTTTAGTGTGGAACTTTCCACACTCTCCCAGCAGACACCGGCATGGTTTGCTTCCTTCAGCTATATGCTGAACAGATCTCTTAATGAGCTTCCCTGGTTGATCTTTAAAATGGTAATCATTCCACCCAAATTCCTGATTCTGAGAAATTGTTCTCCATAGCATTTAACACTTTCTATACCACAGTTCACTTACCGATTTTGTTTCCTGCCTTGATGTCTTCCAGCACCTAGGAAAGGACCTACCACATGGTAATTTCTCAATAAATATTAGTTGAATTCATGAACAAAGAATTCTTTTAGAGATATTTTCAGAAAGAAGAAAGAAAATAACATGCCTCCAGAAAAGAAAAAAGAAAGACACCAATCCAAAACATACAGGAAAGAGGAAGGATGGAAGAGAGGAAGAAAAAAATTATAAGAAGATTAAAAGAGGTGCATTAAGACCAGTAGTATGGGCAAGCATGAGAAACAAAAGGAGATTAAATTGGTCAAACGGTAGATGTTATTGATTGCCCAGAATCGACTAGGGGATATCAATGTTGACTGAATTGACAGAAATAAGTTAATATTTCACTTGTGTGAAATGGCATTTTTTCCTTTCCCTTTATTTTTTTTAGCTTCAAGTATGCTTTTTTCTCTTTCTCTCTTTTTTTCTCTAAGTGTTTTTATTTTAATTCCAGTATAGTTAACATACAGTGCAATATTGTTTCAGGTGTACAATATAGTAATTCAACAGTTCTATACACTACTCCGTGCTCATTATGGTAAATGGTCTCTTTAATCCCCGTCACCTACGCCTCTAGCTCCATCCATGTTGCTGCAAATGGCAAGATTTCATTCTTTTTATGGATAAACAATATTCCATTCTATATGTACACCACATCTTCTTTATCTGTTCATCTATCAGTGGACACTTGGGCTGTTTGCATAATTTGCCTATTGTAGATAATGCTACAGTAAACATTGGGGTACATGTGTCCCTTTGAATTAGTGTTTTTGTATTTCGGGGGCTAAATATCCAGTAATGCAATTGTTGGGTCATAGGGTAGCTCTACTTTTAATTTTTTGAGGACCTTCTATACCCTTTTCCACAGTGGCTGCACCAGTTTGCATTCCCACCAACAGGGCACGGGCGTTCCTTTTTCTCTACATCCTCACCAACGCCTCTTGCTTCCTGTGTTTTTTATTTTAGCCATTGTGACAAGTGAGAGGTGATTATCTCACTGTGGTTTTGATTTGCATGTCCCTGATGATGGGTGATGTGGAGCATCTTTTCCTATGTCTCTTGGCCATCTGTATGTTTTCTTTGGAGAATGTTTGTTCATATCTTCTGCCCATTTTTAAACTGGATTATTTGTTTTGGGGGTGTTGAGTTGTATAAGTTCTTTGTATATTTTGGATACTAGCCCATTGTGGGATATGCCATCCTCAAGCATCCTCTTTCATTCAGCAGGTTGTCCTTTAGTTTTGTTGGTTGTTTTATTTGCTGTGCAGAAACTTTTTATTTTGGAGCAGTCCCAATAGTTTATTTTTGCTTTTATTTCCCATGCCTCGGGATACACATCTAGAAAAATATTGCAATGGCCAATGTCAGAGATATTACTGCCTGTGCTCTCTTCTGGAATTTTTTTTATGGTTTCAGGTCTCATATATAGGTCTTTAATCTGTTTTGAGTTTATTTTTGCGTATGGTGGGAGAAAGTGGTCTAGTTTCATTCTTTGGCATGTAGCTGCCCACCTCCACGTGTTAAAGAGAGTCTTTTTCCCATCACATGTTCTTGACTCCTTTGTCAAAGATTAATTGACATAGAATTACGGGTTTGTCTCTGGATTTTCTATCCCATTCCATTGATCTATATGCCCATTTTTGTGCTAGTATCGTATTGTTTTGATTACTACAGCTTTGTAATATATCTTGTAATCCAGAATTGTGATACTTCCAAGTTTGTTTTCTTTTCTCAAGGTGACTGTGGTTATGTGGGGTCTTTTGTAGTTCTATACAAATTTTAGGATTGTTTGTTGTAGTTTCATGTTGGTATTTTGATAGGGATTGCATTAAATCTAAATGGCATTTTTTAATGTTGCATCAGCGTGGTTTGCCTTAGATAATGTGTCAACTGTGTTGATGTACATGAATTAAACTTTAAATGAAGTTTGTGATATAAACATGTGCCTTGAGCCCAGTGTAGAACAGGATCAATAATCAAGAAGTAAAATAAATAATTTTTAAAAAGAAGGAGGAAGGGAGGAAAGCAAGGGAGAAAGTAGGTGAGGTTGAAGACAAAAGGATTTAGACTCAAGTGCATATGTTTATTGCAAGGAAAAGAGAGAGGATGTAAATGAATAGTGATAAAAGGTAGAAAAGATGAGTGACAAATGGATAGAAAAATTCTTGCCTGTGCTGGCTCCTCTGTCTGCAACCTTCTCCTTGCCATCCCTGCCTATAATTCTCACTGCCATTACCCACCACCTACTGCACCAAAACACGGTGTGTCCCTCAGGAAAATCTCAAGTCAGTCTATACCCCTCTTTTGGCACTGAGTAGTCAATTTGGTGCTACGGATGTGTTTGTGTACCATCTTTGGCACCTGAGGTCCCTCAAGGCAGAGCTTTGTCTTCCTCATCCCCTCCAGGACAAAGCTCAGTGCCTTGTGCTTAGAAACAATGTTATAAATATTTGTTGAACTGAAAACTTTGGAGATTAAAGGGGGAAAAATAACAGAATAGTGTAATTGTTGAAAACAGGGATCAGCAAACTACAGTCTGAGAGCCAAATCTTTCCCACTGTTTTTGTAAATGTCATGGGAAACTGTCCTATTCATTTACATATTGTCTATGGCTTCTCTGAGGCTACAGTGGCAGAGTTGAGTAGCTGTGACAGAGACTGTATGTCCTGCAAAGCCTAAAATGGTAACCATTTGGTACTTTATGAAAAAGGTTTGCCAATCTCTGGGAAAGACCATGAGCTCCAGAATCAGACAAACCAGCCTGTTATCAATCCTGCTTTCATCAATTAACATCTGACCTTGGACAAGTAACCAACCTTTAAGCCTATTTTTTTTTTCATCTGTAAAAACGGATGGTAACCATACCTACATAATTGGGCAGTTGGGAGGATTCAATGAGATATTCTAGGTCAACCCCGTGTTACATATTTATTTTGGTTAGCTCAATAAATGTTGACATTGAACTATGTATGAGATAAGATTGAGTAAACAGAAGTGATAAAGTAAGCAAGGAGGCAGAAAGCTGTTTGGCAGTTAAGCTAGTTAGGAACACAGGAGTTGGCAGGAAATTGTAGGTAAGCTGAAGGTATAATTGAGTGATTGACAATAGGCTACTGGCATTTCAGGCAATAATTCTGATGTGATTAGCAATAGTTGCATTGGAGGGAGGAATGATTTTTATACAGTTTGAAAAGTTAGTACCTAACTTTAGAAACAAGAAAATGGAACACATTCTCAAGAGGAAAGAAAATTAAGTAAATCCGTCCACATGATGAACTAGATGTTGGAATGGACAAAAAGATAAAGGCAAATATTCTAACTAAACTTGATGAATTAAAACAAAACATGACTTTAATGAATAAAAACCTCAAGAGAGAAATAATCCCAGCAGAAAAAAAAATAGTAAAAAAGGACCAAATGGAAATTGTAGACCTGAAAAGGACATGAGAGAAGAAAGAATCAATGAAATTGAATGAGACAAAGAGATGAGAGAGAGAAAGTGAGAGAGAACATGTCCAAGAACAGGAAGAGAAAGAGAAAGCGTTGGGAGGGGGGAACAAAAACAATGAACAGAATCTCAAGAACCTGTTAGAGATGTCAGATGTTTAAATATTAGTCTAATTGTAATACTAGAAGGATAAAAGAGAACACAACACACCAGAAAAGTGCTTGAAAAATAATCACCAAAATTTTTGAAGTTTGATGAAAGATAGAAATATGCAGACACAAATGTTAAACTAACACCAAGCAAAATAGACACAAGAAACCTATGCCAAGACACATCGCACCATTGAAAGCCAAAGAAAAGAGTACATGCTGAGAGCATCAAGAGAGAAAAGATGTATTATAGACAGAAAAACAATTACCTGAATTGTGGCTGACTTATTGGAAACCATAGAGGCTAGGAGACAGTGAGACATCCTTAAGCTGCTGAAGGAAAAATCTGTCAATCTTGTATTCTCCCAATTCTGTATCCAGAAAAAAACACCACTCAAAAATGAAAACGAAATAGAGGCATTTTAATATAAAGTAGAACTAAGGGGATTCCTCCCCAACAGAACTGCACCATGAGGAACACTAAAGAAATTTCTTTGGGCCAAGGAAAATGATGTCAGAAAGAAACTTAATTCCTCAGAAAAAAACTGAAGAGTATTAGAAATGGTAAATATCTGAGTAAAATCAAATGACCATTTTTTTTCTATTTCCCTTTTCTAATTGTTTTATGAGCCATATAATGGTTCATAGCAAAAATTACAACATTTTCTTTTCTAATGTATTTACATTATATTACCTATTCTTTTATAATGTAAATAGATGTATCAAACATAACAACAAAAGAGGAGATGGATGAGATATGGCCATAAGTTCATCACATATTGTATTCTCAAAGGCAACCACCAAAAAATTAAGAATTGAAAATGCAAAGAAGTTAAAGCTAAGATATCAACAGGAAAATTGAAACAGAATCCTACAAAACATTCTAAAAAGTTTAAAAGGAACAACAAAGGAGCAAAAATATAGAAGAGACCAACAAGACAAAAATAAAATGATAGACCCGACCTAACCATGTCAATAAATAGTAATGGCAGAAACACTCTAATTAAAGGTTAGAGATCATCAGAATGGATTTTTTAAAAGCCAATTATATAAAGACACAGGTTGAAGGTTAATGGATGGGCAATAGATAAGCCATGTGAATGATAAGTACAAGAAGGTCAGTGGGGCTATATTAACATTGGATAAAATAGATTTCAAAATAATGTTTTACCAGGGAAAAAGAGGGACACTTCATGGGGTGCCTGGGTGGCTCAGTTGGTTACATGTCTGACTCTTGATTTTGGCTCAGGTCATGATCTCGGGATCGTGAGACTGAGCCCCACGTCAGGCTCTGCTTAAGATTCTCTCCCTCTCCCTCTGGCCCTCCCCACCCTGTGTCCAGGTACACTCGCTCTTTCTCTCCCTTAAGAAAAAAAAAGAGGGATACTTAATAATGGTGAAAGAACAAAGTCTTCATGAAAACGTAGTCATCATCATAAGTGTATTTGCCAATAAGTTTCCAAATACCTGAAGCAAAAATTGACAGATTTCAAGGGAAACAGAAAATTCCACAATCATAAGTGAAAATTTTAACACTCTTATCTTTACAATGGCTGGAACAATTAGACAAAAATTAGCAATGATGTAGAATTTCTGAACAATACTCTCAAACTCTTTCAGTATTCATATGATGTAACAACCAGCAAATAGAATGCACATTCTTTTCAAGGGCACATGGGTAGACCATATTCTGAGCCATAAGTCTTAATACATTTATAATGATTGAAAACCTACAGAATACATTCTCTGACTGCAGCAAATGAATGTTAGAAATCAGCAATAATAAAATAACCTAGAACAACTCCAAATATTTGTAAAACTTAAAAACAAACTTCTAAGTAATTTTTGGATCCAAAAAGGAATCACAGAAGAGCTTAGAAAATGTTTTGGACTGACTGGTAATGAAAATGTCGTATCAAATGTGTAAGGTTACAAAGAAATGGGGAAAATCCCATGCTCATGGATCAGAAGACCAAACATTGTTAAAATGTCTATATTACCCAAAGCAATCTACACATTTAATCCAACCCTATCGAAATACCACCAGCCGGCTTCACAGAGCTGGAACAGAAACAATCCCAAAATTTGTATGGAGCCACAAAAGACCCCAAATAGCCAAAGCAACCCTGAAAGAGAGACGCAAAGCTGGAGGCGTCACAATTCTGGACTTCAAGCTCTGTTACAAAGCTGTTGTCATCAAGACAGTAAGGAGCTGGCATGAAAAACAGACACATAGATCAATGGAACAGAATAGAAAACCCAGAAATGGACCCGCAACTGTATGTCAACTAATCTTCACCAAAGCAGGAAGGAATATCCAAATGGATATTATTGGACTGAATATCCAAATGGATACTATTGGATTTAACAAATGGTGTTGGGAAAACGGGAAAGCCACATGCAAAAGAATAAAACTGGACCAGTTTTTAATACCATATGTAAAAATAAACTCAAAATGGATGAAAGACCTAAATATGAGACAGGAAACCATCAAAATCCTAGAGGACAACACAGGCAGCAACTGCTTTGACCTCAGCTGCAGCAACTTCTTCCTAGACACTTTGCCAGAGGCAAGGGAAACAAAAACACAAATAAACTATTGGAACTTCATTGAGATAAAATCTTCTGCACAGTGAAGGAAACAATCAACAAAACCAAAAGGCAGCCTATGGAATGGGAGAAGATATTTGAAAATGACATAATTGATCAAGAGTTCGTATCCAAAATCTATAAAGAACTTATGAAACTCAACACCCCAAAAATAAATAATCCAGTTATGAAATGGGCAGAAGACAATGAATAAACATTTTTTCCAAAGAAGACATCCAGACGGCCAACAGACACATGAAAAAATGTTCAGCATCGCTCATCATCAGAGAAATACAAATCAAAACCACTGAGATCCCACCTCACGCCAGTCAGAATGGCTAAAATTAACAGCATGGGAAACAACAGATGTTGGTGAGGATGCGGCGAAAGGGAAAGACTCTTACCCACTGGGTGGGAATGCAAACTGGTGCAGCCACTCTGAGAAACAGTGTGGAGCTTCCTCAAAAAGTTAAAAATACAACTACCCTATGATCCAGCAATTACACTATGGGGTATTTACCCCAGAATATAAAAATACATCTTTGAAGGGATACAGGCACCCTGGTGTTTATAGCAGCATTATCAACAGTAGCCAAACTATAGGAAGAGCCCAAATGTCCATTGACCGATGAATGAATAAAGAAGATGTGGGGGATATAGATATAGATATAGATATAGATATAGATATAGATATAGATATATATTACTCAGCCATCAAAAAGAACGAAATCTTCCCATTTGCAACAGTGTGGATGGAGCCAGAGGGTACTATACTACAAACAAATAACAAATTTGTTTTCAGTCAGGGAAAACAAATAACCTATGATTTCACTCATATGTGGAATTTAAGAAAGAAAACAGATGAACATATGGGAAAGGGGGAAAGAAAAAAGCAGGGAGAGAAACAAACCACAGAGACTCTTAATGATAGAGAACAAACTGAGGGTTGATGGAGGGAGATGGGTGGGGAATGAATGGGTAGATGGGTGATGAGTTTTAAAGAGTGCACTTGTAATGAGCACTGGGTGTTAGATGTAAGTGATGAATTACTAAATTCTACTGCTGAAACTAATATTACACTATATATTAACTAACTAGAATTTAAGTAAAAATTTAGAAGAAGGGGCACCTGGGTGGCTCAGTCAGTTAAGCATCTGCCTTCAGCTCAGGTCATGATCCCAGGGTCCTGGGATTGAGCCCCATATTGGGCTCCCTGGTTCTCCCACTCACACTGGTTGTGTTCTCTCCCTCTCTCTCTTCCTCTCTCTCTGTCAGATAAAGAAATAAAATCTTTTAAAAATTTTTGGAGGGACGCCTGGGTGGCTCAGTGGGTTAAAGCCTCTGCCTTTGGCTCAGGTCATGCTCCCAGGGAACTGGGATTTAGCCCTGAATCGGGTTCTCTGCTCAGTAGGGAGCCTGCTAACCCTCTCTCTCTGCCTGCCTCTCTGCCTACCTTTGATCTCTGTCTGTCAAATAAATGAATAAAATATTCTTAAAAATAAAAAATAAAAATAAATAAATAATTTTTAAATAAAAAAATCAATTGCTGGAGCACCTGGGTGGCTCAGTGGGTTAAAGCCTCTGCCTTCGGCTCAGGTTATGATCCCAGGATCCTGGAATCAAGCCCCATATTGGGCTCTGTGCTCGGCAGGGAGCCTGCTTCATCTCTCTCTCTGCCTGCCTCTCTGCCTACTTATGATCTCTGTCTGTCAAATAAATAAATAAAGCCTTAAAAAAAATCAATTGCTGATACTTCAACACTGAAAAATTTTCAATTAACATCCAAATTTCTGGCTTCTTTTGCAAAAAAAAAAAAAAGTAGGGTATGGTTACTATACTTGTAGTGAGCATAGCATAATCTATAGACCCTGTTGAATCACTGTGTTCTATACTGATATAAAATTATGTGTCAACTATAATTCAGTTAAAAATTTTTAAAGATAGGTTTGTGGGATAAAGTTCAGTCAGTGCTTAGAAGGAAATGTAGCTTTAAATGCCTGGTTTGGAAAAGAAGAAATATCTCAAATACATTATCTAAATATTTGCCTTAAGATCCTAGAAAAAGAAAAGCAAATTAAACCCAAGGCAGGCATAAGGAAGAAAATAATAAAGATAAAGGAAGATCAATAAAATAACAGAAAAATATATGGAGTTCTAATGAAGACAAAAGCTACTTCTTTGAAAAGAGTAATAAAATTGACAGACTTCCAGTTGGACAGACTAGGAAAAGAGGAAGATACAAATGTCTAATATCAGGAACAATAAAGAAGACATTACTACAGATTTAATGGACATGAAAAAGAATAAGGATATGTTATGAACAACTTTTACCTCAATAAACATGAGAACCCATGTAAAATTGACAAATTCCTTCAAAGACACAAATTACCAGAGCTCATCTAAGAAAAAGTACAACACTTGAACAGCCTGATATCAATTAAACAAATTGAATTTATAAATAAAATATTTCCTATAAAGCAATTTCAGAGTGATATGGCTTCAGTGGTAAATACTATCATGAAGTTAAGAAATAAATAATACCAATCCTACACAAACTCTTTCAGAAAATAAAAGGGGTAACACTTCCCAATTTATTCTGTAAGGCTAGTATTAACCTGATTCCAAACCCAAGCAAAGACCTCACAAGAAAAAAGAAATGCAGACTAATCTCTCTCGTAACCACAAACACAAAAATTAGCGAATCAAACCATATATACAAGTGATAATACATTATGTATTACTTTATGTATGCATCATAAATGATGACAATACATCAGGAACAAACGGGGCAGACTCTGAGAATGTAAAAATTGGTTTAACATGCAAAACTCAATATGCTTCACAATATTAATAGAACAAAAGAGAAAAGATGCACAGAAAAACATCTGATAAAATTCAATATGCTTTCTTGGCAAAAACAAAACAAAACAAAAAAAACTTCTAGGAAGCCAAAAATAGAAAGAAACTTTAAAAACCTGATTAAGGGTATCTACAAACAACAACAACAAAAACAAACAAACTCATACCCAACAGCACACTCAATAGTGAAAGAATTAATTAGGACAGGAACGAAGGTAGGATGTCTGCTCTTATTGTGTCTATTTTACTGAAAGTCCTAGCCAAGGCTAGAAAAATAAATGAAAGACATACAAATTAAGAAAGAAATGAAAATGTCTTAAACATGTATATACGAAGGAAGCCCTACTTCATCTATAAAAACACTACTGGAATTAATCAGTGAATGTAGCAAGGTTAACATAGGAAAGTCAGTTGTATTTCTACCTGCTAGCAGTGAATACTTACACATTCAGTTCAATGAACAACTTCACTTAGGATAACATCAAGAACACTTGGGGATAAATTTAATGAAAGATGTACAAAACCTGTACAATGAAAACTACAAAATATTATAAGGAGATTGAAAAAGACCAAAATGAATGAAAAGATATACCGTGTTCATGGATTGGAGGACTTAATATGGTTAATATGTCTGTCCTCCTCAAACAGATCTATAGATTCAATGCAATTCCAATTAAAATTTTGATTGAGGTCGGGGCGCCTGGGTGGCTCAGTAGGTTAGGTCTCTGCCTTCAGCTCAGATCATGGTCTCAGGGTCCTGGGATCGAGCCCCATGTCGGGCTTTCTGCTCAGCAGGGAGTCTGCTTCCCCCTCTGTCTCTGCCTGCCTCTCTGCCTGCTGTGATCTCTCTCTCTTAAAAAAAAAAAATTTGATTGACGTCAACATTGACAAGCTGATTTACAAACCTATATGAAAAGACAAAGGACCAAGAATATCGAAGGCAATTTTGAACCATAAGAGCAGTTGATGGACTTTAACTATTTGGTTTTAAGATTTATTATAAAGCTACAGTGATCAAGACAGTGTGTGTTTGGCACATAATTAATGGAATAGAATGGGGTCCACAGTCATATGGCCCATTAGTTTTTGGCAAAAGCACTGGGGGAAATCAATGTGAAACCCCTGTGCAACCATTAAAAAGACTAAAGTTTTTAAAAGACAGATCATAGGAGCGCCTGGCAGACAGAGTTGAAAGATGCAACACCAGATCTCAGTCATGAGTTCAAGCCCCACGTTGGGTGTAGAGATTACTTAAAAATATAATCTTTAAAAAGAAAAAAAAAGATAATAATGTCCTCGATGATACAGAGCAACTAGAACTATTACACATTGCTGGTGGGAGGACAAAATGGTATGGCTCTTTGCAAAACACTAAGGTGATATCTTTAAAAGTTAAACATACACTTACACCACGTCCCAGCATTTCCATGGACACAAAGACTTTGTATCTGTCTTCCCATACAAAGTCATAGCGTAGTAACATTAGTCATAGTAGCTCTGAACTGGAAGCAATCCAAATATCCATCCACCAGTAAATGGATAGAGAAATTGTGGTCTATCCACCCGGTGGTATACCACTCAGCAATAAAAGGAATGAAACATTAGCACATGTAATAACGTGAGCAGTCTCGAATCATGCTAAATGAAAGACCTCCAACATAAACAGATGTGGGGGGGGGCACAAGGAAGTGTTCTAGGGAAGGCAACTGTTTCCCATCGTGATTGTGGTGATGGTCCCCAACAGAATACAAAGTTGTTTAAACTATACACTAAAAAGATGAATTTGATTGAGTATAATCATAGCCAGTGGAAAAAACTTCACAAGAAAATGGTGGTATCCCTAAAGGATTACTAATGGCAGACTTACCCTCTTGCTATAATCAACAAGAAACTAGACAAAATTTATGGGGGGGAGCCCATATCTTTTTTTAAAGATTTATTTCTTTGTTATAGAGAAAGCGCCTTAGCTGGCAGGAATGGGAAGTCGAGGCAGAGGGGAGAGAGAGAGAGAATCTCAAGCAGACTCCCTGAAGAGCTTGGGGCTTGATCCCACAGTCCTGAGATCATGACCTGAGCCAAAGTCAAGATTCAGATGCTTTAACTGACTGAGCCACCCAGGCGCCCCAAAACCCCATGTTTTTAAGACACTGAGTAACAGGCCACATAGCACTGAGATCCCTGAGAGGGCAAAAATGCTTGATCTCCTGGCCTCCCTGCCTGGACTAACTTTCCACATCATAGCGCAGGAAGCAGGGAACCCAGGTAGCGAGCCAGCGTCGCCGAGCTAAGGAGACAGAGAGGGCAGATTGCAGACGGAAGTGGCTGGAATTTGCGGAGGTGGGAACTCTGCAGAGAACCAGCTCCAGAAACCAGATAGGAATCTGCTCGAGTCTCCGACTAACCGTGAAGCCGTGAGTGCGTGCACAAGGTGAGAGTCCACCAAGCAAGACAAGGAACAGCTATCAAAGAGCTGTGACCTTGACCCTCCCGTGAGGTGAGGAGATGTTTGAGCCCAGGCCAGCCAGATGGGAGAGATACCCGCCACGGATGAAAACAACCGTATGGCAAGCAAAAGAAGCCAGACCGAGAAGAGACTACATACCTTGTAATTGCCTTTCTACGTGATTTCTAGAAAAGGCGAAAATGATAGAGGCAGAAAGTAGATCGGTATTTGTCCAAGGCTGAGGGGGAGGCATAGGCGGTGACTGCAAATGGACACTAGGGAAATCTGGGGGGATAATGGCCGTATATTCTGAAATGGGGATGTCGTGATGATGACACAGCTGGGAAAGTCTACCCAACTCATCAAACTGTTAGAGGAAAAAGGCTGGTGGTGCGCTGTCGGGCCCCGGGCGATCGGAGCACCTGCCCATGACCGCAAGTGTGTATGTGGCCGGGGCTGGCCATCAGGACTTGAAGTCGACCCAGCCCTCCGCCGGAACAACAGCAGTTCCCCATAAGATGGAAAGAATGCGTCTGGGCTTGAGCACGAGCAAGGCCAGAGGGCAAAGGTAGCACCAGCAAGTTGCCCGAACTCATGCCCCCATGGCTGATACACTGGCACCTGTCCCTAAGCTCTCCCCACCTCTGCCACATGGGTGGGAGGCTCTTAGGATCGGGAGGAGAAGGGCCCCCACCAGCTTGGTTCCCTGGTGGGATTGTTTGGTGCAATCTTCATTTCTGGTGGGCGTGGTCACGAATCATTACCAATTTAGTGGCTTTGAAACAACACAAACTTAGTATCTTCCGGGTCTGGACCTGGGAAGACTGAAATGGGTCTCCCTGAGCTCACATGGTATTGATGGGCGCAGGCCCGCGTTCCTTCTAGAGACTCAGGAGGTGGGGCGGGGGGGGTGTGCGGCGGGATCTGTTTCCTTGCCTTTTCCAGGTTTAGAGGCCACCTGTGTCCCATGGCGTATGGCTCCTTCCTCTCCAGAGCCAGCAAGCATCGGTCTGGAGGGTTGAGGCCCTCATGCACTGACCTCCCTCTGGTTCTTGGCAACCCATGTCCCATCTCCTTTTCTGTTGCTCACACGGACTCTCACTTTGCAAGAACCCTTGTGAGGCCACTAGGCCCACTCATGTCATTCAGGATCATCCCCCATCTTGAGTCACCAACCCTGATGTCATCTGCAAACTTAGGTGCCTCTTTGCCAATTAAAATGTGCAATTTAACCTATTCACGTTTTCCAGGGATTAGGGCGGGGCCATCTCTGGAGGGCCGCTCTCCTGCTTACTGCCTTTGGTATGAGGGTGCAAGCCGAAAGAGGGGTGAGGCTATAAGGCAGCTACCTCCAGGAGTGGCCCGGAAAGACAGTGGTGAGCCGACGTGTGAAGGGACAGAGCTTTGGGTGGTGGGCCTCGCAGGCATTTCAGGGGGAGAGAGAAATGGCCCCAAGTAGGACTATGCAGAGACTGAGGAACTGGGGCACAGGGCTTGGTGGCCTGGTCTGGGGCCTGAAAGAACACTGGGGACGAGAAGAGCTAGGGAAGAAGAGGTGAATGAATCTAAAACAATGAGCACCAAGAAAAAAGATGTTTGTGTCCCATCTGCCCGCCAGGAAGTCTCCGACACAGGAACGGCCCTAAACAGCCAAGCAGAGAGAATGACTTCGGCGACCAGCCCTTGTCATCAGCTACCCTGAATGGACGCCATAGTCTCGTGAGCTGATGAGCCATGGTGGCCGGGATGGAGACTAGGTATGGGCCCAGCTGCACAGGGCAGGGGAAGGGGGAAGGGGATGGAAGCCTGCATTAAGGCTGACCCACCCACTACCCCCACCAGCGTCCCATCTTCGCCCTGCCCAGCCCTGCCTCCTGGACTCCCCACAGGCGTCGATCCCGAGAACACTTCCCAATAAGCCGCACCCAGCTCTCTGTCCCCAGCTCCCAGGGGAACCCAACCGGGGACAAGATACTCAGTAACTCTTTGTTGGATGGAACTGAACTCACCTGACTCCGTTGTGTCCTTCTGTCCTCTGTCCTCTGCAGCGGTGGCACCTGCCCAAGGCTGAGGATCCAGGTCTCCAAGGATGCGCTTCCTTCCTGGATGAATGACTGAGCCCAGAAAAACCCCTGCTACCTTCCCACCTCAGGGCCTTAGTAACTCAGCCCACAAAGCTTGTCATCGGCACAGGAGACACCTGCTCCCAGCGTGGGTGACATCACCTTGCCAAAGATGGCATCCAGAGTTGGGGGTGGGCGTCACCGTTGAACACGACGAGTGGGTAGTGAGCAGGGACAGGAGGCCGTCAGTGTACTTTCCCTTCAGGGGTCTCCGCAGACCACCCTGTCCAAGCATTCCCGGCCACGAGTTTGGCATCTTCCTTTCCTGGCACTTAACACAGCGTAGAATGATTTAATACAGTCATCGATTTACACGTGCGTGGTCTGCCCTTCTGAAGCACATGCTTCACGAGGGGGGGACCTTGTCTGCCGTGTTGGTTATCACACCCGTAGCGCCTAGGGCAGCACCTGGCCCTGCCGATGCATGCTCCTCAACCGCCCGCAGGCTGTGGAACCCCAGGGCCATTGATGAGCCTCTGGTTCCTCATTCTGCGAAGTGAGCGTGCAGGGGGCTGTTGTGAGGATACCGGGGAGACCCGGGAACAAAGCTCTGAGCGTGGCGCCCACATAGGCACACGCATGCTTGGGTGGGGGCAGCCCGGAGCCCCTGCGTGAACCAGGGGCAGAGCCATCTGCTGGGGGTGGGGGGGAGATGTTGGAGTTTGGAAACCGATGCTGAGAAGAGCGGGAGGCGGGGCTGTGGGGAGCCAGCAGCTGACTCCGGGCACCACGGCTTTGTGGGCACCAGACATCCTTGGTGTGGGATTTCCTCCGCTGGAGCGCAGAAGCTGGTGCAGGGCAGAGAAGACAGGTGACTGGCAAATCCCCACGGGAGCGGGGCCGGATGAGCCGGGCGGAAGGACGAAAGGGCAAAGCAGCTGAGGGCCCTGGCAAGCCAACGCCTGCGAGGATGTCCTGTGTGGCCTGGAGGTCTGCAGACGGGGAGTCCGGAGGCGCTGGTCCGCCTGGGAAAGTCCAGGGAGTGGAGCTCGGGGTGAGGTCAGTGGGGGGTGTGGTGGGCCGGAGGCGGGAGCAGACTGGCAGCTTCGGAAGCTGTGGTCAGCGAGTGGGATCCCGGAGTGCAGTTGGAGCCGGCGGGGTGATGACAAGGCCCGGGCTGTGGGCGGCCGGAGGGGAGCGGAGGTGAAGGTCATGGGCCAGGAGGAGGGGTGGGGAGCATTGCACGGAGCTGGGGGCCCTTCCCGTCTCCTCCGCTCTCTTGCTTCCCTTCCTCTCTGGGGCGCTGCTGCCTGGTTTCTGGGGCTCTGCCCAACCTCCTGATGACTCACGCATGGGCCCCTCCGGCCCTCACCTCTTCGCTCAGTTCCGGTGGTTCCGCTTTGCCCCTCCACCTGCCGCGGGGGCGAGCTCTCACCGCCTCCGACGGCCCAGCGTTTCTCAAACGGAGCTTGTTTTCTTTCTACCAAATCCTTCCCTTCCCTAACCACCCTGTCATTTTCTTCCCAATCCCCCAATTTTTTTTTTAAGATTTTATTTATTTATTTGACAGACAGAGATCACAAGTAGGGAGAGAGGCAGGCAGAGAGAGAGAGAGGAGGAAGCAGGCTCCCCGCCAAGCAGAGAGCCCGATGCGGGGCTCGATCCCAGGACCCTGGGATCATGACCTGAGCGAAAGGCAGAGGCTTTAACACACTGAGCTACCCAGGCGCCCCCAATCCCCCAATTTTTATGTCACTCATTTCCTCTCCTTCTTTGCTGGTTTCGCTCCCGCCGTCCTCCACGACAGAGCCTCGTGAATTATTCTGTCCATAACTATTGTACGCTAATCCCCTTCTTGCAATTTGCAGGGCTAAAATCTGACCCAGAGAACGGGCAGCGCAGATCTGAGAAGTGAGGGTGGAGAAATGGGCTGAGTCCATGGTGGGGGGCCGGGGGCTGCGAGGAAGAAGTCCTGGGATGGGGTAGAAACCGCTGACGGCTGCACAGCCGGGCTGATGGGGGTCCTCAGCGGGGCTCGGCCAGCTCCATGGGGGGCCGCACACACGCCTGACAGTCATGGGTACCCGCCGTTCCCTGGCTCCTCTTCTGAGAGAACTGGTCCAGCCGTAGCCGTATCCACAGGGCACCGCATGGTGTGATAGGCTCTGGGCCGGAATTAGGTCCGGCTGCAGCCCCGATGAGCCACTCACCCAGCTTCTGAGTCTCCGTGTCCTCCTCCGTCAGATGGGGTTACGAATATCCACTTTGTCCCCGGCACAAGGCTGTTGGGAGAATCAAATAGGGTGACGCGTGTGAAGGACCTTGTAAATGAGGGTGTTTTAGTCTCCAGCAAGCTCGCCAGTGCTCGTCCTGGCTTGCTAACAGGTCCCTGCTGCCAACACGGGCTCCTTCAGTCTGGGTCCAAGGAGAACCCTCTCCCTTCCATGCTGCTGTGCACGTATCATTCAGAACCCGCGTAGTGCAGGCTGGCCCGTGCAGACGGTCGCGAGGCAGGAGCTCTGGAGTGAAGCGGCTCGTGCCCAGACCCCTGTCTCTAGCCAGCAGTTGTGTTCCTGGACATGCAATCACATGGATGTGACTCAGTTCTCACGGCTGAAGGGTGGGGATGGACAGTGGAGCTAGGACCCTGTCATGAGGGAACTGTGAGCATTTAGCGGGCGGGCCTGGGGGCTCTGAGAACAGAGCTCGGCACACACAGGGAGTGCCTGGTCCTTTCAGCTGTTATTATCATCAGACCTTTCACGAGTTCACCCCACCGCCCGACGGTCATCCACACGTTCCCCCAAATGCACAGAGATCTCTGTCATCTGCCTTCTTGGGATAGTCACACAACTTGACGTTCCGGGCTGAGTGTCCATGGCTGGACCCCCGTCCGCAGTGACCCTTCCCCTTCCTCAGTGTTGCCCAGCTTTGTTTTCTCTTACTTTTGTGCTACATAGAAACCCCACCAAGACAAGCAGAAACACCCAGGAAAAAAAAAAAAACATCAACTAACTGGTCATGTGTCACTTTGGCCTCTGGGGGAGGAGACCTCGGTGGGAGATGTGGCCCAGGAAGTGAGGCCTGGGTGGAGAAGGGGTGGAGCAGCCCCCGGACCCTCCCTCGCTGTCGCCTAAAGGCCGTGTGCTCTGTGCAGGCATCTCTCCCTGCTGCGTCCAAGCAGCTGCACACTCCTTTCCTTGCACCTGGGGCGCTCGCCAGCCCAGCCCGGCCAAGGTCCCCCTTACGACGCAGGTAGACAGGGGCATCCCCACTGGAGCCCCCAAGCCAGCCCCTTGCCAGCCCCAACGTTCCTCTCTGCGGACACACGCCTCCCAGCCGTCCTCGCTTTTACGGTTGAAATTGTTTCCTGCCTCCCGTGTCTGTGCTTCGGATATTTCTTTCCTTTGTTCCTTTCCCTCAGTGTCATCGACCCTGAACACCGAACATCCAGCCACACGCTTTGTTACGTGGCGCCGGGGACAGAGCGGTGGCAGATTCTCGGGGTTCGCAGTAGAGAAGGCGAGACATAAGAAGCAGCTGGCGTTCCTAGGCAACCGTGAGAAAGAAGATGTTTGGGGGGCGAGGTGCGGGGGACAAACAACATGCCTGGGGGTGGGGGGCAGGACCGGCCACAGTCCCTCCTCGAGAGGCGCCACAAGAGGTTCAGCAAGCGGGGCTGGCCTCTTGTTCTCTGGCACTGCAACCAGCGGAGCTGCCCCACGAAGGGCAGGGGGAGTTCATCCTGGAAGCAGGCGCAGGGAGCAAAGAGGGAAGGCCATTTAGCAGAAAAGCAAAAACCTCTGTCATGGGGAATTTTCGAATGTTTGTGCAGAGAAGAGGAAAGCGGGAAGTCCGTCCCCGGTCAGGGGCAGCAAGCGAGCCCGTCATTTGAGGCCATGGAGTGCCACCTAGTGCCCATCTGAGGAAGTGCGCCCTGCTTAGGGGACAAGCTGAGGCCGGTAGCTTCTTAGAGCTCAGGATGCGGAGGGCAAGGAGAACCTGGGCCAGGAGCTCACCTCCCCAAGCTCACCTTACCCCACGCTAGGAGGACTCTGGACCCCGGTCCCAGACACCAGTGGCGAGACTCCAGACCAGAACCTCTGTGTCCGTTGGGAAGCACGGGAGGGTCCTTGGTTCCACTCCCATGTTCTGGGTTCCTGAGCGCAGCCAGCCCCCGCTCTGGCCGTCCTGCCTGCCCTCCCTGTGGAGCCGGGGCGCGTGTGGAGGAAGGACAGCCTCCCCGGGGCAGGGGGTCCACCTTCAAACTCTCTGTTTTGCCGCCAACAGAAGACTAGCTCCGATCACGGATGCTGGGGTATCAGCACGGCGCTTTGCCGGGGAGAAGTGCTCCAAGAAAGATCTACCGCAGGAGAGAGCCCTGGGTCTTGAGTTGGACTCTAGCCGGGTCTGAACAGAAGCACCTTGGGGACGGGAGCTGAGCAGTTCTTCTAGAAGTTTCTCCCTTTCCTTTGGCCTCTCTGCGATTCTACCCCATTTGTCTTTGTTTCCAGTCTGGAGCACTTCAGAATAATTCTTTTTATTCCGTACCTGCAAAGAGTTTCTACCTTCCCTGTAAATACTGTCATTTGGGGCTAAATGTGCCCAACTTCCTTCATTCTTTAGACCAGTGACTCTCCACCGAGGACGATTTTGCCCCTCAGGGGACATTCGTCTGGAGACCATTTGGTTGTCAGACCTGGAAGAGCGAGGCTGCTGCTGACATCTAGTGGGCAGAGACCCAGACGCAGCTCACATCCTGCAGGGCTTGGACGGCGCCCCCCCCCCCAATCCCCCAACACACAAAGACCGATCCAGCCCCAAACGCATTCGTGCGGAGCTTACAGAAACTTACCTGGGAGTTCTGAGACTTCTCAGCATTCCAGTCCCTTAGGGGAACGTTTTCCATTTGTCGTGGATATTTCTACCATCCTACGGAGTGCCCAGGACAGAACCCCTGACCAGCCTGGGCACCTTGGGGGTGTACCTGCCAGACACCTCTCAGCGGAGCCAAAAGTCTACATCAGTCTCCTTAGCAATCCTTTGCTCATGCAGTTGGCACATTTCTGAACAAAGCACTTACCAGCTCAACCACACATATGACTAAAACCCAGACGCATACTACCTAGAGAAGCTAGTACTATATTTACACACACAGAGAGATGTTGGGTAAAATGAACATTCCTATCAGATGGATTCCGCTTTAAATAATTACTATTATATAACTATGGTGTTTTTTTTGTTTTTTGCTTTTTTGTTTTTTTTTTTGAACCGTTCCCCTCGACAAAGAAATGGTGGAGCCCGGCTGGAGCTCTGCAGGGCAGACAGAACAAAGAAAAAAAAAAGATGCTTGTCAAGTAAAATATGAAAGGCGTGCTCCAAGCTCCCCTAATTACATCTTGGAAGGGAAGCTTTGTCCTAGTGACATTCAGGATCATTTTTCATAAGCTCAGGTTACCCTCTTGAAGATTTTTAGGAAGTTTCATGATACGGAGACGTTGTTGAAAAATTGGCTGCTTGACTTCTGCTAAGCAATCAGATTGGGAGATCGAATCCGTGCCTGCCCGCTTAGCTTCGAGCCCCGCCAGTTATCTCGGGCGAAATGAGCTGGCAGTTTAACTTGGACTTTTGGACGGTTTAACCCTGATCTTCTGTGTGTGGTTTTCACAGAGGCTCTCCAAGAAGGCTTGGCTGAAGGTGCAGATTGAGTCTGAGATAGCTGACGTGGTCTGGGGCATAAACATCCCAGCATTTAGGGGACAACAGACGTGGTTGTCATCTTCATACACGAGAAGCGGAGAAAACAGAATCGCTTTCGCCAGACCCTCAGGTCTTTCCTTTAGAATATAAAATTCTGAAGTAAATTGTGGGTTCCTCTTGCCCTGCCCTGAATTTTAAGTGTTGGACTGCTTAAACTATCATTAAAACTTAATGAAATTAAACTCGCTTGGCTCTGCGGAATCCCGATGTACACACACCTGTTTTTATGCTCGTGGAGACTCTGGCGGGGGCTGTTTTTGTATGGGGTCAAGACAGTAAGTAGACTTCCTGTTTCTGCGCTAGGTCTTCATTCTTGGGAATGGGAGTGTCTAGCAAATAGGAATATATTATAAATCACATTTTTAGTGAGAATGACAAAGCTTAGTAACCCTCGCCTTAGGGAACCTGTCCAATTTGTCAGTTAAAATTTAGCCTTCTGATATAAAACGAGCCCATTCATGTTGTGTGAGGGCTGATTCCCCGCGGAAAGAATCTGTTTGGGAGCTGCCAACAAAGCAGAATGTTAGTAACGTGGGCGCAGTACGTGGACCTCTGCAGAAAGCTTTGCAGCCGTTCCTCAGTTTACCGTGCAGCCCCCCATCTCCCATCCCCCCCCCAGTCTCACAGCGGCAGGCGGATGAACCTCTGAAAACACAGGGTCCCCATCTAGGGGAATTTCTGGGTTGCAAAATGAGGACACAGATTAGAATCTGTTACTTGCACGAAGGGGAGAGAGCAAATATCCAACCTAAAAGCAAGGACCCAAGTACAAAGCATTTCACTGGAAGGCGAGGGAGAAGACAGGCACACTTCCGTCCACGTTTGGGTCGAGACTAGACAGACCCTTCTGGGATGGGAGGAGGAGTGGGGGTTGATCCCGAACCCTATCACTTGGTGCTCGGAGAGCGTGCGGTGGACGGGGTCTGGAAGCTGTCGTGCGAGGGGACTTCATGCTTAATCTCAACACGACTTTGGGGAGCAGAGCGGATGTGGTCTCTAGGCCCACAGCTCCAAGCACTTTGCTCCCTCCGTGCCCCAGACGTGTGGTCTCCACACCCAAGCCCAGGGGAGCCCAGCCCCGGCGGCTCTGTGTGCCCGGTGCGGGCGGCTCCTGCCCACCCGGCCATTGCCAGGGACGGCACCAGCCCCACGCCCAGGCCACCTGTCACAGGCTCTGGCACCCGCAGGGTGGCTGAAACCACACTTTCCTGGACCCCACCCTGGGGCCTTCGGAGTCAGGATCTCCGTGTCCCGGTGACTCGGCTGCTCACTCCTTCAGGAACCACAGAGCAGACACTGGGGGTTTTGTGCAGTCGGACCTCCAGCTTGGCCGTCCTCACACCGGGGGGCTCCCCTGCGACCTCGGGGAACAGCCAAAACGTAGGCTGGAAACCACGGAAATGTCCAACCAGAGAGAGCCCCGCAGGTGGGGTCCCTTCTGGGCCCCGACACATCCCCGCGGAGCCTCCCAGACCCGCCCCCTGCCCCCTCGGTCTCCTCCACCTCCGACGGCTGAGTGCCCTTCCGATGTGGGCCTCTTCCAGAAGGTCGGAGAGTCTACAGTATTGACTGCCCCTTTGAAGGCAGGGCACCCCAAGAAGAGAAAACCCACAGAACTTCCTAGGCCCTGCCCCGGCCCCTGGGTTTAAGGAGGCTTAGGACGGTTTTACCCTCAGAGACCTCAGGACCTGACAATGACCTTTCCTCCTTGCTTGCCTATGGAGCTCTCCAAGGACCAAGAGTATTGATGGGGAGCATGGGGTAGGGAAAAGAGAGACTCCCTCTCTCCCTCCTGCTGCCCCACTGTGCCCCGATGTCCAAGGACAGCCACCACCCTGCACTCCCCCACCTTCACCGCCTCACTCCCTCAGCTTCTCTTCATTCTTCAAGACCTACCTCAAAGGCCACCTCCTCCAGGAAGCTTTCCCTGGTTTCATCCTTATAGCATGAACTACCAGAGCCTCTCTGCTCCCACCTGGGTTTCCAGGCACCTGTAGCTCACCCACGACCTTGGCTGCGGCTTTCCTGTCTCCTTTCCCCCAGCGCGTCCCTGAGAGGACCGTGTTTATTTAACTTGGAGACGTTTCTGACACGCCTCTCCTGGTCGGCATTTCACGAAATGGTTCTCACCATGGGGGTCCAAGCTGGGCCTCCGGCATGAGACTCTCTCCAAACCTGCTGGGCAATGCGACACAAGCGCTTTCTCCTCTGGGGCCTGCAGAGAAGGGGCGGCAGGGACGAGGCCTGAAGCACCGCCTCAGTTAAAGGTCTGTTGAGGGTTTGAATGCTCCCAGCACCCAGACCAGGAGCCACAAAGTGGCACGTCGCCCACCAGGCTGACCCCTGCTTCCCCGGTTGCTCTAACATCCGCGATGCTCACTGATCCACCGGGGGGGAGAGGGGGGTGCCCCCCAACAGCCATGACAGGCAGACTCTGTGCTGACCCTGGCCAATGGAGGCGGAACAGAGGCACAGAGAGGTTAAGCCACGTGCTCAGGTCACACAGCTCAGGTGGACGGAGCACCGTGGGCTTGTCCTGCTGTTGGCCAGTACTCCCTGTTCCCCGGGCTTGGCCGTGCGGCAGAGGGCCTGTCCCCAGCTTCACACTTGCTGGGTGGCAAGGATCACAGACACCATTCAGACCAGGCACTTGCAATCCTGGGGGAAGGAGGAGGCAGTGGTGAAGAGGGTTTCTACGAAGGTGGTCTGGATCTACCAGGAGGGCCAGAGGCAAAACCCAGCTGGGGCAGTTCACCTCTCGCTAACCTTGGCGGTGACCCCCGGGCCTGGTGGGCGCAGGAGGAGAAAACACTGACTCACTCGGGCGCCTGGAATAATAGGAAAGCAGAGACACTCCCTCCCGGCGCGACCACAGCCTCCGGCCCGGCCACGTCCCTCCCAGGTCTGCATCAACACGGGGACCTTTCCCATCTCCGCAGCACCCCTGCCATGGGTGACTCACGCCTCCTCCCGGACCCGTCTGTGAGCCACGAAATCTGGACATCATCCCGGCTCAGAGAGCGTGGCTTTACCTCTACTCTGATCTGTTTGTCAAAAGGAAAGGTTGCTTTGTGTTTAAGTCAAACTCTCCTTAATGCATTTTCCATTCTCTACAGAAACCACAGCCACCCATTTAAAACACACACACACACACACACACACACACACACACCACGAAGCACACGTCCCTTGCCTGGCTGACCATTTTCTTTGATCCATTAAAATCCAAGAGCCAGTCCTCCTTCGTCTCTAGAGCGAGGCTGAGAGGGAATAATTACCCATAAAGTGGCCATCCGAGTGTTTGCTCTGTGATGAAAGAAAACTTTTGAGAACTCGGAATAGAGAAGGAATATGTAAGCCACTCCAGACCCCATCAATAATAATATAATGAATTAATGATTTACTCAAGTTTTATATGTCTATTTGCTTTGCGATTCATAAGCACGGAGCGTTTCCTTAGTAACCTTGACATTGGACCAAACTTCATCTCTCTGGGAACTGAAGGGCACCTCTCAAGGAAAGGCTCACAGCTTCTCTGGCTTTTTTCAGTGTTTGCAAAAGAGAAAATGATGAATGGGTATTTTCTGAAGGAGGCATTTCTCATCTTTCCCTTCCTTCCCATTATCACGGAGATCTGACATCTGAAACACCTACCGTATCAACCTCTAATTCCACCCCCTCCTCCCACACAATGCCTTCAGTCTTAACCAAATAACATCGCTTTCACTGTTGTGTGTCATTAATTTTTGGATGTGTAGCTGCGGACACACACACACACACGCACGCCATCGACGTCTTACCAGCAAACACCAATGACTGTTTTCTCAGTCGACTTAAAAATTATGTCAGCACTCTCCGTGCTGGGCCTCGTACGGGACTGTGCGGTAGGCTGAGTAAGTACGACACAGGGTAGGTCCAGGGAGATGGAAGTTTCTGGATGTGTCACCTAGAAAGCCCATTTATCCACAACAGCTCAAGTGGCAGCGAATCCTGTTTCTTTGGCGTGAACCCTTGCAGAGGAATCTGGTCAGACGGACGAGAGTCAGTGCCTCGGAATTGGATGTCTATAGACTGAGACCCATGCCCAGCTGGGTAACATTTTCTTTGACCTGCCGCTGTGGTCAAGAATCTTCTTGCGAGGAGGATTTTGTTATTTCCTTTTGGGGTACAGTTTTCGAAAGAAAGGGAAGAAGTGGGGTAAAGGGGACCTTCTTGCTGGGGAAAAAATCAAAGGAGGGAGTCCGTGTTTTCTAGCGACCAGGAGACCAGGCACTGAGGACGGTTGCCCCATCAACGAACGCCTTTCCGTGTCAGACGCTTGTCCTCTGAGGTCGCTGCCCTGTCTCGGATCTGAGAAGCACGGGTCGCAGTCATGTGAGGCTTTGTGGTGAGCCTGGCTCAAGGCGGGAGCCAAAGGGAGGCATCCTGGGGGGGGGGGGGGGGAAGACACATCCCTGGGCCTTGGAAAGCCCCTGGCCTGACCGGTTAGATCCCGGACAGCAGTAAAACGGGGTGCTGTGAGAGACGGGGGAGCACAAAGGAGTGAGGGCTTTCTTGGCCTGAGGGCTTTGGAAGGGTGTTTCCTGGACCCAGAGGTTGAGGAAGGCCTCAGCGGGTGTGCGAGTCAGGACAGGAGACGTTGTTTTATGGCCAATATCAGAGTCCAAAGCCAAAGCAATCACGTGCCTTCCCGGGTCGGCAAGATTCCCCCACAATCCAACACCTCGGCGGGGTTACCCACCCTGCCCCATCCCTCCCATGGGCTCCTCTCCTGGCACTTGTCAAAGCTGGTGAGGATCTCGCTTCTCAGATACACAGCACTCAGCTAGTCTCGCAGATATGGAATAATAACTTGGGGTGAGTGGCCCCAGTTCTTGCCACGAGGGCCGGCAAGGCTGGGCTACACGGCAGGGAAGGAGCGCTAACGAAATGGCCCAATTCTGCTGACCCAGGTGTCCTGTTGGTCTGAAACTCGTTGGGGATCTGAAGTTTAAGGTGGGACATGTTAGAATATCCTGAATGGAATCGAGTTGGCCAGGGGGCCCAAATCATGAGAAACCACCAAAAATTACACTTTTTTTTTTTTTTTTTTAAACCAAACATGGCTCTCCCTTGTCTACAGTCTGACCCAGGTTTTGAGGGAGAAGCCCAACTTGCTTGAAGGCCTGTAAAGGAACCCGAGACCAACCTGTCCTACCTCCCACCCACTCAAGTTTTCCAGTAAAAGTGTGACCAAGGCTCTTTACAAACTGTTCCCATGACAGGGCGGCCGACCTGCACCCGGGAGCCGGGCAGGTGGACAGGGCGTCAGAGCTGGCCTGCAGCAGAGAGGGGCTGGGGTAGCACCGTCCACCCTTGCCAGACATCATCTGCCTCTCCCCACCTGACCTTCAGCCCCAGAGCCGGGAAGTGACACCGTGGAAGGCTCTAGAAGCTTCCGGAACCACATCTCCACGCCCTTCAGAAATGAAATGCCTGGCTTCTCTTGATTGTGTTCTGAAGGGCTTAAAAGAAAAGTCAAACCCAGCTGTTTAAAATCCCTTCGCAAATAGAATGTTCCCTGTCTTACTGCTGTTCGTCTGGTTGGGTTCAAGTCAAGCCAAGGGGGCATCTCAAACATTTCTTTGCGTATTGGGAGGCACACACGAGGGGGTTTCGGGTCCTCTCCAGAGGACGGAGGTCGCCTGCTGCTTATTTGCCCTATCGTCAAGCAGGCCCCTTTCGGGGCTCCCACCATGGGGATTTCCGGGGAGCACAGTGGGGGTCCGGCTCGCAGATCGCTGCCCAGCCCCCGCCACCCAGAAGGAGGGCCAGTCACTTACTGATTTTCCCTGGGATCCCCCTCTCTTTTTTCGCAAGACCCCATTGGGTGAACCTCAACTGGACATTTAAAAAGAAAGATCCGCGGTAACCAAGGCAGGGGGTTTTAGGACACAGTGTCTATCTGAGATACATCTGAGAACATATGGTTTTCAAAAGATCGAGAAGCTCTAGAGCATAAGGGTGAGGGGCCGAGAGCCTGGCCCTGCCTGGTGACCCCGGTGGCTAATGCCGTGCTGACGCCACGGCCCGCTCTGGGCCTCAGTCCGCCCTCCGCCACTGTGCTGTAGGGCTCTGGCCTTCTGCTTGCCTCTCCCCATCCTTGTGCCCATGACCTGGTGTCCACGTGTTGGGCCAGGCTGGTCTCACCGTCAGCATTTCTGGGAGTCAGAGCCGCCGCTCCCAGGACGCAGCAGTGGGCTAGCTGACTCCTTCTCGGGTCTGAGACATCCCTCACGGAGTCTCCGTGTCTGTGACTAATATTCTCCAGGGTTGACCCTGAACTACACGCTAAGGTCGCTTCTCAAGACAAAACAATAGCAGCACACTCTGGCTTGGGAGGCTGGAAGTTAGGTCACCATCCGGGGCTATCTGGGGGTCAGGAAGACAAACACCGGTGCCCCCGGCCACCCACCCCTGCCCCCACGGGAGGGAATACAGCCTGCACACAATGCCTTCCTGTTTCCATCGCCTGCTCTGGGGCGACGAAGAATCACTTTCAACATGGAGTCAGACAAAGGAAAATTAGACAGCTTGTCCCTGACCCACGGGGCAAAGGGCAGGTTGGGTGCTTCTCCAGTGGGGGGCAGGATGGTGAGCGGCCAAGGCAGGACTTGGTCTGGTCTGCCGGGTGGAGGACGCCAGGCCAGGGACGCACGGGCCCCTACAGGCAGCGCCCACGAGGCCTGGCTCCTGCATCTCCCTCTGCGAAGCTGGAGCTCCTTCTTCCCACGACTCTGTCCTCCTCTCGCCTTCTGCCTCCCACTCTCTAGCAGTGCACGCTTCCTGTACTTCTCGCTCTGCTGATCTCCACAGACAGGAGCTCTCTCTTGGGCTGGGAACATTCCTTTTCAGTGTGTTCTGTTCTTGTTTTATAAATGTTACTGTCTCCACCCTTCTTGCTCGGGGTCCTCACCAGCCGTTTCTGGGGCTCCTGTTGTTTCGCCCTGGCCTGGTCCCTTAATCTGCTGTCACTTAGGGATTCTCCTGTCTGTTGGCTTCGGTCCTGATACACCCGAGCTGGCCCAGCCCTACGCCCAGGGAAGGCCTGAGCAGCAGGTCTCAGGTGGGAGCCACCAGTGGACAGTGGCTCCCGGGTGTCAGAATATGGAAAGCTGGTCTTTAGGGAAGAATTTGGGGAGAGAAGGGGGGGCAGGCGCCAAACCACCTGGGGTTCTCGGTGAGTGTGGGGGCTGACTGTTCTGAAAACCGGCTTTGAATTTCTCTTGGGGAGCCCCGTGCTCAGTCAGCTTCCACCAGGCACAGCCTGGGCGTCGCTACAGCTTCGGACGGCTCTGTGTTCTGATTTGTAAGGAGGTAATTCCAGTTATTTTTCGCGAACCCAGCTCCCTCCGGTCTGTGTCGCAGCTGCCTTCCCCGGGCTCTGCAGCCGCCATGTGCACTGCTCATCTGACCACCGCCAAGTTTAGGGGCCTTCCGCCAGGGCTGCAGGACCAAGGGCCGGCTCATATGAGCGTGCCGCTCATACACGATGCCCTGCTCTTCCTTCCTCCATCCTTTGTCTGCTGCACAAATTCTCTCCAGCGCTTCCTCAAGGACAGACCATGTGTGGTTCCTCCTAATTGCAATTTACCTCATTTGCATGTGGCTTGTTCATTATAATTCCCTGAACCCAAGCAGCCGCGTTGCCAGGGCAACTGAGACCGCACTTCCCAGCCTGCTCAGGGCTGTCTGGGAGACCCTTGGCACCGTGTGGTCCGGCTCCAGCTGCGCTCCCCTCCCCCCTCCCAGAAGGCATGGTCTGCAGGAGCCTCCTGCCTGCTTTGTCTGTCTCTCCACAGGGGCTCCGTGACCTTTCCGTGTGCCCAGACTCGCGTGTCCCGCTCCCCAGCTCGGAGCCTTCCCCCCTCCCCCCGCCCAGCGAGCCCCATTTGATCCATGCCAGCTGGGCTCACCTCGGGGGGGTCTCCTGATGTCCAATGAGATGACGTGCCTGATGCACCGATCACGCAGAATCCTCGGGACCCGTGAGGACAGTTACCTGTGGTCACGCTCCAGCAGGTCTCCACGCCACACCAGGAACTCGCCCCACGTGTGTTGTCTCACGGAGACCTGTGCCGCGCCTCTGCCTGCGTAGACGACCCCCCCTCCAGCCTCTCCATCTGCTCTCGCTCCAGCTCCCAGCCACCGGCATCTGTGCCTGGGGCGGGGGCCAAACACTTTCTCCCCTTCCAGCAGCGTTCGAGGTGGAACTCAGGAGAATCCAATCGAAGCCCGGCTTAATTACAGTCGTCGGGTCCTGCCGCGCTCGGCCGGGGGAGCCGGGGAATGAATGAACATGAATGAATGAGTGAGCCTCCACCTTGTCACACCCCCACAATCCACTTCCGAGATGTGAACTTGGGGGCCATATCGCTGTTTAGTTGGGGTCCTCGGTGACAAAGGGCAAGGGCCAGCCCGTACAGAAGCCTCGAGCCGCTCGGAGCCACGACGTCCACACTTACCCCCACAGCGAGTAAGTGGCCCGAATGGCCGGACTCGCCCTACGACCCTCTGAGGAAGTGTAGCCGCGCTGTGAGATTCACGGACGGGGGGAGGACCGGTGGCGGGGGGTCATCTGTGAAGGCGTAATGCGAGGTCAAGTGCATAAACCCTAGCTAACTCTTACCCAGCTAGTCTAGTTAGCAGTGGCCTGCGTGACCACTGTGTGGCCGGCCCCAGGGTCGTCCTCACTTCTGACAGAGGAGGCGAGGGGAGGGGCGGCCGCCGGAGAGCAAAGCCGACAATCATTCTCCTCATGACAGACCGAGTTGTACTCAAGTCGCCTTTCTGAAAGCTGAGCTCATGAACACTTTTGAGAGGGAGGGTGTGGGGAGGGAGAGGGTGTGTGGAGCGACTAAGGAAGGAAGAAAAAAAGGGAAATTCTGCCTTTGGATTCCAGCTCAGCCTCTGACCAGCTGTATGACCTTGGCCAAGTCATTCACGGGCCCGTGATGTCATTGTCTCACCCCTTCCCCGGAACCTAGCAGGTTCTCAGTAGAAATTGTGGCCGAGATCCGCGTCCGTCGCTGGGGTGGGGAGAGCCCATGACAAATTACAGTGGCCGTGGTTGCGCGTGAGGACGGCCAGCGCGCCGGGAGGACTCGGCGCCCGGGCTGGGTACCGCTCCCAGAGCAGCCCCAGCCCCGGCGTGCCGGAGGGCTGCCACCAGGAGACAGAGAGCTGAGAGGACGTGTCCAGACCCAACCGCTGTCAGGTGAGTGGCTGCAAGTCTCTGGCTTTTTCCAGGGCTAGGTTGCTTGCTTGGAGCCCTTTCCAAACGCCAGACGCCGTGTCTCCCTGAAGAGATGTGATGCTTTCTGCTGGATATGCCTCCAACAGCTAGAGCAGCATCACCAAAAAAAGAGAGAGAAGAAAGGACTGTGTTCAGGGTGCAGGGTGTCCTGGAGGGGGCCCAGAAAGGCTGTTGCTGCGGCCAATGAGGGCTGCCGCAGTCATGCTATTTTTGTTGGTATTTTTTGCACCGAGTGTATTCCTCCTGCCAGAAAGTTTGACGGCTGAGCTTGAAGCAGCCACAAATCTGTCTTGCCGAAGTGCGTTAGTTTACCTCTAAGTGTCTCCCGAGTGGTTCCCAGCGATTTCCAGGTTGGCTTCCGCGAGGAGACAGACGCCAAGAATCGTCCCCATGGGGGCCGTGCACCAGTCCCTCAGATCTGGGTCCCCTGGGCTTCTGGAAGCTTTCTACAGAAGCCAACGTGCTTCACTGCAGCGTTTTCATAGATCTGTTGGGTCCCGTTTCCTTAGAGGTTTTGGGGCTTGTTTTACGGTCCCCCAAAAAGGAATTCCGGGTGAGACCTTCCCTGCAGAGAAGCAAAGCGGCGGAGGCCACTCCCTTGCCACGAAGTGTGTGTGGCCTGGGCCCGTGCAGAGAAGCCAGGCGTGCCCGGGGACCCGGGACTGGAGACACCCAGCGCAGACCTGGCTGCAACCCCGTCCCGCCAGCGAGCCCCAGGGGCCCGTCCATAGTTGGCTTCAGCGCCATCGGATGTGGTCTGCTGTTTTGTTCCTTTTGCCCCTGTTTATGCCTCCGTTCTCGATCCGGAGGTGTGGGCCGTGCTCAGAAGAGTCACCGCACCGTGAGGATGACAGACAGTGACCGCAGGTGTCCACAAGGCCCGGCTCTGAGCAGCTGGGGCTCCTCCTAGGACCGTCCTCACTGAGGGGCGCTCGGGACAGGACAAAGGCCTGTCCCCGCGGTGGGTGTTTCGTGGGGTATATTAAAAGAAAGAGGTAGCCGAATTCTTACTCCAGAGGAGTCAGTTGTGAGCCCTAATACAAAGAAAGTAGGACAAAATGCGGCCAAAGTACCCTCCCCTAAACAGGGCTGTTGCCTGTGCGGCTCGGAAAAGAAACCGAATCGGCTTGGGTAGCCCGCGAGCTCCTCCAGCCCTGGTGCCTCCAGCCCCCTTCCCCGGCGTCCGCGCCTGCCTCCCTCCACTGCCTTTCAAGAGGGGCGGGCGCGCCACACAAGAGCTGTTTCTGGAACACATGTTCTGTCCTGGAGCCTGGCAGGTTTTGCCAAAGATGACTCCGGTAAACATGTTATCGAGCCCTGCTGCCAGGAGCCCGGCCATGATCCGGCCAGTACGATCACGCCGGGCGGCCGGCTCCACGCACCTGCGCTGCTCCCAGAAATTTCCCTGGCTTGTCTGCACTGGAATCGGGAGGTGGGAGAGGAGAGCGGCAGCTGGCCTACCCCCAGCCGCGCCCCGGGAGGAGGACGAGGAGAGTGTGAGCGGAGGACAGAGGGAGAGGAGGAGAGCCCGGGAGCGGGAGGAAGGACGCAGAGTGCCAAGTTCTCGGCCGGGGGCTGGGAGGACGGCCAGGAACAAAATCGATGAGCCCACGCCTTTGAGGAGCTGGTGGTCTGAAAGAGGCAACGTCTGTACATCACGCGATGACGTAAATAACAAGACTTGTTATGACATCGCAATGCCTGGCAAGTGCTAGAAAGGAAAAAAGAAGGAAATGAGAAGAAATGAGGAAAAGTTATAAAGGGGAACCGATTTGAATTTCGAGATGGGTCCAAAGGGACAGTTTGGAAGGGAGTGTTTGAAAGGAAGGCCTGTGAGAGCAGAGCCAGCGAGGTGGTGAGGGCCGGGACAAGCATGCTGACCGAGGGAACAGCACAAAGGACTCCGAGGTGGGAAGGAGTTTGGACCGTCGGAGGAATGGAAAAGAGGCCGATGGACCCGGAGCACGGAGAACAAGGGAGAAGGTGGCTTGCTGCTGTGAGTCCTTAGACGTCCACAAAGGATACATTTTCCTCAGTTTAATGAACCTGCCATGGGGTGAGCACCGCTGGGAACCGAGACAGCATTCCACCTGGCAGACTTGGGTCTCCTGTCGGGCCAGTGGAACTAATGGCTCCCGCTTCAGAGCGTGGGGCTACGAGTTGGTCGGGAGAAAGCGTGGGACGTGCCTGGTGTGGGGTCAGGCAAACGGTGGGCCCCATTGGATGGGAGCTAGGGTTCCTCCTCCAAATATCCACCTCCATCCTCACCTGGGGGCCTCTGTGCCCGAATAAAAGAGCTTTAGCCCTGCACCTGTTACCCTGTGCTCTGCTCCATAGTTTCCCTGGACCCACGTAAGGAAGAGGGTGTTATTTATTGAGGCCTTTTTGGAAGCTCACACCAAAAAAACAAAAACGAGGAGGCCCAGAGGATGTAGGGAATTCTACCTGCTCCTCATGTAAAGGAGGGAATTAACAGAGAAGCTGGAAGGAATGGTCGTTATTGTTGATTCTCTTAAGGACAAGTATAAATGTAGGAAAAGCGACGTTCCGTCCCTGTTTTTGCGGGGCCTGTCCGAACATCGGGATGACACGTGGAAGGTGGCAAGGCCCCCAAGGGCAACGTGACGGTCTGTGAAGCATTTCTCTTTTTTGTAATCCAGGAGACAATGGAATGACGTCTTTAAATTGTTGAAAGGAAAAAAAAAACCCACACCCTGCCAATCTTTTTGTAGATTACTTTTTTCAGAAATGAAGGCTAACGCAAAAATGTCTTCAACTACTATAAGAATCAGTTACCAAGAAGTCAACACCCAAGAAATCCCATAGAAATACCTTCATGCTGAAGGAACACGACCCCAGATGGAAGCACCAAATTGCAGAAAGGAAGGAAGGACAGGGTAAATTTAAGGTGATAGCAACTATCTAGATCAATCATAAGTGACCGATGCTAAAATGCATGATATCTACAGCACCAGGAAAGGGATAATGGAATTGTGGACCATGTATCAAAATAGATCCCATGCTGGGCCCTAGAGCAGGTCTCAACAGATTTCAAAGGGCTGAAATCACACATTTCATTCTCTGTGCATTCTCTGACCACAGTGCAATTAAATAAGAAATTAATAACAGAAAGATAATTGTTGAATCCCCAAGTGTTTGGAAATTAAGCAACACACTTCTGAATAACTCACGGGCCAGAGGAAACATCACAATGGAAGGTAGCAAATACTTTGAACTGAATGATAATGAAAATAAACGTATTGGAACTTGCGAGAAGCCGCTGAGAAAGTGCCCAAGTGAGAATTTTTTGTTTTAAATGCATGAGCTAGAAAATAAAGGGGTTGGAAGTCAGTGATTAAAGCTTCTGTCTCAGGAAAGTAGAAAAACCCAGTAAATTAAATACAAAGAAAATGGAAGGACAACGGTAATCAAGAGAAGGGTTGACATCAGTGAACCAGAGAGGTGCCACAGACCAAAAAAACCAGCAAAACCGAACTAGGTGTTCGAAAAGATGAATGAAATTGATAGTCCCATCAAGACTGATCGTGGAAAAAAAAACAGAAAATGTAGCCCCAGATTTTTTTCACATCGATATTGGAAATAAAAGCAGGCCATCAATACAGAGCCCAATACATTTTAAATGGGATAACAGGATATTATGAACAACTTTATGTCAAACAAAAAGGACAACCCCAAAGAAATAGACACATTCTCTAAAAACTACAATTAGCAAAACTAATACAAGAAGAAATGGAAGTTCCTAAGAATCTTATAGTTTAAAATAACCAAATCTGTACTGAAAAACTTCCCACAAAGGAAACTCAGACTCAGACGGTTCCACTAGTCATTTTCCAGACACTTAAGGAAAAAATAATACCGATCTTACATAAAGTCTTGCAAGGAAAGAAAAATGAACCCCTCCCAACTCATTTTATACGGCTGGCAAAACCCTGGTATTAAAAATCAATAAGGGGGGGCGCCTGGGTGGCTCAGTGGGTTAAGCCGCTGCCTTCGGCTCAGGTCATGATCTCAGGGTCCTGGGATCGAGTCCCTCGTCGGGCTCTCTGCTCAGCAGGGGGCCTGCTTCCCTCTCTCTCTCTCTGCCTGCCTATCTCTCTGTCAAATAAATAAATAAAATATTTTAAAAAATCAATAAGGATATTACAATAAAAGAAATTACAGGCTTATATCTCTCATGCATGTAGATAAAAACCCTTACATCAAACATTAGTAAATCAAATCCAGAGACACATAAAAAGGGTAATACTTCTTGACCAGAGTTTATTCCAGAAATGCAAGGTTGGTTTAACATTTGAAAATCAATCAGTGTAATTTGATTACGCTGTAGTCATGTCATGTTAAGTATGGTCATGCCTATTGATGCAGGAAAACGACTGATAAAATTCAATATGTATTCATGATATAAACTGTCCATCTATTAATAATAAAAAGAAATTTTCTTGATCTGATAAAGAGCATTTTTTTAAAACAGCAAGGTTAATGTAATGAAACTACTAAGCACTTTCCTCTTGCCCACCTTCACCATTTCTGTTCAACATGCTGCTGGAAGTCCTAGCCAGTCCAATAAGGCAAGAAACGAAATAGATACAAAGATTAGAAAGGAAGAAAGTAAAACTGTCTTTATTTGCAGAAGGCATAATCATGTACTAGAAAATCCAAAAGAATCTATAACTACTAGAATCAATAAACGAATTTAGTGGCATCACTGGATAAAATGTCAATATATGAAATTTAGTTTATTTCTACATACAAGCAAATGACTAGACAATGAAATTAAAAACAACTTATAGCATAAAAATATAGACTACTTAGGAATGAATCTTTAGAAAGACATGCAAGATTCACACTGAAAATTACAAAACTTTTTTTTTTAATTTAAGATCTTTATTAACGGGTGCTTGCCGTTTGTTGACTTTTTTGAAAAAATCAAGTTGTAAACTTTTATAACAAATTAAAAATGAGGTTCTTAAAAAGCTCAACTTGACCAGATATGAAACAATTTAAAAACCTTTAAAGGTGTATTGAGAAAAAACAGGCTTTTTTTTTTTCTTAAAAAACACTTTTGTCATTACCAAAAAGAGACATCTTTAGATAAAAATAATAAAAACCCCACGCTGCATAGATAATGCAGATAGTTCTATTTATTTGGTCAATGGGCAAAAAGCAAGCACTTAAGGTCTTCAACTCCAATCTTTTTTTTCATTTCTTATTGTTGAAATTTCATCTTCATTCTTCGTATTGGATGACTAAACCAGAATGGTTAAGATGAAAGCATCTGATAACTCTAGTGCTGGTGAAGCTGTGGAATGAGTGAACCTCCCATGCGATACTGTAAATTGTACACCCATCAGAAGTGGGTGCCTGTGTCCACTAAAGGACATGGACAAGGAAGCCCACAGCAACTCAGTGATACACAGATTGTAGTTCATTCTCACAGTGGAATACTACACAGCGATCAAGAAGAATGTCTGAGACATAATATCGAACAAAAAAAAGCCAGATATGGAAGAGCACATCCTACATAATTCCATTTATATGAAGTCCAAGGCTAAGCAGAATTGTGGTGGTCACTGCTGGGTGCTGGGCCATGGGAACTTTCTGGATCCTGGAAATGTTCTGCATTTAGTGGAGTGATGACAGGGGTGTATACAAATATAAACATCCTTTTTTTTTCTTTTTAAAGATTTATTTATTTATTTATTTATTTGAGAGGGGTGAGTGAGAGAAAGAGAGCCGGGGGAGGGGTAGAGGAAGGAGAAGACACAGATTCCTCACTGAGCAGGGAGCCTGACGTGGGGCTCGATCCCAGAACCCTGGATCATGACCTGAACTGAAGGCAGACACTTAACCAACTGAGCCACCCAGGTGCCCCAAATATAAACATTCTTTAAGTTGTGTGCTGAAGATTTATACGATTCACTCCATTTACATCAAAACTTACTTCAAAACAACAGAGACCCAAGTGTAGAAATCACCTTTTTAAGAAATGATTGTAGTTCAACCAAGACTTCTGTGAGCCCGATGAAGTTTTTTTTTTTTTTTTAAGATTTTATTTATTTATTTGACACAGAGAGATCACAAGTAGGCAGAGAGGCAGGCAGAGAGAGAGAGGAGGATGCAGGCTCCCCGCGGAGCAGAGAGCCCGATGCGGGGCTCGATCCCAGGACCCCGAGATCATGACCTGAGCCGAAGGCAGCGGCTTAACCCACTGAGCCACCCAGGCACCCCCCAATGAAGTATTTTATGAGCAAACCTGAACATATGCTCGTGGGGGAACAGCTCCGTTCTGTCTCCTGCCTATACCCACCACAGGTCACGTGGCAAAAGCTTGAAACACAGCTGGTCTAAGTCTTGGTCTTGTGGTCCTCCTGGACCATAGGAGCACAGGAGGCTCGGGGGGTGGAGAGGAGCTGCCACCAGACCCTTTGTCACTCTCTTTCCTGGCCACAAAGGAGGCTGTCGTGAGACAGCTGGTGAAGCAATGGGAAATCCAGTTTGTCCCCCTCCGAGTTCTGACGAGGCATTTGACTTCCTTCCTTGACACCCTCCCCCTCCCCCCACCCCAGGGTACGGCTGCATGAAACCCCTTTGGGCAGTCCAGGGTCAGCTTCCTGCTCTGGGGTGTCCTACCGCTGGGGTCGTCACCAGGCCCCTTTGTCTTCGTGTTACGGGCCCCTGTGTTTACTCTCCCCTTTGCTGTCTACATAAGCAGCAAACCGGGTAAATCCAATAAGGCTCGTTGTTCTTTACTGCCTGTTCAGTCAGGCCTTGGCCTCGCCTTGCCTCGTGGTTGCCAATCATTCCATATGGAAAGTGGATCGTTCGTGCTCTGGGGGCTATAAAGGGATCTGCTATTTACTGCAAAGCCAACTGTGTGCCCAACACCAGGCGCTACGCATCTAACTGCATTTCCTCGCTACGGATTTGCCTTCAGCTCTCTTGGACGGTGATCGCGCTCCCTGTTTATCTAATGCCTCACTGGCATCGCGATCGCTCCCGCCTGTTTTGTGGGTTTGCAGCCTGTCATCCCGCAGAGACTAGGTGGGCAGAACATCCGCGTCCAGCCCTTGGGAATTAGCCCTGCTGATCTGGAAGACGCCGGCCAAAGGAGTTCTGAGAAGGGGACGATGGTCATTATCCCTTAGAGGCTGCCCTGCAGGGATGGAGGGCAGTTCGGAGACAGGCTGAGCATGCCGGATGGTGTCTGGAGTGAGCTCAGCCGGCAGGACCCTATTTTTCACTGGACGCTGATGGGGAAGAGGTTGGGGGCAGGGAGCTGAGTGTCCGGTGTCTTGCTGGGAGAGTTCCCTAGTGGCATCGTGGTCCCCGTGCAAGTCTCCGAGAGGTTTAGCCACGTGCCCACACCACAGAGCTCATCGGGGGTGGGGCCAGGACTCAAACCCCGGGTGGTCTGCCTCCGCGGCTGGGGCTGAGACTGCCTCGGGGGTCCCCTGTCCTGGGCGGCCGCCGTGCTCTGCCCTGGTGCTCCGCTGAACGCTGGGCTGCTCCAGGGACAGCGCTCTGCTCGCCCACGTTGCTTCTGTCGCTACAGCGGACTTGTGTCAGCGGCGCCGCGTGGTCGTGGGCGTGGGCGTGGTGACAGCAAGTCACCGTCTGTGCGACTTGGACGCCTCCTTGGTGAGCCCTAGAACACAACTAACTTTGGTAGGAGGACTCATGCATCCAAAGGAGGAGGCTACCAAATCATCCCTCCAGCAAGAATGAAACATCAGAGGTTGGCCTAGGGCATTTTCTAGAAGACAAACGTTTCAGTGCTCATTTTCAGGTGATTTCCCTTCCTCCCTCCCTCCCTTCTCTCCTTCTTTCCTTCCTTCCGTTCTTTCTTGTGGGAACATCTACATACTATAAAATTTACCGCTTTAACCATTTTTTAAAAAGATTTATTTATTTATTGGGCAGACAGAGATCACAAGTAGGCAGAGAGGCAGGCAGAGAGAGAGAGGAGGAAGCAGGCTCCCCGCCAAGCAGAGAGCCGGATGTGGGGCTCGATCCCAGGACCCTGGGATCATGACCTGAGCCGAAGGCTGAGGCTTTAACCCACTGAGCCACCCAGGTGCCCTACCGCTTCAACCATTTTTAAGTGTGCTGTTCAGGGGCGTTAAGGACATTCGCACCATCTACAGCCATCACCACCGTCCACCTCCAGAACGTTCTCCACTTCCCAAACTGAAACGGCTCCATCAAGCCCTTCCTCGGTCCCTGGCACCCACCGCTCTACTTCCGGCCCCTCTGCACTCGGCTGCTCCAGGGGCTTCAGGCGGGTGAGATCACACAGCCCGTGTCCTCTTGTGGCTGGCTCGTTCCATGGAGCAAAACGTCTTCAGGCTTCACCCACGCTGTCGCCGCTGCCCAGATCGCCTTCCTTCTCAGACGGAGCAATGTTCCGTTGTGCGGATGGACCACTGTTTGTTTATCCATTCGCCCACCGATGGACACTTCGGTTGCTTCTAACTTTAGGCTGTTGTGTCAGGTGATTTCTATTGTGATATTCTCTTCACTTTTTACAAAATGACAATTTATGTCTCAATCTATAAAAAGATACGAGGGGCGCCTGGGTGGCTCAGTCAGTGAAGCATCAGACTCCTGATTTCAGCTCCGGTCATGATCTCGGGGTCCTGGGATAGAGACCCCCTCGTTAGGCTCCGTGCTGCTTGGGGAGTCTTCTCGAGATTCTCTCTCTCCCTCTGCCCCCCCCCATTCGTGATCATGTGTGTTCTCTCTCTCTCAAATAAATAACTCTTAAAAAAATAAACAAAAAAGAATATGAGATGATTTCCTCTAAAAAACGTGCTTTAGGGGGCACCTGGGTGGCTCAGTGGGTTAAGCCTCTGCCTTCAGCTCGGGTCATGATCCCAGGGTCCTGGGATTGAGCCCCGCATCGGGCTCTCTGCTAGGCAGGGAGCCTGCTTCCCCCTCTCTCTCTGCCTGCCTCTCTGCCTACTTGTGATCTCTCTCTGTGTGTCAAATAAATAAATAAAAAGTGCTTTAGAACAGTATAGAGTAAGATAATGGAAGTCAGAAACAAGGTAGGAGGTAAAATTAAATTTTAAATGTAGACAAGGTATTATTCAATTGGACATTAAATTTAGACTTGAGCTTCCCGGTAGCCAGAGTGAAAAGGAAAATATGGATTCTCGGGATTCTGAAAGCATGTGGTGCTTTTATTAGTAAAGTTAGTGGAGTTAAATTATGACCGATTCATTGGAGGTTTCTTTGAGAATTTATTTCTCTAAATATTGGTGAAATTGCAATGAGTTCTGTCCTACCCTGGTGCCGAGAGGGAAAACTGACAAAATGAAAGAGATGAAAACAAAACTTGGTCCAGGGAGTTGCAAGAGACAATTAAAGTAACTGGCTTCTTCTGGGCCTAAAAGACCCCACACCATCACCCTGCTGGCCTCTGTGCCTCATTCTTGCGCCTCCGGGCCTGGCTCTCGACCTTGTTATTGAAGATGTGCAATCAAGATTTGCCTAAAATTTAAAAAATGAAATAATGGCCCATGAAGCGACATTTACTGAGAGCCCACGGGAGTGGGTCTCCAGGGAGGGAGAAAAACCAGAATAGCTATCCTCCGAGCTCCTCTGGCTGGCCAGGCACCAGGCATGGTGTTCACACTCGCCATCTTGCTTCTTCTCCCCAAAGCCCCATGAAGCAGTGATGATTGAACCCATCATTCAGATGAGAACACGGACACAAACGAAGAAATTTCTCAGAAAGATCTTGACATGAGCTGGAGGAAGGTGCTAGACATTGGGTGTGGCCCTGCAGGGAGAAGGGAGGAAAGGCCCCTTTCCGGCCATTCAGCGCCAGACCCACGCCTTCTGGAAGGTTTCATGCATGTGCCACAGAGGAGCCTGTCCTGGGGCTGGCGTCCATGGCTGTTGGCTCGGTTATGACTGTGCTGCTGTTTTTATCCTAGGGAATAGCACACAATAGACATTCGACTGGTTTTTATCCAATGGGACTGAACCAAGTTGGTAAAGAGGAAGGACTGGGCCACACAGAGCTCTCGAGAGCTTAGACGGAAGGTGGTCTCTTCTGTGTGTCCGTCTGCGGCAGAAAGAGCCTGGGAGGGCCCCCGAGGAGGGAGTGCTAGGCTGGGGAGTCCGTGAACTTCTGCGGCTCAGGAAGGTCCTCTGACAGGTGGTATTACTGGTAATGACCTCCCAGTGCTGCCTGGGGGTGGTGGATGGCCTTTCTCTAAAGTAACCCATCCTGGTCCAGCTGGAAGCGCCTTTCCTCTCCCAGTGTCTGTTAGAATGTGTGAGTAGCGGGTGGTGTCCATCCCAGAGCTCCACAAGCCCGCTACTGCCCTGGGCCCTGCCTCCCCCCACCACCACCCAAGGGAGCCCGGCCCTGGGGCGCAAACCCGCCACACCAGGACTCCCCTCCAGCAGCGACCGTCTTCCTGCCGCATAATAAACAGAACGCTTGGCAGGAAAGCCACAGACCAACCCATAAACTGTCTCATGTTACCCCAGGTTAGTGTTCTCCGCTGAAATTTTGTGGGGCAAAAAGAAAATAAATAAAGTCTTTTTTTCCCTCCCGTGGACCGGAAGAAGTCTGGAAGGTGGACAGTGGCCCCTAGGTCCCAGTTGGGTTCATTGTGCCGGGAATGGATTTCTTCCTGTTCACCTACAACACTAATGTTCTCCTCACAGACCAGAAGGGAGGGCCTTCTCTTGTGACGTCAGTGCCGTTAGCACGTGGCCTGGGACGCCAGGTGCTTTCTGGGCTGTGGGTTTTGGTTTGGGAGGCTGGCGTGCTCAGGTTTCCATGGCGATGCTGCTGGGGCGGGGTGGGGGGTGGCGCAGACAGTAAAGGCTCATGGAGGGAGAAGATGCAGAAATCATTTCTTTGTAGGATCGCAAACTCTTTGCACGGGGGGGGGGGGGGGGGGGAGGCAGGCTCTGCTCTCTAGGACAAGAATTAAGCACCTGCTGTGTGCATAGCAATGAACTGGTCAGAGAGGAAAGGACGTCCAGCAGAGTTTCTTCTGGAATCTGTCTGCCTTTGCCCACAAGGAGGGCAGAGTAGCATTTCGCCTCTTAAGAATGATCCGCGATCACTGTCTTCTCGGCAGACAGACTGAATTAATGCACCTGTAAACGGGCAGGATCAGGGGCGGCGTGGCCAGGTGTGCGAGGGAGGTGAGAGGGAGGGGTTCGTGCAATAATAAACGTCAGGGTCATCGCCGTTGGCCGATGTCCCCATTACAGTTGGCCCTGGTACCTCCTTAGATTTCCCATTTAGGACCTCGGCCCTTGACCGCTACGCGGAGAGGTCTGTTAGCGCGCGGTTAGATGGCCACATTGGCCCTGTGCCATCTCAATAGCTCTGGGTCCCACCTTCCAGGTGACCCCCTCTTCCTTGGACCTCTTCAATGTCCAGAGCTCTGCGTGCCTGTCTCCTGCCCCCATCACCACTCATCCCTGCCTCTCCTTCACAACAGCCCTGCCCAAAACCAGGGCTCCTGGGCAGACTCTAGGTTCCTGTAGGGGTGTGGGGGGAGAGAGAGGTGCTGGAGGGGGGCTTCAGGCTTCCCTACAACTTCTGTCACGTACGCTAAGGTTCTCCCGGGCTCCCAGGCAAGCGGTCAAGATGACACAGACACCACGTACTTGTCCCAAGGGTGGGGCTGTACCCACGCTCCGGCGTCGTGGCTACGGCCAGGACTCAGGGAACCAGCCCAGGCACAGGTGTGTCAGACCCCTGAGCCACGTGGACCATGGTAGTCGGGTGGGGGGGGGTGGCAGGAAGGAAATAGAGTCTGGCTTTCCAGAAGAATCTCAGAAACCCAAAGGGAGAATGGCTGAAGCCCCAGGGGACGCTTTTAACTCTTTTCAGCTTCCCTGCAACTACGCTGGCCGGGCCTCCGCTCCAAGGAACAGCCTCAGACTTGACCCGTCATTACGAACAGGCGGTGGCAAGGGCCACCCGACGACCAGGTCCGCCGTCCTGGGATCAATGCGTGAGCAGAAGACCCCACTCGGGGGCGGGCGGCTCCTTCCTACCGGGGACCTGGCACAGAGGCGAGCCTGGCCGCCCTCCAGGGGAGTGGGTGTCGGGCTCCCCACCCCTAATAACCACCTCGTCTGCGTGCGCTACCTGCACGCAATTAATTATGCAATTATCTAGGCTGGGTTGGGAAGAGCAACCATCAAGCTGTCAAGATAGGCCGTGGGATAAGAGTCTTTCCACTCTGCAGAGTGGAAAACATTCCTTTCTAATTTCTAAGCCCCGTGCGGCGGCAGTTACAGCAGCATCTAGGACTCTGGGGTTAGAGCCCTGCTTAGGCAGGTACGTAGCATTTTCACTAACCTAAACCGTGGTCACGGAGGTATCGAGCGCTTTGTACCGTTGTGACTCCTTCTCGGCAGTGTCAACACAAGACGGCAAATGTGGAATTCGAGGGGAGAACGTGGTCCTTGGTGCAGACCAGAGGCTGGGGGCTGGAGGCCGGAGGCTGGAGGCTGGGGACAGGGCAGGGGGCGGAAGCTGACTCAGCGCCTCGTCTTGGCCAACCCCGAACTGCCGACACAGGCTTCACTTCGGAGAGGGCTCTCGGAAGAGGGCACAGAGCATCCCGGGGGTAAGACCAAGGCCTCGGGCCTGCTTTGGGGCAGATGTGAGGTTGGGTCTTGTACTCGTGGGTGTTGAGCCTTTCCAATGAATGATCTCTTTTCTGGCGAGCCTGAAGCTCCGGTATGGGGGGAAAGAGGCGGGTGAGAAGGGGTGGGTTTCGGTTAGATCTCAGACAGAACTCCCGCCAGGAGACCCTAGACTATCTCGATGCTGGCGAGACCAGGAAGCCCCCCGCCCCCCGGCCCCAGACTGCCCGGTCTTTAACTCCCACCGCCCGCAGCGCCCGCTGGCATGGCGCTGTCACGGGTCCTCAGGTGGCTCGACGGGCCTGCGTGCCTGCTGTGTGGCATGGTGTGACCGCTGCGGCAAACAGGGCAGGAGGCCTTCCCGTTCATTCTTTCCTTGCAGTTCTGGGAGCTGAAATGCAAAACCAAGGTACCAGGAAACTTGGTTCCTGGGGAGGCTCCCTTCTGCCTTGTAAATAGCCACATTCTCCTTGTGTCCATATGACGTCCATATGAGATTTTGGGGGCTTTTCTTCTTCCTATAGGGACACTGACCCTCTCAGCTCAGGGCACCTCCCTGATTACCCCGAATCACTCCCATAAAGGCCCCATCTTCAAAGAGTCACACTGGAGAGGAGGGTTTGAGAGTATGAACTTGGAGGGGGATCCAGTTCAGCCCACGGTATGGTGGTCTTACCTCTCCCATCCAATAAACATGGGCTGAGAGCTTATTCTGGGCCCGACACTGAGCCAGGGGAAACCCAGAGTGGAGATGAGTCCCCGTCCTCTGGGTTCCGGCTCTCCAGCAGGGGACAGGCACGCGAACGGACAAAGCAGCTCCCACGGGAAGTTTCCAAACGCACGAGGAGGCAAGAACAGATCACACATGGGAAATTAAGGGAGGCGTCTCAGAGTAACAGCTGAACTCCCCAAGTGGAAGGCAGCAGTGGTCCATCTTCTGGGCTACTCGGTGTCATTCGGGACGCTAGTTTTCACTGAAACACTCGTGTCGAGCTGGACAGCTCCGTCCGCTCTGTGGCCCCCTTCACCAGCAGCAATTCCCAGGAAAACAGGAGCCTGTGACGTGGCTGCTGTCCTCAAGACTGAGACCAAAGGGACAGGCCAGGCAGGTGCACCCTCGCTCATCTTTGCCTCACTTCTGCAAACGTGAGCACATAGCAGAATGAATTTCCCGTTGATGATGTCCGAGGACTCTATAAACCAGAAGATGTATTATGGAGCAGGAATTTTTCACAAATATGCAGACACATGAGCGCACATGCACGAGGATATCGTTTCCCAGGGCTGTTGCAACAAATTACCACGAACCCAGCGGCTTCACCCGGCAGATAAGCGTGTCCTCCCGCAGCCAGAAATCGAGGTGTCCGCAGGGTTAGCTGCTTCGGGAGGCTCTGACGGAGACTTCTTCCCAGGACTCCCCAGTTTCTGGAGGTTGCTGGCAATCTCTGGCTTGTGGGGCCTCACTGACCTCTGTGTCCCTTTCCAGGTGGCCATGCCCTCTGGGTCTGCGTGTCGAGTCTCTCTCTCTTTTCTTTTGTAATCACACCTGCCATTGGACTTAGGACCCATCCTAAATTCAGGACGGACTCACCAGCCCCTGCTTGATCCCATCTGCAAAGACCCTATTTCCAAGTAAGCTCCCACTCACGAGTGCTTGAGATCAGGACTTAGACCTGTCTTTTGGGGGGACTCTAGTTAACACCTACACGTAGATGAATAGTGCCTTGGAACCCTGAACTTTATTTCACTTACCAAACAGAGTCAGGATGGTCCTTCCAGCCCCCTCGCCTCGCCTCAGTCCCCCTGCCCTACTCCAGCCAGACTTGGGAGCAGGTGCACAGGGGTCCTGTTCACACCGTGCGCCTTCCCCAGCCTCCCCAGCCTCTAGTTCCCTGCTCAGATCACTTGCCGTCTCAGTGCCAGAGCCCTTCCTGGAACCAGGTGAGCATGTCTGGGACTCCAGGTCAGGCAGTCCCGGATTATTTGGGATATGTGCTCACGACATGTGCTGTATGAAGGGAAGTCCGTGCCCCAGGTCGTGGGGATCCAGGAGAAGTCTCAATTCCAAGAGACATGTTTGGGCTGAGGCTTGGAGAATGACATGGAGAATAAAGCAAGTCCGTTTTCTGTAAGCCGTGAACACAAGGTAGAGGCTGGTTTTGTAAAAGTGGTCCCAAGGTGAGTCCTTTGATAACTGAAAAGTTCCTTTTGTTAAGGAAATAATTACCTTCAATTCTGCTCCCCATCCCCCATCCCAGGGATCAGATCTTTTTTATCTTTGTGTCTTCGCCACCCCCAGTCCCCAGCAGGGTCCTTCTACCCATCTTGCTAAGTACTTGTTGAGTTGAATTAGAAATTCCATAAACCACTTATTAGAAATAATTAAGGATTCATCATTACTATGGTTTGGTGTAACAGGTGTGGTGGCCATGTTTTAAAAGCCCTCATCATTAGAAATGTATATGGAAAAAGTGTTTAAAATATTTAAACATGAAATGACTTGATGTCTAGGATTTGCTTTAAAATATTGCTGCAGTCTTCCCTCACGATGGTGGAGAGTAAGTCCTCATCCCTGAAAAAGTCCCCGGCTCTGCATAGTGACTTCCTCCCAGAGAGGACGGAACGGACAGGGGAGAGAGTGACTTCAAGCGAAGAAGCCTACAGACCCACCTCGCCTAAGTGATGAAGGTCAATGCCGCCAGCGTTCAGTGCTGTGGATGGCAGGTGCCGGGGTAGGAGGGGCTGGGAAGGGCCCTTCCCTTCCGCGGTCATCCCAAACCCAGAACCCAGTCTAACTGTGGGAAAACCATCAGGCAAATCCCAGCTGAGCGTCATCTGACAAAATATCTGCCCAGCACGCCTCCAAGGTCATCAAAAACAGGGACAGTCTGAGACATTGTCACAGCCCAGGGGAGCTGAGGAGACACGACACCCGAATGTAACATAGGATCCTGGATAGGGTCCTGGGACAACAAGAGGACATTTGGTACAAACCAAAGGCACCAGAATAAGGAATGCGTTTTAGTTAACGATGCCACATCGATGTGGGTTCATTGGACCTGACTCATGCAAGACATGAACAGTGGAGAAACCAGGGGCTGGGTGTGCGTGAACTCTGCCCGATCCTGAAAACTTTTCTGCGACTCTAAAACAGTTCTAAGCATAAAGTTTATTGAAAAAAAAATTCCTGTAAAATAAAAAGGAGCCAGGGGAGGGGAGAGATGGAAGAGGATTGGCAAAACGTCTGTAATTGTTGAAGCTGGGGGGTGGGTGCGAGAGGTTTCTAGACTCTTTGCTGTCCTTGAATGCATCTTTGGAAGTTTTGAGAAAGTAAAGTCCCAGAGCAGGGAACAGGGGGTCAGGCTGTGAGTTCGGCAGCAAAGGGAGCGATGGGTCATCCCGGGGATGAGACAGGTGTCTTCTTGAGAGAAGATGGCCCTGAGCTGACCTGGCCGCGGGGCTGAGGATAAAGTGTGTGCGTGTGCGTGTGTGTGGGTTTGGGGGGAAATTACCGAGGGGATCCTGGCACGTTAAATGGTCTACAAAACGTAATGATTATTCGGGGTCATGGCGACTGTCCCCACACTCCCTCAGGGCTGTATTTTACAAGCTTTGCCGTGCTCTGCTCCCGTAAAGACTTCGCGAGTCACTCAAGAGTCACTTTCCGTCTCACTCCACTTCCAGGAGGATGGTCGGCGGCCGCTGGGAGCCCATCTCTCGGGCACGAGTGAGGCTGGCGAGTGTGATGGGAGGTGCGGGACTGTAGCCAGCACCCAGACCCTGACGTCATCGGGGCGAGCAGAGTGCAGCCAGGGAAGGGGGCACAATATGAGAGCTGGCCCGGGGGACAGTCCAGCGGTCCTGGAAGCGGCCCGGGGACAAGCGGACATGCCCTCTAGCGGCTGGCGTCCCAGGTGGAAGGAGCAAGCGGTCTGCGGCGGCAGCTCTCACGAGGCCACTTGAGGTGACTTGTAAACTCCTCTGGAATCTTGCCGTGTCCCCAGCTGGTCCACATGGACTAACCGAATGAAGAGCGCCCCTTCAACTCCACCTGTGATGCTCGCACTATTGACGGGGACCCGATGCGCGGCGGTCCTTGTGCTGCTCACGTAACCCGACCGTTTGGTCCCCGCAGCCGCCCCCACGCGGTACGGGCATCGCTTTCACTCTGCAGCAGCAGCACCAAGGGTCTGAGACAGGAAGACGCTCGCCCGAGGCCACACAGTCCAAGAGTGGCTGGATCTGAACTTGAGCCTGCGAAACGCAGAAGCTTTTTTTTTTTTTTAAGTTTAATGTGAAATTTAATAGCATTGAGTCACCATTTCTTCAAAATGCAAACCGATCTTACAAAATGATAACGGCAGAGTCTAGGAGGTGGGGACCCCGACCTTCACTGTCAGATGCTTCCACCTCTCTCGCTGCATGTTTGGAAACTTTCACGATAAAATATCAGGGATGAAAATGTAGCATGATTTCCAGGTGTTTTTCTCACCCAAACTCACTTGAGGACCTTGATGGGATTTAGGAACGGGGGCTTACCTCCTATCGCCCTTCATGCTGGTCCCTCCAGGACGCCAGGAGACCCAGGCCCTCCTGCCACCGCGCTGCAGTGGTCCTCTGAGCGTCGGTGAGGTTCCCTTCATTCACAACAGAGACGGCTTTCCCGTAGGATAGGACAGCCCAGACCTTCTGGAACCTTCCTTCCAACTTTCTTCGACTACCAAATCAGCAAAAACGATCTGGTCCAGTGTGTGTGTGTGCCTTTGGCCTCTCATCCTGCTTATGAACTCGCTTTCCCTATAGGGACTCCCCTCTATAATTTTGTCCTAAGGCCGCAATTAAAAAGAGATCACTGTTGTCTGGGGCCCAGAGGCCTGGCTGGTTCATATTAGCAGGTCGGGAAGGCAGCTGAAGCAGGAACTCCTTGGCAAGAATAATGGGACGCGCACCGGCCATAGCACGGTATCAAATATGAAAAGTTGGGCTCTTGTGTAATCGACACAATTGTCTCCCCGGGCTCTCCTGGGTGGGTAAGAAAAGGAAATGCAGAAGGCACTGGAGACCGGGAGCACAGGAGAGCTCTGCACTGTCAGGAGCCGCGTGCCTGTGTCCGATCTGAGTTCACTCATCGCTCAAGGGATGATGGTGGCGTGACAGCGGTGGCCCCTGTCAACGAGGCCACCCCAGCGCCGTCTGCGGGGATCACTGCCTCCACTCTGCAGGTGCAGAGACTGAGGCTGGGCACATGGCGGTGACCCGGGCTGCTGGCCCCTGCCAAGGAGAGGTCCGACTCGGCCTCCCTGGCTCTGAGTCAGGTGGGGCAAGGGCCCGACTTGTTCTTCTCCCCTTTGCTTTCCACCGGGCAGCTCCCTGCCCTCAGCACTTTCCCCCTGCCCGCTCTCATGCCCCCCTACCGCCGGCCCACGCTCAGGAAGGTTGATTGGCCAACGTGGATCTCACGCTCCTCTGAGAGCCAGTCAGAGACAGGGGGCGGCTCTGTCCACTAGCGGCAGCTCCCACCCTAACCCCTGTAGAGAGTGGGAAGGCCTTTTCCAGGGGTCCTGGCTTCTGTCCTCCCACTCTGCCCCACCCAGGAATCCGGGAGCGGGAGAAACCTTCCTCTCTGAGGGCCTGGGCCCCAGCTGCCCGGCCCTTGAAGACTTGTCCCCCAGATTGCAGGCAGGAAACCAGAACCCCAAGTGGCTTCCTCACTTCCTGCCCATCACCCCAGGCTTCCATTCCTGTGATCGGATCCCAGGTCCCCCCTTCCCCACCAAGACCCCAATCCCCCAGCCTCCGGAGCTGCTGGGACGGCTTCCTGGACTGCCCAGTCCCACCCGCTGCCTCTCTTCCCCAGCACTTCAAGATGCCCAGACCCTGCAGGTCTTGTGCCTGGCTGGCCCTGGCCTGGCTTTGACAGAACAATGTCCCGAATGAGGGACCTCAGAAACGCAGGAGTCCCCGAAGGCAGCTAGAGACCCCACCCCGCCGAGTGGGAGAAGCGCTCGTTTGAATGAGCAGAACGCCAGCCACAGTGAAATCCCAGCGAGGGTGACGTCCCCCACGGGGCTAAGATCTCAGCCAGTGCCAGGGTCCGGGCTGCTGAGATGAGCCGGGGCATGGGAGGAGAGAGGCTCTGAGCCCCAAGCGGGGTCCCCAAGCTGGGATAAACCCAGGGCAGGGGCATCTAGAGAAGGGGCATGTGTGGGAGCGAGGGGCCCTGAGGCTGCATCCCCGTGGGTCCCAGGGTGCGACCGAGCATGGGCTCGGCCGGGCTCCCTGGCAATGCTGAGGGCATCGGGACACCCTATATATGCAGCCTGTCCACATCTCTGACGCAGGGCTTCACGGATGAGTGGAGTTCGGCGTCTGATACACTGACTTTGAATCCCGCGTCCCTAAAAAGCTTGCGACTTGGGCCGTGGTGTCCCTCTCTCAGAGCCCTATCTGCTCACCTCAAACTCGTGTCCGATCGTGTCCACCTTGGGTTCCGGGAGCAAATAAATGAAGCACACAGGCCGAGTGCATGGGGACTTCCGGTGCCCTGGGGGTCTCTCCTTCCTGCTGAAGACAATCCTTATTTCTCTCTGGTGATTTCTAGAGGGGACCAGAATCCCATAGGGAATGCCATCTCGTCAGGCAGGGCTGGGCGTGGGGCACGGGGCAGGCTTGAACCACACTTGTCAGAGGGCGGGCATGGAATCGGAAACGACACGGGTGGGAAGCTGTTCCTATGCACCTGCTGGGCCCCACCCAAAACCTCCACGGGGGGCAGAAGGGTGTCTGAGAAGGTATGAAGGGACAGTCCCAGGCACTTTGCTAGCGAAGAACCGTCTTCTTGAAAGACCCTCATGCACAGGCCACCAGGAGGATGACAAAACTGTTTATTTCCCCACCTCTGATGAAAAAAAACCAATGCACGGTGCAGAGAAAACCCAGCCGTTCCCCCGCTGACCGGCAGGGTCCGCGCTAAAACCTAACGACTCTGTCTCTCCCCGGGAAATTCTTCTGCTTTAACAGATCTGTAATGCACCTTCTAAGTGCTCCCCGAGGCATCGGGGCAGAGCCGGCCATACTTGCTACTGGACAGCACCCGTGTCCTTGGACACACTGCATCCAATTGGCGAAAAAAGTACCAGATGTCAAACTACGTATGATCAGTGCCGGAACTGGTTTTCTCTCAGCATCTGGACTGGCTGTCCCCTGAAAAATGTCTTTCCTTCCTTGGTCCTTACCAATGCCCAGCCACCCCCACCCCTTTTCCAGGGCAGCGAACAGGAGCAAACTTTAACCTTGGCGTTAAAAAATAAGCAAGGTTTTCAACAGACAGTTGAGTAATTGGACTTGTTATTTAAATACCAAAATACATCAGATGAATTTATTCATCTGGCCAGCTTAATACATGTTGGCCTAATGCTAAGACAAATACATCAGCTTAAGAAATGTTGATGGGGACAGGCACAGATGGTGTGGCAATGACTTGGCCTGGAGACACAGGTGTGGCCGCACGGCACAGACAGGCCCTCAGAACCAGTACTCGGAGACAAAGATGTGCACGTTGACAACGTTTCTGTGGGACACCACACCCCCGACCACATAGTTCATCTCCAGCTTCAGGACGGCATGGAACGGGCCCACAATGGGCCGCACTTGGCGCACGACACCTGGGGAGAGAACAAAAGGCGTCTTAGAGCTCCTCGTGTCCCAGGCTGAGCTAGATGGTTGAATCCCCTGTGTAGTAACATCTGCCTCCTGGTGGTTGCCCCTGGGCTCTGTTTCCACCTCTAGAGAACAAATGACAGTGAGTTCATTCTGGCCATCTACCTGACAGAGGATTTGGAAGAGCCTAGAAGTGGGCCTGGGGTGGTGTGGACGCCCAGGAGACACCCGTCCCACTCCTTCCTACCCACCGTGTCCAGTTCTGACCCAGCAGAAGGAGCAAAGCTCATGTGATCCTGTCTTCTGTGACATGAAGATCACAGCGGGGTCCTGGAAACCCTTTATCCAAGCATAGCTGTCCCCACAGGCCATGGCCCTAGGTCCCTCGCTGTCTCTGCCCCCATGGAGGGCGACACTTGAGGTCACCGCTCGTGTTGGTGGGAACCGATGAGCGAGAGGCCTCTGCCGACAGAGTCTCAGAGCGGTGCCGGCTGAGCAGAGGAGCCTGGCCAGGGCCATCAGCAGGAGGACAGGGGCAGACAGGCGGCGGAGGGACCACACGAAGGCCATGACTGGCGGCCTCCTCTGCCAGGGCTCAGAGTACAGGGCGGAGGGACCACACGAAGGCCATGACTGGCGGCCTCCTCTGCCAGGGCTCAGAGTACAGGGCTCAGACAAAGCTCAGTTTGGAAGGCACCCTGAGATTTGGAGGGGAGCAGGATCGGAGGGGAAGAGCAGATTCCATAACACTCTCCAAACCCGCACCTGACCATCTCCCTGTCTCCGGGGCAGGCTTTGCGGGCGGCTGCTTGCCTCTGCAGGACACCTGAAGGCTCAGAGCAAACTGTCCTGCCCTCTGGGAGGAGACTGATGGGGCTAGGGTGGGCATTAGCCTGGCCGGCGGAGTCAGGGAAGGCTTCTTGGAGGAGGAAGCAACACAAGCAGTCTGCAGGTGGATGGATCCCCGGTGCATGGATTCCCGGTGCCACCAACAGCTGTTGACATTTATGAATGAATGACGTCCAAAGTCCTTTCTCCGTCCCACCTGCTCTGATATCAGGACCTGCCCCAAGTCGCGTGCTGTGGAGGGATAGATCTCCCACTGGAGTGCACAGTTTCCGTGGCTGATCTTCAGCCACAGAGGCGACGTCACTGAGAGCAGGGGTGGGGAGTGTGGACCAGCGCCTCACAGCCGACCGTTGCGGTGTGCTGCCCCTGCGTGCGGGCACAGAGCAGCTGGGGAGCCGCAGCTCCGCAACCGTGTGCTGAGAACTCGCCCTGACTGTTTGCTGCATCAGACTGCTGACCCCCCGCCCCAGACCCAGGAACCAAGCCCAGGGCAGTGCGGTCAGGCCCCCAGGGCCGCCTCTGCCCACGTCAAAGGCTTGGGGTTGGGGGGCCTGCAGGCTGGCGAAGGCCTTCTGCAGCGGCCCTGGTTCCTGATCAGGAGCGCCAAGTTCACGGTCAGAAGGGGAATCTGGGTGTGCCATTCCCCCCTTTCACTCTCTGGGCTTATGTTTCAAAAGTGAAATGCCCAACAGCCGAGGTAGAATTCCAGGCTATTCTAAGTAAACAAGGGCTTTTGCTCTGACAGAGAGATATTCTGCAGGCTGTCAGCACCCTTTCTCTGCCCCTGCCCGGTGGTGACATCGTGGCTTTGTCCTGGGTAAACGCCCAAAACATCTTCAGCTCGCTGCTAAAGACGCGGGCTTGTCGGTGGCCCCTGACGACCCGGCCACTCCCGCCTGCCCCTCCCGGGCACAGAATCTGGGCGGGTAGGTGGGGGCTCCCCCATAGCCCCCCTCCGTGTCACCCTCTCCTCTCCCCTGGCCTGAGGCCCACCAGTGGCCTGGGTTACCTCCTGACTTCTCCCACGCTGGGGACAGAGGTTACTGCTCTATTTCCAGTGCTCAGAGGAGTTTCTGGGTCTTCAAGGAAGAGGTGAGAGGCTGGGGGAGCCTGAGAACTATTTTGGGACAGAGAAACAGTGGAGTGGAGAGTACATTTCTCCAAGCAACAATCAGATACGTATTTATTTCTATTAATCATCATTCTGTTTATATAGCATATAATTAATATGTGATACAGATTATAATTTTATATACGTTATTATTATAATGCCAAATATATAACTAGATAATACGAAGTATGTAAATATACATATTTAGAATATATTAAAAATCTGGGGCGCCTGGGTGGCTCAGTGGGTTAAAACCTCTGCCTTCGGCTCAGGTCATGATCCCAGGGTCCTGGGATCAAGCCCCACATCGGGCTCTCTGCTCAGCGGGGAGCCTGCTTCCCTTCCTCTCTCTTTGCCTGCCTCTCTGCCTCCTTCTGATCTCTGTCTGTCAAATAAATAAATAAAAATCTTAAAAAATATATATTAAAAATCTTTTATATAAATATTATATAAAAACATATTTTTAAAATTTATATAAATTTTTCTATATCTATATATTCTGTATAAATTTGTGAATATTATATAGAAATAGAAAATGTATACATTTGTATGTTAAATAGAAATATTATAAAATTATCATGCACACACATCTCAATAGCATGAACGTTTCAGACCCACAGACGTTTTGGGTGTTGCCAAGCACACGCTAAGGAAGTGTGTCAAGGAAATGTCGGGCTGTCCTTGTGGCTCGGCGCGGGGACAAGGAACGGCGGCACAACCCCAGGAGAGTTAGTTAACCTTCCTGCGCTTTAACGTGCTCTTCTGTGAAACAGCAATGAAAAACAGCAACCTTCAAAAGCACAAGGACACCTTCCTCCTCCTCCCTCAGAAATGACTACTGGACGGCAAAAAAGCATTTTGCGATTCCAACTTGAAAGTGATCTGATGTTCTAAGGATGGCTGCATTCTTGCATGATGGAAAAACAGAGCAAGTGTTGAGTATTTTTACTGGATTGATTTTAAAACTGGACTGAAAGGAAGGCCCCAAACGCGTAGAAAACGTTTGTACGACACCCGTCATGTCGGGCACTTTTCAAGGTTTTGTCTCTGCCGGGCCGAGGCTTGTTGCTCAGTGGCAGCTCCGCGCTGAGACAAAGGCGCGTGGAAGGAAGCCTGGGCTGTGTTAGCGAAGGGGGCACTGGGAAGGGCCGCCGGGAGGTGGGCCCGAATCTGGTGCAGGTCACTCTCAGAGCCGGGATTTCCGCAGGGTCTTGGCAATTAACAAGAAAAATGATTAAGGTGGAACAAATATGCGTGTTGCCAGGGAAAGAAGAAATCGTGAGTGCGTGTAGGAGGTCTCAGAAGCAGGGCTTCTTGGTCCTGACCCGAAGTCAGCACTAAATCCTCACCTCTAACCACAAACCCAGCCAACCCAGGGCTCCCTTTCCAGGCCACACCACTCTGTGGACCTGACCGTGACTTCTTCTGCTCAGTCACATTTCCCCTGGAGCTCTGGTTCAGGTGAACATGTTCCCTCCGTTTCCAGCATAGTCCGAGCTTGAGTTCCACTTCCTAGTCCTCCCTTTGACCAAATCCAGGTTTTCTCCGGTATCACTTCTTTCTTTACAGCTCTCCTACCCACTGATCCACTCACCATCCATCCACCCACCCATCCACTCACCCCTCCACCCAATCATCCATCCACCCATCCATCCACCCATCCACCATCCATCCACCATCCATCCACTCACCTGTCCATCCACCCACCATCCACCATCCATCCATCTACCTATCGATCCATCCATCCATCATCCACCATTCCATCCATCTATCCATCCACCCACCCACCCACCCACCCATCCATCCATTCTGGCTTCCTCCTCACCACTGATTCTAGACCAGCATCCATTCAGAACCACCACCAACCTTCCTACTGCAAGGAAACAAGGGAACTGCAAGGGAAGAAGAGAGAATCGTGCTTCCCATCTGTGACCCCACAGAGTCTGGAAAGCCTCCCCCAGGGGTCCAACCCCCCCCACCCCCGCCCATCAACTTGATTCTGTAGATGTGATATTGGTGTCTGCTATGGACCAGGCTCAGGGGACCAGCTAGACCGCTTAGGTCCTTTTTCACGAAGCCTCCCCAGCCCTGGGGTCCATGATACCTCATCCCTGCGGCGTAATGCCGCCTCTGCCCATGGCTGGGAAGCTCCAGTCAGCTCCCCTTCAAGGGATATGACATCTGCAACTCGGGCGTCCCACTGTCCCCAGCACGGGGCCTGGGGCAGGACGCAGAGGGAGCTCCATCGTGATGACTGAGTGCGATAAAGATGGAGGAAGAAAGAAGGCAAGAGGAAAGGAGGAAAGAAGGGACGGCAGACCCTGAGGCCCCCCACAGTCTACGAAGGGAGACAAAACTCTGTTCTGAAGGAAAGATGAACCACGGAAAGTTCTGGAAGGACGGTAGTTAATGACCAGTCTAGCAACAACGTGCAGGCCAAAGGGAGGCCTGCTTTTCTGCCGCGCCTGGCGTGTCCATCTGACCTGCTGGGGTCTGTGCCTCCTCAGCTTCCTGGAGCCCCGGAACAACAACAAAAAGACCACGGTGCCGGGTTCAACCGTGTTAATCTTCCAAATCCTCGTCCTTGGCATTTCTGCTTCAGGTCTCAGACGCTGCTGGTATTCCTCGGCGTGTCTGTGCCTCTTAAAGATATAATTAAGCCTTTTTTTTTTCCTTTGAAAAATGTAGGCCCCTCGGGCACTTCACCTTCACGTCTCGCCTCTGCTTTGTAAATCGCAGCTGATGTGCTGGGAGCCGGGAACACCACAGGAAGCACACGGGTCCAGCGGGGGACCTGGTCACCCCGGGGCTCTGTGGTCAGCCTTCCTGGTCCTCAAGGCCCCCCCCCCCCGCTCCCTCCGCCCAGCATCTGCTGCTCAGAGGGCACCCGAGTGCCCGTCCGTCGTTTGAAAGGACGGAAAGCAGCCGTGGAGCTCCCTGCACGGGTCTTGTCTCTGACACAGACGCTGATCTAGGAGGAGACCCGGGATCACAGCCTGGGTCTCGGGGCTCGCCGCACACGGACCAGCGGTGTGACCTTGGGCAAGTCACCACACATTCTCAGGGTCAGCCTTCAACCCAGAAGCCCCATGATTCTGACCGACGAGGTGTAACGGCGTGAACGGGGCTGTCGGAGAGGATTTTAACGAGCCGGACGACGCATCACGGAACTTCGCGGTGCTCTCATGTCAGTGGAAATGAACCGTGCGCTTCAGAGAGATCCGCTGAGCAAAGACGGGTAAGCAAGTCGCAGCCCACGGAGTAAAAAGAGTGAGAAGCTATCGCTCCTCGGAGACAGGCTAGAGAGCCATTGCTCTCTTGGGGGTCATCAGTCTCCGCACGGCCATGAAAGTCCGGTGGCCAACAGCCCCGTCTTTCCCGGCCCCTCCGGTGTGTCCGGTGTGTGGCACAGAACAGGTCCTTCATCCTACTTTGCACGTGACACACAGGAGGCACTCAGCCCACATTTGCTGAACGACTGAATGAACGAACGAACACGAAAACCTGAAGTACGGTTCGGAAAGTGGAAACTGTCACCCGGAAGGGAGAGCATGGGGAGCGAGAGAACGAGTTTCCCGGCTCGGGTGGACAGGGGACGAGGACGAGCCAGGCCTCACTGTCTGGCCTTGGTGGCTGCCACGCAGAGCGGAGGGCGGAGTGCTGGCCCGTGAGGACGAGGTGCTGGGACCGAGAGCCGGGCAGCCCGAGGAGACCCATGTGGTCTCGACAAACCCAGACACGATGGGCAGTCGGGAAGGGCCCGTCATTTCGCACGTCTCTGTGGGGTTTCCTGGGTACAAACGATGGTCCCTGCAGAGAATGAAAAGCACAGACCAACGGCAAAGAGGAAAACCTAAGAAAACAAAGATACGCTGTGGCTACATAGAAAGCAAAACACTAGATGGGGTGCTTGGCTGACTCAGTCGGGAGTGTGTGACGCTTGATCACGGAGTCGTGAGTTCGAGCCCCACGGCGGGCCCAGAGATTACGTAAAACGAAGCGGCACCACCAGAACTAGAGCCAGACGGGCGGGGGCGGGGACACGCAGCCGGTGAAGGGGAAGGGAAATGAGTGGTTCCCACATGCCCATCGGTTCTTAGTCCTCACTGCGGTGCCGTCGGGAACAGACATCCCCCTCCCTTCCCTGGGGGAGTGGAGCGGGCTCAAGGGCTGGGTGCCCCAGGTCACACAGCCCACACCTCCCGACGCCATCCAGCCGGGACGGACCCAACGCTCAGCTCTTCCCATCCCCCTGCATCTCCTTCCTCTTCACAGTGCCACGTGACGTGGAGGAAGCTTCCAGAATGTGCTGCCTTGGCTTGCATCGAAGGCAAGCACGGCCGAAAGGAACCACGAAGCGGTCCCGTCTGTAATCGGCCGTGGAGGAACTGAGCTCCCGAAACCCCGTCCTCCCTTCTTGCCCTGAGAAACACCCAAGCAGGTGCTTGGGCGGAAGGAGGAGGGTATCTGGGCTGCATATTTAAAATACCAAGTGGCCCTCAACATGTCTCCGCAGAACTCACCCTCCGCACTTCTCGATTATTATAAATGTACTCCCCTCACCGGCCTCCCGGAGCTTCCATGGAGCCCTGTGGCTCGCCAGAGGAAGAGGAGGCTGGGCCCTTTTCTGGAAGGGATTCGCCGTCTACGCACCGACTATAACAAGTTGGCCAAAAAGCCGCCCATGATGGAAGGGATAAGAAATCATTTCCTGCCCCAACCCCTGCCTGCTGGGGTCCTTCGGCCCCAGACCCAAGCTCACCGGCTGCTCAGATCCCCCCAGATGCTCCCTTCCCCCAAATCTGCTGCCCTTCTCCAGTCTCCAGAGAACGCGGACCCCTCCTCAACAGGCCTCCTGGCTTCTGTCCATCCCACTCGGTCACCGTGGGGACAGACGGCTTCCGTGCACAAGAGGGTCCAGACCCTCCTGTCTGCTCCAGCCCCAACCCCACCCTGCCTCAGGTCATGCCTGCCCTTACAACACCTTGCTGCTCAATCCCAAGCTCTCCCCTCACTGCGGCCGCAGCCAGCCTTCTAGAATGCAGGTCTGATCCTGGGGTTGTGCTATGGCTCTGCCAAAAATCGTGTCTCCCCACCCCACCCCCCAGCTCCCAGCAGGTGAAGCACCTTGCTCGGGTCCCCCACATTCTTAGCGCTCTGCCCCTGCCACACTGAACCCCTCGCAGCCCCCCAGGAGGTGCAAAGGTCATGGAAAGGCAAGTGTGTACAAGTCTTGCCGACTGGACTTAAGATTAGAGCTGGGAGTACCGGAGAGAGACAAGGCCTGCCCTCTGCTACATCACCTCCTTCTTCAGAGGCAATAAGGCCCTGAGGAATTAAGACGCCGGCCCAGTGTGCAGCTGCCAAGTTCAGAGCGGGCCCCCCAAGCCCCCACCGCTGGCTGCAACACGGCGCCCGCTCTTCTCTTTCCTTTGGCAAGCATGGGGTCTGTGCTCTGGGCACGCACTGTGCTGGGTGCTGGGGACACAAGCTTGCCCAGAGCCCGCGTGGGTCCTCGTGGAGCTCTCGGCCCCCTGGGGGAGTCGGATGTAGAGGGCGAGGCCGCAGAGGCTGGGAAAGTGAGGACAGAGGCTTCTGACCTTGGGGGAAATGCTCACCCCAAACCGGGCACCGGCCGCCTGTGAAAGCTTCACCAAGTAGCTCGTCTCGGCTGAACTTCGAAGGACAAGCCGGCCTGGCAGGAACGGTCTGGGGGGCGCACTCAGAAGCGCAGCTGCAGGGGGTTTCAGGACTGGGCCGGACCCCAAAGAGTAGGACTTCGCCCTGCCCAAGGTCACCCTGGAAGGTCACGGCCCAGGAACCCCACACGGAGTCCCGACACTGTGTGTGCTCTCCTGACTCACACTCCCTGAGCCCGAGCCTCAGTTTCGTCCTCTGTGGACGGGGAGAATCACCCACAGGCCTGCTGTAGGTAGGATCCCCGACGTGCTGGAGAGTGCCTGGCTCACAGCTGGCCCCGGGGGTGGGGGGGGCGAGTTCTTCGTCTGCCGGTGGTGACAACTAGGACGCTGGGGTCCCCCGTCTCAGCCACGGAGCGGACGTTCCTCACAGAGTCCATCCAGAAACGCCTGACATTGAGGCTCCTCCTGCTAACGGGTGACAAAGGCATCTGGGTCCTTTGCACATTATGGTTGTGAGGCGAGGAGGCTCGAACTTTCGGATTTTCACCCCCTTTCCTTTCCTGAGTTTGCAGGACATGCCTCCACGGCTGTTTGCCTACAACACTGTGTTTCGTTTTTTTTAATAAAGAGCGATTTATGAGTGTGCCCCGCGATATCAAAGGCTTTTCCAAAGGTGCATGAAAGCAGCAGCAGGAGGCTCACGGATCATCCTGGCTGGGCACAGACGGTCCCCGGGGGCCACCTCAGGGGGTGCTGAGAGTCGGTCCCGGGATCGCTTTAACCCCGTGGTGACTCTGGAATTCAGAGGACACTGGGCCTGGGTTGTGACCTCCTAGTGCGGTGGGTGTGTGCACACACGTGTGTGTGAGAAAGATTAACAAGCAGGGTGACGGAGGGGGCCGTTGCACAGAGGACCCCCTCGTAGGTCCTTGCCTCCTGGAATTCACAATCTTGAGAAGAACAAATCCAGCAAATCCAGCAAGAACTCACGAGGTCGTGAGCACCGCGCCGCTGCCGTGGGCGCGCGCGTTCCTCTGCTCCTGTTCCAGAAGGAGCCTCTAGTTATCCTGCTCTGAGCATCTCCCCCCGTCCTGTCTGCTGGGAGGGCCTTGCCGGGGTCACCAGGGGCCTGGGCGTCACCGAATCCAATGGGTGTGCCTTCCTCTGGGAAACGCCTTCCCCTCTTCTGGGATATCACCGGGGCAGGCTCCCGGCTCGCCCGGACCTCGAGCACAAGGGCTGTGCGCCCTGTCTCGCCCTCTTCTCTCTGTGTCTATACTCGCCTCCTCGGTGAGCTCATGGGGTCTCGGGCTCTGACCACCGTCCACACGCTAACGTCTCCCAGGCTCATCGGTTCCATGGAGTGCCATTGTGGGGCCGCGGAGTCCTGATCCCAATGTCCACACAGAACCTCCAGCCTCCCTGAAGCTGCCCCGTCTTGGCCTTCCCCTCTCAGCAGTCTTCTCTTTTTTGGGGCCAAAATCTGTGGGTTCATCCGCCCTAAACCACCCCATAACAAAACATGGCACCCCCTTCCAATGACACCTGAATCTGTCTCCCTCTCACGCCTTCTGCTGGACCCACACGGGGGCCCACCAGCACCTCCGCTCAGCTGGCTATGAGAGCCTCGGCCCCACACTCGGAGTTGACCTTTAAAGCGTTAGGTCATCTCACCTTTCACCTCAAGACCCTCCTGTGGCTCCCACCTCACTCAGTGGAAAAGCCAGAGGCCTCGAAAGTCCTTAAAACCCCGCCTCACCAGCCAGCAGCTCACACCTCTATTCCAGCCTCATCCGCCTCCTTGCTGTGGTTCAAAGACACCAGGCTTCCCTCTGCCTCAGGGACTTTGCACATGCTATTCCCTCTGCCTCAGGGACTTTGCACATGCTATTCCCTCTGCCTCAGGGACTTTGCACATGGTCTCTGCCTCACATTTCCATGTGGCTCATTGCCTCGGCTCCTCGGGTTAGACAACTGTCTCCGACTACCAGATTTAAAGTTGTTTCTCTGCCCCACATCCCACCCTGCCCCTCCTCCTTTCCAGCCCTCCACGTCACACTCACCGCCTCCTGACCATGAACATATTCTACTCATTTCTTATCTGCTCCCACCCTCTGGAATAAAATGAATATGTGGCCGGGTTGCATGTCTGTCTAGGTCACTGCTGTGTCTCCTGGACCGGGACCTGCTCAGCAGGGCACAGACATTGTTTGCTGGAAGGGACACGAGAAGGGTCCCCAAAGAGGCCCATCCAGGCAGTTGTGGAACACAGGGGAGGAGCCAAATACTCAGCCTGTGGGGGTGCGGAGGACAGGCAAGAGGAGAAAACAGGGCTTTGAGGGATGGATAGGAGTTCACCCAGAGGAGGAAGCAGGGAACGTCCTAGCTAATGTCCAGAAGAAGAGAGAGGCCACGGCTTCCCAGGGTCTGAGGCACGGGCTGGGGTTGCTGGAGACAGTGGACAGAGAGAGAGGAGGGACAAGCATGCTGAGCGCTGAGGAGGACAAGGACAGGCCTAGGTGGAGGACATCTCTCTGGCTGGGCAGCGGGGGCTTTACAGTTGGCTGTGGGGGTCTGAGGGGAGCCACTGTAGAGGGTCCCCAGCTGCTGGCTTTGGGAACCGAGTGGCTAGAGCACCTTTTGCTGTGACATGGGAACACTCTGCTGAGAGAGGAGGGATGTTTGGCCGGGCTCCGCGGGTCCAGCTCGGGCCACTGGGCCTGCTTGGGCAGGAGCAGGCTTCCCTGCGTGCCTCACTTGGGTGGACTCCAAAGCCCTGAGCCCCACCGAGCCCTCGGAGGGTCCAGTGTGAGCCTGGAGGGCCGCCCGGGGGCATCATCGGCTGTGTGACGCGGTGACCTCTGAGAGTCTGTCAGTGAAACTGGCGGTCGAGAGCCCTTCTCGACCTTTGTCCTTTGAGCATGGTGACGAGGTCAGGCACAGCATTGGGCCCTGTGCCCTCCACCCCATCTCTGCTCCCTGGGATCCCAGCACAGGCGCACAAAGAGTGTGGGTGCCTATCATCTCCATGCTGTCCCCTTCAAAAGACCCTCCCTCCTACCCTCTACCTCCCACCGCCCTCAGTGAGGCTGCCAGCCCTCCGGGTGAAGTCAGGCCACAGCCCATCCCAGGCCCTGAGGCAGCTGCGCGGTCACCCCAGGAAACATGCTGGCTGTGGGCCAGGGCGTGGCCCGGGGTGACAGGAGGGCTGTGCCTCCAGGAGGAGAGAGAGCGCCTAATCCCCAGGATTTGCCGTGAAAGCCGGGACAGGGCCAATCACTCGTCACCCGGCAGGGACAGCCGCACTGTTGTTTTTAGGTGGAATTTCTCAATGTCATCTGTAATGTGTACTGATCCCAGTCCAAGCTTTCTGAATCAGGCCGCGGGACGGGGTCAGCAGCACAGGTTTAACCCCTTAGGGGGTAATGATTTTAAAGAGGTGATCTGCACCCCGCTGGCTGGGACAGCCAACAGGGATCTAAAGCCAGCTTGTTGGGCAAGCAAGTGCTTTGCTCCCTGGGGGTGGGAGGGGCGGGCAGAGGTGCTGTGAGCTTGGGATCTTCACTCACAAGGTCTTGTACCAGGGCTGCCATGTACTAGTCCGTAGGTTGTGCACTGCACATGGAAGAGGCTGCAAATGGTAGCCCCCTAGGGTTTTGCAGTGCACAACATATTCAGCTGGATGCGGCAGGCCTGCCACCGACCAATTCTCCCTCCCTCTGAGACATGAATAGGTACGGGGCCTACAGGAGCTCAGATGGCAGGATACTAGGGAAGCTAGGAGACAGCTTCATGAAAGCAGGCTCTGTGGCTTGGGTGTAAGTTGGCAGCCCAGTGCCCAGCCCGGGGCTTGGCCTAGAGTAAGAACCCAGAATATTCTTGTTGAACGAGTGAGATAATTCAAGGATGGCAGAACTTGGAAGGCAGAGCCTCCACCATCTGCTTCTGGCTGGGCCTGCCTCGCCCGCCCAAGCCACAAGGATGGCCCCCAGGCAGCTGGAGCCGTTTTGGGGTGAACACTCCCGGCGCCGTCATTCCCTCAGGTGACACAAAGCTCTCACCTGCTCCAGAGCTGAACGGCTCCTCACCGCAGCTCATTCATCCCTAACAACCCACCCAGCTACATTCAAGTACGCATGCCTCTCCAGTCCTCTCGATTATTAACCCAGCAAGGCAAGTATTGAGGCAGTTTTGCTGAGATGAAAACTGAGGCTCAGAGACGTTATACGAACTGCCTGGGGTCACACAGTTAGAAACAGGGAAGCAAGAATCAAGCCCAGAAAGTCTCACCCCAAGTCCAGGGCTCCGATTGTGGCCACACGATCACATTTTGCCCCAGAAGGACCACCCCAACTACTGATAATTTTCAAACAGTAAACTTGCAGTCCAGTAAGAATCCTTCTACCCACAGATGAAATCGGAATGCTATTTCAAAGCTTAAATGTTTTTAGTTTGCTTTAAGAGGGGGTACTGTATGAGGGTGCCCGCTCCCTGGTTGGCACGAACAGCGGGACAAGTGAGGGCCATCAACCCCTTTCCACGGAGGAGGCTCAAGTCCCACTAGGACTGACTTTCTGCACAGTCATTGCGGGCCAGGCACGGCTACGAGCCTTCACACAATCTTTCCATCTAATTGCATTAATGGGCGTCTATAATTAGGGCATATCCCTTCTGCACCTAACCGGGAACCATCTCTCAGGTGAGTGGGACAATCACGTGATCCTCCATTCATCCCGCCTTTACTGAGGGCAGAATTAGCTGCCACCGGGCCAGGGCGAGTTTCTCGGGGAGCCCAGGAGCCTCAGAGCAGCCCGCGAGGCCAGGGAGCTCAAACCAAAGTGGGCACGTTGCCGACCAGCTCTCCAGCCGCAGCTCTGACTCGCTGGCTGCAGGACCCCGGGCTGGCCGCTCAGTTTTGTCTTACAGCAACAGTGATGCCGTCCCGCCAGGCAGAACGATGAGGGATTTGCTCCCAAGTGTCGAGCTTGCAAAGGGCTTTGTGCACGGGGATGAGTGAACGCACATGGGGGCCCCAGATGACTTCTCCCTTCCCAGGTGAAGCTGTGAGCAGACCCTCCAGACCCTGGCCCTGGGTCCAGGATGGCTTGGTGCTGGGGACACGAGGCTGAGCCATGATCTTACAGGGTCACCCTTCTCCAAGTAACCCCCATCTCAGAAATCAAACCCTGTGTGTCTTCATGCTCCTACAGACCTAGGCTTAGCCTCCCCCATGCCTACACATACCCGCACATACCCAGAAACTCCCACCCACCCACCCACCCACCCACACGCACCATGCACGTGCGTGCAAACGCACACACACGCACGCACGCACTGTCAGACCAGAGGGCTTTCCCAGAAACAAAGTCACAACTAGAGTGGGATCTGAATTTCTCTCCAGACCCGTAGGTTATAATTAAAGCATATTTCCAGCCAGAGTCCTGCCCGGCCTACACATAATCCCCCTAACGGGCAAGTGCCATAGAGGGTGCGGCTCGGCCCACGCTGAGCGGCTGCCCATGGCGGTCCCGGACCCCATCCCCACCAGCCCCCTGTGGGCAGACAGGGAAGAGGCAGGCCCAAGGGTCCCGAGGAGCAGCCCCCGCTGCGGCCGCCTGTGGGAACGAGAACGAGTCAGCCCTGGTCGGGTGAAGGATCAGAGAATGCTGTTCTGGACCTGCTCCCTCCCAGCACGCAGTGTCTAAACCCCGCCTCTTGACCATGTGGGCTTAGAGGGGCTCTTTACTCACAAAGGGGTGGCCTGAGGCCCAAGACCCCACGGCTGGGAGCCCTGCAGCTGTTCGAAAGGAGATGCTTCGTGACCTACCCCTCTGACTACTGCCGCCAGCTGCCAGGGGCAGAGATGCCCGCCGGTGTAGACCAGAGGCAAACGGGGCTGCACCATGGGGACCATCGGGGTGGGAGGCTCTGGAGACAGGTGGTCCAGGTCCAACTTCCATCCTGAAATGCTCCCCAGCTGAGAGGCCCCGGCAAGCAGCTTAGTTCCCCTGGCCTCAGTCTTCCCATCTGCCAAGTGGGGACAACCACCACGGCGGGCTGCGGAGGGATCTAGAAGCACCACGGGCCGTGCACGCCTCCCACGGAGCACCGCAGACCTCCGGTGGCTCCCTGCGGGCCACCGGAGCCCAGGAGGCCTGGCCCTGTGCGGCTTCCAGCCTCTCTTCTGGCTCTGGTAGCACCAGACTGCGTGGGTGCCTTCCCGCCCCGCCTCTCCGCACGTTGCCCCCGGGCCAGGAATACCTCTGGGCCTTGCTCACTCCTCCTCGGCTATCAAGACCCAACTCTCGTGTTACCTCTTCCAAGAAGCCTCCCTTGACCGCTGGGGCGCGGGCTGGGCCGCCCCTCCTGGCCTGTCCGGCGCATCCCGCTCCGTGCTGGAAGGTCAGCTTTGGTGTCCGCCTCCCTCTCCGGGCTGGGAGCAACCAGAGAGCCCGGGGTGCCTCCCGACCACCTCGGCCTCCTCGCCGACCCGGGGCCGGGCCACAGGAGGCCCGCGCGGGTTTCCTGGACTCCAGGGAAGGTTGGTGCCGGGGCGACAGCGTAGGCAAGACCGCCAGGTACCCCTGCACTGCGGGAAGCAGGAGGGGAGCGGGGGGAGAGCTGACGCGCATGCGCAGCGCTCGCGGGCCCGCGGTCGCTGGAGGTAGACCCGCTGCGTTCCGTGGCAGGTCCCTGGGTCCAGGAAGAGTGCGACGTTACTCCAAACCCCAGGACCTTCGGAGGGTTCCGCTGAGAGGCCCTGCCCAGCACAGACAATTAAGGCTGAACAACCCTGGGGTGGAGACGCGTGTAGGAGGCGTTGTCTTGAAGCTTCCAGACCGCGCGTGATGACCTAAGGCCACGCCCCCTTGACATTGAGATGGTCAAGACTTTCAAAGCACCATCCGCTGAGGGCGGGAACAGCCTTCTCTGGTTCTTCACCTGGTCAGGGCCGAGCCTCCCAGGGCCCACCTCCTCCAGGCAGCCCGCAAAGATTTGCTCAGGCAGGGGCCACCAGGCTCTGCACCCCAGCACCTCTGTGCTCTCCTGTCCCGCTCCGGAGACAGTGAGCTCCCGAGAGGCAGAGAAGCGGGGGATGGCGTTCGCGCGGCCAACGCTGGATCCTTGCAGGCCGCCACGATGTGAGCAGAACGGGAAGGAAGAGCGGCTGCGGGAAGGGCCGCGGGGACAGTGCACCCGAGCCGCCCGCACCGGAAGCTACGATTCATGCCCGAGTGAAGTCCCCACGGGACAGTTTATTTCCAGGATCTCTGCAGCCAGAACGCAGGGACGGTCTCGGCACATTTCAAGTGGAAAGAGTGGTCAGACCTCACGAGGCCCAAGGCTAACACCGCCGGTGACGCTGATACCACTGTTCTTCTGTGTTCCTGCTCGTTTTAGTCAAAGTAGAGCCTTCCCCGCAATCATGCAAAGACTACAAAACAGAACTCCCCACTCGCTGCAGAAGAGCAATTAGCAAGCCCATTTCTTTTACTTCAGCTCATTCTGGGGCTGGGAGTGCTCCCTAACTAGTAGTTTTAGGGCTGTTCTTATATTAATTGTCATCATTTATAAGGGATGTTCTCTAATACAGTCAAATGTTAGGAACTTCACCTCACGCACCAGCGGCCCGGCCTGAAGGATTCCACTCCAAGCAGGAAACGTAGGACCCGGAGAGGAGTCGCGGCTCCATCCCAGTCTGGTGGCCCTTTCTTGCCGGGGATGGTCAGTGCCTCGGGAGGTGGGACCCACGGAGGCTGTGTGACCCGGGTGCTTCTGTCCCTCCCCCGTGGCCCTGGGTAAACACTCGATCACTTGCTGTGTGTCCTCAGCTGACGGGGAACCAAGGCCCGTCCCGGGCCCGCACAGAGCTCACGCCCCATGTGGCTGGCGCGCTGTCCCTAGGCTCCCCAAGCACCCCCCAGCTCACGAAATGGGTGTGTGGCAGGAGGGGCCGACTTCCAACAAGCCACTAAATTCCCCATCTGCGTGCCCGCTGGCCAAGGATGGGTTGGGCCTGCGCGCCATCGGAAGGTGGATCTAAAAACCGCTCAGGCTACGCGCCGTCCAGCTCCTCTTGGCTTCGGGGAGGTCTTCACAGAAATGTTAGCAAAGCTGACCCTCGGGATAGACAGATTGTATGTTCCTGTCCTCGGAAAAAGAGCTGAAAAGAAGCAGGGAGCAGGGGGGTGGCGGGGAGGGCTGAGGCCTGGGGAGGGGGCGGCCCCCAGCGGCGGGGGGGGGACGCTGACAGGACCCGGCCTGTGCCCGCTTGGCCCAGGGCCCCTGCAAGCGCCGAGCTAGTACCAGAAGGACCCCTTCTCGGCACAGCCCCTGACCGCAGCCCGTAGCCCGCAGAGCAAAGTCTGAGCATGGGGCTGGGTGAGGAGGCCTTCGTCGTGGCCTGAGGGTACCTCCGCATTAAGAGGGCATTTTTGCACAGCCTAAAAGTGCTTTCTTCATTTTTCTCTGACAGCTGGTGAAGGAGGAATGCAACGGGACGGCCGCGCGGGCTTCGGGCAGACTGCAGGCCCAGACCCGGGCAGAGCCGCCTTTATCCCTAAGAACGGGCTTGTAAAGGATACATTAGGGGAAGGCCTGGCCCTTTTAGGTTCTGAGTGGACTTGGGGCACTTTCTTCTTCTGTTATTCGGGGGCAGAATGAGCTCTGTGGCCTCAGGGTCCTGGCAGCTTGTGAAGGGCGCATTTCTCTGGGACCCAAACCCTCAGTCACTTTGCCCAAGTCAGCCCCAGCCGTCAGCGGGCTCTAGCCCCGGGTGTTCGGGGAGCACGGGGCTCTAGGCCCGCGTTGCCCCCAATATCGAGTGGCCAAGGACAAGCCTCTTGCTCTCCTGGCTCTCACTAAGTGTCAGTCGCTTCTTCACATGTGTTGAGACTCAGCTCAGACCTCACTTCCTCCAGGAAGCCTTCCTGACCTCGGTGTCCAGTATCCATAGAGGGCATGGCCTAAAGCAGGCAGGTGTTCAGCTGACACCTGTAAGTGGGTCCGTGTCCCTCCCCAGGCAGCACAGGCGGCGTGCGGCTGCACATTAGTTCTCTTTGGGCCCCAGGAGCCCCCAGCATCCTGCTGGTCACCGCAGACAGCAGGTGTGACTGGCCTCAGAAAACACTTTCTTCCTTTCCACTGACACACTGGGTTCCGAAGATGTTGCTTGAAATGAGAACTGCACCCCTAAAAACAAGCTGGCAAGTACCCAGGCCCCACTGAGTTTCAGATGCCCGGTCCCAGTGTGGTTGTTTAACTCCGTTCCCTTCTTTGCCCGAGGGAGACGATTGCACCCGTCCCTGAAGGTATTGGTGAGACCTGAGAGGGGTGCGGGGTAAACAATTTGGCTGTGGCTCGTGGGCTACTCATGCCTGGGCTCGGGTCCAGCAGCAAACCATCCGCCACAGGTGGACAGGCCTGGAGCTGTACCACCACGGCCACCCCCCAGGGGCCCAGGAGCTCCTGGGGTGAACAGGAGTTATTTGGGACAGAGGAGGAGAGGGAAAGAGGAGGAGACCCAAGCAGAGAGATAAGGCAGCCACCAGTGGGCAGGGACGAGAGCCCAACCCGAAACCCAGCCCAGGTCCCTCCCCAGCCAGACCTTGCCATCTGGACTCCCCTGGCCTCAGTCCTTAATCTGGGAGATGACATCGGCACGAGGACCCTGGGACCCCGTGCCAAACCCCAGCCAGATGGATGCCCGGCAATCACAGCGAGGAGTGGAGGAGGCCGAGTCCACCAGAAGCAGGACGAATTCCCCGGGGCTGGCCTGGGCCCTCCTCGACGCAGCCCCAGCCCGGATTCCAAAGACCAGGGCACACGTGACCAAGCGCAGTGAGGGACAGCACATTCCATTCCCAGGGGCTCCATTCGGTTCCCCACTCTGCCCTGAGGCACCATGAGAAGCCTGGCACACCCTCTCGCCTCTCTGGGCCTCGGTTTCTCCCTCTACAAAACAGTTGGAAAGAGATGGTCTCTAGGAGCCTCCAGGCTCCGACACGCCAAGATTTTCTGCCCCAGTGGATGGGAAGTCTCGAAACGGAGGCTCCCAGGTTGACTCTGTCTGGACTACAGATGCGGCTAGAAAAATGCACTGGTGGGCCCTGGATCCGGGCCCAGCCGCTGCTCAACCCCCAGGCGTGGGTCACCCAGGAAGGACTTAGCCGGGACCGTGAGGCACAAACACGACAAGGTGCCACCCCCTAGAGAGGCCTCGTGGGGCCACGGAGGCTCGTCAGTCTCTCCAGCGTCAGATTTTGATGACCTGTTTTGGGGCTGTCGCTCTCCCCTGCAGGAATGCGAAGCCCCCCAGGGCAGGGTCTGCGTGGTGTTTATTCACCTGTGTCCCCGCAGTGTCCAGTCCGGGCTCCCGGACAGATGGGGGCTCAGGGACGGAGCAGAAGGGAAAGAGTGAGCGGGTGAGGCAGAAGGCTGAGTCCGGCTCTTACAGTTCCAAAGCTGTGACCTACCGTGCAAGGGGGTGAGTCACTGCGCGAGGGGGTGATTTACCCGCCGCGAGGCAGTGTTGCTGCTCCCCCGGCCGGCTCAGCCTCATGCATGGGGCTGGGAGGAGGTGGGCTTCTGGAGGCCAGCGTTGGCAGGTAGCGCTCACCATGACCCCCCCCACACGGGACAAAGCCTGACCCTCCCTCCTCCCGTCTGCTCTCTTCCCCGGGGCCCTGGCTGTAGGGCCTGTTCATCTAACGTGGGGGAAACTGAGGCCCAGGGTGGGCAGTGACTCAGGGCAAGCAGCCAGTGTTAGGACTGCGGACAGCCCAGCTGCATCCCTCCCGCTGGAATCCCAGTGAGGACTGATGGACCATTAATTGTAATTAACTAATTATTCCTGCTGCCAACTAGCGGAGGAGGCGGCTGGGGGCGGGGAGCCCCTAAATGACTCAGTCGTGTTTACAACATGCAAACCCATTTAAGAGCTTGTAAAGTCGCTATAAACGGCTCTGTGGTAACAGAGGAGTAACGACCCGGGTCTCCAGCTGCCGCTGTAAGGATGGTTGGCAGCATCCGGGCGCAGGGACCGGGTTCTGAGATCCAACAGCGCCACCTAGAGACCTTGTTCCAAAACGCTCTGCAGAAGGGCCACCGCTCCGATCCAGGGCCGGGACACGACAAAGTCTGAGCCGCCCACCCACAATGGGGAAACTGAGGCCCATGCGAGGACAGGGCCTGGCCCTCGGCTGCTCATCTCAGAGTCTAAATGGCCGCTGTGACAGTTTCCATCCCCTACGACCTCGAGGTCTCTGAAAGGCGACTGTTCAGGAGAGGTTTATGGGCCGGTGCCCTCCCCCCACTCTCTGCTCAAGGGCTGTGCGCGTGACCCGCCGGCAGGGACATCGACTAGACACACGGCAAGGCAAGCAGTCTGGGGCCGAGGCCGGAGCGCGGGCTCAGACCCCGGTTCGCTATTCCCTCTGTCGCGCCACAAGAATAAGAATTCCATCAGGTCCCACTGATGGGGACTGTCCGAGCTCTGAAACAAGTGCGTCACCTGTGTGATCTCGTGGGTTCACGATTGTGACAGAGATCTAGTGAATCTGCCCATGCACAGGCAGGACACAGAGCCCCCCAGGGTCGCCCCCCCCCAAGACCTGGCGCACAGCTGGGAGCAGATCCCCTCCTCGCCAGTGACTGCCTTGAGGGGCGGGAGGAGACTCCAGCTGGCTTTTTTTATGAGGGACAGGAAGGACTTAGGAGGGGGACTCAGATGGGACCTGGGTTGGCCCAGAGAGGTGTCCCCAGCAGCCTGGTCTAACCGGCCTCTGTGAGGCCGTCGCCTGGGAGGACACGAACGTCCCCGGCCACTCACCCACAGTCATGCCATCCATGTAGCGTTTGATGATATCGAAGGAGTCCCGCAGGTTCCCTTCAGTGATGTCGAAGATGATGTCGGCGTGGTTGGCAGGATACACGGGCATGATGGCCCGGAGAAAGATGATCTCTGCGGGAGGGAGGCACAGCTTGGAGCCCCTGGAAACGTGCCCTTGGGTCCCGAGAGCCCAGGGCCAGCGAGCCCCGCATGGAGAAGGCAGAGGGGTCCGAGGGCTCACAGGTCATCACCTAGCCGCCTTTTGATCAGTGGGGAAACTGAGGCCTGGAGAAGCTCTGGGTGCTCCCTGAGATCCTGCGGCTAACGAGCAGCCGTGGCAGGGCTGAGGCACTGTCATTAGTCATAGATCTTCGTGGAGCTGGGGAGAAGGGAAGGGGGGGTGGATGCGGGGACAAAGGGGAAGAGGTCAGCAAGGGTAGGAGAGCAGGGTGGTCTCCTGTCCCATGGTGATGTGGGTCAGAAAAGCCACTTCTCAGGGTGGGCTGGGCAGTCTGGTGGCTGTGTCCATCTCCCTGGCTACCCTGCGTAAAGCAGGACCAGGTGCCCTGGGCTGGGGGCACAAGGCCCCGGTTCTACCCCGGCTCTGGGCGATCTGGAGGTGTCTTCTCTCTGCGCCTCCATTTCCTCATCTGTAGAGTGAAGGAGGGAGACCGCCAGTGCCCACTAAGGGTCCTTTCAGCCCTAAAGGTCAAGGTCAGGAGTGCCTGGGCCCCAGATGTTAATAGACATCCCCAGCCACACTCAACTCTCTGTAGAATCCACTCCCAGACCAGCACTGCCCGAGAGGCCACAAACCGGCTCTTAGGGGTTTGGGAAGGGTTTGTCTGTGGTTTGGTGGAACCTGTCATTTGGCACAAGACAAACACCAGTCAGTGATTTCCTCCGATCCAAGCCCCTGCCACCCTGCAGAGATTCTGGGCTTCTCCTTTTTCTAGAAGAATGGGTCAGTGGAGGGGGGGGGGGCATGGGCCACCCGCTCTTTCAGGCAACCATATCCTTGGGGAGCCCCTCCTGCCCTCAGCGCTCCCTCCAACCCCCACAACGGAGAGCTGTGTTCTGGCCCGTGCTCCCGTGGCTCTGTGGGAGGCTACCACAGTGTGCAGACGTGGAGTTCGGTCATGCTGGCTCAACTGCGCCTCTTCCCTGGGAGGGCCAGGGAGCCTGATTGCTGTGCCCCGGAGCCCGACCCTGAGCCTGATATCCCGGAGGCCCGGTCCACGTTTGCCCCATGAATCAATCATGGTGAGCTCCTCCCAAGGCCAGGGATGAAGACGCCACAGAGGAAGGGGTGGCTGGAGACCACAGCAGCCTCAGCACAGGGGCCGCACTCCCGGGAGCAAGGCGTCCAGGTGCCGGGAGGGTGCCGCGCCCCAGGTCCCACCCCCGCGGGAAGGGGGTTGTGATGGCCGGTCTACACAGCCGGCCAGGAGCCACCTGCAGGGCGGGGCTGGGAACCCTGACTTACTCCTGGGCTTCCTGGATCCAGTCTAGCCCTCGGTCTCCACAGTGACCTTTCTGTATATGTCCATAGCATCAGGCCCGGCCCTGTGATGGCTCCCAAGAGCCTTGCAGTGGAAACCTCCACCCCAAGTTAGGGCTTATCCTTCCCAGACTGTCTCTTCCCAAGCCTCTCCCACTCCAGCCAGAAAAACTTGGCTTTGTTCCTCCAATATCCACCGCCCCCCAAACTCACCTCCAGACCTTTCCAGATGAGTTCTCCATTTGGCACTTTCCACTCTCCTGGCTCCCCACTTTCACTTCTTACCTCCTACTGACAACATGGGCCCCGGCATGGAAGTCACTTCCTCCCAGAAGCCCTCCCTGATGCCTTAGTACTGGGCGCAGAGTCAACGCTCAACAGCTGTTTGCCGAGCAGCTGTGACCCAGAAGAAGCGTTCTCGTGAGCAGACAGCCAGGCACGGGCCAGCGTGGTGCCGTGCGCTCTGGGGACCCCGGGAGCTTCCGAGGCCACTCCGTGTCTTTACCAGGGTGTAGCTCCTTGGCGGCCGAGCTCTCGGCTCAAGCTCCACTCACCTTCAGGGCGGGTGAACTCCCGGAAGGTGGGCAGCGACACGACGGTATGCGAGATGGTGTGTACTGGGTCCAGCACGCAGGTGACGTCGTTGGGACGGCAGGACTTGACGCAGCGGACGGTGTCTGTCTTCTCCTGGCGGAGCCTGAGGGGAATCACAGCACAAGGGGCGCATGGGAAAGTCGGAACTGCCCCTCCCCCAAAGACCCAGGCTCCACGAGGAGCTGCAGGTGGCCAGGCGGGGGCCCTGGCACTCCTGACCTTGACCCAGAGACGGCCCCACCGGAGAGGCGCGGTGGCCTCCACAGCCCAGCTGCTTGGCGGGGCTGCCGCAGAGCCCTTCCTGCCAACTGGACCGGGGTCTACACCCCGATGTCCATCTGCCCTGGCGATGGGCAGGTGAAGCTCTGCTGTTGGCCCAACCGCACGGGCTGGGCTGCAGTTTCCGCCACTGCAGATTCACGGGCTCGACAAGTGTGTGTTGAAGCCCTACTGGGTGTGAGGCACCAGAGACGCCGAAGCAAACATGGGAGACGTGGTACGGCCTCCCCAGAGCCCCCAGGCAGGTGGGTCACGGGATTAGGATACGAGCTGCAGGCATAGTGCCCAGCTCAGTGCCCGGCACGAGGAAGTCAGACCCCCAGTGTCATGGGACAGACTGGGAGTGGGGAGAGGAAGGAGGGGCCTTGTTTGCCAGACAGATTTTAAATCCTCCTTATTGTAAAATAAAACACAAATGCAAAACCTACCCAGAACAAAGACGCTGTTTAGTGAGTATTACGATCGCCGCTCAGGTCAAGAAAGAGATCCTCCGTCTGCCACCCGAGACCCCTTCATGTGCCCGACCAACCTCAGCACCCCTCTGCGTGCCTGCCCCCTCCCCAGGACCCCTGTCCTGATGGTGCCAGCGTCGCCCACCTGGCTTTCTTTATGGTCTGTATCACACAGGTGCACGCCTCGAGACACAGCTGTTTCGATTTGTCCGTGAGAAGAACGTGCTCTCAAGTCCTTTCTAATCTACGGGTTTCCTCTGTCTCTTCATTTCCCAGAAGCTGATCTGTTAAGGAGCTGGAAGTCTCTGAGCGGTAGAGCTTCCTCCAGGTGGGCCCGCCTACTGCACCCTCATGGTGCTATGCAGCGAGTCCTTCTGTCCTCTGCGGCACTGGCTGCTGGATCCGGACCCGATCAGATGCAGGCCCGGGCCCTTTGGCAAGATGACAGTTGGTGGCATCTCTTCTATCGAGGGGCACCTGGTGTCTGGTTGTCTCTCTCTCTGTGATGTCAGCCGCTGTCGATGCTCGGGGCCCAGACCCGCTGATTCATCGGGGATTGCAAAATGCTGGTGTTCTGATTCTGTCGTTTCTTTTCAGTATGTTAGTTGGAATACTTCTGGAAAGAGTGCTGCCCCCATACGCGGTCTGGTTACAGGGGGCATCGTTCATAGAAGAAAAGCAAGATCAATGCCCGACTCTTGCCTTGTTTTTACAAGTTTTCAGGATCATGAATTTTCTCTCTCTCTCTCTCTCCATCATCACCCAGAGCATACCCGTTGATTTTTTTAAAAATATCAGTATGGACTCATGGATTTAAACCATTTGATGGATTTCAATCCATTGCAATTGTTATCCTTTGCTGGAACTCAAGCTTTCGCCTCTTTGGTCAGAGGGAAGATCAGAGCGGCTCCAGGAATCTGTAGCTCTTTTACTCTATGTCACAACAGGGAGGTCCATCTCATCTTGTACCTTTCCTTCCCCAGCTACTTCTCCAAGAAGTCTTGGGTTTGTTTGAGTTTTTTTTAAATGGAAAATGGTATTTCAAGACCACACCCTAGGTACCAGGTATGGTGGGTGCTGCTGGCTTCGCCCTTGCCTCCAGGCCTCTTCGTGGATTTTTAAAGGTAAAATATATCATGAGTTCCTACTTCTATTTCTAATTCAAAACAAGAACCACACGGTCTCTTAATCTCCTCTATATTACAAAGGAATCTCTTTTCTTCCATGACAGAATCCTGGCTCTTAAGAACACAGGAGACAATAGAATATTCCACAATTATTAATGTAATTATTCCATATTCTGACACTTTAGTCTCAGAAGAGCAATGCTAAAATTATCACCACTGACATAAGTACATAAAATAATGTTTGTCTGGCTATGTCCTCCCTACTCTACCTGCACTTTTTAACAGATGTGCTCTTTCTACATCGTTTGAGCGTATAACAAGTCACAGAATACGATTTCCTTATAACACTCACTTGGTTGTAGCTGGATGTGTAACTATGCCTAATGCTTGCACAGCAATACTTTTGCATGTTGGTAATACTTTGTGTCCATTGTGCACACAAGTCTGTTTTGTTGGGTGTATAATCTTGGCCTATGTTTTCTTGAGGATCCTAAGTATTCACCTTCTTCTAGAATAAGTGTTGCTGGGAAGAAGTCTGATGTCAATATAATTTTTCCCCTTCGGCATTGTTGCTGGTTTTACCTAGATGCCTGCTAGATGTTTTGTCTTCTCTTTCTTTCATGGTCTGATAACTTTACAAGACTATGTCTTGGTATTTGCAGCTCTGAATAGGGATGTTCAGGTATGCTTTGTGTTTTTTCAATGTCAATTTTCAAATCTTGTTTATTTTTTATTTCTGGGAACTTCTTTGAGTTACCATTTTTTAATACTTATTTCTTTCATTGTTGTGGGCTCAGTCCTCAGAGATTTCTATTATCTGTGTGTTGGGTCTTCTTTGTGTGTCTTCAATGTCTTTCACTCTCTCTTTAAGCCCTTTCATCTCTTCTATTTCTTTTTTGATCTGTAAAATTTGTCTTCTTCTCGGCCACTCTTTCTCTCAAATATTTATTTCGGCGGTTGCTTTTTGCTATAATTTTAAATTACTTCCTGGGTTCCGTCACTTCATTTCTCAATTTTTTCCTAATTCTGACTTACAGTTTTTGTCCATTTTCGACCATTTTCCTAATGCTTTTACTTTGTTTTGCTATAGGTTACAGTTTTGATATAGATTTGGAGCATAGCTTTCTAGTGTGCTTACATTATGCAGAGAGATGTCATTCCATTCCTTTTCATCCTTTCTCTTACAATAATTTTATATGTGATTCAGCATTGATAGTTTTTGGTTGATCATTTCCAAGTGAAATTAATTATCCTGAAATTTTAGAAAAAGACATATTTACAGCAGCTCTTCTGCTTCACAGAGCTCCCTTTTCTGTCATTTGCAGCAACTTGCTTTCTAATATTCCTCTACATTTACCTGGATTTTCTTTATCTGCAGTCTATTGTCTCCTTCCTATTCAACTCTGCATTTCACATCTAACAGCTTTTCCATAGTGTGAGATCCTGACCTTAAGGCAAATCTTTGCTGGCTCAATTCCAAGAGTTTCTAGGGGCTAGATGGCTCCATTCCCTCTACACGTCCACGAGCTCTTCACACGCACTGCAATGGAATGAGTAAAGTGTCTCCCAGTCTCAGCCACTGCTCCAAAATTTTTCTATTGTATTTTCTAGGGAATGCCTGTTGACTCTTCTGGAGTCTTCCACCGCTTTCTTCTGCACAGGTGCTAAGACCATGCAGATGGACATGAACTGTATCTTGGGGGTCTTAAGGATATCGTGTCACCTTGTTTAGTTGGCATTGTCTTCCGTGATTTGTCCAACCATCTGTGTCTTTTGGGTTGGGATCCAGAGAGCTTCAAACACTACCCCGCTGCATCTTCCCAGATTCTGTGTGCTAGAGAGTTCTCACACATCGTCTCATTTAATCTCCACAGCTTTTCCCCTCTATACCACACTGCCTCCCTCTTTAGCTAATAAAACGTCCCATTCTCTACCTGGGAATGACAGAATAGGGATTGTATCCTGATTTCAGAAATAAGGCTAGACTAATAGTCTGACCAGCACTGACAAATCCTGGAAATCCCACCCTCTTCACAGCATTTGAGGCAGCAGGGGGGGCAGGGTTTCAGAGAAGATTCCAGAGCCAGGCTGCCTGGGTTTGAATCCCAGCCCCACCTGATACCAGCTGTGGGACTTTGGGCAGGTTACTTGTCTTCTCTATGCCTCCAGGTCTTCCATGTGAAATGGGGGAATCATAACAGCATTTTCCTCACAAGGCTGTTAGGAGGGTTAATTGAGTTAAATGCTTGGAGCAGTGCCTGAGCCTCAGTAAACAGTACACGTGTTAGCTATCATAGCTATAATTATTATCATTATAATAATGACAATCATGATTATTATCATTTGCCCTTGGGAGCTAGAGTTAGTACAGTGATCGACTCAGAAGAACAGAGGCCTAAGAGTTAGTCAGAGGTGATGACGGTGACCTTGGACACATTCAAACCCTCTGAAGCTTCATTTCGCGTTTAACTCAAGGTCCAAATGAACACTCAATTCCTTCCAATGACTGAAGAAGCCAACACTTAGTGACTGCCTACTATATACACCAGATAATGCCTCGTTTGCAAATGCAAGTAATCTTCAAAATAACCCATAAGGGGGCCATGAAGCTCTGAAAGGCCAATGACTTATCTATGACTTGGAATAGTTCATAAAACTAGTAAATGTCAAGGAGGACATTCCAACTCTTGTTTCTTTTGTTATATTTCTGCCCTGCATTATCTCAGCAGCACGAGGAAGGACAATCACGATGTAGCCCCAAGGAACTACAGGGTAGACTTGAGCCTTCAGGTAATGCAGATATAGCCCCTCGTGTGTTCTCAGGCACAAGACAGCAGAGGTGTCCTAAAATGGAATAGGCCACCTTAAGATGTAGGGAGTTCCACAAAGGAGAGGACAAGCAAACCTGGAAGGTCCGTTGGTGGGAATGTTGCAAAGGGGACTCTGGCAAATCCTGTAAGGTCACTGCATGACCTCTAAAGCCCTTGAGAGCTTTCCCCCACTTGATACTCCTATGGACATGAAGGAAAAATGTTTCTTCCAACCTGAATAATCTGGATCATGATGAAAGAATAATTGAATGCAATAACTAGATCCCTGCTGTAACACACTGACTTCACAGAAGGTGATATTTGAACTGAGCCTTGAAAATATCATCCATTCATCCAACCATCCATCCATCCATCCATCCAACTGTCCATCTATCCAACCATCATCCATCCATCCATTCATCCATCCATTTATCCATCCATCCATTCATCCATCCATCCGTCCATCCATCTGTCCATCCATCTATATGTTTATTCAGATGTTTGCTGAACTTGTTCTAGGCCAAACACTCTGAAACTGTAGAGAATACAGACATAATCCCTGTCCTCAAAAGTAGGGGTAAAAAAAGTACAGTGCAGTAGGGGTAATAAAAAGTACCAACCATAAGATAACAGCGAAAATGTTCAGATGGAGTATGTCCGGGGCTATGAGAGCTCAGATTAAGGAAAGTCTTCACAGAGGACGTGATCTTTGAGCTCGCACTTCAAGGAGAATAGCAGTTTGCAGAAGGATGGCATGGCACATGCAAAAGCCAAGGGCAGGCACATTCAGGGAAGGGAAGCAACGCTGCACGGCTAGAACAAAGAGGATGAGCTAGGATGAAGCTAGGAAGGTGGGCAGCGCTTTGAATGCCATTCAAGAGAGTTGAACTTCATCTCTTCATAGAAAAGAACCACAGAAGGTCCTAATGAGAGAGGGACATCACCAGACCAGGCCTTCAGAGGGGGTTCTCTAGCTGTAGCTTGGAGGATGCACTAGAAGATAGGATACTAGGAGCTCGTCCAGACCAGACATGATCAGAGAGAGGTATGGGAGACAGATTGGAGGCTTGAGGTGACCGGCTAAAAGTGTGCCTGGTTCCGTGGCAACTTCATTGCTACTTCTGTCAAAAAGGACAGAGCAGTTTCCTGTATGTCCATCTCCCCTACCAGACGGCAAGGCCAGGACACCCTCCCCCGCCAACTTACATGTCATTGTAGAAAGGATCTTAGGATCCCGCAATAGCCTTTATTTGATTCCTCTGTGGCGTTCTGCCCTTCCCTCTTGTTTCTGCTCAGAAACAGCATCAGCAGTCACAGAAAATGCTAGAGACATAAGCCAGTGTTGGCAGAAAGTCATCCTTTCCCTCAACAGACATGGACAGAGCACTTACTATGTGTTAGGCACCTCACCAGGAGCTAGGGACACATCACCAAATGAGAAGGAGCTGGTCTCTGCCATCACAGAAGCTTCTGGGTGGTGGAGAAGACAGATGTGAAACCCAGACACACAGGAAGTACGAACAGTGATAAGCATAACGAGGAAGTATTATGAGAAAGACCCATAGAGGAGACAACAAAGCCAAGGGTGCTGAGGAAGGCCTCACTGAGAAAGGAATGCTTAAGCTGAGCTTCAACCAACTTTCAAGCCGAGGGTGCAAAGCACATGCAAAGGGCCTGAGACAGCAAAGAACTCAGCAGTGTGGCTCAAGGGAAGTGACCAAGGGGAGAACAATTCACAGGCAGGCTGGAGATGCAAGCAAGGATGAAGTTACACAGGGCCTGAAAGGCACTCTGGGGCCTTGTGACGATGGTTTGGCTGGAATCATGTGGGGAAGGTGAAGAGAGGCAGGAGGGTCAAGGCCCATGCTGAAGGTGCTATGATAGAAAGGAATAGTCTGAGTTGGGGAATCCTGTGATGCCAAGGTTCAAATACCAGCTGTGTGACCTCGGGCAAATCACTCACCCTCCCTGAGTCTCCATGGGGATGAGACACCTGCCTTGCACCCCCGGAGGTAATGCGCAAAGGGCCCGAAGCATGCTCAGTGGTTCCCACGAGCAGGCACATTTATCGTGTTGTCCTTTACTGCCTTCTGGCACGGGGGCAGACCCCCCAACAGAGGCAGAACCCCCAACGGAGGCAACCAACCTTATTTAGGCAAGAGCTGCAGCCAAGATTCTACACCTGTGTCCAGTGTTTTTCCACCACAAGTTCAGGCTTCTCATCAAGACAAACAGAAAAGAGGCTTGAATCTCAGAATCGAGTTTTTCTGACTCCAGCTCCATGCGATACAGCAAGGAAACCAAGCAGGGCCAGAAGCCCTGGTCCCGTGGCCCGGCTCTGCCACAAATGGGCCACAAAACCCTGGCCAAGCCCCCTCCCTTCTCTGGGCCTCGGTTTCCATGTTTGTAAAATGAGAGAGGAAGGAGCTCAATGGCCTCAATGATCGCCTCCTTCTTTGGGCTCAGCACAAAATGGAGAAGAGATGTTTATATGAAATGATACAGGTGAGCCTCCTTCTTCCCACCCTGGGGCTCCCTGGTGAGGTATTCGGTGACCTCCATCAACAGGGACCCCCCCCCCCCCATGCACGCTACCGTATGACAAACACTTCTCTGTCACCGCACGGGGGTGTGGCCGGGCAATGGCAGGTGCCTGGCGCCCCCGCCCCCGCCGAGTGGTAAACAGCGCAGAATCCCCACCGTGCAAAATAAAACCAAGGCACGCGAGGCACGCTGTGTACGGATCGCCTGCTACGACTTTATTAAAATCCCGGAGGGGAGGGTTAGGAAAGCGACAAGAGGGAGCCCCCGGCGGCCCAAAGCAAGTGCTCAGAGCTCTGCGGACACAAAGATGAAAAGCTTGGCGACAAAGGAGCTGATGGTGCCGTGGCGGTAGAGGTCCATCTTGACGGTCAGGAGCAAGTCCCTGGGCTCGGGGACAGGTTTGGTGAGGGCCACCACCCCACTGTGGTGGCTAACCTTCCGGGTGGTGAAAAAGCCCTCCTCGTTGCCGCCGGTGATAGCCAGCTGCATGCTGTCCCCCGGGACGGTACTGGAGGGGCCCATGCGGAAAACGACCGCGGGCACTTGGATGTTGGTGGGGAAAGAGAGATGGTAGTGCGTTATTCTCAGAGGCAGCTTGGGGCACTCCTGATTCTCATGGCAAGGCAAGCGCTCGCAGCGGCTGCAAGAAAAGTGGACAGAGAGACAAGAAGAGGGTCAGAGCAAATTCAGCAAGCGGAGGGACAACAGAGCGCAAGGGAAAGCGGGGGGGCTCGCTGTGCGGGGCCTCCCGCCACCCCATCTGGCCAGTTCGGCCAACAGGAAGAGCCCCCCTCACTCACCTGCGGGAGGCGCCGTGGACCTCCGGGCCGCTGACTCAGCCACTAGCCTCTTCCAACACCCTCAGGGGGCGCTGGCTGGCTGGGGCCCAGGGCTGCGCCGGGAGCGAGGCGTGTTCCCTCTCACTGGCCGAGCCCCACCCCGGGCCACGCTCACCAGGCACGCCCTGCCCCGAGTGTCGTCCAGGTGCCTGGCCCCTCACCCAGACAGTGGTCGGGGCCATACAGGGCTCTTGGCGGGTCACAGAGAGGACCCGGAAGTGATCATCTCGGCCATTAGCAGTCACGGCTGCCGCCATCTGTCAGGCGCTTGGACATTCATCATCAAGCTTTCTCTAGTGGGAACACTGGAACTGCTCTGGGGCCGTGGGTTGAGTGCCATTCTTCAGATGAGGAAACTGAGCCCGGAAGAGTTCGGGGCCTTCCCAAGGTCGCAGAGTGAGTGAGGAAGCCAGATTTGTGCTCTGGCAGGGAGGACTGTTCCTCCGCCCCCTCGCTGAGCCTCGTGCCCCAGGCGCAGGTTCCTGTGGGTCCACAGGGACAGCCAGGGCTTGGAATGGAGGAGAAGACAGGTTCTAACTTGCTGTGACAGGATGGTGGTAGTTCCTAACTTTCTGTGACAGGATGGAAAGAGGTTCTACCTTCCTGTGACAGGATGGGGAGAGGTTCTGACTTCCTGTCATAGGTTCTAACTTCCTGTGACAGAATGACGATAGCCTCTAACTTTCTGGATGGAAAGAGGTTCTGACTTCCTGTTATAGGTTCTAACCTCCTGTGACAGAATGATGATGGCTTCTAACTTCCTGTGATAGGAAGGAAAGAACGTCTAACTTCCTGTGGTAGGTTCTACCTTCCTGTGACAGGATGGAGAGAGGTTCTGACTTCCTGTGACAGAATGGAAAGAGCTTCTAACTTCCTGTGACGGGATGGGAAGAGGTTCTAACTTTCTGTTATAGTTCTAACTTCCGGTGACAAGATGGTGATAGCTCCTAACTTCCTGTGATGGAGACAGAGATGGGTTCTAACTTCCTATGACAGGATGGGGAGAGGTTCTGACTTCCTGTCACAGGTTCTAACTTCCTGTGACAGAAGGGAAAGAGCTTCTAACTTACTGTGACAGGATGGAAAGAGACTCTAACTTCCTGTGGCATGTTCTACCTTCCTGTGACAGGATAAGGAGAGGTTCTGACTTCCTGTCATAGGTTCTAACTTCCTGTGACAGAATGACGATAGCCTCTAACTTCCTGGATGGAAAGAGGTTCTGACTTCCTGTTATAGGTTCTAACCTCCTGTGACAGAATAATGATGGCTTCCAACTTCCTATGATAGGAAGGAAAGAGCGTCTAACTTCCTGTGGTAGATTCTACCTTCCTGTGACAGGATGGGGAGAGGTTCTGACTTCCTGTGACAGATGATGATAGTCTCTAGCTTCCTGGATGGAAAGAAGTTCTGATTTCCTGTTATAGGTTCTAATTTCCTGTGACAGAATGATGATGGCTTCTAACTTCCTGTGATAGGATGAGAAGAGGTTCTAACTTCCTGTGACAGGTTCTACCTTTCTGTGACAGGATGGGGAGAGGTTCTGACTTCCTGTGACAGAAGCGAAAGAGCTTCTAACTTCCTGTGACAGGATGGAAAGAGACTCTAACTTACTGTGACAGGATGGAAAGAGACTCCAACTTCCTGTGGCATGTTCTACCTTCCTATGGCAGGATGGGAAGAGGTTTTGACTTCCTGTTATAGGTTCTAATTTCCTGTGACAGAATGTGACAGAGCCATCATCATGGCTCCTAATTTCCTGTGACAGGATGCAAAGAGACTCTAACTTCCTGTGACAGGTTCTACCTTTCTGCGACAGGATGGGGAGAGGTTCTGACTTCCTGTGACAGAAGAGAAAGAGTTTCTAACTTCCTATGACAGGATGGGAAGAGATTCTAACTTTCTGTTATAGTTCTAACTTCCTGTGACAAGATGGTGATAGCTCCTAACTTCCTGTGATGGAGACAGAGACGGGTTCTAACTTGTGACAGGATGGGGACATGAACTATCTTCTGCCTCCTGAAGGTTGGGCCTTCACACTCTGATGGCAGCTACCTTAGGAAGTGGAGCCAAAGTGCATAGCCCTATGGGGCATGGCAGAGCCTGTCCCAGAGAGTTCTGCCATCTTGACCATGCTGGGATGCTCCACCCGGGAACAGGTACTGTTCTCGTCCCCCGTCACATCTTCCTTTCAGCCCTTCATGTTTCCAGGCCTCATGTTGGGTCACCTGGACTTACTTTACACTTGGCGTTTATTGCGAGTGTGGTCTCCTCCTATTTCCAGCTCTTTATAGGGACTGGCAGGAAATCATTTCATTTACTCAGCCACTTGCCATTCTGAGCACTTAGGAAGGACAGCCCTGGAGTGAGCTCCATGAGCCTCCCTGGGGGATGCTCCCCCTTGGTAGGCGACAAGTCACGCATGGGGGGACAGAGGGGAGAGACAGTAAAGAAGGTAAGCAGAAGAGGGTGTTTCGAGGGGTGGCCTAACCCCAGGCACACCTAGTCCAAGCCAAATGGGAGTGTTCCGGGTGACCTGGGAGACCCTAGGGGACGGCGCCTGGCATCGGGTTACGTACACTTGGGTTTCTCCTTCCATTAGCTCACGTCACTGTCCCACTTTGTCTTCCTGTTTTACTGATGGGAATGTCAAAGCTCAGCGAGGACACGTCATGACTCCACAGTCTGGAGTAAGCGGCGGACACAAAGTTGCCCTCCCTGGAAAGCCCTCTGGCGCGCGTGCGCACACACACACACTCACCAGCTCTTTCAGGAAGGGCCTGGTGGGTCTGGCCAGCAGGTGGCATTAGAGTCTCCTTCATGGGACTGAGGCTCGCCCACGTCTGTGTGGCCGGTACCCGTCCAAGGACAGGGTTTTGATCGGTCGGATGGAAGCGTTAGCCCAGCGTGTGTGTGGGGGGGGGATCGTGCAGTGAGCAAGACACTCTGGTACAGCTCCGGCCCGCCTCGCGCACCGGAGAACGCGACACTCTTCCAGGGGCTCCCCTGACCCCAAAGCCAGAGCGCCCCCAGCACTTTCTCACACTAGGCGGATCTGAGCCTGGCCCTTTCTAGAGCTCTCCCTTCCCCAGGGCCAGGCCATGGCTCTTTGGCTTCCTCTCCAGCACCCAGCACGGGACACTACTGTGTGCTCAGTAAACGGACACAAATAACTACGGCCCCCATTTCCCCGTCAGTTCCGACCTCAACGGTCCTTCCCCGCGCTCCCCTGCACTCACTGACGCACCACAGAAGCCGTTAACTCCTGCATCTGGGAAACTGCCTGCCTGATTGGGCCCGACACAAAAGCCTTCGTCAGCGGGTATGTCTGGACCGAGGAGGGGCCGCCGTCACGCAGAGAAGGGCCAGCTCCCGGGACCACACGCCTTGGTTCCACCTCATCGTGTAGGGGAGAACAACGTGCCCCACTTTCTCACTCAGGCGGCTGGATCAGAACACCCCGTGGTCTGGGAAAGTCCAGTTACTGCACGTCGGCACGTACCGCAGCAGGAAGGTCCTCCAGGCCCGGCCCCTTCGCCTGGGAGGCATATGGGCACCGGGGCCACCCCCCAGGCTGTCTCACGCTCACAGCCTTCCCGGCCGGCACTTCCCTGACTTCCACGCTCTTGTCGTTCTGGAGAGAAGCCCCAGGAACAGGCTGAGGTGGGACACTCGCCGCCCTGTCCACCCGCGTTACACCCTCGGGCCCAGAGCCAACCAGGGCTGCCTGGCCTTGCTCTGGCTTCCAAGACCACGGGTGTCAGGGCTCGGCCCTGCTGAGGGGATAAAGAGGGTATTTCCAGTCCCATCCCAGGCTCTGGAACACTTGGACATTCCTCCTGTGGCTCGGAGGGAATCGTGTGGTCAGGATCTTAACAAACGACAGGACCCTGGAGGCCCAGCCCTGTGGCTTTTGCGACCCAGCCTGCCGGGTCATGCTCCAGTTACCGCCCCTTGGCTGCCAGGGACACTGCCCAGAAGGAGGCTGTGTGGAGAGAAAGAGGAAGTCTGAGGCCCGGAAAGAGAAAGAGAGAGAAAACGAGCACCTTCAATCTTCCCTCTCGAGGCACCCGAAATGCTCACCTCAGAAATGCTGGCTACTGGGTCTTTCCTCATACAGCTCTTCCGAATTTTACAAATTGCTTTCTGAAGGTCAGATAATAAATTCTCTAAGAGGAGTTTTGAAGAGGAGGAAAAAGAAGCCATAAAAACGGTAAACTCCAGCCTGAGCCGTTAGCGGGGCTGAGAAGATCAGCCCCTCCTTGCTTGGAGCCCTGGCGGGCCTCCTGCCCGTGTTGCTTCTTCACAGCTTGTCCGAGGCTTTCACTAGGCTCACACTAAGCTCTGAGCTTCCGTTAACCCCCCCTTCCTGGGAGGGGGCAACCAGGATAAGCCCCGTCCTGTGGCCACTCAACCTGGGATTCCGGTCCCAGCCCCCACTTCCTAGGCTGGGCTCCTGGCTGGCCCGTGATTCCCCACCGGGATCAGCCAAGGAGAAGAGTGTAACCAGACGGGCTCCCATGTGTAGTGGTGGCGGCCCCGGCCACCCAGTCCTTCAGAGCCCCCACGATGTCACCCATCTGAGGGCGGGGCAACTGCTGGTCACACGGTCAGCCAGCCACAGAGCAAGAACGGCAACGTTACCCTGAGGAACCTCCCCGTCAGGCTTGCTGCGCCCCGAGGTAGAGAAACGGGGATGTCTGGTGATTGTTCTCCGCCCCACGACTTTTTCTAACCAAGAGCACCGGGCTGGCACTGGGATGGACGCCTGGAGCTCGTTACCGCTAATCCTCGCTAATCCGCGAGGTCTTGCCAAGCAGGTGTTGCAGACGCAGAAAGGACCCCTGGGTGGCCAAGACACTGACCTGAGGCCACAGTCCCGACAAACAAGAAAACAAGTCTGGAAGCTTAAAATCCCAGCCCGGGTTCTTCCCATTTCCACGCAGCCCCTCAGGCCAAGCCCAGACCTGGACACCAGGGACCCCGCCCACCCACCTTCCCTTCGTCCATGAACACTGGCAGTGAAATACGCCTTTGGGATGCCTACTCACACCCCACCAGGCTGAACCCAGTGTGAACCTCATGAGGGGGCTCCACCCCACGATCCCTGCTCACCCCATGCGAACCGGGCGGGGGTCATCACCGTCCCCTTGACGGCTGGAGTATGGCGGCTCCAAGAAGCTCAACAGACCTGGAATGGACTGAGCTGGGAGGCAGACATGAGTGAACCCGACTCCAGGCCGGCATCTTTCCAGAATGCCTCAGCATACCCCCGGGGCTTGAGAGCACTCAGGGGGGCTGGTGGTCCGGAGTCAGGTCCAGGCTCCCAGGTCCTTTCTCCTCCCCCTCTGCTGCACCGCTGGGTGGCGCTGGGGAGCAGGAACGTGTGTCAATCTTGGCCATTTTGGGGGGTGTGGCTGGGAGCCTCATCCTTCCCTTCTCCACTTTGTGTTCTCACGGAAAACGACGAGCCCCTCGTTATCTGTCCCGGCTACCGGCTGATGAATCAATCCACGGACCAGACAGACTGAGCCCTGGAGCAGCAACCCCCCAGTGAGTGGAACGCGGGTCCAGGTTCCCTGCTGAACACCCCATCTCACGGCGGAACCCCTTTGCTCCCCTGTCCACGGCCCTTCTCCCATCCCACCCACCACCCCTTCCCTCTCTGCCTGACTCAGCTCTTCCCTCCCCCTTCCCTCTAGCCTCTCCTACTCCAGCACGCCCACTCCAGCCTCGTGGGGACCCCTCTACACTCTGTGGGCCACTCTGTGTACACACTCTACACGCCTTTTGTCCCTAGTAGGCATGGTTCAGAGGTGGGAGGCTTTGCAGCCCCGCTCTCTGCCCACGGTCCCCAAAGACGTAAATGACTTTCTCCAGCACGGGCCAACATGCGGCGGTGAGGGGCCGGTCTGCCAGTTTCAACCACGACCTTGACACACAGCGCCCACCTGGCAGACCCCCCCAGGGCAGCCGCCTCCTCTGGGTTTCATGGCTGGGTGTAAAGGAGAAGTCCACGCCCTGCGCCAGCCGGTCTCCTAGAGTCCTCAAACCCAGACACAGACAAAGGCCCCAGAGAGCAGGCACTTAAAACATACAAGGGCAGCCCAGCCTCGAAGTGAGGACACGGAACCTTCTTAGCAGTCAGAGGAACGGCCTCGCCGCCCTCTGGACCTCCGGGTAACCTGCGAGGTCTCTGGAAGGCTGCATACTTGCAGACCCAGCTCTGGAGGGGCTGGGAGCTCACGGGGGTGCAGGCAGGACGTGAGCTGCTGGGTTTCCAGAAGGACAAATACACCCGCCCCAGGGGGGAACAGAGCAGGCCTGCAGAGGTGGGCGGCCAGAGGGTGAGCGTGGACCCCAGGAGGAGCCCAGAGGGCCGTCGGGGAGACGGGTTATCTGAGCATCTCCCGTTCTGGCACTCGGCAAGCTGGAGGCCGGGCCAGAACCACAAGCCAGGGCAGCTGCCTCGAGGCTGAACAAGTAGACACCGAGGCCGGGTGCACCAGCCAAGAAGGCCTTGACCCTCCAGCGGGAGCCGCCGACTCAAGGTTGAAAGGCCGAGTCCCGGTCAGCCTGGCTGTGTGAGGGCTTTGAGCATTTCCAGGGGTTGGAGGGAGGAGTCACCCTCTGTGCTCTCGAATCTGGCCCCCTGGACAGCTCTTCCTGAGACTACGGACGGGGCACCCAACCAACCAGGGGCAGGGTGGTGTGTAAGGAGACCAGAGGGTGCTCACTCTGCCCTGAGGAAGGGCATTTCTAGAACATTCCAGCACACATCCCACTGGCCTGGGAGGGAGGGAGCTTCCAGTGACATGGGAACACACAGCTTCAAGTCTGGGACACAGACCCTTCGTGCTGGGCCCACACTGTCACTGGGCTGAATGGAATCTGGCTTTTCGGAAGTGGGGGGCCGTCGACGGAGGACGCCCCAGCAATCTCAGCTCACCCAGAACCAGCACTACCTTCATCTGGGTCAGACGTGCATGTGAGAAAGCTGAGGTCCCGCAAGATGTGCCCCAGGCCTGGTCCCAGCACAGACCTGGGCTCCCGCAGGCCCGCCCTGAAGTCACTACCCTGGCTCTCTGCACTCTCCTGGCGTTTGGGGGCTGGAGCTTCAGGGGTCCCCCTGGTTTCCCAGGGCTCCCGTGGCGGGGGGCGGGCACAGTCGGTGAAGCACCCACCCAGCCCGGGAGCCAGGGCCCACGGGAAGGCTGCGGCGGACACACCCCAGGGCCCAGAGGGACTTACGTGTCTGCGGAGCGGCGGTAGTTCTTGGGGCACTCGAAGGCCAGGCAGCGGAACCCGCCCTGGATGTTGAAGCAGGTCTCGTTGATGGAGCAGTTGTGGATGCCAGTCACACACTCGTCAATGTCTGTGGGAGACCCCAGGGCAGCCCGGTGAAGGCAGAGGCCGCCCACGCCCTCGCCATCCCGGACGGGGAGCCCAGGCCTCCCAGTGCGGCCCCTTCTCTCGCAGGATATCGGTGTTTATAGTTTGTACTTATTATGCACAGTTCCTGGGGTGAGGGAGACAGTAGCAGGCCTAGAAGGGCCCCATACAGTACAGGTGAGGAGACCCGGGCTTAAGAGAATTCTAGGCTGCGCCCAGGGCCTGGGGTCAGTATGCTGGGGGCACCGGCCTGAGAAGACTCTGGACGCGGGGAGCTGTCCCCCTCCCACAGCTCTCTGGAGCAGCCCCACGGCGGGGCCCGGGGGACACCACCACGCCTGGGAGGCATCTGTGAAGAGGGGCCAGGCGCCTGATGTTGGTGGCAAAAACAACTCCTAATTTCAAAGACGGAGGGTCAGGAATGTGCTTCTGCTGGTCCTGGCGGCGCACCCGGCTGCGGTGAGGGACGCTGCCCAGAAGCAAGAAAGTCATCTCCTCCGCCAGAAAGGAGGAAACAAAGTGACTTCCACCCAGAGCTGCGGCCGAGCTGAGTGGGTCCCTCAGCATCTTCCTGAAGGCTGTCATCCCCCGTTCTGGCCCCCTGGGGGTGTCGAGGGCCCAGCAGGGGGATCAGAACCCCCTGAAGACAGGTGTGCCAGGTACGGGAGACCAGGGTGTGTGTGCAGAGTCCTCCCATCCCTGTCCCAGATGCCCCCATCTGTGGAGTCGCCCCTGGGCCAGGGAAGCACATCCCCACAACGGGGCGGGGCCGCCCAGACTCAGCTCCCCTGCAACCGCAGGGGTTCCGCAGTGCTCACCTTGGCAGTTGCGGCCGTTGGGGGCCAGCCTGTACCCAGACGCCGGGCAGCTGCACTGGAAGCTTCCAGCGGTGTTGACGCAGCGATAGGAGCAGATGTGGCCGCCCGTGGGCAGGGCGCATTCGTCGATGTCTGCGACGCAAAACACCCCTCAGCATCCTGAGTGCGCCCCGGCCGGGCTACGTTCCCGACAGTGGGCCGCGATGGGGCATCTGCACACAGGAGGCCTCCGGATGCTGGGGCGGCCTCAGAAACTATCATGCCAGAAAGGGAAACTGAGGCCCAGAGAGGGGAAGGGGCTGGCCTAGGGTCACACAGCGAGGTGGTGGTATAAAGCCTGGCAGACTGGGGGCTCGGGCAGGGGGACGGCACACAGTGCGGGTGATCTGCAGGCCCAGGTGCGTGCTGATGCCGAGTACAAATGTGCTGATAAAATGACACCCGCCAGGAGGGGGAGCCCTAGCAGTAGCTGCCTCGAGCGCCCGCGGTGCGCTAGGCACCCTGCCAAGCCCTTCCAGGCCGACCTCCGCTTTAATCCTCTGACAGCCTGGCGGGTCTGGGCTCAGCCCTCAGGGGCAGAGGATGCACCGCCCCGGCCACGAGGAGGCAGAGCGTGGGGTCAGGCCTGCGGGTGGCTCCCTGGGCCCTCGCTGTGTCCCAGGGTCGCCACCAAGCCCAGCCACGTGCAGTTGCTGCCGTGTTGGGTCAAGGTCCCCGCCCACGTGACGCCCGCCAGTCACGTGTTCGCTGCTTTCTAATCCTCGCTCACTATGGCTTCTTTGTATCCAAATAAATCTCAGCTGGAGGGGGAAAGAACCCCACCACCCACCAGCCCGGAAGGGCGTTAAGCGGAGGGGGCTTGGGGGTCCCGTCCCCTCGGCCGAGTGGGGTGCCCCCACCTTCGCAGGTGACGCCGTCCACGTCGCTGAGCTGGTAGCCTCGCCGGCAGTAGCACTGGTAGGAGCCGTACACGTTGGCACACTCCTGGCTACAAGGGCTGCTGCTGCACTCGTTCACGTCTGAAACACACGGGGCCCCGCACGTCAGCGCTCCGAGCCGGCCACCCGCCCCTGCTCCCAGGCAGGGCTGGAGACACAGCAGTTCCCTCCAGTCACCCCAGAGGAAGGGCCAGAAGTCCCCCGGCGCTCGGCACTCGCGCTTGGGGCTGGGGACCTGCCTGGGGTCGTCCCGAGGGAGCTCGGCCCCCACTCCATCCCCCACGCCGGACGGATCTGGAACCGCTCATCGGGACCACAGTAAAGCCTCCAGTCTCAGCTCCTTCCAGTGGGTTTTCCCCAGCCTACCGCCAGGTCAGTTCTAATCCTCAAATGGAGCTCTGATCAAGCCCTCCCCATTGCACCCCAAGACAATGCCCTCTGCAGAGCAGGAGGCCTGGGTGGCAAGCCGAGATGCCAGCATTGCTAACACGCCAGTGCTTGGCACGCACCAGCCCACTGGGCAGCGCCGGGCTCCTGCTCCTCTGTCTCCTTCCCTTAGAGCAGGGATCAGCACACACCCGGCCCACCACCTGGTTTTGTAAATAAAGTTTTATTGGCACATAGCTACACTCGCTCCCTCATTTACCCCGGTCTGTGGCTGCTTTGGCAACGCAACGGCAGAGGTGATTAGCTATAACACAGAGCGTAGCTGGCTGAGCCTGAAATGTTTACTATGTGGCTTTTAGGGAAAAAAAATTGCCAACCCCTGACCTAGAAGTCCCTTCTCACATGTATTTACTGCTAACTCCTAGCAGGGCAGGAGGGGTGAGCAGCCGAGAGTGTCCATTAGCTTCTCACCCCGTGTTTCGTCCTGCAGTAACCTTGTGCCCAGCCCGGCTGTGACCTGCTCACCAAGTGGTCTGCTCAGCTCTGCCCCCTGGGGTTTCTTGTCACATCCTACAGACACTCCTTGAAGGCAGAGACCACGTTCTTGCTATACACCTTGCCAGGGGCCTTTATAAATGCTTAGTGGAATGATGCGGCCAAGCTGGCCAGGCCCCGGTTTTCTGTCCCCAGTGTGGCCGCTAATGCAGATGTGAGTATGTCCTCTCCGGTCACTTCGGAGTGACAAGGAATGGCATAAGCCATGAATGATAGCAGCAAGGACATCGGCGGTCTCCACAGATGGCACTTTGTCTCATGCGGGACCCTGGGATGAGCTCATCCCATGCTTCACCCCAACTCCCGGTAAGGTGGGTCCTGTCACACCCCACATTTGCGGAGGAGGACGCTGGGGCCCAGAAATGCTGAGTTACTCCTTCAAGGCCATAAAATGGCAGAGCTGGGATTAGAACCCAAGCTTGAGGGAACCCAGCCCACGTGTGAGCAGTTTCCTTGCCAATACCCATGCACTGGGTCTGGCTCTTGGGGGCAGATCCGAAATTCTTGGGGGGCCCTAGGGCCCAGGACCCCATCTCACTGTCCAGCTTCCAGTTTGAGAACTGTGCATCCTGGGTGCCTCTGGGCATAGAAGACTTTCGTGATCCTTCCTTGGTCGGTCCAAAAGTTGTGCGGGACAGTGGGAGGGGATCGCTGAGGGCTGCCAAAACTCTTTCCTTTGCTGGCCCCTGGCCTAATTCCCATAGAAGATGTGATAGCTGTTGAGCACCTACTGAGTGCCAGGCCCCGTGCTGAACATATGACCCGCCATCTCGGTCCATGCCCCGAGGAGGCCGGTGTTCTGTGCTAACCGAAACACTCGGCACGAACAGCTCCGTCCAACCCCCACCAGGCGGTAGGAGAGACCCGACCAGACTTCAGCCTGGCTTCTATGGGCCAAGACGGGAGAGCCTAGGGTGACGGGCTCAGACCCTTAAAATGCCTCCTAAAAAGCTCAGTGCGGCTCAAAGGAGAGACTCAGTATTCCGGCCAACACCTGACAAAACGCCCTGGCCTCCTCTTTCTTACAAGTATTACTTGATAAAACTTGCAAATGCAAACCCTCTCTCTGTCCCTTCGAGATGTAGCCTCTGCAACCAAGAGTCTTTCTCCAGGATGCAGGAATCATGCCTTCGAGACATGATCATCAGGAAGGGGAGGCCCCCGTCTCCCAGTCTCTGTGGGAGGGAAGAGCTTGTTAGCAGGTGCAGCCCACCTAAGCAGGCTGACTCTCCCCCCCCCAACATCGTGTGGGCCTACTCCTGAGCATGGCCCAGCATTTCAAAAGCCTGTTGCCTTTTGTTTCAGCAGAGCTGAGATGGATCTGCAGCGATGTCTCTCTCTGCAACTGCACCGGTCCGAGTAAAACCGGTCTTCCGATTTACTTGAAAATCTGACCTGCCGACCCCGTTTCTCCTGCTAGGGCTTCGAGGCAGATGACGTCAGCCACTGCCCCCAGTCAGGTGGACACGGGGTGTGTCAGATGCCACCAAATCCCACACTCTCGGCCACGACCCACACAGCTTCTCTGGCCTATCCACCCCCCTGCGTGGCTCTGGGCGGACGCCACCAGGCACTCCAGGGCCCGGGAGGGACTGGGTGAGCAGTCCTCTCTGACAAGCCACCTTTGACAGGCGCTTCCCCAACCCGCACGCCGCCTAATCCGTGCTGGGGAAACAAACTCGAGGCCATCCCATGGGTCTGCAGGTTGAGCGGCCGCTCTCCCCAGGAGCCGGGGTCCCGGAGCGCCCCGCCCTGGCCACATGGCCTCACCTTCACAGGACCGGCCGTCGGCAGAGAGCCGGAAGCCCACAGTGCAGCTGCAGAAGTAGGAGCCGGGCGTGTTCTCACACTTGTGGCCGCACAGACGCCCGGGGTAGCGCCGGCACTCGTTGACGTCTGCGGCAGAGGGAACGGCCGGCTCAGGACGGCGCCCCACCCAGGCCACCTCCGCCCACGAGCTCCCAGCCTCCCCCACTGTCTGCCTCCGCATCTCCTGGAGGAGAAAGGCAGAGTGACTGGTCCCAAAGCCCCCGACAGTCCGTGGGTGTGCCGGGGGCCACTCCTGGCCCTCCTGCGGACGTGCCCGCCTGCCAGTTCTCCACCCCAGAGCCCTGAAGGACGGTCCGCTGGCTCAGACACGCGGCTCTGGTGGTGGGCGGGGCGGTTGCCAGCCCTCCCCTCCCCCGGAGCAGCCTGGTCTTGGGGTGGCAGGTGGCGGCCGGCAGTGGTCTGTCCCGTTCCCAGCAGGGAGACGGCCATGCCACCATCGATTCTTCTGCCGTGAGCCCCGACTCTGGGAAGTCACTCGTGCTTCTGGACATTTGGGAGCCGGCTGTAGTCTCCTACACCCCTGCCCACCTTGGGTTGAGCAGAGCACCTGCCGTACAGGTGGGGGCCTGGGTCGCACCTGGGAGCGCAGCGGCAGGGCTAGAACCTGAATGGGGGTCCCCCATCGCAGGGTCTGCTCTCTGGGGCTGCTGCACCGGGACTTTCTCAGGGGGCCACCCGGGGCCTGCGGGGATGCCCACATACCCACGCACGTCCTGCTGATGCCGTCGAAATAGTACCCAGCCTTGCACTCGCAACGGAAGCTCCCGGGCGAGTTCATACACAGGTGCCCCGGCCCACAGGGCTCGGCGGGGGCCGCACACTCGTCCACATCTTGTAAAAGAGAATGACGCATTGAAAAACGTTTAGTGTGGGTTTTGCTTTTCTCCCTAAGATGATCAGAAAGGAAGACAAGAAAGCAGCAAACTAAAATGTAACGTTGACAAAGCAACAGTAGTTGTTCTTGGACACGATGTCACGGGACACCTGCCGCATGCTGGGCCCCGGGCTGGGGAGACAGCTGACCCAGATGCAGCCCCTAAGCTCAGGGGCCACCTACTCTGGCTGGCCAGTGATGGCCCTGGGAAAGGCAGGAAGTGCCCAGTGACCCGGGGGAGGCACCAGGGAAGTGCTCTGGGAGTCGGAGGGAGAAGGACTTCTTCCAGCTAGCAGGGATCTGGGTCCAAAGGAATGTAGCAGCAGGTGGGCAGAGGGAAAGGTGCAAAAGCAGAAAACCACACAGAGAGGAAAAGGGCAGAGCTGGCTTAAGGAGCAGCAAGGCCTAGTTCATCTGAATTATACGGTTTGCAAAGTTGGGGCCACCTCAGGAGGACTGAACTGTAAACAGGGTCACTGCCTGTCCCCTCTCACCACTAGGGATTGTGAGTGGGGAGGAACAAGGGAGCTTTCAGCTCAGGACACCCTGGACAGACTGAAAGGGACAAAGCTGGGCACAGTGGGAGGCTGGCATCCTACTGCAAGAGTCCCAGCAATCGATGATAAAGGTCTATGCTTGGAGTTGAGCAGTGGGATGGATGGAGAGATAGAAACAGCTTCACTTTGGGGATTTCTTCTCCCCTTCCAGGGAAGGAAGGGATGTGCTGGGAGCAGACAGAAAAGTTGAAATCAGACTGGTTCTCTTTTTTAATACCAACCAACACAGCGGGTTCCCTCCTCGTTGAGATGGTAACCACGGCCACAGTTGGGCACGTTCTTCTGGCATGTGTAGGAGCCCTCTGTGTTGATGCATGTCTGCCCAACGGGGCACGGGGCACTGATGCTTAAACACTCATTGATATCTACAGCAGGGAAGACAGAGCCAAGGTGGTTAAACACGGCGGGGGAGGGGGGCTCCAAAAACAACCCAATCTCCAAAAAACCGCCACGTCCCCTCCTCACGGCAAAACCTCACCCAGAGGTACTATGAAGCCCACTCACCCTGAACCACACACCAGCCCCCCAGCTGGCTCCCAGATCTCGCCAGCACACGCCACCTCAAACACCACCTGCCTGGGCCATCTCCCTGGCCCTGAACCTTCAGCCCGTCCGTCTTTCCCTGCACATTTGAGGCTGCCTGCCTGGCTCTCGGGGCTGCCCACGGTCACGTGGCCACACCCCTTCTGAATCCCACATGCCCAGAGAGTGCAAACCAGTAAACGCACGAGGATAAACGCTCGGTCGTCCAGCTCCCCTTCGGTGCAAAACCACAGAGGAAGGGGCACCTGGGTGGCTCAGCCACTTAAGTGTTCAACTCTTGATTTCGGCTCAGGTCACCATCTCAGGGTCGTGAGATCGCACCCCCATCAGGCTCCACACCGAGTGTGGGAGTCAGCTTAAGAGTCTCTCTCTCCCTCTCCCGCTGCCCTTCCCCCTACTCGAGGTCTCTCTCTCAAACAACAACAAGCCATGCAGGCGGAACTTCTTACTAGGGGGAGAATTCTAAGGTTTTTAAGAATTGCCTTCTCAGGGGCAGCTGGGTGGCTCAGTGGGTTAAGCCTCTGCCTTTGGCTCAGGTCGTGATCTCAGGGTCCTGGGATCGAGCCCCGCATCAGGCTCTCTGCTCAGCAGGGAGCCTGCTTCCTCCCTCTCTCTCTGCCTGCCTCTCTGCCTACTTGTGATCTCTCTGACAAATAAATAAATAAAATCTTTAAAAAAAAAGAATCCCATTCTCAACAAAGCATCTAGGGGACAAAGAGGAGGGAGTGACGGCAGAAGGCTCCGGAGCTGACCTCAGAAAGAGGGACCTGCTGTGTCTCTCCCCTCCTGGCCTCACCCCATCCGCCTCAGACAGTGGGCGACCAGCCGCACCCCCCCCCCCCTTGAGTCAGCCTCTCCAGCCAGTGTAGCACTCAACAGTTTACAAAGGCACAGAGGTCCCTGCTGCCCTCGCCCGCTGCAGCTGGCCTGGGAGGCAGGCAGGGCCAGGATCCTTCTCTGCGTTTTATAAACAAGGAAACTCCCGCAGCTCGCAGCTCGAGACTGGGCCCAGGGCCCTCTCAGCTCTAGAATCAGGGAGCCCCGCCTCCCAGCCCTTAAATCACGGGTGAGCAAACTGCAGCCTGCTGGCCAAATCTAGCCCACTGCCTGTTTTTGTCAATAAAGCTTTATTGGAACACAGCCTTGCCCATTCTCTTATATACTGTCTACAGCTGTTTTCACAAGCTGCAACAGAGACCCCATAGCTCAGGGAGCTGGTACTCTGCAGCTGCAGGGCTGTCTGCCAGTGGCCGGAGTGGGACAGGCAGGCTTGTGGGGTACCAGATGGTTCCGGGATCCCCGGGAAGATGAATGTGGTTGCCCATGAGGTCAGAGCTTCCCACCACCTCACACTGTTCTGGAGGGAGGGAGGGTGCCGTCGGCACAGGTGTGCAAGCTGAAGACCCAGGTGCACACAGGGGAGGGGAAGTGGCCTCTCCCAGACGGCCTTGAAACTAGCCTTGGATCCCCACACGCTTTCTCCTTGTAGGGAAGTATTTGGGATGATGCGGGTCATTTGTTTTTAAATGACAGAAAGGTACTGAGGTGAAATGATTGTTAAGGAGTGGGTGGGGGCCAGAGCCTTTGGCAGCTGACTCTGGCCCCCATTTGCATCAGAAAAAGAGTCTCCAGTGAGCGGGAGATCTGAGGGGCACATGGACTCTGCTGAGCAAGACAGACAGGGTTCCTTTCTGCGCTTTGAGATTTGCTTGCATTTTTGTAAATAAAGATTATATAAATATATGTACATATATATACACACGTATTTTATATGCATATAAAACTTTTGAAATCAAAAACATTTTTTAAAGAAAGAATCGTGAGTCTGGTTGCAAGGATGGTGGGCACAAGAAAACAGGGGCTGCCCAGGGTGAGACGGGGGGGGGGGGGGCGCCTCACGGTTTGTTGGCAAACATTCTGAACCACCAGGTGCTGGCTGGTGGGGCTCCTTCGGGGCTTTGCTCCACTCCCCCAGGCTCTCCCCGCATCTAGGGGAGGACGCGGAGGGGGCCGTCAACTCCCACTACTCTCCCACCTCGTCCCCGCAAGGTCTGCACCCCGCAGAGTGAGAGATGGGGGCCTCGCTGACACTTGCCAACGGCTCCTTCCTCACGGGCACCGGGGCTGCGCCTGCTATGAGTCAGGGTTTCCATCCGGAACAGATGCCAGCCTCCTCGCGGAGCCCCCACCCAGCGCACAGCAAGTCTGGGCAGGCCCCTCCTCCCTGCTGGCCCTGGGAAGGCCGCCCGCCTCAGGCTCGTGGTCCCCTGCGCTGGGTGGGAGTTGGCGAGGGGCCAAGCCTGGCCAGGCTGAGCGCCCCCCCCACCTCACCCCGGCTCCGACACTTCCCCACACTCCCCGCCCATCATGGGTGGGGGGGGAGTGCTGCTTTAAAGAAGGAGGCTGGGGCAGGGCTCCAAGGAGGCCCCTGCCCAAAGTGGGGGTCACTGTTGCATTTGTCTTTAAATATCCCGGGGTGGTTAAAGAAAGGAGGGGGCGAGGAGAGCTTTCAGTCCAAACTACCATTCCAAATCAAAGAACAATACAGATCTGTCTGAGAGAGGCTGAGCCAGACCTCGGGCGAAAACCTGCCATCCCTCGTTCACAGACCCTTCAAGGAGGGTAAGGGGGCAGCCCCAGGGAGTATGGGTTCTAACCGGGGGCGTTTGCAGCTCTCATCTGGAGAGAAGTCTTCCTGTCCTTAAGGGCAGGATCTAGAAGCTTCTGCCGAGCAGAGGCCAAGGCCAGGTCTATGGATCTAGACGCCAGTGCCAACAGCACATGGTGCCCGAGCCAGGGGGTTAGCGGGGCTGAGTCCAGGAGGAAGGGCAGGCCCCTCCCGTGTGTAAAGCCCGTGACAGGTCCGCTCCCTGCCCCTCACGCATGCTGCTTCCCCGCCTGAGCTTCTGGCCAGGCCTCCTGTGTTTATGAGTTTACTACACTCCCATGGGATTTTCTTCCACTGACAGCGGTGGGGGTTTTTTGGGGTGAGATACGTGTGACAGAAAATGTACCACTTTCCCTAATTTCAAGTCTCCAGGCAGGAGGCGTCAACTACGTTCGCGCTGCCATGCAACCATCACCACCGTCCAACCACACAACTTTTTAATTTTCCCCGACTGAAACTCCCTGCCCAGTCAACACCAGCTCCCCACTCCCCTGCCCCAGGCCCTTGGCACCTACCACGCTCCTCTCCACCTCTGTGAAACTGACCATTAACACAGAGTATCTTTCAAACCGCGTTTTTAAGACCGCAGGCACTTCACCATCCTCCTTTTCCATCCTTGCCTCAAGCCTCTAAGGCAGATAGCATGACTATTCCCATTTCATAGAGGAAGAAATTAAGGGTCAGAGGAAGGGAGTCAATTACTTTAAGTTCTAAACCAGGTGTAGATTCCAAAATTGAAGCCAAACCAGGGCTTTCGTTTAAGCCCCGGGTTGCTAAACTCTAGCCCCGAGGCCAACCCCAGCCTGTACCTATTTTGGTAAATCAAGTTTTATGGGGACACAACACCACCCATTCATTCACATATCTGTGGCTGTTTTCTGCAGAGCTGAGCCCGGATGGCCCACAAGGCCTCAGTATCTGCTCCCCGGGCCTTGATAAGACACACTTGCCGACCTCTGCTCAGAGGCCCCCCACGATCTGGAGACATGGCCCAGCTCCGGGGCATTCGCCCCGCCTGGGGGACCCTCTTGGCCCTGGTGACAGCGTCTTACCAATACAGTTGCCTAGAGCATCCTGTATAAAACCATTCTTGCACTGTAGTTTTGGTCTGCAGCGGAAGGATCCCAGAGTATTCTGACAGATAAAATCGGGGAGGCAGTTATGAATACCACTCTCACACTCGTCAATATCTGGTACATCATAAAAAAAGGAAATTGTTAGCAAGAGTCCTGTCAGAAACATCTCACAACATTTAAAAATCACAAGAACGCTTTTTTTTATATGCTCATTACTCAGACTACAACCCAAAACATTCCAATACAGAAATCACATAAAAAAAGAGCCTTGGTTGGCCAAATAGTGCTCGCATGGCTTAAGATTGAAAACTCTCTCTCTCTCTCTCTCTCTTTTTTTCCCCAAGGCTCTTATGAGGCAAACTTTCTGTTATATAATAAATAACCCAGGCATTTTCCTGGCAGCATGTGGGATTTTTTTTTCCTTCACTTGAGGCTAAGTGCATGTTTAGTTTAGATAATAAGCAATGATCTTCGTGGCAATAAACACGGCTCCTCTAAAGTTATTCATTCTGAAACTGTCACGATATTCCAAATAGGAGCAGTGGTGATTGTCATGATTGGACACGTTGGCTGCCCTTCCCCTGAAGTTCATGGCTGTCAAGTGTCCCAAAGCATATACTCAGCTGGCTGGGCCCCTGGGTTCTCAGGGCCCAAACCGCCCCGCGAGGGTGGAGAAGACTGAGCTTGCCCAAAGACCCTCAGACGTCAGGAGGGTGCGCCTGGCTTTTGAGTTACCCTCATCACTCGACCAAAATTTTCACACAAGCGGTTTTGTCATTCTGGAGGGCTGGAAAGCCTCAGAAGAAACCTATGTCCTCAGAGATCCTCAGCAAAGCCTTATCTGCCAAATAACATCTACGGCTTGGCAGGGAGAGGCCGGCAGCCAGAAATGTCATGTTTTCATGCAGCGGAAGAGATTATGCTTTGAACTCCGAGGAAGCCTGGAGTCGGATGGAAGGCAGCTGTTTTCAAAAATAATTGGGGGGGGGGATGCGGGGAGAAAGCACACGGAAGCCCCTGAGATTCACCTCGGGGCTTGTTTTGAAATGATCCTGCTCTGAGCCCTTCCAGAAATGCAAACCCACCACTGTCATTAACTCAACGTTTACCAACAGCACAACTGGTCAGCGTCCCCGGGCAGTCATGGGGTGGGGCTCACGGCACCAGGGAACCCAGCACTCCCCCCCCACCCCCGCCGGAGCCCGGTGCTGCCTTTACGAGCACATCCTGTCTAGTCCTGGGGAGCTGAGGTGTGCGGACCCAGAGCACGTCATACCTTTGCAGTCATTGTCCTCCGTGAGCTCATAGCCAGTCCCACAGCTGCTGTCTCTTTGGCAGCGGAAAGAGCCCACCGTGTTGACACAGGACTCTCCAAGCCGGCAGTTGTGCTCGCCCATGACACATTCGTTGATGTCTAGGAGAGAGGGAGGCAAAGCAGGAGTAACCAGCCAGAACCACGGGCCCCCGCGTGCTTTGTTGAAAAGAATGTTCCGGAAAGCGTGGTGCAATTGGTTCCCAGCCTCTGTCCAGTCCTCCCACACACGTGCCTATGTGGGGTCCTGGGCACCCACCCCCAAATCAACAGCAGTGGTTTCTTTCCCCGGCTCCGTTTCAGATCTGCTGCTCTCTCTGAGCATCCACGAAGCAAGTGCCAGGCCCGGAACCCGAGGCACGTGATCTTTAAGGCCCCTACGAGAGGCAATCCCCTTCCTCCATCTGCCTCGCCTCAGACAGGAGGGGCCAGGAGAGGCCGAGGGACATGCCCAGGGCCACTCGGCAGATCCTGGATTCAGACCCCCAAAGCCAGCCCTCTTCCCCAACACGGTGCTTGGCACCGTGCACCGTGGACTCCAGGGTATGCTGCTTTTCACCCACGGGGTGGGTAGGGGCCCGAGGTGTGTAGGGTGGACCCTGTCCAGGTGCCAAGTCGGGGCAGAGGCTCCCAGTGCGGCTGCGAGCCCTGCCGCGGGAGCATGGTGATTGTTACCTTCACAGGACACGCTGTCGGGCAGCAGCTGGTAGCCCACAAAGCAGGAGCAGACCACCTCCTCCCCCGTGTCTCGGCACTGTTGCTTGCAGGGCCCACCGCCTGGAATCAGAGCAGATCAGAGCAGATGTGAGCCACGAGCCCAACACACACCACAGACCCCCTGGGTTTCCAGCTCTGTTTGGCCTGGGCCAGAGCAAATGCCCTCGGGATGGATGACACACAAAGGCGGGCTCCCCATTTTGGAGGCCACCCTCTCCAGCCTAGCACCCCTCCCTTTCCTTGGGAGACCCCCCCCCCGGATCTGGCCTGGCACAACCTTGCGGCTGCTGCTTCGGGTCCCAGCCCTGGTCTGACAAAACGGCAGCAGGCCGGGCCAGCTGGAGTGCGGCTGGGAGGGGCCAGGCAAAGAAGCCAGAAGCTGCCGCACAGTACAGACACGGAGGGGACTATCCCGTGAGGGTCCCTGGTATCCCCCGTCCCACCAACCACATCTCCCCGGGACAAAACTCTACCAGCTAAAGATGCGGCCAGAGTTCTGACCGCTGCCCTGGGCCCGCAGGCCTCTGCCCGCTTCCCAGCCTCTTCCTCTGTCCCCCACCGCAGCCCTCCCCCACGCCATGGCCCGCCAGCTCGAGTCTGGGTCCGCCTGTCTCCACTCCTACTACGCCAATCTCTGTCCCAGGGGCACCTTCCTGGCTAAGGCACCCTCATCCATCGCAGACCAGCGACGTCCTCCCCCAGGAAGGCCTCCCACAGCCCCCAGGGAGCTTTCCGGGCTCTCCGCCCTCCTCCACTATCCCCATCGTCCCACAGCCCACCCCCCGCCCCGTGCCCACGTGTCACCGAGCGTGGACCCCATCGTTTTGCGCTTGCGCTTGCTCCCCGTTAACGCGCCCACCACAGGGCAGGCCTCCGAATGGAGCTGGGGAGAAGGCTCGCCAGTCTAGACATGTGGGAACGTTCCATGAAAGAGAAATGACCTGTGATCACATGAAAACCAAACCTGCCCGGCCCCACTCTCTTTAAATTTGCAAACGTCTCCCTGCGAGACAAAGGGATACTGTCCGCGGCACCCGCTGGGGCTCCAGGACCCAAAGTCAAGTAACACCCCCCAACCCCGCCCCAGGTGTTCTCCCTTCACAGAGGCTGTGTTCGGGCGGGTGCTGAGGGGTCGGGGCGGGGCGGGGCGTTCTGATGCCCACTTCCCGTGTGGCCCTCCCTATGAGCCCACCAGGCCCCACCCAGCTCGAGGGGAAGGAGAAGCGGGGGCCCAGGCATGCAGGGAGAGCAGAGGGACCTGAGCTGACTCACAGACAGAGGGCGCATCCCATGTGAACCTGAGCAAAACCCAAGGTCCAACTCCCGATGGGATCAGCCCTGACTCTCCTCCGGGAGGCAGCCTCACCTCTGCAGCGGTCGTTCAGGTAAGGGTCCTCCTGGTCCTCCTCCATCTCCGAAATCTTGGCTGAGGGGAAAGAGAGGCCAACGCAGTGTCCCGTCATGTCTCAGCAGAAGGAAACCCTAAATACTTTATGAATTACTTTATCTCCTTTTTTTTTTACATATTCTTTTTTTTTTTTTTTAAGATTTTATTTATTTATTTGACCTAGGGAGAGAGAGAACACAAGCAGGGGGAGTGGCAGGCAGAGGCAGGAGAAGCAGGCTTCCTGCTGAGCAGGGACTCGACCCCAGAACCCCAGGATCATGACCTGAGCCGAAGGCAGACCCTTAAACCGACTGAGCCCCCCAGGCGCCCCACTTTATCTCCTTATAAATCCAGGCAGTCATGTCCCTTTGGGGAGCTCAGGGATTGCCGAGGGACGTTAGGCACTCACATTAGCTGCCTATTTCAGTAAAGGCAGCTGCGGCCCTGCTCTACACGGGGCCACGGCCCCCAAACCTGAATCAACATGCCCAGTAAACACTTGTCGTTATGGGGTAAATGGTGTCCCCCCAGTACCCGTGCACGTGACCTTCCTTTCAAGAAGAGTCTTTGCAAACATGATCGAGTTAGGGTGGGTGAAGGTAGGCTCCTGGCCAGTATGTCTGTGTCCTTCTAGAAAGAGGACATTTTGCCAGAGGCAAAACGACAGGAAGATAGAGGGAGGAGACGGGCCACCCATGCCCCGAGGCCACAGAAACCAGGAGAGCTGCTTGGAGCAGATTATCCCCCGGAGCCTGGGGGGGGGGGGGGGACACGCAGCCGGGCCAACACCTTGATTGGAGGCATCTGGCCTCCAGACTGGGAGATAGAACATTCCCGTTGTGTTGTTTAAGTTCCCCCCACCCAGCTCCAGTCCGTGGAGCTTTGCGAGGGCAGCCCCAGGAAATAAATGCACGTATACAGCCCACCGGCAAAGCCCCGTGTAGCACCAGCCATCAGCAGGCACTCGCTAGGCTCATTCAGACGAGGTTTCTGAGTAGATCTGCTCTGCGGGCTGAGAACTCAGCACAGACAGGGCCCTACTCACAACAGGAACGTCAACCAGCGGGGTCCCCTACTGTAGTCTGATGGGGTGGTTTTCCACTGGCCATTCTGGGGTAAGAGAAGAAACGGATTCGTCCCTTTAGCTTGTGTAAGACAGCCAGGGGCAGGAAGGATCCCTAAAAATACCCAAAAGCCACATCCTGGGAAGTCGCAGCCCCATCCACAAGAGAGGATGACAGCGATCACAGGTCAGGCACGAGTCGACAGCTGGCGTGACCGCGATGGGCGGGAAAGCGTAAACCCATGTGTGTCCGTTACATGTGCGAGAAGCAAAAGAGACACAGAGAAAACACGGAAAGGAAAAGTGACCTGATGGAAACATTATTTCACTCTGTGTCAATTTCCTCTTCCCTCTGCTTTCTGTATCTGCTAACACGCCCATGGTGAGTGTGTAGCACACTCACACCAGAAAAATGAAATATCATCAAAAAGAAACGTATTAGGAATTCCGCTTTAAAATTCAATACAATGTAACTTACACACACTAGGCACAAGGCAGGCTCTTTTCTGGCTGTTAAAATGTGGTCAGGGTCCCCAAGTAAACCTTTCACTTGGCCAGGAACTAAGCAAAAGGCTTCTAGAGTGTGAATCGTCTCCTCCAGGTCAGGAGACTAGGAGAACCTTTGCTACCGTTATTCAACTTGGGGACTCTTGGCTCCCTTGGGGCATTCAGTCAAGGCCAAGGCACAGGAGGACTGTGAGGAGCTCTCGCCTGGGTAAGGAGGCCATCAAGGCTTCCATGGTGTTCCTTGGGAGCCAGCGAGCCTGGCACAGAGCCACCGCCAATCCTGCCAGAAAGAGAATCCTAAACCTGGGCTCCCCCAGCCTCCATCTTCCCATCTATAGAATGGGGCAAACCAATATATGTCCCAGCACGGTTCCTCCCAGACTGTCTGCGGTAAAGGGACAGGGCTCTTTGCCCTGCCTCGTAGGCTCATACCTTGATAACGTGATATGAACGAATTACCAGAAAAATTAAGTTATGAGAACAGACATACAGGCCCCTGTTCAGATGAAACTGGTTTTAAGTTATGCTCTCAGATGCATATAAAAGTTCCTAAAAGCTTCCTCTCGATTCCCGGACTTATTTTGTTAGAGGCCAGCAGCGGCCTGTGGAGCCTCTGTGTGGGCCCACGGCAGCACACAGTAGGCCCGCGATGAGGGTCTGGGTCTGGGAGGAGGCAGGGCAGGGAGTCCTCACAGAGACTTTGGGGAGAGTCTGGAGCAAGAATTGAAGCAGATAAAAGACAGAAGAGAAATAAGACATCTGGAGCAGCGGCAAAGCTCAGCGACGGTTATGGAAACAAGACATAAATCAACAAAAATCCTCCCCAGAGACACAGGAGGAAATCTCCACCGGGACGAATAGTTTGGGTTTGTTTAAAGTGAAAATATCGTCTCTGGTTTCAAAAGTCAAGGAGGGAGCCAGAATGTGGTTCCAGACCTTCTTTATGCCTGAGATATCGGAAATCAGCCCCACGGCATCCATGAGAAATCAAAAACAGAGGGAGGCTGGTCTGCTTGACCCAGGACCACGAAGCCACCGGGGTCATGAAGCCAGGGTGATGGGCAGCGTGACTTAGGGAGCACAGTTCTGTGAACTCCTCCTTCCTAAGGCCTTCCTGCCCTTGACCCACCCAAGCTCCCTTGAAGCTGTCCTTGGGGTCACTCGCCTATTTGCTGAATAAATATCTATTAGTGGAAAGAACACAGCCACTTATTAATAAGGTACCCCTCCCTGCCTCTTGTCACCACATCACGGGCACCAGATGGAGAGAAAAAGGGGCCAAAGGGCGGAAGGCCAGCGTTCTCCCTCCCCTGTGTGTTGGCCATGTGACCTTGAGTAAGGTCAGCCACTATGCTGCCCAGGGCTGTCGGAGGGACAAGGAAGAACTGTGATGGCCAGCATTCGTGGAGTTACCCAAACACTCCACACTCATTCTCCCATATAATCCTCCCAGAAACCTTACAAAGCAGGACTATGATTATACCCATTTCACAGATGAGGGAACAGAGCTCTGGTAATCTGTTTATTTAAAAGACATGTTAGGACAGAGAGATGAACCCAGATTTCTCAGGTTCGGGCTCCCAAGCCTTCAGTCCCCCTCCAGGGCAGGGCTCTCTCAGAGCAGGTAACAAACTCGAAATTGATCTGACACCTAGAATCAGTCTGTGCTGAGTTAAGGCAGCGGCACACGCGTGTGCCCCACTCCCTGTAATTTCTTGTGTTCACTTACTGGGGTCACAGTACCCAGAGATAGGGTCAAACATTGGTCTGTATTTGCTGTGACCATATTTTACATTTTTTTTTTTTTACAGATTTTATTTATTTGAGAGAGAGAATGAGCGAGAGCATGAGAGTGAGGAGGGTCAGATGGAGAAGCGGACTCCCTGCTGATCAGAGAGCCTAATGAGGAACTTCATCCTGGGACTCCGGGATCATGACCTGTGCGGAAGGCAGTCACCTAACCAGCTGAGCCACCCAGGCGCTCCTGACCTTATTTTAGATGAGATTAACATTTAAATCAACAGACTTTGAGTAAAACCAATGGCCCTCTGAAATGTGGGTGGGCCTTGCCTAATCAGGTGAAGGCCTTCAGCGCAGCCCCGAAGCGAGGAGGAATTCTGCGAGCAGATGGCCTTTGGACTCAAACTGCAACATCCGTTCTCCCTCCGTTCTCTGGCCTGCTGGCTCCACCGGCAGACTTCAGACTTGCTGGCCCCCACGATCGAGAGAGCCAACTCCTTAAAATAAATCTCTTTTCTCTGCATCCCACTGGTTTGGTTTCCAGGGCTAGCACTAATGCCCTGGCCAGAAAGCCAAAAAGGGGGTGGGGGAATTACCTGCTTCTTGGATGTCCCCGATGTCACCGGGGGCAAAGTCTGCCGTCTCCTGGCCCTTGACGCAGCATGCCCGGAACACCAGCCCACACTGGTAGCCGACCATGAGGGAGTACTCGCAGCTCTGGCCCGCGGCCTGGGCCGCCCGCCCCAGCAGACAGCAGTGACAGCATCTCTGTGAACGTCCGCGGAGGGTCAGGGTGAAGACGCCGCCCGGCGCTGGAGCGCCCCGGGCCTCTCTGATCCCGTATCCACGCCGCCCACGCAGCAACCACACATGGGACTTACCCTCTCTTCTAAAGCTTGGCCGTAAGCAGCTCAAGCAAGCCAAGCCCGAGGCGTGCTGTCCCCGAAACAGGTCCCGGGTTTGAAAGGAACCTTAAAGGGGTTTGCGCGCAGCACGTACTCCCCCACACCAGACCGTCCCATCAACATCCCTGCCCCGCCCCACTCATTTACCTCCAGGAGGAATTAGCTAGGACAGGGGCTCTCTGAGGGTCACACAAGAGCTCCCTGAGTGTCCCCTCCGTGTGTGTGATCTATGATTTCTCTACCAAGCCCAGAAAAATGAACAAGCCCTTGTCTCTTCCCTCCCGAGTGCAGGGGGTTTGGGCTGAAGAAGCACATCATGCATTTAAAAAGCACGAGAACCTTGAGACAGGTCATCAAGCGAGGGACAGAGTCACCGCCTGTCACCTGGACCCCGGTGTTCCCAAAAGTGACACCCGAATCCTGGGGACGGCACTCAGCCTGATACAGGAAGCGCCCTATTTCCGTCCTTACTATCCTAAGAAAAGCACAGAACTTTCCAAAAGGCCCAAAGCAGGGGCCAGGTGGTGTGGCTTTGCCTCAGTTTCTCTGCGGGTTGGTGGGTTTCCCATCCCCCTGGTTCTACATCCTCCGTGCCAGAAAGGGGGGGGGCACCAGTTACCTCCTCCACCTTCCAGGACACGAGTAATCCTTCCTGGAAACACTGATCACCCATCGGCCAAAGTGGCCGGTTCCTACTCCTGCTAGAATGTTCTGTGTCTTTTCCACACCTCCCTTTCTCTCTAGTCTGGGGACATGGACTGATGGCGTCTGCAGAGCCCCAGCCCTGCCCAGGGAGGCAGTTGCTAACACCCAGGCTCCTGGCTTCGGGGACCCCGTGACCAGACCGCCCCACCCTCACCCCACCCAGCTCCCGCATGCCAGGAACCTCCTCCCGTGAAGGCCCAGGAAGGCTGAGGGCAGGCGATGGGGCTTTGGACCCCCCAACTCCTCCACGGGGAACCTCCCTCTGCCCTAATCGGTGTGAAGAGAGAATCCCCAGAAAGGAACCCACACCCCGCCACCCCAGAATTCAGACTCCCTTCCAATTCGTGCTCCTTGAAATCGCTTCCTGGCCCTCCTAAAAGAGAATGGGAAAACTTTCTTCCTGGAAACACAGCTCCAGCAGGAACCCAGCTGCCCAGCTTAACGGTCGGAGCTCGGGCTTGTTTTTCTCTCGCAGTGGGTGGTAAGGGAGGGACAACCTGGTTAACTTGTGGTTTCCAGGCCCAGAAAGCGGTCAGGAACTCCTCCACACGCACGGGAAGGTGCAGACCCCCCACAGGGACAGAGGCCCCGAGGGACCCGTCGCAGACCCAGGCTGCTTGGCATCACTCACTCGGCGCTCACCTCCCCCTGGGCCCGATGGACCTAGCGCTGCCTCGCCAGACCCTCCCCTGCAGGTCCTGGAAGTATCCCGCCAGGCCACTCTGGAGTGGGGGCCTCTCTGAATCTCTGTCTTGTCTTCTAGGACAGTTTGGGAGGTCGTGTGTTCTCAGAGCCCCCGTGGGGGACCCTTGTGAGCTCCAGGCCACGTGGACTTCGCCCTGGCAGGCAGGAAAGCTCCAGGGCCTCCTGCTCCTGGCAGACGGGGGTAGGGGCACCTTCACTTGAACAGCGAAGCGGGTTCTGAAGGCCCCAGAGCCTGGGTCACCTCTGCTCTGACCTCTGCATTCCGGCCGGAAGCCCGGGGACTGGACGTCCGCAGGGCCAGCCTGGGTCCCTTCGTCCCTGTCTCCTCTAGGTCGTCCAGGGTTTCCTGAGTAAACTGCAGGGGGGCGGGGGATCCGAGAAGCCCCCTCCTCCCTCCCTGCTGCTCAGAGGGGGCCTGGGCGGGGGCTGAGGCAGGAGAGCATCCAGGCCTCCAGCAGCGGACGGGGCGGCTGGCGGGCGGGTCGCACCTTCACGAATGTAGCCTCGAGGCTGGCGTTGTCGCCCTGTGGCGTGGCGCAGCTCTCCTGCTCGTTGGCCAGGTTGATGCCGGTGGCACAGTGCAGCTCCTCCAGCTGGCTGTGGCAGCATTGCTCCTGCACCATCCTGTGCGGGGAGGGGACAGGGCTGAGGACAGGCCCTGGGAGGGTGGGGCCTGGGAGGGCAGGGGGCCTGCGGGGTTGGGGGTGGGCTGTAGTGCCTCAGAGATGGGAGCTCTGGCCTCGCTGGGTGCCTCCCCTTCCCAACCTACTCCCACCCCCCCACACACACGCACACCCGCACGTACACACACACGCACTCGCACGCACACACTCACAGCACCCACTCACCAACCCACACACACGTGCACATACACTCACACACATTCACTCCACCCACTCGCCCACCCCCACACTCCCACACACATGTAGTCCCATGTGCACACACGCACTCGCACGCACACTCACTCCACCCCCCACATACATGCACACACTCGTTCACACCTGCATGCACACACTCACTTGCACACACGGACTCTCCCTCACACACTTGCACGTGCACACACTCACGCACACACACACAATCACTTACACACACTTGCCCACACTCAGTCGTTTGTATACATACTCACCTGCACACACTCACACACGCATGCCCAGTGCTCTCTCACACTTGCAGGCACACACTCCGCCCACTCACCAACCCCCACACACTCTCACGTACACACGCACTCGCACGTGTTCACGCATTCACAGACGCCCACATGCGGTCACCCACCCTGCACACGCTCGCAGGCACGCATGTGCACACGCTCGCACACACGCCAGAGCCAGCAGACGGCAGGCGCTCCCGAAGTGTACAGTTAGGAAGACTGAAAGCGGAGCCGTGTCGGGCCCCCAGCCCACCATCCCCCCACCTCCACGCTGCAGGGCTGGAGCTCTGCACCGGGCTTCCCGTTGCTTCCGGAACCACCTGGAAGGATCTGTCTATGCTTGGGATCCTACACACTTCCCTTGTGCTTTCGGCGCATTTACAGAGATAGGTATTCCGCCGGGTTGGACAGAACGGCAACCAGACGGGCGCACCTGCCCCTGCGTTCACGGAGGTCGGCTGGGCCGAAAACACTGTTAGTTGGTGGGGGGGACTGGAAGGGTCAGGCACGCTGGCGGGAGTCACAGATGCTGTAGCAGCTGTCAGGTAGCTCCTTGAAAAACTAAATACACAACCAGAGAATGGTGCAGCGATCCCACTGGCGGGCGTACACCCGGAAGAACCGAAGGCGGGGGCCCAAGGAGGTCCTTGCTCACACACCTTCACGCCAGCATCACGCACAGCAGCCGGAAGAGAGAAGCAACCCCCTGCCGTGCCCACCGAGGAATGGCCAAGCAGAATGTGGTCTCTCCGTACGGTGACGCACAATTCAGCCTGAGCAAGGAAGGAAGGAGTCCCCGTCCCTGCTAGGACTGCACGGACCTGGCCTCTCCTCGTTCTTCCTTTCCCATGACACAGAGCACCTTCTCACAAACCCTGCAGTTAACTTATTGTTCTGTCTTCTGTAGCCTGTGGAGGAGCTTTGGTCTGTTTTGTTCAATGATTTATCCCTGTCTCACCGAGAACGTGCCTGGCGCTCAAAGTGGCCCAAGGTCTTGGGCAAATTTAAATTTCGATACTAAGAAATGTTGGCCCTTGGTTCGGGTTGGGATGCAAGGGGACATGGGCATGCGGGAGCCTCAGAGCTGCTGTCCCCCAATGGCCCCCAAGTGTGTCTCATGTTAGAGGCTCCGGCGGCAGCTGAACGCCCTGGGCTAGAGCTCATGTGTGCAGAGAGGGCTCAGCCCCTCCCGTGGTCCTCTGGGATCGCTCTCTCCCCACCCAGTGGAGCTGACTGCCCCCAGGAAGGCTCGTCGGCTGTGTTATCCCATCCCACCTTGAGTGACGCCCCTCTTTGAGCCAACAGCCCACGCTCGGCCTCTGACCTCTGCAGACTATGTGGGGTTCAACCCCCAATGTCCGCTGAGCAAAGGGGAAACTATGCAGGGGTCTGGAGGGGCGTAGACAGTGACGAGGGCTAGAGCCAGTTCAAGTCGACGGCTCACTCTTCACCGGGAGGCCTGACACCCACATGCAGTCCGGCCCGTGAGTTCCCCAGGACGAGCCAACTAGCCTCCGGGGGCCTGTCTGGCTTTGTGGTGCTGGCTTTCTCCCTCCCCTGTGTCACTGTCCCAACCCTGAAGTGATGCTGTCACAATCCTTTTCCATGTGGGGAAGCCGGGGCCCTGAGCTGGCTCAGGTCACACAGCCAGAAATCCAGCCCCGTCCATCCAAGCTGCCGGGCCAGGCTGCTGCTCGTGGGCACAGTCTGCGGACAGAATGCTCGGCACGGCCCACCCGGCTCGGCTCCGGCCCCTCTGACATTCCTAGCCCTGGGTTGCACTCGGGAGCCAAACACCCAGCTCTCCCTGCTCAGATGCCCCACAAATCCCAACAGCCAAGCGTCCTGTTTCCTCTTCCTTTGTTTGGTCCACAATGCTCTGGACTTTTCAAGAATTTCCTAAACCGAGATTTACATCGTTCGGCCGCGCCGGCAGGCTGCACACGATGCTCGCTGCCAACACAAATGCGAAAGCCCAGGACGAGGCGAAAGAGCCTGCCCTATGCATTCTTTCCATGACAGCTCTCGGCCAAGCTGCCCCCAGCCCGAGTGGGGCTTGGCTTAGACCGGGACTGGAGGCACAGGAGAGCGGGGGCTGCCCCAGGAGGGGAGGTCACCTCCCCGACATTTGCTCCCCAGGCGAGCGGGTCTGGGTTCACATCCTAATGCTGTCATCTACCAGCTATGCCTGGGGGGCAGCTCAGGCTCGTCATCCGGGAACAGGGATTAATAACGGGGTTGAATGAGGTCACGTGCCATAAGGCATGGCGCCGCCGACGAGCTTCCCACGGGCTTGCTATTACTTTCATGGTGACGATCAATGTTACAGACCGTCATCCTTCACTCTAAGCTTATCTCCTCCCAAAACTTTGCGGCAGCTTGGGTCCATTTAAGGGAAGAGGAACCACGGATCCATGAGTCCGTCTGGGGGAACTCTCTGCTCCAGATTGGCTCGTCTGTGTTTTGGGGTCTGATGTCAGTCCACACGTTGACTCGCCAGTCACGTGATCGCATCCGACCCCACAACAGACCCCGTTTTGTGAGGAGGCGCCTGGCTTGGCCGCAGCGCCGGGCGGCAGCAGAGAAAGCCGGGTCTCCCTGCTCTGCAGCCCGGGGAAGGGGAGAGATTTCCCAGGCATCCCAGGGCGGCCCAGGAAGGGGGAGTCCAGTCCCATACAGGGACGTGAGAGTGCAGAGGAAGGGGACGGGGGGGGGGGGGACCCACCAGGTCTGCCGCAGCCGGGGCCGGGGCTGATGCGGGCCTGTGCACCAGGCTCTGCCAGGGGTCTTGGCTCACGCGGTCCCCTCCCACCGCTGCATTCCGCTAAGGGGACACCGTTCTGGTAGAACGGGGCCGTCGGCACACGTACCTGCATTCCTTGGATTCCGAGGTGTACGGCAGCGAGCAGTCCCTGTGCTGTGTGGCCATGCGGTGTCCGTCCCCACAGCAAGCCTCCATGACGGTGTCCGCGGCCGCTGTGCGGGGAGAGAGCAGCATGCCTGGTCGGGGGGGGGGGGCAATTCGCCCCTGGCCCACGGGACGTCCCCTCGGACATACAGCCCCCCTCTTGATTTCCCGGGCCCCCACTGCAGGTCAGTCCAGTCCAAACAGGCCTGCACACGTCCGTGAGTCACTCCACAAACGTGAATGGAAAACCCACTGCGTCGTGGGCTGGAACGCACGGCTGCTCCTTCCGAGAAGGGCCTGACACCTGGATGGTTACCTGCCGGATCCAGATCTGAGAGTTGGGAGGACAACAAGAGCAGGAACGGCTGACAGAGACCCAAGCCAGCCGCCGTCCAGCCCAGCGGCGAGGGGGTCCAGGCACCCCCAACCTGACTCTTAGAGGGCCAGAAATGGGGGCGGCCCAGAGGTTCCCAGCAGGGCTGACACCAGGCACTGGACAACCCAGGAAGGCTCCCTGCCAAGGAGAGAGCCGCCTGGCCACCAGCGCCGAGGCGCAGCAGAAGGAAAGACTCGGGGGACGGAGTGGGAATGGGGACCTCACGGCCACAAGCCCCTCGGGTGACAAGGAAAGAGCCAGCGTTTCCAGACCAGCTTCTGGGAGCCACGGCCCTGTTCTGTCCTTTACTTCCCTACGCCCGTTGTTAGCGAGGCGCCAGTCCTCCCCATACAGCGGCCGATGGCTCTTGCCCCTGATCTGGCCCAGACCGCGTCCTCGCTGGCAGAAAGGACAGCAGAAGGGCTCCCGTGGGCCAAGCAGCTGGACAGCGGCCCTCCAGTCCCGAGCCGGGCTCTCCGCCTCTCCCCAACTACTGTCCCGATGAGCCCCACGCCACGGGGGAAGGAGGCGGCCTCGGTGGGCCCCAAGGGAGGAGCAGCCGGGCACAGAGGTACCCTCAGCCCAGGAGACACCCGTGGCCAGAGCACTTCCCACAGCCTGGGTGGAAAGCCTCGCTGTGACAGGACGAGCGAGACGGGGCTTCAGGAAACACCACGTTTTCTTACTGATGGCTTCCCGGCACCCAGCGGGGTAAATCGTGCCGGGCTCGGCTGAATTTCTTGGCACCGTCAGCCTTGGGCGCTTAGTTTGGGCTCATTATTCTTCCAAAGCCGGGCCCTCGAGGCGGCTCCAGAGGGGAGGCTCTCTCTATCGAGCTTAACACGAGGCCACAACTTTCTGAATCGTCCCCCTGCCAACCTGCTCCCAACTGTCCCAAGTATGTCTGTGGTCAGACCGGGTGTGGGACACGCTGACCTTGAATGCCACGCTCACTGCCCACCGAGAGACCCTGGGACAGTCAGCGCGCAGCTGCCCTTCCCACGTGGCCGGAAGAAGAGGGGGTGGTGTCGCCTGGAACCAAGTCTGGGCCACCGCTTCCCCGGGCTCCCAGGGATCTCTGACTGCTTCCCACAATGAGGGAGGTACCCCAGCCCATTCTCACGTGCACGGGGCGGAGAGTGACAGACCACTCCGTCTGCTGCCCCTGGCCACTGGGGCCCTCCCCCGCTCAGCTGTCCCCCCCACCCCATTCCCCGACCATGCTGTCTGTGAACATGGGAGAGTCACCGTGGGGTCGGGGCCTGGACAACGCTGCCCGGGGTCACGGGCCTCCCTGCACCGCAGCAGGGACATTCCCACAGAGCGCTGGGGACAACGTCGGACGTCCCCACTGACGCACCCACTCGCTCACTCTTCATTCTTGCCCCGAATGTAAGAAAAGCACTCACAGAACAGGGACCTCATCTGTCGGAGATAAAATATGAGCCGCAGTTCACCGGGATGAGTGAGACCCGCCGGGAGGCTGCTCTCTCCCACGCCGCCAAGCCCAGCTCCCACCCACCCGGGCTGCAGCTGGGCCCGCCCGCCCTCCTGCCTGGCGTCTCCCCGCTCGGCCTTCTGATGGCCTCTGCGGTCTCCAGGGCCGGCCCACCCCGCACCCCCCGACAGGGCACCCCGACTCCTGCAGCCTGCCGGCCCACCAGCCTGGCCAGGGCCCCTCTGCTTGCACACCAGAGCCTGTACGTGGAACACAGTGTCCTGCTTCCCAGTGATCCCCTAGCCTCGCCCTCCCACCCACGAATATCTGCGGGCTGGGCCTGTCTCCTATCATTACGCCCTTGGCACAAGGCTGCCCGGTAGCCGCTCCAGACCTGAGCAGAAAGAGCCTGAGCTCCAGGCTCACAGCTCTAATCCTGGCCCTGGCTCCTTCCTGCTCTGTGACCCGGGGCAGGCTGCCTCACCTCTCTGGGCCACAGCTTCCCCGACGGTAAAGCGGGGCTTGGAGTACCTTCGCAGAGTGGCTGAGCAGACAGATATAGCTTCTAAAGTTCTTGTTTAAGATTTTATTTATTTAGGGGCACCTGAGTGGCTCAGTGGGTTAGAGCCTCTGCCTTGGGCTCGGGTCATAATCCCAGGGTCCTGGGATCGAGTCCCATATCGGACTCTCTGCTCGGCGGGGAGCCTGCTTTCCCCTCTCTCCTCTGCCTGCCTCTCTGCCTACTTGTGATCTCTGTCTGTCCAATAAATAAATAAAATCTTTTTTTAAAAAAAGATTTTATTTATTTATTTGAGAGAATGAGAGAGAGAGCATGAGAGGAGGGAGGGTCAGAGGGAGAAGCCGACCCCCACCCCGAGCTGGAGCCCAATGCAGGACGCAGTCCAGGGTCTCCAGGATCATGAGATGCGCCAAAGGCAGTCGCCCAACCAGCTGAGCCACCCAGGGAGGTGGCTTCCAGTTCTGAGCACGCAGGGAGCTCCCAGTAAACAGTGCTTGATTATGTGTTAAAGGAACAAAGGGGCTTTGCTTGCCATGAGCAGCCTGTGAGAAATGGGGAACCGTGGCCCTGGGCTGGTGTGCAGAAACCCCCTGGCGATGAGCAGCAACCCCAAAGCTTCCCTTCATCCCTGAGAGAGACAAGCACTGGGGAAGCTCAGGCTCCCACGGCCCGCTCAGTGGGGTGGGCACTCTGTGCCCTGAGCCACGGAAACATCTGGAAAGGATTCTCGCCGGGGAACCTGAGCCCTCGGAACCTTGTTCTCAGCAGGACAAGAGCACGGTAAGTCCTTTGCTCAGTCCAGAAATTCTGGAATGTCCCTGGAATGCTCCAAGCAGCCACAGAGCTGGAACTCGTGCAAAGCAGAGGTGGGGGCCGGGCTGGACTGGACCCGCACGCAGCCCATCACATAGGCCATGGGGAGCCCCCCAGGGACCACGGCCGGGCTGATGGTGACAAGCGCCGATGTGTGGGAACAGACCCGGGCATGACTGTCCTCACTGGAACCAGTGTTCCTGACAGGCGGGGAGCCTCTTTCACTCACCATCTCTCTCCCTCCACCCCTGACCTTCCTGTTGACGTCACCCAGCAGGGCGCATGCGTCACACTGTCAAGTAGAAGAGGCGTCTTTCCCGACCCATTCCCCCTCTCTTGGCCCTTTGGCCGCTTCCTGTATTCTATGCTCAAGGGAGGATCAGCTCTGGGGGGAGCATCTCTATCCACACGCTGTCATCCCGAAAGCCCCGAGTGTCTGCTTCGGCCGCGGCAGCCAAAGGAGAGGGGCTGGATCACGGGGCAGACCTTCTCCAGACCCCCAGACACACAGCGGCAGCCGTCCCAGAGGCTTCCCGGCTCACACGGCGCTGCCCACCCCGCCGCTGGAGCACGGTGGCCGGGGACGGGTTTAGAGCCATTCCCTGTGGCCGACGGGCGGCCCGCTGGAGCTGGGCTGACGGGCCGAAGCTCGTGGGCTTCTGGTCAAGGCGGAGGCGTGGACCAGGGGATGAGCGGAGAGTCCCAGCTGCAAGCCAGAGGGACCCGAGGGAGAACGCCGGCCCCTGTGTTCCCCGTGTTCCTCTGGAGCACAGCAGGGCACAGGGCAGTGCGGGATCGGTGTGAGGCAGACCTGGGTTTGAGCCCCTGCCCCCCGGTCCGCAACTCACCATCCGGGGTAAGTTCCTGAAGCGTCTGTGCCTTGGATCTGGGTCGCAGTCTGTGAAACAGGGCTTGGCCCGAACCAGAGGGTTCTTGTGGCCGCCTGGCGCCCGGAAGGCAGCCGGGGTCCTCCTACGCCCCTTCCTGCCCCATCCCCACTCGCCACTGTCCTTCAACCAAATGTCTTAAGTATCTTGTCACCAAGCTGTCACATCGCGGCCGCAGGTCTGGAACCTGGACTTCGAATGTAATTATGAACGGAAGCAGCCAGATGGAGTGAAGTCGCCACACAGTGATGTGAACACAAATGCTAGGCTGTCCTCGATCCCACCGGGACCGCGCCTTGCCCTCCCGAAACCAGTGGGCGGCCAGCTCTGCGCAGCTGTCCCTCAAAGTCCCTGATGCTTTCCTGCCAACCTCTCAGCCCACTGCTCCTTGGCCTGGGCTCCGGGCCCTCTAGGCTCTGGTCCTTCCCTGGCCCGCCCTGTCACCTGCTCACCTCCAGATACTGCCCCGTTGTGTCGGGAAACCCCGCAGCACCAGGCCTCACGATCATCACTGCTATCGCTCAGGAAGGGAGTGCTCCTTACTGAGTGCTCCCTCTATCCCAGGCTTACCCAGCACTTACTCGTTCTCACAAGAACCCAGAGAGTCCGGCTCATGATGTTCCCCATCACGCACATAAGAAAATTCCAGCTCAGAGAGGTTAAGTGACGAGCCCAAGGTCACACAGCCAGAGGGGCCAGGGAGCAGCAGAGCCAGGCATCAGGCTTGGTTCTGACAGACTCCAAGGCTGGTCTAGTCTGCCTTCTGGGGAATTCGAAACTCCTCTGGGGCAGGGATGGTACCTTTCTCCTCTCAGTGACCCTGAAGCATCCACCCACACCCCACACAATCAGGGAGGCTCAGTGCCAGTTGAACAGGACAGGTCAGCGACAGGCGTCTTAACCAGAGGCTGAACGGCAAGGCTGTCCTTGGAGTGTGGGGTTTGCTGCAAACACGCCTCATCACGGGGAGGCAATGACCCCAGGGAGCAACACATGATCGGAGCCAACCACCCTGAAGAGAGGGGCTGCTTAGAATTTCCGCAGGAGCCGGGGCCGTGCTGGGGCCCGGGTCTGAGATTCCAGAACTGCCATTTTCTTGGCCTTAGAGACAGCTGTCCCCCACCCGTCAGAGCTGCAGGGACAGGAGGGGTCTCGAGCAGAGAGGGGAATGCCCTGCAGAATTCTCTGGAGTCCTGGCTCAAGATGTCAACGGAGATGCCCTCTGTAGCAGGTCGGTCTCTAGCAGACGGGGGAGCGCCCCCTCCAAGAAAAGATCCGGGGAGCATCCCATCCAAGAAAAGATCTGGTATTAACTTGTGTTCTGAAATAGAAAAAGCCTCCTGGCCACTTCCCAAGTGTTTCCTTTCCACAGGGCGGGACCAGGCTGTCAAGGCCACTCCCAGCCCTGGACACAGCTCTTCCAAGACCCTTGCCAATTCGAGAGGGACGCAGAGCGGTCTTTGCTGTTTTCACACTTGTCCCCGTCAGAGTGAACAAGCTTTACTCTGGTGACGAAAATCATGTTAGGTCAGAAAGGAGGCACGCTGACCCAGGGAAAGAGGGCTAGATAGGGACCCCAAGGCCGACCCACCGTGTCCCTGGTGCTGACTCAGGAAGGGGTGCTCACTACAAACGTTTGCTGTAACCTGGACAGAGAGAATGAAAACCACTACCTACGGTGTTCAGAGGTTGGAGACCCCAATGCGCTGCTCTACCAAAACCAGCACGACAGTCTGGACCATGCCTCACCCTCCCCCACTCCCGCAGAATAATGGCTACACATGCGCCCTTGGGTTAAATTAAGTTAAATTAACTTGAGCTTCCCCACAATGGTTTAAAGGCTGAGCACGGAATAGTGAACTAAACGCTTCGCTTAAAATGTTTGTTGCCTGGGTGGCTCAGTGGGTTAAGCCGCTGCCTTCGGCTCAGGTCATGATCTCAGGGTCCTGGAATCGAGTCCCACATCGGGCTCTCTGCTTAGTGGAGCGCCTGCTTCCCTTCCTCTCTCTCTGCCTGCCTCTCTTGTGATTTCTCTCTGTCAAATAAATAAATAAAATCTTAAAAAAAAAAAAATGTTTGTTGTTGGGACGCCTGGGTGTCTCAGTCAGTTAAACATCTGCCCTGGGCTTAGGTCATGATCCCGGGGGTCTGGGATCGAGCCCGGTGTCAGGCTCCATGCTCAGCGAGGAGTCGGCTTTTCCCTCTCCCTCTGTCCCCTCCCTGCCCTGCTCATGTTCTCTCTCTCTCAAATAAATAAATAAAATCTTTTTTAAAAAAAGTTGTTGTTGAGGGGCGCCTGGGTGGCTCAGTGGATTAAGCTGCTGCCTTCGGTTCAGGTCGTGATCCCGGGGTCCTGGGATCGAGCCCCGCATCGGGCTCTCTGCTCCGCGGGGGGCCCGCTTCCTCCTCTCTCTCTGCCTGCCTCTCTGCCTACTTGTGATCTCTCTCTCTGTCAAATAAATAAATAAAAAAAAAAATCTTTAAAAAAAAAGTTGTTGTTGAAGACATCATGCTGAGTGAAATAAGCCCGTCCCCAAAGGATCAACCCTGTGTGATTTCACTTAGAGGTTCTTAGAGGAGCCGCAGTCAGAGATGGAAAGTAGACGGTGGGTGCCGGGGGCTGCAGGAGGGGGAGATGGGGGCTATTCCCTGGGCACTGACCTTCCGTTTCGGGAGATGAAAACATCGTGGAGATGAACAGGGGTGGTCGCTGCACAGCCATGGGAATGTATGTAATGCCCCTGAACAGTGCACTTAAAAATGGTTAAAATGGATAATTTTTTGTTACGCATATTTTACCATAATAAAGAAAATACATTTTAAAAAATCGAGTGTTTTCAGGATGCCTGGGTGGCTCAGCCATTAAGCATCTGCCTTCAGCTCAGGTTATGATCCCGGGGTCCTGGGATCGAGCCCCGCTCAGCAGGAAGCCTGCTTCTCCCTCTCCCACTCCCCTTCCCTGTGGCCCCTCTTTGTGACTCTCTCTCTCCATCAAATAAATAAATTAAACTAAATTAAAAAATTGACTGCTCGCCTGCCGTCTTGTACGGCCTTCCGTTCAGAAAGGACCTCAATGTTCTGCTGATGCTGTTCTCAATCACTGTCGTTCTAATGTGCGAACGTGCAGACCGCAGAGAGGGTTAACTCGGTAAACTATTTTGGGGCATCCTCCCACCCGTGGCAGTCTGGTGGTGACTGCGGCGTTTTACATAAGCAAACAAGGTGACCTCAAACGGGAACAGGTAAAATGTGAAGGAACGAAGTACAGAAGGCAGCGGCCACTCCCAAGCCCGAGGAAGAGCCCAGGGCAGGCTCTCAGGAGGTGACCAGGAGGCCATGCTTCTGGAATCGCTTCCCCAGCTATACACAGTAAGAATTCAGCACGAGGAGGATCCCAGGCCATGGCTCCTCCAAGACACAGGACATACAGCTGGGCCGGGGCGGGGAGCAAGAAGACAGGCTGACACCTCCCCCTGGAAACCACCTCTCACTGGTACCACCAAGGATTTCACCACGATCGACAGATCGACCCACACTGGCAGTCCCACTGGCTAGCAGCCCTCCGGAAGGACATCAATTTACAAACTCCCACGCAGGGGCCCCAGCACATCTGCACGGCCCTCGGCAACCTGGAGCCAACGAGGCCAGCACGGCTTCACCCCTCACTCCTGGGAGCGATGCCAGTATCGATGATGCTGCGTCAGGGGACCCCCCGCTGGATGCCCACCCATGCCCATTGCAGGGCTATAGGTCCCCTTAAGAGAGAAGTGGTCTGCAGTCTTCTCTCTCAGATCACCTCCCTCCCTTCTAAGCAGAAGCTTTGATGGGGCACAGTGTTCATCTCCGGTTCCCATAATCTGACCGTGAACTGGATCCACAAAGCATTACGCTAAATATAAATGAAGAATAAACTCTCTTTCAGACCTCCTTAGCCTTCGACACGACCTTCCAAGGGAGGGGGACAGACGTGTGGGTTAAAACCGCCCAGACCCGGACCCGCCTCCTCCTCACTGAGCCTCCTTTTCTCCATCTGTCAAATGGGGTAGTAACTGGGTACGGCTGGAAGATCGATGTGATAATTCAGGCAAAATGCTTAAATCAGTGCCCGACCGCAGAATGACTCTTCAAAATGGAATCGTCACGGAAGTTACCGCACCAATGTGGGGAGGGGAATCACGCAGGCCCCCAGACCGACCCATCGCCACGGGCCTGACACCCCACCACCTCTCTCCGGGAAAGAGACACCCCTGCCCTAAGTCACTGGTGAGCAGGTGGACAGAGACAGCCTGGTTCATGGGCGTCGGATACCACACGTCACCCCAGACAGCAGCTGAAACGAAATTTCTTCCAGGTGAGGTCTGCGTTCGTAAAGACTACAGCGTAGGCTGTGAGTCATGGTAGTTCTGATCCATGCAAAAGGCATGCCGTGTGTTCGGCGCCCCACCAAGCCTCACGGTCTAGAGCAGCACCCGTTCTCGTCAAGTGGAGATGTGGACACACGTTCTTTCCAGCACGACAGATGCCAGCTGGCAGTCAGAGGGTCTCTGCGCTGCTCCTCGGGTGGAAGCTTCCAGAATGTTAGCCTGGCACCTATCATCCTCCCAAGGGCTCCGGGCAGCGCCTGATGGCCCATGAGCAGGCAAGCAATAAGCCAAGTTGCTCAGTGTGCCGTGTGGTGGTGGGGCAGGCCCAGGGCTGGAGCTCCAGAGGCCCAGGTCTGCTTACAGCTCTACCACCGAGGGTCCTTCCATCTGGAGCAAGGCCAGGACTCGGTCTCCTCACCTGTAAAGTGGGTGGAGAAGTTGGCCTGGAGTCCAGCAACGGCTTGCCAAACCCCACCGTGTATGCGGACAGTGTTCTGACAAAATTCCCGCTGGAGAGCAATGAAATGAGCGAGAAAGGAAATGGCCAAGGGAGGTTCCCCACAAGTCAGCCTGATCCTGCTTAAAAGGCTGTCTCTCATTCTGAGACCTGCCCTTCCAAACGCCCCGTGTGTATAGGAAATGGTGAGAAAGGAGGTGGTGAGTGGTTGGATCTCTGCCTTCTATTTTAATATTCTCATGTGGCAAAATAAAAAATAGACGAGTTCTGGGCATAAACGAGAAGGGAGGGGAAGGTGTGTCCTCAGAACTAGCCAGCAAGTCAATCTTCTTGGTTTTCTCAGACAAGCTCAAAGCAGCAGAGGGCCTCGGGTGTTTCGAATGTGCATGGGGTCCTAGTGTGTCCCGTGGGTCCCCTGAACTTGACACCCTGCAAGGTTTGTGCCTCATCGGCTCCGCAGCAACTGGCTAAAGCTGCGGCCAGAGTTGGAGGGGGCCCCTGGGGTGTCCAGGGCCCACATCCCCGGGAAGCCTGAAATGCAACGAGACGCCAACAGGAAACCGGGACCAAATAGAACCCTGCAAGATTCGGCTCGCCCCTGCCAGGGGCCCTCCCCTGCCGAAGCTGGGGAGCCAGCAGGAGTCCAGCCCAGGCCGCAGCCCTCGCCCTACGGCGCTCATGCTGTCCTAAGTCCCCTGTATATTCAAAAAGCCCCGCTGTGGCTGGCTCAGTTAGTAGAGCACGCGCTTCTTGATCTTGGGATTGTGAGTTCGAGCTCTTGGTTGGGTGTAGAGATTACGTAAAAATAAAATCAAAAAAAAGGTTCCTGTTACAACACTTGCATGCGCAGGCTCTACCTTGGGGCAAGGGACCCAGAGGTGGAAAGTCAGGACCCTGTCCCCAAGGGGATAGCCCAGGGAGACACCAGGTCATCATCACTGGGGTCTGGTGCACAGTACCCCCACATCCTTTGCAGGTCTAGGATAAGGACAGAGCCATCTCCCCCTTCAGGGGCAGCTGACCTCCCCAGGAGGAAGCAGGGTGTGCTGGAGTCTCCCCTCGCGGTTTCACACAGACCCCACAGACGCTTCAACCCCCACACAGCAGCACCTGTCACGAGACAGGGTCTAGCGCAGAGAACCAGCAGGCAGGAGGCCACAAGAGAGAAGAGCCAGAAGGCAGATCTCAGAAAGCAGAGGAGAAGCGCCTCCCAGATTGCTCCCTCCTCGCAGTGACCTCCTGTGACCAAGGCCAGGGGACACGTGGGCTGGCCTCATCTCCTGACGTCTCTACAGCATCCTACCCTGCGGGACCCATCTCCCCTGGTCTCCCTCTGAACTCAAGGCCACCTGTCATGCGTCCGCTGCACCTGGCCTTTGGAAGCTGGAGCTGAGTGGTCCTGGGTCCACACCCTTCCTGGGACTGGCTCATTCACACCCACATCAAAGATCCTTTCCTCCAGAAGTCTTCCCTAACCACTCAACACACACACACACACACACACACACACACACACACACACACACACACACACACACACACACGTTCTCTTTGCACCCTGAACTTCCCGGCACCGAGCGCAAATAATTAACTGCGTGTGTACTTAGTACCCCGGGGGCTGGGACGAGCTCTGCACCCTGGCCCAGGCCAGCCTCAGAGCAGGCACTCGATAAATTCCTGGGAAAGAGCCAGCGGACAAATGATCTTATGGGATCCTCACGACTCCAGGAAACAGCGGATCAGGGAGAGATTAAGCAAGCTGCCCCAGGGCACAGAGCAAACACAGAGGTAGCCTTGGAGCCTGGCTCCGACTCAAAGCTCACCTACACCCCCGTCACATGCCGAAGGACACTGGCTTCCTCCCCAAGCCGGACTTAGCAAAATCAAGACTTTTCGGTCAGAAAGCTAAACGAGGCGGGGTAGTGTCCTGCGGAAGAACACGATCTGGGGCGCCCGGGGGGCTCTGTTGGGTGGGCGTCTGCCTTCATCTAGGGTCATGATCCAGGGTCCTGGGAAGGAGCCCCGTGTCAGGCTTCTTGCTTGGCAGGAGAGCCTGCTTCTCCCTCGCCCTCTGTCCCCGCTCCTGCTCGTGCTCTCTCTCTCACATAAATAAATAAGATCTTTAAAAAAAAGAAAAAGAGAAGAAAAAGAACATTGTTCAAGAGTCATGCTTCCAGGTTCCCGTCCCGGTGGAGCCGTTCAGCTGCTGTGCGCCCACAGGCACATTGCTTGGCCTCTCTGAGCCTTGGTGTCTTCATACCCTCCTTTGTGGATATGGGGATAATAAGGGGCGTGGGGCGCAGAGAAGCCTCATGTCAAAACCAGGAGCACAGGTGGGCAGCAAAACTTATAGTACGTTTGACCCCAGCAGGTGACATGATCCAAAAGGAAAAACAGGTTCAAGAACGATAGTGGCTCGCCCCATTAGCGAACAAACCCCCAACCCCAACCACACGGGCCCCTCCCATCTCAAAACCAGTCCTGGCAACGTCCCAGGGGTTCTGGGAAGCCCCCGAGCAGGCCCGTTACCTCCGAGCTTCTCCCTCCTCAAAGTGCCTGGGAGGGCTCGATCCCCCGGCTCCTCCGTCCCCCTCTCTCCATCTCCCCTGCCAGCTTCATCCTACGGGCTGAGACTCCCATATTGCTGTCTGCAGCCTGATGGTGCCTCCAAGCCCAGGCTCCACCGGATGCCTAGCAGGACGCTTACAGGGTCCACTAGGAACCTAGGCTCTTGTACCACCCCCCGGGGCCCCACTCCATTCGGCCTTCACTGGCTCGGTTATTAGCAAGCACCCTCCACCCAGCGGCTCGCCCCACAACCGTGGGGTCATCCTGAATTATTCCTTCTCCCTCGCCCTCTATTCCCCATCCCCGGGCAAGTCCCAGCCACTCAAGTTCCCAGATGCCCTCAATCTATCCACTTCCTAGCGGCCCCCTGACTACTGCTCGGCCCTGGACCCCGCAGAAACCTCCACGCCGGGTACTCTGCCTCCTCTTACCACCATCCCATTGGCCCTTCACCATGCAGCAGCCCAGAGTGACTTCTAGAAACCTGCGTCAAATAACATCACTCCTCTGCTTAAAATCCTCCAGCGGCTTCCCAGCACACTCGGGATAAAACCCACAAGTCTGCACCCTAATTTTTAAGGCCCTCCCATCCTCTGCAGCTCCCCCTCCCCCCCACTCTCCCCCAGAGGCACCCACTCCCTTCCCTTCCCTCCAATACACCCCCTGCCCCCCGCCGGCGCCTGGAGCCAGCTGCTCCTTTTGTCCAAAAGCTCTTCTCAGGGCCTTTTCACTGATGGTTCCTCATGTCTCACACCTCAGCTGGGTATCACCCTCCTCCGCCCACTTGAGAGGCACCCCTGCCTGCTGTCCCCGTCACGGCAGGTCACGGTCATTGCGGCACTGGTTCCTGCACATACACCCTAGCGAGGCCATCTGTGTGTGCAGCGGCTTGAACGGTAGCCCTTGAAAAGATGCGTCCACGTCCTGCCCCCAGAGTGTGGCCTTATGTGGACTAAGGGTCTTCACAGTTGGAATTAAGGATCGATCTCAAGATGAACTCCTCCTGGGCCACCTGGGTGAGCCCTGAACCCCACAAGGAGTGTCCTTAGAAGAGACACAAGAAGAAGAGAAAGCTACGTGGAGACAGAGACAGCCACGAGCCCAGGATCTGAGAGAGCGAGGACAGACCCTGCCCCAGAGCAAAGCCCCGCACGACACGGTGACAACGTGGCCCCCAGGACGGTGAAAGGCTAGACCTGTTGTATTAAGCCGCTCGGTTTGCAGTCACTTGATCTGGGGCCACAGGGGACCCACAGGGCACACGAGCTCCACAAGGCGGGGTCCTCGTCTGTGCCGGGTCCCGGGGGCCTCGTGCTCGCGGTGTACATGGTGACACGCTGACAAATGATGGCAGCATGATGAACAGCTCCTCGGGGGCCAGGCCAGGCTCGAAAGGGAGGCTCAGGAAACATTTGCTAATAACACCTGAGAGACAGCTGACAAATGACACCAGGGATCACCTACTTCCTCCTTCTGGGCCTCAGTTTCCCCACCCATACCAGGAGTGGACTGGCTGATCTGTGGTTTCCATGTCTTGATAGACAAACCATTTCTTCCCAAATTCACCTCAAGTGCCCATCATAAAACCCATCCAGGGACCCATCGAACCCCAAGGCTGGTTCTTTGGTTTTCATGTCCTTGCTACCCTCCGGGAGGTGTAGGAACCCTAGAGGGCCAGACCCCCCCCCCACCCCCCGGTGTGATGTCCCCTGTGAGTGGCTGGAAGCCAGCAACACAGGACGCATCACAGACCCTCCGCGTGGAGAAAAGAAGGCTCTGGGTCCTGGCCGTCAGGAGCAGTAACCGGGGCCCTTGGCCGTCAGGACCCTCAGGAAGTCGGCAACAGGATGGGCAGGAACCCAGTGTCCCCACTCCCAGCGCTGGCCATGTCAGCCCAGCCCTCTGGCAGGATCACTTGGCAAGGCCAGGGGCACATCAAGCGGGAGTAGGACCTGAACGATTTCCAGGGCCGTCTTCTCCAGATGCTGGGCCCGCCCTGTTGTATCTGGAACCCAGGACCCGCCAAGAACATTTTCCTTTATGAAGGTGCCAGGAAAGGGGCGACTTTCTACCCCGTGGACAGTTCTAGACCTCACCCAGCGTCCTGGGCCAGAGGCACCGGTTCCTGCGTGCACCGCCGCCCCCTGAAGCAGGAAGGACACGACCAATGTGGGTTCCTCGGGAGAGGGGGAGGGGTCCTGAGCCCCACCCCAGAGGGCAGCAAGGAGGCCCTGACTTGGGCCCCTCCCAAGAGAGAGGCAGGACTGAGAGCAGACCTGGGTACCCGAGCAAACAGCCCTCCACCGCCACAGCCCCTGCCTCCGAAGGACGGGACAGGCTTGTCCACTGATCTGAAAACAAGACAGGTGTTATCACCTCGGGGAATCCCACCAAGCCAGCCTCGAGCCCCTCATGGCTTCTGTGGTCCCCATGGATGGAAAACACCTGCTCCTCCTCAGGACCCCCGCACGTGCAGCACTTGTCTGTGGGGTTTAAGTGCTCTGACCGGTTTTTATTTCCCCTCATTAGGCTTACAGCAAGAGAGCCAAGTGGTCAGGAATCTGGGGTCCCCTGTCCTGGCCCTCGACGGACCACTGTGTTTCCTAGACAAGTTACTTAACTGCTCTGGGCCTTCGTTTAGACGTCTGTACAATGAAAATAAGGACAGTACCTTCGTCATAGGGTTGTTGAGAGAGTTAAATTAGTGACGACATACAAAATATGTTAGTTTTCAAAATTTCCTAGAGCAGAGTGTGTTCTCACTCCGTACTTAAGGAGAAGCAGGGAGAGTACGGGATTGGTCACAGGGGGAACTGGGACCAGTCTCCCGCCTCCTTTGAGTGCTGGCCCCCACCTGCTGGTAACGTGCAGGCAGCTGGAGCAACCCACTCCTGACTCTCTCCTGACTTGGAGCATGGTGAGGACCAGCCTGAGGGCCCAGGGAGGAAGCCCCAGGGGGGAAGAGCTCTGGTCGGCAGCATCCAGCCTCTGTCCTGCCCTGCCCGCTGTGACTTCGACTTCACCAGCACTCCCTGCAAACCCCCTCCGCAACGAGCTCCCTCCAGGCTGAAGGGTCTCCGATCCCAGGAAAGCTGATCGAATGGGGGTCCCCATTTGGTTAGGCAGCCACACGTGAGGTCGTTACCAGGACACTGGGACCCTACAGAACCTGCAAAAGCTTTTCTGAATCAAACTGTTATAACGTGATGTTTTGCAAAGGAGAGTCTTATACTGGATGAAGCGTACCGGCAAGGAGACCGTGTGGGCCAGCGGCCTGTGTTGTCAGTCTTGATCTGCAAGGCTGTCCAGACCGCACCGGCTGCCCAGAGCCCTGCCTTCGACGGAGCAGGAGGGACGAGGACGCGCGTCCACGTCCTCTCGGGCCTTCTGCGCTCTTGCCTGAGCTGCTTCCTCTGTCTGGAGCCCCGTCCTCCCCAGAGACCCAGACCCAGGTTGCGGGTTGTTTCGCTTGTCCCTGGGGAGGTCGTCCCCGACTCTTCCCCTACGGGGCTGCTTTGGAACGGCCTGTCCACTCCTCTGCCTTCCTGGGGGGGGCGGGGAGCCCCACAGGCACAAGGGCCAGGCCTCGCCTCTTCCTCGCCGTACCCCGATTTAGAACAGCGTCCGGCCCAGAGCACATACCTAGTGCGCGGAGGTCTAAGGAGGTCAGCAGGCGCCCCTTCTGTGGGACCTTTCCCAACACGGCTTTGGCTCTCGACCACTGCGGGTTCTGAGGCGCTCCTGGGGAGCTGGGAGGACTTTCAGAGCACTCGTGGGGAAGAGGACCCTGTCTTACCCTAGGGAGCGGGTCACGCAATAATAGGTCACACTAACCCAGCCGCCGTGGCAGGCACGGTTCCATATCCTCCCCCCCGCCCCCCGCCCCCCGCCCCCCGACCCCCTGGCACATTCCGGAGTCGGTTTCTGCTATCTTCGTTTTACAAATGAGAAAACCACCAACCCATCCTGTGGGCTTTTCCAGGCGGATACAGGCAAAGTTGTTTCCTGTCCCACAGAAGCTCGTGGCAGCCAGCTGGGACCCCCAGATGACTGAGCCATGTCCCTTCTCCCCCACCCCCACACACCACAGTCCAGCAGGGGCCGCACAGGCGGCCCTGAGCCGGGGCGGGGGGGCGGGGCCCTCAGGCAGAGTCAGGAGAAGGTGTCACCTGGAGTCGTGGGTCCCACAGGAGGGGCCGTGGCACTGTCCCCCACCCGGGGGCACCCTGGGCTCATCTTCATGCATCCTGTACCCCAACAGGCACCACCAGCCCCCTCCCCCCCACTTAGCCTGTCCGGCCCCCGCCACCAGCCTGGGAAAGTTCCAACGGCGGGGTGCAGGCCACGTGCTTCCAAGCCAAGCCCTCTCCCTCTCCCGTCTTTGTTCTCCCTCCCAGACACTTGCTCTGTAATCAGTCAGCAGCGCTGCCCGCTGGAGCTAGAGGCCAGGAAAGTCTTGGAGCAAGCAGTCGGCCTTCCCCACTGCCCGCCTCCTCTCCACCGGACAGACAGACCTAGGACAGACGGTGGCTGGGCTCTGCCCCCTAGCATGGAAGGTCAGCGCCCCCTGTACTGCTGCGACCAGGCAAAGCGAGTGGCCACAGATGAGCGACAGGGCCCACGGCCAGACGGCCTTTCCCAGCATCACTTCCAACTTCCACTCCCTGGTGTACTGCCCCGCACCCCCCACCAGCTCTCTGGAGGGTGGGCCCATGTCACCCCAGGGAAGCCGCAGACGCAAACCAGGGAGCTCCAGCTCCCTCCCCCCAAACCGCACCACTGGGCTGCAACTCAGAAGAGGGGCCATCCCGAAAGGAAGGGAAGGCCACGCCAGCCGGGTCCGCAAGGAACAGGTCTCCTTTATCACATACGCTTGACGTCAGGGCCTCCTGGATGCAGACGATGTGCGCCCCTCCTGCCTGACCAGTCCCCGTGTCCCTTCAGAGTCAGACACGGCCAGGCTGCCGGGGAACCTTCTCACACCCCGGGCAGAAGAGCACAGCGGAAAGGAGCGGGGACTCAGCCTCGGGAGAGCTCGCCTATGCCTTCCCTCTGGGCCTGCCTCAGTTACCCCATCTGTAAAATACACGGGGAGCCCCTGGGGCCCTTTGTAATTCCAGCAAGAGTCTTGTGTGGCCTCCAGTCAGAGCCCCCCCCCCCACCCCAGGGTCTTCAGTCCAACCACCAGTCACCTCCCCACGAATGCCCTTCGTCCCTCTGCCTGCCCAGCTCCTGCCCAAGCACCAGCCTTCCACCAAGTCTCCTGTGAGCCCCGGGGAGGCCAGGATGGCCGCCAACTCCTGGGCCCTTGTGCCTCCCACGCCATCTCCCCCACAAGGTGCCCCCAGCAGGCGTCCAGGACAGAGCCAGAGCTCCAGGATCTGCTGCAGCCGGCCAGCAAGCCCAGAAGCATCCGCAGACTCTGCCCTCTGCCCCCAACCTCTCCGGGCGACCTTCTGACCAGGGAGGAGGGTGGTCACCAGAGTTGAAAAGAAACTAAGCTAAACCAGAGATAAAGCATCTAGGATTCTGAGGGTGGTCAGTGGGCCCTTCCGGGCCTGGCCCCAGGAAGAACAAAGCCTTGGGGCAGGCAGGCCTGACTAATGACTGATGAGTCACGGGTCAGCGGAGAGGTCAGAGGCCACCGCTGCTGCTCTAATCTGCAGGGCCTAAGGGTTCTCCTGCCCCATCTCCTGCCCCCAACCCAGGAGTTAGGCCTTGAGAATTAAGGGAGAAAGAAGGGCCATCCCGCTTCTGTCAGTCCTGGGCCGAGCACGGCCTGCAGAGACTTGTCCCCCCTGCCACTGGGGGGGTTTGGAAGGGGCCTGTCCCCAGCCCCAGCTAGGTGTGCAGCCTGGCCGAGCCTCTGCCTCGGGGCCCTCTACGACCTGGGAGGGCAAACAGAGGTTTCCCCATACAGGGCTATTTCCCTAAAAATCTATCTCCACATTGCTCCCTTCTTTTCTGATTTTTCCAGTCCAGCCCCCGCGAAGCCCGTGAGTGGCAAAGCTCTGCCCCCAGTCTCAGTCTTCCCACCAACAAGGTGGGTACAACAGCCCCTACCAAGGGGCGGAGGTGGGGGCAGCCGGAAGAGCCCGGTGCTCTGGACAGAGCGGGGCAGCCGGGGTTCAGTCAACCCTCAGCCAGGCCTTTCCCGCTAGCCTCCCAGCCTTGGCCCCGGGGGGCGCGTGGGTGGGCACCAGGGTGGGCCGCACGAGGCCGGGGCTGGGGTTGGGGTCAGGGAGGAGGAAATATCTCCTTTCACACAAGTGCCCCGGGTCATGGAGGCGGTCAGGACCAGAGCCCGGAGCGGGGTGAGGGGAGGGCACGGCCCGCGCACACGACCCCGGAACGGCCGCGGGAGCGCGGCGGCCAGACGACCGCTACGACCGCGGCTCCGGGCCTCCCGAGGCGTGCGGGCTGGCAGGGGAGGCACCAGAGCGGCGGCCGTGGACGCGGGGCGCCCCTACCTCGGGCCGCCAGCAGCGCGAGGCCGCCGAGCAGCAGCAGCGGCAGCGGGACCCTCCTCGGCGCGGCGCTCTCCATGGGGCCGGCGGGCGGCGGCGGCGGCGGCGGCGGACAAAGGCGCGGGGCGCGGGGCGCGGCTCCTGGGCTCCACGCTCCGGCCGAGCCTCGCAGCCAACGCAGGGCCCGGGCTGCGCCGTTCAATTATCCCGCCCCGGAGGAGGGCGCGGCGGGGGCGGGGCCGGGGGCGCGCGGTGCCCTCCCTCCCGGGTCGGGCCGCCCCGTCCCCGGCCTGGGGCCCGGGCACCCCTCCCCGAGGGGCGCACGGGCCGGTGGCCGGGGGCAGGAGCGGGGACCCCCGAACCTCTCCTAGGGGGCGGCCGAGAAGGGAGGCGCATAAGGGCGGGGGGCGCATACGGGCAGGGGGCACCCCTCCCCGCCCCCGCCGCCCTCCCCTGCCCAGTTCCCCCAGGCGCGCGTGAAACCCGATCCCTTTCCCCACCCGCGGCCGGAAGGCGGGCGGTGTCTCCAAGGTTCTCTCCGCCCGACTCCGCGGCCAGCGCGGGGGGCGGGGATCAAGGTAGCAAGGAGGTCCCCACCGGTCGGAGGCGTTTTCTGGGGGGAGACAGGGGGTGTCCCTTCGAGGCGGTAGGGGGGACCCCCTGCAGGACGTGGCCAGCGAGCAAAGCCCCGCACCCACTGTCAGATCGCTTCCCGCCCTCCGCCGTCCCGCACACACGCATCCTCCCGGGCCTGCAAGTCCGTGGCGGTCCCAGCTGGGTTCCGGCACCTGGCGCGGCCCTCGGCGCACTGCCAGCCAGGCGGGCCGACCTCGACCCAACATGCCAGCTCCAGGGGAATGTGCTGAACCCGGGACCCCGATGCGCAGAGGAAGAGACTTTGTTTTGCCGAGAGAAAGCGGCCTTAGAGCTGGGCCTACAGAAATTACCTCTTTGTGCGGGAATAAATGGCTGAACCAGGCAGTGGTTCCTGAAGGTGAGTTAGTCTGTTGGAACCATAAATACATTTGTTTTAAAGAAGAAAAAAAAGGGGAAAAAGCGAGTGCCGGCCGGTGAAGGTAGGAAGGAAGAGAGGAAACCCACAGGAACACCATTCAGCGTGGACCACCCCATGGGCCCTCCCCCTCCCAGGTTCACAGCCCGCAGGTGTCAGGCATTAGCCTGTTGATAGCAGTGCTATTCAGAATAGCTTCGAATTAGGAACTGCCAGGCGTCCCTAGCAATAGAATGGAAACATGGTGGGGCACTCCAGCATCCCGGGTGTTGCAGGATTCCCTCTATGGGAAGGACAACAGCATAGTGGTCAGGAGAACCATGGTCCTTGGGGAGCACCAGGGAGCTTTCTGGGAGGCTGCTTGGGATCTGTTTTCTAAAGCTGGGTATCGGTTACAAGGCTGGGTTCCCTCTGTGAAAACCCCGTGCCCAGCTGTTCAGTTACTATGTGTCCTCTTCTAAATGAAAGTTCCATTCGAGGGCACCTGAGTGGCTCAGTCGTTAAGCGTCTGCCTTAAGCTCAGGTCATAATCCCAGAGTCCTGGGATTCAGGTGGGGATCAGGCTCCCTACTCGGCGTGAAGCCTGCTTCTCCCTCTCCCCACTCCCCCTGTTTGTATTCCTTCTCGCGCTGTCTCTCCCTCTGTCAAATAAATAAATAAAATCTTTTAAAAAAAAGTTCTATTCAGAAATAAAAAACAAAAAGACAAAAAACTCCTGTCTTCGTAGGATGCTTCCTAAGGTGGAGGTTTGCAGAGAGTCTAGGAATGATCATAAAAAGGGGTCACTTGTTAATTCCTCGGCTAAAGATGCCTCCCAAAAGAGGAGACTTGGGGTTGGCCCTTGGCAGATGAGCAGAGGGTACAAAGGGTTCCCTGCCCCGGGCAGCTGGGGAAGGTTATCTGGTCCACTTCACTGGGTATGGGCTGCCTGCAAGAGGCAGGGAGCTGCCGGCCCTTGGGTGGGGGTGGGTGGGGAGCTCCGGTCTGGGGACAGATTGAAGATTTGTGCTTACGTATTGTTTTTGCTTTCTTAAAGCCATGGGAGGAAAGAGGGGCCCTGGGGAGAGTTTATAGTTCAGAGTAAATGTAGTATGTGCCGTGGGTATTATGGGCCAGAGCGTTATTTTGTGACTACAATAGCCACGGAAGGTCTTGGTGCTCCCATTCTGCAGATGAAGACACTGAGGCTCCGAGAGGCTGGCCAAATGCTCACAACTAGGCGACCGGCTGTGCTAGCATTTGAAAGCAGGCCGGCCAAGTCCCAGGCCTGGGCTCATCTGGGAGTGAATCGTATGAACGCTATACACATGGTTTCACCACTCCCCCAGGACTGACATTTAGGGCGTTTAAGTTGGGGAGCAGGGGTGGGGGGAGTGTTTAACAATCGTGCTTCAGTGAAACCTGCATGTTCTAGGCTCAGCATCTAGGGTAGAAGAGGAAGCTTTAGGAGAGCCGTTCTGCACCCAGGAATGGACTGATTCTCTCAGGTCTCTGCCAAGGGACACGGCCAAGCCCGGAGTCTCTCTGCCCGCGCGTCCGCACGGAGTAACATCTTTGTTTAATTTGGGTCCGCAGGCAGAAGCTACAGGCGTGTCGCCGGTTCAGTGTATCATCCGTCATCTTCTGATGTCTCACCACAGGGTTTGAACGCGTTTCAGGGGCTTCTTAGCCGTTTGTGTTTCTTCTCTTTGTGACTCCTTTCATAACGTTTGCTCATTTATTTTGGTAATAACAAAACGGCTCATTGTAGTGGACGATCGAGAAAAGACACGGCGTCCAACAGCAGCCTGTCTATGGTATATAGGGTTAGAGTCAACTCTGCCCGTATGCCGTGCTCCGGGAAATAGTGCAACATTGCGGAAGAGGCTGAATAGGACGCGGAGGTAAGAAATAGGATCTCTGTGAGCTAATATTATGCAAAAACAACAAAAAACAAAATGAATATGACTGTGTAGGTTCACCCTGCAATTACAACCCTAGGAAAGCTATATTCATGTAGCTAAAGAGCAAAAGGGAACTTAAAAGAAATGGGATATTGTGTTTACTAGTGAAAATTTTGTTATTTAAATGTAAATTTTTTTTTTTTAAATGAAACAGTTGCTACAGAAAGGAGGAATTGTACCAGAAACCTGGAATGGTCTAATCCCTATACCTAAACTTGACTGAGTTTCTGGGCAACAAAGTAAAAAATCAGATTATGATCACTTGAATAATTGCTGTTTTCTGACAAGAGAGCGTGCAGCCTTTCATCAGGAGAGACCAGCTTCTTCCAGCACCAAGTTTTAACCGTTTTCCCTCTGGGTCCTTACGTAAGAGTCAAGAAACTTGAGGAGCAGCGAACTGCGTGTCCCATGTCCCGTGTCATTTTCAGAAGATGGGACTGGTCTTCACAGAGGCTCCCCCGGGGGGAGATTAGGGACCACGGAGGCCGCCCCACCATCTGACCCCTGGGTCTAGGGCAAGACAACACCCCCCCCCGCCCCCGCACCCCCTGATTCTGCTCCAAGCAGGAAGCCATCTGTCATGTCCCGCTGTGACAGTCCAGCTTTCTCCCATCTCAGAGGAGCCTGGCGACTCACTGCTCCCACCCCCGTAACAAATAGCTTCTCCGTTTGTTTCACAGATCATTGTTGGCACACGTGGACTGTTTTTCTCCAAGTCAGAAAACAAATGGCTTCGGCGCCGCCCAAATTCTGGAGGACAAGCCTCTTGTGGTTCTTGTATGTGCTCCCCACCCCGAGGGCAGTGGCGGCCTGCCCCCCACCACCCACCCAGGCGCAACCCGGCCCTGCGTCCCTGGCTCATGGCCCCCAGAACACCCAAGCACCCCCTCCTCCCGCCTCTTTGCTCCCCTGGCTCCTTCTGCCTTTCGGGCGTCTGCTAAGACGCCACTTGGCAGAGGGCTTTTGTTGCCCCTGTGCCCGGGGCCCCGTCCTGCACCATTCCATCCCCTTTATGACAGTTTTCCTCTTTATACTCCTTTACTTCTTTGTTCAAGGGTTGGTTTTCTCTCTGGCCCCGGGCCTGTGAGCTCCCCGAGGGCAGGGACTGGGTGCGCACGTCTTTCCGGGGCAAGAATCCTAGCCTCCGGCTGGGCCCGTGGGAAGAAAAGCAGGGTTCTTCATCAGGGACACCCAGCATCACAACGTCCACTGGGCTGCACATGGTCGTTCCGTACAGCGGCCGAGGAGACTGAGCCAGGGAGGGGGCAGAATCCCTGACGCTTGAGTGACCGTGTGGCTCAGGCCGGGGCTGCAATCCCACCACCTCCCCTCCTGGTTCCCCTTCCCCGCCCCTCTGGTTCCCTTCTCCGGGCTATCCCAGGGTCTTTTCCTCATCAGGAAGGTCCTAGGGACCATGGCATGACTAGAGTGACAAAAGAGAAGGGGTCCTATCCCCTCCAGGTGGCTGCAGAAAATTAGAGATTCCAAATTATGCCTGACATCCATAAAAGACACACAATTATACACAGAACAGGGAAGGCCACTGGGCTCCCGGGATCCCCCAGCGGATTCTTGCTCTCAGACTCCCACAGAGCGGGGCACCGAACCAAGGCCCACACTGGGAGCCTCCACGTCTAGTGACAACTCTGTCATCAGGGAAGGTCATGACCAGGGAAGCTCCTGACCAGGGCTTCTAATACTCCTTTCTCCCCCGTGACACCTAAAGACGCAGAATTTCCACACGCCCAGGGTCCTAGCATGCCCCAGGCCTTCAGTGGCATTTCACTCACATGGCCCAGCCATGAGTAGTGAGTCACTGGGTGACTCTGTTGTGCCCCGAGCCAGGCAGGATCGTGAAGGAAGCTGCCGGCTTCGCATGGACCAGCCGCAGGGGGTGACCATTGCAGACACAAGAGGACGGCCATCCACGAGCCAAAGACAGAGGCCTCAGGAGAAGCCAATCCTGCTGATGTCTTGACTGTGGGGTCCCAGACTCTGGAACCCTGAGAGAATATAGTTCTGTCATTCAAACCACTGTGGAAGGAAGGAAGGAAGGAGAGGGAGTAATCAGCATTCCGGAGCATTCTAGAACCTCAGCTGTCCTGAGGTTCTACAGATCAGAACTATCAGGGCAAATTCAAATGAAACCAACATCATTCATTCTTGTGTTACAGGTAAGTCTTGAGGGACGGCGCTCTGTGAAGACCCGAGCTCCAGCTCCATCCAAGCAGAAGCCCAGAAAACAGAAAGACTGAAGAGATTCTGTCTTTGGGGGACCTTGCATGATGTTTGGGCCGTCCTAAGAGTAGTTAAGTGGAAGTGGGAAAAATGAAAGTCAACGAGATTAAAAGCACGGAGCTCATGTGGTTAAGTTATGTGCTGGGGGGGGGGCGGCGGTGGGCTCTGACATGTTGAAGCAAGTGTAATTTTGTCTTGACAAGCATGAGAGGATATAACTGATCAGGTTCTGGAAAAACTGCCCCTGATGCCTTGGGCACAGGGCTGGGAACTCGGACTGCCTTGTGTTTGGGTTTCTGGTTGTCCCAGGTCAGATCCGTGTGTCTTGCCTTCCTTGCCAGAGAGAGTGCTTTGGAACGGGATCTCGAAGCTTCCTGTTAGTCTGGGTTACAGAGTCGCAAGTGGGATTGTAACGGCATCTCCCATTTTCTCCCCTCTGTCTGAGGCAATGCCCTCTTGAGGCATCCCTCCTCTTCCCACAACAGAGCCTAAACCCGTATTTGTCCCACACCGACCTCCTTGAAAGCACGGTGCTGGCCCGTGCCCGAGGGGAGCTAACCACACACAACCCCCCAGACTTTGCAGTGGGAGCTGGTAACGGGAGGAGGCGGCGTTGGTGGCCAGGCCCTTCTGTGGGCAGCGAGAAGCAGCAGCCGCGAGAACATGGAATTTCTGGGGTCAGTCCTGGCAGCCGGGAAGCCGTGGTGGCAAGGGCCCCAGTGGTGGGTGTCGGTGACATCGCCAGAATCTGGGCACGGCCCTGGCTTTACTCCAGATGCCCCTGGTCGAGTCCAGCTTTTAGGCTCGGTTTGTGGTATTCCTGATGATTCCGCAGGCTGCCCAGTACCGGCCGATAGCCTTCTTTCCCTTTACATTGACCCGAATCAGTGGCAACTAAGAGTCCTGGTAGACACTTGGGCTTGCTTGTTACAGGAAGAGGAGCGGCCTTTCCGCCAAGGACCGTGGGCCCTGGGAAGAGTGGCTCTGATGTCATTGCAAATCTGAACGTGACCTCTGAACAGGGCTTTGGTTGCCTCTGGTGGGAGGAACTTCACAACGTTGCGGTTGTATGCAAGAAAGCTGGCTTGAGTTCAGCAAAGACAAGCTCGCGTGTATATAGAGAGAGAACGAGGGAGGAAGGTATATTAGCGTGCCGAGAGCGGCCAAGGGGCAGAACATCGTGGGCACCGCCGGGGAATCACACACCTCCATCACTCCCTCTTCTTGGAGAGCTGAATCCCTTACTAAAACGCTGCATTTTTTAGGACAAATCTTACAACGTCCTTTGTCAGTTCTCAGTGCTTTGTGTGCGTGACTGACATTTCACGGGGATATGATTTCCGTCGTGTTTCGCACGTCGCTGCCCCCGATGTAGTGGAAAGCTGTAAGATTTTACATATCGAATCTGTACGACTCGATGGGTATCGCGGGCAATCACATTTCTTGCCACGAGATTTATAATAGAAACACGAGCACAAATGGGAGCGTGAGAACGGGTGTGGGGCGAGGCCGGTGATGAAGTGGGGCTACGGCAGACCCCGCTCCGGGATGTGACGGAATTCTGCAGACGGACAGACGTGAAGACGGAGGAGTTTGCGTTTTAGTAAAACCAAAAAGAAAGCGGAATTTGACACTGTACATACACATCCTGTAGGTACACCAGGCTTTGCTAAAACATCCACGAGTCTGGCAAGATACTGGAAGGAAGTTGGGAAGAAAAACGCCGTTTCCTGGGGGTGGTAGCATTTCTAGATCTTTCTGCACTGACTATTTTTGTACCTTCTACGTGTGTTACTTTCTCACCGAAGAAAAAGAAAATCTGAAATAAGCCGTACCAGTGGTTCTGCAGGACTTGTTTTTACAGGACTTGTTTTTACAAAGTCAGGAGGGATGCTCCACCCCCAGAAAACCAAGCACTGTTTCTTTGTTTTGACGTCTTCGTTTATAAGACACGTTTAACTATAACCACATTGCAGAAAATCAGGAAGAGGGAGAGAAAAATTATCCACGATCCCACCCTCCGACAGAAGCCGAACTGTGGGGCGTTATTTTCCTGTATTTTGTATGCATAGTTTACATAGCTCGTCTCAGGGTGCATAGTTTTGTAACCCGATTTCTTTAATTCACATTCTACCATAAACATGCTCTGTGTGGCTGCAAAGCCTCCATCGCCATTCCGCCTCGGTGGGCAGTAAAACGCCATCCAGCTGGGGAAACATCGACTCATTCCCTTATTGGGAATTTGAGTTCCTTCCAGTTGCTGATATAAGGAATTCTGCAAAGACCGTTTATTTGCTCATGAGGCTTTTCATATTCGGGATTATTTCCTTAGGACGAATTCCCAGAAGTCAGATGAACGGGTCAAAGGGCAGATGCTGCCCCAATGAGCATCTCTCCTGAAGCTTGCCGAGTCACCTGCCGTTTGCTGGAAGGACAAATGATTCTAATTAAAGGCCCAGAGTTCCCCCATAGGTTCCAGCTGTGTGTGTGTGTTTATGTGTTGGGGAGGGGGGGCAGGTCTCTACACCAGAGCAAACTTGCTAAACTGAACGGTCAGTGCCAGAAATCTCTGCAGGTAGCGTTTTTCTAAAAGGAACTCAACGGTCTTTTGTACTGACTCATGATTGAGGGAAATCCACAGAACCCCGAGTCTTACAGAGTATCTGCTTGGCTTAGCAAGGAACCGGCTTGGGAACTGCACCATCCCTCCCTACCACCACGCCCCGACTCGGTTTATCAAGAGCTTTCCTCTCTCTCTCTACCTCAAATTGTTCCCATTCTACAGACAAGAAAACTGAGGTTCAAGTGGGTGAAGGGACATCCTGACTGTCCACCGTGATTCAGTAGCAAAACCAATGCTCACTGAGTCCCTCCAGTCCCAGGGCCACTTCAGAACCAACCCGTGCTGGACTGGATTCATTCGCTCTGCAAACGCTGAGCACAGACGTGCGCAGAGACCTCCCTCGGGGAGCTCACGGTCTGGAGGAGACCTACCCCAGCCATTTCAGTACCAGGGAGAGCCGTGGGAGCCCCGGCAAGGCGGGTGCTGCAGGGAGCAGGGGGGCTCAGGGTTGCCCACAGGAGGGTGACAGGTGCGTAAGGAAAGGAGGAAACTGGGAGGAGAGTGCGTGGTAATTTGGGCAGTGGGGCACGTCTGGCTCTCGCCAATCTCAGCTCCTGGTCTCCTGGATGGAGACAATCATGTGAAGATAACGCTACAGGAAAATAATCAGGATTCTCTCTCTATAGCATACAGAGCACCAACAGACAGTGTCAGAGACCACAGTCACCTGTCACACACCTGGCAGCTGTTTGCTTCCTGCTGCCTCTGGCCGCGTGGTCACATGGTGTGGCCAGAAGCCTTGCCGGCACACGGACCCCACAGGGAGACATTGGCCAGGCCCCTGGCGGTCCTGAAGGGCCACCAGGTGGGTGGCTGTGGCCGTGGCTCTGCTCAGGGTCTGGCGGCCACACGCCTGCCCCCCCCCCCCGGGCGCCGGGGGCATTTGGGCAATACCAAGGGGACCTTGCGGCATCCGTGCTGGCTGCCCGCCATCCGCAGGACTCCGTCCAGGACCTCGGGCTACCAGGCGAGGTCCCTGGGACGCTCTGTCCCGCCTGCTGCCTTCAGCGTCACCCTCACCGCTCCCGTCGGCACAGCTGGCGGACGGCGCATGCACCCGTTTGCTCAACGAGTATTTTATTGAACAACTACTGTGTGCCAGGCACGGTTGTAGATGCGGAAGCGAACCACAGACAAAATCCTGCCTCCCCGGAGCTGACAGGAGGGGGCGGGGGATTTCCATCGAGACATGAAATGTCCTTCCTTTGCCTGGGGCTGCCGTTCCCTCACCTGGGAAACCCCTCGTCCCTGGCAAATCCATCATCATCCTTCAAAGGTGCCCCAAGTGCTCCCGACTTCCCAAGGGCAGTCTAATGATGGGGACCGGGGGGGGGGGCATCTCAGCACTGCCCCCCCGCCCTGACCACGTGGATACAGAAGCTTCGCCATCATCTGACACAGACTATTGTATCTCACCACGGAACGGGCTCTGACCTTATCTTTGGTTTCAGTTTCAGCCTTAACAGAAAGGTGCCGTGTTTACTCCGACATGGTCTATGAGTCTAAGACCGGTCTAAGAGTCAGTCTATGTTTTGGATTTCACAGTTCACCAGGCTGACCTCATTTACGACCACACTTCACGTGCTCTCACGCTTCAGACCACCAGACACCTTTAACTCCCTCTGGGATTTCAGGGTTGACGTCGGGCACAGCCGGGTGCTCGGTGGGGGCAGGCTGGGACACAGGTCTCTGCCGTCAGCCCTCTTCTGGATCTCCGGGCCCTGGTCCCCCGAGCCTCACCCTGGCCGGCCGGTGCTGGCGTGGACCATTTGCCCAGCTCACTCAGCACAGGGCAGGCGGCCTCCAATTCGTCTCGGACTCCCACTCAGGGTGTGGCCGGACAGAGGGCGCATTTGTCCTGCATCCACATTGAGTGTCTCGTGGAACCGTGGGAATGAATGAATGAATGGGGCTGGCTGGTGAGTGTGTCTAATCAGACCAGTGACCTGGGCCTCCAACGCCATCATCTGCTCATGCCTGTCGGCCCCACGGCTCAAAGGCAGGCTTAGCCGAGCTCTGGTGAGCCACACACAGCACAGCCCTGAGTCCTCGAACTGCCCTTGGAGGGAGGAATATTGTACCCATTCTACAGGTGGAGAAACAGGGGCTCAGGAAGGCCCCAGTGCTCCCCTCTCCAGCTCTCCCGGCTCCAAGTCCACAGCTCCATGCACTAAAGTACCCAAAAATGAATAGGACACTCAAATGGGTCAATGTCGTGAATTCTCCCCAGCCTTTTAAGGCATCTCAATGGGGATGAAGCCAGGGGCCAGATGAAGTGTGGGGGTTCTCTGAAAGAGCAGGGATCACCTCGGATGACTCAGCCTGCGTACAGCTGAGGGGCGGTGGCCCATTTACAAGAACCCAGGACATCGTCGGGCAAGAGGACCTCACGCAGAGCCACATCGCCAAGCCTGGTTTCCAAAATGGTATTTGTAAAAATTCTATAAGCCACAGCTTAATCACATTAAGGAAAATCAAAAGCCCAGAGAAAAACGGACACTCCCACTGCCCTAACCTAGAAGGCTCACTTTTCATGTTCCTTCCCATTCTTGTTGATTTGCAAGGAGGATTTTATAGCTGGAATCACGGCATAGATACAATCGTATGTTTAGGTTTCTTTCACATAAGCATGATTTGGGGGGGGAGGGGCAGAAGGAGTCAGAGAGAGAATTTTTTTTTTAAGATGTATTTATTTATTTTAGGGGAGGGGAACAAAGGCGAGGGGAAGGGGCAGAAGGAGAGGAAGAGAGAGAGTCCTCAAGCAGACTCCCTGCTGAGCACAGAGCCCTGTGTAGCGTCTGACCAGGGGCTGGACCCCAGAACCCTGAGATTATGACCCGAGCCTAAATCAAGAGTCAGACGGATGCTTAACCGATGAAGCCACTCGGCGGAGTGCATGGTGAGGCAGCTTGAGAGGGTTCAGATGCAGGGATCATTTCTCCTGGTGGGACATTTGCTGAGCTCTGGTGCTGTGAAGGGATCTGGGGAGCCAGGGTCAGCCTGGAAGGCAGAGCGGAGCTTCAGGCACAAAAGACCAGCTGGGGAGACGACCTGCCTCCAACACGCCCCCTGTCCCCTTGCTCCGCGTATTTGCGGGGTGTGGAAGCTGCTGGGCAGGGAGCGGGAGAGCTGGACGGGATCCCCCGCAGGGCAGAGCGGGTTCTCCTGGAGTGTGTGAGGGCTGAGGAGACGACGGCTCATCAGGTTCCCAATCCATGCTCTGGGAACAGCGACCGCCAGAGACACACTGACCATGACGAAAATGACAACCTAGACCCTCTCTGCTCAGTTTCTGGTTGGACTGGAGTGAAAGGTTTCTCATAGTATTTACAGATTAGAGACAGTTTTGTATTTAGCTTTTTTTTTTTAGTTAGAAGCAGGAATATTTTTAGGAGTTGAGGAGAAACCACTCCCGGAGGAGAATAAAGTCCCCTGGAGCCCCTCTGCTTTACACACACAATGTCCAGCATTCAGTTAAAATCCCTAGACATGAAAAGAGTAAAGACAGTATGACAAATAATGAAGAGAAAACAGGGGCAAGGGACACATAACCACACTTGAGGCAGATAGCCAACCATTAAAAATAGTAATATCAAAGGAAGTAAAGAAAAATGCAGGCAAAATAACAAAAGTAGATTTTTCAATGACAAGGACAACAAAATGGAATCTTTAGAAAGGAAGGACCGGGGCGCCTGGGTGGCTCAGTGGGTAAAGCCTCTGCCTTTGGCTCAGGTCATGATACCAGGGTCCTGGGATCCAGCCCCACATCGGGCTCTCTGCTCAGCGGGGAACCTGTTTCCCTTCCTCTCTCCTCTGCCTGCTTCTCTGCCCACTTGTGATTTCTGTCTGTCAAATAAATAAATAAAATCTTTGAAAGAAAGAAAGGAAGAACGAACCAAATAACCAGACTGACATTCTCGAATGGAGAAATTAAGTGCCCAATGGAAAGGTTTAACAACAGATTAGGCATAACACAGCACACGGAAAATGAACGGAAAGACAAGTCAGTAAAAAATACGTGAGCTGAAACATAGAAGAGGGAGAAGAATAAATTTTTTAAAATACAAAGGATAAAAGATCTATGGTTTTGTGGTCAAAAGCTCTTACATATGGTAATTATAGCCCCAGAAAAAAGGGAGGGGCAAACCAGCGCTCAGATTATGGCCCAGAATTCCCTGAAAACAAGGAAAGTTGTCAACACACAGGTTCAAAAGCTGACTCAGTTTACCCCAAACAGGATAAGCACAAAGAAGACCACTATCTAAAGTACAGAATAGTCCAACCGTTAAAAAACAAACACAAAGAAAAGTCTTACAAGCAGCTGGGAATAGGAGTAGGGACAAGGAAACACGTTCCCTGTAGAACACCGTCGATGAATTAAGGCGGGCAGAGGAGGGAGCTGTGGGGAAGGGTAGAACGCCCTGGGTGATCACAGAGACACACAGACATGGTCCCTCCCCGGGAGGCTCACAGGCTGGGAATGACACAGGACTGCCATCCCTCCTGATCTGTTCATGGCAGATGGAAGCTTGGAGGGGACCAAGCTGGGAAGGCGCGGTCTTCCCACAGAGGGAAGTTCTGACTGGAGTCCTGAACAACAGCGGGGAGTCACCGATCAAAGAGAGAGGACGTTCCAAACCAAAGCCACCAGCCAGGCCTCTCTTCCCCAACCTCGGGATGGCCTCCAGCCCCCCGCCCAGGGCCTCGAAGAGTTCAAGGTCCCTGTTCTTCCAGATTCCCCCAGAACTTCTCCTGCGAGTCAGTCACCGTGCGAGTTCTGAGGGAGGCACGCAGAGCAGGGCAAGTCCTTACCCAGGGACTTGCCTGCATCAACGCTCTCTTCCTGCCTTCTCTGGAATCCCTCCCGCCAAGCAAAGTAACTCCTTCGATTTTAAGGCAGTATCTGCTCAGAGTTCCAATACTCCATGTTAGAAATGAAAGGCGGAATGGCTTCCTTTGCCCTGAGCCCCGGATCAAAATCCTTGGGGTCCCACCTATTTAACACACCTCTCGGTGTCAAACGTTTTCGAAGAATCCATTTAGCCACTGTTAGTGAGCACGGAACGCTGTCGGGCGCTGAGCTAGGGGCTGGAAATTAAGGAATAAACGAGTCCCAGGCCTGCCCTCGGGGAAGGTCCTTAACGAGAAACATTTGGGGGCCAACCATGGGGTAAGCTGCTTTCGAGCCAGTGTGCTGTAATGCTCTTTCTTTCGTCTCCCCAGATGGGGTTAGCCTTGGAAGTGCGTCCGACAAGGACTTTTAACAACCTGCGCTGCTCCCCAGTGCAATGTTCGTTCTTGGCGCGCAAGAACGTTGGGGCCGAGGCCATCCAGAACGCATGAGAAAGTCGGGAGGTATACAATCGCCTCATTTCATGCCTAATCTCAAATGCCAGTTTCCCAGGTTTGAGTCTGGGCCATTCAGAGTCACAGTGGGGACACAGGCCAAGTAAACAAAAAGCAAGCCCGAGCTGAAGAGGGGGAAAAGACACGCACGTCCTAGAGGCCGTGGTTATCTATGCACGACTAAACCCCGCAATCGAATCTGAGACGTTCCCCAGAGAACGTGCGTATTTTTCGTGGCAGGTTTTGTATCAGCCTAATCTTTCTCTGCACACGAAAACCGCCTTCATAAAACTTCCCCACATGCTCACGCTCTAGGAGGAGAGGATCTGTTGGCAATTCTGAGATCGTATGACTTCATTCGGAGCCAGGGAAAAGTCAAAATATTTTGTTTTAAACTTTAATAGAAAAATGAAACGGCCCATAAAGATGTGACCTCTACTTCAGAGACACAAGTAAGAATTTGGTCATAGGGATTCGGAATTCGTAAGACTTTAGAACTGATCCAAAAAAAAAAAATCGTTTCCAACACTGAAGTCACCACTGAGGCCCCAAGTGAGGGGCGGGGCTGCCCGTGTGACCCTCTCTGCTGTCACCGAACACTCCATCTCCCCCTTAAAAGCAGCACACAGTAAGGACTCAGTGATCAGGGGTGTTTGGGAAAGAACCGGTCCCCCATGAGCAATGTCCCCCCAGTATTGACACTTCTCCCTTCAAGCAACAAGCTTTTGTTTCTTATTTGGACAATTTTGAACGGAGAGACTTTCAAAACACACAGTACACGTCCTCGCCTTTAGGAACAGAATGCGAGCTCATTTCATTATGTTTTCCTTTGATGGTTTCTAGCCATGATGACGATGGGACACAGTCCTGCATCTTCAAGAGCACGGCTGTGTCTTGCTTCTCCCCACCCAGGACAGACATGCACTGACGGTTTGCCGACTGACCCTTTCCCGGAGTGAGACTCAGAAACCGGAGAGATAGGGAGAGGGGGATCCAGCAGCCTAGGACGAATGATGCCAAGTTCTGCAAATTTTCCTTGATGAGACTGCTCCCTAGAACATTTGGGGGTATGGAACCAAGGCATAAGGACAACCCAGATAGAGGATTCCAACTCCTGCACCCCTCTGGCCCGCTAGCCATGAAATGCTGCCCAAATACCATGCAGTGCCAGCAAGACGCCTAGCTGGGCTTGAGCTGAAAAGAGCAAGAGCCGGTATGTCCCACCTGCCCTTCCCTTTGGGGAGGCAGCTACCACCTCGCTGGGCAATGGCTGCATAATGCCGGAATGCCCCTCCCTTTTGTTTGAAAACATGCTGATGCTTTATCGGAAGCTTGTGATCTCAGGGTCCTGAGACAGAGAGAGGAGAAGTGCGGCAGAGAGAGGAGACAGAGAGAGGAGAAGTGAGGCAGAGAAACAGGGTGAACCAGTGCAAAGAAGGCAACAAACAGAACCACATGTACATACTTTAAATTTCCGAGCGTGATAGGGCTCACGAAAGGCTCTAGCACCTTCTCAGTGTCTTCGCAAAACTAGAATTACAATTACTTATGGGGCTTGCGAACCAAAGGTCTGCAGCCAAGGTCCACAAAGAAGGTTTTTAAAGAAGTATGCATTTGAATGCTCTGCTCTCTAGCCACAGACCTCACCACTCCCTATTACAGATGCGGCTCTTTCACCTGTTGGTCTTACTGGTTCAGCCTTGAAGCCATTCCAGTTTGTAACCGTTGATCCGCAAGAACAAATTCGTTCATTCCACATGTGCTAAGCTCCTACTGTATCCGTAGAGGGACTGATGGATAGAGGGAAGACTCAAAGATTCGTAAGTGGATTACATCAAACATCTGAGATAAAAATGACACCAATTGTACACAAACTCAGAAACAGGGAAGGGACTATTTCTCAACTCATTTCATAAGGCCAACATTGCTCTCTTGCCAAAACCAGAAAAGAACACTAGAAGAAAAGGAAATTGCAGCTTAACATCTCTCATGAATACAGACACAAAAGATCCTTAACAGATACTGTTACAAATCACATCCGGCAATGTATCAAAAGGATAAGACATTGGGGCGCCTGGCTGGCTTAGTCTGGAGAGCCTGTCACGCTTGATCTCAGGATCATGAGTTCAAGCCTCACACGGGGTGTAGAGATTACTTAAACAAATAAAAGTTAAAAAGGGGGAATGGGGCACCTGCATGGCTCAGTTGTTAGGCATCAGGTTCTTGATCTCAGCTCAGGTCATGATCTTGGAGTTGTGAGATCGAGCCCTGCCTTGGGCTCTGTACCAGGGGTACGGAGCCCACTTAAGATTCTCTCTCTCCTTCTCCCTCTGCCCCTCTCCCCCTCTAAGAAAAAAAAAGGATAATACATCATGACCAGTTTGGAGTTATCATGGAAATGCAACGCATGTTTAACATTTAAAAATTAATCAATGTAATTCACCAGGTGACATAAATTATATAATAATTTCTCTGTGTGTGTGTGTATCTCATCGTTTGATATATTTGTGTACATCATTTCTGTGTATATATATAGGAACAAAAATACATATATAGAAATAAGAAATACATATAGAAGCTGCATTTGACAAACTCAATGTCTATTCATGATAAAAAGTTTCAACAAACCAGGCATGGAAAGCAGGCATTCGATCTGATAAAGGTCCAGACGCAGGTTGACCGTGAACCTGCTGAATGTTCCAGGACATCTAGGTTATTCCAGTTTGGGTCACCTAGAATAAAGGTGCAGCAAACATCGGTGCACAGATTTTTGGACGAACATAAATCTTCATTTCTCTGGGATAAAAACCCAGGCAAGACAAATGCTTGGCAGGGGGTGGGGTGGGGTCATATGGTAGTTGAATATTTAATTTTTAAAGAAACTGCCTAATTATTTTCCAGGCTGGTGGTATCATTCCCATTAGCATTCCCATGAGCAATGTATGAGTGATCCAGTTTCTGCACATCCTCACCAGCATTTGGTTTTGTCATCATTTTTTGTTTTAGCCATTTTGATGGGTGTAGAATGAACCATCATCCCGCTATGGTTTTAATTTGTGTCTTCCTAATGACTAAGGATGTTGACCATCTTTTCATGTGCCTGTTTGTTTTCTGTATAGTTTCTTTTTTTTTTAAGATTTTATGTATTTATTTGAGAGAGAGTGAACGAGAGAGGTAGAGACAGCATGAGTAGTGCGGAGGAGCACCTTTATCGAAAGTCAGTTGGGCATATTCAAGTGGGTCTATTTCTAGGCTCTATATTCTGTTCCATCGATCTGTATGTCTTTTCCTCTGTCAATGGAACAATTTTGATCACTACAACTGTAGAATAAGTCTTCAAACTGGGTACTTTGATTCCCCTGCTATATTCTTCCCTTTCAAAACTGTGTTAGCTGTTCTAGTGCCTTTGCCTTTCCATATAGATTTTGAGACAATCTTATCTATATATTGTTCAAATCTTGTTGGGGTTTTAAAGGAATTGCATTAAACATGTATGTCCACTTGGAGAGAATTGACATCAATACTGTGTTGTGTCTTCCCATCCATGAACAAGGTATGTCTCTCCATTTTCTTAGCTCTTCTGTAATTTGTTTTATCAGCATTGTATAAATTTCATCCTGTGTATGTTCTATCAGATTTATACCTAACTATTCTATTTTTGAGTGATTATAAATGATATTGTACTTTTAATTTTGGTGTTTACGTGTTCATTGCTAGTACATAGGAAAGGTAGATTTCTATGTATTTATTTTATATCCTGAGATACTGCTGAACTCACTTATTAGTGCTAGGAGCGTTTTGCAGAATCCTTGGCATTTTCTATGGAGAAAATGATGTCGTCTGTGAATAGGGACAGTATTATTTCTTCCTTTCTAGTCTGTAATGCCCTTCATTTCCTTTTCTTGCTTTGATATACTGGCTCATTCTTCTAGTACAAGGCTGAGTAAGAATGGGGAGAGCAGACCTTGCCTTGTTCCCAACCTTAGGGGAAAAGTATTCAGTCTTGTACCATCAAGTATAAGGCTAGCTGTAGGGTTTTTGTAGATGCTCTTCATCAAGTTGAGGAAATCCCTCTCTGTTCCTCTCCTCTGAGAGTTCTTTATCATGAATGAGGTCTAATTTTGTCAAATGCTTTATCTGCATCCATTGATATGATCATACTATTTTTCTTCTCTAGCTCATTAATAAGACATCAATTGATTTTGAAATATTGAACTGGATTTCACTTCTGGAACAAACCCTATGTGTATAAATCTCATGTGTCATGGTGTATAATTCTTTTTATGTATTACTAAATTCTACCTACTAGTATTTTGTTAAGGATGTTTGTATCTAAGTTCATGAAGGATATTTGGTCTGCAATTTTTTTTGTTGTTTTTTTTTTTAATTGTTCTTTCTTTATCATGTTTTGATATCAGTATAATACCGACTTCATAAAAGTGAATTTGGGGGGCACCTGGGTGGTTCAGTGGCTTAGGCCTCTACCTTCGGCTCGGGTCATGATCCCAGGGTCCTGGGATCAAGTCCCGCATCGGGCTCTCTGCTCAGCAGGGAGCCTGCTCCCCCTCCCCCACCGCCTGCCTCTCTGCCTACTTGTGATCTCTCTCGTGTTAAATAAATAAACAAAATCTTTAAAAAAAAGTGAATTTGGGAAGTGTTCCTCCTGTTTTCTGGAAGAGACTGTAGAATTAATAATTCTTCCTTAAACATTTGGTAGTATTTTTCAGCAAAACCATCTGGGCCTGGAGATTTCTTTCTTTTTTCTTTTTAGGAATTTTACAATAATGAATTCAATTTTCTTAATAGTTGTAGGGCTGTTCAAATTATCTCTTTCATATCAAGTGATTTGTGGTTAGTATGAGTTTTTGGAGAAGATGGTCTATTTCATCTAATTTGCCAGATTCATGTGTGTATAGTTGCTCATAAATTTCCCTTATCAACCCTTAAAAGCAGGATCTGGAGTGATAGTCTCTATTATATTCCAGATGTTGACAGTTTGTATATTCTCTCTGTAATTTGTCAGTCTTGCTGGGTTTGTTGGTTTTATCTTCTCAAAGAACAAACTCTTTGTTTTGTAGATTTTTTTTCTTCTTTCTTCTGTCTTCTGATTTCTGCTCTTTATTATTTCCTTACTTCTGGCTTCTTTGGGTTTATTTTTCACTTCCTCTTATCGAATCTTGAGGTGGAATCCTGCATTACTGATTCGAGGTTTTTCCTCTTTGCTAGCATATGTATTTAGTGCTATAAATCTCCCTCTCAGCACAGCTTTAGCTGTGCCCACACATTTTGATATGTTGTATTTTTATTTTAATTCAGCTCAATGTATTTTTTTTTCCTTTACTTAAGACATCCTCTTTGATCCGGGGGTTATTTGGAAGCATGCTGCTTCCTTTCCAAGTGTCTGGAGATTTTCCTTTTAGTTTTTTGTCATCAATTTCTAGTTGGCTCCCATTGTGATTAGAAAACATACTGTGCGGTTTCCCTTCTTTTAATTTTCTTGAGGTTTGTGTTCTGGCCCAGGATGTGGTCTGTCTTGGTGTATGATTCCCGGCAGCTAAAAGAACGTGTGTCCTGCTATTGTTGGGTAGAGGGTTCTTCAAATGCTGTTTAGATGCTTTTGGTCAGTGGTGTCGTTGAGTTCTGTATCTTTGTTGGTATTCTGTCTGGCTGTACTATCAGTCACCAGGAGAAGCACATGGAAGTCCCCAAGTATAAATGTAGATTTATCTGTTTCTTCTCTCAATCCTACCCATTTTTCTTTCACATATTTTGCAGCTCTGTTACTTGATGCATATTCCGAATTGGGGTGTGTTGTTGATGGATCTATCCTTTAACATCGTATAATCTCTATCTCCAGTCATTTGCTTTGCTCTGAAATCTACTTCATCTTATGTTATTAATACAGCCATCTGCTTTCCCTTGATTCATATTTACGTGATCATTTTCTACTCTTTTGATTCTAACCTGACTATGCCAGTGTAAGTGAGTTTCTTGTGGACGTCATAAAATTGGGTCATTTAAAAAATCCACTAGGGCGCCTGGGTGGCTCAGTGGTTTAAGCCTCTGCCTTCGGCTCAGGTCATGATCTCAGGGTCCTGGGATCGAGTCCCGCATCAGGCTCTCTGCTCGGCCGGGAGCCTGCTTCCTCTTCTCTCTCTCTCTGCCTGCCTCTCTGCCTACTTGTGATCTCTCTGTGTCAAATAAATAAATAAAATCTTAAAAAAAAAATCCACTATTCTAGGGCACCTGGGTGGCTCAGTTGGTTAAGTGACTGCCTTCAGCTCAGGTCATATCCTGGAGTCCTGGGATCGAGTCCCGCATCAGGCTCCCTGCTTGGTGGGGAAACTGCTTCTCCCTCTGACCCTCCCTCTTCTCATGCTCTCTCTCTTTCTCTCTTTCTCATTCTCTCTCTCAAATAAATAAATAAAATCTTTAAAAATAATCCACTATTCTAGGATGCCTGGGTGGCTCACTCAGTTGGGCTTCTGACTCTTAGTTTTGGCTGGGGTCATGGTTTTGGGGTGGTGAGATTGAGCCCCATATAAAGCCCTGCTTTGGGCTCCATGCTTAGCATGGAATCTGCTTGGGATTCTTTCCCTCTCTGTTCCTTCCCCAACTTTCTCTCTCTCTCTTTCTCTTTCATAAATAAACAAATAAATAAACAAACAAAATCTTACAAATCCACTATACTAACTCCTGTCTTTTCACTGCCAATTTCTGTCTGTTAGTTGTTTTCACATGGCAAATGATCATTTATATTTAGTTTAATGATTGACATATTAGGGCTTAAATCTCCCTTTTGTTTTTTGTTTTATATTTGTTCTTTTTTTTTTAATTTCTCTGTGTTTGTCCCCTGTCATCCTGTGAGTTACTTGAATATTTTTAGAGTTACATCTTCATTTGTCTCTCATGTTTTTTAATTTATTGTTTTGTATAACTGTCTTAGTGGCTACTTTAGGTATCACATTATATATACAAAGCTTATCACAGTCTACTGGTGTCATTTCACCAATCAGAGCGAAGTGTAGAAATCGTACCTCCCTTCACGTTCCTTTATTCTCCCCCATTTATACTTGCCTCAAATATTTCCTCTACATATATTTGGAAACACATCAGCCAGTTTTTGTTTTAATGTCAAAGAAAATTTAGAAAGCTCAGAGGAGAAGGAAAAGTCATTGTATTTTCCCATCCTTTTGCTTGCTTTCCCAATGTTCCAAGGTTTCCTCATTTTATTGTTTCCTTTTTGTTTAGAAAACTTCCATTCATAATCATTTTAGGACAGGTCGACTGATAAAAGTTCCTCCTTTGTCTGATAATGTCTTGGTTTCCCTTTCCTTTCAAGGATAATTTCCCTGAGTATAGAATTCTGAATGTTTCTTTCCAGCCCTTGTTAAATATGGTGCCACTTTCTTCTGGCCTTTGTGATTTCTGATGAGGAGTCTGCTGTGATTGGAATGGTTTCCCCTATGGGGAGAGTGTCTTTTTCCCCTGCTGCTTTCTAGAATTTTTTCTTCATCTTTAGTTCCCAGAATGTTGACTATGATGGGTCTTGGTGTACATTTATTTAAATTTATCATATTTAGAATTTGCTCACCTTCTTGAAGCTGCAATTTATGTTGTTGTTGTTTTTTTTTTTTTTTTGCCAAATTTGGGATGTTTCCAATGATTATTTCAGCCCCACACTCTTTCTCTTCCCCTTCTAGGACTCTGATAAAACAATATTTGATCCTTCGATATAATCCCATGGATCACTGGGGCTTTTTAATACCCCCCTCCCAGTCTGTTCTCCCTCGCTGTCTGAATCAGATGATTTCTGTTCACAGATTCTTTCCTTTGTCTACCTCTTATTTCTCAGCTGAGACTTTCTATTTTTCGTTAGCTTTGAGCATATTCATAATTGCTTGCTGAAGCATTTTTATCACGGGTGCTTTGCAATCTTCACCAGATAACCTAACACCTAACTGTCTCAGAGCTGGTATCTATTTATTGTCCTTTTTCGTTCTGTTTGGGACCTTCCTGCTTCTGAGAGATTTTTCAACTGAAACCTGGATATTCTCCTATTACGTATGCAGTTCTGGATCTTATTTAAACCTTCTGTTTCAGCTGGCTTTCTCTCATACCATTCTGGCAGGGGAAGCGGGGGCCCTGCCTCATCACTGCTAGGTGGAGATAGAAGTCCTGGTTTTCCACTCAGCCTTCCCTGACATCCACGATGGATGCTTCCTGTTCCCTCTGGGGGGTGGGTGGCTGGGTAGGCGTTCTGGCTCCCCACTGAGGCTCCACTGAAATCTCCCCAGCTGGGAGAGACAGAGATGCTTTGCTACCTGTTTCCACCTTGAGCCCCTGATTGGGGGAGGGAGGAGGGTTGTGACTTTGTTACCGCGGGGCCATGGTGAAGGTCCCGGCTCTATTTGGCCTCCTCTGACAAAACCCCCATGGGGAAGAAAGAAGATGTCTTTGTCACTGCTGATTTGGGGGGAGAAGTCGAGACTCCCCATGTGTTTGTACTGACACCACAGAGAGAGAGCTCTTTACCAGCTGGCTGGGATGATGGTCCTGGCCCCCCACTCAGCCATCTCTGACACCAGCCCTGTGAGGATATTGGGGGCCCCTCATTAAAGCCTAGTTTGGGGTATGTGGGCAAGGCTTTTTTTTTTTTTTTTTTTTTCCTGTGTGTTTAGCTAAAGTAGGGCAGTTTTTGTCTAAAAGTTTTCTGTCTTGTTGGGCTGCCCTTTCTCGGTCCTTTGGCTAGAGAGAACAGGCTTTTGTTGGGCTTCTGGTTGTCTGTGCTTGCTGGCATTTCCAGATGGCAGCTGCCTTGGCTCCAAGTCCAGGTTACGTACAGCAAAAGAGAACCCAGGAACTCACCACCGTGTTGTTTCTTGGGTCTTGAGGCCCCTTCTCGGCCTTTCTCCTCTCCACCTTTCAGAATCTTCTTATATTTATAATAAAATGCTCATTTTTGAGGTGTACTTAGTGAAGGGAATAAGGAAAAATGCATCTACTCCATCTTCCCAGAAGCAGAAAAGTCTCTGTGCTGTTTTTTGCAACTTCCTATGAGTTTATGATTATTTCAAAATGAGAGGTTAAAGAGAAATTTTAACATAGGCATCTCGCCCATTTTTTCACGGGTCAGAATCTAAGAAAGCTTTCTTACTCAGAAAGAATAAAACAATCCATCGATCAAAGTCAGTGTGTGATAAAATCCAAAGGACGGCCGCTCCGAGGCAGGAGCAAGTGTGGGGCTGACCTTGGCAGGGGTGGGTTTACCAAGGCAACGGGACCGTGAACAGCACCGGCGGTGCCCAGGGAGATGGGGCCAGGCTGGCAGCTCAGGACAGACTGGTGGGTGCTGTCTCTGAAGATTATGAAACACTTTTGGGGGCACCTGGGTGACTCAGTCGGTTGAGTGTCTGTCTTCAGCTCAGGTCATGATCCCAGGGTCCTGGGATCAAGTCTCGAGTTGGGCTCTCTGCTCAGCGAGGAGCCCGCTTCTCCCTTCCCCTGCTCTTATGCTCTCAAAAATAATAAAATAATAATCTTTAAAGAAGAAAAGATTATGAAGCACGTTTCAAATAAAAGGCACCACTCCTACGAACCCTGCAGGGGTCCTTGAACGCCTGACTTTGATTCTGCCCAGGAGGGACACGACTGTAGAATGGGAGCTGGAAGGGCCGGCGGGTGCCACCTGTCTGACCCTCCTCTACAGCAGGGAGCGAGGTCACAGCCACAGCCACAGCGAGGCGGATGGAAGCGGGGCCCCAGGGAGGCCGTCCGGCTGCCCTCAAGGGGGGACTGAAGGAGAGGCCCACCGTGGGGGCCCAGCTGGCCAGCCGGCCTCCAGGCTGGAGGAGATCTGAGCATCTGGAAAACATCAGTCACTCTGACCAATCAGTGTTTAAAAGCCAAACAAAGCCACGGCGCGCACAGCCGGGTCCCCCCTCCCAAGTGGATCAGCACATCTGGGTGTCTCATTTGACCTCGCCGTTCTTTGCTGCCATGGCTTCCCTGGGGACGGCGGAGCCTTCTGTGATCAAAGGACACATCTACCCATCTTTAACTCCCAGAAAGTGGCCTGATCGCCCGAAAACCAATCCACGCCTGCTTAAGGAAAACCAGAAATGGTAGAGTTCCGCGTGTCCATTGTTACCACATTCCCGCAGCAGCCCCTGGGGGGAGAGCTGGGAACGGGGATAAAAGCAAAACTAAGCCCCAGCCCCAAGCTGTCCTCCGTCTTGTGGAAGACACAGAAGGACACGAGTGCACGTAGAAAAAGTGGCCGCCTCTTACTCGAGGCCATTCGCGATGGCGACGGCTCGCTCTTCCTGGAAGCAGCCCCCTTCTTGCTCCACTGTCCCCTGGGTCTTCTCCTGTCCCCCCAGCCACAGCCTCTACCTGCTCGTCCCCTGTTGGGTCCTGGATGTCCTCTCTTCTCTCCCCACTGTCTCTCTCTCCCGAGTCCCTTCTCTCTCTCCTGAAGAGCCAGTTACCATCTCTTTGTCACTCACCCCCAAATTCACAGCCCAGCCAAGGCTTTCCCTCGGAACCTAAACACACACATCCGGCACCGCCTCTGGGATGTCTGTGGGATCTCAGGACCCACCACTGGCTGCAGGGGATGGACGGTGAAACTGGAGAAGGCACAAGATGTCCCTTGACGGCTGTGTGCGGCTGGAGCAGCAGGGCCCAGAGGAAGCAAGGAGAGAGCTGTTCTCGGAAGATCAAAACCGCTGCGGCTCACGTAGGTATTGAAAGCCGAAGAACAGGAATGTGCCAGGCAGACCAGGTGGGGAGGGGACGTCCGGGGGACAGACGGCCTGTGCAAAGGTCCAGAGGCATGACGGGGTTTTCTGAGTGCCGCTGCAGCAGAGTGGGGCCCCCAGAGACTGGGCTGCGCTGGTGCTCAGCAGGAGGGAGCAGACCGATGGAGTCAGATTTGCGTTTTTGATAGAAGCTTGGGCGTGTGGTCCCCGTACTCTCCCGTGACAGCCTCAGTGCCCCCATCTGTTAAATGGGGATAATAACAGAACCCACCTCCTAGAGTGATGGTACAGATTAAACAAGAAAATGTGCCTGGCGCGTTGTGAGTGTGGAACAACATGGCCTATTTCTTTGTGTCTCTGTCCTTGTCATTTGTCAGGCCCTAAAGCTAAAGGGATTATTCTGGAAAATGTGGCTAAGCTCTTGCGAGTGATAGCGTCCTTGCTGCGGGAAGTCAGTGCCGCAACGTGTGAAGCTCCTGCCCCACGCAGACGCCAGGCCAAGGGCTGCATGGTGACCCAGAGGCCACCTGCCGCAGGCTAGCAAGAGACAACGCCCATCCAGGAGGTTAGGGGTTTTTCCAAACTTACCAAGCTCTGTGTTGGGAGAGGGACCTGGGGGCTTCTTTGAATTCAGACCTGCAGTCCCGGGCCTCCTGGGAACAGTGAAGGGGATTTCACTGTCGCTTCTATTTGGGGTGAGGGCCGGAGGCCAGGCAGAGGCAGACTTCTCTCTGTGGTGTTGCGGGGGGTACAGGACCCTTGGGAGAGCGCTCCGCCCCCTGGAGCCCCAGGTCAGGGCCCCTTCCCCGGAGGACACCTTCCAGGAGCAGTTAGATGCCACGTGAAAATAAAGCCCACAGAATTTCGGAAGCATCTGCTGCTCCTTGCTCTACCTGAGCGCGTGTTCAACACAGAAACCAGAGTCAAATCAGCCTGGAGTCAGATCTCAGGGTCCCCACGTCCCTGGGGCTGAGTCGTCACCCCCTAGGGCTTGGTTTTGTCATCTGGAACATGGTGCAGGGATGACAGCTCCCACGACACAAAGCCAACGGGAACCCAGGGGACCAGAAGCGCAGACGGGAACCACCACAGTGCCTGGCACACAGAGACGCCCCAGAAACTCCAGCGACACCTCTCCCCGGGGCGGGGAAAACATGCACCCGTTCTTTTCACTGACACCGCTAGGAGGTGGTGAACGGCCAGAGGTTTATTTTAATTAGCGAACAGCAGGAAAAGTTGGTTCAGGAATGTGAGCCCTTGATGATTTCCCCAGGTGGTAGGAGAAAATATCAAATGACAAAAACAAACCGACAAACATTCTTGAGGGGAAAAAAAGAGAGAGAGAGAGAGAGACAGTCCAGTTAACGGCACGGCCTAAATATAGCAAAGTGTATTTTTGTAGAAGGCAAAAATGGTGCCCAAGCCGTGGAAGAAAATACGGCTCCTTCCCAAATTTTCCGCCCAGCTCTTTCTTGAATCAAGGCGGCAGCCGCTTCTGGAAGCGTCCAGCCGAGCGGCGGCAGCCCCGTGAGCCTGGGTGCTTGGCGCCGGCCGGCAGGGGGACAGGGCTCGGCAAGCTGCCGTCCCTTCTCGTAAAATCCTCCATCGTGGCCTGCTGGGAGCTCTTTCTCACCTCCGCCGGGCTTCTCTCCGTCTGCGGGTTAGAAAGGAGCCCGTGAACCCAGCTCCACAAAGGGCCCGCAGAGGCAGGTTTGGCCAAAGAGCTGCGCACACCGCCCGGGGGTTCCTGAGCCCCCCCCACCCCCTCCCCAGCCCCTAATTGGGAACAGGTGAGTGGAGGCGCCCACGGGGAGTCGGCCACGCCGGCTCTGACAGCCGCTTTCCCACCGAATTCCTTCGTCCTGATTTCGACACACAGCAGCGCGGGCCCAGGCAGAACCAATTAGGCCGGCCCCGCAGAGGAGGCCGCGGCTCCAGCCCAAGTGGCTGGACGTGGGCGCCTGCCGAGGCCGCCCCCACTCCCCACCCACCCCGGTCAGCTCTGTGACCCATCTGTGCCCAGAGCCCACGCCCGCCTTCCCGGAGGAAAACCACACATCGTCGATCATGAGTTTGCTGAAATGGGGGGACGTTTCCGCGGATGTTCGACAGATTGCTGACCACAGAGCTGACCGCTCCCGGGCGCTGCCGTGGGGGCCGCCCTTGGAAAGGGTGGCTGGGGCTCTTAGAGCGAGCGAGTGGAGACGGAGGACTTCCTCCCGCAGATACTGGCTTACAGCCGTCCCCCGGCCTCTAGGACCGAATCCAGAAGAGGGGCTGGGTGGAGAGGACTGGCTTTGGGGCCGTGGGAGCTACAGGTAGGGGAGGCTGTTCGGAGTGGGATCAAAGAATGCATCCATATGCGCTTCCTAGCGAACCTCCTTTGAGGGCCAGCGGTGACCCCACTTTGCTCCAGGCTCCGCACCTGCGGCTCCCTTGGTCCCAGAGCTGTGGCTGCTCACCGGCGCTGGGGTGGGGGCGGCCAGCCCGGGACTTGGCCAAGGGAGAGGGGACAGAGGGAGAGAACGTTCCATGCACTGTGCTCTGCTGGATGGGCACAAAGGCAACGCCACCCTCGCGTTGTTCACGACCCTCTGCGGGGTGACACGGCCTGGAGGCAGGTCCCGACCCCACTGCCCAATGTGCGACCTTGGCCAGCGACTCAGCCCCTCAGAGCTCAGTTTCTCCTCCGCAAGTGGGCGTGCTCGTGGCAGACAGCGCACAAGGTCGTCATCGGGATTCCATGGAATGACCCAGGCCTAGGACAGGGGAGGGACTCCGCAAGCGCTAACCCTTCTCCGGTCCCACGGGAGATACCACCAATCGGACAAAATCCGCCCTGAACTCCTACTGGCTTTGCCTTCTGGGTCTCGGGGCGCAGAGCGGTAGGGGAGGGAGCTGCTTCAGGGAAAGAGGGTCCACGCATTCAGGGTCGCGCAGCAAATATTATTCCCTGGCTGCCTTCTAGGAACCGAGCAGAACAACGCGAGTGATAGGCATCTGTTCTGCATCAGGGCTCCTTGAGGCAGCAACAAGCGGGCCCGCAGCACCGTGGACGTGCCGGCCCAGGCCCAGGGGACAGGAGATGGGGCCCAGGGTGGTCTCTGCCCCCTCGTGATTTGCAAGCGCAAAGTCCAAGGGAAAGGTCACTACTGTTTGGAAAGGGGGTGTGGGGGAGTTTGTGGTCTCCTTATGTGCCCAACGCCCAGCGCTGACCACCCCCTGCCTTGCTAACACTCTCCCAGCTTCCGCAGCCCATGAGCTCTGGTCCAATCTTTTGGCCTTCTCCAGGCTCAAGGTCCCTCTCAAGCCGGTTCTGCCTGTCTCGGGCCCCTCCTTCGAGAAACGTTCCTTTCCGTCATTCAGAACTACACACCCTTCAAGCCCCACCCAGCAGAGACCGGGTCTGAGTCATCTCCACGTCCGGGGTCCTGCTCCGAACAGGTGCCTGATTCCCACCACCAGGCCCCTCCGTTCCATTCTGTAGGACACAGTGAACGGGAGGAAGGGCATAGTCTCACCCGGGGTGTCCTGGTCTCAGGGCTGTTCCCGGAAGCTTCCCCCCACCACACACTACATCCTACGTAAGACTTCACCTTGTCGTTACTGACATCGTTCTCAGAACGGGGGATTCAAGTGGGGACGCCCAAGGGTTCAGATTTCAACTCAGGTCTGGAAAATAGCCACAGCCAAGTGGGATCTGGATTTTTCCAAAGATCACCTTGGCTGGAGGGGTGGGGAAGGGGCTGTGGGTCAGAGGCTGACTGCAGTGGTCCAGACGCTGGAGGAGGCCCCCAGACCAGGACAGGGGCCAGGCAGATGGAGAAGGGGCGACCAGAGCTTGACAGACTTGGGAGTGGCACGGGCGGTGGAGGGATCGTCCCCGATTTCCTGCCCAGGAGCAGGACAAGGTGGTGCCTTTCGTCCCTGTGAGATTTGCAGATAGACGAGCAGTTCTGGACACGTTGAGTCGAGAGGCCCGTGGGACAGCCGGGTAGGGATTTCTAGTAGCAGAAAAAGAGAAAAGGTGGGGGCCAGAGTTTTGTTTGCACTCTGGCACATTTCCTTCCAGATGGGGACTCCTTCACCCAAAACACTTCACCCCAGCCTCCCCGATGCCCGGACACAGGAGGGGGCAGGCGACCCGAGTGTTGCAACATCCCGAGGTGATTTATAGGGAAAACGTCTCTGTGTTTGTTTCTCAGTGCGGCCTTCCAAGAGGGAATCTAAAACCCCACATTCTGATCCTCAAGTGTAATTTCCAGTCATTCCCAGCGACAACATCTGGTTCTTATTACCAAAAGACACTCACACAGACGTAGCATTAGAAACTCGGCTCTGGAGGGTAAAGAAAACAAGATAAGCCCAGAGCATTGCAGCGACCCTCAGACATTCACGATTCCAAGAACCGGTTGTTGGATCTCGCCTCCACAATGGCCATTTTCCGTGAGGTTCTGCGTGGAAGGCAGCCAGCTCCTCGGTCGATTTCAGCCGGTCCGTCTGAACTTGCACCCAGAGGCCCCTAGACGGTGAGCGCTTTAGGGACAAAGGCCTGGGCATTGTCACCTGGCGTCGCCACCCAGGCACACGGACCGTGCTCCCTCAGGGTTTGCTGACCGAAAAAAGGAATACCACAGGTCAGGACAAGCCAGTTTTTCTCTCTTGACATTTCCTTCCAATTGTTTCAAGGGCTTATTACAGGGAGAGGTGGCTTCTCTGAGATGGAAACAGGAAAGTATTGATAGAGAAGGAATGTTTTGAAATTAGATGGAGAACTGTACCCTTGCCTCTGTCAAAGTCTAGGTCATGGTTTGGGTCTGTTCAGTGACATTACCGGTATAGAGCTCACTTACGAACCCTGGGTATCCCCAAGTGTCTGTTTAAAGATTTGTGTATTTTTATTTTATTTTATTTTATTTTAAAGATTTTATTTATTTATTTGACACAGAGAGATCACAAGTAGGCAGAGAGGCAGGCAGAGAGAGAGAGAGGAGGAAACAGGCTCCCTGCCAAGCAGAGAGCCCAATGCGGGACTCAATCCCGGGACCCTGGGATCATGACCTGAGCCAAAGGCAGAGGCTTAACCCACTGAGCAACCCAGGCGCCCTGTGTATTTTTATTTTAGACAGAGAGAGGAAGAGCGAGCACCCAAACTGGGGGGGGCGGGGGGGGGCAGCAGGAGAGAATCTTCAAGCAGACTCTCTCCTGAGCACAGAGCCCAGTGCGGGGCTGGATTTCACATCCAGGAGATCATGATCCTTGAGCACAAACCAAGAGTCTGATGCTTAACTGACTGGGCCACACAAGTACCAACCAAAGATTTATTTATATTTGAGAGAGAGAGAGAGATCCTGCCCACTTGAGTCAGTGTATTTTTACATAATAATAGCTAACATCGGGACGCCTGGGTGGCTCAGTGGGCTGAAGCCTCTGCCTTTGGCTCAGGTCCTGATCCCAGGGTCCTGGGATTGAGCCCTGTATCGGGTGCTCTGCTCAGCGGAGAGTCTGCTTCCCCCTCCCTCTCTGCCTGCCTCTCTGCCTACTTGTGATCTCTGTCAAATAAATAAATAAAGTCTTAAAAAAAAGCTAACATTTCTAACATCTATCCTATACACCGAGCACTTTAGCGAGCCGTGTCCTTTAATCCCCATAATTCTGGGACGATGGCATGCTTCTTATCTCTGTTTTATAGATGCAGGAGCGGGCCTTGGAAGGTCATTTTCCCTGGGGCGCACAGCCTGTGAGAGGCAGAGCTGCGCATAAGGCTGGGGAATGTGGCTCCGCGGCCTGCTTCCCCATGGGTTCCGACTCCTTCTGAGCACCAACGGGAGGTCACGGCAGTGGGATGCCTTTCATGTACTTTCATCCACTTACTTCTCTTGGTAACGCTGAGAGATAGGCCAGTGTTATGATCCCATTTTACAGCCAGGAAAACTGAACCTCACCTTTTGTCTTCCCATAGCTCCCAGGACTCCACTCTTCCCTCTATAGCCCTGTGCCCCATCGCTGCGTGGGAACTACAAGGGTCCCATCAGACAACGTGTCTCCATCCGTCTCCCCCAGCATCCACAGGCTGACAGGGGAGGGCCTCAGCCCCAGGAGCCCCCAGGATCCTCTGGGCCTCGGGGCAATTGTGGATGAGCCAGGCATGACTTGGGGAGCCCTGAAAGGAAGCAAAAGAAAACAGAGTACTTGTTGCTATTTCTGCACGGAGGAAGCCCATTTCTGAACACAAGTGCCTTCCTGTAGACACCTCCCCACCCCCCGTCTAGTGCACACTGCCATACGGAAGGGATCAGAAGACTGGTGGACTTCTGTCCCTCTTCCGGGGCTTGCTTGCCCGGAGGGTCTGAGTCAAGGTCAGGAAAGCCTCTCTCTTCCTCCCTGCGTGGTGCTCCAGTGACCAGACAGCTCCCGCCCACCCACCAGGACCTACCATTCAACTTGTCACCTTGCAGCCTGGGAGAGAGAACTGGGCTCCCCCCACAAACAGGCTCGAGTCATCCCAGAGGCTGCCCAGTGGGAGGCAAGGCCCTGGAGCCCATTCTTGCCTGGTGCCCGATGGGCCCAGGAGGGGCACGTGATGGAGACCTTGCCTGGAGCGGGTCTCTGCGCATACGGCATGCTGGGTCTCCCCATCGGCCCGGCCAAGCAAACAGGCTTAGTTCCAGCTCAGGATGGAGAGCAGATCCAAAGTGGGCCATGGGGCCACACGGCCCAGGTCCCCATCCAGGCTCCGTGCTGTGTGGTGTCGAGCAAATCCCTTTACCTCTCTGAGCCTCGGGTGATGCATCCCAATAGCAAAATGGGCGCCATACCGGGCTTCTTCACCTGGTACCGTTGAATCCTGAGAGATCCATGGAGAAGACTGAGGGAGGCATGAAAGAGGTTGGGGGGAAATTGCCTCCTTATTTCAAACAACATAACTGAAATGCAGCGCTGCCTTCCATTATGAAGATGGAGAGCCTTCGGGGACAGTCACAGCAGTGCTTGGGACCCGGCACCGGTGGCCCTCACTACTTCGGAGTTGTAACAGCCCCTAGATCGGTCGCCTGGTCTTGCTACCCAGAGCACTAATTTCTCAATGCCCTTCCGACAGGTGTCCCAGGGGAGGAGAGGAGACTCGGCTGGACGGCAGTGGCTCTCTGAACTCTGCAACCTTGTGAGGTCTCTCCGTGCGCGCCGCCCTCTCACCTCGCTGGCTAAGCCACTGGTCGCTCGGCATCTTCCACTCAGAGGAAAGGAAACGGAGGGTTTGAAGAAAGGCTGACCTTTTTTTTTTTTTTTTTTTAAGAGACAGACAGAGAGGTGGGGGGAGTGGCAGAGGCAGAGGGAGAGAATCTTAAGCAGGTTCCACACACTCACAACGGAGCCTGATGCCGGGCTGAATCTCACCACCCTGAGATCACAGCCTGAGATCAAGAGTCAGGTGCTTACCCGACTGAGCCCCCCAGGAGCCCCCTGGAGAAAGGCTGACTCTTCAATGCCCAGGGCAGGCCCCATGGGGCAGGCTCGGCGCAATGCATCGTTCTGGGAGAAGACGTCAATTTTTCTAACAGAAATTCCTTTCAAACAGTCGCTAGGTCTCCAAATCTTGGGTCATCCTGCGCCTCTTCACATGGCGCTCCCCCCCCCGCCCCGTGTCGGCATGCCTGTTCGCTCCTTCTTAACATTTAACTGGAAGCAGATCATCCCCCGCACTGGGGCTTCATCCGGCCCAAGCCACCATCCCCCCTACTTGGATAAGTCCTGTGGGGTCCCCTCTGGCCCCGTTTCATCTCTGTTTCCTTCCCACACACCAGCGTTGCCACAGCAGCCAGAGGAGTTGTCCCAAGTGCAAGTCAATTGTCCCTTGGTCAAAACCCTCCGAAGACACCCATCTGACTCCCAGGGAACATTAAAACTTGCAAAGGCCAGTATAGGCCTCCCTGCTCCCCTTGCCCCGCTCTCACACTCAGCTCCAGCCACACCAGCCTCCTTGGACACGCAGGCATTGCCCCTCCCCAGGACCTTTGCACTTGCTGTTCCCTCTGTCTGGAAAGGCTTTTGCCCTCATACTTTCAGGTTCTTATTTCCACATCTCCTCCTTGCTGACGCTTTCCCGGGCATGGTGGAGAGAGGATGCATGGCCCAGATTCCTCTGGAATGGGAGGAAGCTTCCTCTGGAAGCAGGAATGGGAGACCTGCTTCCCGGCTGCTCTTGCCCTCCTCCAGAACTGCCTCAGCTGAGGAAGGCCACACCTCCTTCCAGGGCCAGCCTTATCCAATGGCAGACCAACACAGCACAGAAAGGCCCGATGTTAGATGTTTCTGAAGGCTCATCCATCTGCAGAGTTCCACGTGGGGCTGACCAACGTCTTGTCGGACCTTGTCACAGCTCAACTTCTCCCTCTGCCCAGTCCTGCCTTTTCCCCTCCCCCACACATGCTGATCCCAGCTGCCCTCCCTAATAAATGTCCCATGCACTAATCTAACCAGTCTGCTTCCCAGGGAACTCAGTGACATCAGGCACCCTACTCAAAAGTGCAGAACACCTGCTCAAACCCATGCTCACTCGCCCCTTCCTTTTCTGCTCATTGACGCCCATCCCTATCTTCACTCACAGATTGACCTGCTTATCTTGTTCATTGTCCTCCCACCGGAATGTGAGCCCCATAGGGACAGGAGTATGTTTTGTTTTGGTTTAACTTCATTGTGCAGAACAATATCTCTCACTGTCAGCAACCACTCAAGGTTTGTTGAATGCATGAGTAACAGAACAGGCATGCTGTCCTTGACTTGTGGTCCAAATCCATTCTAGATGCCCTGTGCACTCTGACATCATGAGTTAGCGTCATTGGTTTGGGGAAGCTGATTCCAGATCTTGACGACTTGCCACCAATGAATCCCATTTTGCCGTGCTCCAGATTGCGTGGGTCTTGATTCCGGCTCTACTCACCTGACCATGTGAGGAATGTTTTTGGGTTTTTTGGTGTTTTTTTTAAGAGCTTCATCCACGTTGCCATTAAAAATGTTGGCTAGAACAAAGTAGCTCTCATGGCCATTTTCTTGGTGGTATTCAAGTTCACTTGAGTTGATTTCATCCACGTACCTGTTTGCTTGTGTCCTTCTGCCCCTTTTAGCTGCATGTCTTGTTAATTGCTGCAGCCCAGGGCCTACCGCTGCTCCCAGCATGTGCTAGGGCTCTCGTGGTTGGCCTCATCACCCCTAGCAGGTGGGTGTCAGCTCCCCCCACGAAAGCTGGTCATGCTGATGCCTTGTGACACCTCTCCAGTACCACTCAAGGTCATGCTGCCTGGTGTTCCCCGTGCCCACAGGAACACCGGTCCTTGGACTCCTGGCACCCTCCTCTGTATCTCTAAGGAGTCCCACGGAGCTGAGCCACAGCTCTCTCTATTGTCCGCCAAGCCATTATAATTAGGACACGTGTGCCAGGATTGTCCTCTCCCGCCTGGGTGAGTGTTTCCCCGGGAGCTACTCGATCATCAGACATGTGGTCCCCAGTGGATTCTTCCCCCTTGTTCTCTGAACACGCCCAGAGCATGCCTGAATGCTGCGTGAACCAGCTTACGCTGTGAAACTCACACCACACAGTCCATCAATCCATGCAACAAGTAAGTATCAGGTAGTATTCAGGGCTCTGGGCAGGGCAGGGATGAAAGCAAAGTCTCTTCCCTCAGGGAACTTACCTTCTAGGGGCAGGTGAAGGCCAACGACAAGCATGAATAGCAGGGGATAGATGCCACAGAGAAAAACAGAGCAGGGCGGCCAGCGTGTTCTGGAGGAGGGGTGTTGTCATTGTACGTGGGGGTCAGGAAAGAGCCTCACCGAGAAGGCAACATTGACAATGAGTCTGTAAGGAGAGGCTAGAGTTGGCCATGTGGATATCCAGGGAAAGAACATTTTAACGTAGGAGAACACCAAGCGCCAAGCACCCGCGGCGGGAATGAGGCCGGCGTGCTCGGGGAACAGCAAGGAAGCAAGTGTGGTCAGAGCAGAATGAGCAAGGAGCGGGCAGTAGGGAGGAGGTCAGGGAGACGCACGGCGGGGAACGAGGTCACGTGGCCTTGAAGGCAACTGGCCCTCCTCTGAGCGAGTCGGGAGTCACTGGAGGATTTGAGCAGAAAGACCGCCTGACTTGCATTTTAACTTTGTCTCTGCGGCTTCTCTGTTGAGCAAGAATGTGTGTGGACAAAGGGAGAGGCAGGGACAGCAGTGAGGACGCTAAGGCAATCAGCCCGCCGGGAGAGAAGAGGTTGGACGAAGAGCCGAGAAGGCAGTAAGAAGCGGTCAGATTTTTAAAATATTTTGAAGTCTAGCCAATAGAATTTGCTGATGGGGTGGATGTGGGATGTGAGAGAGAGAAAACCCAGGAATGAATCCAAACTCTCTGCCTTGAGCAGTTGGGAAAGTGGGATTGCCATCGACGGAGACGGTGAAGGCCTGGAGGGTTTGGGCAGTTCTGTCCGGACGCACCGACTCTGACTGTTAGACACCCAAATGGGGCTATCAGGGGGGTGTTTGATGCTGAGCCTGGAATCCAGGGCGAAGGCCAAGCTAGAGACACACATGGGAGAGCGGTCACCCATCCTCTTGACCTGGGGCTCGGCCAACCATTCCTTCTAGGTCCTCTGGGAGTCGGAGTCTGACTCCCTCTTGGGAAAGTTAATTCTACTCTTTAAAATCTCTGTTCCTTGGGGCACCTGGGTGGCTCAGCAGGTTAAGCCTCTGCCTTCGGCTCAGGTCATGATCTCAGGGTCCTGGGATGCAGGGTCCCTGCATCGGGCTCTCTGCTCAGCGGGGAGCCTGCTTCCCCATCTCTCTGCCTGCCTCTCTGCCTACTTGTGATCTCTCTGTCTAATAAATAAATAAAATCTAAAAAATCAAAAATTAAAAAAAATAAAATCTCTGTTCCTCATCTGGAAAATGAAAGGGGCCATAATGCATACAGATTCACGAAGGTTCGAGTCATGTGTTGCGTCTGTGCTGGGCCGGTGTCGTGCTAGAGGCCAGGAGCATCAGCCGCAGATGGGATTTAACGTTGCTGCAAGCCCACCACCACCCCTTTGGCCTCTGCTTACACTCTGAGCGCCTCCCTCCCGGCCACAGAGAAGGGAGCATCTTAACCTTAGCCTATGGACTCTCCCTATTAGAGGAGGACCAGCTCTCATCAGACTCCCCAGTCTTGAGTTTGAGCTGGGAATGAGAAGACTGGCCCCATCTGTGGTGGCCTGGAGCTGAAAGGCCAATCAGGGCCACTCACCATGTGAGGGAGACAAGGGCAGAGTCATGCTGCTGAGAGGCTTAATGGCAGTTGGCTGGTCCCCGTGCTCATCCTGGGGAGGCGTCAGTCCTGTCCTCAGGCTCTGTGAGTCCCCACTGGACATCCAGTCAACAAAGGCACATTTGATGAGTCCAAGAGGCCCAGTGGGAACCTTATGGGGTGACGAGTTTGAGCCGCATCTTTCTCCAATGGATTTTGAAATGTTCCATCCCCAACAATTGTGGACAATAGAGTTAAAGTCTCTTCTGGAACTCAATTGAGTGTGTTTGGAAACACTCTGGTAAGAAGAAAAGACCCACTAAATCACAGGCATTCCATTTCCCCACATTCCCCCCCCCCCTCCGTGTCCACATTGGGGCCGTAACCAGCACCAGCCAGCGATTGGCCCTTGGGACTTTGGACTCACCACTCATTTGGCAAAAGAAGAAAAGGAGGGTGGACCTCCCAGACACAGAGTGGGCGAAACGGACTTTGCCGGGGCTTGGCAGATGGGTGGCTAGGTTCCAGGATGGGGCAGCATGAATCTGGGGGTGGTAGGGCAAGGATGTAGGGTGACCCCTTGACACCTGGGCCTTAGCTGATTGGGTAAGCATAGAGGAAGGCCACGTAGGTCCACACGCCTCATGTCTTGCACTCATTTGGCTTCCTCTGGCTTCTTTTCATCATTGTTTTAAGCAACATGTGGACACGTCATAGGTCAAGAAGGTGCCTCTTTTGGAAAAGGTACTCAGAAGGCCCTCTCATCAGACTCTACCTGCCATGTGACCGGGCAAGAGGTGCGGGGACCAGTCACCCCTGCAGCACCACTCCAAGGTGGCTGTCACAGGGGGTTCTACCCACAGCCCCCACACCAGCCTTGTCTGTCTGCCTAGAGAGACCAGAGGTCGGCCTGGAAACAAGATGGCCCTGCAAAGGGCAGTGGCGTTCAAGACACAATGCCACCTGCTGGTGGACTTCGGCACGGCAGGCAGCCACCAAGCTCATTCCACGGGAATCTGGTAGCAGGTGTGTTAGGACCCCTGCCTTGATGGTGGGGCATAAAGTCTTGTTTCCTTTTTTTTTTTTTTCCCCTGTACTTTTCCTTCACTCCAAAAATGTTTCCTCATGTGCTTTTCTGGCCATCTCCACCGCTCTGTCCCAGGCAAACACTGATAAAATAGTCTTGCTGATTCTAGAACTTCACACATACAGAATTGGATTTACGTCCTCTTTGGGGTCTGGACGATGTTTCTGGTTATGGTTTCTGATTCACCCATTTTGGGGGGCACACTAGTAGTTTGTTCTTTCAATCGGGGAGTGGTACAGCGGCATATATGTTTACTAGATCACTTCTTGCTTGGTATCCCGGGGATTGATTCCGGGTGGAGGTTACCATGAATAAAGATGCTACGGACATTTCCGCAAAAGTCTTTTTGTGGATATACGCTTTCTTTTCTCCAGGAATAGCTAGGTCACAGGGTAAATGTCCATTTTGTTTCATGTTAAGTGCATAGTTAAATGTATAGTTAAGTATATGGTTAACTGTGTGAAAACTGCTTGTTTCCCACCAATGGTGGATTAAGCCTCCGGTTGCCCTGCATCTTGGTCATTGCTGCGTATGGTCTGACTTCTTCATATTAGCCATTCTAGTGGCCGTGTAGTGCAGTATCTTGTGGGCTTTTGAAAAATTGAGATATAATTCACGTACTATAGTAGTTACTCTTAAAACTATATAGTGGTTTTTATCATAGTCACGGAGTTGGGCGACGATCACTACTATATAATTTCAGAAAATTTTCATCACTCCAGAGAGAAACCCTGAATCTTTTAGTCCTTGGAAAAAAACTAATGTACTCTCTGTTTTTATTGATTTGCCTATTCCGAACATTTCATACAGATGGAATCATGTTACGTGGCCTTTCGTATCTGGCTTCTTTCACTTCGCATAATTTTTTCCCAGGTTCATCTGTGTGGTAGCATGTATCAGAACTCCATTCACACGAGCCCACTGTGGGTACACACACACACGCACACATTTCGGTTATCCATTCATCCGTTAATGGGTGTTTGGGTCATTCGCACCTTTTGGCTGTTGTGAATAATGTTGCTCTGGATCATGCTGTTACATAGTTTTGTGTGGACAGACGTTTTTAACTGCTGTGGGCGGAAAACCAGGAATTCCGTGGCGGGTCACGTGGTAACTCTGCTCCAGAAGTTCTTGCCACCTCCGCTTCTCCAACTCTGAGTTCCTCCTCAGCCCAGTGAGATCAGCGTGCTCTGCTCGGACTCCCCCATCCTGCTGAGTCCAGTGATGCCTTCAGGAGGAAGTGCTGGGTGATCGTACAGCTCCCCTCCTTCCCCTTCTCTCGGAGCTCACAGTCCTGCACCATCTCTGGTCCAACGTCTGAAGACAGTTGCTCTATTTATTTTGTCCAGTTTTCTGCCGTCTGTAGCAGGAGAGGTAGCCCCGTACTACTTAGCCCATCAAGGCTTGATGCAGAAGACCAACATACTTAAAAGAAAACATGTGCCATAACTTCATTATCTAAAGTTCTAGAGAGATCCGAATCTGAATGGTGGTCTCTACTGAGGTGTACTCACGGCGGCTTGTTTGCTGGCAAGTTTTGTATGTTTGTGTGAGTTTGTCTTGGGTTGAATTTAATCTGGGGGAATCCTGGGGGTCTAAACTGGGACTGCTTTTGTCCAGAGATTGTTTATATCAGCCTCTAGTAGCTTCCATGGAGGCAAAATTAATCAGGGGACACTGAGATTTAATTTTTCTGCTGGGGATTTCTCTCCCCTCTTTGAAAATCATGGAAACTCTGAGACTATATAAAAGTGAGCATCTGGGTGTGGATTCTCAAAGACCTCTATCATCAGCATCACCACCGTCCATCGTCATCCTCATCACCGCCATCACCATCATCATCACCATCATCATCATCGCCATCATCACCATCATCATCATCACCATCATCATCATCATCACCATCATCATCATCACCATCATCACCATCATCACCATCATCACCATCATCATCATCATCATCGCCATCATCACCATCATCACCATTATCACCATCATCATCATCATCGCCATCATCACCACCACCATCATCATCATCATCATCATCACCATCTGATCATCATGATGATCATCATCTCCATCATCACCATCATCACCATCATCATCATCATCATCATCATCACCATCACCATTATCACCATCATCATCACCATCATCACCATCATCACCATCATCATCATCATCGCCATCATCACCACCATCACCATCATCATCATCATCATCACCATCACCATCATCACCATCATCATCATCGCCATCATCACCATCATCACCATCACCATCATCATCATCATCGCCATCATCACCACCATCACCATCACCATCATCACCATCACCAACACCATCATCATCACCATCACCACCATCATCATCACCATCATCATCATCACCATCACCACCATCATCATCACCATCATCATCACGATCACCATCATCATCACCACCAACATAACCATCATCACCACCACCATCACCATCACCACCATTACTATCCCACAGCTACGGTGAAGACTCACTGCTTTCCAGAAGTCTCTGCCCATCCCTCCCTTTCACTAAGGGTGTATTCACCTTCCAAGGTCCCAGACTAATGTAGAAATCTCAATTTTTGATACCCCCCCTTTATGAGGGCCTCTTATTTTTCTCCTAGATATTAATCCCCCAAATTCTGGATTCCTATTATCAACCTTGGCCACCAGGGCAGCCCAAGTCTCTGTTTCTTATTAACGTTCACTGTTTTGGTTTCGGTTCACTGTTGTTTCATGTGTATAAATAATATAACTTCTATGGTTTCATTTACTCCCTTGCGACCTCAGCAATGCATATAAATTGCTTATTGTAATTAATCTGGGATCTGGTTGAGCGGTAGTGGACAAACTTTTTAGGATATTCATTCTGCCATATAGACCCTGTGGAAAATGGGGACAATGATCCTGGCTTGTGAGGATTCTTACAAAGAACGTGTGGGAGGAATGCACTTAGCATAGTGCTTCACACAGGTCGAGGGTGCACGCGGCACCCTTAATGATACAGGAGGTGAGGCAAAAGCACTGACTAGAACACGATGCGCTATTTGCTCCTTCAGCAAACAAATATTGCTCATGTAGGTCATCGTTGCACATTGTATGGGTTTGGACAAATGGATGATGACCTACATCCAACATTAGAGCGTGATACCAAGTAGTTTCACTGCCCTAAGAGTCCTCTGTGCTCCTCTTGTTCATTCCTGCCTCCCCCCAACTCCCTGGCAACCACTGATTATTTTACCATCTTCGGCAGTTTCGTCTTTTCCAGAAGGACGTAGAGTTGGAATCACTCATTAGGTAGCCTTTTCTGATTGGTTTCTTTTACCTAGTAATACACGTTTAAGGTTCCCCTGTGTCTTTTTGAGGCTGAGAGCTCATTTCTGTTTATTGCTGATAACGATATTCCCTTGTCTGGATTCCCTTGTCTGGACATCTTGGCTACATGCGAATTTTTGCAAGTATGAAGAAAGTATGCAAGTATCAAGAAAGCTGCTGTACACATTGGTGGCAGGTTTTTGGGTGTACATGAGTTTTCACTTATCTGGGTAAGTTTGAATAGCTTTGGAATCCTATTATTTTTAACTTTCCTATGCTGTTTTGTTTTAACGTGTCTTTGTTTCTTTAAAGATTTATTTATTTATCTTAAAGAGAGAGAGCATGAGCAGGGGGAGGGGCAGAGGGAATCCAAGAGAGGGAATCCTCAAGCAGACTCCCCAGTCATCGAAGAGCCTGACATGGGGCTCGATCTCAGGATCCTGAGATCACCACCCGAGTCAAAACCAAGAGTCAGATGCTCAACTGACTGAGCCACCCAGGCGCCCCTTAATGTGTCTTTTGTAAGCGGCATGTAAGTGGAATTTTTAAAGCTGGTCTGTGAAGGGATCGGTCAGGAAACAAACAGCAAAATATTAACTGAAGAATCTAGGTAGGAGTGCATGCAACTATATGGTACGATTCTTTCTGTTTGAAAATATTCATAGTAGAACGTTGAGACAAAACGGAACAAAACAAACCCAGCCCCTCTGGAGAGTGTGTGTGTGTGTGTGGTGTGTGTGTGTTGTGTGTGTGTGCATGTGTGTACCTGGGAACCACAGGGATGTGTTGTGCTTCTGGTCACCAGCAGAGGGCGTGCATGCGCCCAGTTTCCAACCAGCCCTTCCTCTTGGAGCATTGTTGTAATGATGCAAAATTCAGAGTTAGAGTCTGTCTCTCCACACGGGGCGGCGGATTCCAGGCATATAAATGCATTATTGACGGCGGCGGCGGCAGCCTCCGAACACTATCTCCGTTCAGCCTGTGGCCACCAGCCCGTGTGGCCACCAGCCCGCCGTCCTTTGCCAGGATCTACTTTACCTGCCTCTGTCCCACTTCATTCCCGCCCGCTGCACGGTCTCCCCTCTCATCAGTGCCCTCCTCGTGGTGTGGCTTGCTCTGCCTGGCCACCACTGTCCTAATGGGATTGTCCTGGGAGGTAATGGGACCAGGCGCCCGCTGCATTCTGCCTGTTACGGGTTGAATTGTGTCTCCCCAGAAAGACATGTTGGAGTCCTGACCTCCAGCACCTCAGACGTGACCTTATTTGGAAATAAGGTCATTGTAGATGTAATTAAGATAGGGTCACTGGGGAGGGCCTTAATCCAGCATGGCCGGTTTTCTTATAAAAGGGGGATTTGGACAAAGTCTCGTCCGAAGACAAAGGCACAGGTCCACCGACAAGCCAAGGAGCCCTAAAGTCGCCAGTGAACGCCGGGAAGCTGCGGAGCCCTCCGTGGGAACCAGCCCTGCCAACACCTTGGTCTCTGGCGTCCGGACTGTGACGAAGTAGATGTCACAGCTTAAGCCCCCAGTCTGCGGTACTTTGGTATGGCAGCCCCAGGAAAGGAACGCAGCCCAGCCTGCCCCCAGAGCGGGGGTACCGTCTTGTCAATCACTCGGGAGTACTCGCTCCATTTGGGTGGCCAGTCGGGGAGGCGAGGGGTGGACCACAGGGGGTGCATGGGATTTGGATGGATCTGGAGGTCTCCTCCCCCTGTGGGAGGACCAGAGTCGGCGTGGGTCTGCTGGAACTGCCCCCCTGCCTAACGGGGACGTCCGAGGGGCGAGCTGAGCCTGCAGACCTGTCATTCCTTTGCTTGCCAAGGAGGTGAACACCTCAGCTCCGCGGACTTGGGAACAAGCCCATCCCCACGAGTCGCTAGTGAGATCGGCATCCATTAGGCGCCAATAAATGGACTTGCGAGCTCCCCACTCCCTGGCGTAAGTTGGCATCTCGTATTTCCGCGGTAGCGCCTGCAGCAGCCCCGCCCCCGCCCCGCCCCGCCTCCCCAGGGGAGGCAGCATTACCAGGCTCTGGGCTTGAACTACGTCCCCGTGGGGCCATTCGCTCAAATGCTTTGCATTCTGGGCGCCCATGTGAGCCTGGATTGGCGGCGAGATGGTGACTCGTGTCTTCAAAGTCAGCCTCTTTCTGGCGGCCCCGCCAGCTGCTGGAGCCCTGGGAAGCACGCTCCCTAGACGCGGCTACTCCGTGGCCCACAGCGCCTCAGGAGCTCTCCTGGTTCAAGTCCGCGGGATTCAAGTCCACGCCTCACCCCGTGCACTCCCCGTCTGTCGGCAAGCTGTGCTCGGCAGAGATAACGTGGCTGTGCGCGCGCCCGGCTAGAGAATCCCGCCCCCGGGACCCAGCCAACGCTCAGGCTCGGTGCCCATCCGCCGCTGAAGGGCTTGGAGACCCGGCGGAACAAGTCGCCTTTAGACAAGAGGGGGGATGAGCAAAGCATCAGCTGCCATGGGCGTACCTCGCTCTATCTCAGCTAATGGTGAAGTGCCGCCAAGAGCTGCCCCGTGTCACTGGTCCCCATGCCCCCTCCCCCCAAGAAACCTACATGGGGAAGGAAGAGGAACTCGGTAGGATCCTCTCATGCTGGGCCTGGGAGCTAGAGATCCATTACGGCTAGACACAGTTCCGCTGCCCAGTATACAAGGCCTCCCTTCACCTCCCCTATGGCAAGTTCCAAGTCACCCTTCAAGTCCAGGGAAGACGGCTGGTTGTCCCCCAACAATTCTTCTTCCACTCTTTGCACCATTCTAGAAGCCCTGCCTGGTCACAGCTCAGTGTCCCAGCCTCCTGTGTGGCTGGACGTGGTTACATGACCGGTTTCTGGCCAACAGGGGGTGAATGAAGGTGAAATGTCCCCTTTCTGCAGCTCGTCCTTGAGGGCAAGGAGCATGCATGGCCCCCTCTGTTCCCCTCTTCTCCTCCCTGCCGGCCCAGTGACAGGATGGTGGGGCCCGGAGCAGCGTCTCTGGACCACGAGATGGGAGACGGCAGAGCAGCTCGGCTTGGATGTCTCCGGGAGCAGGAGGTAAATGGCTTTGCTGAAGCTACTCTTGTTCTGGGGCCCTGCCACCAGAGCCAGGAGAGCGAGGCCCTTCAGAGCCGGACTCCTGGGGCTCAACCCCAGGCCGGTTGCTGCCCGTCAGCATGACCTTGGGCAAGTCACGTAACGTGTCTGTGTCTCAGGCTGCTCTCCGGTGGCAGGTGAGTCATAAAAATACCCCCCGCTGACTGCCGTGAGGGTCAGATCATTCTAAACGCCTTGCACATAGCGCTTGTGTTAACCTTTACAGCAGCTGGACGCGGGGGCTCAGGCAGACGCGGGCCCCTCAAACGCCACTCTCTCTGGGGTGCTCCTTTGCAGGCCCACGGCCGCTCCATCCGTGCGCCCACGGCACCCACGGCCACTCCCGGAGCACTCTCCGGCAGGGCTGGACGGAAACTAATGCCTCTTGTGCGCGTACCAGGGAGGGGCCTTCCATGTGTGTTTGTCCGCGGGACAAAAGTGAGAGGGGACTTCTGAAACACGGAGTGGGTTTCTTTGTTCAATAAATATGACTCTTCGCAGCTACTGCATTTTAGGCATAAAGGGTGTCTCTCCTATTACCGACTTCTTGTATTAAATTGCGTGAAATAATCTTTAGTGGGTTGATTTGTACAGACTTCCTCCAAATATTTCTTCCTGATAATGAAACAAGGAGAAAAAACAATCAGCAAATGCCTGGTTTCCTAAATATCCTCCTTTTGAAATATAAATATATATATATATATAAATTTGTTCATCCCATCTGACTCCCCTCAGGTCATCTCTAGCGCTCCTTTGGGCCCCAGTAGCTGTGACCGGCCAACAGTGGTTCCACCGGGAAACAGACGCCTGATTGCAGAACATACCGGTGGGTCTCTGCCAAGTTCAAGCCCAAAGCTTGATGAACAAGACAGATAAATAAGTAAATAATGTGTTTTTAACAAGTTCACCTACGGATCTGCGTTTGGCATTTTCTGTAGGCGGAACTCGGAACGACTCCTGGTTCCATCAGCGTGACAGAGAGACTCCAGCTCGCCCCGGCAGCCTGGGAGGCCCCTCGCTGCACTGGGCAGCTGCTACCGTCCTCCCACCGTGTCTGAGCCACGTAGCCTCCTGGGAAAAGTCTTCTGACCCCCCCAGGCCCACCCAGTGCCTTCCCCTGGGGCTCCCAGTGCCCTCCGTGCTCTCCAGCACCAGCCCCACGTCTGAGCCACTGGGGGTAACGAGTGTTTCCACAAGCACCTCGCGGGGTGGGTCACCTGGTCATGTGGGGACCAGTGGCTTCTAAGCACTTAACTTCTGGCCTGTGGCTCTCACCCCTTCTCTGTTTCCTGTTTGAATTCTGTGCCAGGAGTCCGTGCTGCCCAAGCCGCTGCTGCTAGAGGGCCTCCTGGGGTATCCACAGCCCCAGCGCTGGGCCTCTGGGAGGGAAAGACCCCCACGGCCAGCCCCGACCCTCCCCATGACTCAGCTCCGACATGCACCTGCCCCCCCCACCCCAGCCGCCCCTCCCCCAGCCCCTTTGCCCCGGCGCTCACTGCACGCGCTGCTCCTTGGCCAGGCTGAGGTTGCTGCAGTCCAGAGCCCTGCGCAGGTCACGCCGTTGGCGCTGCTGCTGGCGCTCCGAGAGCAGAGCGGCGCGCGCCATCTGTACCCTCCGACGGTCCCAGTCCATGTCCCGCTGCCGCTCTTCCTCCTGAAACCTCTGGAGGGAGGAGAGGTGACTCACCACCACCCGTCCCCAGACCCAGAAGAGATCCAGGGGATCATCTGGGAGACTCTTGGCCTCTCACTTTACAGCTGGGGAAACTGAGGCTCGGGGGGCCGTGGGTGAGCAACACCGTGCAGGAAAGCAGAGCAGACTACCACACCTGCCATCAGTGCAGGTGGCCCAGCGGCTTCCCACACTTGGAAGGTGTCAGGCGGCCCTCTGAGGCCTGCAGGGACAGCAGAGACAGTCCTGACAGCAGCTGCCGGGACAGGACCCTGAACGCAGGGCCTCCCACCCGGGACTACTAGTGGGACGTGCTTTCGAGCACTGGGATCACCTGGTCGCTTCTGGAACACACCGAAGGGTTGGCCCTACTCGACAATGGTCTCATGATCTTGGGGGTGACTTTCTGCATCTCAGCTCACTCCCCATGGCCTTCCAGATCCCCTACAAAAACCACTGAGCCTTAGGAGGGGAAACCAGATTCATGCAGAGGGAAGGGGTCACTCCCCGAACCCTGAGTAGTTTTATCAGCCGTCCTGAGCGAAAAGAAGCAAAAGCGGGTGGGGGCAGGGTCTGGGGAGGAGCACGTGTCCTTCTGTCCACAGGTTTTAGGGCAGGGCTCCCAGCCACCCAGGGAACAGGGCTGGAGCGTCCCGTGGCCCCGCAGGCCCGGGTCCGCACGCCACCAGGCGCAGATAGGCTGGCGGGGGCCCCGGTCCCCCACCCAGGGACTGAGCCAAGGCTGATGCCTGTTTTGTCACCTACGGGACGAGTCATTTTACCTGTCTGTACCTCCGTTTCCCTTCCTGTAAAACGAGACTGCTCGCAGTTGCCCTGGGGCACAACACAAGACGCTTTCGGGAAGAACACAAGAGGCCATGGGGACATACCTGCCTCGGACTCGGAGACAAGCAACCTAACCACCCTGTGCACGATCTCAGTTTTCCAACCGGCTCCGTCCATGGAAGAGGGGACGGGCGTGGGGGGGTGGGGTGGGGGAGAGGCCCTGGGGGGGGCTACAAGGGTGGGGGCAGGGGAGTATTCATGAGTGGTGAGACCTATGGCAGGCGTTTTTCCCCTTTGTGTTTCTCTGTCTTACTTCCCTACAAAGTTGAAAATCAGATAAAAATGCTGCTCTCGGCACAGATGGTCACCCTTCCCTGCCAGACAGCCGCGCGGAATCGCAGGAGGGAGGGACAGAGCAGGGCCTTGCAAGGCGGACCGACACTCCCGCACCCAATGCCAACCTCGGGGCTCTTCCCACGTTGGGCTGCTCCCCTGCCTCGGCCCGGCTACCCCCACTCCCGCTCCCACGTCCCCGCTGCCTCTCCCTCGCACTTGACCTTCTGGGCCTGGAGGAGAGCAGGCAGGGGAGCCGTCCCACCTGCTCCTCATTCCCTGAGCGGGTTGCTGTCCCTCCCTCTGTACTCGCCTGACATGGCACCTGTCACCCCACCACAGGTGGTCGTCTGCTGCCCTGCCCATCCTGCAGGCTGGAGAACTTGCCTTTCCCTGGCTTCTCAGCCATTCCCCCTCCTAAAGACCAGGTGCTGACCTATCCGTTGTTACTCCGGGGACAGCCCACCATTGACCCTCGGACTTCAATGGGCATCAGAACCCCTGGGGGGGGGCTTTCTCAGCCACAGACTCTGGCCCCCGCTCCAGGAGGTCTGGGGTGGGGCCTGAGAATCTGCATTTCTCCCAAGTTCCCAGGCCAGGCCGATGCTGCTGGTCCAGAGACCCCACTCTGAGGACTTCTGCTCCCCCCCCGCCGTCATTACCAAGAATGTCAGCCTCCCTACTATCCCCACCTCCAAGTGTCCTGACCCCCACCACTCTGACCTGCCTCTTCTGTCCTCTTTCCGGTTCCCTGATTGCAACAGTCATTCCGCCCCTCACCCCACACCAGGCCCTCCCACCCACAGACCACACACTTTCCACTGTCCTGGCGCTCTTTGTGTCTTCGTGTCCATCCTTGCTCAGCCCAGTGTCCATGGCTGACGTCCCCTGGCAGACGCCCTCAGTGCCCTTGAAACTCTCGCTTAGTCAGACTTGGCAGGCAGGCCCTGAGCTTGGTCCCCTTACAGCTGGCCATGGCCGGGAGCAGCACTGACTGCACTCACTGGGGACAGTTCAAGTTCATGACCTCCAGCCTCCAGGGGGCCCCTGGCTCTGCCTGGCCATCCTGTCCTCTTACCATAGGCTATTCCTTTCCGGCTCTCCTAAAGGACCGTTAGCACTTGGTTCTCTGTCCCCAAATCCCCAACTGGACCCCCTCACCCTCCACTGCCGACCTCCCTTCCTGTACCCCAGGAAAGAGGGTCTCCACTAGCTGCCCTGCGCCCCAGTCAAGGATGGTTGGCCTGGACTCCCGCCACCCAAGCCTCAACTAGTGCTCCTACAGCCTTGCCCTCCTGCCACCTAGGACATAGGTTCCAGCAGGTTCCTGCCGGCATCGATTTCCCTCTCTACTGTGTTGTCCTCATGGAATGACAAGTATGTTGTTATTTCTATAATCAGAAAAACCAAACAGTTTTCTCTTGACCCCGCGTCCCCACCGGCTACCACCCCCTTTCCCTGTACCCTTGAGGGCAAAACCCTTTGAAAGTGTCTGCACCTGTGGTCTCCGCTTCCTTCCTGCCTGTGACCTTCGGTCACCCACACCCCTCCTCCAAGGATGCTCCAGATAGAGGCTCCAGGGACTGGCACCTGGGGATGGCATCCCGCCACAGCAGCCTAGTGGCAGTGTCTGACCCAGGGGCTCCCCTTGCTGGGCCCCTCCTCCCTCTCTGACTTCCCCTTCTCCAGCCCCTTCACTCTTCATAAGCCATGGTAGGGGTGTGGCCTGTCCCATGACTCCTTAGATTCCTTCTCTCCGCCTTCACTCACTCCCTGCCTGACCTCAGCCGGCTTCACTGCTTTAAATGCTGTCTGTGTGGCCGCATCCCTATGCCTTTGCCTCCAGCTGGGACCTCGTTCTGAACTGCAGCTGCTGGCTTTTCTTGGAGGTTGTGGCAGACATTAGTACTGGCCTCCCTGTAGCCATTTTTCTTCCTTCCTTAGTAAAACAACTGCCAGCACCTTACTGCCTGGAATAAACTCCATCTTTCCTGGTCTTCTTTACAATTTGGGGCAACCCTGTGACTAAATGTTATCTAAGGGAATTTGATTGGAAGTGTCCCGTGAAATTCTGAGAAGTGTCCTTAGAGTATTCTTCCTCACTCCTTCTTCCTGCTAGATGGGATATGCATGTGATGGCTGGAGCTCAAGCAGCCATTTTGTACTAGGAAGTGGGAGTCAGTTGCCAAGGATGCCAAATGTTAGTCAGTGACCATGGGGCTGCCATACCAGCCCTGGACTATCTTCCTAAGGATTTGGTCTACATGCAAGAGATAAGTTCTATTTTATTTAAGATGCCGTTAGGGTTTTCCACCACGATCAGGCACAGAATCCTAACAGATACAGATAACCTAATCATTGCACATATAACATATCCAAAGTTGCACTTGTGACTTCGACTCCATCTGCCCCCCTGCTCCTCCCATCATCATCCTATCTCAGTAAACGCCAACTCCATCCTCTCACTGCTCAGGCCTTCTGAGTAATCCTTCCTCCTCTGGGTCTCATATGCCCCACCCAACCCTTCAGCCAATCCTGTTCGCCGGACTTTCAGAATAAATCCAGAATCAACCACTTCTCAGCACCCTTGCTGCCAGTGCCCTGGCCCCAGCCAGCACCATCACCTTGACCACCTTGACCAGTGCAACATCCTCCCCAGTGATCTCTCTCCTCCCCCCACCCCAATCCAGTCCTTCCTCAACACTGCTGCGGGAGAGATCCTGCTAAGTGTAAGGCAGAGCATGTCACTCCTCTGCTCAAAACCCTCCAGAGCTTCCCATCAGAGTCACAGAAAAAGCCAAGTCTTCCCTGCGGACTGCCAAGGCCTTGACCTTCCACCTCCCAGACCTCCTCCTGCCCCTGTCCTCACTCCACTCCAGCCACCCGGCTCCTCACTCTTCCCTGAACAGGTCAAGCTGGTCCTGCCTCAGGGCTTTGGCCCTTGAATCTCACCCTGCCTGGTGGTCCCTCCCCAGATGTTTGCATCCTCCATTCCCTTGGCCCAACCTTACTTCCCAAGCATATGCCCATGTGTGGGGTTATTTGGCTGTCGTCTCCCCCCACCCACCCAGAACATAAACTCCTCAAATGGTTCTTCTAGGGACAAGTAGAGCAGCAGCTACAACTAGAAGCTGGAGGAAGGCAGCAGGGGGCCCAGGGCTATGTCTGCGGGCTCTGCGAGAAGGGGAGGGGGGCACGCACCAGCTTCTCCTGGACTTGCTGCTTCTGGACCAGGCGGATCTGCTCCAGCTGCTCCTGGGTCATGCCCTTCCAGCGGTCGGGGACCACGCGGTGCGGCCCGAAGGAGCTGGCTGCCTGCTGCGGGTTCTCCGAGAGCAGGTCTCCGCGCAGCAGGTTGGAGATCTCAGCCAGGTTGTCTTCCTGTTCCTGTTTCTTCTCTTGAATTTTCCTTTCCAGTGACTCGGTGGCCTGCACAGAGGAAGACAATAAGGAAGATGCCTTGAGTGAGCCCGTGGGGATTGAGGCACAGGTGGGCACACCTCCCTGCAAGCCCTTGATGGAAGAGGAGTTTGCTAAAGTGCACGTGGGCCAGGCGGGGGCAGAAACCCCCTCGGCGTGGCTGCAGGGGGGCCCTCGGGCCCCGGATGCCTGGATGCCGGTGGGCCCGTAGTCTAGGCTGAGGGACTCCCCACCTCTTGGTTGGGTGTGTGAGAACCGCAGGTGTTTGCACTGATTTGCCAAAGCAGGGAGCTGTCTCCTGGGTTAGGCCGCCATCTCCCACTGTCTTGGCTTCACTCACCTCGGGGCAGGGCTCTGTGCCCCTCCCAGTGGCCGGTCACCCGGACAGAGCGATTCACAACAGTGGTGACTTTTTTTTTTTAAGATTTATTTATTTTAGAGAGCGCGCGCACGGGCATAAGCAGGAAGCGAGGGAGAGAGAATTTCAAGCAGACTCCCCGCTGAGCAGGGAGCCCCACGTGGAGCTTGATTCCAGGACCCTGAGGTCATGACCTGAGCCAAAACCGAAACCTGGACACTCGACGGATCGAGCTACCAGCCTCCCCAAGACTGAATTTTGGGAAGTGTTTCCCACTCACCCCAGCATGAGTTAGCCTACTCTGACCTGACATAGATCTGACCTCTACAGATGACAAGACTGAGACTTGGGTGGCTTTTCCCAGGTGGCAGACAGAAGTCTGGTCTTGTCCCCGCACAGCTGGGCTCCAGGCCCTTCCCGGGACGCTGACACCACAACACCCGTCTAACAAAGGCCCGGCCTCACCTCCTGGAGGGAAACTCCCCAGGGTGCTCTGGGCGTGTCCTCAGTCCCCAGTCGGAGCCTGGGACGTACCTGGCTCTTGTTGAATTCTTTCACGGCTGCGCAAACTGCCTTTCTGGTGGCACTTTCCAGATTCTGCAAATGCTTGGCTGTTTCATCAAACTGCAGCCTTGTCTTCAAGCAGAGATCCTCTGCAAAGGAAGCAAAACGCCGCCAAACCTTGATGCGCAGCCCAGCTCCTGCCCAGGAGTGCAGAGTCTCTCTTCTTCTCCTGCGCTTATGCACAGAGCAGGGGATTCAGGTAAAGCTCTTGGGTGCAGGCACGGGGTGTTAGCGTTCCTACTGGGGATCCCTGATGTCGCAACGGGCAAGAGAGCTCTGCCAGGGCACCCAAGGGGGCTCCCCAGAGGAGGGGTGTCGGAGGAGGGGGAGAGAGCCATGCGATCACGGTAGGACTAAAGAGGTAGTGTCAGGCAGGAGCAGGCTGCCATCCCCGTCCAGACCCTTTCTAGCTCTGTGAACCTGAACTATGACCCCGCTTCTCTGAGCTTCCAGCCCTCTTCGGGGAGGCGGGACAACTACACTGCATGCTGGTTACATCTAAGAAGTCGCTGATCACAAGTTCCTTCACATGGTGTTGGTGGCCCGTGGTGTCCTCATTATCTCCAAAAACAAAGACGAAACTCTGGTGGTGAGTTAGTGGCCTCTGCTCCCCTGGAGCTTCGGCCGCCCCACGTGCTGGGTTTATGTGCTCTGTTGGCCCAGGAGGCACACACGGACTGTGCGCTTTGCCGGGCATGTAGTGCACAGTGGTGGGTGAGACGTCCAAGGGCTCTTCCTGCCTTCTTGGAACTTACTGTCAGGAGACGAGCAAGGTCATAAACAAGTGAACCCCGAAATATACCCATGAAAGCTCATTGCATTAGTGCAAAGGAGGGAAAGGGTGGAGAGCAAGTGCAAAGGGTCTGATGGGATTTGCCAGGATCCAGAAGGGAAAGGAAGCCAAGTGGCCCGAATGGAGCGAGTGGGGTAGGGGCCATAAGGGGACACGGGGTGGGGTTGGGGGGATGCCGAGCAGGAGCCCAGCAGGCAGGGCCCTGTAGGCTACAGAGGATTTTGCATTTTGTTCCATATGCAATGGGAAGCCACCCGACGGTTTTAAGCTGGGATGGAGGGAGTGGCGGCGAGTAGCACTCTGACTACTATGTCGAGAATGAAAGAAAATGAAGGACACTTAGAAAGCCCTTGGCGTGGTCCCTCCAGGTGAAAAAAGGCAGTGGCGTGGGTCACCGTGGTGACGGCAGGGATGGGAGAAATGGACAATTCCAGATACACACACGGGGTAGAAGCTGAGGGCGGCCTGGAGACAGGGGTGCTTCAAGGAGGACTCCCAGGTTTGTGGCTTGACTAGGACAGAGTGTCGTTCACTGAGGGGAGGAGAGTGGAGGAGGAACAGAGCCAGAGAGAAATTAGGGTTACTTTCCAGAATGTTCTGAGGTGCCTGGGGCGATGTCCAGGGGTCAGTTCAAGGAGCAAGAGCAAGGCTGAGACAAAAGCTCTCAGTCAGAGATGGAAAAGTGGGGCACCTGAGAAGTGGGTAAGATTTTTTTTAAAGGGCTCTAAATGCATGTCTCAATAGGTATCTATGTGCCAAGAACCAGAGAGAGAGCAGTGGATTAAACAGACAAAGTCTCCTGCCTTCGCTGAGTTGGGGATAGGATCCTGGGGAGGGACGACAAAGACGTAACCGTCTAGTATGTCAGTAGTGAGTGCTGTGGGGACGTGGATACAAGAGGGCGGCGATGGGGGCAGGTAGACGGTTGACATTTAAAGCCGTGGTCAGGGAGACTTCTCTGATAAGATGACATTTCGGCAAAGACCTGGAGGAGGATACGGGGCAGAATATGCAGGTATATAGGGAAATGTTTCCAGGCGGACGAAACAGTTGGTACAAAGGCCTTGAGGCAGAAATGAACCTGACACCCTTAACAGTCTAAGCGAGGTAGCCAGCGCGGCAAGAGCGGGGATGAGTGAAAGGCAGTGTGTTGGGGGTTCAGTCCAGACTGGGAAAACTTTATTGGTCCTTAAAACGAATCTGGCTTTTATTCTGAGTGAAATTAGAAGCTATTGGAAGGTTTTGAGCCAAAGATCTAGCTTAATTTTTAGCAGGACCATTCTGTTCGCTGGATTGAGGAGAGATTGCAGAGGGACAAGGGCAGAAGCAGGGAGACCTCTTCGAGGCTGCCGATGTTGACAGCTTGGTCCAGAATGGTCATCCCGGGGGTGGAGGGGGGTAGTTGCCGTATGAGATGATTTGCTGCTGGGGTGGGTGTGACATTTGAGAGAAAGGAAGGAATCAAGATGCCTTGGGGTTGGGGCCTGACCAGCTCGAACCGTGAAGTTCCCACGACAGAGGTGGACGGTCAGCTTTGGGGGGCAGGTGAGCGTGTCTTGTACTGACATCGATAAGGTTATCAGACACCCGAGAGCAGACAGCTGCTGGGAGGTGCCTGGATGTATGTGTCTGGATTCCGGGAAGAGTCCAGGCTAGAGATGTAAATTTGGGGAATGGTGGCCTATGGTGGGATTTAAACCCATGAGACGAGCTACGATCACCAAGGGGATGAGTGTGGTTGGGAGAGGAGAGGTGCAGAGAGTTCCGGTGAGCAACGGCATCGGAGGTTTGGAAGGAGAGAAGAAACCAGCGAAGGCCTGGGGAGGAGCGTGGGGCAGAGGGTGTGTCCTGGAAGCCAGTGGGAAGGGAGTGTTCCCAGGAGAAGGAAGCGATCCAGGATGGCACTGGCTGCGGGCTGCGGATGAAGGAGATGAAGGAGAGGTCTGAAAACCCAGCGTGGGTGGGGCAGCACGGAGGTCCCAGTGACCATTCGGGACAGGCCAGGCAGGTTCGCGATAGGGCGAGGGCAGAGTGGGGTGGCGGTGGGCCATCCCGGGAGATGCCGCTCCTGGAGAGCAGAGTGGGATGAGAAGGGAGTGCAGCTGGGAGGAGGGCGAGCTGCCCAGGAAGCCTAAGCCTGCAGGGAAACCACCAGCCAGGCAAGGCAGGGGCCTCGCTCCCCGTCACAGCTCCTGTTCGGTCTTCACCAAAGCACTTCTTTGTCCTGTCCCCTCGCCGGCACATGCACGAGAGCAGTGACACTCTCCTCTGGGTTACCGCCTCTTCCCGGCACAAGAAGCCGCCAGAGATTGGAAGCTGCTGGGAGCCACGCGCAGAGACTCTGGTAGAGACCACAGAGTGCTGGCAGGATGTCCTGGACTTAGAGCGCCCTCCAGGAGAGAGGCTGTTTCTGGCCTTGGAGGCTCTTCCAGAGAGGATCTCTGGGCCTAGAAAGTCCTGGGGAGGGCATGCGACGACGGCGCCCTTGGCTGCAACCCTCAGACACTGCTCAACCCTCAGACACTGCAGGGGCATCTAGCGCAGCTCTTATTAGCTCCAGCTGCGTCGGTGTCTTCCCAGCAGACTATAAGCACATAGAGGGTAGGGCGCATGGCACTCCGAGTTACTGGGCACCCCAGCACCCAGCTGACTTTCCTACATGACTGACATATGACCGAAGACATCTAAGTCCTGGAATGCCAGCTGACACTGGTCAACACAGCACACTGGTAGGACTTAAGAGACAAAACGAAGCTGGGAAAAGACCAGGGGGCTGGGAGGAAAGTTTTGAGAGCCTTTGGTCCTCCTTGTTACATTACCTGCACTTCTGTGCTGGGCGCGGGCATTCTCCCACTCCCTCTGCTGCTGCAAGGACCATTCTCGGTTTTGTTCCTCCTGGAATTTCTTCCTCTCGCAGAAGTTTAAATCCTCTCCCATGAATTTCTGCATTCCTGATATCGTATTCCGAATATCATTATCTGACTGCCTCGCTGGAAGATCTTTCCTAAGGGCTAGGGGGTCTGAGAGGTCAAATTCACGGCGCATTTCTGGCCTCTGGAAGCGCTGCTGGAACTCATTGATGGCTTTACAGAAGCTTTTCTTATCCCTCCTTTCCCGGCCTTCTAATATGCATGTGATTTTGTCATTGTGCCTCATTTCAGCAGCTAGAAGAAATAGAACATATCCATAAAATTAAGGTTTGGAGAAAAAAAAATTTGAATCTGCTTTAAAAAATAATTTTTGGTGATTCTAAAAGTAATATAAGCCTCTGAAAAGGTAACACAAGAATCAAAGAATTAGTATTCTGAATATATAAAGAATACCTACGAATCAGTTTAAAAAACCAAACAGGGACGCCTGGGTGGCACAGTTGTTTAAGCAACCGACTCTTGATTTGGGCTCAGGTCATGACTGATCACATCACGAGTTAGGATCTGCTCTCCATGAGAACCCTGTTTAAGATTCCCTCCCTCCCTTTGCCCCTCCCCCTCCACGCCTGCACACACACACACACACACACACACACACACACACACACTCTCTCTCTCAAAACAAACGAACAAAAACACCAAAAAATCAAAGCAAAAAGTGGGCCAAGAATAGGACCAGGCAAATCATTATAAAGAAACCCAAATGATCGCTATGCTTCTGAAAAGATGGCTGGCCTTATAAGACGGGAACCATCTGATAAATTGGCAAAATATTTAAAATGCGAATAATAGCATATACTAGTAAGGACATTAGTAAGGATAGTAAGGAGACAAGATTTCTCATTCACTGCTTGGGAGAGTGCAACTTGGTACACTTCTAACTTTGGAAAGCAATTTGTCAATATCTCATAAAACTGAAAACACGTACACCCAATGACAGTTCCACTCCTGCGTATCTCTTGCCTATGTGTACTAGGGACACAATGCATGCATGGTCATTGCAGCATTGTTTGGAAAAAGTCTAAATCAGCCATCGGTAAGGGAATGAATAAAGAAACCGTGGCTAATTCATACAACAAAAGACCAAAGATAATTAAAATGAACATTCTACATGCAGATCACTGATTAATTTTTTTTTTAATTTTTTAAAGATTTTATGTATTTTTCAGAGAGAGAAGGAGAGAGAGTGAGCACAAGCAGGGGGAGCAGCAGGCAGAGGGAGAAGCAGGCTGCCCATAGAGCAAGGAGCCCAACTCAGGGCTTGATCCCAGAACCTGGGGGTCATGACCTGAGCTAAAGGCAGATGCTTAACCGACAGAGTCACCCAGGTGTCCCTATTTTTATTATTTTTTTAAGATCGTATTTATTTGAGAGAGGGAGAGACAGACTATGCAAGTGAGGGGGAGGGGAAGAGGGAGAGGAAGAGAAGATACACTGCGGAGTGAGGAGCCTGACGACAGGGGCTGATCTCAGGAACCTGAGATCTTGACCTGAGCCAAAATCAAGGGTCGGTCACTGAACTGACTGAAACACCCAGGCACCCCATGATTGATTAATTTTAAAAATATGTTGAATAAAAAAAAAATTCCAAAGGATCCATTCAATGTATTTGTGTAAGATTTAGGTGAAATTTTAAAACACCCACAAAAAATTTTATGTCATCATGAATATGTACATAAATAGTACAATATTATAAGAAACATGCATGGAAATGATGTGCCTGTCTGAGGAGGGAGGAAGAGGGAAGATGAGGTGGGGGAGAGCTCTATCTATCTATCTACCTATAGCTATACCTACACATATGTAGGGCTTATATATATTTATGTATACATTTAAACATTTATACATTTTTATATATATTATAGCATTTATTTATCTATAGCTATACATACACATACATACATATATAGCATTTAATTCTCAAAAAGAATTCTTTTTTTTTTTTAAGATTTTATTTATTTGACAGAGAGAGACCACAAGTAGGCAGAGAGGCAGGTGGAGAGAGAGGGGGAAGCAGGCTCCCCACCAAGCAGAGAGCCCGATGTGGGGCTCGATCCCAGGACCCTGAGATCATGACCCGAGCTGAAGGAGAGGCTTAACCCACTGAGCCACCCAGGCGCCCTCGAAAAGAATTCTTAAAAATAAGCCAGTTGGGCAAAATATTAACATCTAATCTGGTAGGGGGTATGTATGTGCCTGTCCTATTGTTTTTGTAAGTTTGAATTATTTTTAAACTTAACACAAAAAAGGTGAACTGTTCAGAAACTAGAGAAGAAAATAAACTTCACTCCTATTCTATCACTCCAACATCACCACTGCTTACATTTTGGTCTATTTTCCTTCTGTCTTTTTCTAAGCTTATTCTTTTTTTTTTTTTTTAATTTTATTTATTTATTTGACAGAGAGATCATAAGTAGGCAGAGAGGCAGGCAGAGAGAGAGGAGGAAGCAGGCTCCCTGTTGAGCAGAGAGCCCGATGCGGGGCTCGATCCCAGGACCTGAGATCATGACCTGAGCCGAAGGCAGAGGCTTAACCCACTGAGCCACCCAGGTGCCCCTCTAAGCTTATTCTTAAAAATATATTCTAACATTTAGTTGATAGCCCATGGTATATACAATTTTGCATCCTGCTTTTTTCTATTTAAAAAATCCTTATGGGAGCGCCTGGGTGGCTCAGTCAGTTGAGTGTCTCTTGATTTGGGCTCAGGTCATGATCTCATGGTCATGAGATCGAGCCCCATGTTGGGCTAGATGTGTGCGGAGTCTGCCTGAGATTCTCTCCCTCTGCCCCTCCCCCTGCCCTTGTTCTTACTCTCTGTCAGATAAGTGAAGAAATATTTTTTTTTCTTCTCAAAGATTTTATTTATTTATTTGACAGAGATCACAAGCAGGCGGAGAGGCAGGCAGAGAGAGAGGAGGAAGCAGTTTCCCCGTGAAGCAGAGATCCCAATGCGGGGCTCGATCCCAGGACCCTGGGACCATGACTGGAGCCGAAGGCAGTGGCTTAACCCACTGAGCCACCCAGGCGCCCCTAAAAAAATATTTAAAAAAAAATAAAAAATCTTTATGGTACTTAAAAAAAAAAAAGCTGGCATTGTTGCACCTGATGTGGGAAATGAATTCTATTTGAAATTTTTATCTCTGCTAGCACGCTCTCATATCCAGCTCTGAGTACGTGCAGGGGTGTGAGCTAAGAGTGTGCGTGTGTGATTTAGTGCAAGCAGCTGTCCCCAGGAGGAGGTGTGGAACTTTTGTGCAGAGAATGATGTGTGTTTAGGGCTTTTCATATCCAGTTTTTAAAGAAAACCAAAAAAAATGTACATTTACCCTCAAAATATATTTCCTACACTCACATAGAATTCAATAGCTGTTTTCCTTTGGAGACAGAAAGAATCAGCACATTAATTGAGCACGGGCAACTGTGAAGTTTTGAGAGGAGGAGGAGCGTGAAAATGACAAGTTTTACGTATTTGAAGACGAGGACTGGATTCTAGAGGTACACGGCCCTAACCTGCTGGGGACGCTTCAGGAAATGCTCACCAAAAGTTTCATGTCTAGCTTTTTCAGTTGCTTCTTTTATCTTCTGGTCACGAACCTGAAGATCCCAGGCTTCTGCGTCTCCCTGGGAATGGAAAACGAGGGGAGACGAATTACAGCCAGATCATTTTAGTCCGACGATGACCGCCCTACTTACCTCTTAAAGCCTTGTTCCACTGGTAACTGGGAAGGTCTTTTCATACCTGGATGCCTTTGCTTATAGCTGGATCTTCAGCCTGTCCCCAGAGCTTCCTTCTCCCCTTGTCCTAGTTAATAGGTATCTTCAGAATACAGCTTAGGCAACACCTCCTCTGGGAAGTCCTCTCTGATTTCCTCTCCCAGCCCCAGTCTGTGCTCCCCTGACACCCGGTGCGCCCCTCCCTCACAGCACGGATGCCGCTGCCTGGTCATGTGACAATGCCTGCCTCTCCTCTCCCCCGCGGGCCGTGAACTCTGCAAGGCCAGGCAGGGATGGCCCTGTTCCCCGTTTCCTGGGACCAGCTTAGGCTCGCCACCAAGCAGGAAGGCCACCGGCATTTGTCCGATGGATGGACTGGCAGGCGCCCCCGACGACGTAGAAAATCTGGCTCAGAGAAAGGAGACCCGCGCGCTCTGGCCTCTGCGGAGCCGCCCCGGACGGCAAGCCCCTCCCTGCTGCAGGGCTCCGGGCGCCTCTCGGGCGGGTGAGAGCGAGCGGCATCGCGTCTGCGAAGGCCTTTCCCGCCCTCGGCGGCGGTCGGTACCACGAGCCAGTCTTCCCCAGCACCCGCGGCGCGGCTCGCGGCTGCGCCTGGACCAGCGGCTCCGGGGCGCGGGTTCGCCTCCGCCGTCCCGCCGCCCGCCTCCCTCGCCGCCTCCCCGCAGGCGCCGCCCCGGCCCGGGGACCTCACCCCGATGATCCTGCTCCTGGCGTCGAAGATCCGTTTCTGCCGGCACAGCTCGTTGTGCCTCCTCCTGCCCAGAGCCAAGGACTGCTCCAGGTCCCGGGGCTGCGCCAGCGCCATGACTGGAAGCGGCGAAGAGCCCCTAAGGGGCTTTTATTAAGGGGTGCAAGATGAGACAGGGACGCCAATAAAACCAGCTGGGGCCTAAGCGAGGCTGGTTCGGCGGCGAACCGCGCGGGCGTCCTCAGCTCTGCGTGCAGCTTTCCGCTACCTCGCCGCGCGCGGGCCGGTTTCCTCGGAGACGCAAACACCCCGGTTGCTTAGGAACGGCGCGGCGCGGCGCCCGCTGGGGTCGCGCCCTCCTCTCGCGAGACTCCGCGAAGCCCTTCCCGCGCTTTTCCTGCCCGCGGCGTGTGGGGGAGCCGCTTGAGGCGCGGAGGGCGCGGCCATGGGCCACCTGGAGGTGCTGCTCGTGGAGAACTTTAAGTCGTGGCGGGGCCGCCAGGTCATCGGCCCTTTCAGGAGGTTCACCTGCATCATCGGCCCCAACGGCTCCGGTAACTGGGACCCCGAACGCGTCTGCCCGCCCCGCCCGTCCAGGCCCCATTTTGCCCAAGGGGACGTGAGGGAGACCTCGCGTGTGGGACTCGGGCCGTTGCTGCCCACGGGCCTCCGCCGGCCTCACCCCTACACCCCCACCCGCCCTCCGCCGCCGGACCGAGACCCTCCCCCTCCTCGGGACCCTGACCTTGACCCTCTGTACTCGCTGCCCGGGCCACTCTCTCCTGGGCCACAGACCCCTACTCTCCCCGCCGCTTGGACCCAACCTCCTCTCTCCAGCCCCCAGCCCTCCGCAGCCCGTACCCCGGAACCCGACCCTCCCGCTCTAGCCCCGGCTCCAGCCTCTGCCGCCAGCTGCCCATCCCTCGTCCGTCGCCGCCCCCCGGCCCCGGTCCTCTACCGCCCGACCCTCGCCCTCGGCCACCCGGCCCTCCCTTGCCCGCAGGTGCCTGCCCTCACCCTCTGCCCAGCTCCCAGAAGCCCACCTTCGCCCACTGACCCTCGACCTCCACGTGCCCCCCCCCCCGCCCCCGGCCCTCACTCTCCAGCGCCTGGTGTGCCCCCCCCAGGTGCCTGCCCTCGCCCTCTGCCCTCAGCTGCCCGGCCCTTCGCCGCCAGGTGCCCACCCATGCCTTCTGCCCGACCCCCGGCCCTCTGGTATCCGGACCCTGGCCCTCGCCCTCCAACCCCTGTACTCAGCCCTCCCCCGCCAGGTGCCCGCCTTGCCCTCTGCGGCTGGGCCTCGAGCCTCCTCCACACCCAGCCCCAGGTCTGCCCAGGACCCTCCTCTCCTTTGCCCTGGCTCCCTGGGCTTTGCCGGTTTCTCCTCCCGCGCCGAGCCCTAGTGCCCTCTCGTCAGGGGCACGGGTGTCCTTGTAAAGCAGGCTCAGGATTCCGAACTCAGTGACATCGACCGCTTGTTTCCCTTGGCTGCTTGCGCGGCACCGGGCACGGCGCAAGCCGCAAAGAACACGATGGAGCAGGAGGTAGGAAGTGACCCTGCCCATCCTGAAGCCAGTCTGCGCGTCCCCAGTTGAGATAAGGCCCCAGTGAGGGTCAGCGCGGGGCGTTTCGGCTCACGGTGTGCAGGCGGCAGGGATCTCTGCTCCTTTGCAAGATCAGCCGGGCAGAGCCTTCCCCGCTGCCTCTTTGACGTGTCAGACACAGTGTTCGGTGTCTCAGGAGTCCCTCTTTGTAAAGGGATTTCGTCAGTCTTGGGCCTTTACAGACCTCCCTGTTTCTGCTCACCATCGGTTCTGAGTGTGGCATGCGCTGGGGCAGGTCTAGGTGACCTCTGGTCTCTGCGGCGATGCCCTCACCGGCTACTCCATTGCTTGACACACTCGTCTCCATCCCCTTCCTTTTCTCATCCAAAGATTGAGAGAGAGCTAAAGGAAATGATTGGTTTTAACGAGCCGGAACAACCGTTTGGAGTCAAGGAGACCTCGACATGGGAATATTTTAATAATGCCAGCTTTCGTGGAGCTTTTACCGAGCTCCTGGCACCCCTGTGTCAGTGCTCACAGGGACTCTTAGCCCACGTGACAGTGTAGGAAACTGAGCTTCAGAGGGCCCAGATGACTCTCCGCAGTCACCCAGGCCTGCACTTGAGTTCAGGCCAGGCCAGGCTCCCTACTGCGCTGCGGTGAGAGTCCACAGACGAAATGACCCCAGCAGGCGGAGCGCCTAAAATGAGAGTTACTGTGAGATTTTTCCTAACTCACATCTTTGTGGCTCTCTCAGGCCAGATTTCCTTGATTCTGTTATCAAAAAGACATTGAGAAGAAAAAGGTAAGAACACAGGAGTATATATAATAATCTCCACTCGTTTCTCAGGTTAGCAGGCCCCGCCGCCAGTAGATTTTCACCTCTGAACTGGTGGTTACGTGAAGGCTTTGCTCCGTTATATTTTGTTCTTCCGACGCTGTGATATTTTGAGTGAGTGAGTGAGTAAAGCCTTATGCTGCAGTCAGCCTAGATCATTTGCCCACTGCTGTTTAACATCCAGATAAAGTGGTGTTTTGAACTTTTTAAAACTGGCGCCAAACAGAAGTTTCAATCTTATTTCTTTTCTTAATTCAAGAATACATATCGTTATTAACAATATATCTTAAGGTTATCATGAAAATGCCTTTACAACTTCTTATCCCACACGCCCTGGAAGCTCGGTTCCCCTCCTGAGAGTCACTGGTAACCCAGAGACTTTGCCTTGAACCATATAAAGCCAGTCATGGATTACTTCAACATTACCTTTAATATCTCCCCACAACAAAAATTTCTGGTTTACTTGTTGCTGAATTTTGCGTGGGCTATTCACATTCTCCTGTACTTTGGCCAAAACTCAGTATAATGCTAATCCCAGGACCAATTTAATATATTCATTTGAATATTTGTCAATAAATCATCTTTTTAAAAATCTTACAGAATTACTGGCACATTTAAGTAGATTTTATTAAGCCAATTGATAATTTTCTGTTATACCCATTTTCTCTTAAACTTTAATTTAGCTAGTTGTGGTCATTCCTTTTGTAGTAATTTCCTATTGCTAGCACCTGTTAAAATTTGATATGTTCTCATTTGTTTTTAGTAAATCTAATGTTGGGGTTTTTTGTGGGTAGTGGAAAAATTTCATCTTTAATCCTAACCTTGATGTTTTTCCACTTAAATTTAACAAATTGTTTTTGTGTATATTTAGCATTAGAAGCAGAAGAAAGATAAATACAGTAAGACAGCTTCTGCTCCCGAGACATTGGGAGTATAAGAAAATGACACACTTGTTGAAATAGAAGGCCCGAGAACACTTTATAGAACTTTAAGCAAGGAAAATACTAGATCTGATATAGGGAAGTATGGACAGAAAGAGGTAAAGATAGGGAAAAGTACTCTAGAGGAATTAGCGTTTGAGCTTGCCCAAAGAACAAAGAGTTCTTTTCTAGGGATTTGTGAGTCTGCTGTGGGACAGTTATAGCCCAAATTGTCAAGAATGTAGTACACGTGTAGAGGAGCAATGGTGTGTAGCGTTGGAATCCTACTGGGTAAGTCCTGGCCAGAGCGATATATTTAGCTTTATGGAAAAAACAGTAGACTCTGGAGCAGGGACTTTCAAGCAGGGAAGTTCCACAAGTGTGCCTGAGTCGAAGGCTGTCCTCTCCGCTTGTGATTTATACCCAGCCCCCTCCTCGGTTCTTTGCTTCTGTGATTTTCTTTCTCTTTTGGACTGTATCTTCCTCCCTTATTGGATAATTTTCATTGGCAATAATGCATGCCATATTAACACTCTCATGACATAGAGGATAGATAGCTATATGAAAAGAAAATACAGTACGATGTTAATTGTAGAATTTAGTAGTAAATGTATGGAAGTTTACAGTGAAATTCTTTCAACTTTCTTGTGTGTTTGGAAGTTTTATAATGAAATGTTTGGGCAAAAGCCCTTGAACTTCACTGTCTCTTTAGGCTGTTGCACCATTTTATCAGTACAGGGAAACTCTCTAAACCATCCTCGGTGCTGTTGATTCAGTTTTCAGTCCCAAGCTCCACTGAAATGACACTTATCGAGGTCCCCGTTGACCTACACCTTGTAAGAGTCAGTCGCCAGTCTCCTTCCTCATCCTGTTTGGCTTATCAGTGTTGTTTCATTCATGTAAAAATAATGGCATGCCTACTAAGTCCCATGCACTGTTCTCATCAGTGAACAGATAAAAATCCCTTCCCATGTAGAACTTGAATTCAAGTGCAGAGAGATAGACAACAAAATATGAGAAGCGTATAGAATGTTAATGTCAAGTATTCGGTAGAAAAATAGAAACAGGAGGGGAATCAGAAATGCTGGGGTTGTTTTTAAAGAAGTTGGTCAAGGGAAGGTCTTGCTGTCTTGGTGGCATGGCAGGTTACATTTCCTCTCTCCCTTGAGCCTCTGCTCTTCTGACTTTGTATACCAAGTAGGCTTTCTCCTGTGTCACCGGCAAGCCCTCAGTTATTGGCGGCTTCTCCCCTAGGTTGCTTAAGCACTGGAGTCCTCCCACGCCCTGGAAATATGTCCTCTGTCTGTGTATACCTTATGTGCTTTGCCCAGGTCCATAGCTTCAAACACCATCCTTATGCTGCTGACTTTCAAAATTATATACCTAGGCTATAATATTCAGCTTTTTTTTTTTTTTTTTTTTTTTTTTTACTACTTATAGTAGACATGTGAAATACTATAATCAGGGATGCCTGGCTGACTCAGTCGAGTTCAAGCCCCACATTGAGCATAGAGATTACTTAAAAACAAAACCTTTAAAAAAATACTATAATGAGAAAGAGTAGCAAATTTCCTCTCCCCTACTTCCTCCGGACAAACTTGTTCCTTCTGAGGTCTTACCTTCTCAGTAAGGGGCACCATTTACTCACTCAGATCAGATACCCAGAATAATTCTTTATTCCTCCTTCTACACCCCACTTCCCTCATCTAATCTTCTATTAATCCTAATAACTCCACCTCTGAAATGCATCCTGAATCCAGTTGTTTCTTGCCACGTTTCACTGCTGTTACTCAGCCAGAGCTGCTAGAACTCTCATTTGGACTATTTCTGTAACTTCCTAACATGTCCCTCTGCTTTCTTTCTCGTCTCTCTGCAATTCATTCTCACAGCAGAGTGAGTGGTTAAAAAAAACAGGCTAAAAAAGCAAATCTATAAATCCGAGCACTGCCCAACTTAAAACTCTCCAATGGCTTTCCCCCACACGTAGAATAAAATCCAGTATTTCTGGGGTGCCTGGGTGGCTCAGTGGGTTAAGCCTCTGCCTTCGGCTCGGGTCATGATCTCAAGGGTGCTGGGATCGAGCCCCGCATCGGGCTCTCTGCTCAGCGGGGAGCCTGCTTGCCCCTCTCTCTCTGCCTACTTGTGTTATCTCTCTCTCTGTCAAATAAATAAATAAAATCTTTAAAAAAATAATAAAATCCAGTATTTCTTACCATGATCCACAAAGCCTTTATGATCTGGCTCCTGTGTATTTCTCTTCTGTAATATTCTCTTCCCCCATATGTACTGTGCTCCGGTCAGAAGTGGTTTTCTTTTCCCCCTTCCTTACATAGACCAATCTTATTTCCATTTCAGGGTCTTAGCATTTGCTATTCCTTGGACTTTAGAATGCTTTTCTCCCAGAGGTCCAAGTTCCATATGGCTACCACCTAAATGAATTCTCTTTCATCCTTGTAAGTTCTCCCTTTCACACCCAGAACATTACCAGTCTGGGCCAATTCTACCCCCTTAATAATCTTGTCCTTTTACCTCTTCCCACTTCTATCATTGTTTTAGGCTCTTATCATTTCTTCCTTGGATTAATGTAGTAATCCTTTAGCTGAGCTCCCAAACTTTAGTCTTACCCTATTTTAATCCATGTGCCACATTGTTACCTCAATAATCATCTGTTCCCATGAGAAAGAAGACCCATTTTATTTCTTGGTAGATGAAGAAAAGGCACTTGAAAAAATTCAATACCTAAAAGGTTGATAGACTCAAATGAAACATTTTGGGTTAGACTCCATCATAGGTGGTGATGTTGTGTACTTCACGTATTACATCACAGTACCTATTTGTTTTACCACCAGTGCTAAAACTGACCCCCGGATTAGGGTAGTGACAGTGATTACTCTATTGTACAATTAGTTTTTCCCTTCTAACTAGTTAGTGTTCTAGTGTTACTGGTGTTAATTTGACATTAGAAACATATCCCGTATCCACCAATTACCCCATTTTTTTTTAATTTTAAGTTTTTAATTATAATTCCAGTATAGTTAACACAGCATTATATTAGTTTCATGTCTACAGTATATCGATTCTATTAGGGTCTGTAATCAAAGGAGCGAGACTGATACAAAGCGAAGGTCAAGGAAATCTTTATTTCCCGCCAAGCATCGAGAATCAAACTGACCTGTCAGGGCCGTCTCTTGCAAAGAGGCGGCCCCTCCCAGCCGCACAGACTAACTTCTATAGAGGTAGTTTAGCCGGGCTATACACAGGTGGCCAGTAAGTTTGCAATATACAGAGAAAACTGCCCAGCCATGTTAGGTCACACACTGGCGGCCAATTGAATTACAATTCACCCTAGTAGATATATGCATGCCCTACTGATTGGATGTCTCTACCTGGCCTGACCCGCCCTTGTATCTGGACTTTGCAAGTAAGTTCCTCTGGGAGGGGCAGGGTCAATCTAAGTTTACTGCATAAACAACAAAATGGCTCCCTCTGATTAAGTAGGCCCTTAACGATTCAACAGTTCTATACATTACTCAGTGTTCATCGTGTTACGCGTACTCTTTAATCCCCATCACCTATTTCCTCCTTCCCCTCCACCCACCATCTTCCCTCTGGTAACCATTAGTTTGTTCTCTATACTTAAGAATCTGTTTCTTTTTCTTTTTCACTTTTTGAACTGTTTCTTGGTTTGCCTCCTTTCCCCCTTTGTTTTGTTTCTTAAATTCCACATGAGTGAAATCATGGTATTTGTCTTTCTCTGATTGACTGATTTTGCTTAGCATTATACTCTCTAGTTCCACCCATGTTGTTGCAAATGGCAGGATTGCATTCTTTTTTTATGACTAATACCCCACTGTATATACATAGCCCATCTTTTTTATCAGTTCATCGGTTCATGGACACTTGGGCTGCTTCCATATCTTGGCTATTATAAATAACGTTACTATAAACATTGGGGTGCCTGTATCCTTTTGAGTTAGTGTTTTTGTATTATTTGGGTGAATACCCAGTAGTCTGATTACTGGATCACAGGATAGTTCTATTTTTAACTTTTTGAGGAAGCTCCATACTGTTTTCCACAGTGGCTGTACCAGTTTGCATTCCCACCAACAGTGCTCAAGGGTTCCTTTTTCTCCACATCCTCACTAACACTATTATTTCTTGTGTTTTTGATCTCAGCCATTGGGGCATGTGTGGGGTGACAGCTCATCATAGTTTGATGTGCATTTCCCCAGTGGTGAGTGATGTGGAGCATCTTTTCATGTGTCTGTTGGCCATCTGTGTGTCTTCTTTGGAGAAATATCTGTTCATGTTGACTGCCCATTTCTTAGTTGGATTATTTGTTTTTGGGATATTGAATTGTATAACTTCATTATGTATTTTAGATACTAATCCTTTATTGCATATGTCATTTACAAATATCTTCTATTTGGCAAATTTTCTTTTAGTTTTGTTGATTATTTTCTTTGGAGTACAGAAACTTTTTATTTTGATGTTGTCCCAATGGTTTATTTTTGCTCTCATTTCCCTTGCTTCAGGGAACCTATCTAGTAAAATATTGTTGCAGCCAATGTCGAAATTACTGGATTTGCCACCCAAATGTTTTTAATGCCATTTAATAATCCTGACTGAATTGGCATTTTATTAAGGTTTGCAAAATTGAGTTTATAATATGTCATGCTTTTTCTACATTCACTGAGTGGTAGTCTCCTGTTTTAAGAAAAGTTTTTTTTCATTGACTGGGATTATTAGAAACCTAAAATACAGTTCACATTGGAAAAACATAATACATGCTTGTCTTATTTTTTTTAAGATTTTATTTATTTATTTGAGAGAGAGCAAGCAAAAGAGGGCAGCTGTCAGGGGGAGGGGCACAGGGAGCCTAACACGGGGCTCCATCACAGGACCCGAGCTGAAGGCAGTTGCCTAATCAACTGAGCCATGCAGGCATCCCAAATTCGTGTCCTTTTTAATTAGTATTTTCATAAATGAAATTCGCAATGAATTTCATAAATGAAAGTTAATAGTATAAATGATGAAAATGAGTTTATCTCTTTTTTTGTTACAATTGTTATGGACCCATAGATTTTCATTGATATAGTGTGTTTTAATCCACCAAAACCATTACTTGTTTTTTAAGATTTTATTTATTTATTTGAGGGAAAGAGAGAGAGAGAGCATAAGTAGGCTAGAGGGGCAGAGGGAGAAAGAGAAGCAGACTCCCCACTGAGCAGAGAGCCCTACACAGTGCTTGATACCAGGATCCCGGGATCATGACCTGAGCTGAAGGCAGACGCCCAACTGACTGAGCCACCCAGGTACCCCATAAACCATTATTGTTTTTGATGCTCACCCTGTTATATCTTTAGTCAGTAGGAACCTTTTCAAGCTTCCTCCTGTGTCCTTCGGTCATGACCTCATTAATATTTGAAATCTTCCTTACTTTCTGACATAAGATGCTCCAGTTCCCAGGCTATTCTTCAATTTTCTCAGCCTCAGCCTTGGAAATAGCCAGTTGCTCCAATTATTTCTGGTTTCTTTTTGAAGGAGAGTTACTAAAGACCACGATCTGAGAACAAGAGATACTCAGTGCATTTGATCAGTGCGTTTGGGTAATAGTGGGTCTAGGCCATTTCAGTGGCTGGAGCTAGGAAATACATGAAGCACTTGTTCAGATTTGTTTTTTTGTTGATAGAAGCTTTATTGAGATATAATTTACATACTATTAAGTTCATCCTCTTTAAGTGAACAATTCAGTGATGTTCACAGTATTCACAGGGTTGTATGACTGTCATCGCTAATTCCAAAACATTTTCATCACCCCAAAAAGAAACCTTTTACCCATTAGCATCCCTCTCCATTATGTCCTTTCTATCCAGCCCCTGGAAACCACTAATCCACTTTCTGTCTCTATGGATTTTCCTATTCTGGACACTTTACGTAAATGGAACCATGTAATATGGGGCCTTTTGTGTCTGGCTTCTTTCACTTAACCTAAGAGGTTCCTCTGTGTTATAGTGTGTATTAGTCCTTAATTCCTATTTATTGCTGAATAATATTTCATTGCAAGGTACACCACATCGTATTTATTCACTGGTTGAAGGACTTTTGGGTTGTTGCCATTTTGTGGTTGTTTTGAGTAATGCTGCTCTCAACATTTGTGTACAAGTCTTTGTGTTGACATGTTTTCATATCTCTTGGATGTATACCTACGAGTGAAGTTGCTGAGTCATATGGTAACTGTGTCTAACATTCGAGAAACTGCCAGACTGTTTTATGAAGGAAGCGCTCTATTTTGACATTTCTGTTGGCAATGAATGTTCAGATTTCTCCACATCTTCAACACTTGTTATTGTCTTCTCTCTTTTAGACATCCTAGTTAATGTGAATTTTATCTCATTGCGGTTTCGATACGCCTTTCCCTAGAGACTATTATGTTTGAGCATCTTTCCATGTTACAGTAATTTTTAAAAATCATATTCATGGAGCGCCTGGGTGGCATAGTCTGTTAAGCCACCAACTCTTGGTTTCTTGCCCAGGTCATGAACTCAGCATCGTGTGATCAAGCCCCCAGTCGGGCTATGTACTCAATGTGGAGTCAGCTTGAGATCCCCTCTCCCTCTCCTCTCCTACTTGTACTCTCTCTAAAGTAAATAAATAAATCCTAATAAAATAAATAATAAAAATTGAATTCATGTTGATATTTTCCATTCAGTATTTTTTTAAGATTTATTTATTTTCTTACTTATTTGAGAGAGCAGGGGAAGGGGCAGAGGGCGAGGGAAGGAGAGTCTCAAGCAGACTCCCCACTGAGCATAGAGACCCATGCAGGGCTTGATCTCACAATCTCGAGAGCTTGACCTGAGCCAAAATCAAGAGTTGGTCCCTTAACCAACTGAACCAGGCACCCCTGCATTCAGTTTCAATATAACTGTGTTTTCACTGTTTCCTGATTCTTGTCATTGCATATATCTTTTATTACCCTGAAAATATTAGTTCCTAACATCACTCATATAATTATGTATTTGCTTTAATGTACAATATAAAGAAAACAATCTCAAAATTATCAGTATCAGTAAGATTTCAAACAATGAAGAAAATAAAGGAAATTTAGAATTCTTTTGTACTTCTTTTTGGTCCTTAAAACACATCCCATGAAGAATGTACATTCAGAATTTTGTAATCTGAAGTCCCTTGAAATAAAATATTTCTGAATATGACTATATTTAATATTCAGTCAAGTTTACTTGTTTCTGATTGTTGTCATTTATAGAATTTTAAAATTTTAGGTTTTTTAAAAAATGGGTAATAAATATATGTATTTCAAAGGTCAAAACTATAGAAGAGATACATTGAGAAATCTTGCTTCTGCCCTTTACCCTGTATTAGGCAGGGTCCCAACAGGAGACAGGTGGCACATTCAAATGAGGATAATTTATTGAAGGTTTATTTACAAAGGGACTGATTACAAAGGTGTGGGAGGCTATAAAGGAATTCCAAGGACTAGAGGAATTACAGGGTTAGCACAATGGATCTGTTGCCACCCAAGGCAGAGAGAAGGAAATTTAAGTGCTGGAACCTGTCAAAGGACACAGCTAGTTGGAAGCCACTTCACAGAGAGAGAAGTAGGGGAATAAATTCTCTGACCCCATTTTTTTCCTTCCCTCCTGCCAGAGCTCCCCATTGACCAAATCCTGCTAGAAGCCAAAAGGCATGAGAGCCTGTTGATACAGGGCAAAAAGCAGAGTGGAAAATGGACCAGGAGAGGCTAAGATGTGTCCAACTCAGTTTCTGTGTCCTCCTCTCCACTTTGTATAAATGACAATTTCTTGATTATCTTTCAGTATCCCTTTTTGCAAATGCAAGTAAATAGATTTGTATTGCTATTTCTAACCCCTTAGTTCTTTTTATGCCAAAGTTTGTATTTAGTCTTTTTCTGTATATGCTGTTATAAACTTTTTTTTTTCATTGACTACATCCTTTTCTCTTTCTGCTGTGTAATTCTCCTTGTGTGGCTGTTACACGGTTATTTCAGGTATTCCTTTAATTTCTAGACACTTGAGTTATTTCTGATCTTTTTCTTTTAGAAAAAATCTATAATGAATTGCATAGCTGTGTATTTTCCATTGTATAGTTGTACCCATGTATGAGGGAGATAGATTTCTAGAAGTGGAATTGCTGGCTCAAAAGATGAATGGGTTTAGAAAAGGGTTAGTATCCAAAATATATCAACAAGTTATACAGCTCAACACCCAAAAAACAATAATCTAGCTAAAAAATGGGCAGACAACATGAACAGATATTTCTCCAAAGAAGACACACAGATGGCCAACAGACACATGAAAAGATGCTCCACGTCACTCATTGGGGAAAGGCACATCAAACTGTGATGAGCTGTCACCCCACACATGCCCCAATGGCTGAGATCAAAAACACAAGAGATAACTGTTGGTGAGGATGTGGAGAAAAAGGAAAACTTGAGCACTGTTGGTGGGAATGCAAACTGGTACAGCCACTGTGGAAAACAGTATGGAGGTTCCTCGAAACGTTAAAAATAGAGGGGCGCCTGAGTGGCTCAGTGGGTTAAAGCCTCTGCCTTCGGCTCAGGTCATGATCCCAGGGTCCTGGGATGGAGCCCCGGGTTGGGCGCTCTGCTGAGTGGGGAGTCTGCTCCCCCCTCCCCGTCTCTGCCTGCCTCTCAGCCTGCTTCTCTGCCTACTTGTGATCTCTGTCAAATTAAAAAAAAAAAAAAATCTTAAAAAAAAAAAGTTAAAAATAGAACTGCCTGTGATCCAGTAATCAGACTACTGTGTATTTACCCAAAGAATGCGAAAACACTAATTCAAAAGGATACAGGCGCTCCCTCTGTCTTCCCCCACATTCCCTCCCTCACTGTGCATGCTCTCTCTCTAAAATAAATAAATATAAATTAAAAAAAAAAGTAGGCTCAGGCTGCTGTACCACCAACTCCTACCAATCATAAGTATTTTAGCTAATGTAATACTTTAGCTAAGTATTTATGGGAATATCTTGTATATAGTTAGCCATTTTTAAAAGTATGTGATCGTTAATAGTCATAAAATGGAATAACTAAAATTCAGAGATGAGGGGAGCCTGGGTGGCTCAGTGGATTAAGCCTCTGCCTTCGGCTCAGGTCATGATCTCAGGGTCTTGGCATCGAGCCCCGCATCGGGCGCTGCTCAGCGGGGAGCCTGCTTCCCTTCCTCTCTCTCTCTGCCTGCCTCTTTGCCTACTTGTAATCTCTCTCTTTCTCTCTGTCAAATTTTTAAAAATCTTTAAAATTCAGAGATGATTTCCATGTATAGTATTTGATAATGGAAGAAGTTGAGGTTTAGATCCCCTTATTTAGATCCTTAAATTTAGGCCACTTAATGCTCTACCATAGCTGCATAGAAGAAACCAGTGATCGACATAAAATTGTTCAGTCACATCCTAAATATAGACGATACAGTATTACTGAGATGTGTATTAGCTCTATTTGTTTTCCAAGGGTGGCCTGGTTTATTTGACTCTGGGCAAAGTTTTTTATTAATAAGAAGGAAAAACTTTTTCCTCTCTCTTTTCTTTCCCAGGAAAATCTAATGTAATGGATGCACTTAGTTTTGTAATGGGAGAGAAAACAGCTAATTTAAGAGTGAAAAATATTCAAGAACTCATTCACGGAGCGCATATCGGAAGACCTGTCTCCTCTTCTGCAAGTGTGAAAATTGTGTATGTGGAGGAAAGTGGAAAAGAGAAAACATTTACAAGGATTATCCGAGGTACTTTTTTGGTAGATAATTGCTTATGAGTCATTTGAAAAAGTTAAGTCAGATCATCTGTTTTTTTCTCTTTTTTTGAAGGGTTTGATTTGTTATTCCACTGGCCTAGTAAACTAGAGATTTGGGGGGGGTTCTTCCTCTTAGATGGCAAATCTCAGAAGCAAGTAATAGAACCTGTTTGATTCTTCACTAAGAGTCTTCTTTAGATGGATTTGTTCACGTTTTCCTGTCATCAAATAGCATTTTTCTACCTGATTATTAGGTTAAAATGAAGGAGGATCTCTACATATGTGGTTTATGGTTTTCTTTGTGATAAACTGATTATTATGTATATTTTTGGTTTGTATTGGAAGTTTTTCTATCACCAAATAGCAACCCAAGTGAAATATTTGAATTTGTATTTTTGTCACTTATTCAGGAAACAGGGATTTCATAAATAAACCCTTGTTTCCTGAGTAAGCAAGACTGAGAGTTGCTTATGTGTATCTTTTCTATATGCTAAGAGTTTACAAAGTCTCCGTAAAATAGGCATGTTTGGTTTTGGTCTTTTTGCTTTTGGTATTTTCTTCTTGTGCACTAGGACATGTCTTAATGTTCTGGTGTATAAATGCTGTCTTACTTCAGCCACTGATATTTGTGGAAATACTTAGAGCTTCGTGTGTAACTTAAGTATTTCACCACATTACCACATAGATATCTTTATCAGTGAGTTTTCTCACTTCCTTTGGGTTTTTATTCAAAAGTCTCTGTTGCAGCAAAGATTACCTAGCCCACTCTATTTATCTAAAAAATCATCATAAATTTATATTTTCCCATCTTTATTGAGGTGTAATTGACAGGTAAAAATTGCATATATCTATCTAGGGTCTCCTGCTGGCCCAGTCAGAAGAGTATGTGACTCTTTTTTTTTTTTTTTTAAGATTTTATTTATTTATTTGACTGACAGCGATCACAAGTAGGCAGAGAGGCAGGCAGAGAGAGAGAGAGGAAGGGAAGCAGGCTCCCCGCTGAGCAGAGATCCCGATGCAGGGCTTGATCCCAGGACCCTGAGATCATGACCTGAGCCGAAGGCAGAGGCTTTAAGCCACTGAGCCACCCAGGCGCCCCTATAATACAGTATTGTTAGCTGTAGTCACATTGCTATACATTAGATCTCCAGAACTTACTATCTTGCATAACTGAAACTTAGTAACCCTTGACCAACCTCTCCCCATCCCCCCCTCCCCCCGCCGGTCTCTAGCATCCACCATTCTATCTCTGTTTCTGTGAGTTTAACTGTTTTAGATTCTGCATGTACGTGAGATCATGCCATATTTCTGGACTCTCTGTTCTGTTCCAGTGGTCTCCATGACTGTTTTTATGGCAGTGCCATACTGTTTTGATTACAGTGGCCTTGTAACAAATAGCTTATAAAGAATAAAAATTTATTTCTCACTGTTCTGGAGGCAGGAAGTCCAAGATCAGGTTGCCAGTATGGTCCAATGAAGGGCTGTCTTCTGGGTTGCAGACATCTCATTATGCTCTCACATTGGTAGAAGGAACTAGGGAGCTCTGTGGGATCTCTTAATCCTGTCCCGGAGGGCACCACAGTCACAACTTAATCACCTCCCAAAGGCCCCACCTCCTAATACCATCACGTTTGGGAGTTAAAATTTCTACATATGAATTTAGAGGGGGCACAGACATGCAGACTATAACATCCTATTCAAAACCGTAATGCCTGTTTCCCATACACAGAGACTCCCATATCCCCTTCCCAGCTCTCTTCCTCCTTAGCACTTAACATTTTCTCATGTGGTAACTGTTGTACTTACACAGCTCATTTTTGTGTGTGTCCGCATTGGAAGGTTTAAACTCCTTGAGATCCAGACTTTCATTCATTTTGTCCACTGCTGTAGAATACTCCTTGGCATATAGTGGTCATTCAATATTTGTTGACTGATTAAATGTATTTATTAATAACATGTATGTTATTGTATAACTGACCATTTCAATAAGAGAAGTAATTTTACTAAACCTTGAATGGTTGTTACATGTCTGGTATCTATACTTCCAATACTAGCTTTTTTCTTTTATTTTAGGGGGATGCTCAGAATTCCAGTTTGATGATAATCCAGTGAGTCGTTCTGTGTACATAGCTGAGTTGGAAAAGATAGGCATAATAGTCAAAGCACGGAACTGTCTAGTGTTTCAGGTAAGGAGCTGTACTGGTTTGTTTTGTTCATGATTTTGAAAATACAGCCATATATTTTATATGTTGATGTGCTTTACTGTTTTTAAAAGGGAACTGTAGAGTCGATTTCAATGAAAAAACCCAAAGAAAGAACCCAGTTTTTTGAGGAAATCAGCACTTCAGGAGAGCTTGTAGGGGAATATGAGGAAAAGAAAAGAAAGTTACAAAAAGCTGAAGAGGATGCACAGTTTAATTTTAATAAGAAGAAAAATGTAGCTGCCGAACGCAAACACGCAAAGTTGGAGAAAGAAGAGGTAAGGCTGTGATGGTGGAACCAGTAAGTGTCGGCCGCAAAGACTTCCTGTTAGCACTGCTAGGTATTGGCTTGCGGTTACTAACAAGATATTAAAAATAATGTAAGATGAAGAAAGTTCACTATTCATTAAAAATAAACTTTTTGATGTAGTTTCTACTGGGTTTTTTTTTGTTTTTCCTTAATAGGCAGTACAACCTTAACCATAAAAATGTCTGATTTTACTGACTAAAAATAAGCTTGGGGGGCTTATATGTTATATGACAGAAGCTTTCAACGTTTGGATCTGGTCCCCTTGCACTCTTACAACTGTGTAAGGCCCCCAAGAGTTTGTGTTAATATGGGTTATATCTGCCAATATTTATTATATTTGCAACTGAAACTGAGAAATTTTAAAAATATATTTTAACAAACTGAGGGTTTTGGAGGGGAGGGTTAGGTGAGCCTGGGTAATAAGGAGGGCACGTATTGCATGGAGCACTGGGTGTGGTGCATAAACAATGAGTCTTGGAACACTGAAAAAATTAAATGAAATTTTAAAAATATATATATTTTTAATAGTCGATGTTAAAACAGTAGTAAACATACATTAACACAAATGACACATTTTTATGAAAAATAAGTGCATTTTTGAAACTAATTAGAAGGGTGGCATTGTTTTACATATTTATAATCTCCTTAATACATGGCTTAATAGAAGAAGCTCCTATCTCCTGCATCAAACCACATTTATGTGAAGGCCTAGCAGCTTTACCCACCATCGATGCGGCTGTCAACACCGTGAAAAAAGCAAATGAGGGCTTATGAAAAGAGTTTTGACCTCAGGAGCTCCCTCGAAGTGTACTGGGAACCTCTAGGAGGCCACAGACACACTTCACAGTTACTGTTCTGTGGTATTTCTTGTTGCCCTTCACAATGCCTAATATAGTGTCTTATTTATGGTTGATAATTATTTGCACTTAGAATAATCTTTGTCAGATGGAAATCAGTCTGTCTTTCTCTTGCATAAAACTTCTATCAGTGCACCTGCGTGGCCCAGGTGGCTAAGCGACTGACTTCGGCTCAGGTCATTATCCCAGGGTCCTGGGATCAAGTCCCACATCAGGCTCCCAGCTCCATGGGGAGTCTGCTTCTCCCTCTGACCTTCTCCCCTCTCATACTTTCTCTCACCCTCTCTCTCAAATAAAGAAAGAAAATCTTTTTTTAAAAAAAACAACGAAACAAAACCTCCGTCGGTGCAGTGCTTCCTTCTAGTCTCCCTCCCCAGTGCAGTTATACGCGCCTACCCACCTCTCAAGCTTTAGCTTCCTCTCCTCGCCTACCACACTGACCTTCACTGCTGATTGAACATAATGTGCTCGCTTCTAGCTCTGAGCTTTTGCTGTTTCCCCTGCCAGACAGCCGTGTGCCTGATGGTTTGCATGGCCAATACTCTCTCATTCAAGTTGTCATTAAAAAGATATTTTCTCAGGCAAGCATTTGCTACCCACGTGCCGTTCTAAGTTGGCGCCCTCCCTAGTGCTACTGCATTACCCTGTTTTTTAGGTAACATATATTGCGTATGAAATTGCCTTGTTTATTATGTCCGCTTGTTTACGCTCTCATTCCCACCGCCCCCCACCATTAGAACAACTAACTTGTAAGTTGATATGAGCAGGGACTATTTTTTTTTAAAGATTTTATTTATTTATTTATTTATTTATTTATTTGACAGAGAGAGATCACAAGTAGGCAGAGAGGCAGGCAGAGAGAGGAGGAAGCAGGCTCCCCACCGAGCAGAGATCCCAATGCGGGGCTCGATCCCAGGACCCTGAGATCACGACCTGAGCCAAAGGCAGTGGCTTAACCCACTGAGCCACCCAGGCGCCCCATTCCTTTATTAATGGTACAAATGCTAAGGAAATTCTTCCATTTTACATACATTTTAGAATTTTAATATTGCTGTTAACAGAAAAAATTACATCTTATAGCAGGAATTTTACCTGGAATCCTTGAAGTTATCATGATCTCAGGTTGAGAGATTGAGCCCCTCCTCAGGCTTGTATTCAGCAGGGCGTCTGCTTCTCTCCCTCTGCCCCTCCCCTTGCTTGTGTGCAGGTGCGTGTGTACACGCATGCTCTCTTTCAAATGTCTTTAAAAAAAAAAAAAAGAAGTTGCCAGGGACCTTACAAGTCCTGTAACTTCCTTCAGTTTACATATTAGGAAGCTGATGTCAGAAGCGTTAATGGACTTGCCGTACTCTGAGGTCAAGACAGAAATGAGACAAAGACCCAGGTACGCAGGTGCCGCTTCTTTGTTCCTACCACTGAGTGGATGAAAATAAAATCATTTACTGATGTATTACATAACTGTACCCAGAAACCTCCGAATAATGCTACTTTGGACAATACTATTTCTTAGTGACATAAGTAATTATTGCATAAATTTAATAACTTGTGAATAATAAATCATAGCTAAATAATAAATAATTTGATTTCTTAGAGATGGTGTGTTGGTACTAATGCTAAATAAATGAAAAGTCACCTTAAATATACTCCCTTTTAACGGTTGTTGAATTGTACCGCTTTATAGGCAGAACGTTATCAGAGTCTCCTTGAAGAACTGAAAATGAACAAGATACAATTACAGCTTTTCCAACTATATCATAATGAGAAGAAAATTCATTTCCTGAACACTGAGTTAGAGCACGTGAGTAGGGACTTGAGTGTCACAAAGGAGTCTCTTTCCCATCATGAACACACAGTGAAAGCCAAGAAGAAGGAACATGGAATGTTAACCAGACAACTACAACAAACAGAAAAAGAATTGAAGTGAGTTTTTAAAAACAGTTATTAACAACTGGATTTTATGTACATTGATAGAAAAAATATAAGTGGCACTTTTAAAGTAGATTTTTTTAAAAAAATTATTTTACTTTGAAACTTTCAGATGCACAGAAAAATTACAAAGATAGCAAGAGTTCCCCTATTCCCCACACTCAATTTCTCCTACTTTTCACATTATTAATTTGATAGATTATTTTTATTAATTTTATTAATATTAATATTATTAATTAACAGCCAGTGGTCATTATTTATTTGTCCGAATTCATGAACCAGTGTTGAGACACTCCTATTAACTAAAGTCCATACTTTACTCATATTTTCTGATTTCCCCCGGTGTCATATTTCTGATTGAGCATACAACATTTAGTCGTCGTGTCTCCTTAGGCTCCTCGTGGCTATGACAGTTCCTCGGTCTTTCCTTGTTTTGGGTGACCTTGAGAGTTTTGAGGTATATTGGTCAGGTTTTTTTTTTTTAGAATGTCAATTTGTATTTGTCTGATAGTTTTCTCATAATTAGTAAAGGTTTATGGATTTTGAGGAGGAAGGCCACAGAAGCAAAATGTCATTCTCATCACATCACATGAGGAGTGTCAACATACCATCTGTCTAATACATGATAATATGAAACTGACGTCACTGTTGATTTTGGCCTTCTCCTGCCTATGTATAACCTCCATTCCAATAGCGAGAAACCTGGCTTCCACAGTCTGCTTTTCATTTTATTTTTTAACTTTTATTTTATTTCAATTAATTTACATGTACTGTATCATTAGTTTCAGATATAAAGTTCAGTTATTCATCAATTACATATAACAGCCAATACTCATTACATCATATGCTCTCCTTAATGTCCATCACGCTGTTACCCCATTCCCCCCATCTCCCCTCGTTTTGTTCCCATGATTAAGAGTCTCTTGTGATTTATCTCCCTCTGATTTTGTCTTATTGTTTCTTAAATTCCACATATGAGTGAAACCATTTGCTAATTGTCTTTCTCTGACCAACTTATTTTGTTTAGCACAATACCCTCCAGTTCCATCCAGGTCAAGCTACCCTATGACCCAGCAATTGCACTAGGTATTTACCCAAAGGATACAAACGTAGTGATCCAAAGGGGCACCTGCACCCCAGTGTTTATAGCAGCAATGTCCACAATAGCCAAACTGTGGAAAGAAGCCCAGGTGTCCATCAACAGATGAATGGATAAAGAAGATGTGGGATATATACACAATGGAATATTATTCAGCCATCAAAAGGGATGAAATCTTACCATTTGCTGTTCATTTTCAACCCCAGTAATCACACACAGCAATCCCAGAATTGTTAACCCATGCCCTCATGGGGAGAAGCTTTAGCATCTAGAGTATTATGCTTATGTACAATTCCTTTTGTTTTAGTTTTTAGACTTGAGTCATTTTCAAAGTTATTTAGGTTAGCACCTTTCCCCTCACCCCCTTCCATAAAGTAGTTTCATACCAAGATTGGTAATATAGTAGATGTTTTGGTTATATCCCATCTAGGATCCCCTGACCCCCTAAGTGATCTTTTTAAATTTGCATACATTACATTAAGGTTCACTCTTGGTGTTATAAAGTTCTATGGATTTTGACAAATGCATGATGTCATATACTCACCACTATAGTATCATACAGAGTAGCTTACCACTCAGAAAATTCCCCTGTGCTTCACCTATGCCGTAACGACCCCCACCCGGCCCCACTGCCAGCCCTGATGGGAAACCACTGATCTGCTTACTGTCTCTGAAAGTTAATTTTTAGAATTTATTTTTAAATGTATGATTTGATCAAAAGAACTTCCTTTATATAGTATAGATTTAATTTACTTTAAAGCAAACTTTATTTTCTTTTTAGATCTCTTGAAGCGCTTTTAAATCAGAAAAGGCCTCAGTACATTAAAGCCAAAGAAAACACTTCTCACCACCTCAAGAAATTAGACGTGGCTAAGAAATCAATAAAGGACAGTGAGAAACAGTGTTCTAAACAGGAAGATGACATAAAAGCCCTGGAGACAGAGCTGGTTGATTTAGATGGTGCATGGAGGAGTTTTGAAAAGCAGGTTGAGGAAGAAATCTTACAAAAGGGGCGAGACATTGAACTAGAAGCCAGTCAGGTGAACAAGTCAACAAATGAGAAGATTTTCATTTCTATTATCTCAGCTTCTTAGAAACAACTTAAAGAATGTTCTCTGATATTTTAAGAGATTATCCTCAGACAATCCTCATCTAAATTAATGGGGGTTGAAAATTTTCAGCCTGTATCCAAAGTTAAGCTTAATCTTTAGACTAGGCTATTTTTACTTTATAAGATTAGATGGCATAACCTTTGTGAATTGATTACAATTATAGAAAATATTTCAAAAAGACTACCTAGATCATTTTGTAAAAAAATTAGGTAATTAAACTATGTTCTTATGTTTTTAAGGTAATCGTTTTCTCCTTATAAATATTATAAAAACTTAAAAATAAGATATATGTGGTTTAAAGAAACATGACCGCTTAATTGGCAGGAGGAAAGTTGATTATTTGAGGTGGTTGAAATGTGGTGGTGAATTAATATCCAAATTGGTATGTAAGACTTAATTATAATAAATTGATAGTAGATACCCAAAAATTTGTAGTTCAGAGTTTTCAAGATTCTCTTAATTGAATTTTTATCATTTATCTTTCATTAATTTTATAATAATCTTACATCATAACATACAGACTAACTATAACTGTATAAATAAATAAAACTTTATCTGAATATCTGTAATTTTATCTGAACTCTTGCTTTTGGGCCATTAATGAGTTTTAATCCCCTTTCTCTTCTAAGAATTTCTTACAGATACATTATAAAGTTGGTTTTGAATACCTTATGTATTGTGTAAGGAGGTTTAAATCAGAACAGGTTCATTTTGTGTTCACATTATCTTACCTGGAGAACAGGGCAAACTATCAACTAATTTATATAAAACTTTTGATAGGGTTATCTGCTAGTAAATGATATCTTAAAAATTTCCTCTCATGCCTCTTATGTGAATTAGTAATATTTAACTGTTCCTTCTGCAGCTGGATCGTTACAAAGAACTGAAGGAACAAGTAAGAAAGAAAGTGGCGATAATGACCCAACAGCTGGAAAAGCTGCAGTGGGAGCAGAAGGCTGACAAAGAAAGACTGGCGTTTGAGAAGAGGAGGCATGGAGAAGTTCAGGTACCTTGGTTTGTGCAGTCATGGCTGGGAATTATTTTCAGTGAAGTTGTATTCTGTTTTTGTATCCGCTTTTCAATATATAAATGGATTTACCCAAGACAGAAGCAATTAATTTAAAAAATTCTGGATTCCCAGTTTTGCTGCTTCGTACCATGCAGGAGCTCTTTCCTTGTGGTCTCAGGTAGAAGTAGACCGTGCCTTCGTTCATGTAATCAGTGAGTATTTTCCACACTTCTGCGTAGTGATGGGCCAGGGCAGACCATAGTTTTTGTTCTGACATGTATTTTAGTCCGGTAAGATGAGGAGGAGGATAGATGAAGGGAAAAAACACACAAGATCATAACAGAGGTGAATGCAAAGTCCTGTGGGGACATTAAGGACACAGCCCAAGAGGAGCTTGATGCCCTACACAGGAAGTGACCGAGACAGCATGATCGTGTTCGCCCCCGCCCCAGTAAGGCAGACCTGGCTTCCTGCCAGTCTTGTTCTGTCGCTGACCTGTTCAATCTTGAGAAATAACTGAATCATTCAACTTCTCTGAGCTTTGATTTCTTTTTTTTTTTTAAGATTTTATTTATTTATTTGACAGAGAGAGAGATCACAAGTAGGCAGAGAAGCAGGCAGAGAGAGAGGAGGAAGCAGGCTCCCTGCGGAGCAGAGAGCCCGATGCGGGACTCGATCCCAGGATCCTGAGATCATGACCTGAGCCAAAGGCAGCGGCTTAATCCACTGAGCCACCCAGGCGCCCCTCTGAGCTTTGATTTCTTCATGTGTGTGATGAGGACAGTGTCCGCCCCGTAGAGAGGGTACAGGGTGGACGAGATGGAAGGGAGTGTGATGACACGTGAAGTCGCCGGTCTGTCCCTCTGTGCCTCCGGTGACCTCCTTTTCCAAAGACCAGGAACTGACCTGTAAAGTTATGACAGCGGCATTCAACAGTAATAACGACTCGTGATACTTTATGGAGTCGGTGGGCCATCCTGAAGACAGGACCTTTTTTTATCTTTAAGATTAAGATTTTTTTTAAAGAGCATGAGAGGTGGGGGGCGCCTGGGTGGCTCAGTGGGTTAGAGCCTCTGCCTTGGGCTCAGGTCATGATCCCAGGGTCTTGGGATTGAGCCCCACATTCGGCTCTCTGTTCTTCAGGGAGCCTGCTTCCTCCTCTCTCTCTCTCTGCCTGCCTCTTTGCCTACTTTTGATTTCTGTCTGTCAAATAAATAAATAAAATCTTAAAAAAAAAAAAAAGAGCATGAGAGGTGGGAGGGTTAGAGGGAGAAGCAGGCTCCCCACTGGGCAGGGACTCCATCCCTGGACTCTAGGATCATGGCCGGAGCTGAAAGCCGTCTCTTAATCAATTGAGCCACCCAGGCGCCCAAGCAGGACCATTTCTGATAAGAACTGTAAAGGGAAATGGTTCTGAATTATATATACACTTGATGTATATGTGGATATTTGGAATTTAGAGGAACAATGTTTATTGGTTACTTTGCTAGGCACTTTGCACTCATTAGCTCTTGTATGTCTCACAATACTATAGAGCAGGTATTTGCTCTAAGGTAGAGATGGGGAAGCTAATGATTGGGATTTCAAAGTGAAATACGTCTCTGGAAACAGGTCTGACATTCTCCGGACACAACGGCAGTAATATTGTAATACAGTGTGTATTTGTACAGGCCGTGTATATACATGTTTACAGCCCTGCTCTGAACCCAATTTATTTAATCCTCAAACAATTTCATGAAGTAGACATTAGTATTAGTATGTTCTCATCCTGGTTTTTCCTTCTTTATGCGTTCTCTGCCTTGGTGACCTATATTCTCATAGTTTACGCACCGTCTGCTGAGGACTCCCAAATTCGTCTTTCTTGCTCTCAGCCTCATGTATCTGGCTGCTCTGTCAGCATCTCCATTCTGGATGTCGACTGGATATCTCCGACTTAAATCCCAAGCTGCCCTTTTGATCTTCACACCCAAATGCTTCCTGCACGTGATCTTTCTCATTTTACGTGATGACAGTTCAATCTGACTGGTTGTTCAGAGCAGAAAACTTGGAGTCCATTTTTGACTCTTTTAGGAAATTGTGCTGGCTCCACCTTGAAAGTATACCAAAAATAAGTTCCCTTCTCTCCCCTACTGTTGTTCTGAGTCCCCATCTTTTTATTTGTTTGTTTAGACCACTGTGGTACCCTGCTAGGTTTCCCTGTTTCCACTCTTTTCTCCTTCACAACAGTCTCACCACAGTACCAAAGAGATGGTTTTAGTATCTACGTCAGATCATGAAGCTTGCCTTTTTTTTTTTTTTAAAGATTTTATTTATTTATTTGTCAGAGAGAGAGAGCGAGAGAGCAACACAGGCAGACAGAGTGGCAGGCAGAGGGAGAGGGAGGAAGCAGGCTCCCCGCCAAGCAAGGAGCCTGATGTGGGACTCGATCCCAGGACGCTGGGATTGTGACCTGAGCCGAAGGCAGCCCCTTAACCAACTGAGCCACCCAGGCATCCCGAAGCTTGCCTTTTTTAAGTCCTCCAGTGGCTCACCATCACACACAAAGTTTAAGTCGAGGTTCTCGAGTACATAGACCTACCTAATTTGTTCACCTCCCCTACCCCAATTAGCCTTTCAAATCTCCTCTTTTTCTGTTCTCCCTCTTATTCCCTGTGATCCAGCTCTCCTGGCTTCTGGAACAGATCAGATATATTTCTTCCTTTGAGCCTTTGCACTGATTATTCCTCTGCTTGGAACATGCTTTTCCTACATTTCATTTTTTTTTTTAAAGATTTTATTTATTTATTTGACAGAGAGAAATCACAAGAGAGGCAGGCAGAGAGAGAGGAAGGGAAGCAGGCTCTCTGCTGAGCAGGGAGCCCGATGTGGGACTCGATCCCAGGACCCTGAGATCATGACCTGAGCTGAAGGCAGCGGCTTAATCCACTGAGCCACCCAGGCGCCCCCCTACATTTCATTTTTAACTCCCTCACATCCTGCAAGTCTTTGCTCAAATGTTGCCTTCCACGAGGCCTACTCTGATTTCCCTGTTTAAAATGATAGTCCCCACTACACTTCTGCTGCCCGTGCCCCAGCTCTGTTTCTCCCACAGCAATTATCCTAGCACATGATTTAACTTATATATTATATTTGTCTTCCGTCCCCTCTAGAATGTAAACTGCACAAAGCAGGAATCTTTGTCTGTTTTGTTTACGGATGCATCCCAAGTGCCTGGAATAGTCTCTTATCTGGAGCAGATAATCAATAAACATTTGCTGACATAGGAAATTCCAGATGAAGGAATCGAGACACAAGGTGGTTAATTTGACTGGACCAGTAAGTGGAGGAGCTGGGATGTGGTTCTAAACACTTGTCTCATCTTCTCAGCCTCTCCCGTAGTCTTGTTGTGCGTTGGCAGATGAAAATGCGAACAAGTAGGAAAGGTGAACTACTTGATAATTGTGGGTGGAAGAGAGGACATTTTGTGGAGGGACAAGAGCAGATGTAGTACCAGGGCAGTAACTACTTTGCAAACACTTGTGTAATTAATGTCACATTATAAAATTTTACATGGATTTCAGCTAATACTCATTGTACAGGGGCGCCTGGGTGACTCAGCGGGTTAAGCCACTGCCTTCGGCTCAGGTCATGATCTCAGGGTCCTGGGGTCGAGTTCCGCATCGGGCTCTCTGCTCGGCGGCGAGCCTGCTTCCCTCTCTCTCTCTCTCTCTCTCTCTCTCTCTGTCAAATAAATAAATAAAATCTTTAAAAAAAATTTAAAAAATACTCATTGCACGTGCCTTTGTACGTGCTAGTTTTGGAAAACCCTACTCATTTTACCTGGTAAATTCTGTAGCTGCCCACATCACAAAGCCTTCTCTGGCCTGCTTTTTCTCCCCAAGAACCTGAATATAATTTCTTCCTCATCTAATCACCCATTGTGCTTAACCTATACCTAAGGGCTCTTACCAGACTGAAGAAAAAGCAGGTGATTGGTACAGTTCAACTAGACTGGAAGTGTCTTAAAAGCAGGATTTGTAACTGTCCATTGTGAACCTTGTACTTAGATGTCCGTAAGTGGTGGCTGAGTCGCCGTTGTCTTTTGAATATAAAAACATTCGTAGAAGAACAACAACACATCAGGCTGGAGAGAGATGGAGAAATCTGTTACTCAGTTTCCCACAGGACTAGTGGCTCCCTTCCGTGACAGGAGGAGCTTAACTTTCCACAGAACCCGAGGTCACTAGGTTCTGGGCAGTGTTGGGTTTTCCCAGACAGCTGGCATCTCAAATCCAGAGTGCCTGGTACCATGACAGTCTGCTTGTCCCCCATTATGTGTCGAGCCGGGCACGCAGGCCTTGACACACTTCTCTGTATGATGATGACCCTGGCCTTTTACATTTTCTTCAGCAAAGCCCATTTATTTATTTTATTTTACTTTTTGAGAGAGAGAGAGAACATGAGGGAGCCAGCACGCACACATGTGTGAGCAGGGGGAAGGGGCAGAGGGAGGAAGGGAATCTTACACCCAGCACAGAGCCCGACACTGGGCTCGACCTTACTATCCTGAGATCATGACCTGAGTGGAAATCAAGAGGCAGACTCTTAACTGACTGAGCTACCCAGGCGCCCCAGCAAAGCCCATTGTTTAACCTACGCCATATCCGAAGTTTGTTCTGAGCTCATTGCGTAACAGATGGTGACCCCAAAGAGACCCATCTGACCTAAGTAATGACCATGAAGGAACTCACCTGGCAGGATAAAAACCCTAGGAGCGGCTGGAGTAATGGCAGAGGTCGGTGTTTCCAGTTGACTTAACTTGGTATTCCTCATTAATCTTGTTTTTGCTGCTTTGAATGGAATTCTTAAGGGAGATAATAGAATTTCAATATGGAACTTTCATTTCAAAATATATGAGTCCTAGAGCAAAGGAACTGTGTGTTACTTATTGTTATAACTCTGGCACCTGGCAGAGGAAGTGTTCCTTCAGTGAATTTGTATTACACATGAGTAAAATGACAATATTATCTGTATAGAACACGTTTGTCCTTTTCCACATGAAAACTGGCATTTCTTCTCTTTCCTGGTGTTATACACTGAAAAAGAATTGTGTTTTTTACTTTGAAACACTCCTGGTTTTAGATCACTTAGTAATAGAGTAAGAAAGGTTCATCTTGCTCTAGTACACAGGGTGAACAGGGGAAGGTTAGAGGTGAAAGCAGCTGAAGGCTAGCACAGCACTTGTATTTAGTGATAAAATGAATGGAGCGAGACTTTTGCGAAGTCTTAGTCCCACCGGCCCATTGTTGTGTTGCAGGTTCCTATGCTATTGTAACACCAAGTCACTGTCCTGAAATCACTGTGTGATTGTCTGCCTCCCACCAGCCCTCAGTCTTTGAGAGCAGAGACTCTGTCTGTTCATCATTATTTTTTAAGATTGATTTATTTATTTGAGAGAGAGAGCGTACACACACAAGTGGGGGGCAGAGCAGAGTAAGTGGGAAAGATGGCATCCCAAGCAAACTTCCCAACGAGTGGCTCTGTCCCAGGACCTATTAGATCGTGACCTGAGCTGAAATCACGAGGCAGATGCTCAACCAACTGAGCCACCCAGATGCCCCTTCTGTTTGTTATTATATCTCTCGTACCTGGTACAAGATAGCCAGAGAATAAGCATTCATTGAATGAATGAGTTTGAGGAACACATATGAGATATGTGAGGTCTTTGGAAATCAACCCTTAGAAGTTACCAGAGTAAGCTTACTGGAGGTTAGCTATCTAGTAAATGGTGAAGCCAGCATTTGAACCTTGACTCTTAAAATCACAAAGCTCTATCCCTTACTGCCTTTTCAGAGTTAAACATTGCTCTTACGAGTGTTTTCATAAGGTTATATTTGATATGCTTCAAATTTGGAATATCTTATAATTCTACAGTAATTTCTAGGAATATAGCAAAAAATAATTTTGTTTGTTTGGAGTTGCTGATACTGATTTTATGTTTTTTCCCTATTTTAGGAAAATCTAAAACAAATAAAAGAACAGATAGAAGACCATAAAAAAAGAATAGAAAAGTTGGAGGAGTATACAAAAACGTGCATGTGGGTACAGTTCTTACGGCTTTCTCATGTCTCGGGTCTGGTTTATTTATGGGATATTCAGTGCTCCCTTCAGCAGCACATATACTAATATATTTATGGGATATTCATGAAATGGAAGCTTCTGCCCACTGTATCTTGAAGTTCTTACTTCTTTTTTTTTCATTTCATTGTAGATAATTAAAAATTACACTTAACCACATAAGTAAATACAGTAAGTTTTGAAAATATAAACTTTTAAGTGTTGTAATTATGGTATTGATATTTTATAATAAAAGTTAGGTCATGAAAGCTAATGTAACCTAAGTATCCTACCACCAGAACTTTTATTTTTCGTTGGTGTTTACTTATCACTAAGCCCACAATGACTGTTCTGGTTATAGCAATCGAGCCTTACTTCCTCAGTATTCAGAACTATGCATCTTCCGAATCAACAAAGAATAATCAAAATCTCTTTGACCATGTCTGGTGTTAGGCTTATTTTATTGTATTTTTCACTATTTAAAATTGATAAGCGCTATTCTGTTCCCCTGCGATGCCAGACCACAGTAGAATGTATCTTGTAATTAAATTTTGTTTTTTCTTTTTGCTACATAATTTATTGTTATTATTATTCAGGGATTGCTTGAAAGAGAAAAAACAGCAAGAGGAAACGCTAATGGGTGAAATTGAGAACACAAAATCAAGAATGTCTGAAGTTAATGAGGAACTGAATCTTATTAGAAATGAACTGCAGAATGCTGGGATTGACAACCATGAGGGGAACCGTCAGCAAAAGAGAGCGGAGGTTCTGGAGCACCTTAAAAGACTTTACCCAGATTCTGTGGTAATTAGAGATGAATCGTTAATTGAAACAAAAAGCCTAAGCTTTCTTATTTGGGATTAGGAATGTTATTAGAAAGCAGAATTATTTCTAATTATTACTAGAAATTATTAGCTTTTAGAAAGCAGAATTGTTTCAGAAATCTTTTAGTTTTGTGTTTGTTTATATTTAAAACGTAATAGAAAATAATTGCAACAAAATTCAGATAACTTTCAGCATTGTCTATAGATAAGTAATTATTGGAGAGAAACATTAGTGTGAATATATTACCCGGAAAAGTTCTAAGTTATAACCAGTATCCTCAACGGACACAGGTGCCCTAAGATAGTCTGGTCCTCCCACCCCAGGCAGATATAGCCTCAAACTGCATATTCTGCATGGTTTCAATTTTTAAAAAATAATTTTCAGAAGGCATCATTGGCGTACTTTTGAAACAATGAATTTTTATTCTGTAAAGTTGATACGTGGATACAGATACCCCCTTTTGCTGATGTATTTCATTAGCCCAAATACAGCAAAATCTAACCTGTTGCTTGGTGTCAACTTCACAGAAGTATTTCCTCTGGCATTAGGGTGGTGGCCGCTGACTCTCACGTCACTAACTCCGGTGTACACTGTGCAGTCCTTAGTTTACGAGGGCCTCCTTTTAGCTTTCCATACTGTTAGCTGCTTGAACTGTTTCGAAGCTGGCCTTGACTTCTAGATCATGATGAAGGAGTAAGGCTAGGTCACAGAATCCTTCCCCCCCAATACCGGAGAAAATGGCAAAACTAGTTTTAAAAATGAGTTTAACAACCAAAAGAAGTGGCTGTTACATCTAATGCCAGAACTTCAGAAAATGGTGATAGTCCATGATTAAAAAGAAAAGATTAAACAATAACGTTTCTTGTTCCTAGCTCCGCAGAAGGAAAAGCAACAAATTGATTACTTCCTGAGAATCCTCCCCTAATATCCCTTAATCTAGCAAAAAGCCAACACGTATGTATTTGTTTCCTTTGGTTAAAAAACTGGTGAATCAAGGAACATGAACCTCTAATGTTCTTAGATGGAAGTGAAGGCCAATTCAAAACCCTCTGGCAAAAATGGGATTTTCCCTCCCGCCCCACCCCACGCCCCCCCACCCCCACCCCATGGTAGAGGCAGTCGGTATTTCCTTGGTAAAGAAACACTGAAGAAAGAGTAGAATAGGTATTCAAACAAAAGACACACACAGCCGCAACTCAACTCTCACTGTCCCTGTCTTCCAAGCTCTAAGATGCTAGGAAATCGGAAAATACTGAGGGGCTAGAACAGAAACTACTTAGTCCATCACCTCAGCGGAGATAACCATGTCAGCTCTAGGTGAGGCAAGCGAAACCGTCAGCCAACACAGCAACTTCAGGCTCTGCACAGAGCTGCCCGCCTTAAATGTAAGCAAGGTGAAAACCGTCAGTATGGTAGGTACAGGTCCATGGAACAATGAAGAGAAATGGTAATTTAAAAAGCACTTGGAAGTCGAAGAGCCTAGTCTGGGAGAAGGTTTCAGAACAAAATCCCCCATAAGAGCTTGAATTCACAAAACCAGATTCACATATGAGCTAAAGCAAAGTAAAACGCAGAGCTATGAAAACAAATCTAGAACAAACAGTATTGCTGAACTAATAAACTGTCAAGTAGCAAGGAGGATGGGTTACGCAGCTGGAAGTCAGACTACTGAGCTAGAGTAAGGGTCAAGTTAATCACCGGTGAACGAGCGGACAGGGAAGATCAAAGAGCAGGATGATAAATATTAAAGTCAGTGATGGTCTGTCATAAAGAAACTGGTACTCCTGAAGTAAAACCTAGCAAATGAAGAAAGAGTAGAAAGATGTAAAATTGAATCTTCAGGTATTTCCAGGACGATACAGGATGGTTGACATTCTGACATCTTCCAGTAAAGGTGTTGATGTTCAGTCTAATTCTTGACCAGTCTTCAGACCTCAGATAACGCTTCTTCGCAGGAAGAGTCCCCCTGACTCCTCAAGTCAGCCTGGTCCCTATTTCGCACTCTCAGAGCACACTGTGCTGGATCACAGTGTGGATTACTGCTGCATTTTGTACGTGCTCGTAATTGCTATGTGTATCTTTCTTCCCTACTAGACGGAAAGCTTGGTGAGGCCAGAGTGTCTGTTTTATTCAGTGATGCTCACAGTGTCTAGCTGAGTACCTGCGTGTACTAGGTGCCTCACTCGTTCTTATTTAATGACGAAGAGAGTGGATGAACACTATTAGCATAGCCTTGTACAATATTTTAATACCTTTGTAAGGCTAATCTCGCCTCGCTACTCTTTGGTTTTTTTGGTTTTTTTTTTTGAGATTTTATTTATTTGACAGAGACAGCGAGAAAGGGAGCACTGGCAGGGGGAATGGGAGAGGGAGAAGCAGATTCCCCGCTGAGCAGGGAGCCCGATGTGGGGCTCCATCCCGGGACCCTGGCATCCTTACCTGAGCGGAAGGCAGACGCTTAACCACTGAGCCAACCAGTACTCACTACTCTTTTCTTTCGTGCAGTACTACATCCAAATGGATACTTCATGATGAAATCTATGTCCATTTGAATAAGTCTCTGTTCAAATATGTTTATAATTTTATAAAATTAGTTTTGGGGCTCTTATGCTTTGTTACATAAGAAACAATGAATTATATGTTCCTCAATAATATGTTTGTTTTTCTCCTTTTTTGAAACCTGCAAAGTTTGGAAGACTACTTGACCTCTGTCATCCTATTCATAAGAAATACCAGTTGGCTGTTACTAAACTTTTTGGCCGGTACATGGTTGCCATCGTTGTAGCCTCTGAAAAGGTAGCAAAAGATTGTATTCGATTTCTGAAGGAAGAAAGAGCTGAACCGGAGACATTCCTTGCTCTGGATTACCTTGATGTAAGAAATTTGTAGTATTTATTAGCACTTAGTAGTGATAAAATCTTGTCTTTTAAAGTGTGTCTTTATTGCCATAAACTTGGTAGTGATTGAAAAAAATCATAGCTTGGATGTCAGTCATTCAAATGGCTGGTGTTAATGTATTGATAGGCAAAGAATAATAATTTTTTTAAAAGATTTTTATTTATTTGAGAGAGAGAACGAGAGAGCGTGAGCCGGAGGAGAGGCAGAGGAGAGGGAGAAGGAAGCTCCCTGCTGAGCTGGGAGCCTGGTATGGACCTCATCCCCGGACCCCGGGATCATGACCTGAGCTGAAGGCACGTGCTTAACTGACTGAGCCACCCAGGCGCCCCAAGAATAATAATTCTTGATTTTATATTTCTTCCTAAATTAGCTTTGCTATAATTCTACCTTGATGATTTTGAGAACATTACTTTAGCTTACTCGCCAGCAATTTCTTTTGTTCCATAGAGAATTGTGGGAACAGTTAAGACATACGGTCTCTCCATGAAATGCCAGACCTGATCTCAGCTGTTAAACACGCAGTCCCAGAGTTACAGACATCACAGTAAACACTCAGCAGCCCTTGGTGCAACAGACTAAATTTGGGGCCTTTAAGTGTGTATTGAGAGGCGTTTGGGGATCCAGAGTAAATTCCTGGAGCAGGAACTTTGCTGTTATCGTAGCTGATGTCCTTTACTGGTTTTTTTTATTGCTCACTAAGGAAAACGCCTACTTGTTCCAGCTCTGAAGACGCTGAGCGGCAGGCGCTGTGCGCTGGTTAGAGCTCGTGCCCTAGCCTGGGCTGCCTGCCGCTCACTCCCAGCCCTGCTGTCATTACTTCTCGGTGGCTTCTTCTCATAAAAACGAGGTCATTCTTGCTGTTCTTCAGTAATCATTGCAGACGCTTTTTAAAAAAATCTTTTTACAAACCCAGCTTAGAATTTGTATCAAAGAAGGTCTGGAGGCTTTCCTGGTCATTTAAGCCTAAAAGGATTTTCTAAATTCCATAATGTGCCACTCGTTTGACACCTATGTAAATGGGTATTATCTCCCACTGGACCCTAATTTTGAGAGTATGGAACATCTCTCATGCATTGTTTTGTTCTAACCGGTCAGTGGCAGCGTTGAATCTGGAAATTATGTCTTCTGGCTTTTGCTGAAGTGTATTTTCTTTAAATGTTACATGAGCCACTGTTGGGATTTATAGTTCCTCGGGTTCTTGTCAAAATTTTATTACAAATAAGTATGTACTGTTAATTTTTTTTTTGCTGTTATACTTATTTATGCCTTTTAAGGATGTAGTATTTGGTTTTTAGTGTATCTAATATATCAAATATTTTTTAACCTTTTAGATCAAGCCAATCAATGAAAGATTAAGGGAGATAAAAGGCTGTAAAATGGTGATTGATGTCATAAAGACTCAGTTTCCTCAGCTGAAGAAAGTAATTCAGTTTGTGTGTGGAAATGGCCTTGTCTGTGAGACTGTGGAAGAAGCAAGGCATATCGCATTCGGAGGACCTGAGAGACGGAAAGTAAGAGGTTTACATCATACTTTGGGATAACTTGAAGTAGTATTTATAAGACTAACATACTATATCCACATAAATATCTATATGTTTTCATAGGCTCTCTTTCAGAAGGAAAAGCAGTGTAAAACCAAAGACAGTTATGGCTTTAGTGGTTGTTATAATATTCGGTTGAGTTTTCAAAAAATTAATTTCTATAGTATTCCCCATTATCATAAATTATATTTTGGAAATTAGATTTATCGTAATCGTAGCCTAAATAAATGTCCTTGGTGAATCTCTGATTTTTCCTGGCATTCACATATGTAATGCATGTGTTTCTGAATACCAGGGGAAAGATTTTAGGTATTTATTTTAATTCTTCCATAGCTTAATGCAGACACTATCCTTTTACACGTTCAAGGTTTTAACGCATTTAAAGTTATAGGAATAGCATAACTGAAATGAAGTTACTGAATCCCAATCTCAAAGGAATGATTTTGATTTTGATTTAAAAATATTGTTTTACTCAGTTGAATAGTTTCTATTTAGTTAAGCAATGTTAAATCCCTAAAATTACCTGTCTTTTTTTAAACTATATTTGTGAAGTATGACCCAGTATCCAAGAGCCTAAGTTATGAATTAAGACCGGTGATGCTACTTAGTAATTAATTACATGACTTCAGGCTAATCTCTGCACCTCTAATTTTCTCATCTAAAATTGGGGAAATAATAGCACTTATTTTGTAGAGTTAGAGGGTTAAATTCAGTAATAATGTGCACAATTTCATTTGAGTGCCCAGCAAATAGCTCTCACAAAGTGCTAATCATTTTTTTTAACTTGGTAGTTAATTTACACATTAGATCTAGAATGTGCACAGTTGCAAATTAATGCAAAACAGGCTATTCTTATTAAAAGTAGGAATTTTCAGTATTAAACTTACTAACTTATCTAACATGATTAATTTTTCAGACATTTTAGTACTTCTATCAGTAATCTTTCTGAGAATTCAGTCACTGTTTTAGTAATCACTGTCATTGATTTCTACATATTAAATTTAAGGAGGCAAAATAAGTGAGCTACTAAGGTATCTTATTTGACTATCTAATTATGCTATAATTGATTTTTGTATCGTTGTAAAATATGTTTTTAAAATTGACTTCTGAAGATTTGTGTGGTCAATTTAAAGAAGTCACATGAAGGCAAGACTGTTTCATCCTTTCCTTCATTCAACAAAAGTTTACAGCTTACCTCTTGTTCGCAGTAACTAATGCCTCAGTCCTCTAGACTGTATCTTGTTTTCTTTTCATTATTTCAGAATTTTAATCTGCTTCATTTGTCTTGTATCTTATAATCTAGAGACTTTTATCTTCTTCCTATGATTATTATTCCATTTATAGAATTTTCTCTGTTTTAGGATGTGTAAAATGTTTAGATAGATGTCACATTTTCACAGGAATCATTTGAAGTCTTCATTGTGCTTTTGGTTTTCCATGGACTTGATACCATGTTTTAGAATTTTTTTAACTCAAATACTGCAGGTGAAATCACAAAATGATAGTTTATATATAAACTACATACAGTGTACACAAACTATGTAATATAAGTTACAGCAGTTCTGCTAGCTGTAGTTTGAGTATCAGGATTTTTATGATAACACAGTTTTTAAATATTTTTAAATTTACATGACAAAATTTTAAAATCTGGAACCTATTTGAACACGGGATTATTTCACTTACTTGCTTCCTTTCCCATAGACTGGATGATTGTTACTCAAAAAAGCATATGGAAAGGTTTATGCTTTGCCTTTTTAATATGGTGGGGCAAAAAACAGACCCAGAAAAATGTCATTAACTAGCTAATAATTCATGAAAAGTCATTTTTCCAAAAATTACAACACTGAACAAAAGAATAAAATGCAGGGTACCGTAACTTGAAAAAAATGGTACCATCTGGAACAGAATATGGCTGAATCTAAACTTCACACTTGCTATCAGAATACATTTTGCATGGATTTGAAGTATAAATGTAAGAAATGAAATTGTAGGTATACTTGGAGAAAGCATGGAGAATTTATTCTTAATGTCAGAAAAAACAAGACCTTTTCAATATGACAAAAAAACCCAAGTCTATAAAAGGTGAGCACATTTACATAAATCTAAAGAAATTCTGCATGGCAAAAAGCACCATAAACAAAATCAAAAGACATGGCAAACCAGGGAAAACATTTACAGCTCACGGGAAAGAGCAAATTTTCCTACAAATCAACGAGGAAAAGAACACAAGGTAGAAAAATGGACAAAGGATATGAATAAACTTACTTTATAAAAGGAAATTAAATTTTCTTAGATATTTCTTAAATATGAAACTCATCCTCACTTAAAATATGGGAAATGCCCATTAAAATTACAATTTTAATTTAATAAAAAAAGAAATAGTCTTTTCACCTGTCAGATTGATCAGTGTTAAAAAAGTTTGGTTAACACTTTACGAGGAAAGAGGCCCTCCCACTTACTGCTGTGGGAGTATAAATTTGTATCATTTCCATGAAGGGCAGTTCTACCGGTTGCGGTTTTTAGGAACTTCACTTACAGATAAACTCACATGTATGTGAAATGGTACATATACAAGATTTATTTATTGAACACTGTTACGTAACAGGAAAAATTGGAAACAATCCAGATAAGACTAGTCCAATAAAATTATAGTGCTTTCATAGAAAGGAACACTATGCAACCTTAAATAAGAATAAAATTCTCTATATACAAGCATGAGACAGTCTCCAAGATCTATTCAGTTTTTCTTAAAGTAATATGTAGACTAGTGTATAGTTTGTGACCATCTGTGTAAAATAATGAGAAAATAAGAGATATGCATGTATCAGTTTATGAAAAACATTTCTGGGAGAATCCATAAGAAATTCACAGCATTGATTATTTCTTGGGAGGAAGGCACATGGGTGGCAAGGGCCAGGGGAGTTTTTCACTCTACAGTCTCGTATCTTTTGAACTTTGAAATATGTGACTCTCTTATCTGTTCAGAAATAAAATGTTAAAGTATATCATTTTTTTTTAAAGATTTTATTTATTTATTTGACAGAGAGAGAGAGATCACAAGTAGGCAGAGAGGCAGGCAGAGAGAGGAGGAAGCAGGCTCCCTGCAGAGCAGAGAGCCCGATGCGGGGCTCGATCCCAGGACCCTGAGATCATGACCTGAGCCGAAGGCAGCAGCTTAATCCACTGAGCCACCCAGGCACCCCAAAGTATATCATTTTTCATACCAATGAAAGGCAACTTTAAAAATATGTATAATCCGGGGTGCCTGGGTGGCTCAGTGGGTTAAAGTCTCTGCCTTCGGCTCGGGTCATGGTCCCAGGGTCCTGGGATCGAGCCCCGCATCGGGCTCTCTGCTCAGCAGGGAACCTGCTTCCTCCTCTCTCTGCCTGCTGCTCTGCCTACCTGTGATCTCTGTCAAATAAATAAATAATTTAAAAATCTTTAAAAAAATAAAAATATGTATAATCCACATAACATAAAAATTATAGAATCTACCTTAGCAGTTCTGAAATTCTATTTCTTAAAACAGTTGAAGTTGATGCAGTAGAATGGTTGGTAATCCTGCCGAGAATACATTTTAATGCCAAAGAATTTTTTTTCTACCCCATACCTCTTGAACTTTAATGTTATTTAAAAATTCCTCTAACTCCTTATTTTAAATGAAACCCCAGTTGTGTTAGCGAGGTTATTTTTCAGGAATGTAACCCCCCACGTAGGCATGGGACTACTGCTCAGGCCACCTAATATAAGCTATAAGTCAAGGAAATTACAGGCTGGAGATAAAAATTATAGTCCTTTTGGGATAGGAATTTGACTGTAAATCCAATGAAAATAGGTTATCGAGACTACGCTTACCTTTAGAAGAAATAAATTGTTTTAATAAACCCAGAAACTATTAAAACCCCTAAGATCCATAAATACTATGAGTTGTTGCTCACTGTGTTTTTGGAATTGAAGGAGGTGTATAACATGGTGGTTGAGAACATGAGCATAGATGTTTGACCAACTTGGACTTGAGTCCCCACGTATGGCCTTAGGCAAGTTACCCGATATCTTTTAGCCCCTATCTGTAAAACGGAAATACCGTCTACCTCATGGGCTTGTGACCATGGAATCAAATAGCATTCGTGCGCTCCATCGAGCACAGTGGAGGCATATAAATGGCTGCAGTAACAACAGCAACAGCCGACCGAGCAGTACAGAAAGAACCTCCGAAAACCACTCTTTGTACCCCCTGCTCACAGCGGAGAGGCTGACTTGCCTGAGTTCGGCGACAGGGAAGAGAGCTGGCACTGTGGTCCCACACGCCGTGTGGCAGGTTCTTAGTCATGCAGAGTTCTCCATACAGCTCTTTCTAAGCCAGCCCCAGGGAGCTCCTTCGTCAGGATTAGGGTTAGTTTTTACATATCAGAAATAGAAATTAATAAATGTGCAGTTTAGAAATTTTGGAAAATAGAGCTCAAAAAGGAAAACGAAAACCATCCCTAACTTGTTTCCTAGAATACAGTTGCCAAAGAAGATGTTCGGGCATACTTATATTCAAAAACTGTTCATTGTTGATCTGAAATTCACATTTAGCTGGGCATGCTGATTTCTGTTTGCTAAATCTGGCATCTGCCTCCGGAGGGATCTAGTGTGTACTATGGTATCTATGCTATATACTTAGAAACCAGTTTTATCCCTTAACTTTTGTAAGTTTTGTTTTTACATGTATAATTGGGTCTTTACTATGAGAACAAGTATATATTTACTTAACTTTTCTTCACTTTTTTTGGTGGTATGACTTCTGTATTTTAATTTTAATCCAGTATTTATTTTGATATTTTTTTTTTGTTAGGTGTAGGTATTAGCTTTCCCCCAGCCTTTAAATGACACATTTCCCCAACCATTAAATGGTTAATTACCTGCCCCAACATCATATATTGAAAATCTTTCTTTTTCTACCTGCTTAATTGAATTTAGTGATTTTTCATTATAATAATATGGATTATTATACTTGGTTCTTTTTTCACATTCTGTAATTTATCTCTAGTATTTGTAGATATTTTATTGCATATTTATATTTATTATAATCTTTATTTTAATTTATAAAATCTAATTTCTTTCAGAAAATAATCAGAATATAACTTTTGAATAAATAAGTAAAATATTGGCCTACAAGCATTGTAAAATCAGCATGTCTATTTTTTTTTTTTTAATATTTTACTTATTTCACAGAGAGGGCAGAGAGGCAGGCAGAGAGAGAGAGGAGGAAGCAGGCTCCTCGCCGAGCAGAGAGCCCGATGTGGGGCTCGATCCCAGGACCCTGGGATCATGACCTGAGCAGAAGGCAGAGGCTTTAACCCACTGAGCCACCCAGGCGCCCCTCAGCATGTCTAAATTTATGTTCTTTCTGAATCTTGATCTCCTGCATTTAATTTTATGCTTCTAGCCAAATGAAGTTCTGGTTTTGCCTCAAGGATTTCCTTGTAACCTCTACAATCCCCAGGCTTTTCTAATCATACCTCCGAAACATTTCTGAAATCTTTTTTAATTCATCCTATCTATTATTGGCTGATTTCTTACCATTGCCTCTAGTTCACTTGGACCAATCCATTTTCCGAATGGTTGGCAGAGTGGTGGTCTATTTAAAGCTCCTGTCTGATCGCTTCTCTCTCCTGTGTGCTGTATCACCCCAGTCGGTGCTAATCCGACTGCACGCCCTCCGTAAACCCTCAGTACAGTCCTCATCTGTACTCAATACCAAGTCTTCCTATCACGGTGCACAAAGAGCTCCACCATCTGCCCTGCCTGCCAGCCTCACCTCTAAGCTGTTCCTCAACTCTCACTTTACGTTCTAGGAATTCTAAACTCTTTCATGTTCCCGCTTTCGCCACCCCACCCCGTCACACATGTGCACACACTGTCTGCTCATGCGTCTGCGCTCTGTTGCCAGAGTTCCACCACTGCCCCGCTCCTGTCTGTGTCACTGACTGCTGCTGCCTGTATGGAGTCTCTCTCTGTTCTATCCTTGCTAGCAGAAACCTGATCTCACTGTGGAACAGTCTAGAAGGGGCCAGTGGAAGGAAACGGCACTTCATCAGTAGGCCTGCTGGAAACGTTCTTAGTAGAACACTCTCCCTTCTTTCTTGAAACACAGACCCAATAGCTAGAGCTGTAGGGTTCTCCTGGACTGCAAAATGGCTTGGAAAATTACGTGAGGGATCCACGTCACTAGTGACACATCGTCACACAGTACAGTAAGCTTTATGGAGAGCTTGAAAGCGGAGGAGCCTATGTGGGTCTTCACCTTTCATTCAAGAGAGGGTGGTTTGGCCCAGCACAACCAGCGCGAGGTAACAGTGTTCCAGGAGGGCGATGCTGCCGCCATGCCGCTTAGGGTTTGTCTGGAGGAGCTGGAGGAGCCAGCGGAGTGTGTGGCATGGGCTTCCTGGTCGGGGACTAACTGCCTTCCATGAGGAGCTCGCTTTCCATGCCTCTGCTCTGGCCGTCCAGTAAGATCTAGTGTTTTCCACCCAAAAGACTCCACTCCAAAACTGCTAGAACTTGTACAGGAATTCAGTAAAGTGTCAGGATATAAAATCAATGCACAGAAATCAGTTGCATTTCTCTACACCAACAACAAGACAGAAGAAAGAGAAATTAAGGAGTCAATCCCATTTACAATTGCACCCAAAACTATAAGATACCTAGGAATAAACCTAACCAAAGAGGCTAAGAATCTATATGCGGAAAACTATAAAGTACTCATGAAAGAAATTGAGGAGGACTCAAAGAAATGGAAAAATGTTCCATGCTCCTGGATTGGAAGAAGAAACTGTGAAAATGTCTATGCTACCTAAAGCAATCTACACATTTAATGCAATCCCTATCAAAATACCATCCATTTTTTTCAAAGAAATGGAACAAATAATCCTAAAATTTATATGGAACCAGAAAAGACCTCGAATAGCCAAAGGAATATTGAAAAAGAAAGCCAAAGTTGGTGGCATCACAATTCCGGACTTCAAGCTCTATTACAAAGCTGTCATCATCAAGACAGAATGGTACTGGCACAAAACCAGACACATAGATCAATGGAACAGAATAGAGAACCCAGAAATCGACCCTCAACTCTATGGTCAACTCATCTTCAACAAAGCAGGAAAGAATGTCCAATGGAAAAAAGACAGCCTCTTCAATAAATGGTGCTGGGAAAATTGGACAGCCACATGCAGAAAAATGAAATTGGACCACTTCCTTACACCACACATGAAAATAGACTCAAAATGGATGAAGGACCTCAGTGTGAGAAAGGAATCCATCAAAATCCTTGAGGAGAACGCAGGCAGCAACCTCTTCGACCTCAGCCACAGCAACGTCTTCCTAGGAACATCGGCAAAGGCAAGGGAAGCAAGGGCAAGAATGAACTATTGGGACTTCATCAAGATCAAAAGCTTTTGCAAAGCAAAGGAAACAGTTAACAAAACCAAAAGACAACTGACAGAATGGGATAAGATATTTGCAAACGACATATCAGATAAAGGGCTAGTGTCCAAAATCTATAAGGAACTTAGCAAACTCAACGCCCAAAGAACAAACAATCCAATCAAGAAATGGGCAGAGGACATGAACAGACATTTCTGCAAAGAAGACATCCAGATGGCCAACAGACACATGAAAAAGTGCTCCACATCACTCAGCATCAGGGAAATACAAATCAAAACCGCCATGAGATATCACCTCACACCAGTCAGAATGGCTAAAATTAACAAGTCAGGAAATGACAGATGCTGGCGAGGATGCGGAGAAAGGGAAGCCCTCCTACACTGTTGGTGGGAATGCAAGCTGATGCAACCAGTCTGGAAAACAGCATGGAGGTTCCTCAAAAAGTTGAAAACGAACTACCCTATGACCCAGCAATTGCACTACTGGGTATTTACCCTAAAGATATAAACGTAGTGATCCGAAGGGGCACGTGCACCCGAATGTTTATAGCAGCAATGTCTACAATAGCCAAACTATGTAAAGAACCTAGATGTCCATCAACAGATGAATGGATAAAGAAGATGTGGTATATATACACAATGGAATACTATGCAGCCATCAAAAGAAATGAAATCTTGCCATTTGCGACGACGTGGATGGAACTAGAGGGTATCATGCTTAGTGAAATAAGTCAGTCGGAGAAAGACAACTGTCATATGATCTCCCTGATATGAGGACATGGAGAAGCAACATGGGGGGTTAAGGGGATAGGAGAAGAATAAATGAAAGAAGATGGGATTGGGAGGGAGACAAACCATAAGTGACTCTTAATTTCTCAAAACAAACTGAGGGTTGCTGGGGGGAGGGAGGGTTAGGAGACGGGGAGGGGGTTATGGACATTAGGGAGGGTATGTGCTATGGTGAGTGCTGTGAAGTGTGTAAACCTGGTGATTCACAGACCTGTACCCCTGGGGATAAAAATACGAAATAAAAATTTTTTAAAAAAATCTAGTGTTTTCCAAAGAGCCATTTCAGACCCAGTGAGAGACTCATCCAGGCTAATAGCTGGGAAGGAAGAGAGCCCCTGAGGCCTTCCAGAAAATCACAAGGCTACTCCCTCCCTTGAAGAGTCGTCCAGATACTAACGGTGACAGAGCGGTTTTCTGTCAGGACACCGGAGCCGCCATACAAGCCTGCAGCGCGCACCTCTGACTGCGCGAGAGAGAAACGGGGTTTCCTTGTGACCAACTTCTAACCAGTCCTCTGACGTAATGAAAACCTTCCCTCTCCAGGACCTTCCGCGGAGAGGCTGGGTGGGACCCCCAGTGTTATGCTTCCGTATTACTCTGAGTATGATTCTAGCCTCTCCTCACTCTCTGTTGTAATGATCTGTTTCCCCACTAGCATGATTCCCCGTGCTCAGTGCCGCGTGTCACTCCCTTCGGCCACTCCGCTGTCAGCACAGAAGGTCTCAAACACATGGCACGCGGGGGCCGTTTGAACGAAGGAGTGAATGAGACTCCTGTTTGTTGGCTTTTTTCCTAAGCTCACGTTGCTGGATCCAGTCTTCCACCGGTGGTCCCCTCCTGCTTTCACTAAATAATCAGAAACATTTGCAAGACACTGAGAATCATTAATTCCATAAAGCATGTACTTAATCACAGGACTATAAACTTGAAGCTCTTATAAAAGGCATAAGCCTTTGACTCCATTTCGATTTTTTTCTTGGTCCCGGTTTCATATGCACCTTGGAGAATGTGCTCTGTTTAGTGTCCTAACGTTGCTAAGGCTAATTTCATAATATGCCATTGACATGTGACAACAAGTTCTTCAAAATATAGGATTATACAATGCAAACTGATATAAAATTCAAATATCTTTGGTGTTTGCTTCTCCATATTGAATATGTTTGGAACTAATACACAATTTATTTTTTCAAGATTCTTTTTTTTTTAAAGATTTTATTTATTTGACACAGATCACAAGTAGGCAGAGAGGCAGGCAGAGAGAGAGGAAGGGAAGCAGGCTCCCCGCCGAGCAGAGAGCCCGATGTGGGGCTCGATCCCAGGACCCTGGGATCAGGACCTGAGCCAAGGCAGGGTTAAGTTGGCTTAACAGACTGAGCCACCCAGGCACTCTAATATACAATGTATTTTGAACCTTTTTAACTGCTACTAATTTGTTGTCTAGAATTGCTTTGGGCTTTAGCAAAACGGAATGTTGCGTTTGTGATCTGTATGTTGGCTAGTGTCATTCATAACTAGGTATTTTATTAGTAAATTTCAGTAAGTGGTTTTCTCATCTATAAATTCTCAGCTGTAAAAATTGCCATTTATATCCTATTTTTATCTTCCTTATGTGCGTTTCTCCAGGATAAAATATTTTTACTTTTACAGACAGTAGCTCTTGATGGAACATTATTTTTAAAATCTGGGGTGATCTCTGGAGGGTCAAGTGACTTAAGATACAAGGCTCGATGCTGGGATGAGAAGGAAATAAAGACCTTAAGAGACAGAAGAACCCAGCTGGTCCAGGAACTAAAGGTAAGCCCATGCTGTAAAAGCTGTGGAACACAAATTGTAGAATAATTGTGCTTTTAAATTAATCTGTTGGTAATAAATGTTACCATGCCTGTCCTTTAAAAAAATTAAAGTAAAATTTCAAGTAAAGCAAAACAGAATAAAGTTATAGACAATATCTCTCTAACCTGTCCTTACATCTCAGGGATATTTGCTGAACACGGTTCGATATAGAGCCTCTGGAAATTTCCTCTGTGTACAAAGTATATGTATTATTTTTCCTATTTGTTTTATGATGTGCTTTTGCTACAAATAGTTTTTGCAACAAGCTTTTTCATTGAACACTGTAACATGAACATGCTTTTATCTTTTTTTTACTATTGTTTTTTTAAATTTTATTTTTTCAGTGTTCCAAGATTCATTGTTTATGCACCACACCCAGTGCTCCACACAATCCATGCCCTCCTTGATACCCACCACCAGGCTCACCTATCTTAACATACAGAAAACCATTTATTTTTAGTGAATCCTGCCTAGTATTTCATTGTCTAGGTTGTGTTTACTTAACCAGTCTCCAATAATGGATATTTTGGATTTTGCTATTACAAAGGAGGTGGCATTAAACATTCTTTAGAGAAGGAGATTAGCACATGATGTAGAGAAGGAGAATAGCACAGTACCTAGGAGTATCAATTCTGTGGCCTCGCTGCCCCAGTTTGAATCATGGCTCCACCACTTACTAGTGGTAGGATCTTGGGCAAGTTACCCAACCTCTTTGTACCCTAGTTTTCCCACCTGCAAAATGGGTATAATAAAAGTACCTTCCTTTTAGGGTTATTTTAAGGATCAAATCACATAAACCCGTTAAAATACTTAAAAACAGTGCCTGGCATGTGTGAGTATTATATAAATGTTTGCTGTTATTATGTGAAATATCTTTATTTGTATAAATATGTCTCCAAGATGAATTCCCGTATGTAGAATTTCTGGGTCTAAGGATATGTACATTTATACTATTGATGGGTGTTGCTAAGTTCCCATCAAAAGAACACTGGTAGTATTAGTCCCTGGATTGCAACATGAAATATTAGCAAAAATTTCCATCTTTGCCAGTCTGGTTAAGAAAATATACGTATGATCCAATTGTTTTAGTATGCATTTCTTAAATTATACCTGAGATTGAACATTTCCACCTGTTTTATTGGTTCTTTGTAACTTTTTCTTCAAACTGCTTATTTCCTTCGCACATTTTTCTATAAGGTTGCCTATTATTTTATTAGTCACCCTAAGAATTATTTGTATAATGAATAAATTAGTTCTTAGTCATAAATGACTTTTCTTTGGGTTAATTGAGGTGTAATTTATATGCAATAACTGCCGCCCATTTTAAGCGTGTGATTCAGTAAGTTTGGACAAATGTGTATAGTCATGTAATTGCCCCCACAACCACAGAACATTTCCATCATGCCCTGGTTTCTTTGTAGTCAGCCTCCTCCCTGGACCCTGGACTGAGAGTGGGGGAAACAAGAGCACCTCTTTCATAGCTGTTGAAAGGATTAAGTAGTTTAATAAATGTAAACTTGATAGAACACTGGTAAGGGCTCAATAAATGTGAGATATTATTTAGAATATCTATGAAACACTTTAAAAAACTGATTATATGTTTGTCCATAATGGAAACTTCAGTAGCTTTCTAAAAGGTCATCTTGATTATAATTTAATGAAGTTAGAAGTAGTGACTAAAAAATTTTTGTTTGCCTAGAAATTAAGAAGGGCACTTATAGATAGTTTGGGGATCAAAGAAGTAATCAAAAGGCAAATTACAAAATGTCTCAAAAGTGATAAATGGGAAGTCTTTGAGACACATATAAGTTACATCAAGAAGAAATACCTTCATTATTAAAGAAGAAAAATGAGACATCAGGACATTTATTACTTTAAGAAATTAGAACAACAACCACAATAAACAACAGAAACTTACAATGGAATTTTTAAAGCTGAAATTAGAAAACAAACCAAATAGAAAAGGGACCAGTGAATCTAAAAGCTGTTCTTTTGAAAGACTAATAATAATAAACTCTTTGCAATTCTAATAAAGGAGGAAAAGTGAGAAGCAAAAATAGACTAGGAATGAAAAGGCTAAAATAATTTAAAGAGAATCTTATGAGCAAATAACTATATAATAAAAAAAATAAAAACCTGAAGGGGAAGATTTTCAAAAATATATAATTAAAAATAAAAATATAAAAACAAATATATAAATAAAGATTGACCAAAAAGAAGTGGGACATTTGAAAAGTTAAGCAATGGCAGGCAGTGGTGTAGTCTGCTGGCCCAGTAACCACAATGTCTTCCTTTCTTTCTGGGCTCTATTAAAAAGTCATAAAAACAAAACAAAACAACTTGATTTCCCAAGTTTCGTTGGAGCTGCCAGTGGCCATGTGACAGTTTTAGAGGTATAAATGGAAGTAATGGTATTATCTCCTGCATTTTCTTCTTCCTTACTGGAATGCAGTCAGGAGGCCTGGAGATGCAGTAGCCATCTTTTACCAAGAGATGGCGAGCATGAGGATAAGACCAGTGTTCTAAGAAGTTAAAAGTTACATGCCATTGTTGAGGAACTGCATTGCCCTAGACAGCTTTTGCATGAGAATCGTAAACCCCCATTTTTTTTTTTTTTAAAGCCACGGTTAGTTGAGTGACCCACCCACCATTGAAAAAACACACCAGGAAAATAAAATAGCAGCTATGGAAAATTGTAGAAAACTCAAAATTATCACGTGATCCAGTAATTCCACTTCTGGATATATACTCCAAGGAATTTAAAGCAGGGTCTAGAAGAGACAGGTGTACACCTATGGTCATACGAGCATTATTCACAGTAGACAAAACGTAGAAGCAACCCAAAGGGTGCATCAGTAGGTGAGCGGACAGGTGAAAGTGTTCTGTACATAAAATGAAACATTCAGCCTTAGGGAGGGAGGACATCCTATCACGTGCTCCACAATGGACGAACATTATGCTACATGAAAACAGCCAGTCACAAACAGACAGGTATGGTGGATTCGACTTACATGAGGTGTTTAGAGTCATCAGATTCATGGAGACAGAGAGTAGAATGGTGGGTGCCAGGGACTGAGGGGAGAGGAGAATGAAGACTTGTTCTGTGGGCACAGGGCTTCAGTTGTGCAAGACGAAAAGACTTCTGGCGATGGGCTGCACAACATCAATGAAGCACTTAGGCACTAGGCACTGTACACTTAAAAATGGTAAAGATGGTAAATTTTATGTGGTGTATATTTTGCCACAGTTTAAACAAAGATTCCTGGTGTTTCATGTGTTTACAGCTGAGTTCTAACATAATTCTAATCTTAAGCCACAAACTTGCCAGTTTATTTTATGAAGTTAGTATAACTTTAATTATAAGTATTATAAAGATACTACAAAAAATAAAACTGGAGAATGACTTCGCTTGTGCATATAAGTGCGTAATTCCTAAATTAAATATCAGTCTAGAGAATTCAGCAATATAGTAAAAGAAAAATGTATCTACCTAAATATGCTTTGTTCCAAGAAAATAAGGATGTTCTAATATTAACTGGTTATCAACATAGTCCATTACAATAACAAGTTGAAGGCAGGAGAAAATTCATATGATTATATGTAAAAATGTATTTGATAAAGTTTAGGAGGTAGTCCGAATTAAAATGCTAAGAAAAGAGTAAATGTTGGAAATTATTTAAATAAATCACTTTTACCAAAGACCAACAGATGTAATTGCTTAAATGGTGAAACATTAAAACCATTTTATTTATTTATTCAGTTTATTTCAAAGATTTATTTGAGAGAGAGAGAGCATGGGAGTGGGGGGAAGTGCAGAGGGAGAGGGAGCGAGAAGCTCAAGCAGACTCCCCGCTGAGCACAGCCTGACGCAGGGCTCCATCCCAGGACCCCGAGACCATGGCCTGCGCCAGAATCATGAGTGGGCACCTAACCGACAGAGCTGCCCAGGGGCCCACATTAAACCCTTTCATGCAAAATCAGGAAGTAGACAGAGATATCTGCTGGCACCAGTATTAAATAATGTGGTCTTGAAAGTTATACTAAATACAGTTAGACACAAATAATCTGTATAAATCTTTGAAAGGAGAAATACGAACTTTTTGCTGATAAGATTATAGTTTTAAAACTACTAGATTAATAAGCTAATGTGAGGGCTACATAAATAAAACTCCGATTTTTCTCTCTCAAGCATCTAAAAGTAGAAAATATTCTTTTTTTTTTTTAGATTTTATTTATTTATTTGACAGAGATCACAAGCAGGCAGAGAGGCAGGCAAAGAGAGAGGAAGAGGGAAGCAGGCTCCCCACTGAGCAGAGAGCCCGATGCAGGGCTCCATCCCAGGACCCTGGGATCGTGACCCAAGCCGAAGGCAGAGGCTTTAACCCACTGAGCCACCCAGGCGCCCCTAGAAAATATTCTCAGAGGAATAAATGTAAATCTAAAGGCACAGTAACTATTTTTAGAAAACTAAATCTTAATGAGAAACATAAAACAACAAAGAGGAAAGACATACTGTATTCTTGAGTTAGATGTCCCCCAATTTGGGGCGCCTGGGTGGCTCAGTGGATTAAGCCTCTGCCTTCGACTCAGGTCATAATCTCAGGGTCTTGGGATCGAGTCCCGCATCCGGCTCTCTGCTCAGCAGGGAGCCCGTTCCTCCTCTCTCTCTGTCTGCCTCTCCGCCTACTTGTGATCTCTGTCAAATAAATAAATAAAATCTTTTTTTAAAAAAAAGTCCCCCAATTCATATATTACTAAATAAAATTTTAATTAAAATATTATTGAGGATATTTTAGTTTGAGAAGATGATATTCTAGTTCTTACAAATGAAGAGTTCCCTGAGACTAGGAAAAAAATGTGATGAAAGAGATGGTGGGACTTGGCTTGCCAGCATACAGAATTCTATCAGAAGCCGTTGCCATGAAGCTGTGGAAGTTTTGGAGTAAGAATGGACGGATTAATGAAACAGAACAGGACTTCCAGAAACAGAGCCCACTCTGTTTGACAATTTAGTATACAACAAAGACAGTGTTTTAATCTGGTAGGAAAAGGATGGATTATTTAGTAAAAGGTATTTGCGTATCTAGAGAAAATAATGTTATGCCCCATATTGTAACAAAAGTAAATTCCAGATGGATTAAAAACCTGAATGCAAAAGAAAATTTAAGTGAGGATAAAAGCCATTATATATACGTTTTTGAAGTTTAAAATGAAGACTAGTTCTATTCCACCAAAGATTTCTCTATACGTTGACATGAAATAGTCCTTATGGGAGAACATCTGGGGAAAGGAAAAGATTAGACCGTTTGCAGAAAAGTCCATTGTCTAAGCAACATGAAGAAGTGCTCAGTGGAATGTCAAGGGAATACAAATTAAATTCAGATTACTCCACACCTATCCGTAAGGCTATGCTGGAGGCGATGTAAAGAAACGTGCAGTCATACATTACTTATAGAAACACGACTGGTTACAGCTTCTGAGAAAGCAGTGGGAAGCAGCTCTTAGACACACGTACCTTTGACCCATCGGTCTCACCCTGAGGAATCTACTGCCTGGAAATAAACAGTATGTTGCCGCCTCGTTTGTAATGGCAGAAGCCTGCAAACAAAGTGAAGGCCCTTCATTAAGAAAACAGTTGAATAATGGTACAGTCACACCCTGGAATAATATGCAGTTGTGAGCAACTGAATGAGAAAAACAGGAGACAGAAAAGCACACTCTGGGCGCCTGGGTGGCTCAGTGGGTGTAAGCCTCTGCCTTCGGCTCAGGTCATGATCTCAGGGTCCTGGGATCGAGCCCCGCATCGGGCTCTCTGCTCAGGTGGAGCCTGCTTCCCCCTCTCTCTCTCTGCTGCCTCTCTGCCTACTTGTGATCTCTGTCTGTCAAATAAAATCTTTAAAAATAAAAGAAAAGCACATTCAATAAGATTCTAAATTTGTAAAACAGGTGAAAACCACATATAGGACATGTATTCATGTAAAACCTGGGAGTATAATGCACTAGAGTTAGTTTGGTTGAGTAGTGGGGTGGGTGAAGGAGGAAGGGAATGCTTCCTCTAAATTCTTCCACTAAAAGCAAGGCTGATCCCATTTAGGTCACTCCTGTGCCTTGGGTGGAGCACACACTTCCCATTGCTCATTTCTCACTCCTGTGTCCTCCTAGGAAGTGTGTTAGTCTTGAGGGTGCTGTAGGGCATTGTGGTCCCCCCAGATAGCTTGTGTACTTGATTGCCGTCTCTTATCAGAAGGGGGGAGATGGGGTGTGGGTGACTTATGACACATGGAAGCTCTTTAAAAAGTGAAAGTGCCTTCTATTGTGTAAAATGTTCTGTTTCTCTCTCTTTTTAGGATTTAATGAAGATACTTCGCAAGGAAGCAGATTTGAAACAAATACAGACTCTAGTACAGGGAACTCATACACGACTCAAATATTCCCAAAGTGAACTAGAGATGATAAAAAAGAAGCACCTTGCTGCTTTTTTCCGGGTAATATGGGCTTACAGAAAACTGGGTGGAGATGAGAGCCAAGACAGAGAACTTCAGGAATTACATTTATAGCGTCATGTAATTTTTACACTTTACCCCATGATTGAGATTATATTCGAGTTGATTTTTACAGTTGTTAATCTTGACATACGGCTGTGCCTCCATTTACCTTACCTCAGGGATTCCCTTTTTTAAAAAAAAAACGATTTTATTCATTGTGAAAGAGAAAGCACGGGTAGAGGGGAGCAGTAGAGGGAGAGGGAGAAGCAGACTCCTAGCAGACCCCTAGCAGGGGGCCCCATGCAGGGCTCGGTCTCAAGACTGTGGGATCATGACCTGAGCCAAAGGCAGACACTTAGCCATCTGAACCACCCACGTGTCCCATAGGATTCCCTTTTTATTCTAAAAGATACCTTCACATTTGTTTGCTTCATTGTATAAAGGTAAAATAGTTACATTGAAAAGAATCTTTCTCTTTCGTCATTAGGAACAGTCTCAGCTACAAAGTGAACTACTGAATATTGAGTCTCAGTGTACTATGCTGAGTGAAGGAATCAAAGAGCGCCAACAAAGAATTGAAGAATTTCAAGAAAAGATAGACAAGGTCCGGAATGCTGTATTTATTACTGATGGACGTGTAAGCTACAGTTCTAGACCAGATGCTGGACTTAGGGCTTCTTGAGTATACGCTAAAGCAGTTTGATTAAGTCCTGAGTTTTACTGGTTTGCCAGATGAGTTTCTCTGTGTCTCTGGAGAACCACTGTTGCCCCCCTCGAGAGAGAATGACCAGTGCGTAGTTGCTCTCTGCTCTCCAGCATCTCCTTGCCCGTTATAAAAATTACAGCTTCTTTCTTCTCCCGCTGTCCTTAACACCAGAAAGGAAGACCCTTTCTTTCAGATTATCTTTTAAAGTTACTCATTCCCTCAGTAATTATTTCTTGAACATTTCTTATGTGTATGGGGCTCAGTGCTTGGCTCTGAGGCAAGAAAGATTTGGTCATCTAGCCTCTGCTTATAAAATGACAGGACCTTTCTGACTTAATTCATTCTAATCCTTAGAAAGTTGTCTGTCCCACTGTCCCTTAATAACTTCCACCCTTTGCTTTGTTCTGCCTTGTATCACAAGATTTGAAACCACACTTCTGTTGCTCCTTAATTTTCTCTTTTCCGGGTTCAGTACTCCGAATGCTTTAATCATGGATTTAAAACCAGCTCTGGCAACCATCCTCTGGGTGCTCTGTTGTTTGTCAATGCCCAGAACAAAGCTTAATGTCGGAATACTGTCTGACCTGCGTGGAATACCATGGACTCAGCACATGAAACTGATACTTTCCATAGGTTTGATTACGTAGTTATGCAAATTGTAACTTGCCACTGCATCAGTCCTGTCCCATTCATATTTAATTTATATTCTGAAAGTTATGTTAACATGGCCTGCTGTTTAAAACAGGTCTCTCTTATCCTATAATTGTATATAAATGCAAGGCTTTAAAACTATCAAGGTTAAATGTTGTTTTGTTGGATTTGGCTCATTCTAGATCTTCCAGATCTTTCTGTCTTAATTCTATGCTCCAGTCCTTTTGGCTTTATTGCCTGAGACTCTATAGTCATAAACACTCATATCTGAAGAATATTTTATTTATTTATGTAGAATGTTATACTACGGTGTGGCTAATTTAAAGGAAATAGTTCTGATTTGGTTTCCAACACTTCATAAAGCCAAAAGGGTTGATAAAGCCAATTATGAGCTTTCTTAATTAGTTTTTAGAGTAAGAAATTTGAAAATAGAGGGTGTAGTTTGAGGAGTTAAAGAAAAAAAAAACACTGGTTCCTCAGAGTACAATAATGTTTTTTGGATTAGATTTTGGCCTAATATAGGAAATTCTTGGTGGGAAGAATTTAGGTTTAAGCATTGTCTATATGTATACTTATTAAACCAGTTATTTTGAAATAATTTAAAAGGTGGAAGATGAGATTTTCAAACACTTCTGTGAAGAAATTGGTGTGGAAAATATTCGTGAATTTGAGAAGAAACATGTTAAACAGCAACAAGAAATTGATCAGAAAAGGTATTTTTATTAGAAAATGTTAGTAAGCAACTCACATATATATAAGTGTAACTGTTACTTCTTTTTTTTAGAGATTTATATATCCATTTTAGAGAGAGGGGCGGGGACAAGCAGACTCCCTACTGAGTGTGGAACCCAGTGTGGGGCTCAGTCTCATGACCCAACAGAGCCATCCAGGCTCCCCATAACCATAATTTTTTAATTTAAGGGAATTGTGACTGAGGGGGTCTTTATTTCAGTTCATCAAGAAATAGCTAGTAAGCATTCACATTCTTATGAAGAGCTATAATTCTTTTATTCCATAATTTTTAAAGAGGAAAAGCATAAATATACAAAATAAGAGAATGGGGACATAATTACACACATAGCAGTTATTTTTAAAATAGTAAGATAATTTAATTATTTCTCTGTAAATATCCATGTATGTGGATAAAATTGATAATCTTCAAAAAATAACATATTCCCAAGATAGAAAAATATAAGATCGTTGCCATAAGAAAAGATCATAAAAATCCTCCTACCCAGCACCCTCTTCCCCAGATTCACCAGGTACATAAGGTCTCACAAAAGAATCATCCCAGTAAACTTTAAAGGCACAAGTAACTTCAACATTTAACATTTAAACAAATGTTCAGTATTTAAACTACTTTATACTATAGAAGAGGAAGAAACATCCTTTTATGAAATGAACATAATATTTAATAATACTGATGCAAAAATCCAAAAAATGTTATGTACACATCCCATAAGAAACTAAATCATTCTTACCTATAAATAATGAAATAAAATAAGGTTACCTAGAAACAAACACTGCAACAGCCCAAAAAACAATACACCATTATCTAGTGTAGACTTCATTCCAGAAATAAAAGGGTGGGTCAATATCAGAAATTATTCCTACAATTTTTATCATATTAATGATCAAAGAAGAAAAATCACACAATCAACTCTAGAGAGGAGGAAGTCACTTTACAGAATTTAGCATCCATTCTTGATTTTAAATCTTAAATATACTTTAACCTTTTTAAAAAATTTTTTATTTAAATTCATTTAGCCAACGTATAGTACATCATTAATTTCAGATAGAAAACACCTTCTTCTAAATCAGCTCACGTTTTCATGGAGGACGCTAGGAGTGTTCCTAGTAAAGTGAGAAGTGAGCGGGACATTCCGTACCACCGTCGTTACCTAATGCTCTTCTAGAAATCCCAGTCCATAGGGTTAGACAAGAAATAAGGTATAAACATTTGCAAAGGAGGAAATAAAGCTTCCATTATTTGCAGGTTATATGATATATATCTAGAAATTCCTGGAAAACAAATTAGAAACTTTTTTGTTAGAAACAAAAAAGAATTCAGTAATATGGCTGGATGCGAATATTAACACGAAACTTTAAATTGAAAATTAACATAAAAGTTAATTTAAAAATTTTAGACTTTATATATAGAAACTACCAGGGAGACAATATATAGGGAGAAAATACCTCAAATATTAAGAAATGAGAAAGGTAAAATACTTAGTACTTAGGAGTAAACTTACTAAATGCAAAAGTACATAAAGAAACTTTCAGGGGGGGGCGCCTGGGTGGCTCAGCGGGTTAAAGCCTCTGCCTTCGGCTCAGGTCATGATCCCAGGGTCCTGGGATCGAGCCCCGCATCGGGCTCTCTGCTTGGCTGGGAGCCTGCTTCCTCCTCTCTCTCTCTCTGCCTGCCTCTCTGCCTACTTGTAATCTCTATCTGTCGAATAAATAAATCTTAAAAAAAAAAAAAAAAAAGAAACTTTCAGGGGCGCCCAGCTGACTCGGTTGAGCATGCAATGCTTGATTTCAGGGTTGTGAGTTCAAGCCCCAAATTGGGTTAGACTTTATTTAATAAAAGAAATCTAATATCTTAAACAAGACAGAGAAATAATCTTGAATAAAAAGAAAAAACATACTAGTTTTTTTAATAGGGAGACCCAATATTATAAAGAAGTTGGTTCTCCCTAACTTCATCTCTAATTTACGTATTATCTCAATACATGTGTGGACAAGGATTTTTTTAACCAGATAAGATGATTCTAGAGTTCACATTCAGAACTAGCTAAGAAAAATCTGGGAAAGATAATGAGAAAAGACCAGAACTCCCAGACTTTGGAGCATGTGTAAAGTTGGATTCATTAAAATCTTGAGGTGCTCGCTCGCAAACGGAGTCTAGAAATACACTCAGATCTCTAAGGGAAATTCGAGTTAATATAAAGCTGGCATTTCCTATCAGTGGAGAAAAAAATATACTGTTCAGCCATCATGTTGGGATACATGTGTTTGTAACCTGGAAAAAAGCCTACTTGGATCCCTGCCTCATTTCTTAGACTCAGATTAATGCCAGCTGGATCAAAGATTTCAGTAAATAAATGAAAACATAGGAATACTAGAATGTCGTAAGAAAGTTTTTAAAAATAATCTCAGATCAAGGAAGGTCTTTAAGTATGACCTAAATGCTGGACGCTGTAAAAGAAAAGATAAGATGCAAATGTGTAGAAATAACATGTTCTGCACGGCAATAGCACCACAGAGAGAACTGAGACATGATATTGGGCGGGAAATATATATACACATGTGTTTGGAGACCGTTAAGAGTGGTTGCCTCTGAAGAGACTGAGAGTGTGGGACAGAGATACTTACTTTTTGTGTTTTCTTACATCTTTTTAACTTCATACCACATCCATGTATTACATTTTTGAATGTAATTGCATTGGCATTATGACTATAAATTCCGAATATAAGGGTACAATAGTGACAATGACAAGGTTGTATTGTAGGTTAGAGGACAGTCCCTTTGCTGGAGATCTAGTCATATTTAAAAGGAGTCAAAATCATGCAGAAATAGGAAACAAAGCATTTACGACTGCAGATTATTTAAGGTCTCTATACTGTACTTATCTAGATGATTGGTTTCTTTTGTAGTAGGGGCTGCTTTTTTTTGGTTTTATTGAGATGTAATTGACATACATCACTGTTTAAGGCGTATAGCATAATGGTTTGACTTACATGTATTGTAAAATGATTACTGCCTAAGTTTTGTTAATATCTATCATCTATAGATATAAAAATCAAATATAATTTTTATTTTTACTTATGTTTTTACTTTTTATTTTAGTTCCAATAAAGTTAGCATACAGTGTTATATTAATTTCAGGTGTATAATATAATGGTTCTATATATATATATATGTATTCAATATATTCAATATATGTTCCATATATTACACCATGCTCATCAAGGTAACTATACTCTTAATCCCATTTATCGATTTCATACCTCCTCCACCCTCCTCCCCTTGTGATAGCAATTTGTTCTCTATAGTTAAGAGTCTGTTTTTTGGTTTGTCTCTTTTTTTTCCTTTGTTCATTTGTTCTGTTTCTTAAATTCCACAGTGGAGTGAAATCATACGGTGTTTGTCTTTCTCTGCCTGGCTTATTTCACTCAGCATAATACTCTGGCTCCTTCGGTGGTGTTGCGAATGGCCAGATGCCAGATTTCATTCTCTTATGGCTGAATGATATTCCATTCTGTGTATATACCCCACACCTTCTTTATCCACTCATCAGTTGATGGACACTTGGGCTACTTCCATAGTTTGGCTATTGTAAATAATGCTGCTATAAACACAGGGATGCATATATCCCTTTGAATTAGTGTTTTCCTGTTCTTTGGATAAATACCCAGGAGTGTGATTACTGAATTATAGGATAGTTTTATTTTTAACTTTTTAAAGAATCTCTATTCTGTTTTTCACAGTGGTTGCACCACCAAAAGTGCATAAGGGTTCCCTTGTTCTACGTCCTTGCCAATACCTGTTGTTTCTTATGTTTTGATTTTCATCATTCTGACAAGTGTGAGATAATATCTCACTGTGATTTATATTTTCCTGATGATGAGTGATGCGGAGCACCTTTTCATGTGTCTGTTGGCCTTCTTTATGTCTTCTTTGGAAAAATGTCTGTTCATGTCTTCTGTCCTTTTATTTTATTATTTTAAGATTTTTTTATTTATTTGAGAGACAGTGAGCATGAGCAAGGGGGAGGGTCAGAAGGAGAGGGAGAAGCAGAGTCCCCACTGAGCAGGGAGCTCGATGCAGGGCTCGATCCCAGGACCCTGAGATCATGACCTGAAGGCAGAGGCTCAACCCACTGAACCACCCAGGTGCCCCGGCCCATTTTTTAATTAGATTATTTGATTTGGGGGGCATTGAATTGTATAAGTTCTTTATATATTTTAGAAATATATCTATATCTATCTATCTTTATTGGATAGATCATTTGCAAATATCCTCTCCCATTCAGTAGGTTGTCCTTTAGTTTTGTTGACCGTTTCCTTTGCTGTTTTTTATGTTTTTTTTAATTTTTAATTTATTTATTTATTATTATTTATTTTTTAATATTTATTTTTTAATTTTATTTTATTTTTTATTTTGATGTAGTCCCAATAGTTTATTTTTGCCTTTGTTTCCCTTGCCTCAAGGGGCCTATCCAGAAAAAAGTTACTGTGACCAGTGTCAGAGACATTACTGCCTGTGCTCTAGTCTAGGATTTTTATGGTTTCATGCCTAACATTTAGGTCCCTAATTCACTTTGAGTTTCTTCTTTGTATATGGAATAAGAAAATGGCCCTGTTTCATTCGTCTGCATATAGTCGTCCAGTTTTCCCAACACCATTTGTTGAAGAGACTGTCTTTTTCCTATTGCATATTCACGCCTCCTTCATTGAAGATTAATTGACAGTACAGCTGTGAGTTTATTTCTGGGCTTTCTGTCCTGTTCTATGGAACTGTGGGTCTGTTTTTATGCCAGTTATATACTGTTTTAAGTACTATAACTTCATAGTATAACCTGAAATCTGGAATTCTGATACCTCCAGTTTTGTTTTGCTTTCTCAAGATTTCTTTGGCTTTTTAGGGGTCTTTTGTGGTTCCATACAGATTTTAGGATTGTTTGTTCTAGTTCTGTGAAAAATGCTATTGATATTTTGGTAAGATTGCATTAAATCTGTAGATTGCTCTGGGTAGTATAGATATTTTGACAGTATTTGTTCTTCTAATCCATGAGCATGGGATATCTTTCCATTTCTTGGTGTCTTCAATTTCTTTCATCAGTGTTTAATAATTTTCAGAGTACAGGTTTTTGAGCTCTTTGGTTAAGCTTACTCCTGGGTATTTTGTTATTTTTGGTATAATTATAAATGGGGTTGTTTTCTTAATTTCTCTTTCTGCTGCTTCATTATTAGTGTATAGAAATGCAACGCATTTCTGTAAATTGATTTTGTATCCTGCAGCTTTACTGAATTCATTTATCTGGCACTTCTCGTAGTTTTTTATTGGAGTCCTCAAGGTTTTCTATATATAGTATCATGTCCTCTGCAAATAAAGCTTTACTCCCTCATTACCAGTTTGGATGTATCTTATGCCTTTTTCTTATCTGGTTGCTATAGCTAGGACTTCCAGTACTACGTTGAATAAAAGTGGTGAGAGTAGACATCCTCATCTTATTCCTAACCTTAGGGGATAAGCTCTCAGTTTTCCCCCATTGAGTATAATCTTAACTATGGGCTTTTCTTTTTATTTATTTAGAGAAAGGGGGGCCATGGGTAGAGGGGCAGAGGGAGAGGGAGACAGAGAACCTCAAGCAGGCTCCATGCCCAGCATAGAGCCCAATGTGGGGCTGGATCTCTGACCCCGAGATCATGATCTTAGCCGAAATTAAGAGTTGGATACTTAACAGACTGAGCCACCCAGGAGCCCCACCTGTGGTTTTCATATAATCAAGTATAATTTTTTATTTTTTTAAGAATTTGAGAGAGGGGGGGCGCCTGGGTGGCTCAGTGGATTAAGCAACTGCCTTCGGCTCAGGTCATGATCTCAGGGTCCTGGGATCGAGCCCCACATCGGGCTCTCTGCTCCACAGGGAGCCTGCTTCCTCCTCTCTCTCTGCCTGCCTCTCTGCCTACTTGTGATCTCTCTCCCTGTCAAATAAATAAGTAAAATCTTAAAAAAAAAAAAAAAAGAATTTGAGAGAGAGAGAGCAAGGGGAGAGGCAGAGGGAGAGGGAGAAGCAGACTCCCTGCTGAGCAGGAATCCTGATGTGGGGCTCGATTTTGGGACTGTGACCTGAGCCGGAAGCAGATGCTTAACCAACTGAATCACCCAGGCGCCGTCAAGTAGAATTTTTAAATACAAAAGTAGTATGTGCCTCTTGGTGAACATAGAGAAAACTTTTTAAAAGATCAGTCTTTGTCCCATTGTCCAGAAATAAAAACCGTCAATATTTTGGCCCATTTCCTTTAATTCTAATTCTCTCATGGTCCATTCATTCATTCAACACCTATTTACTGTAAGCATCCCATGAGCCAGGAACCATTCTAGGCACTTGAGACTACAGCAGTGAACAAGGAGAGGCAAACCCTTGCCTCTTCTATGTCCTTTGCATTTCCATGTACATTTTAGGATGAGCTTTTCAATTGTTCTTAAAAGTCTGCTGGGGTTTTGATTGGGACTGTGTTAAATCCATAAATCAATTTTATTGACATTTTAACATTAATTGTCAATTAAAATTGACATTTTTTTAAAGATTTTATTTATTTATTTGACAGACAGAGATCACAAGTAGGCAGAGAGGCAGGCAGAGAGTGAGAGGGAAGCAGGCTCCCCACAGAGCAGAGAGCCGGACGTGGGACCCGATCCAGGACCCCGAGAACATGACCTGAGCCGAAGGCAGCGGCCCAAACCACTGAGCCACCCAGGCGCCCCTAAAATTGACATTTTAACAGTATTCATGAACACAATGCCTGTCTTCACTTAATATAGATCTTCCTTAATTTCTCTCATTAATGTTCTTTGGTGTTCAGTGTACAGGTCTTATATTTTGTTCAGTTAATTGTAAGTACCTTATATCTTTATGTTTATTATTTATAGAATTGTTTGTAATTATCAGTTACAAATAGATGTTGGTAGTATATTGAAATAAGATTGGTGTAAGTTTTTTTAGGATTTTATTTACTTTATTTATTTAGAGAGAATGGGGTGAGGGACAAGAGGAAGAGAGAGAATCTTGGACTCTGCGCTGAGCACAGAACCCAACACGGGGCTTGATCTCAAGACCTTGAGATCATGACCTGAATTGAAATCAATCACCTAATGCTCAGCTGAGTCACCTGGGCTCCCCTAAGCAGGATTAGTTGTTATATATTGACTCAGTATCCTGTAATTTTGCTGCACTTGTCAATTCTAGGAGCTCTTTTGTAGATTCCTTAGGATTTTTTACATAGGTGATCATATTTCATTGACAAAGAATTTATTTCTTCCTTTCCAGTTAGTGTGCCTTTTCCTTCTTTTTCTTGCCTTATTGCACTAACTAGGACCTCTGGTACGATGTTGAACAAATAGACGTGGTAGGAGCACACATCCTGCCTTTCTTCCAGTCTTAGGGCCACAGCATTCACTCGTTCATGGTTAAGTGCCCTTTAGGTTTTAACATTAGGTTTTAACATTAGGTTTTAACATTTAGGTTTTAACATTAGGGTGCCCTTTAGCAGGTTGAGATAATTCCTTTTTATTTCTAGTTTGCTGAAATGTTTTATGAATGAATATTGAATTCTGTCGAATACTTTTTCTGCCATTTTTTGAGTGAGTGCTTGGTTAGGGTTTCTGTTGTTACTTATTAATATGGTAAATTATATTGATTGATGTTAAACCAACTTTATATACATAGGAATAAGCACACTCAGTCATATTTGTATTTTTGGTTTTGATTTGCTAAAATTAAATATTTCTGGATTTGATTTGCTAAAATTTCAGTTAGATTTTTGCATCTACATTCATGAGCATGCTAATATACAGTTTTCTTGCAATATCTTTATCATGTTTTTGTATCAGGGTAATGCTAGACCCATCAGATAAGTCAAGAATTATCTCCTCTTGTGTTTTCTGGAAGGGTTTTTGGAGAATTTTGTATTATTTCTCTCATAAAAGAGAGAAATTTGGTAAAAATTTTCCAGTAAAGCAACTGGGGCCACCCATCTTTCTTTATGGGAAGGTTTTTAGTTACAAAATCAGTTCTCTTAGTAGGTGTAGAGCTAGGGGCGCCTGGGTGGCTCAGTCGATTAAGCTTCTGCCTTTGGCTCAGGTCATGATCCCAGGGTCCTGGGATTGAGACCCTCATCGGGCTCCCTGCTCAGTGGGGAGCCCGCTTCTCCCTCTCCCCCTGACTCCGCTCATGCTTTCTCTTGCTATCTCTCTGTCTCAAATAAATAAATAAAATCTTTTTTAAAAATAGATATATCCTTTTTCTTTTTCTTTTTTTTTTTTAAGGATCTTATTTATTTATTTGACAGAAAGATACAGGGAGAGAGGGAACACAAGCAGGGGGAGTAGCAAAGGGAGAAGCAGGCTTCCCACCAGGCAGAGAGCCCAGGGCAGGGCTCAATCCCAGACGTGACCTAAGCTGAAGGCAGGTGCTTAATGACTGAGCCACTCAGGTGCCCCCAGGATATCTTTTTTCTTGAGTGAGTTTTGGTAGTTTGTGTCTTTCGAGAAACTTTTGTGTTTCATCCAAGTTGTCAACTTTATAAACATAGTTATTAATAATATTTGCTTTTTAGCCTTTTTAATGTCTAGGATCTGTACTGGTGTCCTTTCTTTCATTTCTGATATTGGTGATTTGTCTTCTTTCTTTTCTTCCTAATGTCTAGCTGGAAGTGTTAATTTATTAATCCTTTATAAGAGCAGCTCTTGGTTTCGTTGATTTTCTCTGCGGTTTGTCTGTTTCTACGTGGTTGATTTCTGCTCTTACCTTTATTATTTTCTTTCTTCTACTGATTTTGGATTAATTATTTTCTATTATAAGCATTCTATTTACTTATTAATTTTAAATATTTTATTTATGTATTTGAGAGAGAGCATAAGCAGGGAGAGGAGAAAAAGAAGAGAGAGAAGCAATTTTCCCACTGAGCAGGGAGCCCAATGTGGGGCTCAGTCCCAGGACTGTGGGATCACAACCTGAGCTGAAGGCAGATGCTTAACCAACTGAGCCACACAGGCAACCCTCTGATATAAGCATTTTAAACTGTATATTTCTTTGTAAATATTGCTTAAGCTGCATCCCACTACTTCTGGTATGTTGTATTTTCATTCCATTCAGAATATTTTCTACTATCCCTTATGATTTCTTTCAGTGACCCATGGGGCATTTAGCAGTGTGTTGTTTAACAGGTGCCTGCTGGTGGGTGGAATGTTCTTTGGGTGGCAGTTAAACCAAGCTGGTTGGTATCACTCAAGTGCTCTCTATACTTACTGGGCCTCTGGCTGGTGCAGCAAACACTGAGAGGAGTGTTGGCGTTTCCAAGTGTACTTCTGGGTCCGTCAGTTCCTTCCAGTGCTGTCAGCCTTTACTTCATGTGTTCTACAGTGTTGCGGTTACGGCCGTCCGTGATTTGGGAACATTATGTCTTTTTGGTGAATTCATCCCTTTATCACTGTGAAATGCCCCTTTTTAGTCCCTATCATATTCTTTTTTCCGAAGTCTACTTGAACTTTGATAGATTTTCTGTAAAGAACTACGCCTATTTATGTTCATTGGGTTTCTCATAAAAATCCTACTGGCATTCTAATTGAGGTTGCATCAGATTTATAGATTTATTTGGGGAGAACATCTTCAAAATATCAAATCCTCTCACTGAAGAACATGATATGTCTCTTCATTTATTCTAATCATCCATATCCTATATTAGAATTTTAAAGGTTTTTTTATACAGATCTTGTGTGATCTTGTTACTTCCCAGATATTTTATAGGTTTTTTTTTCCTCTTATGAGTAGTATTTACTTTTATAATATTTTTCTAATTGGCTCCACTGGTGTAGAAAAATGCTATCAAATTTCCGATCGTAACATGATTTTGCTAAAACCTCCTACTACTTCTAGAAGCTTATCCATTTTGTGTCCTGGGATGCCCTTGACATCTGACTGGAGATGCAGAGTAGGCAGTCGAGTATACAAGTTCATGGGAGAGGTCCTGGTCGGAGGTATAAATTCCAGGATTGTTTGTATGCAGGGGGTACTTAAAGCCACGTGCCTGGGTAAGATCACCAGAAACCATCAAAGGAGCAGCCAGTGAGGGAGCAGGAAAGCCAGAGCGGGATGGTGTTCCAGAGCCAAGTGAAGAAGTGTTTCCCATAGTCTGCATGTCTGCCTCCTGCAGCAGGAAGAACATCCTTCAAGGATTTGTTCTGAACCCCTCCTGCCGGCGCTGTGCGCAGTGGTTAAGAGCAGAGACTCTGAGTATGTCACGGGCAGGCGCTCCGTCCCTTCCCCATGGGGCAGCCTGGAGCAAGAAACTGGACTCTGTGCCGTGTCTGCTCAGCTTCCTCATCAGCAGCGAGAGTGGTAGTAGCCCCTCAGGGCCCTACACCTGAAGGGAGTTAATCCACGTAAAGTACGTGTGGTGGTCTGGCACCGGTGGCCTCTCACCGAATATCACTCTGTGCCCATCACTACCGCGCTGTTGTGGCTTCTGATGGCGGTGAGTGCTGGGAAATCTGTCTGGGTCGAATGATCCTGCTAACAGGGGGCGTGAGGGAGAGAGGACGGGAAGGATGAGCTCCAGCTGGTCTTGGAGTTCTTTATGAGGAGTTGGGGAGGCTGGAGAAGGAGGAAGGAGCTTCAGGAGAGAGACGCTCTTCCATTCCCACGTGGGGCGTTTGTGGATAGCCATTTGGAAAGACAGACTAAATAAACGAGAATCAGCACATAAATTGTAACTTAAAGAGGATGGGAGAGAGCCCACAGATTACAAAAGATTTAAGAAACATATATCCAGGGGCACCTGGGTGGCTCAGTGGGTTAAGCCTCTGCCTTCGGCTCAGGTCGTGATCTCAGGATCCTGGGATCGAGGCCCCTGTCGGGCTCTCTGCTCAGCGGGAAGCCTGCTTCCCTCTCTCTCTCTGCCTGCCTCACTGCCTACTTGTGCTCTCTGTCAAATAAATAAATAGGGTATTTTTTAAAAAAAAGAAAGAAACATATATCCATATGCAGTGTGTGGATTCTGATTAAAACCAGTTTTTTGTTTTTAAGGATTTATTTATTTATTTGAGAGAGAGAGAGAGAGGAGATAGAGCACGAGTGGGGCGGAGAGGGTGAAGCAGGCTCCTGGCTGAGCCCATGCAGGACTCCATCCCAGGACCGAAGGCAGCGGCTTAACTGACTGAACCACTCAGGCATCCCTGTTTTGTTTTGATTTTAGTGAGACTCCGGCAGTCTGGTAACGACAGCAATCTAATATTGAGGAGTTGTCATCATTTGTATCTACAGTAGCTTGTGGTTTTGTGTTAATGGTCACTTCACTTCCAGAGATACAAACTAAAATATTTACTGATGAAGTTACATGATGTCTGAGATGTGCTTCAGAGACCCCAGGGTTGGAGCAAAGTCACAAATACAACTGTAGATAGAACAGGCTTGACCATGAACTAAATTCCTTATAGCATTCCTTCTGCTTCTATATTTTCTTAAAAATTTCCATAATAACAACTAAAAAATAAAGAATTAAGAGACTCCTTACCACGTGTAACACTTGGCTCTATTATACTAGATTAGAATTTGAGAAACAAAAAACTCGGCTTAATGTTCAACTCGAATACAGTCGCAACCAGCTGAAGAAGAGACTGAGTAAGATCAACACATTAAAGGAGACCGTCCAGAAAGGCAGAGAAGACATCGATAACCTAAAGCAGGTAACTAAGAACAGGTGGCTGAGGCGCCTGTCACTGAGATGAGACTTCCTCCATTGAGTAAACACGGGTGGAGCTCCTGAAGTGTCCTCCTGGGGACAGAAAGTGTGGAGGGCAGATTTGGGAAATACTGGAAGTCAAATCAGCAGTTTCGTGAATTCCTAGATGTTGAAGTGGGAGCCTAAGCCTAGGAGGGATGCCAGTGATGACTCCTGAGTCCTAGTTTGGGAGATGGGTGGATAGAGGAGCGAGTAAGAGGGAGAACATACCGGACCCATGGAGCTTGAGCTGCCTGTGTGACACCTAGGCAGCGATCTCTGGCAAGGAGCACACAGATGGTGGGAGGAGCCCAGGCCTGTTTCTGGAAGTGAATTGAAACTAAGTGGTTGAGATGCCCGGGCAGGGTGGAGGACTCTGGGGGGCAGTGAGGCAAGGGTGGGAGTCGTCACACCCGGGTTATGGAGGTGCAGCCAGAAACCCCGCCACGCCCGGAGGAGGAGTGGGGACGGTTGTCAAGTTACCAATTAAGAGGTCCCAGCAGCAAGAACGTCTTCATTGGGCGATGGGAACAGGAGTCAGATGGCATTAAGCTGAGGAATGAATCCAAAGTGAAGGACAAAGGTAGGAATCGCCAATTCCCAAGAAGCGTAGAGCCGGAGTGGGTCCCACAGAGCGGGATAGAGGTTCGCACACCACACAGAGCGAGGGTTTATCCCAGAATCACTGGGTTGGTTTCTTGACACTAAGATGATCTGTTGGCCTTATTAAAGTAAAAGATGGTGAGTCTACAATGTAAATTGTCTTCATCCAGGCTGAAGAAAATTGTCTGCAGATTGTGGATGATCTCATGGCGAAGCGGCAGCAACTTCAGGACGTATTTCTCACTCAGAATGCCAGCGCCGAGAAGGTCCACGCTCAGCTGGAAGAAGAGCGGAAGAGATTTCTGGCTATTGATAGGTAATTAGTTCGAAGGACCACAACCAGGATTTTGAAGACGTTATTACCAATTTGAAATTTACTGTAGGAAGTTTTGTTATTTGAATATGTACCCTTGGTGCCTTTGGTCCCACATCACACCTTTCAAGTGTTCTCCTCTGGGGAAAAACCAAAAGAGGTGGTTAGTTATTTAGAGTGAATAGTTCTCTTTGGCACATGACAATGTGGGCCTGTGCCAAGAGCCCCTTGCCCTAAATCCCTGTGACACTGTGGTACTGGGCCCCTCTCTGGTCCGCTTGTGGGACAAAGCCTGCAGGGGGGCGTCTGGAGCCCTTCTGCATGGTCGCGTACCCCAGCCCTGCCACTTACACACTATGCCTTCGTTTCCTCCTCTAGTAAATCGTAACCTGGGGACGCTCACAGCGTCTGCCTCCCAGGACACTTGCAAGGATTAAATGAGAGACTGTTCATAGGACACTTAGAACAGTCCCTGGCACATGCTAAGCATATGTGTCTGTCATGAGGGATGAAGGGGACGATGACACTTGGAACCAGGCGACCTGCTGTTCCACCGGGACCTCTGCTTTCCTGTGTGATTGGCATAACTGTAAGCGATCAGATGAAGTGTGCTCTGGTTTGGTCAGCTCTTAGCATTTCACGGTTTTGCTCACTGGTCGAAGACTTACAGCATTTTAGGATAGAGCCAGAAAGTTCTTTGTCTTCGATTTTTGAGTGGACTTAAAGTTCATTTACTCTTGAAATTTTTTCACTCTTGTAGTTAGTTTAAACAGAACTACATCTCTGTTCATTATCATATTTTTGAAAATCATATTCTTAATTTATTTTATTTTTTGGTCCTCTTTCTAGATCCTCTTTAAAATCCCACATTGTTTTAACTAGTAAAATCCCCAAGCCCTCGTTTAAAATAGAGAGCATTATACTAATGCTGTAATAGAAAAGTTCAGACCATTCAGATCATCGATATGTAATGACTTAACTGGTAAGACATTTTTCTTGTTTAAAGGTTGTTACTCTTGTTTTGAGGTCTAAAGTGTAGAGCTTATTGAAGGAGAAGTGCAGCTTGAAAAACTATACAGATTTTAAAACAAAATAGGAAACAAAGCTAGCCTGATAAAAGAAATTATGTTTATTATTTTAAAAATGCTCCCTCGGATTAACTAATTACAGTCGTGGTCTTTCTCAAGAGTGTTAAAGTGTTATTAGAAACATCAGTGAAGTAATTCTAGAACTTCACTCTGGAAAAGAATCTTTTTTCCATGTAAATTCATTTACAACACATTCATTTTTCTTCTTTGGTGCAACTTTACATAAGGAGTAAAATATCACTTTTCATATCTGTGTATTTACAGGGAAGTGGGGAAATGGCAAAAAGAAGTTGTAATCATTCAAACTTCTTTGGAGCAGAAACGGCTAGAGAAGCATAATCTGCTGCTTGATTGCAAAGTTCAAGACATTGAAATCATCCTCTTGCTGGGGTCACTGGACGACATCATCGAAGTGGAGGTATTCGCCCGCAGGACTACAGAGTAACGCGGCCGCGGGCAGCTGCCGCGATGCCCTTTGGCTGCTTTTCGAGGTCCCAGCCTCGCAGACCCTCCCTCTGCTGCTAAGGCTCCGTGGGGTGGAAAAGGTGTCCTCCTACCACAGTCCCATTGCAGAGGACTGGGCATGTCACACAGTTCTCTTACGTCTCTTGCTGATCGGTGTCCTTCTAGCCCCACAGGATGGGCCTCAGTTTCTTTCCTACACGTTAGATCCCGAGAGGAATCGGAGATCGAGAGCTGTTGGCGTCAGTGGCCTTTGGTGGGGTTTTAGGGAAGCTGCTGCTGTGTTCGGAATGCGCATGTTCCCATTACCCTGTCGGCAGCCAGTGACGAGATGGTTTGTCCTCCCTCACGGGTCATCTCTGAGCTCTGCCCTGGGGTCTCCCTTCCACACCCCCACCCCTCTGCTCTGCCGCACAGCTGGACAGCTACTCCCTCCATCCACCCTCCGCCCTGGAAAGGCCCTGAGTCCTTCGGAATCTTCAGAGTGAAGCATCTTTCATATCAACACATCTTCTCTTGCCAACAGTGACCAGATCTCATAACCTTATGCTCAAAGAGTCTTTGTCTTTTTTCTCAATAGTAGCAGAGGTCACATTCCAGACAGGAGATAAGGAAAGGAGAAAACCCTTTCATGGCCACAAACTATATAAACCCAACTCAGATGGCTCTAACGGGGTAGGTAGGGGGGCAGGATAGGGGGCGGTCCCATGCCTGACCCTGTCCGGGAATTTGAACACTTTTAAGAACTCTTTCTGGCTCAGTATATACATTAGCTTTGTTCTCCCACATCGGCTTTCACCACGTGGCTGCAGCTGGAACCAGCAGCTCTGACCAGAGGGAAAGGGAACTCTCCCCTGTGCTCTCTGTTAGGAGAATCCTGGAGAAGAACTGGGGGTCACGGGTTCACTTTTGTAGGTGCAGAGAGAGAAGGGATGGGTCTGTGATCAGCAGAAATAGATGGGAGCAGAAAAGCACTAGTTCTTATACTACAGAAAGCAACAGAACATCTGTTTAAAAGGCAGTGTCATTTTAGAAGAGGTAACAGAGAGGAGGAAACAACTTTAATGGCTGACGCCGACGTGAGTGTTACTGGTCAAGTGTTTGTGCCGCTGCTTTGTTCCTTTTGCTTTCAGCTACTGAACCTTCCGCGTGGTTCTCCGGCATGCCCACCAGAACGGAAAATGACTTCGTTATTGGCTTGAAAGAATTTCATACTCGTGGGGTATTTCCGAGCAGGCATTAAAGACCTTACGCTGGAAGAATACTGAGTCATTATCTAAAAAAGAGAAAGTGATAGGGTCGCGTTCACTTTTTAAAGTATGATGCTTCTCAAGAGTAAAGCGTTCAGGATAGTGAAAAGGCCCAGACCGTGTTGTGTTGGGAAGAGAAGGCTCAGGAATGTGATCATTCTCCTCCCCCATTAGAAGACGGTCCATCACAGGAGGAGGATCGTATTTGTTCTTTCCGGTCCCAGGGGGGACACAGGGTTGAGGAGTAGAGGCCATAGAGACAGATTTCCTCTCCCAGGGGACACTTTCGACCAGAAATACGGAGAGCCTTATGTGGTGAGCTCCCTGATCGGAATTTCGTAGGCACATCCAGAAGTGGCCATGTAGCGGGGATGTGGGAAAGGATTTTGTACACAAGCTGTTCTCTGTAAAGCCTGAAATAGAAAAGGCATGAGGTCTCAAGTCTCTCCCTCCAGTGGGCTGAATGAGGATCACTGGGTAGAAATGATTATAATAATTGTTACAGGAGTAATTGTCTTCCCATAATTGGGAGGTGGGACCTGAGATTTCCCTTCCACTGAGGTGTTCAGGTAGAGGGTATGTGGGCGCCTGGGGGCTCAGTCAGGTAAGCGTCTGTCTTCAACTCAGGTCATGATCCCAGCTCCTGGGATCACATCCCACACTGGGCTCCCTGCTCAGTGGGGAGCCGCTTCTCCCTCCCCATCTGCCTGCCGCTGTGCATGTGCTCTCTCTCTCTCTCTTTCACGAATAAATAAAATCTTAAAAAAAAAAAAAAGGTACATTCCCTAGACCTGCCAGGGCTCTTGCAGAAGATCGTTCTGCCGTGGGGGAGACTGCACTAGATCACTAGTAGGAACTAGTAGGAACTCCTACCGTGCGGGCGGAAGCTCCTGGGGAGCTTGTCACCAGATCGGCATGGCCTTGGAGGCCCCAGTAAGGAGTGAGGTGGGCATCAACCCGAGGCCTTGGGCGGTTGGATGAGATCACCATCTCGTATCACAAAGGGCCTCCTCTGTGTTTCAGCTGGGAACTGAAGCAGAAAGTACCCAGGCAACGGTCGACATCTATGAGAAAGAAGAAGCCCTGGAGATAGACTACAGCTCTCTGACGGACGATCTGAAGGTAATCAAAAGATTCCCGTTAGGACTGACGCACTGTGACAACGAATGTTTAAATATGCTACAGGATACGCTTTGGACCATAGAGCCTACATTCAGGGAAAAAAGTAGATTTCCTAACGGCTTCTGAAGAAATGGTGTTAAGTAGGTAGCTTTTTAAGAATGTTGAGACGAGCACTTCTCACTGTGTGTTCAGCAGAACATGAGTACTATGACATTTTTTCCCAAAGAAGAAAAGCTTCTGTGGTCTGCCAGTTTTTTGAAGGGTTGTCTCCTTGGAGATTCGCAATGATTTTTAGTCTCTGAGCAATTGTGCCAGAGACAGAAGTAGCCACTGTACTCTAGTGGCCCCTGCAGTGGGGGGACACCACCTTCATGGCTGTAGGGCACACACCTGGGATCCGGTTTCAAGGGCTCTTTGATTGGGCAGCTCTGGCTCTGTCACAGGCATCCCTATAAGCCACACTACGATGCTGTGTTTCTGTTTTGACTCCATCCCGAGGCTGCCTCTCATGGTGAGGGCAAAATGACGAGCCATTCTTGACTTTCCAGCCACACAGCCATGACCTTCAGAGAAGACACAGGCTGCCTTCGTAGTGACGTGTTCTTAAAAGTAGAAGAGGGCTTGTCCGACAGACCTCGAGGATCTGTGTCCGCATCTCAGTGTCCTGAACTGGACCACATGTTCATTCCCGACCGACAGCTCTGGGCACGGTGTGGTCTAGGCTTACATCAAGCAGGGCCCCCCAACCCCCACCCCCAGCTACAGCGGGAGCTTGAGGGAGAAATCGTCAAACACGGGCTCCGTGAGAAAGGACAGAGTAGAGCGTGGATGGCAAGTAGCAATACCCACATCTTTTAATTTCACGTTCTTAATATATGTTGTGCTCTTGGGTTAATATTGGTTATTCACTGGGCTCTTGGACTGTGTTTATGCTATTTTTAGGCAATCAGAAAAAAGCTTTGTCTTTTCTATATCTATTTAGTGCTTTCATTTTAGAAAATCCTTCCCCACGTTATTACCGAGTAAATATTTATAAATATTCTTCCTGTTCATGGTTTTGCTTTCATTACCTATTTAATTCATCTGAAATTTATTTTGGCACTTGGTAAAAGGTAAGAGTCTGCGTTTAAGAAGTTACCTATGGAGCCAGTTTATGCAACATTTTTCAAGGAATTCTCTTCTCGATGACTTAAAACATCACATTTATCATATATCAATTAAAGATCCTGGGAGGGTAAGAAAGCGTTCCTGGAAAATCAGGCCAGCACCACTTTTTCCCTTCCCTCCTCACTCAGGCTCTCTCCGTCGTTCTGGTTTAGCTTCCTCAACCCGTCCACGTGGGCTAGATCCCTTCGCCCTGCCTCGTGGTTCCTGTGCTTTGGCCGGTCAGAGCATCTCACACGCTTGTCAGCGCCCTTGGGGTGTGTATGTCTGACCTCCCTGTGAGCTAAGGGCCAGGCCAGAGCAGTTTTCAGCACTGAATGTCTCAGACATAGGAAACGGTCAGTATTTTGTAATGAATGAGTAAGCGAAGGTCCTATGTGAATTGTTGCCCTTTAGCCAGACCAGGAAGTGCGGAAGGGAAGCGTGGTCCGGGCGACGGGCATCTTGAACAGCGGAGCCGCAGACACGCAGCGGCTCCGGAAGTGAGCACCCGCGCGGTTCAGCCGGAAGGCTTCGAGGGCTTCGTGCACACGGAAGGCATGGGTGTGCAGGGAGGGAGGCGGGGGCTGGATCCTGAAGGGCCCTAATTACTCAGCAGTTTGGAAGGACAACCTAATTCCTGTTCCTCACCCGGTACCAGGCCTTACAAACCGATAAGGAGGTGGAGGCCCACCTGAGGCTCCTGCTGCAGCAGGTGGCGTCCCAGGAAGACGTGCTGCTGAAGACGGCCGCTCCGAACCTGCGGGCCCTGGAGAACCTGAAGACTGTCCGAGACAAGTTTCAGGAGTCCACAGATGGTGAGCCTGAGCTGTGACTGCCGGCAGGGCCACGTTCTTGGGTGTGATGGGTTCGGATCTCGGTAACACTTATTAGCAACCATAGCTTTATTTTTATCTATATTTATATCTGTATCTTTATTTTTATTTTTATCTATTTATTTGTATCGTATATCTTCCTCTGTTGTCTTATAGTAATGTGCACTTTTAATACGCACTGCTTCCGTATTGAAAGTGTTCTGCTTTAACGTAAAAACAAATGTATTAGTTATTTTTTTGAAGATTTATTTATTCGAGATAGAGACTGCTCCCCCGACCCCCATGTGGGCTCAAGTACATGACCCTGAAATCAACCTGAGCCGAAACCAAGAGTCAGATGCTTAACCAGCTGAGCTACCCAGGCACCCCAGGTGTATTGGTTATTTTAGAACAGGTATTTTTTTTTTTATACGAGCAGGAGGGTCATATTAGATACTCTTTCAGAATTTGTCATTATTATCTTAAAATTAGCCCTACCGGAAAAAGGGCTCATCAATTTTAAGAGCCATGTTCTTGGAACTAATAACAATTAGGGTATTTTAAAGGTAGATTTTACTCAAGACAACCAAATTCAAAATCCAGTTTTTAAAAATATTCTGTGCTTTTGGGATGCCTGGGTGGCTTAGTCTGTTAAGCACCTGCCTTCGGCTCAGGTCTCAATCCCGGGGTCCTGGGATCGAGCCCTGCATTGGGCTCTCTGCTCAGCGGGGAGCCTGCTTCCCCCTCTCCCCACTGCTCCCCCTGCTTGTGTGCTTTCTCTCAAAATCTTAAAAGAAAATTAATAATAATAAAATAGTCTATGCTTTAAAATTGAAATAAGAGGAGCCAGCCCCTCAGTGGTCTGCAAAATAAAGAACATTGATTTTCTTTTAGCTTTTGAAGCCAGCAGAAAGGAAGCCAGAATGTGTAGGCAAGAGTTTGAACAGGTGAAAAAAAGGAGATATGACCTTTTCAGCCAGTGTTTTGAGCATGTCTCGATCTCAATCGATCAAATCTACAAGAAGCTCTGCAGAAACGTCAGTGCCCAAGTATGTATTTTTCACCCACCCATGTTACTGGGAACTTTGTGTTGCTGGTGGTTTTTTCCTGGCGGGAAATAAATGTCACATCATCTGAGTGACCCACTTCCGGAGCAAAGTCAGTTCCAGAAAATCGGTTACCATAGTAACTGTGTGTGTTCTAGATCCCATTCGCTCTACCGCTGGCTAGCCTGGACAAGGCAGAATCTCTCCGAGCCCATCTCTTCATCTGAAAGAGGGGTTCAGTCATTTAGTTTCCAGATTCTCTGCAGTTCTGCTGCCTGGTAACTTGATTTTATGGAACACTCAGCGGTCTCTGTAGTGAAGGGACACGTAACGTAGTGTCTTGGGAGACGGCTGACCTGCGGTCAGGAGAAGGAAAGAGCCGAAGGCAGGATTGTGTCCATAGTCTCTTTGCTAGGACCCTTGCCCACTCCACGGCTGGTCCCCGGGGCAGAGCGTGTGGCACTGAACGTGGACTCAGCGTCTACTGGGCAGGCCACGCCTGCTTTTACCTTTCTCGGGCTGCCCCTCTGTGGCGGGAAGTGGAGCCTGGATCATGTACTTCGAATTTTAGCCAAAAATAGTTACTTATTTTCAGTAAAGCAAGACTGAAATAAACCCGGTAACTCCTGCGTTCATCTCTGTAGCCACAGTACCTGGCCCACGGCAAGTGGCTGGTGAACGGGCCCCAAGTACACGGAATGAGACTGTTTTTGTCAGATCGTGGCACGTGCTGCTGAGGTCTGCGTGGCAGGCCTGTGGGGAGGCCTGACCCTTCGTGTGTGTGTGTGGGAGCATGTTTTCCCTCTGCCCCACCCAGCAGCCCTGTTTGCTGTGACTACGCTGTAGAGCCACTCCGTACACGAGCCGCGGGCACTGGGGTTTTGCCGTCGCGATGGAGGAAAACCTAACCAGCAGAATATTTTGCAGTCAAACTCTGTTGCAGTTTCTGAAGTTGAAATTTACTAATGGCTTTTCTGATTTTGCTAAATAAATAACCTGTGTTTCAGGCATTTCTTAGCCCAGAGAACCCAGAAGAGCCTTACCTAGAGGGAATTAGCTATAACTGCGTGGCTCCAGGCAAACGGTTCATGCCAATGGACAATCTGTCAGGAGGAGAAAAGTGCGTGGCCGCGTTAGCCCTCCTGTTCGCCGTGCACAGGTGAGGTCCCAGTGACCTGATTCTGCATCAGGGCAGAAAAAAAACGGACCGTTCTGCGGAAGGTGTTTTAGCACATGTGATACAAAACTGCTTCACTGAGCCAGACAACATTCAGGCTTGTTTTAGGCCTATAGTAATTTAGACTGCAAATCAAACACACAGTTCAGTCTTTTACAGAGTTTCATTAAATCTCTGTAATTACCAGTAGCTACTTATATTCCAGCTTTACAGAAAAGAAAGAAAAAAATACTGACAGCCAGATGTGACATCAGGGTTGCCAAGAGTTAACAACAAACCCAAAGGGAACAAAAACTCCCAGCCTGTATATTAGTTTCCTAGTGCCTATTCAGAGACCTGTGTTTATGTGGAGAATGTTAAGTGAAGCGTTTCTTCTGAAAAAAATGTTTAACCTCATTTCCACTAGTCGTGGTGGCAGTTGGTGAAGTAAATCAAAAGATGAGCTAAAATTAGGGCAACTGACTTGCAACATGCAAATCCTTAGATGAAGATGTCCGTGTTGCCGCCTCTCTGCTTCCGTGACCAGGAAGATTAGCCTGAGTGCTCCAGCTGCTCGTTACTGCTCCCAAGGATAAAGAAGAGGCCATTACAGGATGCTCACAGACAATAGCATTAAAGCCAGCAGACCCTGGGGAGAGCAGGCAGCAGGAATCAAACCATGAGCCTGTGCTGAGCCAGTCTCAGCAGAACAGCTAGTACCAGGTGTCACTGCCCTCTGTTTCTTCAACAGACATTACATCTCTACTGTGTGTCAAGTGCTGGTGTAGGCTTTGGAGAGACAGCGGTGAACAGAACAAATCTTTGCCTCAGAGAGACTTCATTTTTTTGGGGGAAGACAAATGAGAAGATAGATTAGTAAACTGATTCTCTAACACAGAGACTGTTGGGAAATGACAGATGCTACAGAGAAGAAACAAAGTAGGGAATGGAAGCCCTGAGCAGCAGTAGCAATGTAGGGTTTGCAGTATTAAAGAGTCACCTGGGAAGGCCTGTTTGAGAAGGCAGTGTTGGCACAAAGACTTGAAAGAATGAAGGGAGTAAGTCTTGCAGATAGCTAAGAGAAGAATGTTCTAGACATGAAGAACAGCAAGTGCAAATGTCCTGAGGCCAGAGAGAACCTGGCATCGGTAGTGAATGGACTGTGTACAACGGTGGCAGGCACAGGGCTCGGAAGCTGCTGTAGCAGTCCAGGTGGAAGATGAGGGTAGGCTGGACCAGGGTGAGAGCAGAGGCGAGCAGACGAGGTGTGGGGTGTGGAGGACGCGGCAGGGATGACCCCTCATCAACTAGAGTGGGAAGACCTGGGAGGAAGTAGGTCTGAAGGGCCAGGTGAGGAGCAGGATGAGCGTGAGCTGTTTATTAGACGCCCACACGGAGCTGTGGAGTAAGCCGCTGGCCGTGGGAGCTGTCTATACGTGGATGGTATCGATACCCTGAGAGGAGATGAAGCCGCCAGGGGAGCTAACCAGTGGGTAAGCAGCCCAAGGGCACTGTACGGAGAGGAGTTGGCGGAAGAGATGGAAGGAGCAAGGGGTCATGTCGGGGGAGTAGACGGTCATTCTTGACGCCAGAGCCACAGACCGGGGGCAGCCCCAGGTGCCACCTGAAACGGTCACAGGAGATGCGGACCGAGCGTTGCACGTTCGATTTAGCATCGTCGGGGTCCTTGGTGACTGAGGCTAAAGCATCCAAGACGATGTTCTTTTCTCTGAATACCATTAACCCTCACAGTAGAAAGCCGTAACTGACTGGGCGGTACTCTCGTTCTAGTTTTCGGCCCGCTCCATTCTTTGTGTTAGACGAAGTAGACGCGGCCCTGGACAACACGAACATCGGCAAGGTCAGTTTCTTTCTGCTTTTAACTTCCAGTAGCTCACGTACCACTCGAGGATCACGGTCTGGCCAGAAAGACGGTTTACCCTGAACACACACGGCTTGTTGGATAATTGCCGATTAAAAATCAAATCTAAGTATCTAAAAATTGGGGGCAGTAGTTTTCATTCGAGGTTTAGGGGACCCTCAGTGAATTACTGGGGAATCAAAATAGGGAGTCAGAGGAGGATTGTTATACTGAACCCACAGCACTGCAGTGGGAAACTTGTCCCCACATCTAGATATTGGGACCTAGAGGATCACCCAGAGGCCCTGTGGCAAATAGGACCAAATCAGTTGTTTAACGAAGCCCAAAATTCTGTCCCCCCTTGAATTTATTAAAACTTATCCAACTGTTGTACTCAGGATCCTGTTCTCAGTATTTGAGATGAGGGAACTAAGGAAACACTTTAACTCTTCAGAGTTCAAGTTAAGGTCAGCCATCTTGAAGATGACAGCGTAGATCTAGAAAGACCCCCGAAAGAGGGCAACACCGAAGCCGCCTGCCTCCACTGTGACTTTCTGACATGCGAACGGAGTCAGCCATGAAAACCCAACCAAAGGCCAGAGTAGGTTGCTGGAAAGTGCCCGGTCTGTGGCTACCGAGTGACGGGATAGCTCCGGCCCGCAGACTCTGGTCTCATGGTCCTACTGCCTGGGCCATCGTCTTGGGGATGGGTGAATCCGACTCTGGTTCTGATTCCAGGCCCAGTGGAAGCTGGCGTCCTGCTGTATACCTTAGTCTTGTGAGCTTGGCTAAGGAGTCCTTCTCAGAAGAGTGTCTTAAGTGCCCGTGGCCACCCCGGCAGGCTGTCTCTGATGCTGGCCCGCCTGCCCTCTCCGTCTGCAGAGTCTGCCGGGAGGGGCCGGCCTTCCCCCGGTGCTGCTCAGGCTGTCCTCCTGCGACTCGGATTTCTCCCGGCCCCTGCTTCCCACACAGGGCACTGAGCACCTGAGGACAGCCCGTCAGCTCCACAGTCAAAAAATTTAGAAAACTGATCCCCAGTCCCTTGAACCTTGTAGAGGACAGCACAGAGCCACCTTCCGGGACCCACGAGGCTTCAGGGTGGCCAGGGAAGGAAGACATGGGGCAAGAGAAAATCTGTTTCTCTTGAATGCCAGCCAGTGTGCATCAGCTAATCGGAGTCAAAGCCTGACTCCTGTGGGAGAAATCTCCAAGAGGGCACACTCCAGGCACTTCGTACCCACACTGTGTGTGCTGGGCTGGGGTCTGCTTTTGTGGACTGCCTCTTTTAAGGTAGCAAAATGTAGATGTTTGTATCACTGCCCTCTCCAGGGACTCTTACTTACTTAAGGCTTTTCTGTTGGCAGCCATCCTCTGTATTAAAAACCTTTTAACTTCCAGTCTTCCCTTGAGGTTTACCCTCCTGGCCACTCTACTGCCCTGAGTACGAGCAGACATAGGACGAGCAGACCCGAAGTAGCTCCCCTCCCTCCCATGGTCCGGGTGCCCCCGTTTACCGCAGGTAACTCTCCAGGCCAGACGTGTGCCTTCTGCCTCACCTTCCACTCGCATCACCATCCCGGGATGTCACAGTCCCGCATCCTAGTGGCTCCCATCGCCTCAAATGCCGGATGGCGTTCCTTCTGCCTTGTGGATCCAGCCTCTTACCAAGGGCGGTCTCCGCTCTGCGTCACTTACCTGGGCCAGTGGCTCGTCCCCCCCCCCCCCCCCCCCGGGGCTGCCATGCCTCCCTCCAGGGCCGTGTCCTTACTGCCTTGGTGCAGTCAGGACTGACGCAGACGGAGAAGAGCCCTTGTGGCCCTGCAGACACCTGCTGAGAGTTGGCAGACTCCTGTGAAACTGTGGCCACGTTCTTCCCCATCTTTCTCTGCGTTCTGAGGAGTTTGTTCAACAAGACATTTCCGTCCAGAGTCCACTTTGTTCTTATTCTCGTGACTTGGATTTGAGCTTCCTGAAGGAGCCACTGAGTTCACCTCTAACCAAATAATTAGATTATGGTCGTGAATACATATATACTTGCCATTTCTCCCACTCCTGGCTTTCCCGCCACGGAAATTGGAAGTTTAAATACCGGTCCGTCCGTACCCGCACATAGCGTCTGGGTGTCAGTTTTAGTTAGGAACGCTGACTGCGTTTTCACCAGACGGTCTCTTAAATTAGAGCTCTGTTCTTAAAAACATTCTTGATGTTTCAGATGATAGATTTAATAAGTTTTTAACTAACAAGTTTTTTACTAGCCTCTTACTTTAGAATCTGAATTATCTCCATAGTGGTTTTTACTGAGTTACCGGAAGGGCAGGTAGGTGCCTTGTCACCCACCACGGGCCAAGCTGGAGATAGGCACAGTGACCATCCGGGGCCCAGCAACGAGGCCTTTCCCTGCTGGTGAAACGTGGGCTTTTGTTCCCTCAGGTCTCAAGTTACATCAAAGAGCAGAGTCGAGAACAGTTTCAGATGATCGTCATTTCCCTAAAGGAGGAGTTCTACTCCCAAGCCGACGCGCTCATCGGCGTCTATCCAGAGGTAAAGACCAGCAACGGGGAGAGGAGAAGCGTCCCTTGGTTGCTTCCCGACACCTCACCACGCGTACCAGTGCAGTCTGGAGATACGGTTTGATTTCCACATTGCCACGGCTGATAAATACAGGCTTAAGTGATTTTTTTTAAACCAAATAAGATTTTTAAAAACTCGTTTTTTTCTACGGAAGCACACAGATATTTTTAAGATATGCTTCAAGTGAAAAGGCAAATCCGAACTTGCAGGACAGCAGGATAGCTTTGTTAAGGTACACGCCGACATACCCAGCAAATATTAATATTCTGTTTCATGTTTTCCAATGTTGGAATGTCTCAGGCAAAACAAATGCATTGTGGGCAGCACTAAAGGACCCCATTTAGCTTTTAAAAGGACCAGAGGAAAGAACAAATTGATCAGACATTCCAGGTTGTCTAGTGATTCAGACTTCACCTTTCTTCAGCTACTCCCTGAACTGAGCTGCTCCATCAGCTCGGGAAGTTCAGATCGTTCAGTCTGGGGACACTTGACTTCCTGAGTTTTCATTTAAATGAAGATAAAAATTAACCTCCCTTCCTGTGCCTCCAAGACGTTAGGGGCCGCTGGAAATTCTCATACCAGCGCAGGAGAGCAAAAAGGATCTTTATCCTCTGCCCATCTTCGGTTCTCTGGGGCTGGGGCTCTGTACATCAGACCGGCAGAGGCAGCTGAGCGAGGCCAAGCGCTTACTACCATGGGCACCGCGCATGTTCACGGCGGACGCTCCTGGTGAGGAATCAGCCACGGGCTGCTGGCTGGGACTGGGGCTTCCACACCATTGCAGGCTCAGAGAAGGGGTCTGGGGCATCTGGGTCAGGGAGGCAGGTGAGGGCAAGGTACACAGAAGTGTGGTGAAGTGGAGTGTGCGCCCACCCCTGCAGTGGCGTGTGTCCTTAGCCAGTGGGACGCCTGTGCCCGCTGCCGGCGCCCCTCCTGAGCCGCTGTTTGTCCGCAGCCCCTCACTCACAGCGCTCCGTGAGCCAGAGGCATACCCTGGGCTGACGTGTGCACAGGCATGAAGCTCACGTAACTGGAGACCGGGGTTCTAAAAGGGCCCCTTTTTAAGTGCAAATCCAGGCTCCCCAGTGGCCCTTCCTTGATGTTTGATGACACTTTGTCCCTAAGCAGAGAGTTGACTGACTCTCCCCTGTCCTCTCTCATTCAGCAGGATGACTGCATGTTCAGCAGAGTTTTGACCCTGGACCTTTCTCAGTATCCAGACACCGAAGGCCGGGAAAGCAGCAAAAGAAACCGGGAGTTGCTTTAGGACCGCAAGTGCCCCTGAGCCAACAGGACAGTCCGGCAGGTCAGGGTCACCAGTGCTTCGTCCGTGTGGGAGCAGTCGAGCGGCCTGTGTGCCACTGCAACCTACGAGACACCGGAGCTTGCTTCCGTCCAAGTTCAGGGCCGTTCCCCGTGCGTCAAGTGTTTTGGGAGTTAGCATTGCATAGGTTTAAAAAAAAGGTACAATTTTGTGCCATAATTTCAACTGCCATTTTGAAAGCCAGTCAGAAGAATGTTGAATTCTGTATTATTTTCACTCAGGTCTTGCTTTGTATGTTTAAGTCATCTTTAAGGCAGACTCTTGGTTCTCACGTACACTAATTCTAGGGCATTGAGCCTGTGTTTCATAGAAGTTACTTCAGAGGATGTTATCAATATTGAAAATACCAATAAAGAATATTCTAATTTTAAACATTTCCAATCTACAATTTCAGAAACAAAACTATTTTTTTAAAGATTTAATTTATTTGACAGAGATCACAAGTAGGCAGAATAGCAGGCAGGGGGATGGAGGGGAAAGCAGGCTCCCCACTGAGCAGAGAGCCCCATGCAGGGCTCGATCCCAGGACCCTGAGATCATGACCTGAGCCAAAGGCAGAGGCTTTAACCCACTGAGACACCCAGGTGCCCGGAAACAAAACTATATAAGGTGACTGCTTCAGTGAAATCTAAGTTTCTCTAATTTCTCTTAACGAAATACTGAAGAACACAGGCTTTCCCCGGTAACTAACAACTGACTACCTACATACGTTTTATGGGGAGGAAAGGAAGTTGCTGCATTTTCAATACCATTTCCATTTCAAAATGGGATAAAATTTAGTGCCTTGCAGTCGCTCCCTCACTGCCATCTACTGAAAGTCACCCTCGACACAAGAGTTTGTAAACACGTAAACATAAAAAGCAATACAAAATGGAATTAAAAAGAAATTCTGAGGTGCTGATGGTCTTCCACTGAAGCCTGGGCCCAGGTTCTGATGGCAGGCACCCGAAGGAATAAGGCCCTCACTAGGGAACCCGCTCACTGCTTCACACCAGTGAAGGGCACTCTGTGCCCAGCAAGCAGACCGAAGCCACAGAGACGCTTCCTGCCCTCCCCCGGCCCCGCTCTATCGGCTGCAGGTAGCAGGAGCCGCTCCAGCTGTCTTCTGTTCCTTTCTTAAGAAAACATCAGCAACACCCTCGAAATCACGGACTTCCTCTGCCGTGGAAACATCAGCTTCATGTTGAAATGTCCCTGTAGGGCCCCATGAGCTCAGGGCGGTCCCTTATCACTGCCTGGGCTGTTCTCACGCTCAGTGATCCCTCAAGGTGCGCTCTGTTTTGTGGGAGGACCACGCACCCCCATTCCTGCCAACCACCGGACGGTGGGGGCGGCGTGCGGCCGGGGCGTGGCTACGACAGGGCCATCCTGTCATCACCCCCCACCCAGTGTTTCTCCCCAACAAGATCACACACAAGCAAATGAGTGACCCTCAAGCTGTCTCCAACAGACCGGCGGTGCTGGAAGACACTGGCATCTTCACACGAGTGTGAGCAGAACTGCCCACGCAGCTCTTCCGCGCTCGTCTACCCTGTGTCCAGCCGACTTTCCGGTTCACTCACCCCTGGCTGCACTCTGTAAACGTGTATTTAAAAAACCAACACTAAAATATTTGCCTTTTAAAAAATTTTAACACATTCAAGTAGTCATTTGACTTAACCGGTAACTCAGGAGAAACCTTCTCATCAACTACATCACATCCAGCCCTGTCACTACTGAAATTGAGCACACAAAGTTGAAGTTAAAATTTTATTTATGACCAGAGTAACATAAGATTTTTCATGCTTCAAAAAGAAAAAAAAAGTCTTAAGCAGGTCTCTGGCTTCTCTCCCACTCAGGACACATCCCAACCTTGTGTTTCCTGTTCTTGACCTTCCCTCTACCAAGGGGAGCTCCAGCGCCATCGATGAGAGTGTTGTGGGATTTGGCAAGAAACCACACAAAAACAGCAGCCTCCGAAAGGGAAAGCAAGCAGGGTCCCCGCCAGGGTCACAGTTGGAGCAGCGCCGGGCACGGCGCTTTGTGCCCAACAGACCCCGATTGCCCGCACGGCCGCAGGCTCTGCCTGCCTCGCTGACAACTGGGCTGGAGGAAGAGACTCAGAAGAGATGGACAGAAAAGTTGGACCTTACCCCATAGAATAAAAACTCGGAAAACTTGGACTTGACTCTCTAACTAAAAGCTGCGATCTTGGTCTCATGCTGCATTTGCCGGTTCTCAGCCAGCGGTCAGCAAGCGGACTCGGCCGGGAGGAAGCTGCCATCCGGGGCCTCCGCCAAGCTCGGGCCTGCCGTTCTCGGGAGCCGAAGTCACCAAAATTAGGGAATTCCGGAGAAGCCCACTGAGCTGGTCTTCTTCAAACACAGCGTTCTCGGCAGCAGGTGCCGTGCCTCCGAGCACCGGCTCCCGCTTCACTAGCCAACGACAAACACGTGTACGTTTCTCTACAGTAACAGACGTTTCCACAGAAAGATTAGAAAATTTAAGTGTCTAGTTTTTTTTTTTTCCTCTTTGGCAACTCCTGTTGCTTGGACAGTCCTCACCCTCCCCTTTTTATTAGAAAAACCACCTTGACGATGGGGGCGTGCGGAGCGGGAGCCAGGAGGCCGGGGCTGGCTGCCCACGGCGCGGTCCCTGAGGTAGCCGGCCGCCAGCCGCACAGCGGGCCCCGCCACGGTGCGTCACCTCCTGAGCAGCCAAAGCCTATGGTGGGATCGCACCGGCCTCCGAGGCCGCGCGGCCACACGGCTCGTTGGGGGGTGGGGTGGGTTCGGGGAAGAGAGCCCCCACGGAGTTCTCCGAACATTCCTCATCATTTGGGTTACGGCACTGCGGTTACAGAAGGCTGGTTTTCAAGTTGCAGGTTTTATTGGTTTTAAAGATTTCAAGACCCTCCAGCATCATCTGTTTCAACGAAAAAGAACAAAAAAAGGAACACGGAAATGTTAAACTTGGCTTAAAGGAGTACGTGCAAGAGGATCTAGTTCTGGAACAATCTACAGCTTTTCTTCCCGCTAAACGCTTTCGAAGTGACTCTGGACAGCAGCAACAGCTGCTGCCTAGACACGGCTCTGACTTATACACACCGTCAGGGAATCCCGACCCACGGGGGTGGGGGGTGCCCCTTCCCTTCCTAGAAGACTGTGGGGGTCACCCCACGGGGGCGGGGGGCCATGTCACCATGCCGATAGCAGGAGCCCACCGAAGGGCAGGGAGGAGCGCACTGTGGGACAGCCGAGCAGACGACAACTGGCCACACTCCTCCTTGCGCTCCGGCCCACGGGGACTCGGACAGCTTTCTCGAAGGCGGCGTGCCTGCCCAGGGAGAAGTGGCGGCGGCGGGGGGTGCTGGCACCGGGGGATGCCCTGGAGCCCCACCGGCTCTCCGGCCACAGCACCACGCAGCGCGGGCGGCCGGAGGACAAGTGCGCAGACGCAGCAGCAGCACCGTGGGCTGAGAACAGACACGTCTGCCTGCTTCGCTCAGTGGCCGAGCAGTCCCAGGCAGGCCGAAAGCAAAGAGCAGGAGAGAGGCTGCCGGAAAAAGCCAACTGTCCTGGAGGAAGCACTGCAAGCTCATTTCACTGTTTTCATTTGGCTTGCTTACAGACGTCCCTACTAGCTGAATTCCCACACCAAGTATCTGCCGAAGACTGGAAAGAACCTTACTTGAACTGCTGCTCCAACAGCATCTTCCCCCTACAGGGGCATGTGCGGGAGGGCCTGCCGCAGGGGTGCCTCAGTGGCCTCCTGCCACCAGGCCTACCTGGGGAGACACTGGGCGCGGCCGCTCCTAGAGCTGGCTCTCAGCGTCCCCTGCCCTCGGCGATCTCTAGCCGCAACAGACCATTTCGACAGCACGAGCTCCTTGTGCTGCGGTGGGAAAATGCCGCGTCCCAGGCCGCTCAAACACGCCCCCGAGCGTTCGTTTAAACGCTGAGTGACAGGTACCGACAGGTGACATGTTTCATAGCCCTAGACGTTCTCAACGCGCTATCAGCTGTCGGAGAGCACTGTGCTGAGATTTTCTTATTTAAAGGAATTAAAAATTAACTGTTATCTGAAAATCCTCAGTCCCAGTGTTTTCCAGAATGAAGTCAAGTCAGATACCCCGGGAAGCCCCTAGTGTCTCTAAAGATTTGAAAAGCTGTCACAGTCGCGGGGGCAGAAGATGCTACGACAGAAAATAAATGAGAAAGGAAGAGCTCCCGGAAATGGATGAAAACGCTCTCAAAATGAAAATTTAACCCAAAGGCCAGAACAGAATTCTGAGCATCCCCCAGAACGTTTTGGAAAAGATGAAGACTGAAAATGAACACAAGGACGTGAGAGAAAACGAGAGGCTGCAGGAATCACTCCAGGAGCTCCAAGCAGGACGACATCAAGGAGGAAGGAACAGAAGCCAAAGAAACACGGAAACCACAGTTAACCCGGAAACCACAGTTAACCCGGGGCTGGAGCAGCAGGGGGCGGAACTGAGCCCGGTGTGGAAAAAAGACGGCCGCCTAAACACGCCTTCGTACAGTGTCTGAACATGAGAAAAGATGATCCTGAAAGCTTCCAGAACAGAAAACAGCAGGTCACCTACAGTTCACGAGACCTGGGTTCGCAACAGACCCTTTCCCAGCAGGAACCCTGGACCCGGACACCGCGGAGTCCCTCGGAAAGCAGGAAGCAGAACCCGCATCCCAACCACGTGCGGAGGGGCAGGAGCACAAGACGACGCCCGCAGGGGCCCCGGGCCCCGGGGACCCGATGCCCCGCGCATGAGGCTGTGCCAGCCCCCGAGGGGTCTGCGCCGGGAAGGAGGAGCCGGGCAGCGGCGCGGGAGACCAGGAGGGCACTGGGGCCCGGCTTCACGCCCAGTCCACAGAAGAGCAGGTCAGGGTCTCAAGAAAGCAGGGCGGGCGGTGTGACCAAGAGAATGACACGTTAAAAACACTGTGAAACGTGAGTTTTTGGACAAGGCAAACAGAAATCTAAAAACTCCTCAAAAAATCAAGAGCAACAGCAGCGACACACAGCACACAGCACGACGACCTGCCCCCGACACTGAGGATGCCCCGCCAGTGACCCCAGCCCCGCCATGCGCCACGCACGTCGCTGGAGCAGGACGGGAAGGCGGGCACCGTTACTAAGACAAGCGCTTCTGTTCTCCAACCTGGTGACGACCCACAGGCAGGCCGGGAGGCTTGCTCCAGCGCGGGCCACGACCACGCGCCCAGTGCTGCCCCCAGAGAACAGGCTCGGGGCTGAAGTGGCTGAGGGGGACTGGGGACCGGGGGCCGGGGCAGAGCTGGGAGTCCCACCCGCGACGTGGGCAGCGAGAGATGAGGCGTGTGAGATGAGGCTGGGCCGGTGAGCTCCACCAGATCCTGTCCTGGAGGCCCCGGGCCTGATCCACTTGGGTAACAGGTTTAAGAACCAGCTCAGTCCGTGACGGAGGGAACAAGAAATAGAGACTCGAAGAGGTTTATTCTGGAGACTGAGGGGACGTGGGTCGGGACAGCGGGCAGCCCCAGGTGCCCGACGACACTGCTCAGTGCACTGGCCGTGGTCGTGTGGCGGACGCACTCTGTGAAATCTGCGGGCCGACCTGAGACCGTGCCCGCCACCCCACCACCCCGCCGGACCTCCCGACGACGTGGGGGCACCGGCAGCACCGTACCCGCGTCCGACTGCCGAGGCCGTTTGGAGACTTCCGTTCCATTCTCCTCCAGCTTCCTCTTGGCGCAGTCCTGACACGCGTTCCCTGAAAGACCAAAACCTCTACTTGCAAGCCGATCGCTTCCAGAAGCCACCCCGCAAGGACCCGCTTACAAATCTGACTGCACTGAGGCACTGGCCCGCGACCCTGCCGGACGCCCCAGGGTGCGCTTTGTCCCAAAGGATGGACATGGGAGTCACGGGTGATGGGGTGACTCGACTACAGGCGTCCTTCCGCAGGGCGACGAGCCAGAGATGGGAGGCGGAGCGCGACGCTTACGGGGTCCCTGCCACCCCCACCCCGCTGACTCGAGTGGACGGCTAGGCCCTGAGGCCCCCACGGGAGGCCACCATGGCCGCCAAACGCGGTCCTAGCCTGTGACTGTCACCAGCCAGAGCCGAGCAGCAGCACGCAGAAGACTTGTCTGGACACTCAGAACCTTCGCGACGAAGGCTTCCGAGGGGGCCGGGAGAGGCTATTCCAACACGGACCCGGGGCTAAAACACGACTCGAACCTGGTTCCAACTGCCCTGCAGCTCTTACTTGTGGGACGGGAAAGGACTTTTAGGTGCCAGCACAGAAGCCGGGTTTACGCTGCGCCTCCCCGCTGGGGGGGCACATCTGTAATCCCCGCGCTGTCGCACGGACCATTGTTAAGGCCCCACTGGCCCCCGTCTCCACTGGACGCGGGTCACTACAGCCTAGGGATTTACTGCGAGAAACGCTTTCACGGTTCTGCACTGGCAGGAAGATAACGGAACGTGGAGGCAAAAACCGGCTGGTAAAAATCAAGACCTGCTTTACCCAGCAGTGTGGTGCTGTCCACCCGGTCGGCATCTGGAGAGAAAGGAAAACAGTCAGCAGAACCAAACTTAGCGGCCTCCTCCTCCTCAGGCCGGCGGCAGGGACGGCAGCCAGGCCTGCTCAGAGAGGCACAGCGACAGTGACCAGGACCCTGAGTGCCAGCTCGAGCGTCCCGGGGGAGGGGGGGATAGGCCAGGAAGCGCCTCTCCTCTCCTCCACCCAGTGTCGGCGTGGGGACCAAGGGGTCGGCCTGTGGCTCCTGGCACCACGGAGAAAGGACACGGTACCCGCTGTCACTGTCAGGACCGCCAGTGCTGGGAACACCACCCTCTCCACTCAAGAGAGATCCTTCGTGAACGTTAAGTACAACAGCCTTAAGGACCCGGTCGCGAATTATCAATCCGAAGATCTCTTGGCCCCGATAGCCCGTTAGACCCACTCAGCTGCCGGGCTCCGGGAATGTGGCCTCGCGGGGCAGAAAGGCACCCAGAAGCCCACGCTCACGTGGGTGTCCGTGAGGCCCCGGTCCCCCAGGGAGCCACGCACGCGGAGGCAGGAGAGGCCGAGGGTAGGGGCAGGACGGGGAGCACCTCCGCCCTCTCCGGAGCCGGGCCCGTGGGCCTGCTTGGGACACACCGGATTCCAGTCCCAGCTCCAAAATGTCTGGGCACGAGCTGGACGAGTGACTCCCCTCTCTGAGCTGCTCTCACCATCGGTCAGATCACCGACTTAGTGGCCGTGGACCCTGGCACCGGAAATGGAAGTCGAAGAGGTGAAACAGCAGAGTGTGGCCCAGCAAGCGTCCGCCCGGCTCCTTCTCGGCCTCGGAGACGGGCTAGCGGCCGGACTCTGCTTTCCCCCGCGGACGCGCACCCGAAGCCGGCCCGCTGGCTAGCCCTCGCGGTTCTGACTGGCACTAGGGGGGACAGACAACGCTGCTGGACCCTGTGTGCGTCCAGTTACCCGTGGCCTTGGCACCCTCTCGTCTTTGAGGTCATGGCGGGCACAGGCAGTGGCCCAGCGGCCGACCCGATTCCCTGCCTGGGGCAGCGGGGCTGGCTTCTTGCTGTAATTAAATCCAGCCAGTCCAGACCTTTCCGCGTCTGCATCATCCATGTTTAATGACCCAAACTCAAAGCCGTTAACTGCCCTGAGTCGGGATGACCAATTTAAAACCTGCTCTGTCACCTTGGTCATTCCCGGCAGCTCCCCAAGAGCTGGCCCGGGAGAATTACTTGAAAAGGTGTGTGGCCCGCAGGGGAACGGGGTCAAGCCGTTCTGGTGGGAGCGTTCTGTGCCTCTGCAGCCTGAACTTGGGAAACGCAGCAAGGGGATGAGGGCGCATGAGGGCCCTGCACCTGCCCGGCTTCCGCGACCGCCCGCAGCCGCTGGCGGGCGCCGTCTCCTGGCTGAGGTGACCGCGTGCGCGGCGAGCCCTCGGACAGCGTAAGAGCCGCGGGCTGCCGTCGGCACAGCCCGACGCACTCACGTCCATGCAGATGTCACTGCAGATGTAGTCATCGCACTGACTACCCGACCTTCTCTTTGACACACTCGCCTTTTTAAGGGTCACCGGAGGGCCCGGGAACTTAGTGGTACAAGAATCACGTCTCCGCTGCGTTTTATGGTGTGTAAATTGCATCTCGGAACAAAAGGAAGAACGGGAAAGAACTCTCTCGGCCTCGCAGCTGGAGAAGTCGAGAAGGAAAACCCCTACCTGGGCTGCGCTGCCTACAGATCTGCGTGGCGAGGTCCTGCACGTAGCCAGGAAAGTTGTCAAAACGGTCCCCGTAGGACACGACTTTAATCCCATGCAAGAGCATGTCGGCCTGGTGCTTGAAGAAGTGGTCTTCGTCCTCCTTGAGCACCACCATGTAGTGCTCCAGCTCCACCTTGTTGGGCACCGAGTACAGGAACAGGGCCTGGAAGATCTGGTCCCGGAGCGTCTCTCCGCAGCCCACGAACAGGAAGGACTTGGTGCGGTACAAGTTCTGGAGGACCTCCTAGAAGACCAGCGGGGAGACTGCAGCGCTCGCCCGTACGACTGCGGGACCCTCGGCCCGACCGCCGGCGACGCGCCCACGCTTCAGAAGGGGCCCGGCGACAGGCCCTCCCCACCAGCCTCGCTGGGGACGCGGCAAGAGGGGTGCGCGCTCCAGACGCGCTGGTCACGTCCACCCAGCGCCGCAGGCGAGCCCGCGGGCCCGCGCTGAGCGCAGTCCCTGCTCGGCGCTCGTGGGAGCCCCCTCCTCCCCCAGGCGGTGTCACGGGCGCAGGCCCCAGGCATGACCGCTGTAGGGGTGCCTCAGAGTGCGGACAGCCTAACGCCCGCCGCAGCCAGCCATCTGGTGCTGCAGCCCTCAACCCGGCTCCCGGGGACTGGGCACAATTTTAAATGCTTAAAACACAAAACAAGGACCTTCCATCTGTTTCTGTTCAGAACTGTGCACACGCTCGGGAGCGGATGTGTCTCCACGGGTCACCGAGGGGAGCCAGGGGGCTGCTGTCAGGAGAAGGGGGTTTTCGGGAGTGAGGGGACCCGTGACAGTGACCCCAGGGAGCAGGGCAGAGAGAGTGGCAAAGATTCAGGGGGTCGCTCAGGCAGGCAACGGGGAGTCACTGCTTCAGACACCCGACACCTTACCAGAGGCCTGTGTCCGCCCCGGCCTCTCACAGCCCCCAACGGTCACCAGTCATTCGTTGGGCCACGCCTGTGCCATGGGCCACGGGCCAGCATCAGCCCGAGGACCAGAGCGCCTGACCCCTGGATAACCAGGGACTCAGCAAAGATACCGTGGTTTCTAAGGGCGCTAATGAAAGACTTGATAAAAAGCTGAAAAGCAGCTTTTTTCCGCTCTTCATTTTTTCCAGGATACCAAAAAGCTCCACCGAGAATGAAGCTGTAAAATGAGATTTTGAAAGCTCATTTGCCAAGCAGAGACAGGAGAGGAGGTGCCTGAAAGTGTGTGTGCGCACACACAAGCACGCATGCACGTACGCGCGCACACACACACACACACAGAGGACATGGCAGGAGTGGCCCGAGTGAGCGCGCACAGAGGGCACAGGGCCCCACAGGCCGCCCACTACACCGGGGCTCACCGTGTGCGCGCCGGCGTCAGTCTGAGGCGCCTGAAGTGATAGCTGAGAACAGGGCCAGGCGTGGGCACCATGGGGCGGGCAGGCCTGGAGGCCAAGAGACTACCCGGATGGCCACCAAGGAACTAGTGGCCACCACGGCCCAAGGCACGCAGCCAATGCCTAACGAAGGCGGGCCGTACCATTACTTCTGGGTCTTGCGTGACGTCCTTGTAGCCCGACGGATCCAGGACCATGCCGCAGGGGTCCGTGTACAAGCCGTGGATGTGGAGCACGCCGTACTTGATGTGCCCCCTGGCCCACTGCAGGACCTGCCAGGGCGAGCCGAGACAAAGGGGAGAGCGGCCGTTACTTGACGCAGGCAGACGAGGAAAACCTCTCACCTGGACGCGTGCCCCTCCAACCTACCCCGGAGAGAACAAGAGACCTGTCTCACTTTACACTGCCACCCGCAAAGCCCAAGGGCGACCGGGCTGCCGGTGCTCCCGCCCTGTCCAAGAGGACGGCGGGACAGACAGACAGCCGTGCAGAAACCACCTCCAGCCTGAGACCACAACACACTTTGAGACGGGTGATGCTCGGGGATTGAGAGGACGCTCCCTTCTAAGTGACACGTTGTGTTTTAATTCCTGCTGTGTGTATGTGGTGTTTGCACCCAGATAAAATAGATATGAAAAAACATCAAATAGTTCTACACTGATTTCATTTCAAGACCTAGAACAAAAGTCCTTAAGAGGAGGCACATTCCGCAAACTGCTCGTTATCCTCGTGCCGGCGGCCCCTTCACAGCGGCGGGTGGTCCCAAGGGCAGAGGGCGCCGGACAAGCGGACAAACCCCCGCGGCTTGGCGCGTTGGACCCAGAGAGAGGAGCCCACCGGCAGCTCGGCCCCAAGCCCTCGGCAGCGTGTTTGCACAGATGCTCTTCCCAACAGCAAGCAGGCCTCACAGTGGGAACAGGTGGCTCAAGCACGGAGAGCAGGTGTCCCCTCACGCGTCACTAACAGCTCAGGATAGGGTGTGACCCATCCTCGTGGGCCGTCCCACAGGCACGCGGCCGCCTGCCAGACTTTTGCCGAGCTCTAGGGAAGGAGCTGCTGAAGAGAAGCCCGGGGTCTGAGCAGGCCACAGTCGCATGCTTACTCGGGGCCTCACGGGGCACCATCTCTAGGTCTCGGGTTCCTGTGTGGAGGGCCTCCAAGCCCACCCTGAGGGCGGAGCAAGACGAGGAGGCCCAGTACCAGCAAGGACATAAAATCTTGAACAAATACGCAACAGACACAAACGTGTCGCCCAAGAAACACGAGCAAGTGGGGGAAATGTGTTCCGTTTTCTGGTGACACCACGTGTTCGCAAGACGCGGGAAGCGGACACTCTCCTGTGTGGCTGGGAGTATAAACTGCTACTTTCTGGAAAGCAATTTGCTAATTCATATCCTCTGCCTAAAATTCTCGCGCCCTCGGACCCCACAACTCTTCTGGGACTTTACCCTACAGAAGTCAACAGGAAGACACGGAAGCGTAAGGATTTTCACCAAAGCCTTCCTCATAATCATGGGAGTTCGCTAATGCTAAGAGAAGGACAACAACCGTCCTTCAACCGTGACACTGCCGCGTACAAGGTGCTTTCGAACGCAGCTTCATGACGGCAAAAGGCTCAAAGGCGAACAGCAAGGGAGAAGGCCAAGACGAAAACGCTACATATGGCATAAGCCCGACGCGTGAGCAAGGGCGGGAGCACCCGCGCTCCGCAGCACGAGGACTGGGGCGATCGTGGCCCTTCCTGCCCCCGCTCCCCGTGCCCCTGCCCCGGCCTGTAAGGAGTCCACGCACGTGGGAAGCCTGCCAGACAGAAGGCACGAGAAAGACAAGGGCGGGTGGTGCGCAAAGTCCGGAGACAGGAAAGGCATCACCCATCAGCCTCACGGTCACTAACGCGCTGAAAAATGGAAGCACGGGCCGCGCCCCCCGCAGCGCAGATTCCCCCACGGCGAAGATCCCCCCACCCCACTCCCGCCCTCAGCCCCTACCTTGGTCTTGTCCTTCAGGTCCAGAGACTCCATGGGCTTGCTCTGCTGCTGCCCGAAGATCTCCAGCAGGTTGTCGTAGTTGGTGGTCAGCACCTTGGTGCCCCGCTCCATCAGGCTGAGGATGGACTGCAGCACCAGCGGGTTCTGGATATGCTGCTCCAGGTTGTCGAAAATCTCCATCAGGCAGTCCTGGAAGAAGTTGGGCTTGGTGTCACCTGTACGCTACGAAGAGGCGGAACAGGAGTTACAAGGTGTCCTCGCTCCAGCGCCGAGCCCCGAGCTGCAGTATGCCGGGCGCTGGCTCAAAAGAAAGGAAACCCGGACTCGCCGAGTTTCCTGAAACCCTAGAGGAGGGACACAGACCACCGACAAACAGCAAGTGATACGTCCGTAGTGGCCCGAGCCACGGGGAAGTAAAGCCACGCGCTGCTGGGGGCAGGGGCTGGTGGGCCGAAGGGCACCAGGGAAGGCCTCTGATAAGGGGCGCTGGGGCAGAGAACTGAGGAAATAAAGGGCCTCTGAGAGTGTGCCCCACACAGAGGGCAGAGCAGGTGCAAAGGCACCGAGGCAGCGGCAGCACGGCTGGGTCCGAGGGCGAGCAAGGGCCCCCGTCACAGGACAGGAGCAGGGGGAAGGCCAGCAGGCGCGGTGCCCCGGGGGCAGATCGTGGGAGGCTCTGAAGACCACAGGAGACACTACAGATTCCCCGGAGAACACCGCACAGTCCCTGCTGCTTTCTCGGTCACTGAAATGACCGTCCCGTACCATGGCTTCTCCTCCACAGACCCTGTCCCATCTCGGTCATCCAGCCTCGGGTCACATCCCAAACCTATCCCTACCAAGGGCAGGACCCTTCCAGAACTCCTGGCTCAGGCTCCGCCCTCTGACCCTGCAGCACCCTGGCTCCCAGGGCCGTCCCACCCCCATGAAGACCCGCACACCACTGGCTCGGCGGCCATGGACCTGGGTCTCCAGCCCGCGGGCCTGACTTGTCCCATTCAGCAGTGACACCCCGTATCCGTCACTGCAACCGCCGCCCCAGCCCCGCAAGCTTCCTAGCTCGCCGCCCCTCCTGCGCTTTGCTGGATTCCTCGGGAGCATGGCTACAGCGCCCCCCCAGCCTGCCCAGTTCCCAGCCTGCTCAGCGGGGTGCGGGGAACCCCGCCGCCCAGACAAGCCTCACGTAACTCGCGTTAGGAAGTTTCACAAAATACACAAAGTAAAGCGCAGTTACGCGCCACGCAGGCGGGAGCGCTAACCAGGCCAGACACGCGTTGGCCTCGCCGGCCTCTTCTACAAGCGAACCTCACCCGAACGTGCCCCCCATGCCACCCGGCACCCCCACACTTCTCTGTCCACGCCCGGCCTCCCCCCTCCGGGGACAGGCCTCAGCACCCCATCTCTGAAGGAGCAGAGAGCCACTGCTGGAGGCTGGGCGGGACGCTCAGGGCACAGTCCCAGCTGCTCCACTCTGCGCCACGGCTGGAAAGCGGCACCAGACGCTGTGCGCACCTGCGTCCCCGGAGCCGTGTTTACCAGGGGGGCGGCGGGCCGGCCCTGCCCTAGGTCGCGGGAGCCCCGTATTAACAGAACAGCCCCACGGGGGAGAGCCATCTGGCCGAAAACCCTTCCCAGGCTCCAGAAAGCTGGGTACAGCCACGTGTAAAGCGGCCACATGGCTGCTATGCCTCCCGCATCAGGCCCTGAAGGGGAGGAGGCAGGAGCTGCCCCCACGTCCCCCTGGCCGGACAGGCACACCGTCCCAGCTCCTGCGACCTCACAGCACGAGGCGGAGGCCACACCAGGAAGATGGCAGAGCAGCAAGACGGGGCCCGGGGCCCCAGCACTGGCAAGACACCTGCTCTCCCGCGGCTGCTGGCCCAGATGTTTTCGTGGAAGCCTACGGCTGGGTGTCTTTACAGCAGCTAAACTCTCCCAGGCTCCCCAGCGGCTCTGCACACTCCTTCTCCTGATTTCTGTGCAGCGTCTCCAACACCGGCCCCCCACCTGACTCTCAGAGCATGGCTGTGCTTTAACGAGTCTGGAAGGAGCGAGCGGAAACCTGCCACGGGCTTCTACCACGTCCCGTGGCTTCCCGGCGGCTGACTGGCCGAGCAGTTGCCGGAGGCGGACCCCCACAGCTGCACCAGCGCCCCTGCCTCGAGGGCACCCCTCGGCGACGTTCTCCGTCCGTCCTCCCCACACATCTCCTCCACCTGCAGACAAAGCCGCTCTAATCTCTCCCATCCTCAAAAGCCTGCGGAGCCGCCGTCATCTAAAGATCCGTGGCTGGCCCGCTGCCACCCAAAACGCACCTCGAGAACATCCCTCCGCCCACAGCAGGGAACCCCACGGCACGGCGACAGGGCAGACACCGTCATGGACGCCCTGCCCAGACTCGGGCTCTGGCTGGCAGGGGCTCCTCGAGGAGCCCCCGTGCGCCCGGCACGGCCACGGCTGTCGCAGGGACTAGTCTCCCGGACGCGAGACCCCCCCAACCCCCGGCTCATCCGCCGCCGCCCTCTGCGGAGTGTGGGGCCCGACCAAGGCTCGTGGACGCGTCCGTGGCGGTCACGGGTCCACCCACAGGGTCCAGAAGCGCGTCCCCCGGGGAAGCCGGAAGCACCTGTGAAGACTTACAGGCGACATCTTCCGGATCAGGTCATGCGCCACCACCAGCAGGTCGCGGTCCTTCGTCACCTTGCGGCGGAACTCCGCCACGTCCCCCGGGTGCAGAACCTCCAGCTGCTCGGCCGCCTCGATGACCGCCTCGATGCAGCCCCTCCACGAGCACAGGGCAGGGATCCCGGGGGCCACGGCGGCGCTGACGCCCGTCCCGATGACCAGCAGCAGCTCCTGCGGCTGCTTCCGGATGAGGCTTTTCAGGAACTTTCTATTTGAAACGATGGAAGGGGAGAAGAGAAGTCACCGCGGCGGTATCGCCGCCTCAAGGAAAGACGGCGTCCGGGAGGTCCGCGAGCACGCGCGGAGTGTGCGGGCAGACACGGCCACACACGCCCTCCGCTCCTGCACGCCCCGGAGGGTGAAGCCTGCGCTCTTCCCTTCCGCGGATCTCTTGTTCGCGCTCTGCCCTCGCCCCGCGGCGGCCTGGGGACAGGCGCGTCCTGCTCATCTTGAGGCCCCCGGGGTGTTAAGCGCCCGCTGAAGCGACATACGTGGGAACAAAAGCGCGCACGTTTAACTCCTCTGAAGCTGCCGAGAGCCTGTAATACCAGGCATGATGACAAAATGATCCCGGCTTGCAGGGACAGGTAAGGCAGTTCCTGGCTGAAGCTGGTTTTCTGCCTCTGATGCCCCGAGCCCGGCTCGAGCTAACACCTCCTTATCTAGCATCACTTTTATCAAGAACCACCGCGGTCCCCGACGGTCACCGGGTTCTCCAGTGGCGCTGGCATGCCTCGTCTCAGACGGGAGCCCGGGACCACGTGTCACTTGGAGGCCAGGTGACCGTCACTTCCCTGGGCAAAGAGAAGACTGCCTTCCGGAACACTTCTCACACGGAAGCGAAGAGTGGCGGCAGAAGGCGCGAGCTTCCCTCCTGACACAAGTTCTCACCCCGCGCTCACCTCTGCAGGCGCTAAACGTAGCACCCGAGCAGACGGACGACAGGGGCCATAGCTACCGTATGACAATATCCACCCGGGTGGAGGCGCAGCTGACTTTATTTACCTGGATTTTTGTTCACTTCTGTTTGTTGTCTTTTCCGCTGGATCCATCTGTAAATCCTAAAGAGAAAAATCAGTCAGAAGTGACTCCCATTTCCCAGACAAGTTTTTTATTAGTACCACGAAGAGAGTTCAAGCTGGCATTAAAATCAAAGGTCCTGGATCTTTATTTAAATTACAAAACCAAACACATGCTTCCAGAATGCTTCCTAAGCCACGGTTCCCACCAACCAGGCCAGCCAAAGCCTCAGATGCAGGTGGTCAGGAGCTCTGCCCCAGAGGGGAGACGAACGGTAGGGAAGGCACGCCCCGCCCAGACGGTACAGGGGGCTCAGTGGTGGCTGTCCCCTCGCCGCCCCCTTTATGTCTCCACTCCAAAAGGGGTTCCAGTGGACACGGACACAAACGACTTTTCACAGAAGGAAGAGGGGCAGGTGGCCGGATGGAGCAGAGCCAGGAAGCGGCTTCTCAGGGGCGTCCGCAAGCCCCACGGGGTGCAGTGTCCGGCATGGGTGGAGCCCAGCCCCACTCAGCAAGCCTTCCGGGGCGCCAGCCCCCTCGCTGCACTGAAATCCGGTCAGAAGAAACAGTCTAAGTAAAAGTTGATTCTTAGCTTATGTAAAACAAGAACTGTAAACCAGCTAAGTATTGCCAAGCTATCTCCGTAGTCTACAAATTTTGCAGAATAACTTTCGTCCAATTTCAGAATATTTACTGTAAACAAGGAAATACACAGAAAAATCAAGTTGGAAAGGCCCAGAACCCTACTGCCTATAAGCAAGGACTGTTTCGAACATTTGTATATGGCCTCTAGATGGTTTATATTTTCCCCATCATTTGCGTCCAAAGGTCACAGCCCACTTTTTTCCATGTGTTATATTAAAAGCATTTCCTGGGGCGCCTGGGTGGCTCAGTGGGTTAAGCCTCTGCCTTCAGCTCGGGTTGTGATTCCGGGGTCCTGGGATCGAGCCCCACATCGGGCTCCTTGCTCAGCAGGGAGTCTGCTTCTCCCTCTCCTACATGCTGCTCCCCTTGCTTGTGCAATCTCTCGTGTGTGCACACACACTCTCTCTCTCTCTGCCAAATGAATAAATAAATAAAATTTCTCTCTCTAAAGAAAAAAAAAATATATATATAGCACCTCCTGACAACCATCTTTGGGCACAAAGATTTTTCTCCATTTTGAAACTATTTTTTTAGGAGAGATTTCTGAGAAGTAGAATTGCTGAGTTAAGGAATACCGTAAAACACTTCAGTACATATCGGCAAACTCTCCAGAACAGTGCTCAGCGGAACATGTGGGTGCCCTGACGGACAACCACCTTCCTGCACGTGCGGTCTTGTTGGTTTTTTTTTTTACTCTCAGATGGTCACCAGAAATAATTTCCCAGTAAGTAAACAATGCTTAATCGCCCTATGGCATCATTAGATTTTAGAGCTACATGGAATCCTAAGAGTATCCCCTGACAATGTGCCCATGATGGCATAGACGCCTAGAAACAACCTCCGGCCGCATCCCTGCCCCGTCCCTGCCCCGTCCCTGCCCCATCCCAGCCCTGTCCCGGGGAAGGGCTCAGAGCTTCCTTCAAACTCCCAGGGGTGTCCCTGACCTTTCCCCAAATGTTAAGCAATCTCAGTCCAGAGGCAAGAAGAACACTGCTCCCAGACGCCTGTCACCTGCGCAAAGGGAAAGGCCCATGAAGTTAGGGCCACTTTTCCGCCTTCACTCACCCTCCTTCCTGCTACAAAGTTACTCTCAGAGACAGCAGGGTAAAACCTCTCGTGTAACCTACTAGATATTTTTGAAGGACAGTAACAAATACGGGGCCTTTCCACTGCTTTCAGGAGCCCTGGCTGCCGGCCCTGAGATTTCAGTGGCTGCCCAACCATTCACCCAGCCCCGGTTCTAACAACTACAGGACGCGCGTTCTCGCCCACGGCCGGGTTCTGGAAGCCCAGCGGCTCCCACCGGTCCGGCGCCGGGGTGGGGGCTCGCTGTGCTGAGGCAAACCGCTCAGGCGCTGAGGTACTGGCGAGGCCGCGCTCCTAACCTCCCTGTCCGGGCAGAAGGTGAGACCCGCGCCCACGCGATCCTGGCGGTTGGGTTAGAGTGAGATGCTCATCAGCAGACGAATCCAACCGCCCCTGGCCCTGCCCCCCAATCACGCACAGCCCCGGTTACTCCTGCGAAGGGCCCTTTTCTCTCCGGCCCGTCTACCCAGCACCGTGGGGCATTTTCTAAATGGTCACTGGTCCACGAAGACTTCAGAAACGCCCCACACCGGTTCCACAGGAAAGACCTTTCAAGAAGTCTACCTGTGGTTCTCTCGATTCTTGTGCAACTCTGGGCTTGCGGGGACCCATGCGGGACCCTCGTGCCAACCAGGAACCCAAACACTGCATTTACACCCATCGGCCGAAGGTATGAACAACTCAGACCCCTGCGGGCTACACGTAACTCCAAAACGACGTGACCTCCAGTTTGCGGAGCGCACCTCGGCCCGGGGGTACCGCACGCGCACGCGCAGATCCCGGCGAGCCCTCGTACACGGCCTGCGGCTGGCTGTGAAGACTCAGACCTCTCTCTGCGCCCGAGCCTGAGGAAGGTCACGAGCTGGCTCCTGGACGGCACTTCCAACGGAAGCCCCATTTCCAGCGGCCAACAGGCAGAGAGGCCTCGAGACCTGCGCACCGCTGTCGCCTTTAGGAAGCAAGGTCGCCAACGGGGAAGCCCCCAGTGAGAGAGAGGCCCGGTGCCCGCAGGGGAGGAGTGTGCAGACACGCAGGGCTCATGTGCGCGGAAGACACGACCTCACTTCCTGTTCTGTCCGCAGAGTTGGCCTCTCAGCCAAAGCTCACCGGAACCGAGAAAGATCCCCCACGAACCCCTTCTTCTGAAACCAAGGGCCAAACAGGAGATTTCCAAAGCGACCAGGGCCAGATCCCAGATGTTCCGGCAGGACGGGAGCCCTTGCCAGGCCACTCCCACACTCACCGCCACTCTGCTAAGCCAACACAACAGCAACAAAAGCCTTCAGAGACCTTCAGAAGCTGCATCTTCTGGTTTCCTTGGTGACCGTGCCGTCACCACAGTTGGCAGGCCCAGAGCCAAGTCATCATAGCAACCCGTTTTTTTTCAAAGACCTAACAGCACTTTCTGAAAGCAAACTCGGGCCCCAGCACAGATCTGCAGAAGCAGTTCTGTCGTTTTCACCTAAAGCCATGAATGAAAGTGTTCACGGATGTTTTCTTCAAACCTGAGATCCCGAGTGTTTCATGAGCTGGCCTGAGAACAGCCAAACTGCCTTCTCCCACGAACCCCCGGCATCCAGCGCGAAATAAACGTTCATCACACTGACTCCAGCACAAAAGAGAATCGACCATGAACACCGCCCCACGATTTACAGCCCACAAAACAACTCCCTAACCCCACCACGCCAGACCGCTCGTGACCTCGCCCTGCCATCCTGCCTCCTGCTAACCACGCCCGCCCCTGCAGTCCCAACACTCCTAACTCTGTACCTCATCCTGTGACTTCTCCAGCCAAGGAGGGATGGACAAGCAAGCAAGCGTCTGGTGAGTGCTTTGACTCTGGGGCCAGCTGTCTTGGCACTCGGCCCCGAAGAGCACGGTCTCACCTCCCGGGAGGGTGAACGGCCTCCAGGGAGGTGCGCAGGGAGATGAGGCACACCGTCGGGCAGCCCGACACCTGACCCCCCAACACATCAGGGGCAGCCTGGGGCTCGTCGGTGCCAGTCCAGCAGCCAGGTCACACACAACCGCAGGAGATCCCAGGGAGGCCAGCCGAAGACCCATGAAACCAGGCCCAGACGCCGCCCCACAGAACTGACCTCTGTCTGGGACGCCTACCGCCCCCACTGTTCTCCGCTGCCAGCAAGAGCACAGGACCGAAAAGGAGGACGAGAAAAGCACCAGAGAAGAATGAAAAGGAATGAACTGCTCGGCGAGGGCTCGAATCACACTTTAGAGGGGGAGGGAGAAAATGTCGGTCAAGAATAATCTTAGCATAGGAAAAAAGTTAAATTGAAAGTAACCACTTTCTATTACAAATTATACTTTCACTTTACAAGCACAAGCCACAAATGAGAATCTGTGGGGTCCTCAGAAGTATCTTGAGAAAAATCTGTTTACATGGGTTCCATGCACTCTGAGCGGCGTGAGAGCAGGACAGGAGCGCTCTCCGTGTGGCACCCGAGGACAGGGAAGAGGGCTGAACTGAGACAGACGTACACACACAATACGTTCCTCGCACACAGCAGGGGAGGGGATGCTGCAAACATCTGCCGAAGTTTCCAGATGTTAGCTTCTACGTCACCTGTACTCGATCCCTAGAGTGATGGAATGAGACGCTCCCAGAACACGTGGAAAAGTCCAACACGGGTCCCTGTGACTCTAAGTGCCTGGCAGCAGGGCCCGCCTTTGTAGAACATACTAGCAAGCGTACCACGTGCTACTGTTACCCAGTGACCCACGCTGAGAAATGACGCATCTGTGTGCTGCTCACAGAAGACAGGAGACTTGGAAACAGAGTGGATCCTTCACCGGGGGGGACGGGGGACAGGTAAGGGGCAGCCCGCAGGGTTGAAAATCTGCATCTAACTTTGGACTCCCCCCAAAACTGAACTACTAATAGCAAGAAGCACAAGGGATCACTTTTTACTGAGACACAAAATTTACGGAGAGAGGACCCGTTCGCGGGCAGACGTGGGCACACGGGTTTAGGCAGACAGGGCGGTCCTCGAACTCGCCGCACGCGCAGCGGGAGGGAGCCACAAAATCAGGCCATCCGACAGGATCACTGCACAGTTCATTTCAACACCACCTCCCTACGTCCGCTCACATTTTCTCTCCACTGAGAAGTCACGTACAGTCTAAATTCTGATGTTGAACTTTTTTATGATAGATTTGTGCAGACTTTACGGTAGTAAATGCTAAAATAGACTAGTATCTACAAATACCTTATGCATTCATGACACACCTAACTTCTTCTCAATGTTTTAGTTCAAGGCTGTGCAGCTCGTCCGTTTTTTTCAAAGTGTCACAAATCTCAAACGTCCAGGAGATTTACTGAAAACGATCTGTAAGTGGACCCACACAGTCCAAACCCGTGTCGTCCAAGGCCAGCTGGAGTTAAGTGTAAGCCACCGCCCCAGTGCGGTTCCTGAGGACTAGAATGTCTTACAAGGAGGCCAGGCTCCAGCTGCTGTACTCTCGCTCCCCCAAGCGGGCCTGGAAGCCTGGGAAGCACAAAGCAAGCCTTTCCTGGTGCAGCTCCCTGAGCTCCCGACACCGAACCCGGTGGTTAACACCATCCTCCCCTCTTAGTCTGATAGGATTCCCACAAACTGCCTTTTTCACAGCAACCGGCTGCCCATGTAGACTCGGGCATAGAAGCAGAAATCACTGGGTCACGGGAGCAGGTTTTCAAGGACAATGGACAGCCACACTTCCAACCACCAGGGAACCATCTGGAAGTGGTAACTGTGTTTCTGGCGTGTTTGGTTAGCATGACTAGGTTCACCTGATCTGGAAACAAGGTACAAACGGGCCACAATGAAGTTTCCAGAACTGCAGCCCTGAGACCACAGCAACTGCAACAGAGGCGGGCGGGGGGGGGGGGGGGGGGGGGGGGGGGGGGGGGGGGACGACGGACGACGCCACGACACCACCACAAGGAAAACAGGAGATCTGGAGTCAAGACAACGCCACCCCTTCCCCAGCAGGGACACCTCTCTGAACCTGCTTCCAAACGGGTCAGCTGGGAATTCCACCACCCACGCCACTGACGGCTGTGCAAACGTGGGGTGCGTCCACTATCCTGAAGGTTCCCAAACAGCTGTTCCCAAACGTTCCCAAACGTTTCCCTGCTACGAACTACCGGGGCAGCGGCGGCCAGCCCTGGCCATCAGGGGGCTTCCTGTTCGACCTCGCACTCGCTCAGCCCCGGTTCTGCTTAGAGCTCCTCCCAGCCGCTGCTAACTGGGCATCTTTAGGATGAACGATTTTTCTTCAGTTTACAGAAAACAGAAAACCTTCATTTGAACATGGGACATTGAACCAATCACTTTCTAAAGGCAGTCAAAAGAAGTTACGACAGCAAAAAAAAAAAAAAGCTTAATTTTAACAGTTATAATGTATTCATTTGTTTCTTGCAACCAGCGCCTCCAGACTGACCTGGGCACGTGTCCCAAAGGAAGAAGACAACAAAACCCGCCGCTCATAGGAAATGTCAAAGTCACGGTCTGGTTCCAACGGCCACGTTCATTACTGACGCTGTCCGTAGCCTCGTTAGATTCAGGGGACAGTACTCGGCACTCTACATGCTTCATCTCACTTAATCCCAACGCTGTGACCTTGACCAAGTGGTCATCATGGCTGCCCCTCTTCTGGCGAGGATGACAGCAAACGCTCCCAGAGGCCGGTCACCACGGTAAATACGGTCCCGCGCACCTTTTCCTGCCGTGAGTGTGGCTCAGAGCAGCAAACACACACACCTGACATTTCACCGGGCGCCCGCCAACCGCGAGGGTCGTCTGCTTTACAGTTTGTCCATCGGATGTTCCATTAACTCAGACACGTTCCTCAGCGATAAGGCAGTAAGGGTAAGACACACCCCCAGGAAGGCCAAAGGCGGGCTGAACCACCAGCGTTTAGCCATCCCGAGAAAAAGATGTTCTAGAAAGTAAACCTCTAATGAGATGTAACATTACAGAATTCTAGAGCTGAAGGGATCCAAATGGTTAGGGGATGCCAGAGGCCCTAATTTTAGAGAAATGAAAATGGAGACTCTGTGAGGCAGTGACTTAGTCCCAGCTCCCCCCCCCCCCCCCCCCCCGAGGACTTAGGGACAAGCTAGAAACTCGCTCCTCGCTCATGGCCCCTAACCTTCCTGGGCACTCCCTGTTCCCCTGTGAGTCCAAAACTTCATCTAAAGCACTCGTTGCAACTAAGGCATCTCTTTTTACCACCAAATCTTCACAAATAACAAGCCATGGTGTTTGGCTGACCTAGTTTCACCTGTTTTCTTAGGGGGCTCCTTTTCCAGAAATGCTAAAAGCAACAGTCGCCACAAAGAAGGTCTAAGAGGCAGCAGGCAAAACCACCAGCTCCCAGCAGGTTTCTGGTCTAAGCTGGCTCTCCACCCCACCATCCACCGCGATATCAGCAGGGAGAGACCAGACCCGGAGGGCTGGGCGGGAACAACGCTGCCTCCCACAAGGACTTAACTCTCCCTCCAAGGAAGCAGGTTCTCTAGGAAAAGGCCCAGCAGTAGGAGTTAAACAACCCCCTCGCTGGTTGTACTACTCAACGCGGGCGTAGCTTACTCACTCTGGGATTCTTTCCTTTGTCTGTAAAAACGGAATCTTACCTCTCGTCTCATAGGGTTGCTGGAAACAGTAAAAGCGTAACGTTTGAAAGAACACAGCCTAGAACAGGATGCTTCCCCTGACACCCTGCATGTGACTGGCTGTCCTTCCTGGACTGAATCAGTTAAAATTAAAAAATCTAACAAATCCAGTTCTTCAGTCCCACCAGCTTTATTTTAAGCACCTGAGCGCTGCACGAGACGAGTGCCTCAGGGAACACAGACCCAGAACACTTTCACTACCACCCAAAATCCCATGCCCTCGGCCACTGCCCGTGTCCTCACAACTTGTGTGGACACTGAGAACCACCACACGGTCTCAGGAGGGACATTTCTCCCAGGACCCATCTGAACTTGCCTCTCCTTCAGGGCCCCTAAGTCCAACCTCCACACCCTCTATGCTGGTCCATCTCTACAAACCTGCCCCTTCATGCTACCCCCGCCCCCGAGCCATGGGTGCATCTCCTGCGTGGGTGCTGGGCTCTCGGTGACACACACATACATGCAGTTACCCTGATGAGGCCCTTGGGACCACCCACCCTTTGGACAAAAGGACAAAACTTCTCCTACAGGGACCGGTAAGTTCCACAGTCAATTTCCAGGCAGCAAAGTGTAGGCTCCGCCAGGAAAAGGCTGAACCGCCGTCTCCGGGGTCCAGACTTGAGGAGGACACCCACGCTTGAGGAAGCCACGGTGTCCACTGCCACGACCCCGGTCCAGGACCCTCCCTCTCACCCAGCTTCCTCCGGACAACAGCCCCCACCCCGCCCCACCACCACAGCCAGTGAGTTTTCCTGAACACAAAACCCATCTCCCTCCCCTCCGTAGGCCCGACTCAGTGCCTGCATCCCGACTGCCCTCGCCCACCCCTTTCCTTGCCACTCTGCGTCCCAAACCCTGCCCTCTGCCAGACTTTCCCATTTCCCCATTCTGGTCTCCCTGGAATCTCCCTCAATCCTCCCCACGGACCAACTCCTACCTTCCTTCTGCCCTGAGCTGCTTCGCCATCTCCCCAGGAGAAGCGGTGATCCAAGGAAGGACCGAGGGCATGAGCCTCGGGGAACGAAGCTGGATTCACCCCACTTAAGAGTCCCTCTAATACTACCCTTAGGACCTTTTCATTAACGAGGCAATACATCTCCAGCTGTTCCCCAGGGCGGTTTTGTGCTGTGGCCACACTTGTTTCCAAGATCCGCTATGCTTTGTGGCAACACCTCTCTGCCTTTTCTCACGCTCTCTCTCTCACAAACACACACACACACACACACACACACCACCCCCCTCCCTGGAATGACTGTGGCAAACTTCTCAACCTCAACCTTCAAGCCCAGCGCACCTGTTACCCGGCCGCTTTGCTCCCCTTCAAAAAGCCCTCCGGGACCACTTCCTGGGAGCTGGGCTCCCACCCCGGCTGGGCTCAAGGTCACGAATCGGCTGTTATCCCCGGGGGTGGGGGTGGGGGGACAATTACCCACCTGCTTCACCCTCCCCAGTCCACCCCCACCCCCCACCCCCGCGTGGGCCCTGGCAGCAAGGACTTCGGCGTCTCCAGCTCCAGCGCCAATTCCTGGAAACTACTGGGCATTCAGAAAAAAGATTAGCTCCAAGAATGAAAACATCAAGCCAAGAGGGCAGCCTGAGCGCGGGACTCGCCCCGACCCTCTCACCTGCGCCGACCTCCCCCCCGCCAGCTCAGACGGGTTCTCCACTCCTCTGCGGCGCCGCTGGAGTCTCACCGAAGTTCAACCCTGTCCCTGCTCCGGCCTCGGGGCAACGGTGAACACCCATGAAACGTGGGGGCCGAGATCACACCCCTGCTCCGTTACAAAGGGTCAGCCGGTGACCGATGGGACGCCCCCACTTTTGTATTATCATCAGCAACTTCCACCCCCAGGGAAGGCTGTCGTTGATGCCCCTGGCGGGTCCTGGACCTCGGGTTTGGGAAACCAGCCTGGAGACGAGCCGACCGGGTCTGGACGCTCGGAGCAGGAGGTGGAGGGGCAGGGGGAGCCGCGGGCGGGGCGGGGGGGTGCAGCGGCCTCGGGCTCTGGGGGAGGGGGCGCAGGGGAGAGAGGGCCCCGAGGGCCTGCGCTCCCGGACGGGGGAGCCGGGGCGGGCTCGGGGGTCCCGGGCAATCTCGGAGGCCTTCGGGGGCTCCGGGCGTCTAGGGGAAACCCCGAAGGGCTTCGGGGCTCCGGAGCCCTCCAGCGGCAGGGGCAGACGGGGCCGGAGACGGCGACCGGGACTCGGGGACCAGCGGTCCCGACGGGCGTCTCGGGGGGACCCCGGGGAAGGCGGAGAGGGGTCCCCGGGACCGCAACGGCCCTGGGCCCGGCCCCCTCACCTGCGGGGCCAGCTCCCGCCGCCGCCGCCTCCCGCTCAGCGGCCCACCTCACCTCCGGGTCTCGGGGCGGCGCGCGCTCCCCGCGCTGGGCGGGGCCGGCGGAGGGCGGCCTGCGGGCGGAGGGCTGCGCGCGCAGCCGGGGCGGGGGCCGGAACGGGAGCGGACGCCGCGCCGCCCTCACCGCCGCGCTCCCCTGGGCCGTGGCCTCGGCGCCGCCGCAAAGCCTTCCCCCGCACGCCCGCCGTCGCCGCGCGGAGGTTCCGCCGCGAAACCAACGGCCCCGCCGGGGCCACGGCCCCGCCCCCTCGGCCGCCGGCCCCGCCCCCAGGGAGCCCCGCCCCCCTGGGGCTCCCCGGCGCAGACGCGGTGGAGGGCGCGCGGAGCGCTCGCGCTTTCGAACCGGCGGCGCTGCGCGTCCTCGCTCCTCGCGTCTGCAAAATGGGCGCAGGCGCACTTCGCAGGACGCGGCGAGCGTTTCCCGGAGGCCGGAAGCGCCGCTCGGCTGCCGCGCCCCGGGCCGCTCTCCGCACCCTAGGCAGGCGCTGCTGGCCGAGGCCTGCCCACCTGAAGTCGCCGGTCCCGTCCCCAGCCCCGCGCTCCGCTCTCTCGGGGCCCTTCGCACGCGGAAACTACGCGCCTCTCGTCTCTCTCCCCGTCCCCACGTGCGCCCCCGGGTCCGCAGACGCTTGCACGGAGCCCGCGGCAGGTGCTGGTGAAGGCACGAGCCCCCCGCCCTTGCGCTCCCCACACGCCGAGTGGCCCCGGCTGCGGTTCGGTCCCGAGGCCCGGGGGTCTGTCCGCCTGTGCCCCGGGGGCTGCGTCCGTTGACGGGGCGAACTCCAGGTCACGCGTGCGTGGACGCGGCGCAGGAGCTCGCGGCCGCCCCCCCGCCGAGGGCCCCGCCTTCCATCCGCGGCTGGAAGTTTCGCTGAAGAAGACCGGGTTGGATGGAAAACCACTTCCTCCCGCAGCCTTCCCGGATCCGCCCTCCCTGCCCAGCCCGAGCCACGGAGCTAGTGATTATTTCTTCTCTCCTCGCATAGTTTTCCCGGCCTGGTCTCACAGTTGATTGTTATCGCCCAGCCCAGCCCAGCCCAGCCCACCCGGGAAGCTTCTGAGGTTCGGCGGCCTGTGAACTTCCGGGGCCCAGGGCACTGCGGGGCACGACGGTGGCTTGGGAGGAAACAAGGCGAAAGTGGGCCCCCTGTGCGGTGCGGGGCACTCACCTGAGCCCTCCGTCCGGTCCGCGTCCCTTCATTCAGCCCTGGGAGCTGCCCCCTTTGGAAGCGCCATCGTGATGATCTCGAGACAGAAGCAGCTTCTCTCGGGGTGTGGAAAGTTCCCGAGAGGTGGTGCCACCTGGCAGCCTGGAGCGCTCTCGGGGTAGATAAGGGGCTGGCATGGCGCTGGCTGGTGGTGTGCGTGTCCCATGGTGTGGTCGTCTGTGTCCTAGCCTCCTCCCAGCTGGCGCGAGCGTGCCTTAGCGGATGTTGGACAAAAGAGTGAACAGGTGTGTCGGCGAAACCCCGAGGCCCAGCACCCCCAGCCCAGGGACCGACTCCACTCATTTCCGGAGGGGTGGTGCTCCGGTGGGCTCGCAACAGGGCCTGCCCAGTGAAACGCTGCCGTTCTTGGAACGCACCGGCTTTTGTGTGCGTGTGCTCACTGCTGTCTATGGAGCGCTTGCTACATGCCACGTCCTATAAACTCTCCCTGCACATTCTCATCCTCCCAGTCACCGTACCCGGTAGATATTATTCCCCTTGAACAGACTGGACAACGGGACTCAGGCAGGCCAAGTTACAAAGTGGGGATAGAGAAGAGAAGGCCTAAAGTCCCAGACGGGGTCCCCAGGAGGGGGAAACAGAAAAGACACCACAGACCAGCCAACAGTCCTTCCATCCCGGAGAAGAAGCTGTTGCCTTACTGCGTGGGGAGGCCGACACCCCAGCACACAGACGCAGAGCATCTGGAGGGGGGCAGCTGGGCGCTGGTGTAAGAAGCCAGACATCCAGGCGTCGTACACCCTGGACCACACCTGCCAAGGACAACACCCGTGGCACATACACCCCCTCGCCCTGTGCATTTGTGTCCCTGCATGACGCAAGCACGCTGGAGACTCTCCAATGGAAAAGGAGCTGATTATGCCTTTTGGACACTCCCTCCCCCGTCCGTTTCCTGTAGAAGCCCATGCTGCTCCTGCCTGGCAGCAGGTAGGGCCGCGATGCCAGCGCTGGACAGAGGTGGGGTGTGTGTGGCTAGTGGGATGGTTCTGCTGGCAGGAGAAGGGACGAAGGGAGCTTTGCAAATGCACCTTGGAAGAGTCCGTCTGGCCTTTTCTCTGCCCCGTCGCCACTCGTGCTCATGCCCCAGCTCAGACCTCCTTGATGCTGACCTAAAAGTTCGCAACAACCTGCTGTAGGGTCTCCACTCAGCAATCCACGTCCCCCAGCCGTGCAGCTGTGATATGGCTGGGGGACCGGCATGGCCACTGAACAAATAGCCACTGTGCTAGGAGCTGAGGACGTGGCCGGAGAACCATTGCCTGAACTCATGGGGCTGACAACAGGAGGGGAAGCAGGCAGTAAACACGCCTGTCAGGGAGGGACGAGGCTATAAAGAAAAGGGAAGTTGGGTAAGGGAGGACCCCACAACGAAGATGAAAGAGCGATGCACAGACCAGGGAGAAATTTGCAAGACACATGTCAGAGCAAGGACCCGATCTAGAATACAAAAACAACGTATAATAAGACAACCCAGTTTTCTAGAAACTTGAACACATGCTTCATCGGTGTAGCTCTGTGGACAGCAAATAAGAACATGAAAAGACGCAAATCAAACCCACAATGAGACAGCACTGCGTGCCACTCAAACGGCCAAAATGAAAAACACTGACCTCACCGAGTGTTGCTGAGGGTGTGGAGAAACGGGAACTCTCACGCACGGCCACTGGGAACGTGAAGTGTTACAACCAGTGCACACCTACCAAAAGGCTAAAATAAAAACGAGTCATGGGCGCCTGGGGTAGGGGGCAGAGCGCTCGGTGGGTTAAGTATCTGCCTTCGGCTCTGGTCATGATCCCAGAGTCCCAGGATTGAGCCAAGCATCTGGCTCCCAGCTCAGCAGGGGCTCTGTTTCTCCTTCTGATCCTCCCCCCTCCCATGCTCTCTCTCTCTCCCTCTCTCTCTCTTTCTCTCAAATAAACAAAATATTTTTCAAAAATAGTGGTAACACCAAATGCTGGGAAGTATGCAGAAAAATTGGCTCATCCACCCACCGCTGGGGAAATATAAGTGGTTTCCAGCCTCCCTGGAAAGTAGTTCAGTCGTTTCTTTAAAAAGTGACCACACACTTGCCCTGCGACCCAACAACTGCACCCTTGGCTCCCCATCCCGGAGGAAAATGAAAATCGCTCACGTCAAAGCTCGCACACATGTTCACAGCAGCTGGATCCCGAACAGCCCCAGGCTGGAAACACCCGAGTGTGGCTCGGCCGGGGAACACCGCGGCTGGGGGAAGTGAGAGCAGCTGGCAGCCGGCGGGCAGGACTGCTTCGGCACTCCCGCCGTCGGGGGAAGATTCTGGCTTCTGCACTTGGTGAAACCTGGAGCAGAGCAGCCCTGAGAGGACACGACATTCTAGGAGCACCGACTGCCGGATGGAGAACCGGATGAAGAGGGGGAGGAAGCAGGGAGACAAGCTGGTAGACAGGCCAGATGTATCTGCGTCCAGGATCTGGGCCATCCTTCGTGTTCTGACGGCGTGTCTGACTAGGGACAAACCTCCCCCACTGCCCCTTCGTGCTCTGAGGCCTGGGATTGACTTACAGGGCACCAGAGTTCACTGGGGGTGGGAGGAGAGGGCAAGCTTTGGAGGACGAGGTGGGGGCCTCCCTGGGCAGGGGAGGAGCCACAGGGGCCCCAGCAGGTGTTTCTGAGCTCCCAGGGGCAGCCATGTCCCCAGGGGCGCCCCACGGCTGGCATAAGGGAGGGACTGGGTGAGCAAGGAGCCCATGCTGCCCAGAACACCAGCCCTTGCCTCTGGGCAATTGCCATGTCCATCCTCAGATGGTCACATGAGCCACAAAGGAGGGGCAGTAGTGACATGGGCCCCTCTCCAGCCAGGTAGAGGGCTCTGAGGAGGCGGCTAGAAGGAGACAAAATGAATGTGACCTCGGTACTCCAGAGGAGAGCACGGGACATGAGGCTGAGGCCTCACTCAAGGGCATTGTGGCCTCCTCTTCTCTTTTCTCAAGCAGCCCAGTGTTGCGCTGTTTGTCAAATTTAAAATTATTAAAACTGGAGGAACAAGAAAGACGACATCCCAGAACTTGTCCCTGTTTACTCAGCATCTGAGTAAATACCAGGCACAGGGCCATGGAATATGATCCCAGGCCTCAGGCGCTCTGGGTCTGGAAAGGGTAAAATTCTGAGAAAAGTACCCCCTCCTCCAGGAAGCCCTCCTGACTATTCCAGCCCTGATTCCTGCAGTACTTCTAGCCTGTGTGTTGAAGGCCAGACTGTGCTCAGTGCAAGGCTCTGCTCTGACGATTCCTCCGTTCATTTCTGGTCTTCTGCTGGGACAGGTGTATCCAAGCTTTCCTGAGCCCAGGGTTCGAGTTCGATTGGGTTGAACTGAATGGCCTCACTTTGTGATTGATCAGATCCCAGGGGGAAAAAATCACACACTTTAGAGCAGGCTACCACAGCGTTCTGACCCTCTTTGCACAGACGAGGTCAAGGACGCCCAGAGAGGTTCCTCCTTTGCCCCAGGTCACACAGCATGTCTGTATGATTAGCAAATTTCTGAGCCTTGACTGGGGTGGGCAGGAAGGTGAAGCAATAGTTGTGCAGAGGCAGAAGGCCCAGCTGGAAAAGCCCTGCCACCTCGGCAGCTGGACAGCAGGGAGAGGGGCTGCCTCAGAATCTGAGCCGTGAGCCAGGAAAATTTCCCCCGCGGGTATGCAGAATTAGAAGTTTCTGTGAGGCATCAGTCCAGACCAGAACTCACGAGCCCCATGCAGCGCGGTCCACCCGTCTCTGCCCACCGACTCGGGTTATTCTGCTCGGATTGGAGACTGCGGGCTGGCACTTAGCAGAGTCTTGGCCTGTGCCTTGAACTCACCCTCTGAAGGAAGCTGATTGACCTTCCCTCCCCTGCCGCTGTATGGGGGTAGGGGGAGCGGGGGAGCCACATTCCCCAGGGACCCATGGAAGGACTCTGGACAGGCTGGTTTTTCCCCAGAAGTGTGTGTTGGGGCGACACGGCGAGCAACAGCGTCACTGTCTCCGTGACAGGGAGGTTCTGGGGCTGAGCGGGAGAACGGAGGCCAGACACAGAGTGCGGTCCCAGCGGGTACGTAGGGTTCAGCTTTCCAGGGATTTCTCTTCCTGCCCCTTGGGCACCCCTCCTTCCCGCTCCCCATGCTGAACGGGCTCTGTCCTTTGCCTTCTCTGTAGCCCCCTTTAGTGAGCCCAGCCCGTCCCACGGCGCCACACGTCATGTTTGCTCGCGTATCAGAAAGCCTGCTGGGGCTCATGCGGAGTGTCCAGGCCAGGCGGCCGGATTCGGCTGCTGACACACACCTGGAATCCCTGCTAGATGTAGACAACGAAGGATGAGCCAAGCAAGACCCCAGCTCCCTGCGTTCCACGTGCCCCAGGTGGACCCTGAAGCAGAAGGGGCCAGGAGGCAGTCGCAGGAGTCATGGGACACCCTGGACCGACCTTTCCTGGGACAGCCACACCCCCGGGAGGGGAGGAAGGCGAGGCAGGAAGCCTCAGACCTCATTGGAACCCGGGGATGGGGCACCGGCTCCTGGCAGCCTCCCAGGAAGATGCGGAGGCAAGTGCCACTCAGCTTCGTGGCGACAACTCCCACACCTCCTGGGCTCATCTGTCCAGGGGGATCCCGGGGCGTTCGGCCAAGACTCAGCAGCCTTGGGGAAGTCTTTCCTCCAAGGCCCATGTGACAATGTGCAGGGGCCTCTGGGCAGAGGCTGGGAGCTGTTCCCCTCCAGGAACAGCCAGCCCTGAGGTCTCGGCGGTCTCGTTCCCGTGCGCGGCACCCGTGGGCTGAGGCTGTGCTGCGCACACGGGCCTTCTTCCCTCATGCCTGCGGCGGGCAGGGCAGCCCCTGGGCACTGGGCTCCCTCGCTAGAGGGGAACCACCACCTGATGGCTCTTGAGTTGCTGCTCAGAAGTGGCCGCGGCACACCCGGGTGGGGCCTGATGCTGGTGGGGAAGCAAGTATAACCTTTTCAAAGTGTGGGGGGCAGGCATGGGTTCTCTGACACCGCCAGTCCTGCTTTCAGACTGATGCCGAGCTCCCCCCAAGATTTGCAGACCTGAGCACGCTACCGTCCCCACTCAGCTCTACTGGGTACATCAGTGGCAACTTCTAAGTGACCCCAAAGTCCTGATACCCTCCAACCCAACTGCTGGCCCCCCGTTTTGGTTGAAGGCACCACCAGGGACTCAGCAGCCCTGGCCCCAGGCTCAGAAGTCACACCCACACTCCGTTGGGCCCTTCCTGTCCTTGCCATGTGCTGAGCTGAGCGACACGGGGTCACGGACGTGAATCCTGCTCCCCAGCTCAGTGTAGACACCGCTGTAGACAGAGACAACTGCAAGCAGGGGGCCATCGTGGAGGGAGGCCCAGTAATGATGGTTGAAAGGCCGAGTTCCATTTCATCCTCACGGGTGCACGGCAGGCGCATTCCGTACCCACTCCCAGCACTTTGTTTATAACTGAGGACCCGGAGCCTGCACGAGGCGCAGTGCGTCTCCCAGGGTCTCCCGGCTGACGGGTGAGTCAGATCTGTCGGATTCCAGGGAGGCCAGCAGCCTCTCCTGACATAGTCTCCCCAGGGCCAGTAGCAGGACCACGTTAAAACGCTCCCTGGGGAGAGGAGACTCATCACCGAGGGACCAGGTCCTTCCTTCGCTCACTTCCCCACGGCCCCAGGATGGGTCTGCCCATCTGCATTCCACCGGCTTGTCCCTCCAGCTTTTGGGTCATGAGCTAGTGCTGAGGGGTCCCCATAGCGGGAGGGTCGCCTTCCCTGGGCCCTCAATCACCCAGGCCGACCGTAAGAGGACTTGGCATCAGGGACAGCAACAGACCCGCTGCTCCAGAGAGGGGGGAGTTTCTGCTAACCGAGAGGAGCGTGGGTTACCAGGGGGGTCTTCTTTTCAAACAGCGGGGTAGGGAATGGATCCAGACCCAAGTCCATAGAACAATTCTGGGGCCCTCTCCACAGCGACTGAAGCACTCCAGCTGTTTTGATCCTGAAATAAACACAGGTGACGTCCCTGGCAGGAATGCCTAACGGTACGGCCACTTGAAAAACAATTTGGTGGTTCCCAGCATGTCAGACATAGAGTGGCTGTGCAGCCCAGCAATTCCGCTCCTAGGTGCACGCCCAAGACACCTGAAAACAGGCGTTCACACGGGTCCATGAAGAGGCGTGCCCAGAGCCATGCTGGACGGCAGCGCGATAACAAGTGCTGGAAATAAGCCGAGCGTCCACGAGTCAGTCGATGAACGAGACCCGTGTAACGCACTGCTTCCTCCTCGGCCACAAAAATGAATGAGGTTCGGACGCCCGCTGTGATGGGGATGAACCTTGAAAACAGAAGTGAAAGCAGCTGGGCACAGAAGGCCGCCACACGCTGTCCGACTCCATGGATATGAACTGTCCCGAGCGGGTCAATCGTAGAGGCAGAAAGCAGATCCGTGTCTGCCAGGGGCACGGGGTGGGGAAGGAGGAAACGGGGAGTCCCTGCTTCGTAGGGGCAGGGTTTCCTCTCGGGGTGATGGGAACATTCTGGAACTAGGTAGAAGCGATGGTTACGTAATTCGGAGAACGTACTAAACGGCACGGAATCGCTTGCTTTGAAACAGTTAATTTTATGTTATGTCTCACCTTGATTAAAAATAAAATAAGATAAAGACAGACACGTTGGAAGCAGAATGCAGACTTGCATGAATGTCCAACAGCAGCAGACTTCCAGGGAGCTTTTCCTCCCCTCTGCCGCAGCTGGGCGTTCTCCGAGAGAAGCGCTGAGGGACGGTCCTAATGGAGGCAGGGTTGGGGAGGACACACGAGACGGGGGAGGTGGGAACTCCAGTGGCTGCTCAGGCAGACTCTGGCGTCCTGGAAGATAGTCTGGAGGGATCGGGAGCTAGTCCAAGGCACACCTGGGCTGGGTGCCCTCTGGAGAGCAGCATCTTCACCCCTTCCCATCCCCACTGCCCAGGATCTGGGCTCCTCTTAGCTCCAGGGACCCTCAGTGGCTCTGGCTTCTCCAGACCCCTCCCTGCCTTTAGGCTTCTTCCCATAGCTTCTGCCTCCTTCCTGCCTCCTCTGCCTTGGAACCCTCTAGCAGATCTCTGTGTGTCTCAGCGTCCGTGCCCCCAGAGGACAATCCGGGGCCCTCAGAGCACCCCATCCCACCACTGGTGACGAAGGCCCGTGGGGAGCATGCCGCCGCTCGGGAATGGGGCCTCCTCAAGCGGACGGGTAGTGTTTCTGCTGTACAACCCAGACCTGCTCTGACACGTTTCTTCTCTCAGAGAAAAGAGAAGTGGGACTGTGACTCCTTCTGTTCATTCCCCAAAGGGAAGTGGTCTTACTACCTGGCTCAGAAGAGGGAAGTGAGTCATCTGAACGAGAAGCAGGGCTGGGAGAGTCCCTTGGTCCCCCAAGTGGACTTGGTACCCCTCTTCTGCGTCCCAAAGCCTCTTCTGCCTGCCCACCTTGGGCCTTCAGGGAAAGCTGAGAAGGAGCCTTGAAATTAGCTATTTATATCAGCCCATTTTACAGATGAGGAAGCTGAGCCCCAGAGGGAAGGAGACAGCTGCTGGGGGTGACAGGAGCTGCCGGCAGCTGCCCCCCAGGTGCCCACTCTAGCTTCTAGGACCTCACAGCCAGCAAACCCCAAACACCGTCTAATGACTGCACGCACAGCCCGTTTCTCAGGACCCGTCGTCCAGATGTTCTGATAGCCTCAGTTTCCCTAATCCTCACCACCCCCACTCTGATGAAAAATCAGACCCTGCCCCCACCCTCTAGAGAAATAATCCAACCCCTGCACATGACATCGACTCACTCACCCACCTTCTCACTCCTTCCTTCGGTATATCTCTATCGAACTCAGAATCTTGGGAAGATTTTATTAGAGGCCTTCCTGCAAGTTGGACCAACGTGCCATGTCCCTCGGGTGGGGTCAGGGCGTGAGCACCTGCTGTGCGCAGACACCCCACCTCCCCACCCCCCACTGTCCCCGGGGGTAAGGCCAGTCGGGACAGTGTGGCCGCCCGGGGGTGGAGCCCGGGTTCAGTCCTGGAGCTTGCTGGTGTACACCTCGGCCCGGTCCAGCGGCGGCCCCCGGTTCACAGACGTGTACGCAGCCTCCGAGGTCCCCAGGGACCTGGGGACGGCCTCCTGCGTGATCTGGGAGTCGTGTGTCGTTTCCCTGTCCGAGCTGCCCGTGTCCCTGACCAAGGGGACGGAGAGGGCGAGGGTTAGGGGCACCAGGCAAGTCTAAACCCCTCTAGCTGGCGGGGGAGTTTCTACTTTGACACTGCTTTCCCGGCTGCCGTCTTGGGCGTGCACAGCGAAGAATGCCCGACAGAATGGAGAAGTGCAGGTGGGAACCCCGGGAAGGCTTCCTAGAGGAGGGGACAGTTACTCTGCCCTGAAGGAGGAGGGTGGGGGCTGGGAAAGGCATTCCAGGCATGTGACAGGAAGCGCTGAGAGTTCCGGGGTCACAGTGGGAAGTCCGGTGGGGCTGGAGCCATACCGGGGGCAAGCAGGGATAAATGCAGGAGCCAGGCCACAGTCAGGTAACTTTGGTTCCAGAAGGACGTGTCGTCCGAAAGGAGGGAGGGACAGAAGCATGTCCTTGCGCTCCCAGGTCCGGCCGGACAAACCAGACTCTTGGTGGCTAATCTTACCTACTATTCGAGTTTTTATGACTTAAATGTCAGAGGGCAACCTGATTTGCAAGTTCACCGCCCCCTCCTCCATCCGCCCTGCGCGTTCCCACCGAGCTGAGTTCTGCGTGCACTGATTTCACCTACTCCGGGAAGCTTTTCCATCCGCTCTCCCCATCCACGCTGCGACAGGCCCCCTGATGTCCTCAAAGCCTCCCGGGGGCTCCCTCCCTCTGGCTGAGAAGCACACGATTCATCCCCGTCCTGAAGACACTTTGCTCCTGCTGCTGCTTCCTCCCGGAAGCCCACCCTGGTGCTCCAGGCGGGGTCTTCCTCACCTTCCTCTGGGCTCCCACAGCACCCGCTGGAGCCCTGATGCACCCCTGTGCCAGCCTCCCAGGATCAGAGAAGCGTGAGCGCACCTGACACCCACCAGGCGGCCTGTGAGCAGCTCCAGACACACACAGGAGACCTCGAGTCCCGACCCAAACACACACACGTCAGAGCCGATGGGAGCATCGAGAGACCAGGGCTCTGGTCCCAGCTCTGTTTGAACTGGCTGTGTGACCCTGAGCCACCCTTAACCCCTCTGGCCTCAGTTTCCCCACCTGTCCAGCCAGTGGGTGAATCATGACTCAAAAAGCTAAGAGCTGTTCAGTGTCCAGATGCCACCTACGAACTCTGCAGGGATCATGTCACTTAGCCGTCATGACAGGAAGGACAAGATGTATTAATATCCCCATCTCCCAGATGAGGAAGGTGAGGCATAGAAGGAGAGGTGTTAGGGCTGAGCCCCTCCCTACCCAGCCGGATGACCCCAGGACACTGTTCCCCTCTCAGCGGACCCCCACACGCACACCCGCGATGGGAGGCAGCTCCCTCGCCTTCTGGGGTCACCCCCCACCTCGGAAGACCCTCTGGGTGGCGTGTGCCCAGGGTGGCCCGGAGTCTTGCCCTCCAGCTGGCAGGTACTCACAAAAGGCTGAGGACGACAGCCCCGGCAAAGGCGACGAGCAGGAAGAAGGGCAGGGAGCCCAAGATGGACGTGATGATGATCATGCCTCCGCTTCTCCGGCCGGGCCACGTGTCGATCGCTGAGTATGGGGTGACTGAGGGGACACAGACCGGCTTGCCCCCCAGATGCTGCACTCCAGCCTTCTCCCGGGGACACCCCCACCCCGCACCGGCCTGGCAGCCACAGATCTCAGGATGAAGCGGGGACCCAGGTCAGAGTCTGTCTCCCCCCAGGTCCGCGGTGCAATTACCTTGCTTGCCCCACGCCCTCTTGCCAACTCCCTCGTCTCCTCCACTTTTCACTGTCTTTCTGCATAATTTTAAACTCTAAACAGACTCAACTCTGGTGAAATGGATGGGACACGGACCATAAGCAAGTAGAGATGAGACAACGGGCCCTGGCCTAAGGGAGCCGGGTGCCCCACGACCCATCTCTGCTCCGGCCCGTGTCACCCTTCTGGAACTAGGTGGACAATTTACAGGTTGTCCCATGCGCCAGCCACTTTCTGGTCATTCCCATGCAGACCCGACAAGACCCGCATGCTCCAGATGGCTCACTGCCGCGGAGGGAGTTCGAGTTCCTGTTCGAGGGCATTTGGACTCCAGACTCAAGCCTACAAGTCTGTCAGGTCCCAGAGGGCACACTCTCCCCACAAGCTGACCTCAGGCCCTGCCCCAAAAGAGCCAGCCAAGCGCTTTGGTCTGCATTACTCCAAGGAACCCTGCTGGGGAGGCAGAGCAAGGATTTTTCTTCCCATTTCTCAGATGTGGAGACTGAGGTCCTGAGGGGGTCACAGAGCAGTGAGGCGCAGAACTCAGCTCTCATGGTCCCAAGGCAGCCCTGTTGCATGGGGACCACAACCCACGGCGTGCCACTGGGAGGGCGGGGAGGGGACCACCCCAGCCACACGCGCACACACGCCTGTCTGTCTACACCCCTCACTAGCCGTGTGACCTCCAGCAAGCTGTCAGAACTACTTCGTGCCCCATAAGCTTCCCATGGTGCAGGGACGGCGGGGTGCTCTACAGGTTAAATTCTCAGCTCTAGGCTGAGCACATCCTGGCACGAAGTCTCATCTTGGGGGAGAAGGTTCTAAACTTAGGGTCGGCTGCTGTCAAGTTGCCGTCGGAAATCTCTTCCATTGCCCTCAGGTTCAGCAGACACGGTTCTGGGTGTCAACCTCAAATGGGTGTTGAGAACCTGGAAGGAGGCTTGAGGAGGGACAGGGCAGGGCCACAGGCAGGTGCCTGGGCCTCGGAGTCCCCCGCCTTTAGGAAGCCCACCCAGTGTCCAGAGAACGGGGTGGAGAGGTGGGCCGCACTCCTGCTCCCTTCCAGGCTCGCCCCTGCTCTGAGTCCTAGCCTCCGGAACCTTCCAGAACCCTCTGGAGCCGTGTCATGTGGCTGTGAGGCCTCGACAAAGGGGCGGGTTAGGATGGAAAGACAGGGCAAAGTCCATGCCCCTTGGAGGCAAATGCCTGCACTTCAGTGATGCCAGCCTGCCCCTCACCGGCCTCGGCCACAGCACCCGGTCCTCAAGGAATGGAGGGGGAGGGGGATTCCCGGTCAAATCATTTTAAGATGCATTTTCCTCATCAACCCACCAGCCTGCCCGTGGCTGGGGAGACTGACTGAGTGACAGTCCGAGGGTCGCCCGCCCCCCAGCCCAGACCCACTACTTACGCCGGTTGGTGCGGATGGGGTCTGACCACAGGGTCTGGTCCTGTACCAAGCCCGTGGACGTGTTGACAAGGACGTACTTGAACCTGCAGGGAGATGGAGAGACGGGGACTTCTGTCTACCCTGCGTGCCCGGCCACAGGCAGGTGAAGGGATTGGGGGGATGGGTGTGGGGGGCAGAGAGGGTCCTTCTAGAAGATGGAAGCCATGGGGTGGGCTCTGGGCAGCAGGACAGTCCTGGGCTTGGCCATGGTGCTGGTAACCCCACTCCTGCCCCTGGACGCTTTCCGTGAAGACGTCAGCAGCTCTCCTCTCAGCTCGCCCTTTGGGGCCCCGTTTCTCTGTTTTCTGAAGGACGAGTGGAGCGTATCTGCTGAATATCCACTCATTTGTCCTCACAGCATCCTTACCTTCCACCATTCCCAGCCTGGTCTTGGGTATCACAAAAGGGACTTAAAAAAAAAAAAAAGGAATAATATTCATCCCCAACCCAACTGCACTGGGACAGGACTACCCTTTTACGTAGAAAACCCCAGCGGAGAGTCACTGATCATAAAGGAAGATCAGCACAGGATTCCCAGAGCCCACCTGAGGCCTCAGAAACGGCCAGTTTAAAAAGACGGATGGGGGGCGCCTGGGTGGCTCAGTGGGTTAAAGCCTCTGCCTTCGGCTCAGGTCATGATCCCAGGGTGCTAGGATCGAGCCCCGCATCGGGCTCACTGCTCAGCAAGGAGCCTGTTTCCTCCTCTCTCTCTGCCTGCCTCTCTGCCTCCTTGTGATCTCTGTCAAGTAAATAAATAAAAATAAATAAAAAGACGGATGGTCTGAGAACTCGAAACCAACAGCCTCTCATTTCACGCTGAAAAAAGTGAAAACCCTTCAAATCGCTACAGCTTCCGGTGTTGTGCCTAATCTCCTGTCTCTCTGGGTTTGAAGAGAATTCCAGAAGCTGGGATATGTGCCTTGGGTCCCCCTAGTCAGGAGGCTGGAAGGCGTAGGTGGAGGGGGAGGTTTTCCTCCATTAAGAACAAGGTCAGAGGTCAGAGATTGAGGGTGGGGCGGAGACACTAGGGCTTTCATCCTGCCCTGCAGCCGGGGCCAAAGGAGAGGCGAGCCCTCGGTCAGGATGGCAGGTGAGCAAAGGTCTGGGCCCCAGGTGGGCCTAGCAGGTGCAGAGACTCCGCCTTAGGCGTTTCCATGGCAACGGGAGTCGGTGTACCAGGCGAGACCCCATGGCCGAGGGACTCTGCACGGAGGAGAAACAAGTGTGGAAAGGAATCAGGGACCCGCTGGGGTTGGGGGGGTGGGCGTGGCAGGAGGCACGAAAGCCTAGGCCAGAAGGAGGCAGGAAAAAGCGAGGATGATGCGGGAGCTGGAAAAGCCTTGAGCGAGGCTCGAGTTCGTGTGAGGCCGCTGCTTCTCACGCAGTGACCCCTTCCCCGTCCGGACCAGCTAGCTTCCTCCCCTGACGGATGGCGCGCAGTGGGTAAGTGACCACCCCGCGGGGGATGAGCCGGGACCAGGCGCGGAATTTGTGGAGTCGTGCGACACGGAAACGCAGGCGATCTCAAGGTGGCAGTGGCGAAGGGGTCAGCCAAGCAGGGGCCTTCTGAGCACCTGGGGCGGGTCGCACGGCCCTTCAGGAGACCCGGGATGGTCCTGGCACAAGAAATGAGCCCCCCACGCCGCAGCCCTCCTGGGTCTTCCCGAGCAGGGGCTGCGGCACAGCGGCCCCTCCCCCGCGGCCGCCCACACCCACCTGTATCCCGTGGCTGCTGACAGGGGCGGGTTGCAGAGGCCCCGGAAGTTGGGGTCTGACAGGCAGGTCCCGTTGGCACCCACCCTGACGAGGTACGCGTTCAGGATTTCCGAGGCCCGGGCCACATCCCCTAGGGCATCCAAGCTGGGCAAGTCGCTGCAGGGGGACAGGTCAAAGGCCACAGCCTTGTAGGGGCCTGTCCTCCCTCCCTCCGTCTGCTGGAACGTGGAGCTCAGGGGGGTCCTGCTGTCGTCCTGCACAGAGGCGTTCCTGGAGCTCGCTGTAGGGACGGCGGCAGCAGTGAGGCTCCTCGCCACCCCGGCCTCAACAGGACTCCCTCAGCCGGTCACCCAATCCCCGAACATCCTTTGAGTAGTACGGTGCTGGGCCCCGAGGTCCTGGGCAGGGCCTGACCCTGCCTCAGGAGCTCCCTGTGCGCTGGAGGGGACGGGCAGCAGCACCCTGGACTTCGGGCAAGAGGAAGGCTCCTCCTCCTGCGGGCCAGTAAGACCTTACAGGTCCTCCCACCCCAACAGACTTCCATCATTTCCTCCCGAGAGCGCTGGCCCCGACTGTGAAAGGAGAAAGAGCCCGTGGTGTGCAAACACTGGGCCCGGGCCCACTGGATGGCCCCGAATGAGCTCCCGCACACGTCCGGCTACAGAAATGCAAGAGGCTGTCACTGGATTCCTTCTCCCAGAAGCCAGGATTGCTCTGGTGAACGGGCGGGACTGGCCCAGAGCACCCGGGTCCAAGTGCTTGGTTCTCCTGACCAACACCGGCCGCCCCCCCCCCCCGCCCTGGGCAAGCCTGGGGAAGGGCTGGGGCTGGAGGCACCAGAGATCCGGGCTCGCTTTCCTGCCTCTGTTGATTCCTGGCTCTGTGATGGGACAGCTGTCTGGCAATGTTGGGGTCAAGGCATGGGAAGCACTGAGCATCCTGTATGTGCTCAGTGACCCGTGCCGTCTGCACTTCTCCGCGAGCCGGGACCTCTCTCTGGGGCAAAGAGGAACGTGTGGCTGCAGCCCACAGCCCAGGGCTGGCCCAGAGCAGGCACAGCGAGGTGCATGGGGGGAGCTGCACGGCAGAGCGAGAGCATCCCACAACCTGCCCCCTTTCTGCCTCCCTGCAGACAGGCCAATCCCCCTTTCAGCGCCGCCCAAAGGAAGCAGAAGCCTTACCCAGGTCGACAAGAACGTAGAGGTAGATTTCATAGGTGCCGCCGAGGGCCGCGGGGCTGTCAAACATGCAGAGAGGCTTTTCCAAGGCCACAGTGGTGAGGGTGGGGTTGTTGGTGGCAAAGGTCACGCTGGCCAGTTGGGGCTGCAGGTTCACACCTAGAGGAGGCAGTGAGGACGGGAGCTGACCTCCAGTAGAACTGTCCACACCCGCAGGCACGCCATGTCTGCATACAGTCACTGGGCACCGAGGGTGTGACAGGCCCTGGGGTTCCACCGACCCACCGGCTGTCTCAGGAATCTGTCTCACACCCAGGCAGCTCCCCTGCCCTCACCAGCCATCCTCCCCGCCCAAACAAGCAGTCCAGACTAAGGGCTCATCTCTCCCCACCCACAGAGGGCCAGTTCCTAGAACCCCGGTGCCTCTGCAAAGCATCTCCTCACCCAGTCAGCCCAGTCTGGGAGTTCTACTCTCTCCACTGGGACCCCAGAAACCAGCCTCCCCCCAACCCCAGTCCTTTGCTCTACCACGCAAGTCTGACCCTGTCACTCTCCTGCTGGGCCCCTTCTGTGGCTGCATCTGTCTCTCACAGCACCCATCCAGAGACCTGTGACCCATGAGCCCTGGAACCCCCACCCGAGGAAACTTATTAATCAGTGTTGTCTTTATTATTAGTATCTGAATCCCCAGAGCCTGCGGCGTGGCGCAGAGCAGCATCCTGCCTGTCCCTGGAGCGAACACGCCAAGTTCCCGTCCCCAAGGCCGCGCGCCACCCCGGCTCCTCTGAGGACCGCGGGAGGGTCAGGGCCCAGGACTCAGGCGCCCGCCTTCCCGGGCACGACCCCTTCCCCCTTCCCCGCTCACCCACGCCGAGCCGCAGGCAGCCGAGGGCCAGCAGGGCCCAGAGCGGAGGCATAGCCCCGAACACAGCGCGGGAGCGCGGGCGCGCGGTGCAGGGGACCCGGGAGCCCCGCGCCTTTCACGGTCCGCGCACCTGGCGGCCCCGGCCCTCCCTCGGCCCCGCCCTGCCCCGCCCGTGCCGGCCAATCCCCGGCCCCCTCGCGAGCTATTTGCATACGCCCCGCCCCACGACGTGCCCGAGGCCCCACCTGCGAGGTGGAACCTCTCCCCGCGCCCTTACCGTAGCGCCCACTGTGCGCCGCGGCTGGGGTGCCGCTGTCCGGCAGCTGGGATACACGGGGGGCGGGGGCGGGGGGCATGACATCCCCTCTTTGAGCGGCCGCTTCCACCCTGGGAAGTGGGGGCGCTAATTCCTGCAGCTATTTACGGAGACCCCACTAAGCGCCAGGTGCGGGCTGGGCTCTGCTGAAGATGGAACCGGCTAGTCGGAGAAGGTGCGTCGCGGAAACCTTCCAGTCCCGGGCCTGTGCGCCCTCCGGGGACCCCAGGGTGACCCTTTGGGTTCACAGGTGCGAGCCCAGGGCGGGAACGACTCCCGGAAACGCCCAGATGGGGGGAGCGCAGTCCTGCCTCCCAGCCCCTGCCGGTTCAAAAGGCCTGCTCTGGGGGGGAGCGCTTGAGAACCGTGCTGGGGGCTTCCCCTGGTCTGGATGGTTCCTTCCAGCTTCGGGAATCGTGCTTTTTCTCCAGGAGCACCTGAAATATTACATTTTACATTTCAGACATAAGTCAGTGAGGATAGGAGGAAACTAAAACTGGAAACCAGTAGAAAGTAAGGAATCGAGGTATAACACGAAGGTCATAACCCCACGGAGAAAAACACCGTGTGAGAGACTCCGGAAGGCCCGTCAGACAGCGCTGGCTTGCAGAGAGCTCTCTAAGGGCAAAGAGGACTCTAGCAGGACCCCGCTCCGCAGGAGCCAGGCAGCCGGGAGGACAGACGGTTCTGGAGCAACCCGCGGTATCCTAGAACTGGGGTCAGGACCCAGGCCCTCCCTGCGGGAAGAGGGAGCTTTGGAAAGGAGGAGGAAGAACTTCGGGAGTTTTGAATTAGCAGGCTCCTTGGGACAAAATAACAACTCCCGAGCTCTTCTGTCTGCCCCAGTGACTCCCACGTGGCAGGAGCCCCCACTCAGCACTCTGGGTCGTGAAACAGCCGTCCCCAGTAAATGACACCAGAACCCCTTGGAGACAGGGTGCCTCCGGGGCTGGGACAGGGGATGTCAAGAGGAGCCTAGATGCTACAGTGCTAGAAGGTGATGAGGGGCTGTCCGAGGTACTGGCACAGAAGGGGCTTGAAGGGGCTCCCAGTGGCGCCGTGGAATTTGCACACAAAATAAATAGTAGAAGTAACGTGTTTAGCCCATTGGATGAGACACGAATCCATGAGTCAATACTGGTACTTTTTAAAAAAGTTGTAAAAGAGGGGCACCTGGGTGGTTCAGTGGGATAAGCCTCTGCCTTCAGCTCAGGTCATGATCCCAGGGTCCTGGGTTCGAGCCCTGCATTGGGCTCTCTGCTCAGCGGGGAGCCTGTTTCCCCCTCTCTCTCTCTGCCTGACTCTCTGCCTACTTGTGATCTCTGTCTGTCAAGTAAATAAATAAAATCTTTAAAAGCAAAGTTGTAAAAGGGAACATTTTTCTTCAAAAAGCACCAACTAATAAATGTACAAGGAATGCCGGAGCACAAATCAGCGTTCTGCAAACATGCTGGTAATAACGGACTTCAGGAGAGCATCTTCTCAATCAGTCTGAAAACCACAGAGAAACGAATTTTAAGGACCAACAGGTGCAGGAATCGGGGTGTCAATTTCATGAAGGAATCGAACCTCACGTGACCAGGAATGGGGTGCACTGACCTCACGAGCTTCCTGGGTCGTGCCTCTGAGAAGGCTCGGGACCATCTGGGTAATGCTTCCATCCAAAAATTTAACCCTGAATCCAAACAAATGGAAACATGCGGACAAATCCAAATTAAGGGTCCTTCTGCAAGCCAGCTGGCCTGGATGCTTTGAAATGTTCCCATCAGCAAAGGCAGAGGTAGACACGAAACAAAAGGCTGAGAACCGTTGTAGATTGAAGGAGACAAAACAACTCACTGCCCCTTGCGACCCTCTAGGTTAATTCTTACTAAAAACAACCTGTAGGGGCACCTGGGTGGCTCAGTCTCTTGAAGGGCTAACTCTTGGTTTCGGCTCAGGTTATGATCACAGGGTCTTGGGAGAGAGTCCCGCATTGGGCTCCCTGCTCAGCGGGGAGCCTGCTTCTCCCCCCATCCCCCAGCCCCTCCCAAATATTTATTGTATTGTTCTTGAAATGTGTCTGTAGTTTGAAATTTGCCCAAATAAAAATGTTTTTAAAAACCAAACGTGCTGCTCCTGTCTCTGGGCCTCAGAGACTTGGGGAGGGGTCCAATCGCCAGAGCCCTGACATGCGGAGTGGACGGTCAGATCCTTATCACCCGGGGACAGAATGTAACAGAAAGTCTTTGCCCCAGAGATAAGGATCTTTGGGCAAAGCAGTGGGGGTTCCTCTAAGAATTTTTATGGGCTGACATTTCTCGTCCAACGATTGTTTGTGAACCTGGACTTGAATAGGGACTGGCCAAGCTGATCACGAAGGTTCAGCCCAAGGTTACCCACGAGAGGGAGAAGACCCCAGGCACGTTGGTCTGCTCCCAGACCCTGCAGTTTCTCATGAAAAAACATACAAAAAGTCCTCCGGTCTCTTGTCTTACCCAAATATGGCAAGAACATCTGGGGAAAAGAGTTAAAATAACAATCTGCTAAGGCCCCAAAACATTCTGGAAAAAAAAAGAAAAAAGAAAAAGCCTTGCATTTATAAACAAGTCTGCACTTCAAAGATGCTGACTTTTGCTGGGCCAGTTCTGAGGAGGGAGGAGTGCAGGAGGAGAGGGTCGCCGTGGTCCCTTCACCGGGGAGACTCCCAGGCTGGTGTGCGTGGAGGGAAACGGGGGACAGGAGGGACCCTCAAACCAATCTCCTGCTGCAGCCTCGTGCCCCAGGTGCACATTCCAAGAACATTTTTGCCAAAAAAAAAAAAAAAAAAAAGTTTTAAAAATTTCCCTTTCAGATCAAGCAAATTCCAGGGCACAGAGCTTTGAGTCTGACTTTAAATCTGTTTTTCTACCCCAGTGCTTCAGACTGTCTCTGTGAACCCTGGCCCGGATGACATGCTTGTCAGGAGGCCACCAAGCAGGAAGTTCTGGGATGTGAAAGGTTATGCAAAGCCCAGCCCTGCACAGTCCTCCTTTGAATTCGAAACGTGGGGAATTTATGGGTTGGAAATTTTTGACCCAGAAATGTTTCTCCCAGCACCAGAGAGGCCTGAGCTGGTTTCTGCTACTCATTTTTTAAGGGGTCAGAGACGCTGTGGGTAACTTTCGCCCCCGGAGGCTCTCTGTGGCTTTTAGTGTTCGCTACATCCGAGAGGTTCTGAAAACCAAACTTTCCAACGTGCTCAGATTCGGTCCCCTTGACACCAAATGAAATCAAATGCAAGCAAAGCGCCCCAAGCCCTGGGCCTTGGGGGCTCAGGGGTACACCCCTGGCACGGGTTGTTCTCAGCCTGCCCTCCTGCTCCCCCAGGCTCCAGACACCTGTCCTGCCAAGCGTTCCCGCCTTGGTAGCCCTGAAAGACCCTGCCCCTTTCCAAAGCCTTTGTTTCTTTTTCAGGGAATCTGGGCTAGCAGGTGCCCCCTTGCTGAACAGAGGCAGGAAATGAAGGCCCTGGGCCCCGGGCACCGGACAAGGCTGGAGGTTCGATGTCTTCACCGTCTCCTGGCTGCCGCCTGCGACGCTGCAAGCTCAGGCCTGTCCTGTCCTCTCCCGGCTGCCCCAGTCCCCCTTTCTGGCCCCTCTCACGCTGAATCCAACCTTATTCAACAACTTTGTCCTGAGTGCCTGCTGTGTGCTGGGCACATCAGTCCCCCAAGAGACTTGAATCTGTCTCTTCCTTCCCCGTCCTGCTACGCTGCCCGGTACACCATATTAGTTTGCTGGGGCTGTGACCCGAATAGCACAGGCGGGGCCTGAGCCACAGACACTTGGTTTCTCAGAGCTCTGGAGGCCCGAAGTCTGAGATCAAAGCATGGGCAGGGCTAGTTCCTCCCAGGGCCTCTCTCCTGGGCATGCGGATGGCCGTCCTCACCCTGTGTCCTCACGTGACGTCCCTTTGTGTGTGTCTGTATCCTGATCTCCTCTTTTCCTGAGGACACCAGTCAGGTTGGATTAGGGCTCATCCTAAGGACTGTATTTTATCTTAATTACCTCCTCTAAGGCCCTGTCAACAAATATAGTCATGTTCTAAGGTCCTGGGGTTGAGGGCCTCAGCCTATGGATTTGGGGCGGGGGGGGACACAGTTGACTGGACAGATGGACATGCCCAGGGAGCCCCAGGTAGGATATAGGGAAGCGGATTTTAAATTTAAGTCACAGGACCCCATGGAACCCTATGCAGCCCTGCCTCCGCCTGGGCCCGTTCTCTCACCTGTCACCTCTCCAGGGCCTCTCCACCCAGAAGCCACAGTGGCATTTCTAAAGTATAAATCCGGTTGTCACCTCCCTTGCGTAAAGTCCCTCGGAGACCCTGACTGTCCTCAGGACACAGCCGCGCTTCTGACCCCAGCGTCCAAGGCCCTGCGTGGCGGCTCACTACGGCCAACCTGCCTGCCTCCCCTCTCACCTCTCACCCCTGGCACCAGCCCCACTGGACACTGGCGTGTCCCCAAGCTCCCCACGCTCTCTCTTGCCCTGTGTGGCTCCAAAAACAAGGGCTTTCTCTGTTGTCCCCGACTTTGGTGTCAAGGACTAAGGCTTTCTCAAGTCCCCTCCCCTGGACCGCTGCCCTGAGGCCCTTTCTGTACCCGCTGGGACCACTGCCTGGGGGGCCCGGGTGGTGCTTCTGCATGGAGGTCCCCTGTCCTCCAAGGCCAGCCCCAATCCATCCTCCTCCGGAAGTCTTCCTTCTGTGGCTCTCCTGCACGTGACCTGTGGGCTTTGATCATCATGCCTTTGGTGTATCTTCCTCCCCCAAGCCCCAGAAGAAGAGCCCCTCCCAGGCCACGATCGTGTCCTCTTCCCCACGATGGCTTCTGTGCCCTGCCCAGGGCACATGCCCATCAGTGTCGAATGAACAAGTGAAAGAAGTTTTCAATGAACATAAGTAAAAGAGAGGAAAGTCTTTCCAGGTGCCAAGTGTGTCTCGGTTCACGGTGGACTCTTCTGGAAGGAGTTAGATCGTGGCACAGAGAAGGCTGACGTCAGCATAGCCCAGAGGAATGTTCACAAAGTAGTCGCATTTTGCAGGATGGGCCACCAGGACTTGGGCTGATGATGGGATATGGAGAACAGGTGAGCGGAAACTGAGGCTGGCCTGCGGGACTGGAAGGAGGGAGTTGTCCTTAACCGAGATGGGCAAGACCATAGGAAGAGTGGGTCTGGAGGGGACAGGGAATCAAGACATGGGTTTTAGAGGCAACCCACGGAATGGGAGAAGATATTTGCAAATGACAGTACAGACAAAGGGCTGATATCCAGGCTCTATAAAGAACTCCTCCAACTCTACACACATGAAACAGATAATCACGTCAAAAAAAGGGCAGGAGACATGAACAGACACTTCTCCAACGAAGACATACAAATGGCCCAACAGATACATGAGAATATGTTCATCATCATTAGCCATCAGGGAGATTCAAATCAAAACCACACTGAGGTACCACCTGACACCAGTTAGAATGGCCAAAATTAGCAAGACAGGAAACAACGTGTGTTGGAGAGGATGTGGAGAAAGGGGAACCCTCTTCCACTGTTGGTGGGAATGCAAGTTGGTGCAGCCACTTTGGAGAACAGTGTGGAGATTCCTTAAGAAATTAAAAATAGAGCTTCCCTATGGCCCTGCAATTGCACTGCTGGGTAGTTAGCCCAAAGATACAGATGTAGTGAAAAGAAGGGCCATCTGTACCCCAGTGTTTATAGCTGCAATGGCCACAATTGCCAAACTGTGGAAAGAACCAAGATGCCCTTCAACGGACGAATGGATAAGGAAGATGTGGTCCATATACACGATGGAGTATTATGCCTCCATCAGAAAGGACGAATACCCAACTTTTGTAGCAACGTGGACGGGACTGGAAGAGATTATGCTGAGTGAAATAAGTCAAGCAGAGAGAGTCAAGTATCATATGGTCTCACTTATTTGTGGAGCATAAGGAATAACACGGAGGACATGGGGAGATGGAGAGAAGGGAGTTGGGGGAATTCAGAGGGGGAGACGAACCATGAGAGACTGTGGACTCTGAGAAATAAACTGAGGGCTTTGGAGAAGAGGGGAGTGGGCGGTTGGGCGAGCCTGGTGGTGGGCATTCAGGAGGGCACGGACTGCATGGAGCCCTGGGCGTGGTGCATAAACAATGAATCTTGCAACACTGAAAAAAATAAAACCAAGTTAAAAAAAAAAAAAAAAGACATGGGTTTTAGAGCTTTTCATTCCGTATTTCCCAGATGAGGCTCTGGAGCCCAACAGTGGAAAGTAGCTTGGTGGGGCCACCCAGCCGCCCCGGGTTGGTTGGCTCAGAATCGCTCTCCCTCTGCCGCCTGGGGGAGTCCCCACCGGCCCCTCACCTGGAGCCGACCTGGGTGGCTCAGAACCAGGAGGATGAGCCCAGGCCCTGGAGGGAGGAGGGGGAGCATTTTCTCTCCCAAGCACCTCCCCCTCCCTCGTGTCTCTTCATCCCTGTACCAGCTTGGATGGGCCTTTGGTGTCTCCCCCCACCGCACCCTCCTCCGCTTTACAGAGGAGAAAACAGGACCCCTGGACCCCCGGGGAATGGCTGAGCACTGGGAGCCCAGACTTCAGGCCTCGGTCTGGTTTGGAGGCTGCTCAACCCTTCCCCAGCCCCATCCATCCCAGCCACTGCCTGGCCGGCTGGAAGGGGCCCCCCGAGCACCCAGATGCACCGAGGCCCAGAAGGAAGAGCTGGTGACAGCCGCCAGCCCAGCCCCAGCAGGCGGGATCAGGAGCCCCTGATCTCGCTCCCATGTGTGCTCCTGCATCCCCGCCGACATGCACGCGGAGCGCCTGACCTCTGTCTGCTGCCTCTCGAGCTCAGATACAGAGCAGTTCCTACTGGGTGCTCTCTGACCCTGCCCTTTGGGTGCTGGAGACACCCGGCCCACAGCCGCACATCTAAAATGACTTTTCCATGTCCTGTCCCCACCCTAAGTTAAGCCCCATCAGGGCACCTGAGATGCCCGACAAATGTCTTCTTGTGAACCCGTGAATGCCTCAGGCCTCCCTGGACACTTCCCCGGGGAGGCCCGGAGGCATCCAGGCTAAGCACAAGGGACTTACCGCCCACCCCGCCGGCTGCAGCTTTGGGCCAGCAAAGTGCTCGCTGCGCAGCGTCCGCCGTTGGAAACGGTCATCATCTGTCCCTCGTGGGTCTGCTCGGAGGATGAAGTAAACCCGGGTGGACGGCAAAGGACTCGGCTGGGAGGATTTGCTGAGGCCGTACGTGGAGAAGGAAGACACCTGGGCGCTTGCTTGCTCAGCTTCGTCTTCCTAAACTAAAATAACTACAACAGCAAACTCAGCTCCCCGAGTGTACTCGCCACCCGGCCAGTGTGGGGTAGCCAGGCCCGCGGCCGGCAGCCACCATGCAGGACCCGGCAGAGCTGGAACGTTCCCGTCCCTGCAGAAGGTTCTGCACTGTCTGGAGGCCGGGGCGGCCGTCTGTGGGGCCTCCCACGGGGATTCCATTTACCGGTTAGAACGGGGACAGGATAAGAGGTGGGACACGGGAGAACGCCTGTGACAACGGCTGCTTGTACGGTAAGGAGCCTCATTCCTTCCCTCAAATGAACGTGCATTTAGCAAGCGCGTATCAACGGCCTGCCACGCTGCACTGGGGATACAATGTCCCGACCCGCGTGGGAGGAAAGACACCCCGCGCTCAGGATGCTTTATAGCAGGGAAAGGAGACATTCGTCAAATAATCAGACAAAACACATCCCCCAAAACCCATCCCAGGCTAGGGAGAGGCTATTGGAGTCTGGGCTGGGAGGACAGGCATCCCGAGGGAGCGGCACCTCGGCTGGGCTCTGGGGGGTGAGGTCTGGCCAGGCAGAGGCTCCCAAGCCCGTGCGGACAGGACTGTGTGCTGGCACGAGACATTTAGGACTGCACCCCAGCAGGGGGTGGGGCGGCCCCTCCTGCTGCCCGGGACCCCCAGGCCTCAAGGGGCAAGAAGAGAGTCTGCTGGAAGGCCACAGACCCAGCTCCCACCGGTGACCTCCACCTCCAGACCAGCTGTTGGGAGGATGAAAAGGCATCAGGAGGGGCACATGGAGGGAGTCTGGTCTTTGCCCCTTCCAGGAGACATGGCTGGAGGCCCCACGGGAAGTGACAAGCCAAGGGTCTCCTCCCCAGCTTTTGAGTTCAGCTTGCAAACCTTAGATTCTAACGTACGGCTCTAGCAAATGTGAACGCTTAGGAAAAGGGGCGACCGGGTGGCTCAGTGGGTTAAGCCTCTGCCTTCAGCTCAGGTCATGATCTCAGGGTCCTGGGCTCGAGTCCCACATTGGGCTCTCTGCTCAGCAGGGAGCCTGCTTCCCCCCCCTCCTTCTGCCTATGTGTGATCTCTCTCTCTGTCAAATAAATAAATAAAATCTGGGGCGCCTGGGTGGCTCAGTGGGTTAAAGCCTCTGCCTGTGGCTCAGATCATGATCCCAGGGTCCTGGGATCGAACCCCGCGTCGGGCTCTCCGCTCAGCAGGGAGCCTGCTTCCTCCTCTCTCTCTGCCTGCCTCCCTGCCTACTTGTGATCTCTGTCTGTCAAATAAACAAATAAAATCTTAAAAATAAATAAATAAATAAAATCTTTAAAAGAAAGAAAAGGAAGAAACGATTGTTGTTGTGGAGAATTTAAAACACACAGAGAAGTAGTGTTGATAAAGTACGTGCCTAGTGCACAGCCTCACCAATGACCAGCACTGGGCTAATTCTGTCGATTCAAAATTTTTTTCATCATGAAGAATTATAAATATGTACAAAGGTAGAGCGATTGCACAATGACTCTCGAGTACCCATCCCCCGGCGTCAACAATGACAGACGTCCCCAGCGTTAACAATGACGGAAGCCGTCGGTCTTATTTTGCTCACGCCCATTTGCCCACCCCCTGAGGTGATTATGAACCAAATCCTAATTTGCAACCATTGAAGCTACAGAATGTTGGATTATTCTAGGAGTCCTTGGCTTGAGCAAGAAAACATCTTCCAACAAATGTATTCTTTATTGATATAATAATGGAATGAAGGATAAGACAGTGTAAGCACGTTCTGGTATGGCCCCCCTCCCAGGACATTACGGTAACTTTGTATCACTATGGGCGTGGTTCTTCATAGAGTCAGTCTGCTTTAATCAAGCAGGGTCAGTTTTCTTCCTTTGATCTTCAAATTGTCAGAACCTCGGCCAAAGGGAGCCCTTAAGCAAGCTCTGGCGTCCTCGTGACATGACCCCAATGATCCTTAACAGTCTTTCTTGCCCTGTGGGTCACCACAGCGTTCCAGGTCCAGCAGGTGGCTCCTGGCTCACCCAGAGGGACGTGGGGACATGCCCGTCATTAATGGTTGGCTACTGTAGTTATTTGAAACGTGAGTTTGTGTCAATATTTCCGATGTAGTTCTAACATTCTTCTATTATTTGATTCTATAATTGTTCCTTTGTGTTCTCGCCTGAAAATCTTGATGCCTACCCCATGAACATAATACTTAGTTGCTTTTGTTTACAATGCAATACAATAGTTCCAAAATAATTCTGCCAGTATAAAAACCCAAAGGAAGGCAGGAAGGAGGGAAGAAGGAAAAAGTACCAAAGCAAGAACAAGATTTTCTTAGCAAGTCATTTTATGGGTAGCCTGCTTCACTTTGTAATGGTGAATTTTATGCATCAAATTGGCTGAACCACAGGGGCCAGATATGTAGTTAAACATTATTCTAGATGTTTCTGTGAAAGTGTGTTTTGGACGAGATTATCATTTAAATCAGTGGACTCCAAGTAAAGCAGTTTACCCTCCATGATGTGGGTGGGGCTCAGTCAATCAGTTGAAGGCTGAAATAGAACAAAAGACTGACCTCCCCAGAGCAAGAGGGAGGGCTGTCTCCAGCTGGCTCTTGGACTTGAACTTCAGCCTCTCCAGGTCAGGGAGACTGACCTGATGGCTGCCCTGCAAATTTGGGACTTACCAAGCCTCTACCGTCCCATGAGCCAGTTTATTAAAACCTCTCTCCCTCCTCTCTCTCCTCCCCTGACACCCTGCCGTGGCCAGGTTTGTCTGCAGGACCGTAAGACACCTTCTGAGGATGCTCTATCCAATGCCTTTCAACAAGGGATGATTCTGCCCCTGGGAGACATGTAGCAATGTCTGGACGCACTCCTGGTTGACACCGCTGGGTGACGAGGAGGGGTGCTGGGAGTGAAGCCCAGAAATGTTCCTAAGCATCCTACAGGTCACAGGGCAGCGGCACACAAGAATGCACGGTCGAAGTCTGAGCTTAGACTAGCGAGGCAAACCTCGGCTGAAAGCGTGGAGCAGGACCACAAAAGTGGAAATAGAGTCAACTGTGATTATAACTCCAGGAAAAACCAGTCCCAACAAAGTGGGCTAGGCTGGAGAGCAGCGTCCCAAAGATCTCTTCAGCTGAACCCACGGAACTCACCCATTTAAAGTGCAGTGCTCGGGGCGCCCAGCTGGTTCAGCCGGTGAAGCATCCGCCTCTGGATCTCAGGGTTGTGAGTTCGAGCCCCACGCTGGGTGTAGAGATTGGTCACTTAAACATAAAATCTTAAAAAAAAATAAATGAAATATAAAGTGCGTAATTCTGTGGTTCTTATTTGCAGGGCTGTGCAATCCTCACCACGAGCAGACGTCTTCATCACACCCCATACCCATCAGCGGGCGCTCCCTCCCTGTTCCTGCTCTCCCTGGCAACCACGAGGCCGGTTCCTGTCTCTAAGGACTATTCTGGGAGCTTCATATAATTGGCCTCACACAATATGAGGCTTTTTGTGGCTGTCTTCTTTCCCTGAGCACAATGTTTTCGAGATTCATCCGTGTCTTTTTTTCTTCTTTCACCGAGCGCAATGTTTTCAAGATTCATCCATGTCTTTTTTTTGTAAGATTTATTTATTTATTTGAGAGAGAGAGAGAGAGAGCTGGGGAAGGAACAGAGGCAGTGAGAATCCGAAGCGGACTCTGCACTGAGCATAGAGCCCGACATGGGGCTCGATCTCACGACCCCGAGATCTTGACCTGAGCCAAAATCACGACTCGGGCGCTTAACCGACCGAGCCCCCCGGAGCCCCCTGTCGTAGCACCTATCAGGGCTCTGTCCCTTTGCACAGCCATATTCCACGGTATGGCCAGGCAGCGCCGTGGTCCTTCCCCATTCGTGCACTGATTGGCATTTGGGTTGTTCTCACTTCGAGGCCTTTAAAATTCCTGCTGCCGTGAACTTCCATGCACACGTTCTCGCGTGGACAGGCGCGTTCTCTCGGGTAGATAACCTGCTGCAAAATGGCTAGGACGCGTGGTTACTGTCTCATCAGCCCTTCGAGGAGCTGCCGGGCTGTTCTCCACGGCGGCCACACCGATTTGCGTTCTCGCCAGCAGTGCCCGAGGGGTCGCTCCCCCCCACATCCCACCCACACTCGTTACCCAATGTCTGTCTTGTGTATCACGGATACCCTAGCAGGCGTGAAAGGGTATCTCGTGATGCAGAGGGGTTCGCACGACCTGGGGATCGCACTGTTTGGTTTGGAATATCTCAACGGCTTCCTGTGTATCTCAGGAGAAAGTCCAGGATCCTCCCCTTGAACCTCCAAGCCCGGCGTGCGTGGCCTGTGCCACCGTGGACCCGGCTCCCAGGCGCCCCTCCCACAGCAGCCTGGCCTCTGTGTCGAGCTCCAGCCACGCGAGCCGGCTCTCCTCCCCATCAGGCTGCTGCTGTCCTCTCTGCCTTCGAAGGCTCACCTGCTCCACCTGTCCCCTCCCCCGTTCTGTGCCAGACTCTTGTCTAGTTTTTGACGGCCTGAGTTGAAATGTCCCTCCATCCCTCTGGGGACCGGTGCCTGACCCGCATCCCACAGGCTCTCAGCATCCCAGGCTGCTGCTTTGCTGCCTTCAGAAAATATCGCCCCGTTCATTGGTCCGTCCCCCCACACCCACCCCTGCCTGCCACAACAACCATTTGTCCCAGAGCCTGGGACGGTGCCTTAAATGAAGGAAGTACAGAGTACGGAGCACTTAGCACAGGGGTGGAGCTGAGGGGAGCACGAGCAGGAGAGGCTTGCTAGGGTGAGATCTTCCCTGCTCATCTGCTCAGACCTTGTAGCCAGGCCTCGCTGGCCCGGGCCCTCGCTAACCCCAGTGGGCAGAGGTGTGGCCCAGAAGGAGTCAGGGTCTCGTGTACTCAGCACTTGCTAGGTGCTAGCGAGGGGCGGATCAAAGAATTTTCTACCTCCTCTCTGGTCCTGACCATAGCTTTCGTGGTAGGAGTTCTTGTTATGCCCATTTTTTTTTTCTTTTAAAGATTTTATTTATTTATTTATTTGACAGAGACAGAGAGATCACAGGTAGGCAGGGAGGCAGGCAGAGAGAGGAGGAAGCAGGCTCTCCATGGAGCAGAGCGCCAGCTCGATCCCAGGACCCCAGGACCATGACCCGAGCAGAAGGCAGAGGCCCCAACCCACCGAGCCACCCAGGTGCCCCTTGTTATGCCCATTTTAAAGGTGGGTATGTTCAATTTCCTGGGGCTGATGTAAAAAAACCTCACCTCAAACGGGAGGTTTACAACAACAGGAATTTATTCCTGCATGGGCCTGGGGCCAACGGCTGCCACCGCAGTGTGGCAGGCCCGTGCTCCCCCTGGAGGCTCCTGGAAGAATTTGTTCCTGGAGGCTGGTTTTCAGTTTCAGGGCTAGCTGGTGGCCTCCAGGCTCCAATCTCTGCTCTGTGGGTCACACGGGCTCCTTCCTTGTCTCTGAACTCCCTCTGCTTCTCTCTGATAAGGAACATGAGATTGCATTTGGGACTCACACCGATAGCCGAGTATAAAGTCCTTCTAGAAAACCCTTAATTAATCATCTTTGTTCTGGAAGGTTCAATGCCCAGGTTCTGGGATCGGGAGGTGGAAGTATCTTTTGGGAGGCCACCGTTCAGCACACCACGGGCCACGGCGTTGGGGTGACAGAGCGGGCCCAGGAGCAGCACAGTGTGGCCCCTGAGCTTGGGTCTCCCTGGGGCCTGCTCACTCCCCAGGGACAAGACAACAAGCCCGCCCGAGGGACAGGGCGTCGTGGCTGGTCTGCTGAAACTGGAGAGGCTTGGGGGAGTGGGGCTGAGCTGGGAGCACCTGCATCTTGGAGCCGCAGACGCCCAGGCAGGTGACCCCAGAGGGCATCACTGCGGGCGCCCCCGGGTGCCACGCTCTGCTGGAACTTTCCAGGAGTGACCTGTTGAGGGCTATCCGAGGTGTATTTGTTTCTTGTCTGTGTCCCTGCGTTAAACATAAGCTCCCCGAGGGCAGTCTTGGTGTCCCAGGAGCAGTGCCTGGCCCACAGGTGTTGAGAGAGGCAGGTTGTTAGTGGCTGACCCCAGAGCCTCTGGGGAAGGGGGTCCCACCATCCAGTCTTCATAGGTGGACACTCTTCCCTGGGGAACGCTCAGGGGCCAAGAGCCCGGTTTCTAATCCGGGAGGGGTGGAAATGGTAGCTTGGGCCCCTTCTGCTGGTCCTAGGCAGGGGGGAGGGGAGAGGGGGAACGCTGGTGCCCTCCCAGCAGAGAGAATGGAGCGGGGAAGCCCGGGGCCTGCTGCTCAGCCAGAGTCCAGCCCCAGCATTGTTCTAGAGCCCAGACGTGCCATGTACCACGGAGGACCGGCTGACCCCACTCCTGGTGGGGACTCTCCTCCTTCTGCAGATGCCAGCCTTCTCTCCGTGTCCTTGAACTTGACCATCCTCTCCTTCATGCACACGCGGAGGGACCCAACTCTCCGGACTCTCTTCTCACAAGGACACGAATCCTCTGGGATCCTGGCCCGCCCTTCTGCCCTCCTCTAACTGAACCACCTCCTATGGGCCCCACCCCCCAATACGGCCACACCGCCACACCGGGGGGCCAGGGATGTGGGACTCAGGGGCACGTTCCTTCAGCACACAAGCACGCCGTCCCTCTGAGAGGCCGGGCCCAGGGCCGGGCAGCTCAGGGGAGGACACCGCAGCTCAGAGCTGGGGCCGCGCAGCTGGCAGGTGGGGGGCCAGGAACTTTCATCCAGGGCCGCGGGAAGCCAATGGCCCTGCATGCAGCCCACTGCCACAGCCCAGACTCATTCATTCATTCACCCATTGCTCATTCATTCCTTCCTCCTCTCGGCCCACACAGGAAACTCCCGCTTCCTTAAATCTGGGACGCAGGATGAAAAGTGTTCGCCCAGGAAAAGGCAGAAACAACCCCCTCTTCCCCCAGGGATCATGACTCTGCCCACCTTGTCCTCCTCCACGAACTGTCAGCTAAGGGGACAGGTGTGTTCCCATGTGTGGTCGGGGGTACGAGAGAAGGACACGAGGAGACAGGTCCCGGGAGCCAAGGCATGACGGCATAGGCCTGCCAGGCCCCGGGGCGGGCCAGCCTCTCCTTGGTCTCTCACGGCCCTGAGCGGGTGATGGGCAGACTCTCCGCTTAGGTCACAGCAATACTTCTTCTTCTTTTTTTTTTTTTAAAGATTTTATTTATTTATTTGACAGAGAGAGAGAGATCACAAGCAGTCAGAGAGGTAGGCAGAGAGAGAGGAGGAAGCAGGCTCCCCGCTGAGCAGAGAGCCCGATGCGGGGCTCGATCCCAGGACCCTGAGATCATGACCTGAGCCGAAGGTAGAGGTTTTAACCCACTGAGCCGCCCAGGCACTCCCACAGCAATACTTCTAAGCGACCCTTCCGAGTATCTCCTCTGTGCCGGGCCTTCTCCAGGGTGTTAGGCAGGCTCTGCCTCATTACTCTTCCTGGGAATGGAGGTCGGGGCGGGGGCTAGCTTTATTATCACCACCCCATTTGCCAAATGAAGAAATTGAAGCACAGAGAAGTTCAGTAACTCACCTAAGATCACACAGTAAGCCGGAGTCGGAGCGGAGACACGAACCCAGCGAGCGTCCCTCTGGTTTTTGTCACACATCACCTACACGGTGCCTGTGTGACCAGAGGCCGGCAGGGACCCTGGGGAGCGGGGGTCTGAGTGTTCTAGAACGTTCAGACCCACTTTTGCAAAGCCGTCTTGCCCGCCAGGCATACCACGACTGTCAGCTGGCCACTCGCGTAGGCCCAGGTCACATAGTGACACCGATCATTACACAGACCACTGGAACCCTCTCTGGTTGATTAATTGTGAGAAAATACTTTCCAAACACCTCCGAGTCCTTTACTACTGCTGGCAAATTCAAGAGGCGTTTCAACGACGACCCCCCACGCCAGCCGAACGCTCGTCGGAAGCAGGAGACCCGCAGGCAGAGGTGTCTGGTAGCCGGGAGGGCATCTTGGGGGAGGGAGCAGCCAATGCAAAGGCCACCTCGCCTTTAGAGGTGGGGAAACTGAGGCAGGGATCGGCCCACAGTCTAGGAGGGCACATCCTCGGGGTTACAGACATGAGACGGGTCGGGGGTGGGAGCCAGGGAGCCCATTCCTGAGCAACTGTAGCCCCACGGGCCCTATGCAAGGGCTGGGGGGCGGCCAGGATGTCCACCACTGGTGACCCAGCAAAGCTGCGTGGGGCTCCCAGCTCCCAGATTCATTCACCTGGATACCACTGTCAGAGTGGCCATTCTGGGGTGGTGGTGACCCAGGCCCTGCCCTGCCGGAGGGCTCACCGTCTCACCTCCTGGGAGACAGGAGCAGTGACCGACAGCGTGAATGGGGTCCCAGCCGGCTGTGGGAGCCTCGGAGAAAAGCCTGGCCCAGCCTGAGGCCCAGGAAAGCTTCCTGGAGGCGGTGGTACCTTAACTGGGTCTTTAAGGGGGAAGGGAGGCGATGATGTGCACAGAGTGTGTTTTCTTTGCGGCAGGGACCGCGAGCTGCCAGAGCAGGACCTGGTCCAGTGGGCAGCGCTCTGGTGTCGGGCGCCCCCTGGCGGCGGCCCCACGCGCGGTTCCGACGGGGAGGCTCGCAGGTGCCCTCAGGTCTGGCGGACTCCGGCTCTGTCTCTGCTTCCAGCAGGGCGCAGCCGCAGCAGGGCGGGGTCTGGCCTGGGCCTTAGAAGGCCCTTTTGGCCGCGGGCTGGAGGACAGGCTGGCCTGAGAGTGAAAGCAGGGAGTCCAGCTAGGAAGCCATGCAGCAGCCCCCTGGGGTGTATGTCTCCTTCCCTCTGTCCCCCTGCCTTGGGCCCCTTCTCTCTCTCCTAGTCGACCCCATCAACTCCCACAGGTCCCCCGCTCCCGTGCCCCGCTCCATGTGCAGGGGAGTGGGGGGAACCACACAAGTGGACATGTGTGTCCCAATCCCACCTCATCCTCCAGGCTCATCGGAAGCAAATCCTCCACCATTTCTAAAGTCAAGGAGAAGTGCCTTTGAGCTTCCTGGAAACTAGAGCACAAAGGGAAACCCTCTGCTTATTGTATTCGCTCAGTGCTCGAGAACAGAGAGGAGTCAATGGGAGATTTCAGGAGACCGCCTCCCCCCCCCCCCCCAGGTTTGGTAGAACCACAAGAGCCACAAAACTCTGGGCAAATTCCAGGTCGTAGGATGGACCCAGTTTCTGGACCCTCCAAATCTCGTGTTTCCTAACTGATGTTGGTCATTAGCAGCTCCGAAGAGGGACAGGCTGGGAGAAGGTGTGTCCTCAGAGAAGCAAGCCTACCTCCTCTTTAGAGGGGGGACACTGAGGCAGCGGAGGGGGGGGGGTCGTGGCTAATGCCACATGGGTCACGTCTGCAAATATTTACAACCAGCAGCACTGATTGGGGCGCTGAGCTACAGGTGTGGTAAAGCCGGGTCCCCTGCGTCTCAGCGAGACAGGGCAGACGGGACCTGTGAGCAGAGAGCTCCAGGCCAGCCACAGACTCAACAACCCAGCACAGAAATCATGTACAAGGGAGCCCTAGCACAATTTCTGTGGCCCTACTCACCCCTTACCCATCAGACGGGCCCCTGCGGTCCTCTGCAGAAAGCAACGGTGATCCGACCTCTGACGGTCTGGTGTCTGCCGTGAACAGACTGAGCTCTCACTCTGCTCAGACTCAGCCCAAAGCCTGGGTTTACAGTGCTTCTCAACCACCCCGGCAACACTTGGAGGCAGCCAGACCGAGAGGGGCTTTGTTGGGCCACCTGAAAAGGGTCCACAGGTGCAAATCTGTGTCGCCCCCTGCTCCGAACCCAGCCCCAGCTGCCTTACCCCCAGGCCACAAGCTCATCTGCCTGGGGGGCCGAGATGCCGATGCCCAAGTGCAGAGAAATCAAGGGAGTCGGGGTCCAGGCAAACCAGGGAGCCCGTGCAAACAAGGGGAGGGACAGAGGGAGGGGGAGAGAGAATCTCAAGCAGACTCCCCAGAGTGTGGAGCCTGATGCGGGGCTCGATCTCATGACCCTGAGACCATGACCGGAGCTGGAACCAAGAGTCGGACGCTCAACTGACTGAGCCACCCAGGCGCCCTGGCCAGTCACATTTTTCAAGTAAAATCGGCAATAAGAAAAATTTTTTTTCATTGACATCGCCTCATCTTTTGGATGGGCGACTGATTTACAGATTTTTTGGTGTAACTGACATGCAAGGAAACATGCTTGTTTAAAGCGTACGATGTGATATGCGTTTTACAGATACATGAATTTTGACAGGTGTGCCCCTAGATCCTTGACTCCATCACGGGAATCGGGGCAATGATTTCCATCACCCCCAAAAGTTTCCCGGTGCCTCTTCTGTAAGAGATTTCTTGCATTTTTTAGAAGTTCATATACGTGGAATTGTACGACATGTTCTCTTTTTTTGACCTGGTGTCTTTCACTCAGTAGAACTATTTTGAGATTCATTCGTGTGCTTATGTGTATTAATAGTTCATTCCTTTTTAGTGCTGAGTGGTATCCCACCGTAAGGAGTACAACTCGTTGATCCGTTCGCCTGTGGGGGACACTGGATTATTTCCATTTTTTTCCTCTTAGCTACTACCAAGGAGCCACTGTGAACACTCCAGTACAAGTCTCTGGGTGTGGGCGCCCGTTTACTCCAAGCAGCAGGGTATGAGGGGTCTGGTTCTGCCATATCCCTGCTGATGCTTGGAACGGTCCGTCTTTTCAGTTTGGAACATTCTGGACATTTTGGTGTGTGGGTAGTGGTACCTCGTATCTGATTCCCTAGCGGCTAAAGGCGTCACGCTGCTTCTCAAGGGCTTATCGGTCATCCCAATCTCTTCTTTGGTGAAAGGTTTATTTATTTATTTATAAAGATTTTATTTAATTTCTTTAGCACACACACACACAGAGCACAAGCAGGGAGAGCAGCAGGCAGAGGGAGAAGCAGGATCCCTGCGGAGCAAGGAGCTGGGTGCAGGGCTTGATCCGAGGACCCTGAGATCCTGACTTGAGCCAAAGGCAGATGCTTAACTGACTGAGCCACCCAGGCGCCCCTTGAAAGGTTTATTTAAAAGAGAAGGTGGGGTTAGGGGAACCCCTGGCTGGTTCAGTCAGTGGAGTGTGCAACTCTTGATCTCAGGGTTGTGGGTTCAAGCCCCGTGCTGGGCGTAGAGATTACTTAAAAATAAAATCATTTTTTTTTTAAAGTTGGGTTTTTTGTCTGCTTACTGCCTGGTTATAAGGGTTCTTTCTGTGTTCTCCGTTACTCGTTTTCCGTGTATGCCCCACGGGGATGTAAGTTGTTCCTGGAGGAGGGGGAGTGCGTCCTCTCTCTATGCGGAGGGCACGGAGGTCCATACAACACAGAAACAGACATCCGTGGGACTAAACATTCATGGGGGCGATTAGGAGAGAAATGTTGAGAAGAGCTCCTCGAGGGATAAAAAAGGCTGGAAATGGGGTTTCAGATGTAGGGCCTTTGCCGGATATACGCTCTGCAAAGAGCAAAATGTTAAACTTGGACAAAGTCCAACGTATCAATCATATGCCTTCCATGGCTTGTGCTCCTGTGTACAGCTTCCCTGGGCCACCGAGGTTTTCCTCTCATGTTTTCTTGTAGAAATTTTCTATTTTAATGATTCCTTTTAGGTCTATGATCCATTTCATAGATGCAAAAATTAGTTTTCATATGTAGTGTGAGGTCAGAGTGAACCTTTGTTTCTTGTTTTAGGGAGTTCTTTCTTTGGTCCTTTTGTTTTGTTTTTTGCATCCGGACATCGGTTGATCTGATGATATTTGCTGAAATCCTTTTCTTTCCCCACTACGCCGTGTATGTGTGGGTCTATTTCTAGACTGTCAGTTCTGTTCCAACTATGTGTGGGTCTATTTCTAGACTGTCAGTTCTAACATGCCGTGCAGACCAAAGAGAAGACCGTCTTTGAGCCACCTGCTCTGGGCCCTGATTGTCCCGGACTTTGTCTCCCCAGAGACCTCCTGCCTCCAGGCCTGAGCTCCTGCCCAACCCCTCCACCCTGAGCTCACCTCCCATCAGCATCAACAGCGTCTCCTCCCCTGGGAGGGCGGTCCTCTGCTCTCCGTGGCATCTCTCTGTTGATTTGGTTCTGGGAGAGCTGGGTGAGGTCGGGATCTCACTAGGCCGGGCGGAGGGAGGTGAGCGGGGTGAGGTGTCCCGGGAACCATTCTGAGCTGTTGGTGCCCTGTAATGACCACTGGGGCAAAAGCATTCTCATGGCACGCCCTGTACTTTTGGGGGCCACGTCCCTCGGCCATCGACTCCCCTCTGGCCAGCCGGGGGTCCCAGGCTCCCATGGGGGATGGCACAGACCTCCGCTGAACCTGAGCTCACTCACTCAGTCACTGACTTGGGGGCTGTGGACAGGCGGTGGGGAAATGATGGTGAACAAACAGACATGTTCGCGCTCAGGGGCTGCAGGCTGGTCGGGCAGTGAGAGAGCAGGCAAGAAATCACGCCTCTGAGTGGGTCATCACGGACCAAGAGTGGGTTCAAGGCAAACACAGGTTCCAAGAGATCAGAGGACATGGGAGTGGGACCTGGTTCGGGGATTCCTGGGCCCTTCCTGGGGGAAGGACAGCTGAACTGGGAGAGAAGGCACAAAGACCTTCTGCAAGAAAGCACAGACACGAAGGTGCGGCGGCTGGGAGGACAAGGTCCACTGAGCCGCAGAAAGGCAGGGGGGCGGCAGGAGGGCAGGCAGGGGGACAGCGGGGGGGGGGGCGGGGGGGGAGCGGCAGGCAGGGGGCCAGCAGGCAAAGGGGCAGTCCTGGGTGGGGACACAAGGTGGGGCGAGTGAGGGAAATCAGGAGGTGCTAAGTGGGGAAGGGATGCACTCACACTGGGTGTTGGAACGGCTCAGATCTTGGCTCAGAGCAGCTGGTGAAGAATGCTTGGGAGACCAGAAGGGAAATGTGAGTGCGACTGGGGTTTAGAAAGGGTTAATTTTGTTACGGGGCTGATGGAGCTGTAATGTGATGGAGGAAAACATCCATTTAAGAAATTGGATGCCCATCTTGAAGTATTGAGAAGGGAACACTCACCCCGTCTGAAATTGACTTCAAAGTACTCAGGGAAAAAGATACATGAAGAAAAGAAGTTAGGATATTAACAGTTGTTCAAAGCTTGGTGATAGGTTCCTGGAGGGTCCGTGATGTTATTCATTCTGGTTGGAATTTATTTGAAATTTTCCATATTTAAACTGAAAAAAAAAAAAAGAATAACAAAGTAGGAAAGATAGATCAATGATAGGTAGAAGCACAGATAGGCAGACAGACGGATAGGAAAGATCACGCTGTTTGCCAGCAGAGGCTGGGCTGGAGGGGCCAGGGGTCTCAGGCTGCGGAGACCACACGGAGAGGCTGTCTGTTGCAGGTGAATTCTAAAATGACCTTGGGTGCCCACGTGTAATCTTCTCCCCTTGAGTGTGAGCGAGACCTGCAGCTACAAGGGGATATCACTCCCATGACCCATTAAGTTAGATGGCAAAAGGGAATTTGGCAGGTGTAAATCAGGTCCCTAATCAGTTGAGTTAATCCAAAGGGAGATCATCCAGGGTGGGCCTGAATTAATCAGGTGAGCTTTTCAAAGAGGGAGTCTGAAAGAAGAGGCAGTCGGAGAGGTGTACTCCTGTGACCTTGAGGACACAGATTCCACGAGATCCACAGCCGCAGGGAAAGGACTCCTGCCCCCCTCAGATGAGACTTCAGCTTCTGCTGGCACGAGGATGTCAGCAGGCCCGACTGAGCACAAACCCACTGGCCTGCCCTTCTGGCCTACAGCCAGCCACCGCAAGACGTCGAGCCACCAAGTCTGTGGTGGCTTGTCACACAGCAGCAGAAAACAGATACGTGTCTGCAGAGTTGAGGCGGAAGAGCCAGCAGCGTGGCTCAGGGCAGTGACAGTGGGGAACGGTGTGAAGCAGAGGGACTGGAACGAGCTGGGAGGGGAAATCACCGGGTGCGTGAGAGATGAGAACGAAGTCGAGGGACGGCAGCAAAGCCTCCAGGATTCCTGGCCCGAGCGGCGGACGTGCAGAGCCTGCGGGAGGATGAGGTGTGCAGCCGGCGGAGTCTCGGGTGTCTGCGTGAACGTGTGCAGCCGGCTGGGCCCAGGGCAAGGTGCGGCATGCAAGGGCAGTTGCCCGCATGCGATGGAGGCTGGTGGGCGGGAGTCAGGAGGCGCGCCCAGGTCGGATCCCGGAGGACGAGACTCTGAATGTCTACAGGAGCTGCTCCGGGAAGTCAGGAGGGTGTCCCGAAAGCTGGGGAGGAGAGAGGCCTCAGGGTGGGGTGAGGGCAGTGGGGTTCAGGCTGCCCATCATATGGGCCCCCAAGGCCCGTGACCTCCTCACTGCCTTTGACCTGGTTCTCCCTCCCCATTCCTGTAGCGACTCCCCCAGCCCAGGACTCCCGGCCCTTCCCCTGACCCCAAGCAGCAGCCTCATTCCCCTCACGGACCTCCCTGACTCCAATGCTCTGCGGTCATCCTTACACACTCAAATCTGAGATCATGTCCCCTCTTGGAGGCCATGGGGCTCCCTGGGCTCTTGGGGCGGCTCTGGGAGGGCAAGACCCCCGCCCCAGGCCCAGTGGCCGTCGCCGACAAAGCTGCAGATCTACCATGGTCGGTGACGTTTCTGTGGTCTGTAACCTGCGATCGTAACGAACGAGGTGTTCAGTTTGAGCCAGAAGTGAGCGAAAATAAAGATGTGATGTTTTCCCACCCAAGCTCACAGCCCTCCCGAATGCTCTGCACAGACCCCAGGACGGAGAGCGGGAGTTCGCCCCACGCGAGGCACGAGTGAGCACACTTTGTCAGCAGAACAGCCTCGCCAAGAAGGAAGAAAACCTTAGTAAACTGAGGCAGCAGAAACCCTGACACAGGGCAGGACAGATGGGGCAACAGCCAGCCCCCTGCAGGGAGAGCCAGGTCGGGGTCTGAGGACCAGGGGGCATTCTAGGCAGCAGGGACCTCGGGGAGGTCCCACCACTCTGGGCCTCGGCCCCCATCTGTGCAATGAGCAGGTTGGGCCCGAGGCCTCCTCGGTCCCTACCACGTGCTCCCAGACCACCGCCTGCCCCTCCTTTCCATCTCTGGCGAAGAGAACCCTGACGGCCAGAGTGACACCAAAATTCCTCTCATGTTAAGTGAGGGTTTGTTCCTAGTGCACTTCTGCTCCCGTCGTGTCCCACAGATGAGCAAGGGACAAAACCCCCTCTGAGTTGGCTTTAGCAGGAAGGGCGGTGTGTTGGCCCCTGGACGTGAAAGCCTGGGCCTCACATTCCAAATCTCAGCCCCGCTCTCCTCTCTGGGGTCTCCCCTCTTGCTATCAGAGTGGCTGCCAGCCCCTGCCCTCATAACAGCACCCCCCGCCCCCCACAAAGACAAGCAGAGTACCAGACAGCTCCGGCTGGACCAGCCCTGCACCGGTCACCGTGCCGGAGAGATGTTCTGCTCGGACGGGCCAGCCCTGGCTCAGCGTGCTCACCCCAGGTGGACTGAAATGGGGGCCAAGTATGTCCCAGAGGAGATATCGAGACCCACCATCAGAAGATGGAATGCGTGCCACACGTGCAAAGGTAGCAGGACCCCCTCCCCCGCCCTCCGCCCCCCGACATGTCTACCTGGGACCTGTGAAGGTGAGCGACCTTACTTGGAATATAGCTTTGCAGATGTCATTAAGTTAAGGCTTTAGAGAAGAGAACATCCAAGGCCACCGTCAAGTGTCCTTACATGAGAGAGGTAGTGGGGGAGGGAGCCGCGTTGCCAGAGAGGGGAGAGCGCCTGTGACAACAGAGGCAGAGACTGGGGCGTGGCCCCGAGCTGCCAGGAGCCGGAGAGGCAGGAAGGGCCCCCCCTCTAGAGCCTCTGGAGGGATCTCGGCCCTGCCAACACCTCGATTTCCTATTTCTGGCTTCTAGAACCGGGAGAGAACAAGTTTCTGCTGTAAGTCGCCCCAGCATGTGGTCTTTCCCTAGGGCAGGTGCCAGGAACCACCACGCCCGCCCTCGTCTCACTTATGAAGCCCCATACACAGCGCCTCGGGGAGGCTCCCAAAGCTCGAGGGTCTGCCACTGCTCCCAACGCCTCCGCCCGGAAAGGACAGCGGCGGGTTCTAGACACTCGGCCCTGAGCCTTCGCAAGGTAGGTGCTAATACAGACACCCATACGACCGAAGGGAGACGCCCGTCCCCGTGCAGTCGCTGCCTTCTTCTCCAGGCGGGCGGGCTCAAAGCCCAGCTGCGCTGCGCCCTGGCCGTATGATGCGCCACTCGGCGTCTCCGAGCCTCAGTTTACTGTCCAATAAAACGGGGGCGCCGTCAGTACAAGCGTCCAGCTACTGTGCGGTTAAAACGAGCTGATACAATGATTTCAACCCAGGGCCGGGTGTTCACGAAGTGCCGTGTCCGTTCTCCACTGCCCCCCACCCCCACAGCGGACAGCGAGCGGTCAGCGTTCTTTCTTTCTTCTTTTTTTTAAGATTCTTTTCTTTTTTTTTTTTTAAAGATTTTATTTATTTATTTGACAGACAGAGATCACAAGTAGGCAGACAGGCAGGCAGAGAGAGAGGAGGAAGCAGGCTCCCTGCCGAGCAGAGAGCCCGATGCGGGGCTCGATCCCAGGACCCTGAGATCATGACCTGAGCGAAAGGCAGAGGCTTTAACCCACTGAGCCACCCAGGTGCCCCAAGATTCTATTTATTTATTGAAGAGAGAAAGAGAGAGAGAGAGAGCATGAAAGGGGGGTGGGGAGAAGCAGAGGGAGAGGGAGAAGCAGACTCTCCTCTGAGCCGGGAGCTTGATGTGGGGCTCGATGTGGGCCCCCAGGATCATGGCCTGGTCTGAAGGCAGATGCTTCGCCCACTGAGCCACCACCCGCCCCCGGTGCCTCTGAGCGTCGCCTTCCGGGTGCAGGCCTCATGCTGGGCCTCGGGGGACAGAGTCATTTTTCGGGCCTTCGGTGGCCTGAGGCACTCTTGCTTTTGGAGACTCTGTGCCTACATCGTCTCAAACACGAATGTGTCTTTATCAAATGTGCTTTTTCCCCAAGAAAAAAGAAAATCTGCAGGGATTTTTTATAATTTTGCTCTTGAATTTACTTGGCCACCGGATTCTGCCTTGGAGGACTGTGGACGAGTCACCGAACGTCTCTGGGCCCCAGCGGGCTCAGCCGCGGAAGAGGGACGACAGAATTCAGTGCCAGCATTTGTGAAGTCAGGAAACAGTGCCCAGCCCACGGGGGGTCCTGCATCCCTGTTTGCTAAATAAGACAAAATACGTCACTATCTTTAATTTCTGGCTTCCCACCCACTCCCTGGTGTTCTCAGAGTCCTTGTGACCTGAGAAAAACCTAACCCACAAAGAGTTCTCTAACGTAGTGAAACTTTTATAAATACCAAATCAAACATAAAGATGAAGGGCGCGTGGGGGGCTCAGTCAGTTGAGCGACTGACACTTGATCTCAGCTCAGGTCGTGATCTGGAGGTTGTGAGATCGAGTCCCAGCTTGGGCTCTGCTCTAAGTGGGGAGTCTGATCGTCTCTGTACTCTCTCTCTCTAATAAATACATAAATAAAAGCTTTTAAGAAATAAAGATGATACGATGTTATGTCTTATAGGTATTTAACGAAGCATCCCTTAATTTTAATTTTGCCATTTTATTTTTGGGTTTCGCAGTCGTGCACAACGTGGATTGTTCATATAGTGTCTACTGGCCCAAGCGGGAGAAGGCTGTGTGTTCCCGCACGGGGGAAACAGGTTCTCGGCAGGAGCTCTGGCAGCAGGAAACTGGGGGAACCAGGAAAGAAGGGCAGGCTCTCTCGCTCTCTGTCCCAGCTTGCCCTACCTGTCCTTCCGTAATGTCGGGGCTGGAAAGGCCCAAGGGGACATCTAGCTCAGCCTCCTCACTGACAGATGGGAAGCCGAGGGCTGTGGAGCAGAAGGGACTAGACAAAGTTCAAACTGTTTCGGTCCCAGGTCTCCCTCCTGACGGTGAAATTTCTTTCCCTATTTCGTCCCTGCCCACACTTCGCACAGACCACACCCTCATCCCTGGGCAGGCCACAAGTATAGAATCGTACTTCCCAGCGAACACCCCATGGCCTTGCATTTCCACGAAGCTGGTCTTCTCCCTTCAAAGCTCATCACCCGTCTGTGTGCCTTCTCCGGGGGGCTTCGACTTAATAGTAGAAAAGGGATGAGTTGATGCCAGAGGGTGTGTGCCTGGCTGTCTCCTCCTTCCTGGATCACGAGGGTTCGAATCCTGGCCCTGGGTCTCACGTGCTGCATGACTGTGAACATTACTCAGCCTTTCTAGGTCACCCTTGTCTGACTTAACCCACAAAGACAACACTAGCTGCCTTCCAGGGCTCAGGACTATACTTGGCCACGTCCAGGAAGCTTCCAGCATAAAGCAGTTCCTCGAGAAACCTGAACCCGCCCCCTCCTCCCCAGTCCCATCAGACACGTTCTCTTTGAAAATCTCTGAGTCCTTTCTTCTCGCTACTGTGCAGGTGCCTAAAATAGCTTTAAGGTTATCCCCTCCAGGGGGGTTTTAGCAGGGATCTGTTTTTAAAAAGTCGAATGCTAAAGGTCGCATTTCTGACAACAGCGAGGATGAGAAAATATTTTGTGTGTGACGGGCGCCTGGCGGAAAGAGGGCTGGAGGAGGAGAGGAGGGAGGCGGTGAACCTTTCAGGGGCTGCCCCGACCTCCGCAGCAGGTGAGAAAAGCCGAGAAAAAACCCAGTGTTGCAGGAGATCTCCGGCTGGGAGTGGTTGGGTTTCATTTTCCAGAGCAGCAAAAGGCTGAGGACCAGGGACTGTGGCAAAGAAGAACCGCAAGTCACAAGGCGGGAGAAGTCAGGCGGGGAAACTCACATGACCGTGAGGAGTATTTCAGCAGGTTCTCTGGAGCGATCCAAGAGCCCGTGAACCTGCCCGTTGCCATTCCTGTGCTCATTCACCCAAGGTGGGCTGTGCTGACCTGACTTGGCTCTGAAGAACCGTCTTTTCTTCTCGAGGAGAAAAGATGAGCCATCGGAGTCCAGTTCCAGATTCACGGAACACTAAGGGCAGGAGGGACTGTCTCAGCTCTCACCCAGGACCCGTGCACCGTTGCACAGACGGTCAACAGAAGCTTGGAGACGAGAAGGCTGGTGGCCAGTGACTCTCTCTATCGCCGCCAAGACTAACAAAATAAGTTCCCTAAACCCACATAAACGTATTATCTTACAGTTCCGAAGACGTACAACGGGGCTCTCACTTTGGGCTAAAATCAAGGTGCAGGCAGGGCTGTGTTCCCTTCTGGAGGCTCTAGCGGGAGGATCTGTTTTCTGACCTTTTCCAGCTTCTGGAAGCTTCCTGCATTCCTTGACTTGTCGCCCCTTCCTCCACCTTCGGGGCTAGCGACCATGTGCTTATCTGATTTTCCTTCTGTCACATCTCTTTCTGAGTGTAGCCAGGAAACCTCCAATTTTAAGCATCTATGTGATTAGACTGAGCTTCCGTGGATAATCCAGGAGAATCAACCCTCTCAAAGCCCATGCCGTGAATGCCATCCGCAAAGTCCATTTTGCTATGTAACATATACACATAGACTCCAGGATTTAGGGTGGGACATCTTTGGGGGACATTATTCTGCCTATACACTCCCCCCCAAAGTAGTCTCTCTAAAAGTGCAGTTCATTTATTTGAAGAAAAGAACTTCTTCATTGTCATAGGGAATGTGGCTAAACCAAATTTTTTTCAGGGATTTTAAATCTTTTATTTATTTATTTTTTAAAGATTTTATTTATTTATTTGACAGACAAAGATCACAAGGAGGCAGAGAGACCCCCCGGGGAGAGAGGAAGGGAAGCAGGCTCCCTGCTGAACAGAGAGCCCCATGCAGGGCTCAATCCCAGGACCCTGAGATCATGACCTGAGACGAAGGCAGAGGCTTTAACCTACTGAGCCACCCAGGTGCCCCTAAATCTTTTATTTTTAATTCGACTTTATATTCTGAATGTTTATGTACAGAGAAGTACATAACTCACAAATTTACAGCTTGATTTTTGTACACTGACCAGGTAGTCCAACCTAGATCAAGAAACAGAATATGCCCTATGGGCCAGGCTCATGCAAATGTGCACTAAACATTTGCTGACATTAAAAAGTTCCCTATGGGGGCGCCTGGGTGGCTCAGTGGGTTAAAGCCTCTGCCTTCAGCTCAGGTCATGATCCCAGGGTCCTGGGATCGAGCCCTGCATCAGGCTCTCTGCTCGGTGGGAGGCCTGCTTCCTCCTCTCTCTCTCTCTCTCTCTGCCTGCCTCTCCACCTACTTGAGATCTCTGTCTGTTAAATAAATAAATAAATAAATAAATAAATAAATAAATAAAATCTTTAAAAAGAGAGAGAATATCTACTCTCAAAAGGAAAAAAAAAAGTTCCCTATGTCAGGGCACCTGGGTGGCTCAGTTGTTTACGAGTCTGACTCTTGATTTCGGCTCAGGTCACAACCTCGGGGTCCTGGGACGGAGCCCCAAGTCTCTGTGCTCAGTGGGGAGTCTGTTCCAGGATGCTCTCTCTCTCCCTGTCCCTCTGCCCCTCCCCCTGCACCCTCTCTCTTTCTCTCTGAAATAAGTAGATAAATATTTTTTTAAAAGTTCCCTGTTCCTGGGATGGAGCCTGGCGGTGGGCTCTCTGCTCAGCAGGGAGCCTGCTTCCTCCTCTTTCTCTCTCTGCCTGCCTCTCTGCCTACTTGTGATCTCTGTCAAATAAACTAAAAAAAAAAAAAAGTTCCCTGTGTGGACAATTACCAGGAGTATTATTGAAACAAAAAGCAGAGAACCAAAGTGACATCCATTTTTTCGTTCGACAAACATTTTTCTGCGACCTGTGCCATTCTAGACCCAGGGAGAATAGCAGGAATTGACCCTGTGCTGGTCTGGTGGCACTGAGTCCAGGGAGGCGGCCGCGCACGTGTGTGTGTGTTTGTGTGTCGAGAACACAAAAGCATTGGCCAAGCCTAACCAGAACGGCTTCCCAGCAACAGCTTGCCTCCTAGGCGGGCGTACTGGAGAAGAGAGGAAATCAGGCACAGGGAACAGCATGAGCAAAGAGGAGGCCAGGCAGGGGTTTTCGAGGAGTTTGGGGAGACAGACAGGGATATGGCCATTGGGTTTGCCTGCCTGTGAGCCCCCAGCAAGTCTCATTCCCATTCCTGCAACCCAATGCCCCATTGTCCAGACTCAGAGCTGGAGGCCACAGCCCTCAGTCCAGTGACCTCATTGTACAGCTGGGGTCACAGGTCTAAGGCACCACACCAGCAGGGAGGCGTGGATCAGGGTCCAGACCACCCATTTCCTCCTCCAGGCTGTTCACCGGCCTCACGGTCCCAGAGTCCCTTACTGCCTTGTCCAAGAGGCTTTCCTGCTTCCTATCAGGCTTGTCACCCATTCTTTGTCCGCTCAGCCCACGCTCATTTACAAGGGGTCCACCATGTGCCCGGCAACGTGTTAGGCATCAGGAACACAGCCGTGAGCTGCGAGGAATTCGGTGATACACAGCCTGCTAGGCGTGCGGTGTGATGTCGGAGGCCGTGAGGGCCATGCTGGGCGGGGAAATAAAGCAGGGAAAGAGAGGGAGGGCGGGGGGTTTCAGGTAGATGGTCGGAAAAGGCCATTTGAGGAGAGGACACTGGGACCTGAGGGAAATCAGGGAACGTTTACAAGAACGGGGGAGAAGAGCACAACTGACCCTTGAACGGGGCGGGGCTGGAGGGACGTCATCCCCGACCCAGCTGGAAACCCCCTGTGTAACTTTTGATGCCCCCAAACCTTAACTATCCATAGTCTTCCGTTGACTAGGAGTCTTACCGGTAACACAGGTGATAAGCACATATTTTGTGTTGGTTTGCGTGTGTACTGTACATGTTTGCGTATCTGTCATGTACCGTCTTCTTACAATAATGTAAGCTTGGGGCGCCTGGGTGACTCGGTTAGGTGTCTGCCTTTAGCTCCCGTCACAATCCCAGGGTCCTGGGGCTCCCTGCTGAGCTGGGAGTCGCCGGTCCCTCTCCCTCTGCCCCTCCTGCTGCTCGTGCTCTGTCTAATAAATAAAATCTTAAGAAAGAGAAAATCGTAAGGAAAAGACATTTCTAGTACTATACTGTATTTCTTGAAAAAAATCTGCCTCTAAGACCCTCGCAGTTCACATCAGGGATGTTGAGGGGTGAGGTGGGGCCTGGAGGCAGGACCTGCTCCTGCGGGTCAGAGTTGAGACGCCCTCCCCAGCATGGACTGTCCATTTCCAGCTGCTCCAGAAGTGAGCTGGCAGGCGTGGGTCCTGGGAAGGCCTCTGGCTGCTTCTTGCCAGGGTCTTCCCCATCAGCAGAGGCCGGCACACGATGGATGCCTGGATGGACCTTGGCCTTCATCAGGATCCCATGCCCAGCTGACCTCGTATGTCCTTACTCCCCGATGCCCTCCTACCTAGTCAGCAACAGGCTCAGAGCCCTTCTCAACGCCCTGCCTGGCACCGGAGAAGGACTGCGTACGGGACACGGGGCTTTGCATCGGACTCCCTCTGACTTTATGGGGACGGGTGAGCTCTCCCCGGGTTCTGCCGAGGAAGTTCCTCGGCAACTGGACCGGGAGGAGAGTGGCAGCGTGGGGAGCAGGTGACAAAGTGTTCTCGCATGGGACAGGCGCGGGTGAGAGGAGCGCAGAGAGGGCGGGCAAACCGCAGCACAACGTTTGGGGGCGGGGGCGGGTCTCGGGTACGCCCGAGAGGGTAGCGCCTGGAGGAGGTGGGCGCAGGGGCCAAGGCCAGGGAAGACCAGGAGGCACCGCGTGGGAGGTCGAGGCGGGCTCCCGACCCCAGTTGGAGGAAGAGCCTGGCTGGCGTCGGGAGAGGCGGGGCCAGAGCGGCCAGGTTTGGTGGGGGTGGGGAAGAGACCCCGCCCGCCGGGCTCGGGGCCTCGTTGGTCGGGAGCGGGCAGGAGGCGGGGCTATTAGCGTCGGGGGGCGGGGCCCGAGCCGGGGGCGCGGCGGGGCGGTCAGGGGGTGACTCCGGACGCGGCCGGGCGGTGGCGAGGGCGGGGCGGGGCCCAGCAAAGCCGAAGGTAAGTGGGAGGGGCGGAGAGAGACCGGGGCGGGGCCTGGAGGGCCGGGGCGGGGGCGGGGCGCGGGCGGGGCGCGGGCGGGGCGGGGCGCGGCGGGCGGTGGCCTGGAGGCGCGCGGGCGGCGGCGGCGGCGGCGCGGAGCTGCGCTCCTTTCCCTGGGCTCGGCAGCCGGGCGGCGGCGGCGGCGGCGGCTACAGCGACGGCGGCGGCGGCGACGCGCACAAAGGCGGATTGTGGCTTCACTGGTGCTCGCGGCGGGCGGAGCCGGGTCGGGGGCGGCGGGGCGCGCCGGGGGCCCCGGCGGGCGCGGCGCGGGCGATGAGCCGGGGCCCGGCATGGCCTCTGCGCGGCCGCCGGGCCGGGCCTGCGCCTCGGCGCCCGCGCCCGCGGGGCTCCGGGCCGGGCCGCCCGCCCTCCCTGCCGCTGCCGCCGCCTCCCCCGAGCCTGCGGGCGGCGCCGAGGCCGAGGAGCGCTCGCTGCAGCGCATGCTGCGCGCCATAGCCGAGGAGCGCGGCCGCCTCAGCCTGCGCCGGGAGGTCTGCGGCCTCGGTGAGTGGGGCGGGCCGGGGCCGCCGGCGCCGGGGCAGTGCGCGCCTCCGCGGTCTCCGCGCGGGTCTCCGTCTCCATGTCTCGGTCTCTGCGTGCGTCTCCGTCTCTCTGTTTCCGTCTCTGCGTGCGTCTCCGGGTCGGTCTCTGTGCGCTTCCGTCTCTGCGTGTGTCTCTGTGCGTGTGTCTCTGTCTGTCTCTCTCCCTGCGTGTCCTGGCCTCCTCCGTGCGCCCCCAGCTCCCCACGTATAGGTTTTTCCTGTGTCCCTGTGTGTTGGTCTCTGATTTCGGTCCCAAGAGCGACTCCGCACTCTCCTGTTCCTGGGTCTCTTCCCCTTTCCCGGGTCTCTCGGTGTCTCCCTCTGTCTGTCCTTTCGAGTATGTCTGTTCACCGTTCTTCCTCGCGGTGGTTGTGGCAGGTCCCTCCCTTCCCTGGGAAGCCTTCCCCGGGGCTTCAGTTCCACTGCAGGGAGTGTGGGCGTGGGATCTGGGGAGACCAGGAGACCAGCACGGGGGGTGTGGGCAGGGCCCAGTGGGGTCCAGGCACACCTCCCTGCAAGTGTGTCGTGGCCACCATCCCCAGCTTCCTGAAGCCTTTGTCTCCTGCACCTCTCCGCACTGCCTCGCCTGCTCCCCATCACCTCCAAGTGGGGACCTGTTGGGCATTGGCCCCTGAAGCCACCCACTTAGCACAGAGTGTAGGACCTGCTGCATCTCTGGGTGTGACCCCGCTCAGTTGAGGCTCTAGGTCATCTGTCTGCTGTGGGGTGCCGGGGGGTGGGGGGGGGGCTGGTATTGTTTGGAAGAGCCTGGGACTGTTAGGTGTGGGTGGGGTCTCCCTGCCTGGCTGGGTGTGAGGTCATCGCTCGGGGTGGATCCTGCCCAGACTGAAGCTGAGAAGCCCCCTCCCCTGTAGGGTGGGCTTTTCATTTTCTACGTGGAAAAACCCCTCCCTTCTTCATGCGGAAAGCATTTCACTCCACATTGTCAGCCACCCCCACCCCACCCCCGCCCCCAGTCTGAGCTGGGGATTTCTGGGGAGGGGCGGGGGGGGGGGTGTGTGACAGCGTTGTGAAGCAGGGAATGTCGGCTTTGGAGATTCTACCTGTCCCCTCCTCGTTCACCATCAGGGAGTCCCAGAGAGCCAACATAACCCCTCTGAGGTCACACAGCAGCGGGGTCACCGCTGCGCTAGGGTTCTAGGCCCCTCAGCAGGCCACGCCCTGGAAGCGAGTGAGAAGAGGAAATAACTTCCAGTCCTCCTTTTTTTGTAGGAGGCCGGGTTCCCTTAGCGTGAGGCCGGGTTCCATTAGCGTGAGACCTGTCCCCTCAGCCCAGCCTGCCCCAGGAAGGACCTTTCCTGTGGGCAGGGGTGAGAGTTGCGGGCGGGGCACTGGGGGTGCCTACCAAGTAAGGATGGACCAGGAAATGGGTTTCTTGGGTGTCTTTTCTGAAAAGGTGTCATGACTTCGTTTTGCGCAGATGTTGAAGGATCCTTGTTTGTTCATTCAGCAAATGTTCACTGAGCACCTACTGTGTGCTGGGCCGTGCGCCAGGTGGCAGGTGCCCCTGCCACCTGGCTCAGGCTGTCTGCGATGGGAGGGGTCTGCGGGACCATCTGCTGCAGGCCCCTCCGCCCTGCTTGCCGGGAAGCTCCACGCAGCCCCTCCCCACTTCCATGTCAGCGCTCTCCCACCGCCCTCCGACCACTGAGCACCTTGTCTCTCCCCTGTCAGGCCCTGTCCCAAGGAGCCCACAGGGCCATTCCTTAAGGACAGTAGTAATTAATTCTAGCACTTGGCGTTTACGGAGTGCTTACTGTGTGCAAGGACGTTGTGTGTACTGTTTGATTCTGACTCTGCCAGATAGGAATATCCTCTCCGTGCCACAGAGAATCCAGAGGTTCAGAGAGAGGAGAGACTCGTGTAGAAATGGTCAGCGCGGGGCGCCTGGGTGGCTCAGTGGATTAAGCCACTGCCTTCGGCTCAGGTCATGATCTCAGGGTCCTAGGATCGAGTCCCGCATCGGGCTCTCTGCTCAGCAGGGAGCCTGCTTCCCTCTCTCTCTTTCTCTCTCTGCCTGCCTCTCTGTCTACTTGTGATCTCTCTCTGTCAAATAAATAAATAAAATCTTTAAAAAAAAAAAATGGTCAGCGCAGAGGCGGCACGGCGGGCGTTGACCCTTGGCCAGTCTGCCCCCGGAGTCTGCCCCCTCGGATGCCTCCAGCAAGGGCCCCCAGGGCCTGCTGTGCTACGTCTGGGGAGGAGAAATGCCCCAGGTCTCCTGTCCTGGCACCCAGGCCTCCCTCCCGTGCAGGGTCTCCTGTCTTGCCTCCATCCTCCCGTCCCGCCCATTCCGTATTCCCCTGAACTCAGTCTGCAGTGCTCTGATGCCCTGGGTTTTAGGCCTGCTGTTTTCTCTTCCTGGGCAGCCACCCTTCTCACCTCCCCCACACATGCCTACAGGTGTCCCTTTAAGCGTCCGTTCCAGCGCTGCCGCTTTCTGGGAACCCTTCCTCCACGTCCTGTCCCGCCGCCTGGGCTCTGCCTACCGGGTGCACGTCTGCGGGTTGATCGGGCCTGTTGTGGCTTTGTGAGAGTCTGTGTGACTGTCTCCCCAGCAAGGGAGCCCCTCGAGGGCTTGGCCCAGTAGAGCAGGTGCCCAGGAAACATTTAGCAGGCAAATGAGAGACTCTCTGGGCTCATGAATTAAGAATGAGCGTGTGTATAAAACGTGGAATCTTGGCCTCTTAGCAGGGCTCACTTTGACCATCTTTCATTCATCAGGTGAGAGAGGGGAGGCTCAGAGAGGGCCAAGCTTAACAGTGACCTATTGCCAAAGTAGAGTTAGGACCCGGTGGTTGGCCTGTGCACCCAGACAGGAGCCCAGGACTTGGACACAGCCCACGGACCACTTCCCCCTTTCTTCCCTTTACAGCTGTGACAACCTGTTAGATGTAGGAATTTCAACCGCCCAGACCGGCGTTGCTGTGTCATTAAAGCTGCGGTCATTCAGAAGCATGCCGTGTTCCCTGAGGTGGTTTCAGAGGTGTCAGGGAGCCTCTGGTGGCGACGCTCGACCCCAGACACACTGTTGTCACTTCTGAGTCACAGCCTCTAAGATGGGAGAGTGCGACTGGTGCCCCCACACAGGGATTGTCGCTCGGCTGTCATGATGAAAGGCCCCTTGTGGGTGCAGACATGATGGTTGCATCTTTCCTTCAGCAGCGTCTGTGTTGGAAGCATCTCGTGAGTGCCGGGTCGGGGGATCGGGCCTGACCCTGCTTTGCGGGAGGCCACAGCTGAGGAGGGAGAGGAGCCAGGTGCACGGTGACAGCCGAAGCAAAGACCCTGCCGGCAGCAGCTGCTCCGAGCAGGACTGGGGGTGGTTTATACACGGGAAACTGCTTGGGATTCCAGGGAACAGAAGAACCAAGCTGGCTGGCTGAGCGAGCTTCCGTGGGGCTCCGGGTTCTCTGAGCTGGGAAGAGTCAGGAGGTCCGACGCCCAGATGTTGGGCGATGCAGACATCTGGACCAGAAGTGGATATAGCCTGATCCTTCCTCTGGGGCGTGGGCTCTCTCATGGGCCTGGGGCGTCAGCTCCAGCACGCTGGGCAGGAAGGCTCCCTTTCAGCCACTGACGTCCGGCAAGGCCCCGTGGACTTGACCTGGCCCCGGCACCTGGTGTCCACCAAGGACAGGCAGGTGCTGGGAGGCGTGGGGCCCCCTCACGCTGCTTGTCTTCAGGCCCTGCCGAGGCCTGCCCTTTGTAGCACTGCTGTTTGCCTGGCCTCTGGCCCCCTTCTAGGTGGCTGAGGGCGTTCTCTCTCTGTGGGGCCAAAGGAGAGTTTCATGGTCAAGGTTTCCTTTTATTCTTGAAACAGTCCTATAAGGTAGGTATTGTTGTACCCTTCTCTTTGTCCTGATGAGCAAAGGCAGGTTTAGAGGTGTAGTAACGTGTCCCTAGTCACGTGGCCGGGAAGGGGCCGAATCTGTCTAAACCTGAGCTCTTAGCGGAGGGGGACCCCAGCCCACACATGCCCTCAGGGTGCTGGCAGCTGGTCATCACAGGTGTGCACTGCTCCCGGGCACAGGTGGGTTGAGGAAGGGCCCAAGTCAGAGGATGAGAGGTTCCCTCCAGAGGCAAGGAGGAGGGAGTCCCCCCCACCCTGGCTGGTCGGGGATTGGTGCGAGGGGTGGCCTTTGAGGGGGCCGCGGTGGGGCAGGGCCTGCCTGGGCCGAGGAGGAGAGGCCAGAAGCTGTGTGGGAGCTGGGGCTGAGCCCTTGGCCGGGCCTCGGGCAGTGTGGTGGCTGTTGGCTTGTGGGTGGCCTGCCTGGGACCCGGCACGCCCACTGTGCGCCGGGCAGCCCTGGCGGTCTGTTAGTTTCCCATTTTGCAGATGGGAAAAGCAGCTTCAGAGAGCAAACGGACTCACCCAAGGTCATGTCGCTGGGAGGTGGCAGGACTGGGGTCTGTGTGAGACCCGTCAGAGGCGAGGACCTGCCTTGCAGGGAGTTCATGGAAGGAGCGAGAAGGCACTAAGGGGGACCTTGCCTTCCGGGGAGCCTCTGCCCCAGCTAAACCCCCACGTACACCAGACACCTGGGGCCAGTCTGAGAATCGGGAAAAGGACCGTCCAGCCGTGGCCCAGCCCGTCACCCCCCTGCCAGGGGTCAGTGCGGCTGGACTTTGGTGGGGGGGCGGGAGATTTCGGTGGGAGACGTGACTGGAAGGGAAGACTGGGGGCCTGTGACCCCACAGAGCGGAGACGGCAGAGTCTGTAGGGTTGTGGGAATCGTATGAGAAGTGACGGCTTCGCGGACGGGCGTGTGGAGCGGCTGAGACTTGGCGCAGGGTCAGACCCTATCCTCGCCGTTGCCCTTGTCATTAGGAGGGACGTGAAGCACCGGGCCCCGTGCCCCTGCGTGAACTTGGGGTTGAATGTGTGCTCTGGGGGGCAGCCTGCTGTGCACTCCCCGAGGACAGTTTCCCGGGGTTCCCTGGGGTCCCGGGCCCTCCAGCCCAGCTAAGGCAGGCCAGGCTGGTCCTGGGCCCGTGCTCGGGGGAGGAAGTGTGACCGTTTGGAGTGGGGGCAGTGCCTCTTTCGGTTCCTGGGCCTATTTTTAAGGCCTGTGGGTTCCGGCCTCGGGCCGTGTGTGGGGCTGGAGCAGCCCGGAGGCTGCGGGGCGGTCCTCTCCCCAGGCAGAGACTCTGGGAGCTCCGAGGAAAGGACCTCCCACTTTAAAGAGCCCCAGGGTCCGGCTGCAGGGGTGTCTCTGCCAGACCAGAGTGGGCTGAGTTGTCGGGCGCCCCTGGGCCTGCAGGCCATCGCAGCGGCTGCTGGGCTGTTGCCTCCTCCACCGGGCCGGGCCGGGCGGCTCTGGGACAGCGGCAGAGCCCGAGGCCGCGGAGCGGGAGCCCCACGCGGGATCCTCGTGAGAAAACAGCCTCGGAATCCCCAAACAAATGTTTTCCCGATGAAAAAAAAAAGTTCCGTGCACATTATAGAAACTGGAAAATTTGAGAAAATGGGGAAAACATTACTCACAGTTGCAGTCACCCAGAGACAACTATTAACTTGGCAAAGGCTTACTTTCCCATATTTTTAAAGCCTTTTTAAAGAATTCTTCGTTATTCTCTATGTAGTTTCTTAGTCATGCTTTCTGACTTAAAATTCCTAAAACATTTTCCATGTTGTCCAGACTCGCAATGGAAGTCCAGCAGCCTAACACTGTGGCGTCACAGACAGCGGGGCGAGGCTCAGAGAGGACCCTGCCACCCCCGGGTCCCAAGGGCTGGATGAATGCCTGATTTGACCCGCCCCTGCACCCCCCAGCCCCTGCAGGGGGTACAGCTGGAAGCCAGTGAGGGGCAAGGCAGGGGTGTGTCCTCAAGCACATCCCGCCCAGGTCCCATTGGCCACAGATGGGGGCTGGGATGTTGCTTTTGGACCTACAAATGGGGGGTCCGAGACATCGACCAGGGTTAAGGGCTAAAGTCAGGGAAAACCCAGCTTGGGGTGGAGCCTTTGCACAACCCAGGGCAGCAGAAGCCGCGACTGAGTTTGAGGGGGACCCCCTCCTCTTAAAGGAATCCTGGGACATGTGGGTGCCTCCGTCTGCCTTCAGCTCAGGTCCTGATCCCGGGGTCCTGGGATCGAGTCCCGCATGGGGCTCTCTGCTCAGCGGGGAGCCTGCTTCTCCCTCTCCTGCCGCTCCCTCTGCTTGTGCTCTCTCTCTCTGTCTCTCTGACAAATAAATAAAAAAATCTTCAAAATAAATAAATGAAAGGAATCCTGTGTCTGACGCGACATGGCGTTAGTGCCCAGCTAGCCTGAGTGTCTCTTCCTGACCAGTGACTGGCTGAACGATGTCTGTTGGCAGAAGTAGAAAGAGGGGGCTTCGGTTTTAATTTATTCCCTTGTAGGTGGAGTTGTGGTTACTGTTTATCTTTTTTTTTTTTTTGAAGATTTATGTATCTGAGGGAGGGGGAATGAGCAGAGGGAGACAGGGAAGCAGACGCGGCTGCAGGGAGCCCGTGTGGTGGGGGCAGTGGGGGCTCGGCGGACGGGTACCCGTGCAGTGAAGAGGTGATCGTTTCCTGGGGGGTGTCCCTTGAGTGGGCATTCCTCACAGAGGGCCTCCTTCGCAGAGACAGAGTGGGGAAGACAGCAGAGAACGTTCCAGATTTAATTTTCCCCCCCGTGCTGTGCTGCTTCCGGGAGATCACTGCGGCTCTCTGGGCCTCTGCTCTGTGGGGGGGGGGGGGGGGGGGGCGGGTAGGATGCGCACATGATGGCTGTTCTGCCTCGCCCTAGGGCAGAGGCCCGTCTCCAGACCCAGAGCATCAGAGAGTATCATGGAGGCTGCCCGGACAGGTGACAGGGCCCGGGGCCAAATCCAGGGGGCCTGTGAGGGCGACTTGAGTAAGACCCTTCCCTCTGGCCTTCGCTGGCCTCTTACACAAAGTGAGGGAAGGCAGGTTGACCCGCAGCACCCTTCTCAGCCCAAGGTGTGGCGCCTGAGTCCCAGCCACCTGTGACAATCAGGGCCGGTGACATCACGCCTCAGGGAGGTCCCTGCCACTCGGGTGCTTTGGCTCAGGCTGACGGAAGTGAAACGGGAAGAGGCAGAAACAGGAAGAACCCCGAATCCCACCCCACACAAGGGGGAACGAGAACCCTGTCATCCCACAACCCCAAGCCGTGGCCTCCCCTTCGGGCTGTAGCCTACGCAGCCTCCGAGCCCCCCGCCTGGGGGACAGAGCCTCCTGGGGTGACTCGGGATTCCTCCTGACCCGGGGCCGAGAGGAGCGCCCCCCCCCCCGCCATGGTGGGACTCCTGAGCTGTGGCTGCGTTCCGGGCCACAGGGCACAGGGATGCGGTCCTCTGGGGCCGGCAGCCTCCCCGGGGAGGCTGGGGAGGCCCGTGGGCTCCGGAGGAGGCTGGGAGCAGAGCAGCCCCCGCAGGCGGGGGTGCGCCCAGCACTGCGTCCTTCCCGTGGTGGTCCTGAGTTGAGGCTGTGTTCGCCCCGTCGGCAGATGGAACTGGCGAGGCCCAGAGCCGCCGGGGCACGGTGTTCACGGGCCCAGTGCTCTGGGACGCAAGGCCGTGGCCTCTGCAGTGTCCCCTCAGACGCGTCTGTCTCCCCGAGGAGCGGCATTTGGCACCTCTTCCCCGAGCGGCCTCAGCCCGGTGTGGCCCAGAGCAGGAGCCCCGCCGCCCACCGCGCGTCTCCACCATGAAGCAGGGAGGGGAGAGGGGGACGGGGGGGGGGGGGGGCAGAGGTGTACGTGGGAGGGGCCCTTCTGAGGAGGAAGCTGCGTAGCACAGGGCTGGGACCCCAGTCTCAGGGGAAAGAGCTCAGGCCCTGGGAGGAGGAACGCCGTGCAGTGACCAAGTGATTTCAAGCCCCAGTGGTGGGGCGGGGGTGGAGCGAGCCGGGAGGTCATAGGTCACAGGTCACAGCTCCTGTCTGGGATGGGGCGCCTTGCCTGGGTGCCTGTGGGAGTCTCAGAGTTTCCTCAGGGGACCTGCAGCCTGTCTTACAGGCCCCGTGTTTCACACGTCAGAGCAGAGCAGTGAGTCAGGAGTTGGAATAAGGCCCCGGCTCCCAGGAGGTGGGCCGCGGACTGGGGGGCATCTCTTTGGGCCCCAAACTGCTGGGCGGGATTGAACCTGGAAAGGTTTGGGGGAGGGCATTGAGTGGCAGGGGTGGGGGGAGCCCAGAGGATTGCCTCTGGAAACAGCCGGCGGGCGATGGACCAGTCTGGCGGAAGCCCCACCCCAAGAGAGGACCTTGAGGTCAGGGTCAGGGTCTATTTCCCACTGTGCCGGGGGCCTCCTACAGAGCGGCTCTGGGAGCCGGTGCGGGTTCGCCCTGGCCTGGATCCCAGCTGCACCTGCCGTTGTGGTCCTTCTGGGTGACCTGAGTCAGGCTCTTGCTCTCCTCTCCCAGGAAGGCAGCTCTTAGGGTGATCCCAGCCGTGACCCGAGGGCTGGAAATGCAACAGAGGGAGGAGGAAGGCCCTTGGTGGTGGAGGCTTTGGGTGAGTTTCGGAGCTGCCGGGTGTGCTGTGAGCTGGCGGGGCTTGTCACCCTCCCAGTTACGCTTTAGCCCTTGCGCACCCGCTGTTGGGGACCCTGCCCTGTGCGGGTGCTGGTCCCACTGCCAGCGGGGAGGGGACTGCCTTGGCGGGTAGGGGCGGGGCGGGACGCTCAGGGGTTGGGAAGCCTCGCAGAGGCTGGGGCTTTGCAGGGTGACATCAGACGGGTGACTCAAGGCGGGAGCCTCCATTTCCTCATCAGCTGAATGAAGATGGGGACTTCACCCTGCAGGGTGTCGGGGAGGATGGAAAGAGGCGGGGTAGCACGAGCTGAGAGGCATCAGGGGCTTGGGGGGTGGTGAGAGCGGAGGTGACTCGGGGGAGGCACGGTCAGGGCGGAGACTCTTCAGCGAGGGGAGTGGCGGGCGGTGGCGGGCGGTGGCGGGCGGTGGATACACGGGCGTTTGGTTCGGGAGGAAGGGTGGGGGGACCACGCCACATACTGGGGGGCTGTCTGGAGAAGGAGCCCGGACTTCAGGAAGACAGGGAAGCGGGCAGGGGTGTTGGGCTTCTCCTGACCCAGCCCCCTTGCTGCCCTGAGAGCCCTGCTTCCCTGAGGCCGGAGCAGAGCCCTGGCCGGGGCGTGGGGACCCGTCTGACCGGCACTTCTCCATCTGAGTGCCTCGGCCCCGCAGCCAGGGCGCCCCAGCAGCGGCTTTGTGTCTTGCGCCCCGAGGGAGGGCTCGAGCCTGCGAGGAGCACTGAGAGGCACGAGTTGGTGAAAGGCCTATTGAGGGGACCACAGAGGCCCTATTCATCATCGGGCCACTGCAGGGGTGCGGGGGAGCGACCGGGGGCTGAGGGCTGCCTTGGACTCGCCCCAGAGAGGCCACTTGACCCACCCCCCACCCCGCCTTTGGGAGGGGCCAGGCGGAGCAGAGGCTGCTGCCAAGCCAGGCGTGCCCTCAGGAGGCACCTCCCCACCGCAGAGAGACCCCAACTCCACCGCTCCCCGCCAGACCCCCTAGCCAGGCCACACCAGGCGGCCCTGCCCCTGGCTCCGCCCACTTCGGTGTGACTCCATAGACGGGGAGCCTCCCTAGTGCTTCTGACTCTTGCAGACTCGGGCCACGGCGGACCACACACACCTGTGTGATACATCAGGCCTCCCCTGAAGCTCCAGGGGACCGCGGCCGCCCCCCACCCAGCGCCCAGCACCCGGCCTCAGAGAGTGGTCCTTGGTCAGTGTTGGCTCCAGACGGGACCAGGTGTGGATGGGGGTGGGGAGTGCCCATGACCTCGGACGGCCCGTGACCTCACTGGTGAATAAAACCCACTTCCGAGTGTGGACTCCGGGAATGTAAGCATTGAGCACAGCGCCCGGCACAGCCTTCGGTGGCATTTAAGTTCACGGGCGTCTCTAGTTTGGAGAACAGGAAGGGCAACTCCGGCGCTCTGAGCCCTGACCCCCGCGGGCATTTGCTTGACTCCCTCCGCCTCACGGTTTCTTTCACTGAGGCGTTTCTGTGCACTTTGGCGGCCTGCTTTTTTGTTTCTATTTTTTAAACTTTCTCGCCTATGCATTTTTCCAAATAACTGCACTGTTACTAAAATAATTTTGGGGAAGAATGATATATTTTTGAGACTTTTGAGTAGGTAAACGTGCCACAAGGGCATCAGATCCAAAGGGTGTGAGGAGGTTCGCGGTGACAGTCTCCTTTCTCTGACACCGGTCGGTGGCAGCGGCGTGAGCCATGCTTGTTAACCTGGGCGCCTGTCCAGGGCCCACCCTGCAGGAGGCCTCACAGGTCCCCGCCTGCAAACGCCCAGCAGCGCGGAGAGGTGGATTCCCTCCTAAATACCCTTTTACAAGTGGGAAGCGGGCCTCCAGGGGTTCTGGGCTCGCTGGCACCTGTTGGGACTACCGGAGCCTGGAGGGAGCCCGGTGCCCACACTGCTTCGTGTCTGCGCCCCCCCACCTCACCTCAGTCCTCACTCGGTCACGGCCAGCTCCCGGCCAGCTGTTTGCCTTAGTAGTGAGAACCTCTTGTCGCGGTTCTGCGCTCCCTGGTCCCACTTCCTCTATCCCAGAGATCTTAGGGGCCGTTGCAGTATTTTGCAAACACCGCTGTCATAATTACATAATTTGGAAAAAACCCACGGGGGTGGACTTGCCGGCTGGAAGGCGTGAGCAGATGCGGGTCTTCGTGGCCTGCCATCTCCGTGGGGATTTTCATCAGCCAGACGTGAAGTCCTGTTTCTCTCCATTCCCTTCCCCCTGGGAATGTGGTCAGGTGTTCTGATTTTTACAAACCTGCGAAGTGAAAAGTAGAATTTGGTGGTTTTCAAAGAATATTCCTCTTACTGTATGAAGTTGAGCTGATTTTCATGTTCGGAAAGCTGTTTGTATCTCCCTTTGCTTTCCGTTCTGTCTTATTTTATTTAATTTTAATTTTATTTATTTATGTGATGGACAGAGATCACAAGTAGGCAGAGAGGCAGAGAGAGAGAGAGAGGGGGAAGCAGGCTCCCCACTGAGCAGAGAGCTGGATGCGGGGCTCAACCTGAGCCGAAGGCAGAGGCTTTAACCCACTGAGCCACCCAGGCCCCCCTATTCTGTCTTATTATATATGCGTTACATGAAGCTTATTATTTATTAGGGAAATTAGACACAAGATCAGAGTTCCAGTAGTTTTTCTGGTGCATTGTTTTCTTTTGTGACGCGTGTGGGGCTTTTTCCCCATAGACATTTTTTATTTTTATGTCGTTCGATGAATCTTTTCCTTGAAAGCTTTGGTGTTCTACTTAGAAAGACTTTTTCGTCTCTTGAGAGAATAAAAAAGTTCTCCCACCATTTTTTTTCTTTCTATGATTTTACTTTTAACATTAAACGTTTTGATCTTTTCGAATTTATGTTGGCATGAGCAGGCGCCCAGGCTTATTCTTTCCCCCTCGCTAGCCTGTGGTCCCAAGGCTGGTCGTCTTCATCCTGCGGGTTTGAAGGGCGACCTTGACGCGCAGGAAATCACAGCGCGTCTCCTGTTTCCGCACTTTCTGAGCTCGGCCGTGGATCTGTGTGTTCATGCGCAGTACCGTCCTGGTTTCACCAGTCACGGAGTTCATGTCACTTGCTTGTTCCGTTGGCCGAAATTTATTGCTTCCTCTGGGCCAGACTCTATTGTAGGGCCTGAGTATGCGGCAGCGAACCGAATGACGGAAGTGCAAACACAGACCTTCACGGAGCGAACGTTCTCCGTGTAAGGGCAGCCCAGTCCTAGGAGCCCAGGTGTTGGCAAACCATGGCCCCGGGCCAGTTCTGAGGCTGCCTGTTTTTGTAAATAAACCGGCTGGAACCTAGCCAAGCTCATTTCTTTACGCACTGCCCGGGGCGATGTTGTAGTTGAGACAGAACTTGAAGTATTTTCCGTCTGGACCTTTGCAGAAAAAAGCATGTTGGCTCCTGTCCTAAGAAAAGGCTGAAAGCCACCAAAATAAACAGGTAAAATGCAGACGCCGTTCTGTAGTGACAGGTGCAGGAGCGGGAAGTGGGATCGGGAAGCTCGGGGTGGGGTTGGCGATTTTAAACCCGGTGGTTTGGGGAGGACTTGCGGAGAAGGTAGGCACTTGAGTAAAGGGTGGGCGGGACGCAAGGGGATTCTGAGCCGGGAAGGGACAGCAGCTGACCAGTTAGAAAGCTGCGCCAGTGGGGCCGGCGCGAGCTGCTGGTTGGGCTCTGGGTGGAATGGTGGTTTGTGGGAGGTGGTTGGCTTCCAGGTTTGTCTGAAGATAGAATCAATGAAATGGTACAGATATGAAGTCACCGTTCTGCGGGGGGCGGGAATGGTAGAAATCAACCAGTGTGTACGTTACCAAATCTGTCCAGGAAAGTGATGGAGAAGTTTCTGTTGGAGTCAGCTTCTGGTTGGCGCTGTAGGGCCAAGGGCTGTTTTGGGGTTTGTATTTTTAGCGTCGGGTGAGACTCCGTGTTTTGTTTGCTAGGATCCTTTGGGTTACGGGTCCCTGTTCTTCCCACTGGCTGGTTTCTCCTGCAAGCCAGCCTTCTGCACGAGGCAGGACAGAGGCATCCCACAGTTCTAGGGGCTTTAGGTCTGCAACACCAAGGGGTGACAGGAGGCCCTACCTCTCTGCTGTGGGTTTTTAACACCGATATGAACCCTGTCCCCACCTCGTTCTTTCCGAATTGTCCTGGCTCTTCTTGCTTATTCTGAAACACTCTCTTGGCATTGTATTGGCTCATGCTAATTAACAAATTAGTGGAGTTTCTCCTTCAGTGATTTGAATATCCCTACCTAAGAGCTCACAAACCTTCAATCATTCAAGTCAGTTTTTTTTTCTTTTTTAAAAATTCTGAATGGAATAATTCTTCCCATTATGCTTTCTAACTGGAATGGTGGTGTATCTCAAAGGTGTTGGCTTCTGGATGTTCTGTGACTTTGTACGTATGACTTCTGATGTTTTCAATAGAATTTTTTGCATCTTCCAAGTCAGGTACAATGTCATCTGTAAGAAATGTTTTTTTACCTTATTATCACAAATTCTGTTATTAACGTCTTCATTGTCTAACTGCAACGTGTCTAGTACCTTTAGAACAATGTTAATCATAGTGAATTGCGGTAATATTTAACTTGTTTCCATTTCTACTTGAGCTATAGATCATACTTAAGGAAATACCCTTGATTCTCATTTTATGGAGAATTTTTTTTTTTAATCAAGAAGGAGTATTGAATTTTACTGGAGTTTTCTCAGCATCATAGAGATGATCGTATATTATTTTTCTTTTGATCTGTAAATGTATAGTGAATATATGAATACATTTCATAATATTGGACCATTTTTGTATTCCTAAATTAAATCCAGCTTGGAAATGGGATACACTTTTAGTGGATTGCTTGGTTCTTTTTAATATTGTATTTAAGATTTTTGTGTTTCTTTCCATGTGTGAGATTAGCTTGTACTTTCCTTGTGTGTGTGTGTGTGTGTGTGTGTGCGTGCTCTATTTTTGGAATCAACATTATGCCTCCTTGCTTAAAAGAATGTGCAAATTTCTTAGGCTCTAAAAATGTGTCAGTAGCATTGGAGCTGTTGTTTCTTGAGGATCTGGTAGAATTGCCCTCTCAAAAACATCTCTTGGCGTGCTACTCCAACATACCCTTTTTAGAAGTAGTTCTTGGACAGTTTTTTCTCTTGTAATGCATGGTCCTCATTTTTAATGGCTGCAAACTGTCTGTTTTGTTTTCAAGTAGACTCCCAGCATGGAGCCCCCCATGGGGCTCGAACTCAACAATGTTGAGCTCAAGACCGGAGCTGAGTTCCAGAGTAATACGCCTAACCGACTGAGCCACCCAGGTGCCCCGGAAACTGTTCTAATGAGGGCATTACTCTAGCTGGCTTAACCGTGTGGCTGAATGGTCTTGAAGAGCGCTGGAGTGGTTTCAAGGAATGCCTCCCAAAAATCTAATTCATGATTTTTCAAAGGTCTGGTTAATGGAAAATAAGTAGCTTGAGGGAGGGGAGGCAGCTGGATCCTCGTGGCCCTTTGGAGTTGACGGATGCCAGTATTTCTGGGACAGTCCGTCCTCATTATTCGTGGATTCCATGTTTGCAAATTCACGTGCTTGCTAAAATTTATTTTAGCCCCCAACTCAGTACTTACGGCACTTCCACGATTCATTGCAGATATGCACAAAGCGGAAAACCTGGGGAGCTCAGTGGGTGCGCTCTCCCCCCCGAGGTCAAACGGGATGACCCTCAGCCTCATTTCAGTCATGCTCTCCACGAGTGTCCGTTTGGGGACACTTTAGTGCCTGTATTTTGCATTTTGTGCCCGTGTTGGTGATTTTGCTGTTTAAAATGGTCCCTGAGCAGAATGCTAGAGCCTGTCCCAGGCATGAGAAGGCTGTGACCGGCCCTTATAGAGAAGATCACATGGTTTGTCTGGGGGGGTTGTTGGTTTTTTTTGTTTTTAGATCACGTGTTTGAAGTAGCATGTGTTTGTTCCGACGCAAATTACAGTGCTGTTGGCCTCGTGTCCAGTGTTTACAAACCGCCGCTCCATTAAATCGGTGTCACAAAACAAACACACGTAAAGCAAGGTTCCGTGCTGACCAATTGGCAGAAATGTTGTGTCCAGAGGCTTCGCAGGAACCGCCGCCTGAGTTCCCCCAGGAGCACTGGTGCGATACTGTTCATCCCGTGGCTGCTCTAGAACAGAAGGATCACGAATCATGAGAAGGGGGCCATTACGATGCTGCTGTAGGGCCCCAGGCCAGCAGGGAGGCTGGGCCCTCAGGTGTGGAGGGTCCGTAGTGTGGCCCAGGTGAGCGACTCAGCATCAGGGGCTGCCCCAGGTCTGTCCCCTGATTGGGATCCTGAAAACCTCCTGCCATGGCGGCCGGATGGCGGGGAGACAGGGATGGAGGGAGTTGGGGCGATTAGGGAGCTCTCTGCTGGAGTGGCACCTGCCTGGGCTTGTGACCCAAGGCATCTCTTGCTCGGCAGGCCTGGGGAAAGGCCACATCGTGGACAGAGACAGGCAGAGCGGCGGTACAGGGCGTCCCCACGAACCCACATGTGGAGGGAATTTGACAAAGGGCGTTCCTGTCGGCCTCTCACCTGGTCCTCACCGTGGATTCTGGGAGGGTGGGAGGTTGGACCCATCTCATGGATGGGGTCACTGAGATCCAGAGAGGTCGCATGGAGTGGCTGCCTGGCTAGCGCGAGGGTGACTCGGGACCTGACCTCAGGTGTGTGTGACTGCAGGTCCGATCGTTGCTCTGTGCTGCTTGGAGCCTGAATTCTCGCCCAGTCTCGCTCCTCGCTTTGGACTGGGACCATGATCTGAGCCGAAGGCAGAGGCTTAGCCCACTGAGCCACCCAGGCGCCCCATACTGAATTTTGGTTACTCGTGAGATTAGTGTTTTCCTGCATTTTTGTTCACCGGTTACTTTCCTTTTTGGTATGTTCCCCATTTGTTAGGGTCTGTGGGCATTTCCCTTCAACACTCGCTGGCCGGAGTTCCTCTGTGTCCCAGGCACCGGTCACTGAACCACGGCTTACCTCCCCTGGGCTTCACGCTCCCTTTGATTTCAGTGATGCTTCTCTTGGACAAGAGGGCAGTTTGGAATGTTCCGGAAGGCAGCTCTTGACCGCTGTGACTTCTCTTCTGCTTCCGACTTCGAGCGTCCCGGGCGTGGAGGTGGTCTGTGGCCTGTTCCCTGCGTTGATAACCATGGCCCCCTCCTGGTGCTTGTCCTGGTGGCTCTTTGCCTCGAACCCCTCTCCCGCCTCACGATGGGCCTTCTTGGCCACGTGATAGAGGAAGCTGTGCTGGAGTTGGAGTGTCTTCCTGCTGGGCTCGTCAGGCCAGTGCTGAACCGTGACTCTCACGAATCTGTCCCCCAGTGGACGGCGAGTCCTCAAGCCCCGTGTTGCGTTCAGAGCTCCCTGGCACTGGGTCCCCTAACTTGCAGGTACCCTGGCAGCGGGTGACGGTCGGGCCAGGCTGGACACCCTCTCCTCTTCTCTCCCATTGCACCTTCTCAGTGCCCACGGTAGGCCCACCGCCCCACGTGCCTCCCCACGGTGTGACCGTGGAGTCGTTGCCCCGGGCCCCGGAGAGCCCGGCGAGGGGGGCTTCCAAGGCTTCTCCGGGAGATCTTTGTTAAGTCAAGGCCTGTGGCTGATGGAGGGAGGCCCGGGCTCCCGGGAGACGGCTCTGGCTGGGCCACCTCCCGACTGGGCAGCTGGGCTAAGCCCTTTATTCATGCAGCATTTAGGGAGTGCCTGCTGCATGCCTGGCACGTTGCTGGGCTCTGAGATCCGGTGGTGGCCCAGACGGAGTCCCGACTCCTGGGACGCTCTCCCGCTGTGGGGGACAGACAGCAGACATGGGAACACCAGGGGGGATAAGGTCGCGGCAGCCGTGAAACCAGGTGGCATGACAGGGAGAACCCAGGGGCATGTCTGGTGCGGGGCCTGGAGAGGTTCTGTGAAGAGGCGACGTCGCGGCTCTGAGTGGGGTGCCGGGAGGGGCTGCTGCGGCCGGGGGCCCGGGGCAGGGGAGTGGAAGCCGTGGGGAAGCGGGGACAGAGCGCCCGAGGTCAGCGTGGGCTGGAGGCGGGTGCCCGGGGACGGAGCCGGGTGAGAACTCTGGGTTTCACGCGAGTGCCCTGGGAAGGCTGCAGGCGGGGCGGGGAGCGGTGTTTACACAAGTGTCCCGTGGCTGTGGGGGCGGCCGCGCACGTCCCCGCGGAGGTGGCCCTCGCTCCCGCACCGGTGGCTGTGAGCATGGGGAGAAGGAGCTGGCGTGTGGCTGCTGGGAGCTCGGTGGGGAGCGTTTGTGTGGCAGGACGGCGTGGCCTGGCTCTGCCCCCTCTGAGATCTTGTTTGGTGTGTGGCCCGGAGAGAGTGGGGACCTGGGAGGGTGGCTGGGGTTCCCACGAGGCCATCAGTGTGGTTCAGGCTCCGGGGGCCTGCAGACTGTCGTCGTGAGCCGGGCAGGGGAGCTGTGGAGAAGGTGTGCTTTGCTCCGCCAGGCAGGGAAATGGGACCCCCTGCTGGCCCCTGCTGGGCGCAGAGGCTAATAGCACAGGGTGCGTATGCTGTGCCCCGTCCAGAACTTGCTCCCGAAGCCCCTCGTCCCTCCGCCCGGGAGGCCATCCCGTGCACTGCGCTCCCAGCACAGGACAGCTGCTCGCCACGCCGTGGGTCTGGAGCCTCCCGGCCCTTCCTCTCACCGGGTTGCCGAGCGGAGCGCGGAACATCTTTCCGGAGCCTGAGCGTGGGGTTGGCCAGGTCTGAGGGCCTCAGCAGTCTCGAACGCTGTGAACTTGAGCGCGTCCTTGAACCTACCAAGGGCTGGTCTTTTCTGTGCCAGGGCAGTGATGACGGCGTCGCGACCGCTGAAGGCGCTGGCCTGTGTGGTGCACGTGGCCCGGGGCCCGCAAGTGGCAGGCGTGCTCCTCGTCCGTGCTCACCGGCGCCCAGTTACCACCGGGCCACTATGGGGTGACTTCTGTTAGCACCACGAGGGGGAACCCACCGTGCACCCACGGAAGGCAGTGCCTGGCCCCAAGGACGGACATGGGTGGCGACCCTCTGTCTCTGTGGCAGGCGGAGGGGTTTGAGGCGTGACCCCCGCTCATCACAGCCGGAGACGCTTCTTGGGGGCGTCCCAGGACTTTGCTCCCCTTCTCAGGGGGTCTGTAGTGGCGGGACTGGGCGTTGCGTGTCGTCAGAGTGCGTGGGAGCCCCTAACGTGTGACGCAGGAGGAACGCAGCCAGGTGGGGGAGGGGCTCGGTTCCTCCCGGGGCCGACAGACCGGCGCACTGACCCAGACCCCTGATCGGAAGACCCCCTTCTGCCCCCACCCGGGAGCCAAGCAGGTCATGGGAATGGGTGGGCCCCAGGCTGTGGGCAGCGGCCGGGCAGGGGACTCGGGCTGGTTTGCAGCCCAGGTTCTCTGGTCACCATGTGGCTGGAGCGAACCCAGCCTGGGTTTCTGCGAGCGACCCCGCCTTCTAGAGCCTGATGGCCGAGCCCCCAGGAGTCTGGTCAGGGGACCTGCCAGTCCTGGTGGGACTGCCGAACTGCCGGGGGAGGGGGGGCGGGGTGGAAGAGAGTCCCCCGGGGGTGCCCAGCTTCCCCGTCTCTCAGGGTGGGGGGTCCTGCTGGCACCAGAGTACAAGGATTGGGTCACAGTGGTAAAGTACATTCTGGAGAGGAGAGGAAGAAACCAGCAACTCTCCAGCATTTCGGTGATAAGAACCGGCTCTGTCGTATATCCTGAAACTGCGTGGGATCTGCCCAGAGAGGGAGGAAGCCCACGTTGCCTGGGCTTGCTCTGTGCCAGGCGCGGGCTCTGTCTGTGCTGCTTCCCTGGCAGGTGTCTGGCAGCCGACATTCGCGGGGAGGAACCTGGGGACCAGAGAGGCCAAACGGCCTGTCGCCGTCACTCTGCAGGCTGCGCGAGGGCAGAAACCTGGGTCTTTCCCATCAGAGCCCAAGGGCTTTTTCTCCTCCTGAGAGAAGGATGACGACAGAGATTTAGGGATCCTAAAGAAACATTTATTTGTTGCAAAAGAAGATGCTCCACAAAGATCACGCACGGGAGCACAGATCTGGCTGATGACAGGCTCTGCGGAGCGCAGGGGTGGGGGTGGGGGGCGCCTCCCCCCGCTTTCTGCTGGCCGCCGAGGCCGGTTGGCACCGGGCAGCTGTTCCTTTAAGTCGGGTTCTCCGTGGGGATTGCCGCAGCCTGGGGTGGGGGTGTGGGCTGCTGGCCGAGGGAGGTGCCTCCGAGCTCCCTCCAGAGCCGGCTGTCTGCTCCCCGCCCAGACAGCCAGTGTCGCTGCCTCTCAAAGGGCTTTCCTTCCCCAGCGGAGCTGCTGATTCATGCAGGCTGCAGTCGCCTGGGCTGTGGGGCCGGGGGCCGGGGCTCTGCTGGGTGGAGGCGCTGGGCCTGGCGGGAGGTGTCCTTGAGCCCCTGTCCCCTGGCTGGGAGGGGGGGCGCGCGGAGTCGGGGTGGTGGTGAGGGAGCAGGGGGCTCTGGACACCACAGCCCAGAAATGCAGGTTGGGGGTTGGGGGAGGGGAGGAGGGGGAGACAGGGCTTGGCCAAGGTCACCTGCAAGGGCCAGGCGGACCCGTCCTTTCTCACTCTTCTTCGCCTCCCTCGGCAGGGTGCTTCAAGGATGACCGCATCGTCTTCTGGACTTGGATGTTCTCTACCTACTTCATGGAAAAATGGGCACCGCGGCAGGACGACATGCTGTTCTACGTGCGCCGGAAGCTGGCGTACCCTGGCAGCGAGGGCGGCGCGGACGGGAGGAAGGTGAGCGGCCCCCTCTGGCCCCAGCCGAGCATCCTTGCGGGGTCTGCCCGTAGTCGCCTGGGTGGGCTTCCCTGCAGACCTCGAGCAGGTCCTAAGGGGGAAACGCAGTTGACGGAGCACGTACCGGGAGGCAGGAGCTGTGTGGAGAGGGGGGCAGGCGTAGCCGTTCCCGCCGTCCTCCACCAGGACCCTGAGCGGCAGTGATGACGTCACTGTTGTCCCTTTGAGGGGACGGGTTTAGAGGCGAGGTGGTTTGACCAGCACACTGTTAAGTCAATCAACAGGAGAGCAAAGATTTGAACCCAGAGTCTAGGGTCCTCCCTGGCCAGGGGCAGGCTGAGTGGCCTCGAAGACTAGGAGGAGGCCCTGCAGTTCTAAGCCCTCGCCGTGCAGCAGACGCCGTGCTCGGCTCTTTCCTTCTCGAAGCTCTTATGTCCTCCCTGCAACTCAGCGAGGCAGGTGGGGAGCCCAGGGCCTCGGGGCGAAGGGGCTCGGCTGAGCCGTTTCGTCCACCACATTTAAGCGTGTGGAGGAATTAATAAACTTGCCTTCATGTGTTCCCTTCTGTTTTTCAGAAACGCTACTAGCTTCTAGAATGTGTAGGCACCTTGTGCCAAACAGGGGAATGCACTGTTTTCCTTTAATCACAAAAACAGGAGGGCGAGGGAGGCAGGTCTGGAACTCAGAGCCACCATGGCTCCAGGTCCAGAGCCCTCTGACCCCTGGGCCGTGGCTTGGGAGCTGCAGCCTGTGTGTCAAGTGTTGGAGCCCTTTCCCTGCTTGTCCCTGTTCACGGAGCTTGACACACAGGGCCTAGGTGTTCTGCATACGGACAGGCCTGGTGCCTTCTGCAAAGGACACATGGTGGCTTGCATGCTGGCCGCCAGAGACTGGTCTGGCTGGCCTGCGGGACATGCAGGAAGGCCCAGGGTTGACCTGGGTCCTGGGGTGTTCACGTGGTATGGCAGCCGTTGGCTGTGGGACCGAGCGTTGTCCCTGGGACCCAGGAGCGCGTCATAGAGCCAGTACCGAAGGGTAAATCCAGTGACTGGAAGGGACAGAAATGGTCAGCAGAGGCCACGTGGGTGAGGTGAGCCTTCAGGAAGGAAAGAGCTTTCCTAGGCGAAGGGACAGTAGCCCAATCGTGGGCCTGAAGCTTGTCAAAGCCCCTTCGTTCAGGTGGCTGGTGCTGGTACCACGTGGCCCCGTGTAGAAAGGTGAGAGCAGAGACGAGGTAGGCCCAGACCAGATCATGCGGATGCTGAAGGCCGTGCCTCGGAGTCCGGGTCGGTCCCTGGAGCTCTGATAAAGTGAGGAAGGGGGACGTGGTCAGAGTTGCATTTGGCAAGCTCTCGGGCGGCAGGTGGAGGAAGGACTGAGAGGTTGGAGCAGAAGCAGGGGAGAGGGGGTGGGGAGCAGGGGAGTGGCAGGCGGGCGGCACGAAGGCCAAGGGCATAGGCTCCACCAGCAGGGCTCCAGGTGACTGAATGGGGGCCCAAGGGAAGGCCCCACCTGACAGCCGGGTCTCTGCCGTGGGCTCAGGGTAGGCCCAGTGCTGTCAGAGGAGGACACGGTTCGGCGCTGGACAGGCTGAGTCCCAGGCACCTGTGGGCTAGCCAGATGGCGGTGTCCTCTGGCGGCGGGTCTCCTGTCTGAAACTCAGCAGAGACTCAGGGACAGAGGCAGGGCTCCAGGACCGATGGCTCCAAGATGGTACCTGGGGCCGTGAGAATGCGTGGGAAGAGGAGGGAGACTTGGGGGTGGGACAGTCACAGAGGCCTAGGACAGAGCTCTGAGCTAGCCTGACCCTGGAGGGACGAGCTGGGCCAGATGGGGGGGGGGCAGAGGAGGGGGCGTGACCAGCAGGGAGGCGGGACCTGAGGAGCCAAGTTCGGCAGGACGAGAAGGGGGACAGGCCGATGGACCTGTGACCAGAGGCTGGGGAGGCGTGGGCAGAGCAGCCTCGGCGGTGGGCAGGGGCTGCCCTCTGGAAGGAAGAGAAGGCCCCAGTGAGTGCGACTTGGCGGGATAGGTGTTGGTGGAGAGTTCCATGAGCTGAGCACACTCCAGAGCTCTGCCGTCCCTGCTGCTGGGCCTGCTCTGTCTGGGGGTGGAGTGGACAGACCAGCTTTTCCAGCTTTGTCTCGCCCTTGCCCTGTGACTCCGCGGCCCAGCCTGGCCTGGGACGGGGGCTGGGCATTTGCTCAGTGAGGTTAAGGTCCTCCCGTTGCGCACACCTGGGAGGCCGGATGTGTGGGGTAGTGTGACCACAGGCGTCTCCTGGCAGAGGGTGGCGAGCCCCTAGGGAGCCTCACTGCTAGGGACACCCACTGTGGGCGGGCTGTGCTCCCTCAGCTCAGCCCAGGGATGCAGGCTCCGAGCGCCAGGGCTCACCTGCAGAACTGGAACGGGGAGCGTCCTGCCCGAGGGCACGCAGCGAGTGCGTACCAAGGGTACAGCCCACACCCCTGGCCCCTCAGCATCTGCTGGTCTTCACGTTGTAGACGTTGGGTTTTGTTTGGGTTTTGCGGGGGGCGGGGGGGTTGGTTTTTGTATTTTTTTGCAAAATCTTCATCTTTTCCCAAAGGCAGCCTGCTAAGACCAGAGGCTCTAATAAGGATCTGAGACTCAGCCAGACCCTGAATTTTGGTGCGGGAGAGGCCCCAGCTCTGGTTAGGGATGGTTTTCTCAGCCTTGAGTTCTCCAGGAGGCAGGCAGGAGAAGGGAGAGGCCAGGTGAAGAGGTAGCCAGAGAAGTTCCCCTGATCCTAACTGTGGAGTTTGGGGCTGGGGTCCCCGGACCGTGTGCAGGCTTCCTGGAAGATTTGGGGGTGTTGAGGTCTGTCAGGGGAACATGTGGCAGGCAGTCCAGCTGTTGACATGCTAGAATGTTCCATCAAACACCGCAGTGAGCTGTAGGCAGCCGCCCCTCCCCGCAGCACTGGGAGCCCAGGAATGACTCAGACCTGGCCCTGTGCTCGGGGAGCCCGCGTCTCCTTGGGGCAGACAGACAGCGTCACCAGTGATCACAGAGCACTCAGTGCTGCCGGAGTGGGAGAACGGGGTGGGGGTGGGGACAGCCGGGAGCCCACACAGAGAAGGCTGCGACATCGGGCCTCACTGCTGTAGGACAGAGAAGGGGTCCACGGTGGCCTAAGGACATTCCCACTGGAGGGACCAGCCCATGGGGTGCTGGTGGGGGGCATGCTAGGCACACACGTGACTCGGCCCCTACCCGAGGGGACCCTGTGGTGTCTGTAGTGTTTGGAGGGCAGGGGCTTGGGCGGTGATGTGGGGAGACCCTGCAGGCCCGAAGAGCACAGGGTGGGCAAGGAGGGACAGATGGGGAGACCGGACAAGCCGTTCCCAGCAGCCTGTCTGCCCCCACCGCTCAAAAGAACAGAGAGCCAGGAGAGCCCAGGGCAGGCGCCTGCGCACTGCGGCCTCTCTGCGACAAGCCGGGGCCGCCTCCCGCCCCCTCCCCAGCCTGCAGCAGAGCTGGTACCCGGTTGCCATAGCAACCTGCGGGCTTCCTGCGCTAGGCCCAGGGTGGTGGTGGTGGGCGGACGGGTGGACGGACGGTCGCCTCCAGGCAGACTGAACAGAAGCAGTGGGGGGGGGGACAGGCGTTTGGGACCCCCAGGCCGCGCTGCAGGGCTCTAGGGACCGCCTCGGAGGCTCCTTCTTAATGAACTTGGGGTCGCACAGCTGGAGACTGAGAAGCCAGGCAGGAGTCAGTGTCTGCCTTAGCGGCTGTCCCGGCAGTAGTCAGGGAGAGGGGGCCGGGACTCACCTGTGCCCTGTGCCCCTCAGCGGGCCGAGGCGGAGCCCGAGGTGGAGGTGGAGGTGTACCGGCGCGACTCCAAGAAGCTGCCGGGCCTTGGAGACCCCGACATTGACTGGGAGGAGAGTGTTTGCCTGAACCTCATCCTGCAGAAGGTACACGGGGCGGTGGGGGCGGGGCTCTGGGAGGAGGGCTGTCTGTGGTGGGGGCGGGGCTCCAGGTGGGGGGGAGGGTAGGAGCGGGGGGCGGGGCTCTGGGAGGAGGGCTGTGGGGGGCTGAGGGATAGCGGACCCCTCCACGCGCGCTGTCCTGCGTGCTCCCTTCCAGCTGGACTACATGGTCACCTGTGCCGTGTGCACGCGCACTGATGGGGGGGACATCCACATCCATAAGAAGAAATCCCAGGTAAGCCCCAGGCCTCCTGACTGGGAGCTCAGCCCAGAAATGGCAGCCTTGTGGCTGCTTAGCATTTGGGTGGGGGAGACACCCCCTTCCCCTCCCTCCTATTCCTCCTCCGTCTCCTCCTCCTCCTCCTCCTCATTTCCCCGCCTGGAGGGGCAGGTCTGACCAAAAACCTGTCCATCAGGCTTCTTGCAAAGTGGTTCCCTCTGGCTTTGGCCTGGCTCTGAGCCATGTGACCACAGGGACCATGTGGTCCTGGGTGCAAGGCAAGGCCTCATCAGTCCTTTAAAACCCCTCCCTTTCAGCAAGTGTTTGCGTCCCCCAGTAAACACCCCATGGACAGCAAGGGGGAGGAATCCAAGATCAGCTACCCCAACATCTTCTTCATGATCGACAGCTTCGAGGAGGTGAGCTCTTTGTGCCTAGCCACGTGTCCCCAAGGGCCCCGGTCAGGGCTGCGAGAAGCCGGCCTCCCTCCCGCCTCACAGCCGTGCAGCCCGGCAAGGGCGGTGGGCAGCGGGGGTGATCCTGACTCCTACCCTGTTGGCTCCCGCTGTTCCTGACGCTGGACTGGGGCGGGTGGGATTCGCCTCCCTCTGAGCCTGTTTCTCATCTGTAAAATAAATGTCATGATCCTATGTCCATTGGGGTCGAAGATCACACAAGCTCGTGAATGGGAGAACGCGTCATAAATACCGCTAAAAAAGGGCTGCCTGGGCAGGAGGCGTCATTAGGATGGCCGGGAAACTCCAAACCAGTGTCTCCATGCTGCAGGACGTGAGCATGTCAGAGGGGGCGGGACTGTGGAAGCTTCTGGGCCAGGCTTCTGTTTTCAAGCTGGGAAGACTAGGACTCAGGCAGAAAGTGACTCACCCGGGCCACACCCGGTGCCCTGCCCCTGCCCAGCTCCTGCTCTGCTGCTCTCTGCCGCCACCAAGGTCCCCATAGTGTGCCTGTACTCCCCTAGGGGTGGTCAGGACCCCAGGGAAGACTCAGGAAGAAGGGAGCCCGTGTTTCGGGGTCTCTCCTCGATCGGCTGCTGCCTTGAAGCCCCTCAGGTTTGGGGGACTAAGTGCCGTCCCCAGGCTGGCATGGCTCATTTGTGGCAGAGCCAAGATTTGAACCGGAGTCCCTGTGACCTTGAAGTTGGGGCCGTGCCCCAGCCCCTGCAGCCGTGATGCCAGTGGGCGGGCGGGCAGCAGGAGATAGAGCCAGGGAGCCAGGCCGTCGGCTTCGTGGTGGGCAGCTGTCTTCCTTGTGCCCCATCCCAGGTGTTCAGCGACATGACCGTGGGGGAGGGAGAGATGGTCTGCGTGGAGCTGGTGGCCAGTGACAAAACCAACCTGTTCCAAGGGGTCATCTTTCAGGGCTCCATCCGCTACGAGGCCCTCAAGAAGGTGTACGACAACCGAGTAAGTGTGAGGACGCCCCCCCCACCCCCCGTTGGGCCCGCTGTCCTTGCCCAGCTCCTCAGAGCTCCTACGGCCCCCGGGCCCCTCGTAGGTGGCTCAGGGCCTGCGTTCTGGTGTGTCGCTCCTCTTTCGTCTGGGCACACTGGACCGGAGGGACGGTGGCCCCACGCTGCGTGCAAACACTCCCGAAACAGAGCCTGGCTGGTGGGGCAGGGGTGGAATGCAGGGGGACGGGCCTCTCCCCTGCAGCTGGTCCCCCCAGGGAAGGCATAGGGGTGGTCTCGGGCTCCCCGGGGTTGGCTGTGTGCCCAGCCTGGCGCTTGGCCCGCTGCGAGGCGTGGGTCGTCGGGCGGTGGGAGGAGCATCTGCCTGACCCCCAAGCATTCCTGCACTACCCTGCCTGCCGGGGGGCCCCGGTCCCCAGAGGAAAGCGGGGAGCCGCTCTTTGGGGGATGGTCATCCTCATGACTCCGTGTCCCCAGGAAGAAGCCACCCCTGTGGGCGCTGACTCGGGCCCTCTCCCCATGTCCGCAGGTGAGCGTGGCTGCCCGCATGGCACAGAAGATGTCGTTCGGCTTCTACAAGTACAACAACATGGAGTTCGTGCGCATGAAGGGGCCACAGGGCAAGGGCCACGCGGAGATGGCCGTCAGCCGCGTGTCTACTGGGGACACGTCCCCCTGCGGGACTGAAGAGGACTCCAGCCCGGCCTCACCCATGCACGAGCGGGTAAGGGCTGCACAGCTCGGGGAGGGGCCTTCCGTCCCTCGGGTCCGCTTCCCAACGCCTCCCTGAGCTTTAAAGTCCCCCGGTGAGGTAGGCGTCATCACCCCACCCTCTGGGGAGCAGAGGCCGAGATGCAGAGAGGGCAGCGGCTTGCCCAAGGTCACCCAGCAGGTCAGGGCGTGGTCTCTGCTTCCCTGAGCTGCGGCTACAGCTGGGCCCGGCCGAAGGGACCCCCCAGGCTGGTCCCGGCCCTGCCTCACCGGGCCCTGCTGGCCGAGCGTGGGCCCACGACCGGCCTGCCCTGGGGAGTGCCCTGGGATGCTGATGAGCCAACCCCCCCTCCTGCCCCGTGAGGCTCGGCGACAAGAGAACACAGGGTCCCGGAGCCGCCCAGCAATTCCCTCTGCCCGGCCCCCTGTTCACGAGGTGTCGTGCACCTTCAAGTGCTGGGGGTCCCCGCAGCAGCCCCGTGGGTAGACACGGAAGCTCGGGCTTTGCCGGCTGGACTGGTGCTACCCTAGGTCCCACGGCTCTTGTGTGATAGCAGCGAGCCCTTGAGCCCTACTCTTTCTAGGACACCGTCCTTCCCCGGGCTGGGAAGCCGAGGTCAGTGGCAGCTTTGGTCCCCGGCGCCCCAGTGGGGCCAGGGCTTGGGCAGGAGAAAGTCTCGAGCCCCCTGGCTGCTCTAGCTGCTCAGAGCCGTAGGTCTCCGAAGGGACAGGTAGGTGGGGGGGCGGCAGCCCGGGGAGCAGCCTTGGCCCGCCTGTCTGCAGGAAGGGACTTCGGGGTGAGACTGTGGGCTGGAGTCTGGGCGCTGCTGCCCCAGTGACCTGGGGCAGGTCTCGGTCTGTCTTCTTGTCCAGAAACGGGGAGCACTGGTGTTGGGAGGCTCGGGGAGCTGTAACACAGTCAGCAGCTGACGCGGGCAGGACCCTGGGGTGCTTCCCTAGCCTCTGGCTCCCCTTGGCTGTTGATCTGCTGGGGGAAGTGACAGAAGGGCTTCGTGAAGCACGCCGCCCTCCTGACGTGCCCGGGACGAGCAAGCGTGTGTTTGCTAGACTTTTCGTTCTGTAAAACCGTTAGCCGTGCCCATCTCCAGGTCATCCCACAGCACGTGTCTTCCTCTTCTTTATGTCCTTTCTTGTTTTTTTTCTTCTGCAATGAATGTGATTGGAAAGCCAAATGAAAACAACCCGGGCTAGTTTTTGCAAAGACGTGGGTGAGGGTTCCCGGCGGGGGACCTCCCTCCTCTGCGAGTGGAGGTTGTTGATACATTTCTGAGCTGACCTGGGAGAAACGGAGTCTGATTCTACTCCCTGGTCCTAAGTTGCCCACCCTGCAGGATGTAGAAATCCTGTAGCCTGGGCTCTGGGCTGGACCGGCCTGGGTGCCACTTCTGGCCACACGTTTGCTGAAGGACCACAGATACGGTACCACACCTGCTGAGCCTGGCTCTTGCCACACACCAACTGGAAGTGATAAACACTCCCTCCCAGGGCGGCAGTTGGGGGTGAAGGCCATGGTGCCTGGCTCAGGGGAACAGGCAGGCCCGGGGTCAAGGGAGGGGACCTGCCAGGGTCACGCAGCTGCGAGTGGCAGGGCCTGACCTCCTGGGGGCTGCTCGGGCCCCTGCCACCTCTGTGCTTACTGTCGTGTGTCCCCCTTTTCCAGAGGGGTCCTTTGTAACCTGTAATGCAGACTCTGTATGTATTGTGGTTTCTGGTGTTTTGTTTTTTTTCTATCTTTGGAAAACCTTCCCTGGCTTATGGGAGGACCGTCTGGAGCCCAGCGGCCGCCGGGACTTTGGTGGATGCCGGAAGCCGTGACGAGGAGGCTGACGGGGCTTCCTGAAGTCTCAGTCTCAGCTCACCTTGTTCCTCAGATTCTTGTTTGCATGGGGAGGAGGGAGGAGATGGGCCAAGTTCCCTCTGCCTGGAACGCCCTTCCCCCCCTTCTTCACCTGGCGAACTCCTACTCGTCCTTCAAGACCCATCTCGAGCAGCGTCTCCGCCAGGAAGCCTTCCTGATTTCCCAGGCTGTGGACCCCTTTTGCTCCGTGCTGCCCTGTATCCTGTGCTTCCCTTTCTCTGTCTCCGCAAGCAGCCTTCAGTCTGTGGTTGTCATTTTCCGAGTCTATCACCCCTCAACAGACTGTGAGCTCCTTGAGGGCAGGGAGTGGTGTTGTGTGCCTGTCTGTCTCCTGTACTGCCCCCGCCTGACCCTGCGTGGCTGTGCAGAATGTTTGCTCAACAGCGTGGTTACAAGACGAGGGGATGGAAGCCTGGGCCGCTTTGCCATTGCCCTCCACGAGAGGGTGCTGGGCTGAGAGGGTTGGGGTGGGGGGGCATCTCAGCCAAGGGGAAGGAATTGGGGTGAAGAGTGTGGCCTTAGGAGGCAGAAGACCTGGGCCGAATCCTGGTTTTGCCCCTGTCCTGCTGGGTGACCTTGGGCAGGTCAAGGTCGCTGTCCCACCTTCATTTCCTCACTGGTTAGACGGGCTTCCTACCAATTCCCGTCTGGTGGCTCAGCTGGGAGGCTTCCGTGGGAGGCTTGAGCGGCATCAGCAGCCAGTCTGGCTTCGGGCCGGCCGGTGTTCGGGGCCTGCGGAGGGCACCCGGCTCGTGCTCAGCGCAGGGAGGCCGGCCCTCCGGCAGGTGGTGTCAGGGGCCCCAGCAGTGGTCGGGCTGCGCCGGTGACTATGGCTCTTTGTCTCCAGGTGACCTCCTTCAGCACGCCCCCTACCCCAGAGCGGAACAACCGGCCCGCTTTCTTCTCCCCGTCCCTCAAGAGGAAGGTGCCCCGGAACCGGATCGCGGAGATGAAGAAGTCTCACTCGGCCAACGACAGCGAGGAGTTCTTCCGCGAGGACAACGGCGGGGGTGAGCGCCTTGCTTCTGACCAAGGGCCTGCTGCGGCCCTCCCGGGCCCTTTGGGTTCACCCGTGCGTTCAGGTCTTGGGGGCTGGTGGGTGCCAGGGGCCCCTCAGGGCTGGGGATGGAGCTGCAGACGGACAGACAGAAATCCCTGCCTCGAGGAGCTCCCAATCTGGGGTCAGAATAGGGGGCAGGACAGGAGGCTTGAGACTTTCCCCGATGTTGGTTGATTGCTCCACACAGAGGGTTCTAGAAGCCGGTGCCTAGTGAGATGAGCTCTGGGGCTCATTCCTGCCTTTGTGCCGCCAGCCTCCTGCTTTGGGTCCTCCTCAGCGCCCTCCCTCCCTCCAGAACGTGCCTCGGGGCGTCCCCCAGGCTCTCCTCTGGGCTCACCCACCCTCTGGCGGCCTCCAGAGCGTCTCTGCCTGAAGTCCATGGGGGTCCCTGCACCCCACGAGCCAGTGAGAGTGGGGGCCACCCTCATCTGAGCCGCAGGAAGCCACTAGAGGGTTTAAGCAGGGGAGTGACAGAATCGGATTCGCTACTGAAATCTGTTCAGCCGTCCCTGTGCAGAAGGACTGTGGGGGGGCAGGCTGCTGCCAGAGACCAGGTGTGGCGCCCTGCATGTGTGCTGGGGGCCGAGGGGGTGGCCGACAGCACAGGGGGGGCCCCGGGCCAGAGCTGGGGCTGTGACCTTGAACGGAAGAGACACCGGTCCTTATTCGGAGCACCGGGGCCCAGAGACAGATGGCCCTGGCCTTGACGTGCTCTTGTGTGCGCTTGGGCAAGTGCCGTCCCTACCTCGGCTCCTTTCCCGATGCGTAGGGAAGGGCTGATAACCACCCAGCCTACCTCCCTGGGTGACCCCGAAGATGGCTCCTCCCAGCCTCGCCCTGGGCGCTGCAGACTGGTGGTGCCGTGTTGCAGTGACGGGCGGGGTCACAGGGAAGCAGAGACATGACACAATGAGGCGACCAGCCGGAACCCACAGGAGAGCCTCTCCAGAGCAGGGGAGGGGAGGGGAGGACTGGATAGGGATGGGGGAGTCGGGGGTCCCAGGCCAGGGCTGCAGCTCTGGGGTGGGTGTGGGCTGTGGAGGGCTGGCGGCACAGGGCCCCGGCTGCGGCAGAGGTGGTTCCTGGGGTGGGAGGTCTGGTCCCGCGAGGGGGGCCTGGTCCCGCGAGGGGGGCCTGCGGCCTGGGCCCTGACACGGCCCTCTCCCCACTAGCTGATCTGCATAACGCCACCAACCTGCGGTCTCGGTCCCTGTCCGGCACGGGGCGGTCCCTGGTCGGGTCCTGGCTGAAGCTGAACAGAGCGGCCGGCAATTTCCTTCTCTATGCACATCTGACCTACGTCACTTTGCCGCTACATCGGATTTTGACAGGTAGCGCGGGCTGCAGCGGAAAACCGTCGCTGTCCGGGGCGGGGGGGCGCGGGGTGTCGGTAACCTGACCCCCCCCCCCGTTTCATGTCTGGGACCTGCCAGTGAGTGTCTGCGTCGGGTCCCTCCCGTCCCCCCTCGAGTGGCTGCAGAGCCCCGGGGCGGGGGTGGTGTGACTGGCTTGGGGGGAGGGGAGGCGGAGCTCTGGGGGCCTCACTGACCCGGACCCACACTTCCTTGTCTCGTCCGCCCGCCTCCCACCGTCACAGACATCCTGGAGGTTCGGCAGAAGCCCATCCTGATGACCTAGCCGTGTGCAGAGCCTGCGCAGAGCCTCCCCAGCCCTGCCCGGCCCTGGGGGTGCTGCCAAGTGCCTACCTGTCCACCGCCACCGGGGTCTTCTGTGACAGCCCAGCGCCGGAGCTGGAGCCAGGCGGGGCCGCTCGCCTCCTGGGGCCAGGGCCGACTCCACGAACACCAGCCCAAACTGAAGTGCCTCTTTCTCCCCCCGCCGGCTCGGCTCCTGCAACCCCCCCACCCCGTGCCCGCCCACCCACCCCCCTCCACCCCCTGGCCCACCTCCGCAGCGCCCTCTGCACCCCGAGAGGCCCAGAGATGCCAAGAGGCTCTAAGAGAGAGCAGAGGAGCAGCCGGCGTCCGGAGCGTGTCCGGACCGACCGACCCGCCGTCTGCGCGCAGACCGCAGGGGGACGGGCCGCCCAGCTGGGGGCCCCCGAGTGTCCGCGCCTTCCCGAGAACCGGCTCACGGCTCCATCCTGCTGTGCCCATGAACCTCCGCGTCCGAGTTCAGCCTGACTTGTCCGCCCTCCCTAGTTCACCACTTGGTTACAAATGGGTTGCCTCGGGGGGACGGGGCACGCAGCTGTCTGAGGGTTTGGCCCTGGGCTGGGAATACCTCAGCCCACGCCCGGTTCCAGAAAGGCCCCCCGAGCTGAGCGGACAGGCCCCGATCCTGCCAGAATGGCCTTTGCTTCCAGCCAAAGAGCACCACCAACACACACACCTCCGTCTCGGAGACCTCCCGTTCTGCGCCTCGGCTGGCGTGACCCACAGAATCTGGACTCTGAGAGCAGGTGGGACAGCCTGGTAGGCAGGAGAGGAGTTTTGGGCGTGGGGGTTGGCCTCCTCCCAGGAAGGTTCTAGGTAGAGCCTCTATCCTCGGGGGGCCAGGGAGGGGATAGGGTGTTTCCTGGAGCTTGCTTTGACGGAGTGCACTGGTCCCATCTCTCAGACCAGCTCACTGAGGCAGAGAGGCGTTGACCTCCAGGCGGCTGGTCCGGTGGGTTTGTGCGATCGGCCTGGGGCTGGAGGGATTCCCACCTGTGATGGATGACACGTGCTCTTCTCACAACCACGAGCCTTCTCGAGCGGAAGCGTTCCCCTGCCCCACTGGGAATAAACCGTCAGCTGGGTGTCTGTTGCGATGTCGTTTGTTTGGAGTCCCCAGGAGTATCGGAGGGTTTGCTGTTGTGCACGGAGACCCTCTCTGCGAGGAGAGGAGGGATTGGAGGGGCTCCTTCTCCTATCCGTTCTATTCTGCGCGCTCCATGGGTTTGCGCTGGGCTCCGGGAACAGGGGCTACCTTGGGGCTTTCTCTAGATTTTATATGCTGTTATTAAAGCAAGCTGTTGCATTTCATTCTGCCTCCGTTGGCCCACCTGTAAAATGGGGCTCCTACCACCTACCTCATGAAGCATCCAGGGTTCTGGCGCACGACTGGATCGGGCAGCCTTCTTGCAGAGCTCGGGTCCGGGCAGACTCTCGGATGCTTCCCCCGCCCATCCTCTGTGTGGTCGGGCTGGGCTGGAACATTCTCGTCTTCTGTGGCAGTGCCCAGCCCCCGCTTAGCCGAATCCCAGCTGTCTGCACAATGTCACGTTCCAGAGCAGTGTTTCGGGACAGCACAGAGTCGGGCCTCCCCGCCACGTGCTGGGGCAGAGCCTCCGATCCCTGAGCACAGCCCCGAGTTCCAGAAGTGTTCTCCAGGGGAGCCAAATGCTGCCGCCACGTTTGTGTCCAGGGAGACTAAGATACAGCTTCAGGAATTCTCTCTCCCTGGTCGTCCGGGGTCTGAAGACTCTGGGACTCAGGTCTTGGGGGAAATACGGCCGCGGTGTATCTTCCACGGAAGGATGAGGTCGTCGAATAGACGCGGGAGGACGGCGGCCCTCCCTCTGCTCTCAGGGTCCCCCCACTGGAACCAAGCCCTGAGGCTCAGCTCCCCGCTGCTGGCGGGGCCGTGGGCACGTCCGACGCCCCCTCTGTAAAGTGACAGACGCACGTCACAGGGCACCCGAGGGCCAGTTGCAGTAATGCGCACAAGGGCTTTGCCGGTCGTAGAAACGGGGGCCACAGTGGTGTTCCAGAGACCCCCCGTTTGTAACGTGCCAGCGGCGTCCAGGGCTGCTTGGCTGTTTCCGCTCCCACGCCAGGGCAGCGCTCACACGCACGGGCCCGGTCGTCATCCCCAGCCTCAGGCCCGGCCAACGGCCCACCCAGGCGTCCGCGACACTGCTGCCCTGTGACAGACGGGTGCGCGCGGGCGGCGGCGTCCACCCTCCGCCGTCCTTCCCTCTTCCGGAGGTTACGTCTGAAACTGAATTTTAATCATGCTTTTTTGAGAGGCACTTGGTCACCAGGCAGTAAGCTGTCCCCCTGAAGGTTCTTTTCAAAGTGACAAAGGACACGAGTGGCAGAGTAATAGATACCAAGTGATGGGGCCAAGCCCAGCCCCCGTGTCCTGGCGTGTCCGGCTGTCACTTCTCGTAAGGCCATCTTTCATGTTTCTGGAAACACGCCTGTCTCTTGTGGAACGCGGGGATGACCGAAGCACGCGCACATCTCTTCAGCGGGAACTGGAGTCCGAGTGTGGTTTTTCTGTGAAGACACGGCGGTGTCACTTTTTAGGACACGAGTGAGAGAGCAAGCTCTCCTTTTATAAGAAATGTCACGGTCCTGGCATCTGATGGGCAGCCTGTGGCCTCTCGTCCACCTTCCAGCGCCCGCAGGCCGAGGGGGCATTCGGTCTCACACGCCGATGTCTTCCGGGAGCTTCCAGTTGCTTGTAGAAATAGCCGAGGCTCAGCATCTCAGAAAAATCTTATTTAAAATGTAAGCGACAGGAAGTCGTCCACAGAGAACAAAATCTTCCAGAGCCCGGTCGCCTTGCGGATGGCTGGGTTTTCTGACAAGTCCCGGTCCCGGGAACGTGGACTCTTCAAGGACGGTGCGCACGTGAGCCAGTCAAGTTTCTGTCCTCCGCGGAGCCTTGGGCTCGCGACGCGACACCTGCCCGGTGGGACTGCTCTTCCGAGAATCCAGCTAGAAGGAAGCCGGGAGCTGCTCAGACCGTCTGGACAGCAGACTCGGAAAGTGAAGTAAAAACTTGTTTTTTCCCCATCAGAAGACATTCCCGAAGGCAGGCCCCATGCGTTTGGCAAATTCTTGTGACTTGACTTGAAGAACACATCTGATGCTGTCCCCGCGGGGAGGCTCGAGGTCGTTGGCCGAGAACCTTCAAAGATGTCACGTGTGGAAAAGCCGCCAGCATTCCCGTGAGGCTCGAGAGGTCTCTGGCAAGTGACCGCACTAGAACCGAGTTTCCTATCTGGTCTCGAACACCGAGCGTCTGTTGGCGTGACGGTGATTCTCCCTGTCCGGGCTTCTTCTCACTTTGGGATCAGAAAGCAGGTTTCTCTTAAAACACATCAGGCTCCGGGAGGGCAGCAAGCCTGTGTCGGCCGCCACCAGGCCCCCTGAGCAGGAGCGGAAGCGGGAGGCCCTCCAGGGTCCCATGGCCAGGGTGCCACCCAGCCTCTGGGGGGGTTGAGCCCTGGGAAGCGGGTCGGGCGGTGGTGCATGCAAGGCTGCTCTCCTCTGTTCCTTTCCACTGGCTGGTGTGGCATGGACGTGGTCCTCAGTGGGAGGAGAAATCCTCCGGCCCTTTCTCTGGGCCTGTCTCAAATAGTCTGGAGAACTAGGACGCCCACCCGCAGAAGCCAAGTCACCCGGACACCAAGCGGCCCGGCCGGCCGTGGGTTCAGACCCCCGCAGCGGGGAGAGTTTGTGTTTACAGTTTTTCTACCGTCCCCAAGACAAGCAGGCACCTTGATTTTTTGTGGCCCAGAGCTCAGGAGACCAGAGGTCACGGCCGAGCGGCTGGGGGCATTCCGTCTTTCTCGAAGGCCGGGTGGGTTAGGTGTACACAGCGCATACTCGCGGTTCCCAAGAAAACTCTCTCCCTGTGAGAAGAATCAAAACCTGCAAAGAAAACCTGGGGCAGTTTTTCACGACTTTGAGGCTTAACTATAATGATTTCTACAAAATATATTTTGGCAAAAGCACCAGGATGGTGTAATCAAACACGTTAGGATCTCGTGGTCAGTGGTATTTCCATAAACGAGCAGCTTCCCGGTTCACCGTCTTCCGCGTACAGAAACCATCTCTGGGCAGCATTTGTTGGCTGTGAGCTGTTATGTTTTTGCATTTCTGTTCAAAGTTGATTTGCATGTTGGATATTAAATTTGTTTTTCCTCAGTGTTTTCCTCTGATGAATCTGTACTTGGTTGTTTTTTCTTTAACGGGTATTTCAGATCAAATACAGATGTTACGGCAATGCATAAACTTAGTGACTGAAACTTAATTTGCCCCCAAAGATTTCTTCTTCGAGCGTTTTTGGAGCTTTCACATGAGTTCCTTTCTAGAAATGCTGGAGATGGACAGAAACCAGCCCAGGCCGTGGCTCTGACCACGCTGGGTCAGCCACGGGGTCAGGGCGCCCGCGGACAGGGTTTGGTTCCAGGCAGTATTTGCATAATCCAAACACAAGATATGCGTTTCAAGTTTAGCTCCCAGTCCCCACAAAGCAGTAGCTTTTTCTGGAGAACCTCTTAAAAAGGCCTCATGTAATGGTAGAATGCCTAGGATCAGAGTCAGGAGTCCCTCCTGACAGGCTGCCTGGGCTTCGGGGACAGTTTCCGGGCCGGGCGCGCTGTTGCACATTTCTGGAGCTGCTCCGCCTACCAAAGGCTGATGGAGGCTCGGCGGCAGTGGGCTCTCGGCAGTGGGCTCTCTCGCCCCGGGAGCAAGCTCTAAGTTGTGTCTCAGGTGATGATGGGCAGGCGTCAGGCCTCCGCCACAGCGGGAAGTTACATGAGGGGAAGTGAGAGCACAGAAGGGGGGTCTGAGAGGAACGTGTACGCAAATCTAGAAATACAGTGCGAACTGCCACATCGAGGATGTCTCTTGTAAACATCCGTTACGTTAGAAACATCCGAACCGGGAGAATTTTCCGAGGCAGCATCACCAAGGGCAGATTGCGTGAGCAGTCATCAAGCAGGCAGTCTGGTAGTGAAACCTTTACTTGCCATCCAGGTCCAACCCCCTTCTCATTAAAGAGGTAGGAGGAGGCCCCTTTAAAACAGTCACCTGAAAACTATTTACAGCCCTTCCTGGAGAAAGCTGCACCAGAACCTCGTCCTAGGGGCTGCTTCCTCCTCGAAGCTAAAGCTGCTGTCTCAGTCCTTCTAGTCCGTCCTCGAGGAACGTCTAGGAACTACGGTCATCGCCTAGCTTTAGAAATACATGTTGGCTGGAAGAGAAAACCTTTGGGAATTTTCTACCGGGATGAGGGGAAAATGTAAAATAAATTAATCCATACACTATCCTAGTTCATTGTATATATACATGCGGAATGGATAAGCCTGCTGTACTTCGTGATTGTTAAAATGACGGGAAGAACAACTGGGAAACTTATGTGAGAAGGGAAAATGTTTGTTTTGGGGGATGACAAAACAAAAGACTTCCTTTCTTAGGCTCACAGCTTTATCGCGTCCCTCCTGACTTGGCCTCTACCTAAGCCAACAGGTTTGACAAGATTATTTTTTTTTTTCCTATGTGTGGATTAAGGGTCTTTCATCTTGGAATCTGACTTTAATAAAACAATTAGATTGCTCAGTTTGAAAGAACCATGGCTTTTAGCGAACTTAAATATTTCGAATAAACAATTTTGTTCTGAAGATTTTAGACCATTCTGGAAGCCGGTCAAGTTTAGTCCTTTAATGGGCACACACGCGCACCTTCACGGGGCACGTGGGCATAGTCCGTGTGGGTCCGCGGCTCCCCCGGGCACGTGGCACTCAGGCCCGGGTTTCCCCAGCCTCGCCGCCTCCCCTCCTGGGTGCGGAGCTGGAGGTGAGACAGGTGCCGAGGTTGGCACAGTTGTCCCCCCCCCCAGAAGGTGCCAGAAGGGCACCACAGCAGAGCAGGGACGCAGCCTGTGGGGGGTGGGGCCGTTCTCGGACCTGCGCCTGTGTCAGAACGGTCCGCTCAAACTCACCCACCCAGGAATGAACATATTCCGGAATTAATGGTGGTGTCTGCCAGTTCTGGGACTATACTCACAGGGACTGAACCCTACACTCTGAAAGTGTGAATTTCCCAATAAGAACAAAACAAAAACCATGCTGTTCCCCTCCCCCCCAAGTCTGCATTTCTAGCAAGTTCCAAGGGGTGGCCACTGCGCTGTCAGCTCCCCACCTGGGAGAACGCCGTTCTCTGCGGCCCCTCCGCTGAGTGCCCACACGGGACCGGTGCGTTTTGAGGACAAGCACCCTCTCCCGTCACTCAGTTCCCACGGGACGTTACTGGTTGGGACTACTGATTCGATGAGTAAGTTCGTCTCCACAGTACCTTGCTAGGACACACGTCTGAGCCACTCGGCACTTGACTCCAAAATCGTATTGCAACTGTATCATAGTTGAGTCTGTTAATGCCTTAACAGTGATTTTCTGGATCACTGAAAATTTAAAGCTCTAGAATTACAATGTGTTTTTCCCTTGATCATCTTCATCTTGATAGTTTTAAAATACCCTTAGGAGGGTTCACAGATTTTGGACTGAGACGGACCTGGGCACGGATCCCAAACCCACGTGTGTACCGTAAGAAACGCACTCACCCACCCCAGCGCCGAGCTCTGGGAAGCGCCCATGGAGCCCGTCCGGGCATCTGCCCCTACAGCCAAAGCAGCCTGGCGCAGAGCTCCGGGCGGCGGCCCGTGATGCAGCTACCATGCCCCTTCTCCTCTGTAAGGACGTGAATCCCACACGACAGACCCTCGAGTGGCTCGGAACGGGCCGCCGGCGCGTGCAGGGGCTGAGAGGAGGCAGAGCCTCCGCCGCCTGGGAGTTTCTGCGCCGTCCCACTCCCTCCGGCCCGCGGGACGTGAATCGACACGAGGAACATGACAGAGGAACATAAAAGTGTCAAACACTGATTTTGTTACCTTCCATTTATTCACATTTCGTGGATTATTACACTTCCTCAAAAACTAATACAAACTGAGATTACATTGTCTGACAATTCAAGTATTTTAGTTTTAGAAAACAGTTTCCTATGTAAACCAGAAAGCAAACAACTTCTCTGATTGCTAAGAAGTCTTACATCTGTTGCGATTGCGTCTGCGTCAAGCAGAGTCTGGGGTCCCAATCATGACTGCCTCTGGCCAAGAACGTCCCCCCGTGCTCAGTGCGGGACTGGACAGGCTCCTCGCGGTCCCCCGTCAGCACTGCGGGACTCACCGGTTTCTACCACAGATTCTCACTTCCAGAATGAGAACGAACACCCAGGGGTTTGGGAGGGCGCCACTGGGTTTGCAAATCCTTCAAAATGCACTGTGCTTGCATTCTGACTTCGGAAATCAAGGAACAGACAGCTGTTCAAAAGACGTGTTGAACTTTAAAATGAAACCAAAAAGGCTTTCTCAGTGGTAACTTGTTCTGCACTCAGAGAGTAAGATGGCAATTTTTCTTCCTCTACCCCAGAACAGGTAGATTCTTTTTGGCATGCAGCATATCAAAAATATGATTTGGAACTGAAATTGTAAAACTATAATCCTTTTCAGGAAAATCCATACATGGTCAGACACAATCAAAACTGCTTTAAAAACTGGACACACACCTCCAGCCTGTAATTCTAAACACGAGGACAGCACAACGCTCATTTTTTTGCTTACCGGGGACTCTCCAAAGGACACACACCAGTTAAAAAGGCCACTGGGACACTCGGCATTTGTCAAGATGCAACACAACTGATTTCAGATGAAAGGTTAAAACCCTCCCTTCAGGCCACATAGATGGTATATGTCATAGATCCTCTAACTAAATACAAAAATTTCAGTCGGCGATAAACATTTGAAAGCCTAATTTCTAATGCTTTTGTTAAAAAATAAATCTAACTAAACCCGTGGGGTGGAATTTAGCTCCTAAAACAGCAAGGGGGCCAAAGGGACCTCTTCCCCCAAGTGACATACAAGTATTCAGGTCTTACAGGAAAATCCGCACATACTCAGGCTCTTTTGTATGAATACACAATTCGAGACCAGCAGGTTCCTAAAGGGGAAGCGACATGAAGGAAATACCGTGTGGGGACCACACATGCGCCACACCTGTCCCTGTAATTGTCACTTTAACAGTGACTCTTAGCAGCCACAATTTGCTGGGAATGTCAGAAGAGAAAGCCACACATACCCACTAATGCAAGAAAGATTAGCAACTCTTTTTCCGGGGTGGGGGTGAAAGGTGACCCGACCCTGACGCGCGGGCCACGTTTGGGAAACGTCTCGCTGGCCACGCAGAGGCTGTCGCCAGTGCGGTGCCCCCCGGAAGTGCCCGAGTGGCCTCGCGGCTCCTGGGGACCACGGCTGGGCCGTACAGGACAGAAATCTGTGCCCCGCGTCTCCTCAACCTCTAGCAGCTGAATAACCTCACTCAAGGCCAGGTGGGCCACGGCCACTGGAACACCACCGACCACCACGTCCTAGAACTCACCTGTAACGAACACTCAGGAGTATTCTCGATTCTACAAAGAAAATGAAAAAATGACTGCCCACTCCCTCCCTAGCTGTCCCAACGTGAGAGCCGGACCACAGCCCCCAGGCGTACGCACGCCTCGCTGCGTCTGTCCAGAGGCACACACGGGACCAGAGTCTCTCACCGGAATCCGAAAACCTCATGGTCAGCGGGCGGCCGGCGGCCACACGTCAGGTGTCACACCTGAGTTAACGTACTGGATCATAAAAATGGTTCCCCTGCCCCCTCTATAAATCTCTAAAAACTATAGCTTCTTTAAAAAAGCAACTGTATATCTACAACTATTTCTACAGTTTTTGAAGTCAGAAGACATTACGGACTGAAGATCGGAACATACGAGTGTGAGCCCTCAGGCACGGCCCCTGAGCCTTGAAACAAGGTCATATGGTACCAGCATTCAATGATGAACGAGGAATGAGAGTGGACGTTTAAACACGAAAATCTGTGTCTAATTCATGTGCCCAGGATCTTCCAAGAACACTAGGATCCGTTACCGGACAGCTGCGGGGAAGGGCCCCGGCTCCGCTGGCGCATAAACATGGCTCCTTCCGCACAGACACACTTGTAAGAAAAAGTGGAAACTTCAGGTATCAAATGTAGAATACACTTCTGTCTAAAGTTAAAGGCCACACTGACGCGCACACTTTCAACTCCATTACCTTATTGCATGTTTCCGGGCTAACGCACACGAGCTCCGAGGACGCCTGGGGTTCATCGTGGTACACACGGCTGAGACGTCGTCTCTCTTCTGTACTAAGCTCTACCTCCGACTTTCATTTCTGCAAGGCTTTGCTGTCCGTGGTCCATACACTATAAGCTACCGAATTTGTGCTTTTAAACCTCATTCCTGGCAAATCCCCCTCTATTCTCTTTGTCTGCAGGGGGGAGAGAGAAGAGCACCTGGAGAGAATGAAACTACAAAACCAAGGAACAAGCCACTTGCTTCCTTTTCAAATGGAAAAGCAGTTCCTCAATCAGGTGAAGCAGCCCACAGGGTTCAAAGGCCAAGTCCGCAAACAGAAGCTGTCAAACAGCGGCGCGAGAAAGCAAAGGAAAGACACCTTGGTGGCGCTGGCGGCGCGGTGGCATGATCCGCTTGCAGAGAGAGCTGTTCTCCGGACAGGATGCTGCCGGCAAGCTTCCGCCAGGACACGGGGGCTGCCGGAAAGCCTCGCCAGCGGGGGCAGCAGACCCCCAAACCCATGGATCGGAGCAGCCTTTGGGAAGTCTAATGGATACCCTGATTTCAGCCTCTGAAGAAACCACTTGTGGTCAGTTTAATACGTGAACATTAAAAATCTTCCCAAAAAATGTCATTCAAACGTATTTCACACATTAGACAGTTCTTAAGAAGGGAGGATACAGGTTCTTGACACTTAACATTTAAAGGTTTTATTGGCCGTATTAATCTTCCTCACAAAGTTTTAAGTTATCTCTAAGTTCTTAGAATGTCGAAGTAAGAAGAGAAGAGAAACGGACTATGTCTAAGGGGCGGTGGGGGAGCAGCAACTTGGCGGCAATCCCAGGCCAAGCGTGTTCAGGCATCCTTTTTCTCCAGTAAAATTTTGTGCAACTCATCCGCGTCCTCGCCTGTTTTTACCCGGATCAACATGGTCACTGGGACGGTGGCGTTCTTCTCATCGACGGGCGGATTGGGAACGCACACGATCAGGACGTTGTTCTTCCCCGTTCGGGTACACGGCATGTTGGGCGGAATCAGAACGTTCAGCAGGATGTTGCCTGCAAGGCAGCAAGGGAGAAAAGGACATGACGGTCACACAGACCACACCAGCGGTCCCCGAGACCACAGCCTCGGCATGCTAAACCCGGAGCACGGAAGCCCTCCTGGACCGAAGAGATCTAAAACTGGGAGGTGTCGCGAAGGTCGGGGAGAGGGGCCCGGCTCCCCGATGCACATGCCAGCACGGTGTCCCGCAGACAGGCCCACGAGGCCCCACGGCGGAGACGCTGCCTTCCGCCCGTCCCCCCGCGCACTGTCACAGCGGCCAGGCCTTCTGAGAGGGGCCCGTGCTCACAGCAGAGGGAGGACGCGCTGGCTCGACCCGGAGCCTTCACGAGGTCCTTCCAACGAAGGCAGAACGGTCAGCACAGCAGCTCTCTGTGGCTCACCGGCTAAGAGTGCTACGATGGCGAAGCCGTCACCCACGAGTCAAGCCCACAGGAAAGAAAAAGCCACAGAGACGTTTCTGCAACCCGGCCTGGCAGGGCCTCGCGGTGCCTACCGCTTCCTCATAGCCCAGCCCTGGCCCCTAGCCTGGGCCCCTTCCGGGGCCTGTTCTAAGCGTGAGTCTGGGGGTGCGGCGAGGGGGAGCCGGCCGTGTGTGACTGGTTGTCTCCTACCCGGAGCACCTTCCTCTACACGGAGGACGCCCTTCTGCGGCCAGCAAGCCGCCTGACACGCGACATGCCCACCTAGATTGGTGTCTGCCCGCACCAGCAGCTGCGTCTTCTGCGTGGCCGTCGGCTTTAAGTGCAGCGTGCCCACCCCCTTCTCTTTGAATTCGTTGTCCTTCTTGTAGAACAGCTTACACCTGCGGAGAGAAAGCAGCGAGGCCGTCCGGTACTCGGCAGACAAGCTTCCCAGTCACCGCTGCTCACGCTTGTGTGCAAGGACCGGGATGAATCTTGGGTTGACTCAGCCTGGGTCTGGGTAAAACCCAAATAAGAAAATCAGGTTAGAGACTCGAGCCCTTCCCTGTTCTTCCCAATTATTAAAACAGCGGGTCACGTGGAACTTGGAAACAACTTTCGGAAGCCCCTCAACTCCGCCCCCACGGCCAACACAACGCACGCCCGCCGCGCTCCTCTGGCCCGACCTCCGGAGGCCGATCTGGTCCTTCCGGGCACGGGAACAAATACGGGACCCTCCCCCATCTCTCTGCCCCTTTTTCCTATTTATTTTTGAATTTTCGTCAGGACTCCTTCAATCTTTGTTCTACCAAAATGCTGAAATTTTGGAAATCACTTTTTTAAAAAAATTCATTTGAGAGATACTGAGAGAGAGAAAGAACACAAGCAGGGGGAGAGGGAGAAGAAGGAGAAGCAGACTCCCCACTGAGCGAGGAGCCTCCATGCAGGGCTGACCCCAGGACCATGATCTGAGCCGAAGGCAGAGCCCCCCAGGCGTCCCTGAAAACACTCTTAAGCAAGGGCCGACAGTACAGGCTCCCCAGCCTGCCGCGTCACGCATCTCCTTGGGTCACGAACACGCACGTCAAACCACTGCCCGCTCCTCTGATTCATTCCAATCGGGAAATAAATCACTCCTATAGAGATCATCTGTGAAATTAAATTTAAAAAACAAGAAAAAGGAACTGCTGGATTCTTAAAAAGTTCTCAGAAATAACACTTGGGAATTCCACAGGCTACGGGGGCTGTTAACGAACACTGCTGACTCCGCCCGAAATTTCCGTGTTTAAAACGACACATCTAGCGAAGGTTCTAAAACGGCCCCCCTGACTTTTCTGTAAATATGTTAAAAAGTACTAATTTCATTTCATTGGCATGAGATGATTCGATCCTTCTCCTTAGCTTTCCGCTGAAAGCACCAGCTCTCCTGCAAAAACGCAAGTGAACAGAAACCCGACACTGCGCTCACCACTGGGGAAGAACCGAAGGGCTGGACGCTGCCGAGCTTTCCGCTGAGAAAACCCCCAAGGGCCAACCGGGTCTCCGGGACGGGAGGCCCCTCCCGATGAGGAGCAGAAGAAAGACCAAAGCTGACGTCAGGGACCCGCTGACTTTGCGCAGGAAGGTGGGGAGACAAAGAAAAGCCTGTTTCTAGAGCACTGTAGAAGCAAGAACGAACAAAAATACCGGCAAAGAGGAGGAACTGCCCAGCAAGAAATTCTAGAATCCGTTTGTTTTCCGAAGAATAGGTCAAGAATTCTCCCTGGCTCCCATTCAGAGACCAGGCACAGCCCGACCCCAGGACAGGACGCTCAGCAAATCCCGAGAGAAGAGGTCACCCCAAAGGCCGCCTTCCATATCTCTCTACGTCCAACAACACGCCGAGCACGTGGGCTCCCGGACTCTTACTTACTTTTTGGAGTAAAACGCATCTGCTTCCTTCACTTCAGTAACTACTACTTTGGGCGGCTCGTCATTCTCTTCTTCATCTCCGCCTTTTAGAAAAACAACACTAACTCAGTGAAATTCAAATCAAGAGCTTAAAAACGTCACAACAGAGGTCACTCATCCCCCAACACCTCAATCCACAAATTGCCCATAAGCAGACGCAGAAATCGCAAGCACACGTCGAACTGGGGCAGGGGGGGCGTGCGGGGACGACTCACTGGATTTTAATTATTTTGTGAAAAATTCGGGGAATTTTTAATGGCAGCATGCCTCCCTCTTCTAAATGTTAACTTGGAGAGAGCCTTGGGATGAAACACCGTCCACGCTGATGACTCAGTGCAGGACTTTTCACAGAAAAATAAACACAGACTCCAGGTCCCTGCGGGAAAAGGATCTCCGACAGCCTCTCACGGCTCCACCCCCGACGCTCCTGGGACACCGTGTGCGTCACGCTAGGGAATCGGTCTCAGCGATGGCCGAAGAGGAGGAGGACACTAAAGCTGGGCACAGGGCAGGCTGTCGGCGACACAGCCCCGAAGCGTGAGCAGGCTGCGTCTTTGCGGCCCCACATTAGAGGCTCGGGCCCCGGGTGCCCTCGCGGACTGAGCCCAGCCCCAGGGGTCATCCACAACACCACAATGCAAAGAACGAGCCTCCAGAGAAAGATGGTCTCAGGACACACACTAAGTCAAACAGCAGCTCTCAGAAAAACAATTCTGGTCCTCCAACAAGTCAAAGGGATAAGACTCAAACTCCAGAGAAGGCAGCCGTGAGCGAGGCTCTCCAGGGCAGGCCCCGGCAGTGAGACTCAAACAAGCTCTCGGTCCCTCTGGCGCGGGGAGCGGCGCAGCCACCGGACGAGCAGGAGGACTCTGTGATCGGGCACCGTGAGGGGACCGAGCCTCATTCACGCCCCCGCACGGGCAGCCTCGCCGATCCGGGGACAGCCCGAGCAGCAGTCGTATTTAGGGCAGAGAAATAAAAGGGGACGTCGTTAGTCTGTGCTTTGCTCTGGAGGGCCCCTGCCTGAGGACGGGCTCAAAGGAGTGGAAGTTTCGCTCCCAGGAGAAAACGGCTGGTCTCTTCCATTCTGGAGTACCAAGAAGTGAACGCCTCCCGCGAGATGTGCGTTCTAACTGCTTACAAGTGACTTCACACAACGTGTCCGCAGCCACCACGGGACGAGGAGGGACTAGGCCACTAACCGCTCCTTCCAAAGAGCTAAGAACAGGGAGTGAAGGGCCGGTGACTCCAGCCCCGTTTGGAGCACTGATGCCACCCAAGACAGACGCTTCTGGAAAGGTGGCTGCAGTCCAGACACATGGAGGGAAGTCCCGCCCATTCGCTCCTGCGGCTGCACGCAGTCTCCCTTTTCTAGTCACAGCAGAGTACTCTTTTGCCAGGAGACTTCACCTACGACTAAACTTCCAAACACAGGACATGCCGTGGACACCGATGACCGGTTCTTTCTTTCGGTTAAGACCCAGTTCTCAGTCACCGCTAATTCACGTGCAAAACCATATGCATTTGATACTTTTCCAAGTCGCCGTGCCGGATACCGTTCCGGCCGTCATTCTTACTCTGACACTCGCGGTGCTTACGGAACAGCTCTAACTTCTTCGGGAGGGAACAGACTCGCGCGTCCGAGAGCACCTCTGGGCAGCAGCGAGGCCCACCGCGATTCCCGATGCCCCCGAACCGCGAAGCCACGTTCGTGCCGCTAAACCCGAACTCGGCTCCGAGACAGACTCGGGAGGGAAAACTCCGTTATTATTACCTTTGCAGTTGCTGCTGCCGCCTTCGGCCTGTACCACCACCGTTTTCGCAGAAAACGGTGAAGACGCTGGTTTATTCTGGGTCGGATCTTTGCCGAAGAAGCTGGAGTTTCCCGAAGAGAACGAAAACCCAGTCAGGGGGCTGGAGTTCAGGGAGCCCAGGACAGAACCGTCGATCTTCTTGCCGAAGTTGAACGAGGCACTCGAGGCTCCCGCGGGTGGCTCCGTCTTCCTCTCGGCGCCGTCCTCCGCCCTGCCGCCGGCGAACGGGAACGCCGAGTCCTGCTGCGGCTTCGCTGCCCCGAACAGGGAAGGGGACTGGGTGGCGAGCGGCGCTCGATCGGCCTCACTCTCGGGGCCCCGGCCGCCACCGCTCCCGTGCTGCTGCTCAATGCCCGCCAGGTGTCTCTCGTAGTCTCTGAAGATGGGCGTCAGGTCGCACAGCGGGTTGGAGTTCACGTGCTTCGCGATCCAGTCCCGCACGGAGCAGTTTAAGGCCGCCAGCTGCTTGTGGTAGGCGCTCCGCGGGCAGGCCGCGCCGGAGGGGGGCCCGGAAGAGGAGGGCTGCTGACTGTCCCCGTTGGTTTTGGGAGTTAAAACTTTCTTATCCAGCAAGGAGGTAGGACCATTCGCAGCAACAGATCCTACAGGGAAATTAAAGGTTGAAGAGTTTACTGAGGCCTTGATTTGATTATATGACCTGGGTTTGCATGCTGTTGGGTCTTCCTATTTTCTGCTTTTACTGTGTCCCGAATTTCTGTGACAGTTCAGGAAGTATGTGCATGGCGAGTATTTAGGAACCGGTGATCACAAAAATCAAGAGCGCAGTCTATGATGTGCTTGCATTAAACTTCTACAGTTTAAAATAACCTTTTCTTCGAAAAGGAGGCCGGCTTCCCCCAGAACTGTCACAATAGTTACTATAAAACTAACCCCCCAGGTTGTAGGGATGAACATACATTAAGGCAGTTAAAACCTTAACAAAAGTGCCGGCTTAATCACACTACACGCTCCACCTCATTAAAACAAAACAGTATCGGGCGCCTGGGTTAAAGCCTCTGCCTTCGGCTCAGGTCATGATCTCAGGGTCCTGGGATCGAGCCCCGTATGGGGCTCTCTGCTCGGCGGGGAGCCTGCTTCCGCCTCTCTCTCTGCCTGCCTCTCTGCCTACTTGTGATCTCTGTCAAATAAAATCTATAAAAAAACAAAACAAAACAGTAAACAGTTAAAATTACTAGCTATCCACAATCCAACCAGCCAGGATCGCTTCTGAAAACCAGAAACAGGAGCCTGTGAGTCCGTTCTCTGTTGCTGATCCCAAGAGTTCTGGACCAAGTCTCTCAAAACAGGATCAGGCCGTCACATCCCAGGTGAAATCAATCTAGGGGGAGGACCCGTGAGTTCCTCGCAGGTGTGGGCAAGTCCCTGGTACACAGAGACGGAATGAGCACATGGGAGGCAGGTCTTTATGGAGGGTCCACTGAGAGCTTCCTCTTCTCCTTCACCCCACAGGTCAGTTCTGAGGGTCCTTCTCATTTCACAGTCCAAGTTTGGAGGTTAAGAGGCTAAGGAACTTGACCAGGGTCGCAGGGCCAATGACTGGTGGAGCTGAGAACAGAACCTGGGTCTGTTCTGGCTCAAAAGCCCGCGCTCTACTCACTCTGCAAAAAGTCAACATCTCGGGGCGCCTGGGTGGCTCAGTGGATTAAGCCGCTGCCTTCGGCTCAGGTCATGATCTCAGGGTCCTGGGATCGAGCCCCGCATCGGGCTCTCTGCTCTGCAGGGAGCCTGCTTCCTCCTCTCTCTCTGCCTGCCTCTCTGCCTACTTGTGACCTCTCTCTCTGTCAAATAAATAAATAAAATCTTTAAAAAAAAAAAAAGTCAACATCTCCCTAATTTCCATCCCTTTCATTATCATGCCGTTTCTGCTCATGTCATCCCAGGACCCAGATGCCGTACAAGGAAAATATCGTTGCCAATTTTTTCCCAACAGTCTTTACACAGATGTGAGTGTGGGGAGGAGAACCTACTCACCGAAGGCGGCCTTGCTCTCCGTGGCTGCCCTGGCGCCGGAGAAGGGAGGGGCGCTGGTGCCGCCGCTTCCATTAGACAGCCCTTCCAAAGGCTTCCCTCCGGCACCGTTGCCAAATCCAGAAAACCCGCCTCCTCCAGAAGGTACAACCAAACCTTTAAAACCTTTAAAGGCCCCTCCACTATCGGACTGAAACAGAGAGAAAGCACACGTTAGAGGACTCGACGCTTCCCAGATAAATAAGCAAGTCCGCGACAGGACCGCATCAGCTGAGCAGCACCCAGAACGCTTACGGGGCCAGCTCCGAGGAAAGGGAACAGCCGGCGCAGAGACAGGACCTGAGACCGACTCAACTCGCATGACGGCTCTGCAGCCCCAAGCTGCCTTCCTGACAGCCGGGAAGAGAGGGGCTTGCAGTGAAACTTGTTTTTAAAAATATATTTCAGGTACAGAAGGCAAAAAAGACTAATGCAATCAATTTGTGTACACAGCCTCAGAATTAGGACTAAAAACATTCTAAAATGACTAAACCCCAAATGAAGCATTTTTCTTGCACACTCCCTCCAAACCTCACGCCAGTAAGGGAGCTGGAGAAGCTGCAGAAGTGTCAGCTCAGGCTGACGGATGAAGGTGTCCTTACCCACCCTCCCAGGACTTCCTAAAGCGCTCCTGTAGCGTTTAGCTTCTGGAAACGTGAGTTGACTCTCAAATCTAGACTTTCCCTTGGTTGAGAAATCCAGAGGCAGCATTTTTCTTCTCAATTTTCTCACTACTTCCATCAGCAAGGTCCTTCTAGTAGACCTTTCCCACGGCTGCTGGCTTCCTCGCGTCTCCAACCCACGATGCTCTGGGAACGCCTGGCACTCCCTGTGAGCGTCTACACCCGCTCTCCGCCCCTGCAAACTCTCGGAGGGATGTTCCCCAGTTTACATTGCTCTGCTGAAGTCATGTGCCCCCCCGCCCCCCCATTCAAGACTAGTGGTTACACCACGGTGGGCCCGATCTGCTTCCTGGATCCAAGCTCTAAGGGAGGCTCTAGGAAATGTTCTCGGAAACACATTACGGAATCCGTGCTTCCAAACATCCGAGGGAATGCACAAACCTTACGTTTTTCACCCAAATGAATTATGCTCAGAAGCTCACAAAAATATGACTTCACCTAGAAACTCTTCACTTTCTGAATGGGTTGGTTAGCGTAATAATATTGTAGTTTTCAAAAATCACAAAAGCTTCAATCACATGCACAGGAATTTCAGGTGGTCACGCACCACAGATCCAATTATGGCAATAAAATTAGGCAAAAAAAGCAAACACCTTAACTTGCATGAATTTTAACGCGGGTAATAAATACGCCTTAGGCCCTGATGCTTCCATCTGATCTGATCGTTCGATATCCCGGAGACAGCAGACACACAGCTACCGTCCCACAGTGGCTATCCACGGGCAAGGCGGAAAGCTGCGAGTGGCTCCTCAGAGCTATCATTCTGCGGGAGATTTAAAAGCCACAGGCTAGGCGCCTGGGTGGCTCAGTGGGTTAAGCCTCTGCCTTCGGCTCAGGTCATGGTCTCAGGCTCCTGGGATCGAGCCCCGCGTCAGGCTCTCCGCTCAGCAGGGAGCCTGCTTCCTCCTCTCTCTCTGCCTGCCTCTGCCTAATTGTGATCTCTGTCTGTCAAATAAATAAATAAAATCTTTTTAAAAATAAATAAATAAAAGCCACAGGCTATTTATAGTGATTTTAGAAACTGTTAACAGCAAATTGCTCTAGGATCATGACAAAAATTCAAGAACCACTGATTTAAAAAAAAAAAAAAAGGGGGAGCATCTGGGTGGCTCAGTGGATTAAACCTCTGCCTTCAGCTCAGGTCATGGTCTCAGGGTCCTGGGATTGAGCCCCGCAGCGGGCTCTCTGCTCAGCAGGGAGCCTGTTTCCCCCTCTCTCTGCCTACTTGTGATCTCTGTCTCTCTCTGTTAAATAAATAAATAAATAAATAAAAAGGAATCTCTCAGAAAAAGGACAGAAGTGAATGAGAAGCTGTCTGCTTGGGCCCCATGGAACTGACCCGCTCCTGGGCCTGCCGGTCTCCCTCACTCATTTTCCTCCACGGCACTTAGAGAAGAAAGACAAAAACTACACACTCAGTGTGTCTCTTCCATTATTAGGATGTAAGCTCCACAGGGCATGGGTATCTCACTTACTCCTGTTTTGACCCACCAATGTATCTCTAGTGCTTAGCAGTCTGTTGAATGAGTGGACAAAACCACAACAGGCGACCCCTGACTAATGTGGGGGGCAGGTGCGCCGACCTCCTCCCTTATTAACCAGCCCTCACTCCCCGCGTACAAACGGACCCAGGCAACTCAAACCCACGTCGTTCAACAGTCAACTCTCTCCGGGAAAAGGCACATTTCAGCATTGAAGCAGATGACATAACATTTAATTTCTTATTATACAAGTTCTAAAAGTTACAGCTGAAATGATCATGTAGATTTCAACTATCCGTGTTCACTTCCTCTAACAGCCAGAGGGCTCCCCCGCCCCCCTTCCCTTGGGCCAAGTCTGGATTGTGATCTACACGGTTTCTCCCGCTTCACCGTCACTCCTGTGAGGCAACACCCCCCTCGAGGCGGTCTTCCTCCCTCCGGCTTCTCAGTCTGCGCCACAAGCTGCCACTCAGCTACACCCCGCTTCAACGTCCGCCATGGTGACAACTCCCAGAGCTCTATCCAGCTGCCACCCCTCCTCCTGCACCAGGTAACCACACACACACACACACAGTGGTCTCCTACAGAACCTCACCGGGATGTACCCCAGGCCCTTAAAATACATTTCCCCAAGTACACCAGTCACTTCCGCCCTAACTAAGTTGTCCTTCCGCCGCTGTATCTTCTCCGTGAGGAGCCATCCAGCATCGCTACATCCAACCCGGCACCAGTCTTTACGACGGAAATCGACCCGAGGAAACTAACAGGGCCACCACAAAGGTGCCACTGGGTAGGCTCCTTCCGGCTGCCACCGGGGCGTGCACACCAGCTCCTCCAGCCAGGCCAGGCGGCCAGGCCACCGAGTCAGCCTGCAGACATCTGGAACGTGTCTGAGGGCTGAGGACTGTACCGGGGAAGCGTCATTAAATGTGGAGTGATGGCTGAATGCGGACCGCATGACTTCCAGAGTTACGACTCATCTTTAACCCTTGTGAACACAGGAAGGAAACCCTGCAACACGTCATATTAGGAAGAAAATCTACATGTGAAATGCTTCCCTTACAGCTAAAGGACTCCCCCCGCCCCCGCCACGCGCCTCAATGCCAGGGAGCAGAGAGAGCGCGAGAGCACCCTGCGTTTCCCTCCCTCCCTCCCCCTGTCACCCACTCCTCCTCCTACGGCCCCTCAGCTCGAATCCGTCTAGCTCCACACTCTACTTCTACAGCTGGGTAAGGTGCACATCTCGTCCTTGTTGTTCTCCGTCTCCCACGGTCCACCTCAAGGATTTTCACAAGTAGAGAAAGCATTTGAAACATTTATCGATCTGACTGCTCCCAGAGGTAGAACGGCTCTGCAATTAGAAATCAAATTACTGTTTAATACCAAAAGTGGTAAGAAAACACTCACTTCAAATCCGACATTTCTACGCTTTGCTTTCTTTATGGCTCTATTCTTCAAGACTTCCTCACTGGCCACTGAGAACGTCCCCACCTGCAGGCACACAAATTAAACAGCAGTAAGAGGAGGCCCAAAAGGAGAAGAAATGCTAACCAAAGCGCCTGCCCAAACTTATCTTAGTGTCTGCCGGTTTTAAAGCACCGTGAATACTGTAACAGGTACGGAGCGGGCACGTGAGACAAAGCTGACGTCTGTTGTCTGTCTCGTGACCCCGAAGCTACGCAGGTGAGTCCGAAACCTTCCAGACCTATACAAACCCAGGCTCTGGATCACAATCCAGAGGACGGCACACAGGAAAGTGCTGACAAGACTGTCAAAAGTCTTTAGAGAAAGGGCACCTGGGGCTCAGTCAGGTGAGCCTCCAACTCCTGATTTTGACTCGGGTCATGATCTCAGCGTTGTGGGATCGAGCCCCGTGTTGGGCTCCGTGCTCAGTATGGAGTCGGCCTGATACTGTCACTCTCCCTCTGCACCCCTCCCCAATCTAAAAGTAAGTAAATAAGGGGTGCCTGGGTGGCTCAGTGGGTTAAAGCCTCTGCCTTCGGCTCAGATCATGATCCCAGGGTCCTGGGATTGAGTCTCCCACACGGGGCTCTCTGCTCAGCGGGGAGCCTGCTTCCTCCTCTCTCTCTGCCTGCTTCTCTGTGTACTTGTGATCTCTGTCAAATAAATTTTAAAAATCTTAAAAAAAAAAAAGGGGGCGCCTGGGTGGCTCAGTGAGTTGAGCCTCTGCCTTCAGCTCGGGTCATGGTCTCGGGGTCCTGGGATCGAGCCCCGCGTCGGGCTCTCTGCTCAGCAGGGAGCCTGCTTCCCCCTCTCTCTCTGCCTGCCTCTCTGCCTACGTGTGATCTCTGTCTGTCGGATAAATAAATAAAATCTAAAAAAAAAAAAAAAGTACATAAATAAGATGTTAAAAACAAGTTTGGTAGAAAACTATTCAGGAAAAGTTCTTCAAATTTCAAATATGTTCAAAGATATGAATAAAAGAATAAAAATCCAGTTTTAGGCAGCAAAAATCTGGTCTTCAAAAGCCAAAAGATACCTTAAAGATCATTAACATTGGGTAACAGAACCAGTCATAAGATCCTAGATTTTATGACTGCGGTTTCCAAAAAAAAGAGTTTGTATTTATCAACAGGCACTTGGTTTTTAAGAGAAACCTCGCCCGTCTGCCCGTCATGTCGGAGACACCGGCACACGCTGGGCTCGAAGTGACCCCGTTGCAGCTGCTGCCCGTCCCACTGGCTGACGGAACTATGCCCACCGTCGGGAATTTGCTGAATACCTTTTATTTCAACCCTCCTTTTACCCTGGAGGGCTGGCATAAAATACTTCCTGTAAGAAGCGGCCTCTGTAGATATCTCAGAAAATGTTAAACTCCGAGATCTCTGCACTAAAGAGAAGGGGCTGTCTGGCTGTGCGTGTCCTGAATTCAGGGTGAGGTCCTTTCAGATTCACTTTCACTCCTGCAATATGTTACGTCAAAGCAAATCACTAGTCAGTTATCACAAATCGTACAGGCACAGAATGTAACACTGTGCATAAGACCTGGAGAAAGTTTCCAAGGAGTTGGTTAAAAAGCACCAAGTCAGTTAGGGATATGAAAAACCTTGTCAAAATATTAATATATTTGTGATTTTGGTTTCCCTAAACATACTAACACATTTATTTGTAAAGGGGAAAACGTTCATACCACAAGACAGATTTGGGAAGAAGAAGAAAGATGGTTTAAGAATAAGCTTGGAACACACTTTTTCTTCTTCTTCTTCTTCTTTTTTTTCCCCTTAAACCTAGCACTATCCTGTTGACTCAAAAGGCTAACTTGGTTACAGATTTCCTCAGTGAACTGGCCAGGGAGGCTCAAACTGCTGATGAGGCACGAAAAAGGCAGCTGTGTTCTACTCTTTGGAAGAGAAAAATTAAAATATTTCCTCGGGGAAGACCATTTTTATTTTGTTAGGAAAGAAACTAGGCCACTCTAAATTCCATCCCAGTTACTGCAATTTGGGGGAGCGGGGAGGTCTGAAAGCGTGAGAACATGAAAGAAGACGGGCCTCCAAGAGGCGTTAGAGCACAGGAGGCACCTCGATCTGAAATCTCCAATTGTGGGGATGACAGACTGAGACGCACATGGTGGGGAACCACGGCTCAAGGGCGAGCACCGGCGCCTTGCGGAGCTCACGACTACTCGCTTACTCACTCTTCCGTCTTCACTAAGACCACGGGTTTAGAATGCAGGAAGTACATCACATTCGGGAAGGTGCTTCCGCGAAGCCGCAGAGTATTTCAGGAACAGGCGCTAGCAGAAAAAGACCCCCGAAGGTAATGACCTCATTTCTAAACTAACGGGTCATAATAGACCAAACTACTTTCTGCTCAGGCCGTTCTTTAAAAGCCCTTTTAATTTTACCACAAAGTCTTCCCCAGGAATCCCAAAATGAATTTAAACTGAGAAGCAGAAGGAAACCATTCTTGGGGAACGACCTTACCTCTTCGGCTTCGTCTTCTTGATCCCAGTTCCTATCTGTCAATTCCTTCTCAGCAATCCTTTTGGCCATATTTTCAAACCTAAGTTAAAAGTAGAAAGAAGTGAAACGTGCTTTTCTAGACCAAGATGTAAGAACTTACAAAGAATTCTTTTTTTACGACTTATTGATTTATCCGAGGGAAGGCGCACAAGCAGGAAGGGCAGAGGGAGAGGAAGAGAGAATCCCAAGCAAGCAGGAAGCCTGCTGAGGAGCGTGATCCCACGACCCTGAGATCATGACCTGAGACGACCCCAAAAGTCTGATGGCTTAACTGACTGCACCACCAGGTTTCCCAAGAATTTACAAACAATTTTAAAAGAACTTTTACAAAGAATTTTAAAAATTCACTCTAGCATGAAACAAGATTAAAAAAAAACAAAAACAAAAAACCCAAACCCATTCCTGATCAGTGGCAAGTGCCTTCATGAGCACTTGACAGCCGTGTTGTTGGGCTCCCCGTGTGCACGATGCAATGAAGGGTTACGGAAGGAGGCATGCAGGTCTTCTAAGAACACTGGCGCTCTTTCTGCACAATGCTAAACCACCTCCGTTCGAAAAAAAAATTAAAATGAAACACTGACTTTTTAAAATCTGAAATCTTAAGTACTGTATGTATCATCAACAAGCACTTTATTCTATGCTGAGTAGCAATTACAGTCTTGCTAAAGGCAAAACATTTTAAATACTTAAAATCCTCTTAAAGATGATCCAGTAAAGAAGTTCATCTTTAGATAAAAATGTTAACAAGGCACTGGAAATACTTTCACAGCACAGTCCTCTTCTTCAGGCTACAGTCGACAGAAATAAATTTCTCAAGACTGAACATTTAATTACCCCAAATTGTATACTGTTAAGCTAGAATATCATTTAAAAGTTCAAAATGTAATGAATATAGATGTGTTAACACTCAAAATGTAGGTAAGATCGTTAAGAATAAGCCATCACTCAACTCCTCTAAAGCCGTGTCACAGGAAGGAGGAGGAGACGAGGACTGACAGTTTTCTCTCCCCAGTGGACATAAGCACCTAGCCAGAGAGGGGGCTACTGCCCATCCCTTACAATCCGCAATCGTTTCTGATCCTAATATATATTCTTTGCTATGAACAACAAAATTAGCACACCAACCAACCGAGACTCCATTTTGAGTGCTGGCCCGGCTGTTCTCTAACTCACCAGTCAAATGGACCAAAAAACCCCTCCATTCCCTCTGTTGCCCATCCTGCCCCGAGTAAGTACCCAATTCCTTCAGGGTTCCTAAAACCTGTCTGGACTCCTGATGGTCTCTGCCCACTCTCACTTGTCCCAACACCACAAACCACCAGAGTCGGTTCCTAGAATTTCGTGGTCATTAAGATACACATTCACACATTGCCCATTTCTCTTCTGTATCTACAAAATTAAATTCAAATGCTTACATTCCATAGTCCTTCAAATTCTAACCCCCAACAGAGTAATTACATAGGGGAACTGTCAGCTTTTTTTTTTTTTTTTAAGATTTTATTTATGTATTTGACTGAGAGAGAGAGAGATCACAAGCAGGCAGACAGGCAGGAGGAGAGAGAGGAGGAAGCAGGCTCCCTGCGGAGCAGAGAGCCCTGTGTGGAACTCGATCCCAGGACCCTGGGATCATGACCTGAGCCGAAGGCAGAGGCCTGACCCGCTGAGCCACCCAGGCGCCCTGGAGTGTCCGCTGTTAATAATCTAATACCACCTGAACTTTTACTTTACAAGTATGTACAGGTTTTTTTCCCCTAATTGGAAAATAAATGGTTTTGAAATCCAAAATGCTAATAATGAAGTATGACCCTCAGCCATTACCTGCAAATCCCCCCTTTTAAGGTCTCCCCCTCAAATACCCGGTCAAGTTTTGCCATTAATCTTGGTCATTCAAACAAAAGCAAACAAGGGACCTCTGACACAGTTCCTTACTGAACTTTGACTGTTCAGAGGCGGGGTTGGCGGGGGTGGGGGGGTGGACATGACTCTTTCCCCGGTCAGTAACGAACGTCTCCACCAGGGGGCGGAAGAGCCGAAGGTCCCGTTTCGCTAGGATCTAGGGTAAGTCACTGAGGCAAGAAGAGGGGGGAGCGGGAAGTGCAACCAGCTCAGTGACAGTGTGACATCTAACTGGGGCCCACAAGTGAGGTAACCGGTGGAGTAAAGCCACCAACACTAAGGAGGCTGCTTCCCCAGGTCGCCGTATTTATCTAAAGTGACCTGACCACAGGGCAGGATCTCTCTTGCTTACTGCCCCTCCGCGCTCTCAGCAGGTTCTCCAGCAGACACCGAGCGGTGATCTGGGGCCGACTTATTTTAGAAAATACTACAGGACGCTGGCCTCTCAGTTTCCCCATTTTCTTGCCAGACCTCCGGCAAGTTATCTGAGTGCTGTGCTCACTTTCCTCATCTGAGGAAGGTGCTGTGAAAATTAAGGAAGATAGAGAAAAACCTTAGTTCAGAACGGTGCCTGGAACACAGAAGGGCTTCACGAATATTATTAAGGAAACAAGTCTTGCCGGGAGCAAAGTCTATAAAATATTAGTTCTCCTCAAAACGGTAAAAAGCATAGGGTAGGAAAAGAGAATTCAATTATGAGCTAAGCTTTAAATACATTTTACCATGTCCGTATTTTATTTCAAAGCATGATGCTCCAGACGATATATACATAGTTTTTTTAATGCAAGAAGAGGAAGGAAAAAACCCAAAACCTCTGCAAAGTACTCAGGACAAGACCCGGCACCCAAAGAGTCTTAAGTCCTGGCTGTTATTTAACTTTTTTAAAGATGTTATTTATTTATTTATTTATTTGAGAGAGGGACAGTGAGAGCGAGCATGAGAGGGGAGAAGGTCAGAGGGGGAAGCAGGCTCCCCTAGAGCTGGGAGCCCGATGCGGGACTCCATCCCAGGACTCCTGGACCATGACCTGAGCGGAGGCAGTTGCTTAACCAACTGAGCCACCCAGGCGTCCAGTCCTGGCTGTCATTAAGAATTTGGGGGAGTCTCCCTAGCTGAGCGGGTGGAGCATGCGACTCTCCATCTGGGTTGTGAGTTCGAGCCCCAGGCCGGCTGTCCAGATTACGGTAAAAATAAAATCTTAAAGAACATTTTTTTAAAAGTGAAGACTGTGGTTAAAAGGGCAGTAAATTTTAAAATGATTCCTAGGTATGAAGCACTGATAGGAAATTGAGAGTTTCCATAGCTGGAGAAAACTGTCATTCGTGCTTGGCAGAGTTACGTGGTCTCGGCCACCAGGTGCTGCCTCATCCTCCGGGATGAACCTCAGTCAACATCAGTTCACCCCTAAGACGGAAATAGAAGTGACCGTCCTCGACAGACAGGAAAGAAGAGAACAAGGGGGCGGACCCGGGAGGCTGGAACGCTAGGGAAGAACGAAGTCTCAAAATTTCTTAATGGAACAGAGGAAAGGGGCGATCAACCGCTCGACACGCAGTACGGGAAGGGAAGAGGTAGTTAGGGAGCGCGTGGGGCGAGGGGAGACAGCCAAGGAGAAAGCAGTACCGAGGGAAGCGCTAGGAAGTAAACCGAGATGGGCCAAGCCGGGACGGCCCCTGCGCAATCCGGCCTCTGCCTCCGCCGGGGCCGCGGGGCCCCGCAGCCCGGACAGCCTCACCCAAATTGGGCGCCGCAACCGCGACAGGTCGGCCCCGCGCCGGCTTCACAAAGAGCACCCGACTACGCGCGCTGCGGTCATCCCGCCCCACCCTGCCCACTGACCCCTAACACCCCGCGGCCCGGGCCCCTCACCCCTCTCCTCCAGCCCAGGTCCGAGTCCCGCATCCGGATCCCGGTTTCCTCCTCTCAGGCCGGGCCCCTCACCCTTCCCCTCCAGCCCCGGGTCCCCCTTCCAGGTCCGAGTCCCGCACCTGACCCCGGCCCCCCCAGCCCACGATCCCCCTTCCACGCCCAGGTACTGTACCGCGTCTGAGCCCGGGCTCCTCCTCCCCAAGCCTGGGCCCCGCAACCCGGCTCCTCCAGCTCGGCGGGGGGGAGGGGGGGGGGGGGCGTTCCAGGTCCGAGTCCCGCGTCCTGACCCCGGCTTCCTCCTCTCCAGGCCCGGGTCCCTCACCCGACTCCTCCAGCCCAGGATCCCCCTCCCAGGCCCAGGTACTGTACTTCGTCTGACCCCGGGTTCCACCTCCCCAAGCCCGGGCCCCGCAGCCCGGATCCCCCTTCCAGGCCCAACCCGGTGCCGGGACCCCGGCGCCCCTCCCCGGGATCGGCCCCTTCCCCTGCCACGCTGTCCGCCTGCTTCTCACCTACCGGCCGGCCGCCGCGGCACTCGCGGGGCTGTGGCTGCGGCGAAAGCCGGGTGAACGACCGCGAGCGGGTGCGAGGTTGTCGCCGCGGGCCTCGGGGGTGAAGCGGCCGCTGCTCGCCCAGCTGAGCGCGCCTGGTCGCTTCCGGTGCGCCGAGATTCTCGAAGAACTTGGTGGTCAGCAAGCCTGGGGTCTCCAACACCATGTCCTCCAGGGGCCTCGCCTCTCTGTGTTCGGCAGTGAGGAAGAGCAGAAAACTCAACCGGAGACCGCTGGAAGAACAGCGCCCAACGCGCCCCAGGCCGCCATTTTATAACTCCAACCTACCCCCTCCCCCCGCCAACCAACTCTATAAAGAGGGAGAAAAGAAACGCCCGCGTCCACCTACTGCGCAAGCGCGCTGGAGCCTCAGCGACCAGTACCTCCCTTCGCGGGCTGCGGAGCGTCGCGCAGCGCAGGCGCTCAGCTGCCTGGAAACCGTTGCCGGGAGGCGCGCACCCGTCTCGCGCATGCGCGCGCATGCGTGCACTGACGCACGCGCGGGCCTCGGCGGGGGAGCCGGCGCCCGCGGCGGGAGTGTGTCCGTGGCGGTCACGTGTCGGCGGCCGGACGCGTCTGCGGAGCGGCTGCCGCGCGGGTCTCTGGAGAGGACCAAGCGGGTCTAGAAGCGCTCCTGAAGGCCTGGTCAGCCAGTGAGCGTGGTCGGGCTCGGGGTGTTCCGTGCGAGGTGCTGAGAAGAGGCCGGCGGTGCTCGGGAAACGTGAGTGACATTGGATGCTCGGCGTCGCCACCCTGTCCCCGAGAGCTGCCCCCCGTGACTCCGCCTTGATGGCCTGCGCCGTGCCGGGGCGCCGAGGGCAGGGCGGCCTGGGACTGCGGAGCGCCGAGGACCGGCCTCGGTGGTGGCGGAGGAGAAACGGACCACGCACTGGCCATCCCGCCGGTATTTGCTTTCCGCAGCGGCCGCCGTAGAGGCGGAGCAACGCGCTCAGAATCGCGCCGGGAGTTGGGATCCACGAAGAGGAGGTCGCGCCGCGGAACCGAAGCGTGTGTCGCCGTGCTCTTGCTGGGAAAGCCCGGCGTGGCCGCAGGGGCTCGGGGCTCGGGCACGTTCCGCTGCGGCGCGATTCGGTGGCGCGACCTGCCCGCGGCAGCGGTGCGCGAGACTCGCCGCGGGCGCCGGGGGCATCAGGCCCAGCGGGAACCAACGGGAAACGTGCTGCAGGAGAGGAGCATCCTTGGAGCCGCGGGAGAGGGAGGCCCTGAAGGCCCGGACTGTGGAAATCCCGCGGTGTGCGCGTCTGTCCTGTAGAAACCGGTTTGCACGCAGCCTCCTGTGCGACGACCCGGCCGGAGAGCCCGTCCCTGGGCCGCGGTGTCCGGGACTCCTTCCCGGCTGGACGGCGCGCGGAACGGTCAAGAACAGGTGGCGCCCGCGTTGGACGTTTAAAGTCAAGCCAGGTTTATGGCCTGTCGCGATGGGAACTTCCGCGAAGAATCCAGAGGAGGCCGGCCGTTTGTTTTTTTCCCTGAGGATCGCTAGGAAAGGCGGCATCCTGCCCGGGACTGTCTGGCTGTTGTCTGTCGTCCGCAGGGCGCGCGTGAACTGGGTGGAGTAATGCGCACCGCGCGTGCAACCAGTCGTGTGAGCCGTGTGTTACTGCGTGGTCTCCAAGGGCGCGCGCGCTGGTGTTTCTGTTTCCATCATCGGAAAGAGAATTCACTGTAGAGCCCCTTCGGGAGGACGTGGGACTTGCCAGAACCGTCCATCTGATGAGTGCCAAGGCCCGGGTCTCACTTCCAGCCGGGGGTCCCTTTGTACAACCCCGGAATGCCTACTGTCGGGGACTCCACAGCTGTTTGTGTCAAGCCCGAAGAGGCCACTCAGCTCTTCCAGCTGCCCCAGGTCCCGGACCCATACTTCCCAGCGACTTGTGAACGCTCCTCCCTTAAACCTTTCCAGCCACCTTCCTCCCTGTTCCACCTCCGGACCCCCAGCCCCACCTCTGCTTTACCATTCTCAGTGCATTGGAGGCACCCTACTCGTGAGATAAAGACATGTCATCCCAGACTTTGCCGAGCTCCTTTCTGACCAGTAGCTTGTGAATCTCCCTGTTTGGTTCTGTCTGTGTGAATCCCATTCATTCCAGCATGGTTCTAGTGCCTTTTTATAAATCGAGCTGTAATTTTTTTTTTTTTTTACCACCAAGTATAAATTCTAGATTACTTGCAGTATAATATTTGGGTTGTTAACCACGGAAGGGGCACAGATAGGTAAGTAGTGGTAGGCTTCCACGTATATACCGTTGACCTTTGAACAACACCGGCTTGAACCGTGTGAGTCCACTTACGTGTGGTTGTTTCTTTTTCCAGTAAGTACAGTATGGTACTATAAATGTATTTTCCATATGATTTTCTGCAGCTCACTTTATTAAGTACAATGTACGACGCATATCATACATTGAACATCATACATCATCAGTACAATGAACATGCAAGATACATGTTCATTGACTGTTTAATGTTTTCAGTAAGACTTCGCATTAACAGGCTCTTAGTCCTGAAGTTTTGGGCGAGTCAGAAGTTACACTTGGATTTTTGGCTGGTGGGGTGGGCAGTGTTAGGGAGTTAGGGTGGGACCCTAACTCCCATGTTGTTCAAGGGTCAACACTATTTATCTTTAAAGTGGCTAGTTAAAATCACAACTTCTGTTGCGGACCGGCGCCTCCTGTGCTAGAATTCAGTGCTTAACGAAATGATAGCTTTAAACTGTCTGTAACTCCGGAGAAGAGAGGCGGTTTGCATGCGGAGCTCTCTCCCTCCGTTGAATTTGGCGATGTGGTTAGTGAAGCTCTTTGCAGAGATCTACAGAATAGTTCTCCAAAGGTGTGAAACCCTATCTCTGAAATCTGCCTTTCAAAAATCCCTTTCACTTTGCTTAACCTCCAAGGATTTTTATGGTTGTCCAAGCTGGATCATTTCCTTCCTTATGTTCAGTAAATCAGTATCCTGATTCTCTCAACACTGGGCAAGGCCTGACCTGTTTTGTCCTAGAGATTTCTCTGCATTGGGCACTCCCAGCATTTCACATCTTATGTCTTTGCATTTTTCGTATCTCAGGCATCAGTGCAGAAGGATGAAAACAAAGTGCTGAATTTTCTAGAGTTCTTCTTTGTTTTCTCTTGAGGCTTTGCACTCACTGAGAAAATAGCATATAGTATGTTTAAAAACCTCAAAACACGGAATTATAGGAAGTAGCATATTGTATCATTTTTCTTTCCTTCTTTCTTTTTTTTCTTTAAAGATTTTATTTATTTACTTGACAGAGATCACAGAGAAGCAGGCAGAGAGAGGAGGAAGCAGGCTCCCCGCCGTGCAGAGAGCCTGATGCGGGGCTCCATCCCAGGACCCTGGGATCATGACCTGAGCCGAAGGCAGAGGCTTTAACCCACTGAGCCACCCAGGTGCCCCTGTATCATTTTTCTGGGAATGAAATTAGCTGACAAGAATTAACGAAAGAAAATCATCAGGACGTGTCGCGGCCCAGTGGTGGCAGAGGCAGAAATTGTCACGAGTTCCAAAGCGAGTGATCCCCCGCGGGCAGAAGCTGGAAAGGGACGCATTCACAGCCTTGAGGCCGAGGGGCCTCAAGGATGTTGTGTGAGTGGAAAGGGGGCCGGGCTGGTGAGGGAGGGTGGTGGGGGGAGTAGTTAAGGCGTCTGGGTCTTGGAGACGAAGCGGAGAGAAGGCACACGAGCCGATCTACTATATCTTTGAAAAGACCCAACTGTTCTTCCAACCTCCCCCCCCCCCGCCACGTCTAAAGGGTTCACCGTGTGCGGGCGCCTTTCCAGACGCTGCTGAGGATAGTGTCCGGCCTGCCTCTGAGGACTCGTAGGAATGATGTGATGCAAACGGTGTTTGTGAGATTCTCCTAAACCAGCCCACCGTCTTCCTGCAGCCGGTCTGACGCTGCTCCTCCCCGTCCACCTGCTTGCTGCTTTTCCCTTGGATCCCTCAACTGCTTTCGTGTCTGGACCTCTCTAATTCTTAGCCTCCTTCCTGCCTGTCCATGCCTCACCTTCCACGTGCTTCTTCTCCAGGTCTGTGGCTTTAGGGGACTGTCTCTGTCTTGGTCAGGAAGAAGAGGGACGGGGCGCACACGCATTGAGCAATGTTCAAATGCCCGTATGTGGTGTAGTTGCCATGTGATCTGAGGTTGCGTTACTTGGAGTAGGATGTGTGAAACAGCGGAGGTGGTCTCTTCCGACTTGGAGTAGGCACGGGGAGAGGCAGGACAGAGGGTGGAGGTTGAGAACGCAGGGCTGTGGAGACAGGCTGCCTGCATTTTAGTAACAGCCTTCATTTCCTAGCTCGGTGGCCTCGAGCAAGAAACTTACTTCCCATGTCTACTTTCCTCGTTTCCAGAATGGGGGACAATGATGGTGATCTGTCTAATGGGGTGGTCGAGCGTGCGCTGAAGTCACGTGATCGCAGCACTGAGAACGGAGCCGTTGGCACGTAAGCACTCCAGAAAGGTTAGTTCTTAGTGTCAGTTCTGGGGCACCTTCTCTGAAGAAGTGCGTGGACCTGATGAGGCCGACTTAGAGGATATGACTGTAAGGGCAGGGGGACAGGACCTGTGATCTAAGGGAAGACCAAAGGACTTAGATGCTCAGAGAAGAGAAAAACCCAGGAGGACAAACGTTTTTTTTCACAGATTCGAGGCAAGTCTCATCGAGCGTCTATTCCGTTCCAGTCTGTATGGCTCTGAAGTGAGGGACTCGGAAATGGTCCTGGAGGAAATGGAGGAGGTGGTGGGATAGAGTCGAGAGGGTAGAGTTCCACGATCACACCAGAGTCCGAATCCTGGTTCTGTCCTCATGTGTGACCTGCAGCTGTACTCAGGCCTTTTGAAGCTCAGTTTATTTATCTGTAAAATGGGAATACTTTGATTGAAAGAGGCAATAGGGACGGTTCGCGGTGGGGCATGACATGGAGAACAAAGGCAAAAGAGAAAGAATTAAACTTCTTACAAGTTAACAGCTCACCGACAAGTCCTTGAGACAGGCAGAGTAACCTTCCTCTAAAAACTCAGCTGCCTCAATGTTAATAATTTGGCTAAGGGCAAAAGGCAACTTTACTTTAACCCAACCTCCAGGATCCTGTAAATCTACTTGAGCATAGAAAATTTCCTTTGGAAACTTCGTTACCTCTATCCCCCCCAACCCCACAAAATGCATGTTAGCAATCACCGCCAAGCATATGACCCAGAGTAAACACCTAAAGGGTCTCATGTCTAGGATTTTATTAGATGGTAGTAAATGACCTTTTCCTAAAAGTAGCTAACCCCTCAAGGTCCTAGGAACCTTGCTTCCAAAATTCCTTGGGGACTTGCGCTCTCCCTAACCCCCTCCCACCTTGAAAGTGTATGACGGTCTACCCCTCACGACCCCGGTGCAGCTCTTCCTAACCACAGGTCCAGTCCCCGTGCTTTAATAAAACCTCCTTTTTGCGCCAAAGGCGTCTCAAGAATTCTTTGTTGACTGTTTGCTCCCGAATCCCAACATTTTCACATCAGGGCAGAAGGGTACCACCAGTGTCCAAGAGCTGGCCCTCACCATGGCAGGTGGTTAGGGAGGGACGGCAGAGATTATAGGGGGAGAGGATCTCCGGTGGACCCCCACTGAGCAGGGAGCCCAGTGCAGGGCTTGGGGCTTGATCCCACAACACTGAGATCATGACATGAGCTGAAATCAAGAGTCAGACGCCCCCTGAATGCCCCAGCTTTTGATCACCCCTGTTCAGAATCCCACAGCACTATCAACACCATATTCTGTGGGGTCTTTTGTCTGCGGTGTGTTGGCATTTAAAGTGAGAGTGTGTATTGGGGGGGGGTAAGAACCTATGACTGTAGGGTGTTCCACGTACATTGCAGATCCTAGAGCAGTGGTTTCCAACTTGTGAGTTTGTGCTCTCCAGAGGCCTTAAAGAGGTGGTAATGGGTTTAATCCGTTTAGGACAATCGAGGGCATTGCTGAGGTGGTAAAATGAGTAAGACAGGGTCTCTGGGCGGGGCTTCGGAAGCTGGAAGGCGATGCAGTCACATAGACACAGAATGGCAGTGCGCTATACTGACCGCTGCGGCAGAGGCATGCTCGGCATCTGGGCGAGCCGGAGCGCACCCTTCAGCACTCCTGACGCTCCAGAAGGTCTGTCTCTATACCCCACAACAGGTCCTCCTAGGTTACGTAAGTGGCGAATTTCCCTCTTGGTTGAGAATGTTACCAGCTTAGTATGGTAGTTCTCATGGTGGCCTGCTGATCCGATCTGACTGACACACTGTCTTTGCCTTTGATTTTTATAAATGAAGAGTTTATAAGTTAACAAGTGTAGGTGGGCAGATGAAATCTTTCAGAACCTGGGAGTTCGCTGGGGGGAAGCGAGCGGATGGCATAAAAGGAATCTGTCCTCCAGCAGGCTATGTCCTGAGCTCACCCGTGTCCTTCCCGCGCTGCTGTTCTGGGCGGGACGTGCCCCCATTCATACGGGGAAGTAGTAACCCCCATAACCCAGTGCGGCCACATTGGGACAGCGTGTCTTTAAAGGGGTAATTAAAATGAGGTCATGGGGGTGGGCCCCCATCCAGTATGGTCGCCACCTTTACGAGAAGAGATTTGGACACAGGTGATGAGGACACGGAGGACACGGAGAAGGCAGCCATCTGCAAGCCACGGAGAGAGGCCTCGGAGGAAACCAACCTTGCTGACGCCTTGATTTTAGATTTCTCACCTCTAGAGTGAGAAAATACATTTCTGTTGCTAAGATGGCCGGTCTAGTATTTTATTCTGACAGCCCTCGTAAATGAGTATGGTGACGGATAACCTTATGTTGAAAGGTAGGCTCTTTGGTCTTGGCACTCGGGACCTTCACATCCTGTCCCCAGTGCATCTGTTTAGTCTCCTCTCTCAACGCTCCCTTCCATGCCTTCTGCACCCTCTGGCCTCTCAGTGTTCACCAGCTGCATCTGCCTTTTCCAGTCTCAGTCCTTGCTGGAGGTTCTCTCTTCCTGGGTCGCTCTTTCTTCTCCTGGTCAGACCTCTGAAAACCTGGCTCAGAGGTGTGCTTTGTGGAGCCTTTCAGAACTCCCAGGCTGAGTTAGAAGCACTGATCATGTTGTATTCTCCTGCCATGCCCTTCTTACCGGATGGTGTGCTCCTGAAGCCTAGGGCCTTGTCTGATTCACCGGCCTCTCTCTGGAGAGAAAACATGGTATAGAATGGATCCGGTGGCTTAAACAACAGGTATTTATTTTCTCACTGTTTCAGAGGTGGAAGGACCCAGATCAAGCTCCAGCAGGGCCCGTTCCTGGTTAGTTGATGGCTGCCGTCTCGCTGAGTCCTCATGGCCTCTCCTCTGTGGGTGGTGTGTGCTGAGGGAGAATAATAAAAAAATAAAATCTTAAAAAAAATAACAAGATATCAAAGGTGGAAGCACGTTTGGAATGGTGGACTCAGGACCGCCAGACCAAACGACCTGAAACAAAAAGTGACAGAATTGAAGAGAGAAATAGACAATTCGACAACGGTTACCGATGTCAATATCCCACTGTCGGTACTGAACAGAACACCTTGCCAGAAGATCCCTAAGGAAAACGATGACTTAAACAATACTCTAAGCCCGCTACACCTAACAGGCATCTTTACACCACTTCACCCAACAGCAGCAGAACACACATCTTCTCAAGTGCACACAACACGTTCTCCAGGAGAGACCATATGTTAGGTCCTAAAGCCTCCTAAAGTTAAAACGATTGAAATCATACAAAGTCTGTACTCAGACTACAATGGAATGAGACGAGAAGTCAATAAAGGAAGGAAGTTTGGGGAATTTAAAATACGAGATTTAAATAGACAGTCATAAATAATGACTAGGCAAAGAAAAATCACCAGAAGAACTAGGAAATACGTAGAGATAAAAGAAAATGAAGCTAATATACCAGAACTCAAGGAAAACAGCAAATGCCATTCATAGAACAAAATTTAAATTAGAAAGAAGATCTCAAATCAATGAACAAAACTTCTACATTAGAAATAAAAGGGGGCACCTGGGTGGCTCAGTGGGATAAGCCGCTGCCTTTGGATCAGGTCATGATCTCAGGGTCCTGGGATCGAGTCCCACATCGGGCTCTCTGCTCAGCAGGGAGCCTGCTTCCCTCTCTCTCTGCCTGCTGCTCTGCCTACTGTGATCTCTCTCTGTCAAATAAATAAATAAAATCTTAAAAAAAATTTTTAAAAAAATTTAAAAAAGGAGGTGCCTGGGTGGCCCAGTGGGCTAAAGCCTCTGCCTTGGGCTCAGGTCGTGATCCCAGGGTCCTGGGGTCGAGCCCCACATCAGGCTCTCTGCTCAGCAGGGAGCCTGCTTCCCTTCCTCTCTCTTTGCCTGCCTCTCTGCCTACCTGTGATATCTGTCTGTCAAATAAATAAATAAAATCTTAAGAAAAAAAAGAGTGGGAATACATGAAATAGAGAAAAGAAATAAAGGTCAAGAAAAACCCAAAATCAATTTTTTAAAAAGGTAAAATTAACAAAAATTTAGCTACACTGACCAAGAAGAGAGAATACTCAAACTGTTAAATCAGAAATGAAAGAGGAGACGTTACAAGAGACTTCAAGCAATAAAAAGGACTCTAAACAATATTCTGCATAATTGTATGCTAAGAAGTTGTATGACCTGGATGAAATGGACAAATGTTTAGGTATGTAAATGTAATTGTTATATCTTGTTGCTTTAAACCTTTTATTAATATATAATGACCTCCATTGTCTTTTGTATTCTCTTTTGATTTAAAGTTTATTTTCTCTGATATTAATAGAGCCACCCCTGCTTTCTTCTGGTTACATTTGTGTGTAGTATCTTTCCGCATCCTCTCGTTTTCCGTCTATTTGTGTATTTGGATCTAAAGTGTATCTTGTAGACAGTGTATAGTTGGATCATGTACTTTTATCCATTGTGCCGATCTCAGTCTTCTGATTCGAGTGTTTATCTCATTTACAGTTAATTACTGAGAAGAAGGACTTCGGTCATTTTGGTCATTTTGCTATTTTTTTTTTTCTGTGTACCTTACAGCTTTTTTATTCCTCATTTCCATTACTACCTTTTGTGTTTAGTTGATTTTTTTTTTTTTTTTTTTTTGCCGTGAAATGTTTAAATTCCTTTCTCATTTCCTTTTGGTTATATTCTGGGCTATTTTCTTTGTGGTTACTATGGAGATTAAATTTCACATCCTTAAGTTATAACACTCTAATTTGAATTTATACCAGCTTAACTTAAATAACATACAAGAGCTCTGCTTTTTTTCCTTAAGATTTTTTTATTTACTGGAGGGAGAGTGAGCGAGAGAGCCGAAGAATGTGTCCAAGAGCATGAAGCAGTAGCAGCAGAGGGAGAGGGACAGGCAGACTCCTGGTGAGCAGGGAGCCTGATGAGGGGTTCAGTCCCAGGACCCTAGGATCATGATCCAAGCCGAAGGCAGCCACTTAGCCAGCTGAGTCACCCCAGGTATCCCACAAGCCCTGCTTCTTTACAGCTCTGTCCTCACCCCTTTTGGTTGTTGATGTCCCTCAAATTACATCTTTACGCATTGTATGCCCAAACATAAATTAATAATTCTTGTAAATGCATTCATCTCTTAAATTATCTAGAAAAAATGTGGAGCTATATATCAAAGTGACAATAATATTAGCTTTTAGGATGATAATTCTTTTAATGTATGTCTCTTAAATCATGGAGAAGACAAAAACAAACAAACCCACATTTATAAACCATTGCTACGATACTAGCTTTTAAACAACTGCCCATGTATTTACCTTTATTGAGATACTTATTTCTTTGTACAACTTTGTTACTGTCTGGTGTCCTATTATGTCACCTCTCAGGACTCTCCTGAGCATTTCTTGCAGGGCAGGTTTAGTGGTATGAACTCCATTAAATTTTATTTATCTGGGGATTATTTTCTCCCTCACTTTTGAAGGATATAGGATTCTTGGTTGACAGGGTTTGTCTTTCTTTTTTTTTTTCTTTTAGCATTTTGAAAGTATTGGCCCCTGTCTTACAGCCTTCAAAATTTCTGATAAGAAATCTGTGGATAGTCTTACTGAGGGTCCCTTGTACTTGATGATTTGCTTCTCTCTTACTACTTTAAAGATTTGCTCTTTGTCTTTCACAAGTTTAATTATATTGTGTTGGTGTGGGTATCTTTGGATTCATCTTGCTTGGACTTCATTGATCTTCTTGAATGTCTATATTTGTGTCCTTCATCAGGTTTAGGAAGTTTTCAGCCATTATTTCTTCAAATATTCTCTCTGCCCTTTTCTCCTACTGTGGGACTCCCACAATATGTATGTTGGGCTCCTTGATGGTGTCCTACAGGTCCATTAGGCTCTGCTGATTTTCAATCTTTTTTTCTTTCTGTTCCTGAGATTTGATCATTTCCACTGTCCTAGCTTCAAGGTCAGGGATGCTTGCTTCTGCTTGTTCAAATCTATCATTGAATCTTTGTAGTGAATTTTCCATTTCATAGATTTTTTTTTTTAAAGATTTTATTTTTAAGTGATCTCTACACTGAACGTGAGGCTAAAACTCACCACTCCAAGATCAAGAGTTGAATGCTCCACTGACTGAGGCAGCCAGGTGCCCCGTGAATTTTCCACTTCCGTTATCTTACTTTTCAGTTCCAGAATTTCTTCTTGGTTTCTTTTAGGGTTACTGTTCCTTTATTCATGTTTCCATTTTGTTCCTACATCATTTTCTTTCTTCAGATCTTCCTTTAGTTCTTTGAACAGTTTACAGACTGCTGTTTTAAAGTCTTTGTCTAGTACCATCGGGTCTTTTCAGGGACAGTTCCTGTTCTGTTTTTTCCTTTTGAATGGGCCATACTTTCCTGCTTCTTTTTTTTTCTTTTAAGATTTTATTTATTTATTTGATAGAAGACACAGCCAGAGAGGGAACACAAACAGGAGGAGTGGGAGAGGGAGAAGTGGGCTTTATTCTGAGCAGGGAGCCCAATGCGGGGCTCAATCCCGGGACTCTGGGACCCTGACCTGAGCCGAAGGCAGACACTTAATGACTAAGCCACCATGCCTTGTGATTTTTGTTATTGTTTAAAACTGGACATCTGAATCTAATAATGTGGTAATGCTGGAAATCAAATTCTCCCTCTTTCCTGGGGCTTGGTGTCTTTTGTTATCATTATTTTTTTAATTGTAAGCGGCTCTGTGCTGGAGGTCAACCTGAGGTGTGAACTTAACATCTCAGGTCTCTTGCAAGCCTTTCCTTGGGCATGTGTGAATCATTTCTAATTTTTCCTTTATATGCAAGTATTTTTGAATGTCTTAACCTTTAATGTCTGGCTCCCAAGAGGGGAAAAAAGAGAATAATGAAGGTGGGGGAGGAGAAAGGGACTCTGGCCCTTTAGATCCCCAGAAGTCACTTGAGCCTTGGGGTGGGGGGACTTCCAACTGTGTAGGGGGGTGCAACAGCAATGGCTGCTCCCTTCCGTCTGCACCTCCAGCCAGAAGCCGCAGTCAGTGACCAGAGCTGAGACCACCAGTTTTCGGATGGATTTAGAAAACAGGGTCCTTTTTGCCCTCCCCAGCTCTAACCAGCTGTTTGCCAGCCGCTGCAGGAACCAACAATGACAAGCCTTGTTTATTAAATCTTTTTCATTTTGTAATACCCGCTCGCTGCGTCTTGTGTTTCATATACGCCCAAGTCTATTTCGGCTGTCTGTATTTTGATTCACGGTATATTATTTCATAGCAGTAACTTAATTATAATGACTTCATGGTAAGCTTTGATAACCAACGAAGTAAGTCTCCCTGCATCATTCAAAGCATTCTTGGTTACAGTTTGGCCTTTTGCACTTACACAGACATTCTGGAATCAGTCTACAAGTTCTTCAGAAAGCCCTGTTGAGATTTTTGTGTGAAATTGCATTTAATATTAACATTTAATATTAGTTTGAGGAGCATTCCCATCTCTAAAATATCAAGTTTCCTCATCTGTTTCTTGCTCAGAAACTTTTACAATTTTACACATTTAAAAAAAAAAAGATTTTGTTTACCCATTTGAAAGAGAGAGATCACAAGTAGGCAGAGAGGCAGGCAGAGAGAGAGGAGGAAGCAGGCTCCCCGCCAAGCAGAGAGCCCGATGTGGGGCTCGATCCCAGGACCCTGAGATCATGACCTGAGCTGAAGGCAAAGGCTTTAACCCACTGAACCCCCTAGGTGCCCCTACACAACTTTTGTTTCATTTGCTCCTAGATACCTAAATATTTGTAACTATTGTAAAACTAATTTAAAAGTTAGTTTCTAGATATTCATTGTGGGCATATAGACAAATCATTGACTCTTGGATATTCATCTTATATCCTGCAATCTGACTGCACTGTCTCCTAGCAATGGCTTGTGCGTGATCCTCTTTGATTTTCAATGTTGGAGCCTCTGCAGACAATGACTGTTTGGTTTCTTCATTTCCAGCGCAGTGTGTGTGTGTGTGTTGTCTGACAGCATTGGTCAAGATGGGGTGGAGGGGAACACTGGAGGGTAAGTGTAAAAATATTATTACTCAGCCCTAAATTATACTTGCTCAGTTCTTCTTTGACTCATGAATTATTTTGAAATTTTCAAAAATTACAACTTACATTTTTTGCTTATTTTTGTCACTGATTTCTATTTTTATGGTAGTACATTCAGGAATTGGTCTTTATTATATTGTTTTTTTGTATTTGTTGAGTCTCGCCTTATAGCTTAGTACATGATCAATATTCATGAATGTTCAATATGCCCTTGGAAAGATGGTGTATTCTCCCACTTTGATTGTGGATTTGTTAATCTCTCCTTATAACTCTGTCAATTTGGGGTTTATATGTTTTGAGGTTGTGTTGTTAGGTTCAATAGAGGTTCAGAAATTTTGTACCTTTGTGAGAAAAATGTTCCTTTTATCATAGCCTCTTAACTCTAATGATACTTTCTGTCTTTTATTTTTTTCTGATACTGAAATAACTGCACCAGCTTTCTTTCAGTAATATTTGCCTGGTAAACCATTCCTCTCCCTCCGGTCTCAATCTTCAGGTGCTTCAGCTACGGTACGTTTCTTATAAATAAATAAATAAACAAAGGTGCACTTTCCTCCCTTCTGCCTTGTCCGTGAGCTTGTCTTCCAGTGCTGACTTTACTCCGCGAGCAGTTACAGTGACTGTACATGCGTGCGCTTCATTTCTGCCACCTACTTTTGTACTTCCTACTTTTTTTTCTTGAAGATTTTATTGATTTCTTGGACAGACAGAGATCACAAGTAGGCAGAGAGGCAGCCAGAGAGAGAGGAGGAAGCAGGCTCCCCGCAGAGCAGAGAGCCCCATGTGGGACTCGATCCCAGGACCCTGAGATCATGACCTGAGCCGAAGGCAGAGGCTTAACCCACTGAGCCACCCAGGAGCCCCCGTACTTCCTACTTTTTATGTGTTTTTTTTAATTTATTTGACTTTTAAAATCTCCTTTTTAAAAAAATATTTATTTATTTGAGAGAGAACACAAGTGGTGAGGGGGCAGAGAGAGGGAGAAGCAGACTCTCCTCCAAGCAGAGAGCCCATCTTAAGGCTTGATCCCAAGATGCTGGGATCATGACCTGACCTGAAGGCAGGCGCTTAACCGACTGAGCCACCAGGCGCCCCCCAAAACTCTTATCTTTGGCTAGGTGGATTGAGTTTTCATTGTATCCCTTCCTCCATTTCCACCCCACCTTAAAGGTTTGAGATTTATTCTCTTTCTATACTTAACATTTATTTTGACTTAATCTGAAATTAATTACTACCTCTCCTTTAGTTTTGAATAGTACCCAAACCTTAAAATGCTTTAATCCAAACACACCCCTCCTATCTTTATTCCATTGTTGTTCCTTACTTCACTTGCATTTCATTTTTGTAGTCTTCAAATCACTTCCTAGTGCTATTGTTTTGTCTTTTGCGGGGGGGCACAGAAGGAGGAGAGAATCTTAAGCAGACTCCTCGCTCGGCACAGAGCCTGACATCGGCCTCAACCTCATGACCCCGAGAGCATGACCTGAGCCGAAATCAAGCATCCAATGCCCAAGCAACGGAGCCGCTGCAGGCCCCTGGGTGCTGTAGTTTTCAAATGGGCTGGTTTAGATTGGCCACATGGTTGCCAATACTTTATCCAGCACTTTTTCTTAGATTTCTCTCTTCCAAGTGTTTTCTTTCTGAAATAAATCCTGTAGTATTTCTTTCGGTGACAATTTCTATAATGGTATTCTTTTAGTCTCTTAAGAAAAAAAAAAAAAACTGCACAAAACCCTCTTTTCTCCCTCATCGCTGTATTGATATTTAGCTGGAAAGGGAATTCTAGATGGACCTGAATTTTCCCTCTGCAGGAAAATCATTCTGTGCCGCAGCCAGCCAGTCGGTGGAGGGCCTGAGCTTGACTTCCAGCCGCCGTGGCCCTGGAGCCTCGTTCTTAGCCAAGTCCTTTGTATCTGAAGTCACCAAATAATATATCATTTGAACAGGAACAAACCGTATCTTGATAACACATAGGCATATTTTAAAATAAAATATCCGTTCCAGTCAGCGTTTTTTGGAACTTCCCATATGCTAAGCGACATGGGGGTACAAAAGACTATGGCTCTTTGGTGGAGAGAAGTGCGGTCCTGCTGGGGAAGCAGGTTCGCAGCAGCATTTATCCTGCTGGGTTCTAGCATCCCGGCCAGTGTTCTGGGCCTCCCGATACTTGGAAACGGAAAACATAAGACTCTCTCTTTTGTTTCCCCGCTGGAAAACACCGATAGTGAAGTAAAGACGTCAGTACTCACAGTAGAGAAGAGGTTGTATAAGCCGAGACTGCCTTCATGTTGTTAAAACAAATGCCTTGTTCCACTTGTAATCATAAACACTACTCTAGTAAAAGAGGTACGCTTCCCTCTCCTTCTGGTCTCCGTGCTTGCATGATCAGCCTCAGTTAAAATGAAGTGACTCCTTAGACAGTCAAGGAGAAAAGAGAGAGAGGAAACCCACACACCACAGCCTAGACAGCTCTATCTAGTACCACTGGGCTGAGATTGAGGTCCCCCCGCCCCGTACCAGCCACTCATCCCGACCCCCAGCTTTGCTGGAGTGAGGATTCACTTCCCCCCAACCATGGACTCGGTAAGAAGAGAAGGTTGAATAGGAAGTTAAAAAGGTAGAGAGGGCTGCCTCTTCCTTCCCGTTGTCATGAACAGGGTTGGCTAACACTGCAGTGTGTCCTTGCTGGCCGATACCTGATGTGGGGCTCGGCTTTTCACACTATAACTCATCAAACTGGGATATACCCCTGCTGGATCTAATCCCTGGTGCCTCTCTCTTATCATCTTCTCTCTTTTTTTTTTTTTCTAATTTTTTAAAAAGATTTTATTTATTTGACATAGAGAGATCACAAGTAGGCAGAGAGGCAGGCAGAGAGAGAGGGAAGCAGGCTCCCTGCTGAGCAGAGAGCCTGAAGCAGGGCTCAATCCCAGGACCCTGAGATAACAACCTGAGCCGAAGGCAGCGTCTTAACCCACTGAGCCACCCAGGCGCCCCTCATCTTCTCTTTAAAGAGGTTCCTTTCTTCCTAGGAAACAAAAATATTCTGCCTCCAGAATTACCTTCGAGGGGTTTTGCTTGCTCTAGAAGTTGACGCTCCCTGCTCAAGCATGCTCGGTGTGGGCTGATGGACATAGCGCACTTACTGGTTGGCCAACACAGCCGCCGAGCATCTGCTGGGCATTCTGGCGGGAACACGGAGAATCTGGGTCTGCAGATCAGCACAGACAGGATGAAATGCACACCGGGTCAACGTTGCTTTCCCCTAGAAGCGTTCTGATACTGTTCAGTGGTGACTTTGTGGAATTCTGAGCTCCTCTCCTTCCGTCCAGCCAGCTGCTCTCTGCAGAACGTGTCCTGCTTCTTTATCACTCCATCTTTCTCTCCCAGCTGCTTAGCCAGGTGCTTTGCCTTGGCTCATGCCTCTTCCCTTGATACCCTCTCTCCCTAGGAGTAGCTCTGGTTAACTCCTCCCTCTCCGGCTCTTTGCCTTGGCTTTAGTCGTTCTGAATTTCAGAATCTTTGTTGCCTTGCTCCAATGAGACCCTCAGCTACTTTGGTCTTCACTTCACCAGAAACTGAGGCACCAAGAGGACCAGAATAGTGCAGAGACTTTGAACCAGATGGGGAGCATCATGCAATCGATCACATTTTCCAAAAACTGGATGACCTCACCATGGTGATGTTCTCATTCTCCTTGGCCTTGAAGGTGACCCAGCGTATGCTGGCGGTCCCACCCATGGCTCCTGCTTCTGCCCTCATGGAGACCTGGCTTGCACCTATGAGCACTTCAGGCCCCATGGAGCCGCCCAGAGTCTTCCCTTGCAAAGTGGGAGCAAGGCCACGACTCCCCATGAACCATCCATGCCCTGTATACTGATTGCCATATGCAGACTGGGTGGGGAACACCCAGAAGGCAAGCTAGAGATAAGGGTGTGTACATATCTTCCTGGTTTATTTTGAAAGTGAGAGATTCTAGAGACTGGGAGAGTGCAGAGGGGAAGGAGGAGAGCCAATACAAGTGTCATTCTCATGTTGATCACTGTGTCTCTGTAACTCCGTTGTTCTCCAGAGAAGTAAGCAGAAGAGATTGATTTTAAGTAATTGGCTCATGATTATGGAAGCTAGGAAGTCCAAAATCTGCAGTGTGGGCCGGCAGGCTCAAGACTTGAGAGCGAAGTCCAAAGGCAGTTTGCTGGAGAATTCCTTCTTGCTCCTAGAGGTCAGTCTTTGTTCTCTTTGGACCTTCAACTGATTGGATGAGGCCCACCCCGATTATGAACGGGATTCTTCTTTACTTAAAGTTCGCTGTTTTAACGTTAATCTCATCCAAAACACCCTCCACATTGACATGTGAAACTAACCATCACAGGCTAGGCCCCCTGGTACCTCCCAGCAGCATGTAGAGTGGACCTCAGACGGTACAAGTCTGGACAGAGAGCTGGACAAGTCTGGACAAGTCTGGACAGCACACTTGTGGGCTGGCACTCCATGTCCCTTGGCCGAGACTTGTCCTGTGGGATGTGAACTCTCAATTCCTGGTTGTGGATGCATGAATGCCGGGCAGGTTCTCAGGTTCTCCACTTTCCGCTAGAGACTTCTAGACTTACTGTTTTTCCCACTCACAGGAAAAAGCATTTACCTTTTCGTCACCCCCCGGGAATCGTCACTGTCTTCTCTGTGCCTTAAGGCCCCTTCTCTGACCATTGCTGTCACTGTGCCCTGCAGGCCTTATGACCACACTGTCCTGTGATCCCTGTTGAACTCCCCGACTGCCACAAAGCCTCTGTGGTCAAGGACCTGCCCTGTTGTTCCCATTTCCTCGGTTCCTTCGTTCTTATTAATTGCTTTAATAAGTGTAGCTGGAGCAGATGGAACAGGTTTTTCTCTTTCTGACTCTACCAGTGTTTTATCACCACTGGGGTCGTTCTCGTCGTGCATTTAATACTCTGAGGTTGGGCCCCGGCCCAGCCTCTTAAGCCCTGTGGCCCTATTTTCTCACACATGACATGAGAGAAATGTTATTACTCAAAGGCTTGTCGCTGGGTGGAATGAAGCGGTAGGTGCAAAAGCCCTTGCTACCTATAAAGCAAAGCAGAGGTTCAGGTTGTGACCGTGACTGTGCCCGTGGCCGAGGGTGCCAGCTGGCCCCCAGGATCCGCTCTCTGCATCCCCCTCAGAAATCAACATGCCGTGGAGCTCGGCGGGAAATGATACTTCCCATCTCCTTTGTTGCTGGGACGGCCTGGTGGCCACGTGCTGGGACGTGTGCAGACACTGTGGTCCAACTTCTGGGGTATTCCCGACATGGAAGGTGAGCTCTGGTCCCAGAATGGGGCTCCTTTGCCCTTCTTGCAAGCTACAGCGTGAGTGTGCTCACCACCGCCGTTTTACCCTGGCAGGAAGACCGCGCACTCGGGGTCCGCACGGCAATGAGCCAGAAAGGGACCGGGTCACCATCCTGGCCCTTGGGACTGTTTGGTGACCAGGAAAGAAGTAAGCCACCATAGTTGAGTCTCTCTGTTTCAGCAGCTGGGACTTCGTGCTGTTATTTTAAGTACGGTGTCGGCAGGAGCCTCAGCTACCCAACGCCTCCGCTACTGTTGACGCTAAACTCACGTTGGAGAAGAATCCCGTGGCCTTCTTTCTTAGTGAGGACATTAAGTTGGAGGGACAGAAGAAATTGAGGGCTGTATTATACCAGGCGGGTGAGCTGGCCTGTTTTTCCCGCATTCTCGTGGAATAATTCCAGACAGAAGCACTGATTTCATATCAAACCGTGTGCTTCGTGAAGCCTTGGGCGGAGGAAGTGGGAGTGATTAATGAAACCTTTGCCTCCTTGTCGAGGCCTCAGCCGGGTCTTCCTGCGACACAGCGTTCATTAACCAGCTGGCCTGTAAGTTGGGGCCGAAGAAATTTTTCCTCGGAGGAAAAATCCCGGTGCTCTTAGTCTGACCGAGCTAAGCTCAATTCCAGGGTCATTATTACCCAGCAGTGAAGTTACTTCATCTTTCTGAGTCCCTGATTATGATGTTGATGATTAATTTCCATCTGTTAAATGAGGACGCTGCTGTCCATCCCCCAAGTGCTGCCAGCTCGCCTGTCATTGCGACCAAAGGGTCTAGCACGTGCCTAGGCATTTCACACACTTCGTAGAGGCTAATTGCCGTCTTCTGTCTTCCTTGCTCAGAAGAAAATTGGGGGAAGCCTTTATTGCAAAATTTTTCTCAAATTACCTTAGAATCCCACCTTCTCGGGAAGTACTTGAGGCTCCCTTCCAAATGGATGTAATTTCTAAAAAGCTTACAAAATGCTTTTGCAGGCCTTTCAGGGCACATTATTTCTGATTCTGAGGTTGGCATGTGTCGGGGGGGATAGGGGAAACTTAATTCATTATGAAAGTTGCACTGTCTGGGAGACCTGGGCCCCGGAAGGGAGATCTGGGCCCTAAGGCAGCTGTCAGATGTCAGATGTCTCTCCTGTGGAGTGTCCTTCCCCCACACCCCCATCGACCCCTGCACACCCAGCTCCCATCCGACAGTAATGGACAGCACAGCCCCTTCCACTCTGCTTTGCACAGTGCAGGGGCATTGCAGGCCGGCAGCAGCCAAGCTCTGAGAACCACCCCTTTTGCACGGGGACAGCTTTCCTTCATTCAGCACCTACCCAGTGGCCCAAGACTGACTGGTGGTGTCCTCTAGTCCTTGCCGACCACCCACCCCTCTACAAGCCTCTTACAAACATTATTTGAACCCAGGGAACTCATTCCTTCAAACCTGGCCGGGCACCTGGCACCTGATGTTCAGTCAGAATTGGACGTGTTTGAACCCAGTCTCATGACCTGGGTCAACTCATTTCATGTCCCCAGACTTCCTTCCATTGCCTTCTCTGCTGCAGGAGGGACTTCGAGTGAGGCACTCTCTCCAAGGTGCCTTTCAGCTCTAAAGTTCTCATACTCAACGTGTGATGTCACTTTCCAGTAGCTTCTACTCTCCCCCTAGTCCTTCCATCTCCCCCATCCCAGCCCAAAGACAATTATCAGCATGGCCTAGGGTTTGGGGATATAGATCTAGTCTTACCAGAAACTGAGATTACTCCCGTTTCTTTCCTTTCTTTTATATCCAAGACTATGATCGTGATTCTTAGCATTTGACCCCTCATTGATGTGCTGGAGGTCCCCAGGACTACTCAGGTTCAAAATTTGCTCAGAGAAGTCACAGAACTCAGAAAAGTGCCTGTGCTCATGGTCACAGTTTGTTACCAGGAAAGGATACGGATTAAAATTGGCAAAGGTGGGGCACCTGGGTGGCTCAGTTGGTTGGGCGGCCAACTCCTGATTTGGGCTCAGGTCATGACCTCGGGGTCCCGGTGGAGTCCTGTGGGCAGGGCCTCCTTCCCCCAGCAAGGACAGTGGAGGGAAGCGGGTGGATTCGGCAGACATTTGCTCTGATATGAGGAGGTAGAATCGGTAAAATGTGAGGATTGCCAGACAGGAAAGTCAAGAATGACCCCCAGTTTTCCGCTTTTGCTAAAGGCAACATCAGAGGAGGCCTGGGTCTGGGGAGGGAGTGGAGGCGGTGAGTTCAGTTTTGAACATACTGGTGTGCGGTGCTGCTGACAGACCCACGAGGGTCTGCGGTTCGAAGAGGAGGTTGGAGCTGGGAGTCCTAGGTGTCCGAGGAGTAACCGAAGCCCTGGAGGGTTGAGTTGCCTCGGGCTGGGATTCGGGGTCAGAAGGCACGTTCTTGAGGAGCTCCGGTGGTGCTAAGAATCCTTGGTAAACCAGCTAGGGAGACTGAGGGCCGCCAGCCTGGGATGCGGGCAGAAAGCTAGAAGGCCTCTAGTGTTCCAACAAAAGGCGTGGTCGGGGGGTCTTGAGTGTGAAGAAGGATTATCTTAGATGACAATTATACATCAGTTGGATCTAGCAAAATGACGGGCCCTGGGTGATGCTAGGAGGAGGAGGAGGAGGAGGAGGGGGAAGGGGAGAAGGAGGAGGAGGAGGGGGAAGGGGGAGAGGGAGGGGGAGGAGGAGAAAGAAAAAGCCTTTTTGGAAGAGGGAGGGTCGACTGTAGTGCTTTGCAGTGGCTTGAGAGATGAGCAGCAGAGAAGCTTTGGAAAGCGAGAGCTAGCATAGACGACTTCACAGAGGTCTGGCGGAGAACAGATGTGTAGAGACTGGGAAATTCCTGCAGGGGCAGCAAGTGCAGGAGTGGAGGCTTTTGTTGTTGTTTTTGTTCTTCAAAGTGGAGGAGCGCTGAGCCTTAACAGAGAAGGTCTAAGAGGAGGCTGAGGATGAAGAAGGGAGCTCGTGAATGGAATGCAGCCCTCGAGAAGATGGGGGCTGGACCCCAGCGCACCAGGGGGACGCTGACCCCAGGAGAGCAGGAGGGAGGGAGGGAAGGATGCGTGCAGGTGCAGGGAGAGTGAGTAGAGCCGCTCCCTTCCTCGGAGCCATGGGAGGGAGCCCGGGAGCCGGCTCTGTTAGCTCAGCGCACCAGCCTCCTGCTGTACTGTGAGCCGTGATGCAAGTGGGAGTGGATCTGAGGCTCTCGTGGGGTCACAGAGAAGTCGGCGAGACAAACCACCATGACCAGAGCTCACCTTCGTGCAGCACGGACTCGGGGCCAGGCGGTCGTCGCATTTCGTCCCGCACAGGAACCCCAGGGAGTGGGCAGCTGCGTGCGTCTATGTTAACAGATGCGGGGATGGAGGGGCAGAGACACTGAGGCGGAAGGAAACGGCGGTCTGGAATGCAAATCCAGGAAAGCACTCTGCGGGCAGTGCTCCCCGTGACAACATCACACATGGGCTCCTGCTCCTACACCACGTCTCAGGAAAATGACCGGCCAGGAGCCGCGCGTCTGGCTGTCATCACTTTTCCGGGGCAGTCCCGGTTTATTGCCATCTCGTCTTCTCGGTGAGGGCGGTTCGCTCACTTTCCTGCTGGCATCCCTTCCGCTGGCATGCTCCTGCTCACCCTTGGTAATCCAGCCTGCCAACCCCCTGCCTCCGCTGAAAGCTGGCCTCTGTTTTAATCCTCCTTGGTTTTTAGTTATAGTTATTTTCTGCATCCCAAACTGGGGCACAAAGGATTTGTTTTAATTTGGGCATCTGTGTGGGCTGTCTTAACAAAAGGCTCACGGAGAAGATGATGTGAGATTTTAATCTTCAGCCTGAACCTCTCCCCTGAACCCTGGTTGTGTACACAGCATCGGGATTTGGATGCCTAACAGGTGTCTCCGACTTCCAAGCTTGAAGCCCCGAAGCCTGAGCTTCACCGTTGACCCTCCCTTCCTGGTCTGCTCTCTCCCGCAGCCGTCCCCTCTCAGTTGGCGGTATCTCTACAGTGCCCTAGGTGTCTCCGTAGTTATCTCCATAATGGTAACACTACTCAGCTGAGAACTGCCTCATATGGAGAGGCATAGATACAATTTTATAGAGAACACAGATACAATTAAATGAGAACTACTTCATTCCCACCGCCCAAAGCTGCAAGGCTCAGCATCCTTCGCCACGGCTGACCACTCTGTCCTCGAAATACCTAATTCTGGGGGCGCCTGGCTGGCTCAGTCAGAAAAGCATGTGCCTCTTGGTTACAGATGAGTTTGAGCCCCATGCTGGGTGCAAAGATTACTTAAATAAGTGAAACTCCAGAAAAAGAAAAAAGAAAAGAAATACTCCCTTCTGTAGTGTACTGTGATACTCAGGGAATTTGTCTCGATTTCCATCTGCCTCAGAGTGTGCCCCTTCTCAGCTCCTCCAAAACCTCTAAGTGTTGGCGTTCTCCAGGTCTCTCTTGTCTACTCTTTCCTCTTTTCTTGTCTGCACTCTCCAAGGGTTCTCGTGTCTTCTTGAAACTTCAACTTGAACTCAAAATGCATCTTCTGTCCTGAACTTTCTCATGAGCCCCAGGCCCTATGTCCAACTTCCTTCTCATCATTTCCATGTGGACGTCTGAACGCATCTCAAACGACATTCTGCCAAAACCCAGCTGTGGATCTCCAGCACCCCATCTCTCTGAATGGCACCCCCATGGGCTTAGATCATCTCTGCTTCTTCCTTTTCCCTCAAATCCCACATTGAAACAGAGGAATTCTGGTTCACTCCACCTCCAAAACACAATCTGCTGTATCCAGCCACCTCTTTTCATCACCTCTGCGTGAAGACTCCCTGACTTGCTTCCCCTTCCACTTATTCTCTCTCTCTGAATGTAACTTTTGTGGGTTTGATGCGCTGATGAACTTTTTCTCTGCCTTTCTTTTCCTTTTTGAACAGAAATCAACTGAGAGGGAGTATTTGTGCATTACCTTAAAGAAAAATAATACGCAAATACAGGTACCGATATCTTTTTTTTTTTTTTCCTTCCAGCCCCTGTACCATTACCTTTCTGTCAGGAAACAGAGTGTTGGGACAGGGCTGCATTGTACAGGTTGTGCACTGCACAACTCTAAGGGAGCAGATTGGCATGGTGGTTCAACAGGACTGTGTCTGCAATCGGACTTACACATTCTTTCTTAAATTGAGTTTTTAAATTGCGTTCAAATGTATCAAACATAAAATTGATCATTTTATCCATATCCAGAACTTTTTCATCACCCCAAATAGGAACTCTGTATTGTTAAACAAGAACTTCCCATTTCTGATCTCCCTAGCCCGTGGCAACCTGTATTAAGTACTTACCTAAGTGCAATCATACAGTATCTGTTCTCTTGTGTCCTTGTTATTTCTGTGCATTCTTTTATACTTTCTCATTTGAAAGTTAAAATTTTTAGGGGTACCTGAATGGCTCAGTCAGCTGCGGGTCTGACTCTTGATTTCAGCTCAGGTCATAATCTCAGGCTCATGACACGAGTCCCGTGTGGGGCTCCGCATGGAGGCTGCTTGAGATTCTCTCCCTCTCCCTCTGCCCCTCCCCACCCCATGCTTGTGCGCATGTGTTCTCTCTCTCTCTCTCTCTCAAAAAAGTTAAAATAAAAAAAAAATAAGTAGCACACGGTGTATTATGCCTGTGAACAAATTTAGTTCAAGATGCTTTTGAAACTAGTTTATCCTTCTTGAATCCCTTGTGGGTAACTTCGTTGTAGCATATATAGTTTGTCTCCTAAGGTCTCAATGTTACATCGCTTTGAAAGAAAACGTTTTGTCGTGACGATGCTTTTAGTCAGCCTCCTGGAACTTCTCCGACACCCACCTGTAGGTGCGCTTCTTTGTAAAGCCTGGTTTTAAGCAAGCACCCTGCTAAGTCGATTTAACTGGAGTCCCCCAGCCCCGCACATCTGATCACCCTTGGGATCGGCTCGAGTACTCATCCTCCATGCCCCCCCCCCCACACAAGGTGAGGTCTGGTCACAACCACCTGTCTTCAGCAAAGAACCCCGTCAGGTTGGTTTAGCTCCATCCCCCCCACCGCCACCCCCGATGTTCCCTCGATAATTTTGCACCCGCTGACCCCCACCTGCTCCACGGCTGGAAGCCCCCACTTACCCGCACTGTATTCCAAGTTGAGCCCAGCCTCCCTCCAGCGTGGCAGAAGCTCCTAGTGCTGGGCCCTGCGCACGAATACAGCGTGCTTTACCCTTTCTCTTTTTTTAAATATTTTATTTATTTGACAGAGAGAAATCACAACTAGGCAGAGAGGCAGGCAGAGAGAGAGGAGGAAGCAGGTTCCCCGCGGAGCAGAGAGCCCGATGCAGGGCTCGATCCCAGGACCCTGGGATCATGACCTGAGCCGAAGGCAGAGGCTTTAACCCACTGAGCCACCCAGGCGCCCCTGCTTTACTCTCTTTAACAAGTGTTACTGAATATTTGTTTCCTTAACCATCTCAGCAAGTTGAATGTATGGCAGTCTTTAATAGAGGAAAAAAGTGCATTTGACTTTCACAAGCCATTTTTGCTTTCCTTTGGGACCAGAGCAGGGGTTCAGATTTTATTTCAAAATGTTGTTCCCCATTTACACCACCACCAAATTTCCCTCCTTTTTTCTTTCTTTTCTATCTCTTTCCCGTCTAAGCCCATCAGAGCTCAAACTTGCTGCCAGAAAAATCCAGTCACCTCTCCCTCCTTTAAAGCCAGACCCTGCCAGCTGCACTCTGGTGCACGGGTCAGCCACAGGCTGCGGGAGGGCAAAAGGCTCCAGGAATAGAAGGCGGGAAAGTTGTCCTCGGTGGGCCTCTTAATTGCACATGAAGAACGCTGTGTCCTTTCCTGAGCATCCTTTCCCTGCCCCACCCTGCGGGCCCCACTCTTCCCACCGATGACTGACCACAGCCAAGCTCCCGACTTTGCTCTTTTCCAGATTAAAGAAAGAATAGTCCCACATACCTCCTCCAAAGGGTGCTGGGAAAGTATTAACCAGCCCTCATCTTAAAACCAGCTTGGACTTGGGGCTCCTGGGGGGCTCCGTCGGTTAAGCATCCAGCTCTTGGTTTCGGCTCAGGTCATGATCTCAGGATCTTGGGATCGAGCTCTGAGTTGGGCTCTGGGCTCAGTGGGGGGTCTGCTTGTCCTCTGCCCCTTCCCTGACTCGTGCTTGCTCTCACTCGAATCAATAAAAAAAATAAGTAAAATCAGCTGGGACTCAGGTTGGCTGGAGTGGGATTCTCCATTCTCTCTTGACCTGCCTAAAATCCCTCCTGCTGGGTGGAGTCGGGACAGAATCGGTCACATGGTCTTAGGGAGGAGGAGGAGGAGGCCGGTAACTAGCTCACATTACTCAACCCTCCCCACCTCTCAGTGTTTGCTCCTTTAATCCCCCAACAACCTAAAAGGGTAAAGAGACTGGGGCCTGAGAGCCAGTTGGGCCTGTCACAAAGCTGGTGAACATCTGAGGCCGAGTCTGAGCCAGGAACCCACAGCCCGAGCCGCGCAGCTGGCTCTCCAGAGCCTGGCCCCAGCCTAGCCCTGAACCTGTGTTTCCTGGATGCCAGAACCAAAGTCCCTGCATACCGCTGTCCCCTCTGAGGAAGAGAAGAGTCACTTGAGGCCACCCGAGCATCGCCACGTTTGCGGCCACTTCGGGAAATTCTCCTTGTCATGGTGCAGCAATTTTTACATGATATGCCCCCGGTATCTGCCCACCACACCCTTTGATCAATGACACAGAGTGTATAAATCGGCAAAGACGATGTATTAGAATATGACATAAACGGACAGAGGTGTGTGAACTGAGGAAGGCAAGGACGAAGGAAGCCTGGCCGGACACTCACTGGCTCCCGAGGATTCTCTGGTTCCTACACTTTGAGTGGAAATCCCGAGAGGGAAGGAGTCAGCACAAAGCCTTTGTATTTCAGGTACCTCCACACTGGCCCAGTGCTCCCAAGAACTTTCTTGGAACTTCTAATGCCTCATGTCGCTCTGTTGAATTGTAGTTACCCCTTTCCACCCACAAGAGCCCCCCTTCCCCGGACGGTGTCCTGTGCCATACGTGACCCATTGTCAGGGCTCGGGACGTATTTGATGGATGAGTGAATGAGCTTCCCCCTCACCGAGACACTGCCTGATGGGAGAGGCTCCCGTCCCCACACACCCCAGGCTTCTCTCTGTGGCCTAAGTGAGGGTCACTCAGGATTTCTCTGTCGAACCTTCATTACCTCAAGAAGGGCTAGAACACGAAGGCAAAGCAGTTACCCTCAGTAAAGTCCCAATGAGACCAGTGAAGACACCGAATTCCAACAAGGTCTAGCTCCCAACACCGTCACCAGGATCACTCTCACTGAGTCCCCGCAGGGTTCCCGACCCTCAGCGACCCTGAGACTGTAGAGGACCCCACTGCCCTCCTCCCCCATCTCTGATCACTCAGCTCTGCTCCCCCATCTCTGATCACTCAGCTCTGCTCCCCCATCTCTGATCACTCAGCTCTGCTCCCCCATCTCTGATCACTCAGCTCTGAAGGACCTGAGGCCTCATGGTCTTGATCTACAAGTGTCCACTCAGGGGGCTGACGAGTGTCTTTTCTGCAGGAAGGAAATACATCTCAATGAAAGTAGCAACGATGTCTTAAGTAGCCTTATTGAAATCGGGCCTCGATTCGAGACATGTGGGGGAGGGCTTGGGTCTCTACCCTCACGTCCATAGTCTCATTGGGAATATTTAAACAGTGACCGTAGAAGGCAACCAGCAGTGTGACTTCAGCGTGATGGAAAGCAACGGGTCGAGCTGTGTGCTGGGGAGGATCCAATAAACCTGTAAGTGACAGATATCAGAATTCTGAGAACAGAGAGGGGCACTGGGCTGTGCCTGCTTGGGAAGGCTTCCCCCAGAAGAGGAAGGTCCTGTATGGCCCTGGCACCAGAGACTGGCAGCCTGCCCAGGCCGTTGGTCAGCAGGCGGACCTCCCTTAAGCCCAACAGCCAGATGGCACAATTATGGTGGGACCCACGGAATGGGAGGATTTCTGCTTTCCCTCCCCCAAGCTGATTTCTTTCTATTTCTTACCATTACTTGGTGAGTCTGCTTATGAATTAATACCTGTTCCTTCATTCTTAGTAGTGCTACTTGCTGCTGAGAATTACAACAGAGCTAAAGACAAATGACTGCCAAGATGCCCTAATTGTGTCTCTGGGGAAGTGCCGAAGATACTCAGCCTTTCCTCTCTCTTCCTTCTTGCTGCCTGCCCCTGGTGAGTGCGTTGCGCTAATCACTTTCGAAGGAAGCACGTTACACTGTCGTTCCAGCACCCCGGCGTTTGTCAGCGTAGGAGCCAAGCGTCGGATCGGATCTGTGGGCAGAATGCTCAGCCGCTGCGGAAATGAGATGGGCCGAGACCGCGACCGTTTTCTGTCTCCTTCGCCAGGAAGGGAGATGCTGACTGCTTGTCTGCACGAAGGGGCACATGAGGCAGGTGGCAGGACTGGTGTGCGGTGTCCAACTCTTGACCTGGGGCTCTGGCTTCTTTCAACCCAAAAGGAAGAGGGTGAGGTGGTAGAAAGAGCCCATAAGCCAGCAAACACGGAGGGGGCCTCCCCTGCAGGCCGGCTTCCTTGGGAGTGTCCCCATCTAGCCTTTTGAGTTGACGGGTAAGGATTAAAGACCTTGGGTGGAACTGAAGTGGGTCAGATTTCTCATGTTTTCGTTCTGATGTTCACTACATCGAATTAGACTAGTTGTTGGGGTTTGTGGCTGGCACAGCTGGCTCCCTCTCCTCCCCGCGGCCCTCATCCCTACACACGGAGAGCTACTTACCGCAAGCACCGGAGACTCTTGAGGACATTTTCTGGCTCCAGGACCTATGGGGCCGGGGCACAGGGCAAACCAAGCCAGAAGTGTAGGAGAGTTAAGGGAGGGTCAGAGCAGCCCTTGACTGATGTTGGATGGCAAAGAGGTGGGAAAGTGCAGCTGGGTTGAGCCCCAGGTACCCCGTGGGTACACTCTATGCTCATCCTCCCTCTCCCTCCCTCACATCCCAGCCCGGCCCATTGGAGTTCCCAGGGACTGGTCACCTTCTACGACGGCTCCGGGGGTAGCCACCCACAAAGATCCGTTGAAGTCCTGAATCTTGATCCTGTGGCTCTGACCTGGTTCAGATGCAGGGTCCCGGCAGGTGTAATGAAGTCAAGATGAAGTCATCCTGGATTAGGGGGTTCTCTTAAGAAGAGGGGAAGGGATACAGAGAGAGACTTACACGGAGACGGCCCTGGGAAGGCCGAAGGAGAGACCGGAGTGATTTATCCACAAACCAAGCAATAACAAAGATCGCCAGAAACCACTAGAAGTGAAGAGGATTTCCTGGAGCAGATCCTCCCCCCAGAGCCCTCGGAGAGAGTACAGCCCTGTTGGCAGCTTGGTTTCAGACTTTAACCTCCAGAACCATGAGCGAGCACTTCTCTTCTCTTCACTTCTTTGGTTATAAGCCACCTGGGCTGTGGCAAATTGTCGTGACAGCCCTAGGACGCGAACACAGTTCCCAAATGAACTCGGGTGTAGGATCCCTCTTTGGGGTCTCAGCTCAGACAAGGAATACAGGAAAGGATGCATTACTGAGCACAGACTCTTAACTACCTTCATGAACATGGCATGCCCTTGAAGAGGCCCTTCTCATTAATAGACGAAAGGAAACAGAATTCTATTTCCAAAGGAGAACAAATGTTGGAAAAATCACACAATGTTTGTGGGAGGAAGGTGTGGTATAAATAAGAGAAAGGTGGGAACCGAAGCGGTGCCTGGTTTCCTTTCCGTCCAGCAGGGCCAAAAACACATCCGTGATTCTCTGCTGTTTGGATTTCTTTGCAACAGTGCAGTTGGGGGGTCAGTGGAAACCACGACACCTGGTCCCAGACATTCCGCTCTCGTGTTACCGCGCAGGACAGCCCAGGACGGGTTCGTGGAGATGTAACAGCCCACTAACGTTGCGATTTCAAGGGCGACCCGAAGATGCCGTAGATTGTCAAAGCCTGATGCTAGATCTCACTCTGGAGAGTTTATAAAGACAAGTTCAGGAACTATTTTCCTGGCCCTTGGCCCCTCAACCCATGAAGGCGTGGAGAAAGAGATCCAGGAGGGAAGGGGAAGAAGAGGGAGGAGGATGCCTGGGACTTTCTTGGGCGAAAGCTGCCAGCACCCTGTGACCCGGTGCGGAGAGCCCCGTGTGCCCTGCGGTGAGAGAGCACTGTCGTGGAGCGACTCGGAGATCCACGAAGACCACCCTCGTGCTGGCGAGGACGTGAAGCAACACGGCTGTCACAGCCGGTGGGAATGCGGACCGCCGCAGCCTCTGGAGGAGACATCCGGGTGGCTTCTGGCAAAGCTAAGCGCGCGTTCCCGCTACGATCCAGCGCTCGGCGTTGACGCAAAGGAGTTGAGAACTCTGTTTACACAAACATCTGCGCACGGATGTTTACAGCGGCTTGAAACATTGTCACCACCACTGGGAAGCAGCCAAGACGTTCTTCAGGGAATGGATAAGCAAACTGGTGTGTCCAGACAGTGGAATGCAGCCCCCCCCCGCCCCGAAATGAGGATGTTCTGATGAAAGCTTGGAAGCCAAAATGGTGTGAAGCAATGAAATAGTTACCATTGATTTAGATGGGAAATTTCTTTAAGATTTTATTTATCAATTTGACAGATCACAAGTGGGCAGAGAGGCAGGCAGAGAGAGAGAGGAGGAAGCAGGCTTCCCGCTGAGCAGAGAGCCTGATGCGGGGCTCAGTCCCAGGACTCTGAGATCATGATCTGAGCCGAAGGCAGAGGCTTTAAATCTTTTTTTTAAATTTTATTTATTTATTTGATAGAGATCACAAGCAGGGGTAGAGGCAGGCACACAGAGAGAGTGGGGAAGCAGGCTCCCTGCTGAGCAGAGAGCCCGATGCAGGGCTCGATCCCAGGACCCTGGGATCATGACCCGAGCCGAAGGCAGAGGCGTTACCCCACTGAGCCACCCAGGCGCTCCAGAGATGGGAAAATTTTTGAACATTTCCAGATCCCAAAAATAACCTGATAACTTGGGACACATCTGGCCAACGAACACACAAAATGACTCAAGGTACAGCACCTATACTCACAGTTCAAAGCTCTGACAGCTTGATGCTGAGACGCCGAGTATGGTCCCCAGGCAGGACCTTGGCAGCCCCATTCCCACTGCTCAGGGTGTGCACTGCCTCAATGAACAACCACTAAACCCTATTTTACGTTGTTGTTCTCCTCCTCCTCCCTCCTCATCCTCCAACTCCTCCCACTTCTTTTTGGTAAAAGCAACAGTCGTTTTCAGCTTTCTTTCCGTTAGCAAAAACAGGTACTAATATAGGCCTTCATAAAAGCAAGGTGATGTAACGCAGAGGATGCTGCATTATTCAGCGCTAAAAGAAATGAGCTCTGAAGCCATGCGAGACACGGAGGGACCTTAAGCGCCAAGTGAGAGAAGCCTGCCTAGAAAGACCACATGTCTACTGCACGCGTCCAGTTCTGTGGCATTCTGGAAAAGGCAAACCGTGGGGACACTGAAGAGATCTGTAGCTGCCAAGGGTTGGAGGAGGGAGGGGAGAACAGAGAGAGCAGGGCGGAGTTTTAGGGCAGCGAGATTACTCTGGATAATCCAGTAAGGATGGATACGTGTCATTGTGCTTTTGTCTAAGCCCATAGAATGTACGAGACAAGGACTGAACCCTCAGGTCGCCTGCGGACTTCGGGCGAGAACGACGTGTCTGTGTAGGCTCATTCCTTGTAAGTAGTTTGCCGCTCCGCTGCATGTGATGGGGGAGGCTGTGCGTGGGAACGCTCTGTACTTTCTGTTCAGCTTTACTATGAGCCTAAAACTACTTTTAAAATAAGTAAAATCTATTTAGAAAATGTCGCCTGTGTGGCGGGCACGGAGCGAGGCTTTCGGGCAGGCACGGGGAGCGCAGGGAGCGTGGTCCACCGCCGGCCTCCCAGTGTCGGCATCTGAGAGCCCCCTTGCCAAAGCCATGTCCTTTCCAGAGCAGCTCACGTTCAGTGACCCAGTGAGCAGGGCACACGGGCCTGATAACAGTTGGCCTTGGCCTTACGGGGCGGGCGCGGGGCTGCTTCTGTCTAGTGCTGTTCCTGCCCCTCCTTTCACAGTGTGGACCTTTTTTTTTTTTTCTTAAGTTTTATTTGTCTTAGATTGAGAGAGAGAGAGAGCACGAGTGGAAGGGGCAGAAGGAGAGGGGGAGAGAATCTGAAGCAGGCTCCCCGCTGAGCGTGGAGCCCGACGCGGGGCTCCATCCCAGGACCCTGAGATCATGACCTGAGCTGAAGGCAAACTCTTAACCCACTGAGCCAGGGGTGCCCCTCACAGTGTGGGTCCCTAAAGAAACATCTGGTACCCCGCACTCTGTCTCAGCGTCTGCTTCCAGAGAACCCAGGCTGGACGCTGTTCTTCACGACCCAGCCCGGACTCAACCTCTCCGGCCAAGCCTGCAGAGGCCCTTATCTCCGTGTCTTTCACGATGCAGCTCCTAACGCCAAGAGGTTATTTAATAAAGGATCCCCACGGCCCTGTTCAGGCTTCCTACTGTTGTATTAAGGAGCAACATTTCTCTTACGTTTTTCAGAATTATTTACCTTTTTTATTTTAAAAGCGCTTAATTTTGAAATTCTCATAATGTATGGAAGAGCATCAGCGGTAACTAAAGAGGCGCTGTTGGTTCTCGACCCTTTCAGGAGCTTCCCGGTGGAATCTGAAAGCGGCCCCTTGCACACAGAGGGCCAGGGAGACAGAAGAAAGAGCCAGGCCCTTCCAGGTTGGCAGGTGGCAGTTTTCATAAGCAAAAGGACCTTTTATCCGAGGCTTGTCTTGGGCGGAAGCAAGACAAGTTGATCCCCGCCAGCCTGATCTTTGAAGCTTAGAGAGAGAGAGAGAGACGCGTACTATGCAGGTGTTTTCAACACCACGTCCCTGCGTCGAGGCTGTGTCCTTGCAGCAGCCTCTGGGAGGGGGACGGTCAAGCAGAACCCACATTCCAAGGACGGGGGAGGGGGTGTGATCGCCTGGGTCCAGTTCACACGTCGACCGGCGGTCGCATCTTCTGGATGCCCTTTCCCAGTAGACACCAGGATAATCAGCACCAGGGCAGTTCTTTGTTCTATCTCTAATCTCTCTGCTGTGTGTTTAAGGACGTAAACCATTAGTGATACAACGAATGTTCCACCCTGAACCCTTTCCTCCTCCTGCCCACAGTACACTCCGTGCGTGTTTTGGCGGCTCTCCGGCACACGCAGGTGTCATAAACAGGACATGCCATTGACTGTGTTTTAGGTTGTGCGAAAATGGTATTATACGGACTCCATTGTCCTGGAACCTGCTTTTGTCACCCAGCCTGCTCAGAGGACTGGCCACGTGGATCCGTGCAGATACGGTTCATGAGTTTAAGTCGCCGTCTAGAATCCTGTCACACGGTGGACGACCCCTCAGAGGCTCGGGTCTGTCTCATGCAAATGTGAAAACTGTGCGGCGTGAACGTCCTTTCCGTGTCTCCTTGGGAGCGTGGGCACGGTTCTGTCTGGCAGAGTCGCGAGCTGGAAGGGCACGCAGCCCCCAGCGGGGTTAGCGAGGCCGCGGCGCACTCAACCGCTCTCCTGCCTGCGCCGAGGGGTAGCCTCCGTTCTCCTCTGTTCTCTGGTCTTTTCAGACTTCACTGCGACTCTGATTGTGTCTCGCCTCCGAAGAGCTTCCATTATCAGCGGAGTTGATATCATATTTTTGGGCATTTGAGTTTCCTCTTCTGGGGACTGCTTTTTCATATTCTTTACTCATTTTCTACTGGGTTGCTAGGTCCTTCCTTTCCCCTCCCTTCTCCTCCCCTCCTTTCCCTTCCCTTTCTTCCCCTCCCTTCCTCTCCCTTCCCTTTCTTCTCCTCCCTTCCCCTCCCCTCCCCTTCCCTCCCCTTCCCTTCTCTCCCTTCCCTTCTCTTCCTTCCTCTTTCTCTTTTTAAATCTTCGCTTTCTTTTTTTTCTTTTTTTTTTTTAATTTTTTTTTTTAAGATTTTATTTATTTGTCAGAGAGAGAGAGGAGCGAGAGTGAGCACAAGCAGACAGAGTGGCAGGCAGAGGCAGAGGGAGAAGCAGGCTCCCCGCCAAGCAAGGAGCCCAATGTGGGACTCGATCCCAGGACGCTGGGATCATGACCTGAGCTGAAGGCAGCTGCTCAACCAACTGAGCCACCCAGGCGTCTGTTTTGTCTCCCTGCCCTGATGTTGAGTTCCGGAGAGCAAAGACTAAGTCTTCAGCATCAATCATGCCACAGGTGCTGAGTGGCTACTTAGGGATTGGGTCGGACCTTTTTGATTGAGACACAAAAGACTGAGGGTCACCAGCCAGTCTGGTATTTTCCACCTGTCGAGCAGTCGGGCGGGCTTCCTGCCTCGTGGAGCTGTTGACTCCAGAGGGGTTGGCTGCGGGATGGAACCAGCCAGACCACAAGCCAAGCAGGCATGTTCAGGAAGACCTCAGAGGGGTCACCTGTGGCCATCAAGTTATCAAATAGGGAACGTTCTGGGCCAGTTGATTTCCACGGTGGCAGAGTCGGAGGGTAGGGTCCATCTTCCTCACTCAGAGAGCGGCCGGGATTCTGACTCCAGGATGAGGCGTGGAGCTTCCACAACATCTCCTTGGAAATATCTGGGTGGGACCTGGCACCAGGGGTCACCGAGCACCAGGTACCCAGGAAGTACCTGAATCCACCCAGGGACTGAAGTCAGTGTGCTGGCGTGGAGTGTGGCTTGAACCCACGTACCGTCGAGCAGAACGTAGGGCACGGTGGGAGACCGGGGCTGGAGGAGTCTCCGGCGCCGGCTAGCGCAGCCGTCTCCTTAGGCAGATGCTGCCTTTGGCCCAGAAGGATGAAATACTTGGTCCAAACCCACTGTGCAGGTTAACAAGAGGAGTGTGTGTGCCTGCGCACGTGTGTATGGGATCAAGCACACCACAAAATATGTTGAATTTTTTAACAGAATCCAATATATAAACATTTTTTTCAAGAATCGGTACAATGACAGAATTTGGTACAATGACAGAATTTCATCAGCAGCCACACAATGTCCGGCATCGATTCACTAACACTCTGCCCTGTGCCCGGCACTGCTCCGGGCACTGGGGCACAGCGGGGGCCAAGCCGGAGAAGGTGCCAGCCTTTCTGGAGTTTCCATTCCAGTGAAGGGAGAGCCCCAGCCAACCCGTAAACAAACGAACAAACCTAGGTCAGACGGAGGTAGGCGCTGTGAAGATAACAAGACATGATCTGTGTTTGGTTCTTTTGTTCACTGGACGAATATTATTGAGCTCCAGCTGTATGCCAGACACTGCGTTGGGCCCTGGGGAGATGGTGGGAGCAAGACAGAAGACGTTCCTGAACCCAGAGTTGCTTGTGGTTGGGAGAAGTGCCGTGATACACGAAGAGACCTAAAACTCCAGAAAGCAGGTGATAAGATGGAGCAACAGAAGGGGAGGCTTCAGAGAGGGGCAACTTGGGAGTGCTTCCATTAGCAAGTGCAAAGGCCCTGAGGTGGGCAAGGGCATGGTCCATAAAAAGCAAGGAAGCCAGCGTGGCTGTGATCTGGTGAGTCCTGGAGGGCAGGGAGAGGGGAGCTGGAGGCTGGGGTGGACCCGTGATGAAGGAGGGGAGAGCAAGGGGCACGTCCGGCCTTGGGCTGGCTCCTCTCCGTTTTCCATCTTGCTGGCTGATGGCACATGAGAACACTTAGTCTCTTTGCTGGTGGGGTGCCTGATTCCTGGAGCCCCCCTGCCCCCCCCTTACCATAAAAGGATTTTCAAAGACGGTTTCTGGGCGTTCAGTGGTCTTCCAGAGCGACAACGGTGTGAGCCCTGAGCGATGGTTCTGGCTCATACTCAGCCCATCTACGAAAAGCTGTTTATTCCGAGGCGCTGAGTGGGTCCCAGGGGGCTATTTTCTTCCATTGTGTAAATCCCTGCTTAGAGAAGTTTAGCACACAGATTATGCACTCAGCCAGCTGAAATGATTCTCTGTTGCTATTACGGTCAATGGTGAAAATCACACACACCACTTTGTAAAGCAAATGATTTTTTCACCTGATAGATCATAATAGCTCTCCAGAGTTGTTAAGGTCTAAACAGTCCATTGAGAGCTTGTAGGGGGAGGGGGAGGGGGCCAGGGGTGGAAGGGTGGGTGGGGCGAGAAGGGAGCATCATCAGGCCATTCTTTCTAGAAATCTGGCACGACAAATATGGGCCCCCCTTTTCCTGGAACTCCAATCTGCGCTTAATGGACTCATAAATATCACTGAGTCCTTTTCTGTATTTCCAACACAAGGTTCTGTGTGGCGGACACCCAACCCCCACCCTTTGTGCTGTGTGTAAAGAGCAGAGGGAGGGCCATATAAGTGCTTGTGGTATCATAAGCGTGAGCCACGTCCCACTCTGCCATGAGGTCTAAGTCAAGTCCCACCTCTCGAGAAAACACACCCACTCCCCTGTGCTCCCCCTTAGAGAATCCTGACGATGGAGACAGCCATTACCCCACCGAGCCCTCTCTGTGGGCCACGGACCACCCTGTCCTAAATCCTTCAGCTGCGTCAATCAGTCTAACACGACGATGTGCCAAGACAGTTGATGTCATGCATGTTACTTAGATCAGGAACCCGAAGCAGGACAGGTGAGTAGTCTATCCCCCAGTCCCACGTGTAGTCACATAATGGGTGCTGGAGACTCACTGAACGAAGGCGTGAGCAAATGGGTGGGACAGAGCTCGGAGTCTTGCTTGTTGGCGCAAAGTCCTTCCACACCGTCCTCCTCTGGCCCCCCCCGCCACCACCTGCCACAGTGTGGGGACCGGTGGGCTCTCCAGGCAGGAAATCAACGCCTGTGACTCAGCCAGATGCCCACAGCAGACCAGAGTCCACCAGGGACTTTCACTCTCAAGGAGTGACTTAGGGGCCAACCACATGGGAACGTTGGGAGGAGCCCAGGAATCTGCATTTAGACAAATTGTCGGTGATTTTTATGCAGAAGATGAAGCTTGTGTCAATTCAGATGAGAAAAAATAAAAGCAGAGTTACTGTTCTGCTGAAGACGGTTTGGATCATTTTCTAATAATGCTTCCGCCCCCCTTTATATTGTGATAAAAACACAAAACACGAATGTCAACATTGTGACCATTTTTTTCTCTAAGAAAAGTATGCAGTTTACTTATTACCGATAACGGAATGACGTGGTGATATCACACGGATGCGCTCTTGATATGAATATGATTTTGAGATCCTTAAGACCTCTCTTAACAGGGGCTTCCATTATGTAGGTCCTTTTCTCGTTACTTAAAGTTTTTATCGAAGTAGAACGAACATACGGTGTGATATTCATTTCAGGCGTACGATGAGTGAGTCAACGATTCTATACAGTCCAGGAGCCATCGTCACCGTGAGCGTACCCCCAATCCCCCTCATCTGCTTCACGCACCCCCTCCCCCCAGTTTCCCTGCATTTTCACCATTTTTAAGTGTACAATTCCGCGGCATTCGCATTCCCCTGGGCTGGCAGCCGTCACCACCCTTCATCTCCAGAACTTTTTCATCCTCCCAAACTGAAACGCTGTCCCCATGACACAACTTCCCATGACACAACTCCCTTCCCCCAGCCCCTACTAAGCGCTGGTCTCCTCTCCGTCTCTATGGATTTGCCCATTTCAGAGACCTCATGTAAGTGAAGTCGTACCAAATCTGTCCTTTTGTACCTGGCTTATTTCACTTAGCATGTGTCTCGAACTTCCTCCACGTTGTAGCATGTCAGGATTCTATTTCTTTCTAGGGCTGGATAATATCCCATTGTCAGCATGGACCGTATGTTGTCTATGCGTTCAGTTGTTGGTGGACAGCTGGGATCTTTCCACCTTCTGATTGTTATGAACAGTGCTGCTATGATCGTGGGTTACAGCTGTCTGTTCGAGTCCTCACTTTAAGTTCGTTTGGGGCCATACCAGGGAGTGGAATGGCTGGGTCAGATGACCACGTTACGACATTGGTTTCCGCATGTGGACCCTTATAAAGATCGTTGTTCTCAACCAGTCGAAACCAATACCTCCTTTTAATAACATTTTTAAAAAATAAAAACCCACAATGTAAAAATGACCATCTTTCAATGACATTTCAGTTAAAATGATAAAATGATAAAATAAAAAATTACCATTTTAACCGTTTTTAAATGCCTAGCCCAATAGTACTAAATAGGTTCACTTTGTTGTGAAGCAGATCTCCAGAAGTTTCCAACCGGCAGAACTGAATCTCTGTGCATTCAACGACTCTCATTTCCCATCCCCGTCCCCCCACCCCCGGCCGCTGGAATCTACCACCTGCTGTCTGTTTCCATGAATTTGACTACTTTAAGTGCCTAATGTAAGTGGGATCTGTCAGCTAATAAATATTTTGTCACACCCTTAGTGGTGTGCTGAAATGAAACTCACAGGTAATTCCACTTTCTTATTACACAATTTTGAAGGGAAAGAAAGTATAATGCCCTAACTATAATGTGAGGGAGAAATGAAAGTGATTGATAATCAAATGCATTCTCCAGCATAGAAACACTTAGGTCTGCGTCCACTGAAAGGCAAAACGGAGTAGCAGAAGCTCACGCGGGTACAGAGTTTGGAGAATTGTCAGGAATGGGACAGCGAGGGACGTGAACTCTTCTAGGCAGGTGACAGTGACGGGTGCCACAGGCTCGCAGGAGACAGCGGCAGGAGCTTTCAGAACGGTCAACGTTTGATGAAACTCCAGCAAGGGCACAGAAACTGACTTCCCTCAATTGCTTAGTGGCTTGTAATTAATATGTAAAAACCTTTGTGTGCATATGTGAACGTTTAGTCTCATAATTATAAACACTTTTCCCCACCTGCGTTAATGTCCGCTAGGACGTTTGGAAAAACACAGGAGATGCAGGACCATTCTTTTTTGTGTGAGATTGTCCTTGTGCCTGGAGGGACATCTAGCAGACTTGGTCCCAGCCACAAAAAGCCCGAGGTAATCCCGTCAAAGTGGCAACAAGAACACCCATCGTGTTTCCAACATGCCCCCCAAGGGGCTGTCTAGGAGAGACACGGGACAATTGTGCACCTTCATAAGTCACAGCAGCAAGAAAACCGACTCTTTTAACCCCCACCCAGGTCAAGAAAGAGAACATGGCCAACACTCCCACAAAACCAGCGAGTGCCCGTCCCAAAGGCGGTCCCCTCCCTTCCCCTCTGGGGGAAAGGGGTAGCTTAGCTCCACGTTTTTCGTCATCACTTTCCCACATTTCTGGATCATTTTATCATATGAGCAGGCATCCCTGAACGCTACAGTTTGCTTTTTGCCCAGCTAATTGTTTAAATATGTTTTTTACTTCTTTAAATAATCAGCAAGCTTCCCCTCCATGCTTTTTTTCCCCCACCAGGTTTTTCTTTTTCCTTTACAATTGATCTGATAAGGACTGGGGCTGCTTGACCCGTGGTGTTTCCTGCTATTTAGATATTTTGTGAAATGCCCTCTCGTGCTGCTGTCCAGCATGTTCCCCTGTCTGCTGTGTTTGCCACACGCACCAGACACCTGTGTCCCTTCCTTTGGCAGGACTGTGGGTGCCGTTGTCTTTTGCCTGCTTGCTTATTTGCTTGCTTGCTTCCTTCCTACTCTCCTTCCTTCCTCCCTCCCTCTACCTTCCTTCCCTCCCTCTACCTTTCTTTCTTTCTTTCGCTTGCCTGCTTGCTTTTCCATGCATCTCTTCCCTTCCCCACCAATAATCTTGGTTCTCAACAACGCGGGAACAACGCGGGAACGACACGATTAGATCACCTGACTCCAATCCCCATCTGTCAATGTCTAACCCACTCATCAAGGTCAATGACCTCCATGTCACCAAATCTAACAGTCAGTCACCAGGTCCTCATCAGCTTGACCCAACAGCAGCATTTGATTCAAAGCAACCACTCTCTCTGTGAAACATACTCTTCTCTTGACTTCTAGGACATCCCACTCTCCTGCTGTCCTTCCGTTCCCCAACGCCCTTCCTAGGCTCCTTCGCAGAGTCTTTCCATCTCTGCAGTGTCTGGTTAACAGCTCATCCATCCGCATTCACACTCATTCCCCGTGTGATCTCGTTGCGGATTCGTCCGCCAGCCCATCACAGCCTGGACTTGTCCCCAAGCACCCGACTCCCGTGTCTCCTCCACGCCCCCCGTGGACATCATAAAACCATCTCAGACTCAGTATGTCCGAAGGGTATTTTTGATTCTTCTTTCCCCAAACCCTCACCTCTCTCTACCTTTGCATCTCAGTAAATGGACGGCCTCCACCTTCTAGACACTTAGGACAAAAGCCAAACACCTGGGAGTCACCCTTGACTCATGTCTTCCTCCCACCCACACCCAAGGCCTCAGGAAATCCCTCGGCTCTGCGGACGCAGATCCAGGATCAGAGCACTCCTCATCGGCCCGTTTACCTGCCTCCTTCTTCACGTTCTCATTATCTCCTGCCCGGATTTCGAGGAGCCTCCCACCTGGTCTTTCTGCTCTACCTGCCCTCTCTGGTCTGCTCCCCCCGCCAGCAGCCCGGTGATGCTGCTACATCCCAAGACCCTCCCCTGCCCAAACTGCCCCATCCCGCGGCTCCCATCTCATTTATGGGGAAAGCCGGCGTCCTCACAGTGGTGAGCAAGGCCTTGCATGATCTGACCCAAGGGCCTCCTCTCTCCCCCACTGCCCCCCACCCCCACTCCAGCCCTTGGCCTTGACCCCCTTCCCCTGACACCATGTACTCCTTCATGGTCTTCAGGGCCCCTTTTCAAAGGTCACCATGTCAGAAAGACCCTCCCTCCCCTCCCAAATAGGGTAACAGCCCCCGGCCTGGCCTCATTTTGTTTTTCTAAAGCAACATCCTCACTTCTCCCTCTGGCGTATTCACTGGCTGTCAATGGACTGTCGGCTCTACCCGGACGGGGCCTTGTATCTGGTTCTCACGCTGGAGCTCCAGAGCCTAGAACAGTCTTTGGCCTGTGGTCATGTCACCGTGTGCTGATGACTGGGCACCCGAATGGATGGAGAAATGACTGTCCTGTTCTGGGGAGTGATGCTCCGCTCAGCCCGACTCAGCACTTCGGCTTTTATGCCCAACCACCCCCCCCCCCCCCATTGTAGCAAAATACACACGACATTAAACCTCCCTTTTTTAACCATTTCAGGCGCACGGTCCAGAGATACTAAGTGCATTCACAGCGTTGTGCAGCCATCCGTCTCCAGAACGTTTCCATCTTCCCAAACTGAACTCGGTCCCCACGACATGCGAAGTCCCCATCCCCCTCCGCCTGCCCCGCACAGCCACCGGTCTACTCTCCCTCTCCATGAATTCCACTCTTGTCTGTGTGCGGGTCGCTGGCTCATTTCACTGAGCACCACATCACGGTGGGTTCATCCGTCCTGTGGCTTGTGCACGTCTCCTTCCTCTTGAAGGCGGAACCGCATCTCGCCGTGTGTACATCTCAGGTTTCGTTTCTCCGTCCATCCGGTGGTGGACATGCGGTCATTTCCTCCTTCAGGCTGTCAGGAACAGAGCTGTGGCGAACACGTGTGTACAAATCCCTGTTCGAGTGTCCACTTTCAGTCCTCTGGGGCCTATACCCATGGAAGCAGGATCGCTGGGCCAGACGGTAGTTCTCTGTTTCATTTTGTTGACGGACTTCCATTCCTAACTTTTTGTTTTCTCGGGAAAAAGTTGCGTTAATGTAATTCCCACCTTTCCTCAAGTCTCATCTCTTGGGTGACAATCCTGTGGCCACCTGCGTCCACGAGGACCTGCCCGCCCCTGTGTCCGGTGGACTGCAGGTCGGGTTCCCTGGTGGACACTCCAGGACTTTGAAGCCGTCAGCTTCGTCCTTCCCCGCTACCTCTCGGTGCCACTAGATGGCGTGGGAGAGTAGTTCAGTTTTGTTTCCTGGGGAGAAGCCCCTCTTTTGTTCCTCCTGCCAGGGTGGGGGTGGGCGTGTGGGGGGTTGCTTTTCCCAGCTCCCTACCTGGGATCCCGCTGCCTTGAAACTTGGCGACATTTCTGAGCTTCTAACGTCTTTAGTTGGGGAAGCCCACACAATCCATCCTTCTTTTTTTTTTTTTTTTAAGATTTTATTTATTTATTTGAGAGAGAGTGAGAGAGAGAGCATAAGAGGGGAGAAGGTTAGAGGGAGAAGCAGACTTCCCGTGGAGCAGGAAGCCCGATGTGGGACTCGATCCCGGGACTCCGGGATCATGACCTGAGCCGAAGGCAGTTGCTTAACCAACTGAGCCACCCAGGCTCCCACGATCCATCCTTCTTAAGGCAGGTAATGGTGTTGGGAAGACAAGGCACGTCAGAAAAAAACATCAGATCCCCCCGGGGTGTCAGAAAATCCTACTCTGTGGGACCTGAACACCTCATCTGGGCTCCCCTGGCCTCAGTTTCCTTATCTGTAAAGTCAAAGTGTTGGACTGGCCAGTGGTTCTCAGTTCTGGGAGGGTGTGAAGACCCGCTGGGGAGAAAACACGGCAATGATAGTTGAATTAGAACTTCCAGGTGGGATGGCAGAGAACCCCTGCGTTAGCCCCCAGCTGGGAGGGGCTCTTATCACCAAGACACCAGCTCTGCTCCAAACATAGAGGGTAGCGGTTTATCAACACCCTCCTCCCCAGGGAGTTTGTCAGAAGACACCGGCTACCCAGGGACCCCCCCCCATCCCAAGCTTTGAATGAGTGGAACAGGGTATGCCGGCTCTAAGCCCTTTGAAACAGCCCCCCCCCCCAGCCCTGGGGCGCACTTTCAGGCACTCCCGAGATGCTCACGGAATGTTTGGTTAAAACAGCCTCATGTGATGAAGGAAAGTTCCAGGAGATCGTGACCCCAGAGCTGAGTCTTGAAGGCCAACCAGGAATTAGGACAATGAAGGGTGACCCTGGACAGCAGGAACTGTGTGGTCTTGTGGGGTTGTGGAGCACAAGGGTCAAGAGAGAGGATTCCTGAGCTGTTGTACGATGACGCTGAGTGAGTTTATTGGAGTCACATGGGGCCGGGACCCGTGCACAGAAAGAGCTGCACTTTGGCTGCGTGAAGCTGGTGGTCATATGCTTCATTGGGCTCAGGGGGCAGGGGACGCGCAGGGAGTATTCGACTTTCTGCTCGTGAAACCATTTTCACGAGATTTCTCTGGTGCCTGTCATTCAGCTCAGTACTGGCGGTCAGTGAGTTGGACAAGAGTCACGAGACCCTTAGGAATGTAGCGATCAGGGCGTATTTGATCTTTCTCACAGCTCTGCGGGCTCTAGGTCAGCCTTCTGGGCTGGAGGTAAGCCTGCTTCTTTCCCTCGTGCATCTCAGGGACGTGGAGCCCTGAGGGCCAGCTGAGAGCTCTAGGGTGGCTGGCCCGTTCTCCCGGGGGGCCTGCAGGACGGGACAGGGAGAGACGTGGACGTGTTCCCTGGTGGGGAAGCTGCGGCGGCTGCCACTGAGATGTCTGGGCTTTGCCCTCTGTGTTCTGGAAAACCAAAAGGGTCTTAAAGCAGGGGAGTGTTGGAGGAAACACTCATTTCCAGGGGGTGATAGAGGGCTCTGTGAGGGTGGGACGGAAGAAGGAGGGTGGAGGAGCAGTCCCTGCGCCCACAGATAGTGATGGAGGAGGGAGGGGGAGGGTGGATTTGGGAGCCAGGGAGAAGGAGGTAGGGAGGAACTTGCTGGCCGTCAGGAGGGCTCAGCTCTACCGAGTGCCTCTGGGAACTGATATGGGGTTTGAATCAGGGGAATCACGGGCTCTGGTGTGGGACCACACCGGCTCAGGTGTAGAGATGGGGGGGAGGGGGAAACAGGGCAGTCATCAGGGGGAAATTGAAAGAGTCCCGTGGGCTCCGGGTCCGGTGGTGGTGGTGGCGGTGGTGGAGAAGGGGAGGAGAAGTCTGTCTGGGCACTTGGCAAAGACAGAGCCACTGGGATTGCTGGTGGACCGGATGTGGGAACGAGAGAGGAGTCATGAAGCCTCCAAGCTCTGTAGCCTGGCCCAGCAGCTGGGAGGCTCAATTGTCCCTCGTAGGACTTTGGAGACTGGAGAGGGTTGAGGTGGAGAATTTGGGGTTGGGTTGTCTGCTGGGCCATTGAGGGGATTGGGCTGCCAGAGGGATAGAAGCCAGGCCTGGAGGGTAGTCTGAGGGTCACCATGTGTGGTGGAACTTAACGTGGAGGGACATCAGCACACCCATTGTCTTGGGTGGTGGAAGGCATCGGGGACCTGGGCTGCTGCAGTCTCATAGGGATGGGGACTTAAACAGCAGACATTTATTTCTGGAGGCTGGAGGACTGAGATCACACGGGGTCGGCATGGTGGGGTCCTGGCAAGAGCCCTCTTCTGGCTTACAGATGGCCCCTTGTTGCTGTGTCCTTACAGCGTGAGAGGCGTGGGGAAATGGGGAAGTGGAGACAGAGCCAGCTTTCCGGTGTCTCATAAGGACACTAATCCTATCAGGTTAGGGCCCCAGCCTTGGGACCTCATTTTAACCTGAATTACTTCCTTAGAAGCCCCATCTCGAAATACAGCCACACTAGCCATAGGGCTTCAGGGTACAGATTCGGGAGGGATGTGAGCCTTCCCCATCTCCCATGGGGGGAGGCGGGGGCAAGGCCCCCCATCTTATAGCCCAGAGGACCAAGCCCCAGTGGTTGAGGGCAGAGGAGCCAGGAGACTTTCCTGCCCCTTCCGCTTTTGGAACGACCTCCTCCTACGCTGCCTGCGCATGTCCCAGGCCCAGCCCACACGCTCACCCTCATGAGGGAACTTTCTTTCTTTTTAAAAACTGGATTGAAACCAAACTCATCATATTTTGTGCATTGAATATGTACAGTGTTTAGCAGATCCATCAGCCCTCCAGAGAGCCGTGGGAAGAACGCTATTGCCATCTTTTGTTTGCTTTTCCTCCTTTAAACAATAGGATTTGGTGAGTTCCGAGGTGCTTCCGCTTCTGAGAATTGCCACGGCAGCGACGACGCAGACGTTGTCATCACCCCAGATCTTCTGGATCCCCCCCTTCCCTGTCCTCTCTGCCCCCACTTCCCCAGGGCCTTGGCCCTCCTCCAGACACTGGTTTGCATTTTGTCGGGTTGCATACAAATGCACTCGGGACATCAACTCTTTTGCGTCCGGCTTCAGGCATCAGCCTAAGGATTTTGAGATTCCTGTCTTTGTGTGTGTCAGTAATTAACTTCCTTTTAGTTTCTGCATACTATTCTAGGGCATGACGTACCGACTTCCACTCATCCGCGTCCTCTTTGGTGTTTCCCTTGGGTTTTCCGTGTGGGGCGGTCGTGAGTCAAGCTGCTATAGGAGCATCTGTGTGCAAGTCTCTGCTCGGGCAGAAGCCTTCGTTTCCCTCGAGTTCGTGCCCAGAAGCGACATTCCTGGGTTGTATGGATGGTAGGTGTGTATCTCACTTTCCCAGATACTGGGGTTTCCTTTGTGATTGTACCATCCGCCCTGCCCCCTCCCCCAAGCAGCGCAAAGCTCACACTTACAGTGCCTGAGTGATTCAGGTCAGCTACATTCCCGCCACCTCTTGGTTCCTGGTTTTACACTGAGATAAACAATCCAGCCCTTCTCTTTGCATGTGGGGGTGTCTCGTGGGGGTGTCTCGTGGTGGTTTCAGTCTGCGTTCCCCCGATGATGGCTGGCGTGGACCCTCTCTCCGCGTGTTCATTCGGGTGGGTTCTCTGGCGAAGTTGCGAGCACACGCCCGATCCCGCTAGCCGGGTACGTCTCCTCCTTCAGTCTCCAGGACAGGGGTGTGAATAGAGCAGTCTACGTTATTGGACCGTGATTTATCCATCACCCGATTAGAAAGTTCTCAGTGGTAGGAATGGGTTCTTTTCTCCCCTGTGCACGCCCTCCTTGCTCTGCCCAGCATGGCGGGCCGGGAAGGAAATCAGGGAAATTGTTCAGCTTCGTGGGAAGACCGCAGTTCTCAGCTGACCCTCCCCGGAGGAGTGGACCCTCTGTGGCACGAAGCGCTCTCTCTGAACTCCTGGTAATGAGCAGACAAATTAAGAAGATCTTCTTTCCACTGAGATGGGCACGTAAATTAACGAGAGCCATTCCGAACTCCCCACTTCTCAGCAAAGATCAAGCAAGAAAAGAATAAGCTGTCAGAAGGCGCACGGGTATGAAGGTCTGGAAGGGAATGAGGGCTGCTCGCTGTTCTTGTGTCTCGAAGTCTCATAAGCCGTGGCTCCCTCAGCAGGGGAGAGGCCTGGGCTGGTGACACCGTAGGGCAGCAGATTGAGTTCCACGATTAATTTCTAAGGCTATTTCTAATGATGCTCACCCAGTTACCGCAACGCTGCCATCACCCGGCATCGTGAGGAAACGCTTTTGCTGTACATTAATTTTCCAAATAACCGAGAAATACTCCTTTGCGGGATAAAAGCCTTCTTCCATTTTAACCTTTTAGATGAACACTATTCTGAAGCAGAAGATATGGGGCGCCTGGGGGGCTCAGTGGGTGAAGCCTCTGCCTTCGGCTCAGGTCATGATCCCAGGGTCCTGGGCTCCCTGCTTCTCCCCGTTCCCCTCCTCCTCTCGAGCTCATGTGTGTTCACGTGCGCACAGGCTCTCTCTCCTGTAAATAATTATAATCTTTTTTAAAAAACCTCTAATAAAATACACATAGCTTCGCACTGACCACTTTAACCATCGTAGGTGTGTAATTCAGTATGTTCACTGCTGGATAACCGGAGTTCATCTCCAGAGCTTTTTGTCTTCCCGAAAGGAACTGCTTTCCCCGTCCACACTCACTCCCTGTCCCTCCCTCCTTCGCCCCCCGGTGCCCGCGCGATACTGTCTCTCAGTCTGACGCTGCTAGGGACCTCATGTGGTGGAAGCTTGTGGTGTGTGTCCTTCCGTGGCTGGCTTATTTCCCCTCGCACCATGTCCCCAAGCCTCACCCATGTTGTACAAGGTACTGAAACGCCCTTCCTTTTTAGGGCGGACTCAGAGGCCATCGGAGGGGCGGACCAGTTGCCTTTGCGGACTCACCTGCGGGAGGACATTGGGGTTATTTCCAGCTTTTGGTGGCTGTGGGTCTGGCTGCCGTGAGCACGGGTGTGCACCTATCGGCTTGAGCTTCTGCTGTCAGTGCTTTTGAGTAAACCCCAGCAGTAGGATTGCCGGGCCATATGGTAACCCCGTGTTGAGTTTTTTGGGCGCTGCCATAACGTTTCTCAGAGCGGCTACACTGTTTTAACGTTCCCGCACCTTCTTTCCCTCTGAAACGGGGTCCTGGGCTGTATTCCTCTGCTGGATGATTCTAGTCATTGCCCTGGAGTCCTCGTCTGGAGCCTCCCTCGGGGCAAGGCTGGCTGGACTCTCCGCTGGAAGGTCTAGGACGGCTGTGCTGTGTGGGAATCCGTGAGTCCCAAGGTTGGTTTGTTTTGTTTGTTTTTAACAATAGGGCACCCAGGTTTTGTGGTGGTTGCTGCAATTTAAATATCAAAAACCATGGAAATGAGAAGGAATCTTAGAAATACTTCTTATCGAATGCCCTTCCCCTTCCGTTGGTAAGGGAACTGAGGTCCGAGCCGCTGAGCCCGCTGGTGGGACCCGCAGTGCGGCTCTGTGGGATGGGGGTGCCACGGGGTGTCTTCCTCACTCTCCCAGCGCTCCTGTCTCCGCACGAGCTGGCCCTGAGCAGTCCCTCTCCTTACAGTGTGTCATGTGGCCTAGGCCCTTGTCCAGCCCCACTCCGGGTCTCCTGTTCCCTATGTCCTGGAACGCTGGTCTCTGGATCCCATCACAGTCAGGCTTCCCTTTCTCTCTGGCTTCTCCTGGGCTGGGCCGGTGGGAGGTGCGGCGATGCGAGAGGAGAGCTGGGGGTTTAGTCCCCGGCTCCTCCCTGTCAGCACCGCCAGGTAAATGCAAGGTGCCCGGTTAACTTTGAATTTTAGGTAAACAATGAATGTTTATTTGAGAGAGAGAGAGCGTGCGCGCACACACACACACACACACACACACACGCGGGAGTAGGGAGAGGGAGACAAGGAATGTCAAGCAGACTGCCCCCTGAGCACAGAGCCCCACGGTCTCAGAGCACTCTGGGATCATGACCTGAGCCGAAATCAAGAGTTGGACCCTTTTCCGAATGCGCCACCTGGGCACCCGGACTGTGAATACTTTTGTTTTCTTTTCTTTTCTTTTTTAGCATAAATATACCCCATGTAGGATTTCAGACATTCTTGTACCACACAAAGTTCGCTTATCTGAAATTCACATGTATCCGGGCCCGTCTTTTTATTTGCTAAGTCTGACCGCGCTCAGAGCCCCTGTGGGTGTGCGGAGGGCGAGTCTGGCCGCTCCCCTCCCTCTGCTGGAGGCCCCAGCCTCCGGGGGTTCCAGCCGGGGTTGCCTGCACCCCCCGTCGGGGCGGCGGCCCCAGGTGCCTCACAGGCCACCTTGGTTTTCTAGCGTGAGTCTCTCCAGAATCTTCCATGCACCCTCCCGAGGGCTGGGCGCTGACCAGTATGGGGTGGTGACGGGAGCTGAGCGCTCTGTCTTGTCCCGGGCCTCGTGTCCTTGTTCCGAGTGCGCAGCCGCAGCCCCGGTCAGGGAGGCTCCCAGAAGTGTCACCTTTTAGAAGTGAGCTCAGGAGGCTTCACGCGCCCGCTTCTCCCTGCTGGCCGCAGCCCAGCCCGGCAAGCACCTGGGGGCCCCCTTCCCTTCCGGATGCCGGTGTCCGCTCAACTCGGGAAGCACGCGGCTCTGGTGCGGACGGATGCCGGCGGCAGCCGCTGGGGGAGACCAGAGGATGCCCCTGACCGAGCTGCTTCAGCGCACACCTGGGAGGTGCGGTCGGAACCCGCACACCGTTCCGGATTCGGTTCCGCCAGGGAGAGAGGTGCCGGCCGCGGGTAGGACTCCGGCCCACGGCTGCCAGAGAAAGGGCCCCAGAGACCGTGGTGGTGGAAATGGGGGGTCCCTCTGCCCTCTTCAGCAGTGTTTGCGGGGCGGGCGGTGGAAGCAGTGCCCGGAGCCCTCCGCAGGGTACGAGATTGGTACGTTCCAAAGAACGACATCTCCAAGGTATCCTTGAAAAATCAAACCTCTGCGTCCGTCCTGCCAGCTCCTGGAGCAAGCAGAGGGGAGAAAGGGCCTCGCCTGGTTCCTAGAAACATCCCCTCCTCCTTCTGCCTCCGTGAGGCCGCCGCTGGCCCCGGAGGCCCCGGCCCTCCCCCCAGGAGAGAGGCAGGACCCGCAAAACAAGGGCCGGTGACGGAGCTGGGCCAGCATCACCCCGGGCTTGGGGAGGCGTCCAGGGTCCTCCTTGGGGAGGCAGGATGTGGCTGGCGCCCTCCTGGGGCTGTAGCCACGGGGCCGGGAGATGGCCCGTCTGCGGGCAAAGAGCCTGCTCCCTGCGCTCTGTGGGGGCCACCGCAGCCCGGCGGGACAAACTCAGTTCCTGGTGACGAAGCCTTGGACACGCACACACGCGTGCACACACACACACACACACACACACATGCTTCATGAAGCAGTACTCACTCTGGTTCCCAATGACCCGCTCCAGAACTTTCCTGTCTGCGCTGTCTGCTCTGCTCCGTGTGGCTACGTCTCTGCCTCCTCCCCCGCTGCTGACTGTGACCCACACAAGGATTTCACACACTCTGAGGGAGCAGCTCCAGGCTGGGCAGTGGATGCCACGGACGACGGTCACCTTGACCCTCACATCCCTCCCGCAACTGAGGCCCCGGGGAGGCCGACAGGAGAGCCCACATGCTCATTCCCCTGTGCGCGCCTCCCTGCCGCCGGGGGTCCTGCGCTCGGCCTTGGGCCATGTTTTGGGCTCCCAGCGCAGCCGGCTCTGCCCATGCAAATAGCAGGAAGCCAAGTTGAAGGCAGCAAGAACCCAAAGAGCCACAGACCCCGGGTCATCTGGGTGCTGAGCTCAGAGAGGTCGCTCCGCTTGGGGATCTAGGGGGGCTTCATGGAGGAGGAGACTGGAGGGTGAGGATTTGGGGCAAGTGGAGAGATTGGGGCAGGGGAGAGACGTCCAGGTAGGAGTGACGTGGAAAGAGTAGGAAAGTTTTCGTGGGTTTGGGAAAAATGAGCGGCCTTGTAGGGCCGGGTCCCAGGGTGGTCAAATCACGGTTTAACCACGGTTTCAATCATGGTTTAAATCACGGAGTGATTTAAAAGTGGTCAAGTAACTCAGATGAATGGATGCTCTGTGCATTACGGCCATCAGCTCGCGCTGCCTCCCATGACCCCATTAACCGTGCACCTCCAGTATGGAAGTGGGGTTAAGTGGCTTGCTCTGGGGGGGTGGGTGGGACTCGGGCCAGGACATCTGGCTCCTAAATCTGGGCCCTTCGCCCCTAAGCCGGCCTCCTGGCCAGGAGAGCTGAGGCCACGGGGGAGGCGGACCAGCTGCGGGAACAGGCGGGCAGGGCTTCTGCCGTTGTTCATGGGTGTATTTCAGGCACCCCGACCGTGGCCCAGAGGAGATGCTCAACAAAATGTGTTGGACACATGAGAGAGTCAGGGAGACCCGCTGCCATCAGAATCCATCCTTTAGCTTTGGTGGCGTTGACAGAAAGGGGTCACTGTGCGCTGAGAAAGCCTCCACATCCCAGTCCCCAGAAGGGGATCTTTTTGGGTAAAGCGTCTTTTCAGTTGGCCGTCACAGGTGTCCTTCCGAGAGGGAGGCAGAGGGTACCCCTAGTGGGTGCCCAGGACATGTTCCTGCTGTGAGAAGGAGCTGTCACGAGAGGGACCCACGGTAGTTGCACGGAGAAGCACCAGCCCCGAGTTAGAAGCTGGGGGCCCTGCGCCCATTTGCTATATGACCTCGGTCAAGGAAGTCACTTCTAGGCTGCTCCTGCATCCCTAAAATAGTGTGTGTCCGGGGGACAGTGGGGAAGGGGACAGGTGACTGAGAAATTCTTTCCTGTCTCTGTGTCACAGTGGTTGTGAGGATCACATGGGACAAGTCACATGGAAATACTTGACTACATAATCCGTCTTAGATAAAATGCAGGATTTATAAGATTATTACGATGTTAAGAATAATTATATTATTATGGAGCATGAAGATGTTTCCGTCCCTCTGTCCATCACAAGCATTGGCCCCTCTTCCCGACTTGGGGGACAAGCAAAGGTCCCCCGTTTTCCAGAAGACAGTGGCAGCCCTAGGTCCAGGTGGACTTGGCCCCGGGAAGGAGTGGCCTCTGGGAGAGGCTGCTTCTGGGGAAGGAGCCACTGAGACATCCTTCCTGTTCCCTCCCCTTCCCGGCACCTGTGTCTTCTCTCCTTCCCCCGTCAACCAAGTCGTGTCATGGAACACCAGCTTCTTGGCCCCTGACTCTCGGGTCAGAGTGAAAAGTCGGGCATCGGAGGCGCCCCATTGATGTGGGGTCATCAGGCGTGACGAGAGAATTCTCCAGACGTTTCACGGTGCAAAAAGGTGCTTTTATGAAAGCACGGGGACAGGACCCGCGGGCAGGCAGAGCCGCTCGTGTCATTGTGAGGAGCGACTGACTGGCTGCTTCTTAGTTGGTGGGGGTTTGGGGTAACGTCAGTCTCTGAGGAATGTACGTTGAAAGTGAAGCCCGCAGGACCTTGGAGGGCTGGCTGTTGTCAAAGTTCCCTTCTCCTTTATTATCTAGTAAAACGTGAGTCACCAGACCTTTCAGGAATGTCCTGTTCGGCGCATCTCAGATGCGGATCCGTGGGCCCAGGTTGTCAGACAATTTATTCTTCATCATGTTTTTCCTGCCTTTGTTCTCCTCGGCCACCCGTGGGGAGGGTGTCTCCGGGACCCTGTGAGTCCCATTCAGCTCCTGATCCCGGGTGGGCGCTGTTTGGGGCAGAAACCTCTCTGCTTCTCTGTGGCCCGAGTCACCTCCCGCCACCCCATCCCGTGCCGTCGTCCCTCACAGCTGCACCCCCACACCCCCACAGGCGTTTGCAGGTGGGTCGTCGGGCTCACGTGCCCTCATCTGTGCTCGTCCGGCCGTGGACATCTGAGCCGGCACCGGAGGCACGAGGCTCTTTGCAAAGTCCAAGTGTGGAGGAGATGGGGCTTATCGCCCCTCCTGCCCTCCCGCCAAGTTCAGACCCTAAGGCCCCCTCCCGGGGAGTTGTGCCACATCACGTATCCAAGGGTGAAATCCCCCACGGAGGGTGGAGGGTGGGGTACCCCTTCCCTTGGGGAGCGCTGGAGGGCTGCACCCACCGGCTCAGGGGGCCCAATCCCTAGGGCAGGCCCCGCCCCCACTCGCCCTCCCCCAGGGGGCAGGGAGACCTCGCCGCCTCAGTCAGCCATCGGGCCACCACACAGTGCGGGGCGTGCCCACCCCCACCCGCTCATCAGCAGAGCTGGGGAGCATCTGCTCTGTCGGCCCAGTTCTGGTTTGGGGAGACACAAGCTGAATCAGACCCGCCCCTACCCTGGAGGCATGGCCCAGCGGGGAAGACAGACTTACAGACATTTATGGTCGGGCAGGAGACAGAGCACCGGTCTGTGGATGAGCACACTGTGACGGAAAAGAGATGCCTGAGCTGATCTTGACGTACATGTAGGACCCGGCCGGTGTGGGCGGGGGAGGGAGGTTCCTGCCTACTCAGTCGTGCGATCGCTCTGTCTTCCTCTACGTCTCAGACCCGTGAGGACGATGGAACGTGCGGCTCCCGACTCTTCTGGATCTGCCACAGCGGCCTCAACACGGAGGACGGGGTGGTTGCACGGGGGCAGCTGGGAGGCTGCAAAGATGTTCGGCGACGTTACTCAGAGAGAATCACGGCTCTTGGTCACATTCGGGGCTTGGGTTGGACGGTCGTTTTTAACTTGTCCCGAGGCAGGAGGAGATATTCCAGTGCCTCCCCTGCCGTGGCCCCGGAGAGCACTGAGTGGGAGAGAAATCACTGCAGATTCCTGGGGAGCGTAGACAGAACCGCGCTGGCCTGGAGGGTAGTTATCTAGACTCGTAGAGTCCGGTCCTCAGCATGTATTCTGGTCCCTTGGGTTAAGGTAAGAATGCTCCCTGTAGCTGTGAACAGGCCAGCAGCCAGCCGCAGACAGAACCATCGGAAAGGTGAGCTGAGCTGCATCCTTACTGAAAATGTCTGTTCCTAAAGAGTGTGCTTTGCCTGCAGTCATAAGCTCTAAGTTCTGAAGTCCTAAGTTCATAAGCCATAAGTTCTAAAGTCTTAGAGCTTTCCAAGCTGGAAAATATTGATTGCAAAGTAAGAAGTGAATGTTCTAGTATGAGAACTTTCTAGACACAACGAGAGTATGTGCCTGTGTGTGTAGGGGCACCGAACAGCATCGAGCTTGGGACAGAACAGATGAAATAATGAGGCTCACTGCTGGTTCTTCAGTGAGACTGTGACTCATGGTTTGTTGGGAATAAATGTTTACACGTTTCAGGGTTTGGATTCAGTCACTCTGCAAAAAGCTCCTTTTGTCATCTTACAAAGCTCAAGACTTTAACTCCTTCCGCATTATTTTCTACATATGGCGGGCTGGGATTATGGTGCAGAGAGGGGTCAACCAAGCAGGCAACACTGGCTTCCCCTGGAATGTTGCTTCGGTGACAGAGGGTCTGTCTGGCTGCAGCAGGTCAGTGCACTGGACCTTGGGCTCCCTGTTTTGCTCTGACCTCTGATATATAGTGGAGAGAGCAGCTAGGTTTTTAAGTCCATCTCCTGATCTCTTACTCATTACTCAGCTTCACATAATCTTAATCCCTATCATTGGATTAAGGCGAACTGGGATTTCCAGAGGCCCTAGGGACCTACCAGAAGCCCAAGGAAATCCTCCCTGTAGGAATATGTCATTTTAGCCTTCAAATCATTTCTGTAATTCTTCATGGAATGATTGAGTCCGACATTCCTCAGAAATATCAAAGCACACAAGGAAATAAGACATCATCAGAACCCAAGAGAAACAATAAACAATAGAAACAGACCCACAAGGGCTCCAGCTAATGGAATGAATGGATGCGGACTCTTTAAATGACCATGTTTTAAATATGTTCAACGGCACCTGGGTGGCTCAGTGGGTTAAACCTCTGCCTTCGGCTCAGGTCATGATCCCGGGGTCCTGGGATATAGTCCCACATGGCGGGGGGGGGGGGTGTCTCTGCCCAGCAGGGAGCCTGCTTCCTCCTCTCTCTCTCTGCCTGCCAATAAATAAATAAAAAATATTTAAAAAAATAAATATGTTCAAAGACAAAAAAGAATGAGTCAAGTTATGGCAAATCCCTAGAAACCATAAAAAGAAAAGAACCAAATTGAAATTCTATATCTATAAAAATATAATACCCCAAATTAAAAATGGAAGGGTTTCACAGCAGAATGGACATTGCTAAAAAGAGACTCAGTGAGGGATGACTGGGTGGCTCAGTAGGTTAAGCCTCTGCCTTCGGCTCAGGTCATGATCCCGGGGTCCTGGGATTGAGCCCTGAGTTGGGCTCCTTGCTCAGCGGGAGCCTGCTTCTGCCTCTCTCTCTGTCTGCCTCTCTGCCTACTTGTGCTCTCTCTTTCTGACAAAAAAAATAAAACCTTTTAAAAAAAAAGACTCGATGAATCAAAAATAGGTCCTAAGGAAATATCCAGAATAAAGAATAAAGGGCAGGAGACACAGAAGCGGTGCTGAGAAAGTCTAACGTACACACACAATCAGCGTCCCAGGAAGGGAAGAGAGGATTTGAACTGAATGCCATCAAAATGTTTTGAACTGAATACTCTGAAGGGAATGATACTGAAACCAAATGATTTCAAGTTGTGGGGTAAAGCTTACATTATGCCTAGAGGGAAATTTGGAACCCCCAATGCATATCTTAGACACGAAGAAAGGCTGAAAATGGAAGAACTAAGCTATGATCTCCAGAAATTAGAAAAAAAATTTTAATTTGCCCTCCCCTAGTAGAAGGAAGGAAAAAATAAAGATGAGAGCAGAACGTAAGAAAGTAGAAGGTAAATGCATATTCATGATGACCGATGAAACCAAGAGTGAGCCTTGGAGAAGACCTGAAATGGTGGTTGGTGATGCTGAAACAGGAAAAAAGAGAAAGGGCACAAATTCTTAGTGTCAAGAAGGAAGAAGGTGTCATAGAGGGTATCGTAAGCAAAACGCAATATTTAATATTAATGTTAATACTTGGAAGAGAAAAATCCCTTGGAAATGTACAACTTATCAAAATTGATGGAAGAAATAGAAAATCAGAAAATCCTATAAATAATTTGTAAGTAAAGTTCTCTCTTTTTAAAAAGATTTTATTTATTTGAGAGAGTGAGAGAGCATGAGCAGAAGGAGGGGCAGAGGGAGAGGGACGAGCAGACTCCCCGCTGAGCACAAAGCCTGACATGGGGCTCAATCCCAGGACCCAGAACCTTGAGATCATGACCTGATTCCACGTCGAGTGCTTAACCAACTGAGCCACCCAGGTGCCCCCGTAAGTCCTCCTCATATAGACAATATTGTGCCCCGGGTGCTTTACCAGTAAATTCTACCAACCATACAAGAAGAAATAATGCAACTGTTTGCAAGTGTCTGTCTGCAAGCATCTTTCCCGTTTTAACCATTCAACAGTGTTAAAGTTCACATTTTTTAGCTTCGGATACAAAGCTCATGGTCCGACTCCTGCCCACCTCTCTTACCCCATCCCCATCCCTCCCATATATGCTATCTTGTCCCCCAGCCTAGCAAAACGATTCACGTCTCCCTGAATTCGCCAGGCTGTTTCTTGCCCCCGGACCCTCATATTCACAGGGATCTGCTCTGTGCTGGGCTTTCAGGATCACAGGTGACCGTCCTGGAGGGAGCTGCTGGTCCCCTTGCCTGGGGTGCTTTTCACCCTCCTCCACCCAGCTCCTGCTGTAAGACCCACGGATCCCCGTACCCAAGAATTCAACACTGCCACAGGATGCAAATAGCAAGAGGATCTTTATTGTAACGCGGGCGCGTGCGGGTGGTCAGCAGCTCCTGCCAGCTGAGCACACCAGGCTGGGGTGGTGCAGGGTTTTTATAGACAGGTACAAACAAGTTTTGGGTGAGGCGGGGCTGATTGGCTGACAGTTTGAACATTTGAAAAAGGCGTACTTGGCTTTAGTGGATTGGCTTTGGAGGACCCGTACGCGCGAAGGCAAAGGCGGGAAGGGGGGGTAGAGCGGGGGAGCGGGGAGGCGGACTTACAGAAGCAGATGCTTAGTTACAGGAACCTGATTGGTCCATTTAAATTAAGCACAGTCAGGCGTTGGGTTCAAGGCAAAGACATAGCTGTTTGTTCTGGCGTGGCGGCCTTGTTTCAGCACTCTGGAAAAAGCCCTCAGCAAGGAGGAAGGGGGTCTTTCACTGCCTCCTCTTCCCTCAACTCAGGTTCCGTTGCTGTCCTTAGACTCTGTGTTTACGGGGCTGTCTCTGCCTCGCCGTGTTACCCACGTGCCGCCTGTGCCTGAGTATCAGACCCTGTAGCAATGCCAAGTACACGGTAGGCAAATGACACCGATGCCCGCAGGGGTCCAGTGGGTCCTCCAGACCAGCTATCCCATCGGGAAAGGAAGTGCCAGAGTCATGGGCTGGTCCAAGGTCACCAGTGAAGTAGAGGCAAAGACAGGGAGAACAGAACCCCGGGCGGTGCCATCCACACAGCGTTGTCTCTCCGTCTGTGTGTTGATGTGATGTTCCCGGTCACAGACTTGCTTTTTGCTGACTCGAACTTTGTGCCCGGCCTGGACTTTACCTCTCAGCCCCCACACCCAGTGCCTGCACCCCAGCAAGAAGCGTCAAGGGATGTGGTCCAGATGTGTCCCCAGACACTGTCCTGCCTGAGCTGCGGGAGTGCCCCTGTGTGTGTGCCCATGTTCGTACGCATGCGTGTGTGTATGTGGTCGAGGAAACCACATCACTCAAGGGTCCCACAGAACCCCTGGCGGTGGGAAGATAGGGTTTTAGAATAAATTAAAAGGAAAAAACCCATCAGCCATGACTGGCAGAGTCAACAGGTAAATCCTTCATGGTTTGTTTCAATGAAGGTGATTTTAATTAGCAGGAAAATAGAGTTCTCTGGAACTGGACATTAGTTGTATTGATGGGGATGCAAGTTTTGCTGGGCAAGGCATTCTGATGCAAACTAAAACAACAACCACAAAAAACCACTGTGTAGATTATTACCGAAAGCATGAATTTCCTGTATTTCTTCTAGGAAGGGATGGGCGTGTGTATGGGCGCACGCCAGTGCTTGACGCTAGACCCGAAGAGAGGACCGCCTCAGTGGAGCGCAGTAGGGAAATCTCTCGCAGTCGCTTTGTTTCCACTTCTGTTGTGAGTGGTGAGTTTTGTTAACTTAGTAGGCAGATCGGATAGTGGTGAGTTTTGTTAACTTAGTAGACGGATCGGATAGTGGTGAGTTTTGTTAACTTAGTAGACAGATCGGATAGTGGTGAGTTTTGTTAACTTAGTAGGCAGATCGGATAGTGGTGAGTTTTGTTAACTTAGTAGACGGATCGGATAGTGGTGAGTTTTAACTTAGTAGACAGATCGGATAGTGGTGAGTTTTGTTAACTTAGTAGACAGATCGGATAGTGGTGAGTTTTGTTAACTTAGTAGACAGATCGGATAGTGGTGAGTTTTGTTAACTTAGTAGGCAGGTCGGATAGGATTGTCTGGTTTGCAGGTGCAAGCCTAGGAGAACCTCAGCTGAAACGGAAGCCCCTCCCAGAGCCGGGGGCAGAACTTCACAGGCTCTGGAAATGCTAAGCCTCGGGCCAACCACGCCGGGGCTTCTCGGGAACCCGGGAGAGGGGCATGCGGACTGCGCGAATCAGCCGCGGGAATGGAGATGAAATTCCAACTCTCGGCCTTGCAGACTTGCTCTGCAGCCCTCTGCCCTGGCCAGGGTGGCCCCTCAGCCTTAACTGTGGGGGAGAGGTTTTGTGTTCTGGTGCTAAATTTCAGGCAAGAACAGGGTTTACCCTCTACCCTTGCACGGTCCCCTGGGAAAGGTCGTTTGAGCCCGGTGGGTCGTCTAAAATTGCGTGGTAGCCAAATCAAAAAAGAAAAGGAATCGGGTAGAGTTCATTGTAATCTGTACCTTATTTAATCGAAAATACTCTCTGTTCAACATGCCATCTGCACAGAACTCGCTGACGAGGTATTTTGCATTCTCTTGGTCACCCTCATCAGTCCTGCGACACGGCAGTGACAGAGAGGACAGAGGCATCGCGGAGCAAGCTGTTACTAGGTGGAAAGCGGGACAGTCACCTCCCACCATTCGTGACCCGGCCATTCACCGACTCCTAAGGCCACCCCCAGCTCTGACTCCAGGCGCCCCTGTCCCCAGACAGTGAGTGAGATGAGCCTCATGGGTGGCTCAGAAGCACGGTTGGGTGAATCGTCCCACAGGTCCTGTGCAGACCTCAGTGAACCAATGTCTCCAAATTCCTGTCTTGTTCACTTTTCCATATTTATCAAGCTGCCCCTGGAAAGCATCACACAAGTCCCACGCCGTCCATCAGCTGTCCTCCCTCCCTGCGTCTCCTTTCCTTACGGGGGCTTGGAGCCTCTGAGCCCTGTCTCTTTCCCTGTCATGTCGGTGCTAAGACAGTTCCAGTCCCTGGCGTGGAGACAGACCGCTCCTAACTGCTGGAGAAACCTCGGCCACCTAAGGAGAAAGGGGTCCGTCTTCCAGCATCTGCAGTGGGGAAGGAACTCTCTCTACCCTAAACTGTGCTTGCAAATATCTCCAAGAAACTGACCTTCAGAGGTCCTTGTTACATCCTGGGCAAGTTCCGTTAAGGTCTGATTCCAACCGGTTGTCTTACTCAGGACATCGTGGCCTTGGGGAATGCGGTGCGCATGGAAACCTTGATTTTGGTTTTGGAGTCGCATAAGCGTGTGGCTGGTTTCTCGGCCCCTCTCCCAACAGCTTCCAGATGCGCGCCCTCCGTCGTGGGTCCCTTTAAGGGGGAAGAGCTTCGTGGGCCCCTCTCTCTTCTGCTCCAAGGAAGAGGGTTGAAGAAAGAAAAACCAAGATGAGACTCTGGAGTGGGTTCCTCAAGGGGCCATTCTGCCTCTTGGCCCCCAGAGGCCTGTCTGGAGACCGTCCTGATTGTCGCGGCAGGGATGGGATGGGTGGAGGCCAGGGATGTCCCTCTTGGTCCTGCCATGCTCCGGACCGCCCTGCAGCGGAGGTCAGTGCCCAGCGGAGGAGGCCCTCTCTGGGGGCCGGCTCTGGGGTTAAATCCCAGCTCCGCCCCTTCGATTTGGAACGGCAGGCAATGTTTCCAACCTCTGTGCCTCGGTTCTCCTTGTTTGTAAAATGGGGACAAGATAATACAATCCTGGGACGGTTCATTTGAGGACGGAAATGAGTAAATATGTATAAAGCAGTAGAACATGCCTGGCCCCAAGTAATTGCTTTTAAATACAAATGAGTATATCTTGGGCAAATGAACACCGTCTCCTTAGAGACAGACTCTGCTGTAGCTGGGGAAGGGACACACGATGGTGAACCACGCAGACTCCCAGGACTGAGGGCCCCACTCGAGATGGCGGGTCGTCCTCCCTGGTTGTTCCTCCTGGAGGTAGACCCTGTCTGGGTCTCTCCATATGCCCTGGCCCAAAGGTCCCCAAACCCTGCTTTTGCTGGCTTCCCCCCTCTCCGCCCCGGCCAGTCTGACCCCAAGCTCTGTGACCACTTGGGGACCTCTGCCTTTCCCCATCCTTCCCTCCCACTGTATGTGCCTTGGTGTAAAGTCCTCGTGGTCTGTAAGGACCCCATCAAGTCTGGCTTAGCCCAGTCCAACCGCCTCTCAGCCAGACTCTGGACCGCAACTCTGTTGCTCCCCGTGCTAGAAGGAAGGCTCTTAACCGCGCAGTCTCCTCCTCTGCAGGGAACACAACTCCATGTTCGTCTACAAGGTGCAGGCAGCCCTCCCAGCTCGGCCCTCGGCCTGTCCTGCCCGGAGCTGGGGCTGCACTTAGAGACGCGGGACCAACCCTGGAGGCTTCCTCGGGGGAGTGGAGTGTCTCCATCAGGCTAGCCCTGCGGGGTTCCTGGGAGCAGCAGGGTTCCTGCAGGCCCAGAGCGAGCTGAGCAGCAAATCGCTACTTCTTCCAAGTCCTCGCAAAGCCATCGCTAAGGATTATAGAGGGAAATACCGTAGGGCCCATAAGTCAACTCCTAGAACAAAGGATGGTCATCCTTTCTGGGAAGATGTGTTCGCAGCCGCTGCTGATTCCTGACTGAGTCAGCGCTGGCTCTGTCTGGAGATGGGAGGGAATGGCTCACGTTACCCGGGAGGTGGGCATGCGTTTGGCTTCTCCCCCTTGAAACGCGCCCAGGAGTGCGCCATCAGACGCTTCCGATGTGCCAGTGGGCTGGGCAGGGAGATTGCTGCCAACGTGACTAATGAATGATTCCTAAATTCTCAATGGGACAATTATAGGGAATGAAGAGCGACACAGAGCTTCCAAACTTTTTTTAAAGCCTCAATCTGGTTCTCGCTATTGATGGCCTCAGCTTGCTTTAGGAGCTCCGTGTCCTAGGCAAGGCTGGGCTCTTTAGAAACGTTATTTCATTTACTCCTACACAAGCTTGTGAGATGGGCCTTCATTTATTCCATATTCCCTCCGAGGCTCAGAGAGGTCAGGGGACTTGTCCAAAGGCACACAGGTAGAATGTGGTGAGCCTGGGCAGAAACTCACGTCCGCTCCAAAGCCAGGTCCCTTGATCTCCATGGGAGGCCGCGGCCAACTCGGAGTTGGAAAGAATGCATCTGTTTGCCCAGAATAGATCAAGTCAGTGAGGCAGTTAATAGAATTGGGTGCCTACCAGTCCCATTGTAGGTGCTGGAGAAAACAAGCTCTTGGGGCAGGATGTACCTTCTAGAAGGCAACGTCCTATTTGCGGGGAAGAAAAAAATTCTCGGACAAACAAGACAAGTGGAGATGCTGGTCTATACCATATAGGAAAGGCAACTAGGTCTTGGGACAGAGCCCTCCTGGGTTGATTGGGCAGGCTGGGAAGACCAGTCCGAGAGGTAATGTGTGAGCGGGGTCTGAGGTTGACCTTGGGGCAGCAAGTCAGCCGGAGGACCAGTGTTGCCAGGGGGGGAAAGTATGCAAAGCAGGGCCAGGCACTCCCTGGTTCCCTAATACTGCCTGGCTGCTCCCTCTCGGGAGTTTGCCGGCTCCCAGTCGTGCCCTATCCTTGCTTTTCCGGTCCTTGTAAACGGCGCCCCCATCCATCCAGGAGCACAAGCCAAACCCCAGCATCCTCCTGGATTCCTTCTTTCCTCTTGACCCGGAAATTGAATCAATTACCTCCACCCCATTCCTGACTCTGTCCCCTTCTGTACCCAACACCCTGCCACCATCCTTGTCCAAATTGCCCCCATCTCTTGCCTGGGCCAGGCCTGTGTCCCAGGCTCAAGGATGCCCTTGAAAGGTCTTCACTGAAGCATAAACGTGATCCTATCACTCCTGTTTGAAACCTTCTGGTTCTTCACCTCTAACTATCGATAACATCCAGACTCCCTATCATGCCCACGAAGCCTCCGTCCCTGCTCCTGGAACTCACACCTCTCCTCTGTTCTCCTCCAGGAAGGTGCTCCCAAGTCCAAGTGTCTATCATCTGTCCGTCCCTCAAACAGGCCACATTGCCCCCTCCCTTGGGCTTTGGCCTTGCTGTTCCCTCCCCCCGGCATCCCCTTCCTCTAGGTCCTCCCTCTGGTCCCTCAGCTCTGCCCTAATGCTATCCCCAGAGGCTTCCAGCTAAAGCTGTCCGAGGTGAACACACGGTCTCTCACCTGTTGGGTCTTCTTCCCCAGACCTCACCAGGCCCATGGTGTTTGTTGGCTTGTCATAGGGACCTCCAGCTCCCTATGATACTCTAAGCTCCAGGGGCATGGGCCTCTATCGATGCTGTTCCCTGCCACATCCTGGCATTTATAGGCACCCAAGGATTACTCATTAAAAGGAAAAGTCAATAACCTCCGTTTTCTCACCTGTAGGATGAAGGGTGCATGTTATAAACAGTAAAGCTCTGTCCAACGTATATCGATGTGGCTGAATGGCCTGCCACGTGCGGGGCGGCCGGATCCTGGAAGAGAGGTGCACGGGGTGGTGCGCTTGTGGCTGAGATTCTGAGCCCACAGTTCAGGGGCTGAACCTTGGCCTCCCCCTCCCAAACGTAAGACCCTGGGCTTGCCATGTGATAGCACTAAGCCTCAGTTTCCCAGCTGAAAAGTAGGGATAGCTGTTCCTACCTTAGAGGGTCGTGATGGGGATTCAGCGTGAGAATATGTAAAAATGCTTTGCATCACCCTTCACACATAGTAAATTCTCCATCCAGGATGGCCTTATTATTTCATGATTATCATGATGAGGAGAAGGGTGACGGTCGGGGTCTAGGAAGGGAGGGAAGTTAAAGATGTCTTCAGAGAGGAAGTGGTATGTGACCTTGGCCTTGGACAATTTGATGGATCTGGAGGATATTTACTGTCAGAAAGGTGGACAGTGAGACAACGGAAAGAGCCGAGATGTCCATTGACAGATGAATGGATAAAGAAGATGTGGTGTATATACACACACACACACACACACACACACACACACAAAATGGAATACTATGCAGCCATCAAAATATGAAATCTTGGCATTTGCAACAACCTGGATGGAACTAGAGGGTATTATGCTGAGCGAAATAAGTCAATCAGAGAAAGACAATTATCACATGGTCTCACTGATATGAGGAATTTGAGAAACAACGCAGAGGATCATAGGGGAAGGGAGGAAAAAATGAAACGACATGAAACCAGAGGGGGAGACAAACCTTAAGATACTCTTTTTTTTTTTTTAAGATTTTAGTTATTTATTTGACAGAGATCACAAGTAGAGAGGCAGGCAGAGAAAGAGGAGGAAGCGGGCTCCCCGCTGAGTAGAGAGCCCGATGCGGGGCTCGATCCCAGGACCCTGAGATCATGACCTGAGCCGAAGGCAGAAGCTTAACCCACTGAGTCACCCAGGCTCCCCAAACCATAAGACACTTCTAATCTCAGGAAACAAACTGATGGTTGCTGGGGGTGGAGGGGATGGTTGGGGTGGCTGTGGGATGGACACTGGGGAGGGTATGTGCTATGGTGAGTGCTGTGAGGTGTGTAGGACTGATGAATCACAGACCTGTACCCCTGAAACCAATAATACATTATATGTTAATAAAAATAAGCTAATTAAAAAAAAGAAAGAGGGTTGGGCAGTGACGCTGTTGATGATTGTCACATGCCCACCACCTGGTAATGAGACGTGTGGAGATATTACCACCATTTCACGGAAAAATCACCAGACTTGGAGCGTTGAAGGGATTTGTCCAATGGTAGGACGGAGATGAGTTCAGAACTAAAGCACTTTCCATGCATGAGCATTTTCTGTTTGGTGGTTTGCCTCCCCTCCAGCCTGGAAGCTCTCAGAGGACAAGGAGAGACACTCGTCATTGTCTGCACGCCCAGCACAAACACACACTCCAGCCTACGTGTTGGGCTGACCTGGGCCTGAGTCCCCCCCTTAACCCGCTTCTCAGCTTTGTGGCCTTGCACAAGTCACTCCTCTCTCTGAGGCTGTTTCTTCATCTGTAAACGTCATAGTGGCGTCTGTCTCCCAGATGGGCTTGACAGTAAGGTCAGTTAATGACCATGAAGACAACTAGTACAGCACTTGGTTTGTGTGCGTGGATGTGTGTCCACGGAGAGGGACGGAGAGAGATGGAGGGAGGAAAGGGAGGGGAGGAGGGAGAGAGACACTTCCAGTTGGAAATGGGGAAGGATTCCAGGCCAGGGGCAACGTGTACAAGGCCAGGCAAGTGTGGACGAGCAGAAGGTGTCTGTGGAGCTGGTGTGGCTGCGGCATCACACCAGCGGGGGAGGGAATGGAGACAAGGTTGGAAAGACGGGCAGAGGTTGGACTGTGGGGCATGAGGTGCACAGTATGGACCTGACTCCGTTGGCAAGGGGAGCCCTCCAGGTTTTGAAGAGTGAGGTGTAACGTACGTCCTGGGAGGTACACAGAATGCACCATCCTTCAGTGTAGAGGTTGATGGATTTTTACACAGAATACACCCTTCTTTTTAGAAAGATTTTATTTATTTGAGAGAGAGAGAGTGTGGTGAGAGGGGAAGGAGGAGCAGACGGAGAGGGACAAGCCGACCGTGGAGCCCGACGTGAGGCTGGATCCCAGGACCTGACCGTGATCGTGACCTGAGCCAAAATCAAGAGTCAGACACTTAACCAACTGAGCCTCCCAGGTGCCCCTGAATACACCCTTCTATCACGATCAGCGTAAGACCGAGAGCATCCCCAGCTCCCAGAGAGACTGCTCACCCCCCTCCTGGCCACCATGCTTCCCACAAAGGCACTGCTGTTCTGACCGGTCACTATGACGTTTGACCTGTTTGTATTTTCTGTAAATGGAATCGTGCAGCCTTTCGAGCTGGCTTCTCGCTCTCCACGTAATGCCTGTGAGACTGACCCAGTGTCTTGCCCACAGCAGCCGCTCATTCCGTTGGACTCCCGTGCAGCGCTCCCCCGTACGCACATGCCACCCTCTGTCCCTCATCCTGTCGGCGCGCCTTTACGCCTTTAGGCTGCTTCCTGCTTCGGCTCTTGTGAGTAAAGTGCCACAAACACACCTGCGTGTGGGTTGGGGCCACGCGTGCCGGCTTCTGAACAGGAACCTGAGAGTGGGATGGTGGGTCCCGGGGAGGCACACATTTGCCTTCAGGGGACACTTGCACTTGTTCTCTGAGGTGCTGAGCCCTGGACTCTCACCCCAGCAGGTGTGGGAATTCTAGGGGTGACAGCTAGAGTCCCGGGTGCTGATCTGGGGACACACTCCGGACCAGGTAGAAGTGGATACAGACAATGGTGGCCCACACTGGGACAAGCTTGAGGGTGAAGCCTTGGGCTCTGCTGACAGCCTCGCCGGGGACCGTGTTTGCGGGGTGCCCGAGACCTGTGGATGCTTCTCCCACCACGGTTAGGGCCCCGCTGCCTGGACGTGGCAGGTGCCCAAGGCCTCCGGGGAGATTCTGCTTCTGTAGCTGGAAGTGGGGGAGGGGACCCTGGAGTAGGAGATCAGTGCAGCGCCCGAGGCGGATAGGGAGCACGGCCGTGGGGCGGGGACAGCCATTAGACCCACCCCTGCCAGCCCTACCCAACCCCGCTCTGTGCTTGGAAGGAACTGGGAGGTGGGGATGGGTTAGAGTCCCTGGGGTCCCTAGGTTCGCAGGGGGGTATGGCCTGTGGGATGGCCGTCTGGAAGCCGTCCCCGTCTCAGGCTTCCTTGTTGGTCCTCACTCGACCCAGCCTCTGCCTGGACCATCTGCCTCCTTGTCCAGCCCCGGCCCCGGCCCCCAGTCCCGTTTTGGATGACTGCTCCTCATTTTCACAGCAGGAAACTGCGCTGGACACGTGGCTCATTTTGCCCAAATGTAGCCCGCTGGTCCGTGACAGAGCGGGGCGGGGGGCAGGAGCCTCAAAGCAGGAGCCCTTGAAGTCGGGGATGGAGCTTTGGTCTCAGACACTCCTGTGCATGGAGGATGCTTGCGGCCTCGAACTGAGTGAGCAAGGCCCAGGAGGCTGGAGGAGGGCTCCCGGGAGCTAGGAGGGGTGGGGAGGAAGGGGGCCTCCCTGGAGCCAGGACTCCCTCCCAGCTTCCCGCAATGATGCCGGCAGGCGGCTTCTCCGGCCTCTGTGCCGCGCTCTGTCCCCAGCAGGAAATGACACGGCAGCAATTGTTAATCCCCTCTCGTGTGCAGGAAGACAAGTTAGATGCCAGCGTCAGGCTCCCGCGCAAGCAAAGAGCAGCATGACACGTGGGAGCCGAGCCGATTTCAAGGTGGCTGTGGGGGTGAGAAGACGGGGTGACAGAAAGCTCACCTGGGGCCCATGACATCGCAGCCCGGGACAGGGATGATGTTCCAAGGAGGCTTGTCCTCCAGGACCCTCAACGGGACTCAGCTCCACCGAGATGCTCCCCGGGTCTTAGAGCTCCAGCACCATCATCTCTCCGTCCCAGGTGGCCGGACTCCAAACCCACGTGACTTTCCGCGACAGCATAGAAAGGACAAGGGAGGAGATGATGGTCAAAGGCGACCTACGGAAGCCCGTTCCCCACGGTGAGCTCACTCTTTGTCATCAGTGTCCCGTGGTCCATCCCTCGTCCCACACGCTGTCCCATCGTCCGTCCTCCCTGTCCCACACAGTGTGTCCTGCGGTCTGTCCTCCTGTCCCCCTGTGTCCTGCCTTCCCAGCCCACACAGTGTCCATGGCCTATCGTGTGTGGTGCTGACTGTGTGGTTGGGTCCCCGATCAGACATCAGAGTCGGCTTTGGCTCCTTTTCTTGCCTTACGGGGTCACTGGGAAGGAGTCCACATCTGCCGCTGGGTCCACAGGGAGAAACCCACACGGGCTTCAAAGAAGCAAAAGAACCATTCTCCTTCGCTGCGGGTCCTTCACTCCAAGTCATCGGCTGGACAGTCTGGCAGATACAAGGAGCAGCCCCGTGCGGGTTCTAGAACGAGGCACGCCTGCCGGGTCCCTGGCTCTTCCCCTCCCAGCCTGGCCCCTCGGTGAGTTCCTTAGTTCTCTGATCCTCCCTCTCTCCCTCGGCTCCGGCGCGAAGGGGAAGTTAATCGCCGCTTCCTCGGAGGGTTGTTGGAGTAAGGAATGATGAGCCCGCCACAGGGTTTCACTCCTGTCGAGTGTCCCTGAAATGTGAGATCAGTTCTGGGCATATCTTTGTGCTTTCTCTCTTTGGCCTTTGCTAAGCTGTTCCCTAAGACTGGAGTGGCTGCATCCCGTCCTCTCAACTCCAGACCTTCAGACCGTCTGCTTCTGACCTCCCGGTGCGGGTGCAGACAGTCCTATGGCATCCTTCCTCGGCGCCCCCCAAGGTTAGTCAGGCCCCCCGTACTCTCCTTCCCTACGCCTGTTGACCTATGATAACACGCCCACCTCCCACAGTGGACGCCGGTATTTCTCTTCCATCCATCCATTCATTCATTCCCTCATTCATTCATTCTCTTGCTCCCCCTTTGTTAATGCGCGGTGTTCAGTCTTCGCGCTCCGGGGACATGAGTATGGCCACTTGGGAGCTCGACGCTTCCGTGTGTTCTGTACCTCATTCTCTTTTCACTTTTCCACCAACCCCGGTGACTCTTTACATAGCCCATGTTCCTACCAATACACCTCATCTGACTTGCTTCCAGACACCAGTCACCCAAGGTGTGCGTCTGCCAATATCGCCCTCCCAGTCTTGGGGGGGGGGGTTGGGCGGCCACTTCCAGGCAGATGAGCGGTTGTGGCTTCGTGGGACAAGTCCTAGGGGACAGGTGTCCTCCGGCGGCTGGTGCAGGAGTGGAACCCTCCCTGGGGGCCGGCCAGTCCCTGCCACCAGTGGGTGGGGAGGCGTCTGCTTCCGTCGCCCACCCCCAGCCCTGGCATTCTCCGATTTCTGCTGGTCTCAAGGCATAAAGTGACCCCTTTTTGTTATTTTAACTTGTGGTTTGGGGGCTGCAAATGCTTTTGAGTGCTTTTCCTCTGCTGGGGACATCTTGGGCTTCCTCGTTTCTAAATCCATGCTGGTTTTCTGAAGTTTTGTTGCTGTCTTTTCTGGAGCTGCACATTTTCTCAGTGGATTCAAGTCTTGCTTTGATTCTGTCCTTTTAAAAATATGCTGGCATCCGTGCATTGTTTTCAGTCTCAAACTTTTGGCACGGGGCTCATCTTACTGCTTAAAATCCTGAAAGCATCATTTATGGAGCCTCTGCTCGTCAGATGTTCTATGTGCTCATAGAGAAATTCAGTCCTCCAGAAGGTACAATTACTAATTCTATTACTAATTACTATTACTAATTCCCCTACTTCCAGAGGTAGCAGCAAGGCATAGAGGGGCCAGTTCTCTGACGACGTCACTAGGGTACGAAGCGTTGTGCCCCTCCTGAGGATATCCACACCCTGGTCCCTGCCGCCCGTGAAGGCATTGGTTAACCAGGCAAAAGGGACTTGGCAGGTGGGATTCAGTCAAGGCTCTTGGGACGAGGAAACCTTCCTGCTCATCTTGGTAGATCCAAGGCCATCACAGGGATCCTTATAAGGGAGGAGGGAGGCAGGACAGTCGGAGCCAGAGAAGGAGATGTGGTGGGAGAGAGAACGGAAGCCTGACCAGACGGGGGAGGAGTCTACATGGCCAGCTTTAGAGGAGCTGCCGTGAGCCAGGAACGCAGGAGGCTTCTTGTAGACACTGGAAAAACCCAGGGAAATGACTGTCCCCTGGAGTCCCCAGAAGGAGCACAGCCCTGATGACCCTTGATGGTAGACTTGGGACCTTCAGGGCTACAAAGTGAGAAGACCGTGTTGGGTAAAGCCTCCATGTCTGCGGAACTTGTCACAGCGGCGACAGGAATCTCACGCAGCTATACGACCGTGTGTGGCCCAATGGACAGGGCGCAGGGAGCCGGCCCGAGCTCATGGTGTCCGGGGGGCAAACGGCCCCAACTGAGCAGTGATTGTCCACAGGTCTCTCTGGGCTGCTGGACTCTGAGCCCCCGTCCCCTCCGCCTCATGTCCGCTGATGCTTGTTCACCGCCCGAAGTGTGGACCCTGGACTAGGGGAGGCACACTCAGCCATGGTGGGGCCTGTGACCCGGAGAATGTGCCCTGGGCTCCAGCCCTCCAGGAGTAACTCAGGGGTCTGGGGACGGATGCGGGACTTGAGAACGGCTCGCTTGGGGTGACCCACAATCTGAGGCCTCCAGAAGTTTCTGTCCTGAGATCTTAGCCATGAGATTGGCCAAGAGATCTCAGATTTTCCAACAGTTCAGTGGAAAATAAGATAAAATAAATAGCTTACCAAAAATAATTTGGAAGCCACTCTTTAGCTGAAATGTGTCTATTCCAAGCACTGAGGGTTTCTGCAAGGTCACGTGCCTGGGGCCATCCATTCATTCACTGTTTTGCTGGGTAGCAGGCGTCGGGACATCTGGCTGTGGGTGGTCTATAAAAATCCATCCTCCTGGGGCTTCCTGTCTTGAAGGGAGACAGACAGGCCATCACAGAAATCAACGAGAGGTACAAATTGACCAGGCTACGGGACAAGCACGTAGAGTCCTGTGCAGAAGGAGAACCCAGTTTCCATTGGGGGCTCAGGGAGAGTCCGTTGGAGTGTTTGGCGTTCAAGTTTTCCAGTGTCTGTCACAGTGGCGGGCACACAGTAGGGCCTCAAAGACGGTTTGGAACACAAAAAACAGGCTGGGGGCCGGTGGGCTGGCAGGTGGTGATGGGCCTACCACAGACGAGCGCACGGGGGCTCGGTCACGGGGCCCCGGAGCCGGAGGACCGAGAGTCAGGCTTCTGAATCTCATCTCAACCACTTACTGGCCTGCAGCCTGGCTGAGTGTTTTTACCGCTCAGACTCATGTCCTCATCCACAAAATGGGGATGATCACAGGGCCCACCTCCCAGCCCAGGGTTACTGTAAGGATTAATTGGAAAAAATATAAATATATAGAAAAATCATTTGCAGAGCATATGATTGCATGGAGAGGCAGGAGCTGAGTTGGGTTGGGCAGAAGGACTGGTGTTTGTGGAGGTCTGAGGGCCCCGGGGTGTGTGCGGGGGTGGGGGGCGTTGGGGTTCCCTTGGGAGTTCGTGGGAGGTCCAAGCTCCAAAGCATGACCTCATCAGCACAGGCTTCTTCCCAGGTCCTGCTGGGCTTTCAACAAGACCATTCTGGCTGCGGAGGACAAGACTGGACAAGAGGGCGAGAGGGGACACAAGAAGGTGGCAATCACAAGGGTAGGGGCAGTCATGGGGACGGAGGGAAGCAGGTGGATCCCAGATTTATCCTGAACTTGCTGGAAATGGAGGGGAAGGAGCCTTTGTCAGGGGTGAGTGTGCCGTGTGAGTAACCGGTGGGCGGTACTTCGTTTACCAACGTGGGACAGTGGGAGGGGAGCAGAACCAGTGGGAAAGCATCAGGAGCTTGGTTCTGGGCAGTTTGGGAGATGAGGTTCATGGAAAAGAATGAAAAGACAATGAGAGGCTGGGAGGTTCTAGAGCATCCAGGATCCGTGGCTTAGGGCATCTGTCCTCGGCCCCCACAAGTGCCACCTTCGGGGCATCGAAGCCCCCCACATTCGGGGAGGCGCTGTGACATGTTAAGGAGAGGAACACCTAAATAAGACTGTGTCTCGATGTGGCCAGAAGAAACCAACAGGGTTATCTGTTTGCGAGAAGCCTTGGGTAGGAGGCAGGGACAGCTGTGTGTTGGGGACAGTCTCGAACTTTTCTGAGGGCGCAGACCCCCCGGAACTGCGGAAGGGTCCAGAAGAACTGTCTGGTTGGAAATGGGTCCGAGAGCCGAGGCTTCCTTCCCCGAGGCCCCGCAGAGGTGGTGTGGTCGGCTCCCTAGGAACCCGGCAGCTGCCTGGTTTCACCCCTCAGGCCCTTCCCCCGTTGCCCTGAGAGAACCCAAGGATTCCCCCCCCCCAACCCCCCGTGGACGGGTGGCTTTTCCTCGCTCTCCTTTTCTGCCACTTCAAGGACACCAAAAGCCCTACGCCGTGAGACGCCGCCAGGGAGAACCTTCTGCAGCTGCCGCCACCACCTGTCCCTGCTTTTCCACCAAAAGGCCCCTTCCCAGGGTGTGAGGGTGCCGCAGTGCGTGGTCAGAGGTCTCCAGGCCACGGGGTCTTCAGGCGGCTTGCGTGCCCCCTCCTCTCCCCCCTCCCCGTTTCCTCTCCTGCTCCCCCTTGGCGCTGCTGCTGTGATCTCCTTCCCCTCCCGCAGGGCCTCTCGGGGTGGGGGGGGGCCTGCTCCCTGTCCGTGTCCCCTCCTCCCTTCCCCTCTCTTCTCCCATCAACTTCGTCCCTGGGCTTCCCACCCGCGTGGTCACGTGGCCGCGAAGCCCCAGCAGGGCCGGAACAGCACCCGCTGCAGCAACAGTGAGAGGTACATGGTCCCCGAGGGGCTGACGGTCTAGGGGGGAGTGCAGACCATGAGCGCCCTGGCGGGGTTGGGGGCGCGGGCAGGAGTCACTGGGGGAATGAAAGACTGCTTGAGCTGCTGTGGCCAGGAGGGTAAAATGGAGCTTGATCCAGTGATGGGGTGGAAGCCGGGCAGAGGGACGTGGGTCTGGAGGGAGACACCCGGCACCCAGAAAGTGGGGAGCTGGGAGGCAGGTGGGGGTAAAGCGGGCAGGTAAGGATGTGGCCTCCCCCGGAACCGATGGATCCGCACTAACAGGGTGTAACAGAGGTGGGAACGTGATCACATTGGCCTTTTGGGAGTGGGTAGACAAAGGCAGGTAGAGAGTGGGGGCGGGGGGCTGTGGAGCTGGCCCGGGAGGAGGGAGTGGACAAGGCAGGATGGAAGATGGGGGCAGCTGGGAGGGCCATGGCCTGGGAGCTAATGACCTTTTGATTTGCTCCCTGGGTGGTGGTGGTAGAGGGGAGGTGAGCTGGGCAGGGTGGAGAGGGGTGCGGGGGGAGGGTGGCGAGGTCTGGGCAAGAGAAGCTGCAGGGAAGGAGCAGGCCCGCCAGGAAAGTGGGTGGGCTGTGGAATAGCGGTTCCTGCTCCGATGGAATGGAAAATTCCAGGAAGGGGCTGAGAGCGTGGGCGCAGCCACAGGGAGCCTGAAGCTCGGGGGGTCCTGCCCCTCTGCGCGCTCTCTCCTCCCTCTGATGGCGGGATCAGTCAATCCAGTTTGCTCCTGGAAGTCCAGGAACAGAGGGAACCAGGCCCAGGCACGGAGGGAGGTGGTGAAGCCTGGGATGGGACGGAGGCTCCCGCCCCTCGGCACCCCTGCCTGTCCACCTGCCCTCGCCCACCAGGCACCTGCTGGGCCGCTACGGCCTAGGGGGAGCTCCTCCACCCTGTGCTTCCCTGTGATTCTCCATCTAACACGTGGCACGTGGAGCACCTCTTGTGACCGTGGTGACAGAGGGCAGAGGTGGGGGCTCAGAGGAGCCCAGAAGGCTGTCGGGGATGGGGGTGTATATGCTGAAGACAGACGTACTCACCCCTGCTCTCCCCATGCCCTGGCTGAGGATAACTCAGTTAACAGCTGCCCCCAGCAGATGGAACAACACTGTGTCACCCTTGTTCTTCCTCCAGACCCAGTTCCAACATCCCTTCTCCCACTGAGCAGCTGTCCCCGCCCTGGGGTTGGGGATGGTGCGCACAGACGCGGTGTCCTTCGGCGATTCCGAGCAGACGCTCCAGTGGAACACCTCCCCAGCCGGTCTCGGGGGTCTGGAGAAGGTGTGAGTCAGCCCGGAGCAAGAAGGGGCTCCTTGGGGAGAGCGCTGAGTGGCCTGAATGTGTGATGAGCAACCCCGGTGGGGATGAGGTATCCCAGGAGGAAGGACAGATACAGCTAAGGTGCCAGATTCCGGTCCGTCATGCCCAGGTCACAGGACAATCCTTCTGCTTCCCTGCACGTGGCCGGGTGACCTCTGCCAGCTTCCTCGCAGGAAGGACACATGCCTGGGAAGGTGGGCAAAGGCGATTCCACCACTTCTGAGCCTGACCCCTGAGTCCTCTCTACTCTCTTTCCCCAACTGCTGGCTTGATGTTGGGACCCAGGGTGCCCTCTGTGAAGGTCCATAGGGACTGAGTGATGCCTGGAAGAGGGCACCCCCAGAACCACAGATGGCGGCTATGTGAGCACAAGTGAGCGCCAACCCTCTGGGTTCAGCCGCTGATTTGGGGAGTCCCTGTTACGGTACGGGAGTCGCGAGAAATGAAGGGACGGCAGTGACTACTGTGCAGGGTGAGGGGTGAGGAGAATGGGGTGCAGAGGAGATGGGACGGGAGCTGGTCTGAACCGGGCAGTGGAGGGCCATGGATCTCAGATAGCACGTTCGGACTTTGGATTTTGCCCAATGTGGGACCTGCTATGGGCTGTATGTTTGTGTTACTCCAAAATTCCTATGTCGCAGCCCTCATCCACAGTCTGATGGTACTAGGAGGCAGGGCCTTTGGGAGGGGGTGAGGTCATGACGGTGGTGTCCTCCTGAATGAGATCAGCACCCTCGTAAGAAGACACCCGAGAGATGACCTCTCTCTCTGCCATGTGAGGGCCCAGCAAGGAGGAAGTGCCCATAAGAGATGTCTTCAGAAGAGCTCTCACCAGGCACCAAGTCAGACGGCACCTTGATCTTGGACTTCCCATCCTCCGGAGCCACGGGCAAGGAGCGTGTTTTGTTTAAGCCCCCTGTCTATGGCATTTTGTCCTAGCAGCCTGGACCAAGACGGGGATCTTGGAAAGTTACAAGTTAAAGAATTATATGGCCAGGACTGAATTTTGAAACCATAACTCTATAGTTACAGTTTTGGATATTACTATATTTATATATATACTATATATGTATTGTATATGTTACTATAAATTAAAATAAATATAATTTAATTTAAATAAATTAAAGCACACTCAGGTATGGAAACATTCTTTACTCATTAAGCAAAAAAGGCAGAGTAGTAGTTTTTGACCTGAAAAGATGGCTACAATCTGTTAAGTGAAAAAGAAAATGCAGCTTGTCTAGCAGTGTGTATCACCCAGACCTGTGGTAGACCGTGTTACCGGCCCAGTTCCGTGCCCCTCCCTAGCCATACCCTTGTCCTTGCAATTTCAGGGTGCCCTCCCAGCATGGGTGGAGCACACCTGCATGTCTGTGGACTGGGTTCGGCCACGTGATTTACTCTGCCCACAGGATAGGATGGAGGAGATGGTCAATCAGTCCGGACAGTTCTTGTGCTTGGTATCTGGTGCCCATGCTCTAGCCACGGGAAGGGAATTCTCAGGTTCACCACTGGTCCCGGGAGGAGGATGAGCAATGCATATGGTGCCAGACTAAACTCTCCAGCCAAGATCAGCAGAGCCTCCCAGCTGAGCACAGCCTGGATCAACAGACCTTAGACAACCTACAGTTCACAAAATAGATGATTATTGTTTCAGGCCACTAAGTTCTGGGATGGTTTGTTACAAAGTGTTCTTTTGTGGCAACAGCTGACTGGTATCCTATCTATACATATATTGAAAAACGTGGAAGTCTGGGTGGTTGACTTTGGAATAATTTCTTCTTTATATTGTTTTAATGAGCATCAACGAGCACCTATTTATTTTAACGAGCATGCCTTAACTTTCATAATAACAAAATGAACAAATTCATACTTTGGAATAATCTGGAGATAGCCTAGAAAACAGATTCGTTGGGCGAGGGACCGGAGGAAGGAGGGATCCATTCAGGAGGTCCTGCAAGTTTCAGCAGGAATTCTGAAAGCCTGAGTGCAGGCAAGGCTGCCCCCTTCATGACAGCACCCCACGCCTGTGTTGTCCCTCCATGCCCTTCCTTTTGAAAACCTAGTTTCAAAATGAGCAGTTTCGCTGAAAAGAGGTAATAAACCATATCCAGAAACTGATGACAGTTAGTGGCTTTTATCAGGAAGCACTTGCAATTTAATGGGGACAAAGAGGTATTCTCCAAAGATGGAATTTTGGGGACTGGGAAGCTGGAAGACGGTTTTGGTCTGGGAGAAAAAGTGCTTCCTTATTCATTCCCGTCCTATTGCACAGACCAAGGCTCCTACCTTCCCTACTACCCACACTGTCCCCATGAGCTTCTGATGCTCCTCCAGCTATTGAAAAGCCCAGCATGAGGCATTTACCTGGGCACCAGCTAGGTGGGAAGGGAGGGAGAGACATTGTAAGTCAGTATGCACTGGGACAAGATTACAGAAGTCCCATCACACCTAAGCTTTTCATGTCTGGAGCAAGGATATGAGATATAATATAAAGTAACATAATATAATATAATAATAATAATATAGTATAATATAATATACCAAGTCAAGAAGAACATGAGAGATCAAGACCCCAGAGAGAAGGGGACTCATGTTCTATACCTCTTTCCCTTGAGACATTTGCGGATTCTTAAGAAGCATAAAGCAAGAAGCTGAGAAGCCAACAGACAGTGATGGTTAACAACTGTCGGCATTCTCACAGAACTGGGGGACAAAAGAAATCAGGGTGACTAAGGCAACCAGGACTTAAGGGTCCACAATTCAGGAAAGAAGAGAGGCAGAGAGACACAGAGCAGCTGTGCTTCTCAAGTGATTTACTAATTTGTAAGCCACCTGTGCTCAGAGGATGAGAAACTGAGCAGAAAGTGGCTGCCCAGAGCCTGAGAAGGCAATCAGGTATTTTGGCAGTTTCTCAGTGCTGGAAGACAAGAACTGGTGTTCAGGACCCCCAGGGAGGAGCGGTCTGATGAACAACTGAGATTCTTTCCTGGGAACCAACCCTACATGGCTCCACCTGAGGGAAAGCGTAAACTTGAAATAGACCAAGACTTACAGAAACTGAAATACAGCCTCGAATCAGTTAAGCACCTGCCAAAATCTAAGGCAATTTCTGTCTGGAAGAAGATGAACATTATCCAGAGTCCTTGAAGTTTTTACACGTCTGGTTTTCAGTAAGAAATCACCAGGTCGGGCGCCTGGGTGGCTCAGTCATTAAGTGTCTGCCTTCAGCTCAGGTCATGGGGATTGAGCCCCACATCAGGCTCCCAGCTTGGCAAGGAGCCTGCTTCTCCCCCTCCCACTCCCCCTGCTTGTGTTCTCTCTCTCACTGTATCTCTCTCTGTCAAATAAATAAAGAAAATCTTAAAAAAAAAAAAAGAAAGAAAGAAAAAAAGAAGGAAATCACCAAGTCTACCAAGAAACAAAAGCAGAATAAAAAAGTGGCAGTAGAAACAGACCCACAGATGACCTGAAACTAGAGTCATCAGACATGAAAATCACAATGGAAGTGATTCATATTTTCAAGACTAGAGGTGATGGTGGAGAATCTTTAAGAAAGAACAGGAATTTATAAAAATGGATCAAATGAATATTCTAAAATTGAAAAACTCAATATATAAAACTAAGAACTCAGTAGATGGGTTAGGTAGCTAATTGTTAGTAGCTGAAGACTGATGAGCTGGAATACATCTTTGCATAATATATCCAGGGAGAGAAAAGAGAAAAGAGAATGAAAAACCTAAGAGAAGAGTGCATGAGACACCTGGGAGGTGGTGAGGTTGTAACATGTGGGATCGGAGTCCCACCGGAAGTCAGACGAAGCGACGTCTTGTGCCACCCAATGTTGTGCATCCGAGGGGATGCTGGTCCCCTGCTCTCTGACTCTCAGGCCCCAGAACTGGAGAAAACTGTGGGTTCAGCTCCCCCAGTCTGTGGCATTTTGTTAGAGAAGCCCGAGCTCAGACCCTCGTGTAGAAAGGAAAACAGATGGTTCCCTTTTCCTTGAGGAATTGCCTTTTGGAAGAGTTGCTTCCCATATTCCAACCACAATGACCTGTGGGATTCTCCAACGTCCCAAGCTGTTCCCTCTGCCTGGGAACAACTACCCCACCCACCTGCGTGGATCCTTCCTTCCTCCTTTGGGCCCCTGCTCAGGCATCCCAAGACTGCTCATGACCACTCTAGAATACCTGCCTTCCCCGTCGCCATGAACACCCTTCCTGCCTTCTTGTTCTTCATAGCACACGTCACACGCATAGCACACATAGACACCCTATATTTGTTTGCGATCAGCTCTCCTCCCAGGAGTGAGTTTCTATGACTGAGCAATTTGTTCTGTTCTCAACCCCAAGAGGGGTTGAGGTATATTTATTGAATGAATGAATGAATGAATGAATGCACGGCACACTGGATGGCAGAGCAAAGGATGGGAAAGAGCCTGGGTCCTTGACGGCATCACTAAGCTACGGAATCCCTTGGTCCTGGAGGTTGTGCAGGCTCGTTCCCTCATGGGGGCTCCCATTTGAGGTAGGAGGGATTGCTACCCCCCTCCCCTCCTTTTTCTTCCTAGAACGCCCTACACTCATGCTCAGCTTGCCGATGTCTGCTTGAAGCGTGGGCTTTCCAACTCTTCTTGCAGTGGACACGCGCTGACCGTTCTGACAGTTCCAAGTGGCCTGGCCTCCCAGACCACAGCATCTTAGTTACCTTCCTCCCCACCGACGTGCTATCATCTGAAACTGGCACACTCATGGGCTTGCTTGGCGGCTTTGTGTCTTCTCCCTGCCCCCGTGCTCCCTAGGATGCAGTGAAACCCCATCAAACCTCTTCTCACCAGTTCCTCAGGACCTAGAGGGGCTCCTGGCATACAGTCGTTGTTCAATAAATGTCGGTAAACACGCGGATCTCTGTTCTATCGAAAAGCGGACAAGCCCAGAGTGGTTAAATGACATATCCCAAGCCACACTCTTAATATCGGGTTTGGGACCTGATGCCAGGGTTTTCTTCATGGAACCTAACTGTTTCCTCAAAAAGACAAAAGAGAAAAAAAGAGCAGGGAGAAGGAAGATGAGGGAGTGCATACGCTCCCGAAAAAAAAAATTGGGAGGAAATGTTTGCTTTGCTTGGTGCTGGAGAAGTGAATTGTAAAACTGTGTCCATTATATAAATTTCTTTCATAATGGTCTATGCTAAGGATTATGGAAATTCGCAAGAGTGGGGTTGGAAGGTACCTTAAGATGCATCTAGTGTAATCGACAGCTCGATGCTTTAATCTCTTCCCCAGCAGGCGGTGCAGCGAGGAATTCCTTGCTTTGAATCTGCCCTAGCGAGAAGATCAAAGCTGTTAAATTGTATCCAAAATAAAAATCAATACCTTAGAGTAGGAGACTGGGGGGCCTTTCATAAGTTTTAGGCACGAACCTCAGGGATTCTGGGCATCTATTTTGAATAGTCAGGGTCTGGTCTTCACTATTTCCAGTGCTAGAGAATGTTCCAGAAGAGCGAGCGAGCTGGTAATGGATCTCCAGAGAGGCCAGGTGCCCATGGGGTTGGCTCTGTCCCTGAGCCCGGGTTTGTCTTTCTTCACCTTGCAAAGAGCTGTTATGGCCCCCGTCCTCACCGGGCCCTGGAGAAGGGACAAGCGCTTGTCACTGTCTTCAGCTGGTCGGGAGTCAGCCCGCCGTCGAGTCAGGAATAACCAGCACCAGGCAGTGGGAAGGCTTCTGCCGGCTTGTGAGCTGCCCGCAGTGACTAAGACGCGTGAAAATAGCAGCCAAAAATGTCACACCCACCTCCCACCTCTCCAAGAAAAAAACGAGCCATTGGCCCAGGGGAAGGCAGTCTGTGAGCCAAATGAAGAAGCAACAGTTTATTTGTGGCCAGAAGCGAGGCTTCCCCTGGAATGGATGTCGCTGGTGACTGTGTTGTCCCCTGGCCCGATCTCTGTGAACTGACCCCGTCAGTTCCACTTTGCCGGGCGGGGTGGCCCCGGTGCAAGTTACAGGCAGGTCAACCGCACAAATGAAATGGGCCACGCCCAAGCCAGCGGCCTTCGAACCCTCATTTATCCAGAGGGTAGATCATCCAGAGGACGTAATTCCGAAGTGTCCATCAGTTTCCACGCGCTCGCCTGGAGGGCGCCCCCCGATCACAGGTTGTCCTGACCTTCTTGGGGTCTTATGTGACGAAGGGGAATGCGGGACCACGCCGTCCCTCACGGGGCGCAGGCCGTTGTCCTTTGGTCCCCACCCCCAACGGGAACCTACTGGCACTCGCGCCCTTGGGCCTGCCAGCAGCATCCCTTGCGACCCTCACGGAGCCCCAAACACCGCCTCCTGACAGCCGCAGCCGGGCTCTCGGCAGGGCGGGGCATCCTGACCCGCACGGGTCTTCGGGTCAAGCACGGCGACGTTGTAACTGATTCAGAGCGGGAAGCAGGGTGGGCGGCTGTTGGCCCCACCGCGGGGCGCCGGGAAGGCAGACCGAGATCCTTGCCCTCCCCGCCCCCGTCCCCCCACCCGCAGGGCGGAGACGAGGCCGCAGAGCCCCTCACAGGCACCCCGACTGCACCCCCCTCCCGGGGAACACCGGCAGGTGCGGGCTGGGCCCCAACACGGCTCTTGCCTAGACAGGACGGGGACAGGAGGGGGAAGGACGGGGACAGGAGGGGGAGGGGCGGGTGGGGTTAAGGACGCGCCGGCGGTTGCTGGTACTTACTTAGCTCCTGCTGTGCGTCAGGCTCCAGGTGCCTTCCGGGGCGCTCTCAGTCTGATGAACGCCGACCCCGTGATCCCGCTGCCGTCGACCCGGAAGCGGAAGCTCGGCTCGTGACACCTACAGCGCCGCGGCGTTTCCGGAGTCTGCGGCGGAGTCGTGTGAGGGTGGGGCTGGGGGTGTGACCGCGCGTGCGCACGCGAGACCGAGGCCCGTCATCGCTTCTCGGTGTCCTTCCCCTCGACAGCCGCGGTCTGCACGGTGTAACTGATGGGAAAAGGCATGTATTTCTTCTGGATTTAGGTGTCTGATCAATAATCTTGGTTCAATCAACGACCTTCGGTTCTGTCGTATTGCCATACTTTGCTTCATAGTTACTGGATTCATAAAAACAGAACAGAACAAAAGACACCAAGTCCAGCCCTGAGATCCAGGGATCCTACACAGATACAGGGTCACCCGGGGCGGGGGCTTGGGAGACCGTCTTGCCCAGTGCTCCCTTACTTGCAGCTTGGGAAGCCGGGGACACCAGCAGGAAGGAGGGGAGCTGGCAAGGGCAGCCGGTGGCCCAGCCAGAGCCAGAGCCCCTGGCAGCTCTTCTGTGACCTCTGGGGACCGCCCACTGGCCCTCTCGCCCCCCTCACAGCTGACCTTCCCCTCCTCTGTAGAAGCTGCTGTCTGCTCCATTGCTGATGATGCCTGAACTTACCCCAAATCCATCCACTCAGACCTCTCCATGCACTCATGGGAGAGACCCTCCTGAGGTCGTCCCCTAGGCTCCAGCCCCACACAAACAGGTACTCCCCCCCCCACCAAGGTGTCCCTTCATCCTATGGGTCCCATGCGACCCACCAATGACCTGATTGCCCTTGATGGAACTCCAGCGCCACACTCCACTCTCCTCTCTCTCCGCTTTGCCCCTCCTCTGCCCTCCCACCAGGCCCTCCAGCAGCGTCTGCCTCTCCATGCTCCCCTCCAGTCCATGCACCTCTCCAAGCTGGGAGAGTTCCCCAGCCTCACTAGAAATGTCCCCACTAGACTGGGATTTTAGATCCATCCTCTGGGCTGTCTCTGTCCCTGCTCCTGGTCAGGGTCCTAGGGATGACAGGAGGTACAGAGAGAGATTTTAGAACCCTGACTCCCTGCCCGCCACCCCCCACCACCCCACCCAGGGGCTCCGCTCACACGTGGATGGGGGCAGATGGGGAGGCGGGAGCCACTCGGGTGCGGGTCTCTGACTCTGAGAACCAGGTGGGCGGGTGGCACCCCCATTCTTGGGTGTAGGACTTTTTCGCAAGGACAGATTTCATCTGGGCACCTGGATTCTGATGGTCTGGGGGCACCACGGCTTGAGATTTTCTGTTGACGCTGCTGTAGCATTCACGTGTTCTCCAATCTCAGATTCCGAAGTCTCCGGTGGCGGTAGACCTAGAGAGCCAGGGGAAGCTAGAACTTTATACGCGACTGGCGCTGAAATCTTCATGTGATTCCAGAGACCTAGATATACTCACGACACCACAGATGAATCCCCCAGAAATGATGTCAAGTGAAAAAAAGCAGGCCCAGAGGAGTCTGGACTGTAGTCTGTCATTGATGTAAAGTTCCCAGAACAGGCAGAAAGTAATCTTTTTTTTTTTTTTTTTTTTTAAGTAAGCTCCACGCCCAGCATGGAACCCAACACCGGACTGGATCTCATGTCCCCGAGATCATGACCTGAGCTGAGATCACAAGTCGGACGCTTAAGGGCAGGAGCTGCCCAGGCACCCCCAGCAAACTAGTGTTCAGGGATAGAAACCAGAACTGTGGTTGGCTCTGCAAGGGGGGGGGGGCGGATGGAAGAAGCAGGAGGGAATTTTCTGGGCTGCTGGGAATGTTCTAGATCTTTATTGCTTACCTGGATACATACACCTGTCAAAACTCAGAGACCTGTACTCTCACAGTCTGTGTCTTTCACTGCCTGTTGATAACTTGTATTTAAAAGGTAAAGAAAAACAGCTCTAGGGACCCCTCCTCTCTGTGTAAACGTGTCCCATGAAGGGGAACCCAGTGCCTGCTTCGTAAGACACGGCCCGGTGACAGCGGGAGGACCCCTCTGCTATGCTCCCAAGGGGGCCTGGCCGGCTCCTCCTTTGTGGCCACCACCCGTCCAGTCTTCCAGGGGCCGGTGACCCAGGACTGCTGGGTGGCCGTGGGACTAGCACTGGGACGGTCAGGTGACTGGGGCTCGGGTTTGGGGGAGTGATGCTCCCGTGTGGGACTCTCGCTGTCAACAGCTTGCACTATTTACAGGTTTGCTGATGTCTTCCGTGCGGTGATTCATCGTTTCTACTTAAATCCGTCAGTATCTTTAGAACACGAAGCGTGGCATTAAAAAACGCTCTGCAAACGGGGAGGGAAGGTGGGCTGACGGGCCTCGTGTTTACAACCCAGACCAGGAACCAGCAATTTGGAGCCCTGGAGTTTCTAAGCAGGAAGTTTAGGGACCGCTGAGCTTCCCCCCAAACACACGCGCAACAGTGTGCACACGTGTACACACACACACACACACACTGTGATCTCTCTTGAGGCGACCACACACGTGGGATACAGCTTATTCGGTGGCTCTCCTCAGCAATCGTAAACTTCCTTTAGAGGGAGGTGTGATCTGGGCAACAACCAACAAACTGTAGATGAGAAAAGCCTCAATGTGTAGAGCAGTGTCACGGCAGACCGGCACACCCAGGACGACCCCTGTGGGCCTCGTCTATGTAATTCCCTCTCCCTGGGTGTCCAGGCCCTGTGTCTTGCTTCTCACCAACAGAACATGGCAGTAGTGACAGGTGTCACTCCTGCGGTCGGGTTATGTCATTTGACGTTTGCATCCCCTCGTGGCAAGACCCGGACTCTGAGGGATAGGGACGTGCAAGGGGCCTGTGGTCAGAACTGCGGGGACCTCTGGGAGCTCAGAGTGGCCTCCCAGCTGACACCCAGCAAGAAAGCCGATCGCCCCAGTCCTGTAAGTGCAAAGCACCAAACGAGCCTGGAAGGGGACCCCGGGGTCCGATGAGACCGCAGCCCAGTGGACAGTCTGATGGTGGCCATGAAGCCTGAGCACAGGGCCCCTGAGCTACCAACTCCTGACCCCGAGAAGCCGTGAGCCGAAGGCAGTGCCATTCCTGCTGAGTTTGTGGGATCCGATACGTAGCAAGAGAAAGCCGGTGTGAGGGCTTCGCTGCGTTATGCCAGGGGGAACCAACACCCTTCTCCAAGTCTGTGTCTGTGGAGACTCCTGGATGACCCACGGGAAGAGGGTCCCGCCGTGAACGTGGGCCGGCGGCAGCCGGGGCTCTGTCCCTATACCTCGGCTCGCTGTACGGTTTTGAAACATACAAATGTGGAACCCCACTCAGAAAGTGACTGTCAGGGACGGCTAACAATTACTGGGGACTATTTTAGGCACCGTGTATGAAATAACTCGGTTAACCCTTGCCACTCCTCCATGTGGGAGGTGGGGACAGCTGTCCCTTGCGTTGGACAGACAGGGAAACTGAGGCTCATACACTTACATGCTTAGTGTGCTTGGGCTCACAGGCTCCCCCAGAGCTGGGATGCGGGTCAGCCCGCGGGGTTCTGGGCCCGAGCCCTTCCCTGCTCGGCCCCCACTGGCCGGGTCTCACGGGGCAACGAAGCTGGAGGTGCTCAGAAAGCTGCTGCTGTTGCCGGAAGGGCAGGAGCCGCCCCGGGTGCTGGGGATGTGGCGTGGCAGGAGCTTCACCCGCCACGCTGGGGTGCTGGCTAGGGGTGCTGGCTAACCCCCCGTCAGAGCTCTGCAGACTCCAAACGTTAGAACCTGTCGTTAACGCACAACAGTCAGGCGGGGAGGAGGCTCCTTTACGTTCCGGACACTTGTTGCCTTGACATTTTTTTTAACGTTTTATTTATTTATTTGACAGACAGAGATCACAAGTAGGCAGACAGGCAGGCAGATAAAGGGGGAAAAGCAGGCTCCCTGCTGAGCAGAGAGCCTGACGCAGGGCTCGATCCCAGGACCCTGAGACCAGGACCTGAGCCGAAGGCAGAAGCTTCACCCATGGAGCCACCCAGGCGCCCCTGCCTTGACCTTTTAAATTGACATTCAGTGTCTTAGCACCTGCTCCTGTCCCCTTTACCCATTCCTGAGTCTCCTTGATTGAAAATCCCAATGGAAAATCCTCCTTTGGTTAAAAAAAAAAATGTTCTTTAAAAAGGACGTTACGCATCCCATGAGGATGGAGACGTTTCTAACCCTGTTTGCACAGAGGAGATGGGTGTTGACAGCAGGCTCTCAGGTTTCTATATGTCATTACATTATTTTTGGAGGGCCATATGCAAGGATTGTCTCATAGGCACCGTTTCTGATCTTAGTGTGTTTTTCTTTGGTTAATGAAAACCACGGTTTATAAATCAGGCAGATGAAGATGGCAGGGTGAGACCGCGATAAAATCCACAGCTTATGCCTCCTTGTTTTTTCTTCTCTCTCCCTCTATCTCTCCCTTTTTTGGGTCTGATTTTCCTGAGGAGACAGCTCTCCAAACTACATCTTTAGGAGACAGGAGACCTGTGTTCCTGCTGGTATCACTCTCGTGCCCAGATACACCTGCAGAATGTTTCCACCATTTCATGCGTCTCCCAACAGCAAAGAATCCTCCTTCCAGGGTCCACACCCCCACCTACGTGATCTTCATTTTATTCCTCTTCTCGCTCCCTTCCCCGTCCTGTGGTGGGGCGTCTCGAGTAATGATTAAAGGTCAGCAGAGCAGAGGGGTCCAGAGTCCAGAGACACCAAAGTTTCACTCCTGGGTTTGCCACTCTCGTTAGCGGTGTGTCCTCGGGCGGCTGCTAAACCTCTCTGATGCTTACATTCTTCACTGTCAGTGGGATCATGTCTACATCTGCGTAGCGCTGCTGGGATAGATGAAACCTTTTTTTTTTTTTTTTAAAGATTTTATTTATTTCTTTGAGAGAGAGGAACAGTGAGTGTGTAAGCAGGGGGAGGGGAGGAGGGGCAGAGGAGAGGGAGAATCTCAAGCAGACTCTGCAAGTGTGGAGCCTGACTCGGGGCTCGATCCCACGACCCTGAGATCATGACCTGAGCCGAAATCAAGAGCCAGACGCTTCACCAACCAAGCCACCCGGGCGCCCCTGGGATAGACAAAGTCTTTACAGAGGACGGCCGCTAGACGATTGTTGTGAATAGTCGTGAACCAGCCCTCGGCCCAGCGAGACTAGACTTCGGGTGAGCCTCCTCCGGTGGATTGTCAGCGTGCCCGGTAGGTCACCAGGAGTCTTCCATACAGCATGAAGAGGTGGCCCCAGCCAGGCGCACACCAGCCCTGAGGTCGAATCCTCGTAGGCCTGCAGAGCGGGAGTCCTCCCTTCCGGGTCGATACCCGTGCATCTACCAACGCCAAGGTCTGCTGAAGGAAATCCCAGGTGTTCAAACGGTTGCAAGCTTCCGGTCACCGGCTGCAAAGGCGAAGGCCGAAAGGGTTTGCAGAGAATAGATCGGTAGCCCTATCCCGTCTTGCTGTGTGCTTAAGGCACGGTGGGAAATTGCGACGAGATGGGAAACGTGTACAAGCCCACGGAGACCCCCACCTGCTCCACGGGCAGCTCTGGGCGTCTTTGGGCGAAGAGGCCGGGACCGAGTCAATATGAGGGCTAACCCAGGCCCTTGGCTGGGTGACGGCTTCGCCCGTGTGCATGTTGGTCAACTGCATGGCCTTCCAGGCTCACAGGGACTGCCTTCTTGCCACAGCCCTGACACACAGGGACGGCCCCCGGGCCTGGAAGTGTGTTCTGTGCCCTGCCTCCCTCGCCATCCGCAGGGCGACCACTCGCCCCAGTTACCTCCCTTCTCTCCGGGGCTAGCAGGGTTACATGGTCACCGCTGTCCCTCCCTCCCCTACCCCTGGTGGATACAGGAAGGGGGGGCCCTGCCACCGGGTTGTGATGTCTGAGCCGGGCCTTAAAGGCAGGTAGAGGTTGTCTGGGCAGAAGAAGGGGAGGCAAAAAGGAACAAGCACCATGAGGCACTGGGGGGAGAAAGTGCAGAGACTGGACAAATTAGGGGCAGGTGCAGAAAGCCAGGAGGCATATTCGGGGACCAAGAGGTCGGAGAGTTGCCAAACCCAGAAATCAGGGCCCCTGTTAGTGGGCTCAGCGTACGGTGGGGTCTGACACCCCCCGAGACCAGCAGCATCTCATCCAGCCACTGACCGATGCCCTTTGCTCCCTGAGCAACGGAACTGCTCAAGGGGACCACAGTCAGGTCCGAATTCAGGAGGCCCCGCCCCCCACCGTGCACCTGCCTCTCCAGCTCCAGAGAGTTGCAGTCGGCTCTGCGTTTCCCTGCATTTTACACTGAATGTGTGTCCTTTGCTCTCCTTTTGTATCTCTCTTTCTCTCTTGGCAAAGCGGAGGCCCCTGGGGTGCTTTTATTTTCCGGGAAGCCGAGGAAACTAATGAGTGCTATGTACTTTAGTGGACGATCTGCATAAAAACCCTAACTGTGTTATTTAAAAACCAATTTCATTTACTTTTAAACATGACAAAGTCACTGGTCTTAATTCAAGGACTCTGGCCTCCAAGGTTTGGTAGAGCAGACTGGTTCTGGGAGGGAAGGGAAAAGGAAAAGGCATTTGCATGTCAGGATGCGCAGGGAGACCCCGGGTGGGTGGGGGGAGCTCTGAGGGATTCCAGGGTGAGTCTCAAGTTAAGGAACCATTTCTGATGTTCCCTTTGAGCAAAGCCTCCCACTGGACCAGAGCCGAGCCGTGGGGCGCTCCCTGGGAATTCCTGCAGGAGCCCCATCTACACGTTCCCAACCCAGCAAATGCTCCCTGGGGTTCCTTTACTCCTTACACGGTGGGGGTAGGGCCGGAATGGAGTCTGGGTCACAGCCAGGTGCATGAAATGATCTGCAATCGCAGGGTCTTTGAATCCTGGACTCAGAAGTCAGAGCCCGTCCTGTCTCGTGCCCACTTGAATGCCAGCCCCAGGCAGGGCCTTACAGGTGCTTAGGAGACCGGGATCTGGGCTTACCCCCTCCACGGACACTGAGTGCTCCTTTTCCCCAGCACCCCTGGCTGTCCACCACGCCGAAGACGAGAACCCAGGATCTCCCTTTCTGGCATTGCCTCCCGGCCGACTCCTGTAGCCCCAATGTCTTCTGGGCTGAGCCCCCGAACGCCAAGCCCCATTCCGATGGCCCATGTGCCTTTTCCTCCTTTTGCTCAGAACTACTGTCCCCCATGTTCTTTGTTATGCTCCACAAATAAGTGAAACCATATGATATTTGACTCTCTGCTTGACTCATTTCACTCAGCATAATCTCTTCCAGTCCCATCCATGATGCTACAAAAAAGAAGGGAGTTGAGGGAAACTGGAAGGGGAGATGAACCATGAGAGACTATGGACTCTGAAAAACAACCAGAGGGTTTTGAGGGGGCGGGGGTGGGAGGTTGGGGGAACCAGGTGGTGGGTAATGGGGGGGCACGTACTGCATGGAGCACTGGGCGTGGTGCAAAAACAATGAACACTGTTATGCTGTAAATAAATAAATAAATAAATAAATAAATAAAGCTACTGTCCCCATCTTCTCGTATTTCCAATCTCAGTTTAAATGACGCTTCCATGGGGAGCCCCTCCTTCATCGCTGGGTGAGACAGGGCCCCCACCCCCGACCCCGGCCGGGGTTACAGAGCCTCCAGGAGTCCACGGCCCGATGTGGCCAGCTGTGCCCCAGTGGGGTGATGGCAAGGAGGCACAGGGCGTCCGCGAGTGCCGAGACCTCAAAGGTGGCCGGAGGAGGTGGACACGGGGGCTGGTGCCCGAACAGGGGCTCTGAGCCGACGGAACAGGAAAGAGAATGTCAGAGGCAGAGAGAGGGCAGAGGGTAAGCAGACTGTACACAAGGAGACTCTCAGTTTAGGGGCTGGTCTCAGGGGGCTTGGTGGGGAGCAGGGGGAGATGGCAGAGGGCTGGGTGGGTGTAATGGGACCAGGTTCGTTCAATCAGGCACCACGGAGACCCTTTGACACGCCAGGCTCCTGCCCTGGTCAGCCGCCCCTCCCGAGGGTGCAGGTGTGAGCAGAGGGCAGACAGTGTCCCTGGGGTCCCCTCAGGGAGATGCCCATCGGGGGAGGGGAGACGGGCCGCTGGCACAGGGAGCTGGGGAGACGTCCCCCAGGTGGCTGGAGGACGAGTGGGTGCCCAGAAACCTGGAGACAGTCCTGCTGGAGATGGGATGGGCTGCCTGTGGGGGCTGGGGAGGAGCCAGGGTCTTGCCCCCTGGGACTTTGCCTTAAACAACCAGGCCACAGCGGCCTATAGAGCGGCAGCTTGAAGGGAAGGAACTGGGACTGTGATGGGAGCCTGAAGGGCTGCTGGGGGTGGGGGTGGGGGGGCTGGCCATAGCAGGTGGCGACCACGCAGACCTCTGGGACCGTTCTGGGGCTGCAGGGTGTTGGAGCCACGGGGAGGCCACAGGCTGGCCAGTCTACAGAGAGCAGAGGCTCGGGCTGGGCGGGCAGAGGGAGCCCTAGCCATGGAGCTGAGCTGGGGGGCAGGGGAGCCGCGGCACCAGGGAGACTGGGGCCCAGAGCCGGGTGGGAGAGGAATGGGGACGAGGGCCGTGACGGCCCGGCAAGACTCCACTCTTTATCTTCTGCAGTGTCACGGTTTGGGGACCTTCCCTGACATCAGCTTTCCCTCAGTACATTCCTGGACAGGAGCAGTTTTTTGGGAGGTGGGCAGGGACCCATCCACACGAGGGGACAGCAGTGATGACTAATCATATCTACTCCCTGCACAGTCCTCACTGCCGTCCACCCCCCTGCCCCGCATCCCCTGACAGCATCTCAGAGGCAGGTGTGCAGATGTGCTCCTTGGACCATTTTACAGATGATGACACCGAGTCATCGAGAAGTTGGGGAGTGGTCCCGAAGCCACACGGTAGGACCGGAACACAGAGGAAAGGTCTCCTGAGTCCGGATCTGTTTCCCCAGCCACTGCTCAGCTGAGGGGCAGGCCAGGGGTGCCCGCGGGGCCTCATCAGCTTGTGCTGGGAGAGCACGGCAGGAGCTCCGAGCTCGTCATCTCAGGGTGCCAGGCGACACGCGGGCTTGTCCACTGTGCACCCTGTGAACCGAGGCTTTCACGGCGCCCACCACACACTGCTGTCCCGGGGGGAGGAGACTGCGCACACGGGGGCCTCGGCTTCTCAGGGTGTCTCCCCCACCCCAAACCCACACACAGGCGGTTTCCGTCTTGCCCTGGACCTGCCCCTGCACACCCAGAAACCCGTTCCCTCCACGGGAAGAAAAAGGGCACCTAATTGAGATGAGATGTGCTTTCGCCGTCCTTTGAAACTTACTTCCCGCTGCAAGTTAATCTCGATTGATCGCCATTTTCAGGGCAAATAATTCGCTCTGGGAGACAGTGGCAGTGTGGGCTGTACCTGAGTTACCTTAAATGACTTTGAGCTTTTACAACGTGCCCCTTTAGCTGCGGAGCTGAAAGAGCTCGGAGCCCTTAGAATGATTGTAGTTACGCAGCTGTTTAGTTTGTACTAATGATGTTCTGGACTTCTCACGTCGTTCCTGTCTGCTACTCAGAAAACCTCTGCAAGCCAGGAATTATGAGCCTCATTGAGCGGGGGCGGGGAGAAAGAGATCTTCATTAGGGAAGTACATCTCAGAGAGGTTAAGTAACTTACTTGAGTTTGCACAGCCGGTCAGATCCGACCTAAGATCCGAATCAGGCCTGTCTGACCACGCTTCCTTCATTGCCCAGGGAAGCTCTGATTCAAGGACACAGGAGCCAGGGAAGACTTTAACCTTGTCCCCCACCCCTCTAGTTTTGTAGGTGAGCACGCCAGCCCTCCGAGGGGGCACGGGGACCGCTGCAGAGTTCTGGGAAGGGAAGACAGGGTTCGGGGTTCGTTTTCCCTCCCAGGCTGTGTGGGTGACTGAGGGGATGGGGATGTCTGTGCTTGCAGGGCGGGGGCACAGAGGAGGGAGAGGGGATGGCCAGACCCAGATGGGCCAGAGACTCACGTGGGGGGGTGGCAAGGAAAAGGGGAGTGCCTGGAAGGGGCCAGGTTGCTGCCAGGCTCAGAGCAGCAGAAAGCGTAGGCCGGCAGGGCCCCAAGGCACTGTCCCGACAGCTTCTGCCCCCGTGCATCACCCCTTCCGGATTCCTGCGGGACTCCCTGGCCTTGACGTCGGAGGCCTCGTAGCTCTTCCAACAGGTGACGTCCTTCGCTGATGAGCTCCCGTGCCTGCTGGCTTCCTCCCGTCTCTGCGTTCTGCCCCGACATCGCCCTTCAGCCAGACATGAGAGAGGAGAGCAGCAGCCGTGAGGTGGGCCGGGGGGAGGCAGGGCACGGAGACTGGGGGTGAGGAGTGTGGTCTCGGGGAATCCGCGGGGCTGCTGGTGTCCGGCGTGGCCGGAGTGACTGGTGAGGCCAGCGGGGGAGGCGCCAACCCCCGCCACTCTCTGTCCCGGGGCCGATGGGGAGAAGTGGGGAGCTCTGGTTTGGACATTCTGTCTGCTTCACCCGGGGTCGTCCCCACAGGCTGACAGCTGGAGAGTCCCGGAGAGCACGCACTCTGCCATGGAGACGCGGCGGCAACGGTCGCTTCCCTCCCCCAGTTCGGGCAAAATCCTAACAGCCGAGCCTCGTAACACTGAAAGCACGATCAAAAAGAGTGTGTAAACAGGGGCACCTCGGTGGCTCAGGCCGTTGAGCAGCCGACTCTTGGTTTGCGCTCAGGTCGTGACCTCTGGGGCGTGAGGTCGAGCCCCACGTCGGGCTCCACCATCCGCTTGGAGCCTCCCTGAGATGCTCTCCTAATGCCCCTCCCCCCACTCATGCGCACGTGCGCTCGCAGATAGATGAATAAATCAATCTTTAAAAATAAATAAAAAGAGTATATCAATATATTTTAAATACGGCTTGGAATATTTATGTGGAAGTATTTATATTTAACATATATAAGTATATAAACAGTAATATTAAAAATTAAAATTTTAAACATATTTTTTAAAGATTTTATTCATTTATTTGAGAGAAAGAGAGAGCACAAGCGGTGGGTGGGGGCAGGGGCAGAGGGAGCCGCAGGCTCCCTGCTGAGTAGGGAGGCCGATGCGGGGCTCCATCCCAGGGATCATGACCTGAGCCGACGGCGGATGCTTCACCGACTGAGCCACCCGCTGCCCCTGTTTAAAAAAAAAAAACCTCTGGACACAATTTGTTCTCGTACTGACACCACTCTGCCATTTGTTAAATCCTAGGCCTGATTTATTACTTAATATTTTTTTATTTGAGTGCAGGGGACAACCGCATCTTGCGAGTGTGGGTGTTCGGCATCCGGCAAGTCTAGACATCACACGATGCTGACCGCGAGCGCGGCTCCCATCCGTCACCGTGCGTCCCTGTATCTCTATGTCACGAGGCCATCGGCTCTGCTCCCTGTACGGTGCCTTTCCTCCCCGTGACTTAGTCATTCCATCCCTGGAAGCCCAGACCTCCCACTCCCCTTCCCCTGTTCTGCCCATCATCACCCCTCCCGCTTCACTTCACATCGCTTGTCCTCATGCTGCGCTAGGGGTCTCGTCCTGCTCTGACTCACGCAGAGCAGACGGGGACCCGCCTCCTCCAGCCAATGGACGTGTCCTCTGTCCTTCCACCTAGCCCGCGGGCTCGTTGGTGCGGACCGACGCAGGCTCCCTCGGAAGGCAGGCGAGTTCCTGGTCGCGAGCTCCCCAGCTCTGCTCCAGTCAGCTTTGGGCTTTGATTCCAGGTTGCCCTGGACCAAGTGCCCCCCCACAACCCCCGCCAAGCCCCAGAACCTGTGAATGGGACCTTATTTGGGAAGCGTCTTTGCAGATGTAACTAAGTAATGATCTCGACATGGGATGGGCTGAGGGGACCCTAGAGGCAATGACAGGGAGCCCTTAGAAGGGACGCAGAGGAGAGGCATACGGGGGGGAGGAGTGAAGAGGGGGGAGAGTGGGGCGGCCGAGGCAGAGACACGCATGAGGCGGGAAGAACAAGGACGGACCCCCAGAGCCTTCCGAGGGAGCGCGCGCTCCCTCTGCCCACATGGGACCCTGTCCGGGACAGGGGCGTCCTGGCCGGATGGCACAGCCGGCGTGGTCAGTCCCAGGCATTAGAAAATGCGGAGGGTGAACCCCAAGAAGGGCAGTCTCCCCCCAAGGCAGGGACCCCATTTGCCCAAAGGACCTAAGGGCGCCCAGCAAGGACCCCAGGCCTCCATTCCGTCATCTGTCAGCTGGGAATGATCATGCCCGTCGGCCTGTGTCACTGAGCAGGGCAGCTACGATTCCGAATGCCGGACCGCCCTCCACCACTCCGGCCCGCTCTCCACAGGGGGTGCCCTGGCTAGGAGACGGTGTTTCCGTTTGTACCCACAAAGGGATGTGAACATCGGTTCTGGAAAATCAGTAGGACAACACGGAGTAACAAAAAAACAACAACGAAAAAGGCATCTCAACGGCTCTTCTGAAAGTGGCAAGGACTCTTTCCTAGAATCCTACGATTTCTTTCTTCGGTTTTGCTGGGGATTGCACCACATTTCCTCGAAGCTCTTTCCGGGAGTTTTCATGGCAGAATGCGGGTGGGTTTGTTCACTGCTGGAGTGACAGGGGACAAGGCGAGCCCTCCGGAGCCCGGGGCCGAGCTGGCAAGGACGTGCTCAGCAGCGTCTCCTGGGGGACTTGGGACCACCTGACGGCCATCGTCTGTGATGGAAAGTGCCCGAGGAGAGCAGAATCACTGAAGCACATGACAGACACCCCAGGGCTCAGCCCAGCCGGTGCGGACGAAGGGGGCAGCACCCCCGTGCTGGGTAAGTCCCTCATCTACCCTAGGCCGACCCCCGCAGGCTTGTCCCTCTGAGAGGAGTCGAGTGGGACCCCCGGAAGCAGACTTTGGGGGCGCTGCCAGGGCCCTGCTTCCTGGGATCCCTTGCCTTCTCCGTGCCTGGGCTTGTCTACCCACTCCCTAGTTGGAAAGATCTAGATGCTTGGAGCATGCGGGCCGCATGGGAGCCTGGCAGGGAGTTTCCAAGTGCCCCGACCTCTTGGGAGGGGCCACCCCACGCCCATCCAAGCCTCTTTGAGCCCATGTCTGGTCAACGACTTGTGTGGGTAGAGGGAAGGCTCTTTGGAAGAAGCAGGACAGAGCGGCCCTGGACCCACATCCCTCTGGGTCTGAGCCCCAGAGTTCATCCTGGCCCTAGCCTGGCAAAAGGTCTAGGATTCGGGGAGGGGGTGGTCCAAGCCACTCTCCCTCTAGATGAGCATGGGCCGCAGAGTCACACATCTCTCCTGGGCGGGGCGCACTGACCTCGCCTGAATTTCTGTGTGTCTTGGTAAGTGCTGGGGAGAGAGGAGCTCCCACCGTTGGCTGCCCTCGAGTCTCATCGGGAGAGGAGGGAGTCGTAGAGCAGAACCCCCTGCAGCCCTCCCTGGCCTTCCGCAGGCTTCCATCCTTCCTCCATTCCTGTTCTATCAGGGGCCAGACAGGGCACGTTCCATGCTGACATCCCCCGTCCTTGCTGAGGGCACCGGCTCAGGGACCCGGGCTGGAAAAGAGGGAGACCCGGTGCTGGGCCGCACCCTGCCAGCCCCTTGGAGAGTCCCAGAGAGGACTTCCCCACCTCTTGTTCGCCCTGGTCTGGGAAGGGAGGCACAGGCCAGAGTGAGGGAGGGCCCTGTTGTCTCTGTGATGTGCTGCCCCACCAGCACGAGGGGACCCAAGCCTTCCCCGACCCCCTCCACCACCTGTGGGCAGGAGAGCTGGATGCACAGAGAGTGGGGCGCCCCCAGACCCCCTGCAAGCCGTCCGGGCCGAGGCCAACGCAGAGGAGCAAGGGGACACCAGCGGAGGGGACCAGAGCCCTCCCGGTGAGGTGGGGAGGAGTCCAAAGGGCTCAGAGTCGTGCAGGAAGGAAGGTGGGGTGAGGAGGGGGAGGAAGAGGGTCCCCCAAGTCCGCTGTGCTCAAACGTACACGCTCTGTCCGCTCCTCCGTTTACTCCTCCACGTCGTGCTCCAGCACCACCGAGCCCTGGGGAGCGGGGCCCCGCGTCAAGGATGGTGCCCCGTGCGGGAGCCCCGGGGATGGTGGTGGTGCAGGTGACGGTGTGGGCCACGGAGGGGGTGACCAAGGCCGCACCCGGGGCAGTGACATTCAAGCTGTGTTTAGGAGGACGGACTGAGAGCCGTCACAAAACCTCCCCAAGGGCCTGGGTCCCCTCGGACCTCTCTCTCGCCCCAATGCCAGTGACACTCATCGTCTGTTTCACAGTCCAGCACCGAGAGCCGCCGAATCCTGCCCTGGGCCGCCTCGCAGCCAAGCCAGGACTCCCCTCTGCGGGGTCTGGAGCGTGGCTTTGCTCCCCGTGGAGCGCGGGCTCGGAGAACGTGCCCCCCCGGGGAAGTGGCTCCGCGTCTGGGGCTTGGAAGGTCCCGCACTTGGCTTGACGCTCTGCTATCACTGCTTCGAAATTCTTCGTCATTTTTGAACCCGGGTCTGCATTTTCGTTTTGCCCCGAGCCTGTTCTGGCCCAGCCGTGACCCCCTCACCTCCGGCAAAGACACCCACAGGTGCACCGCAGAGCTCCTGGGACAAGTGACACCATTTTAGTTAACGTTTCATTGTATTTTCCGGCCCAGTCGCTCGTGGCCGTTATGACTGTCCCTGGGAATAAAGTTTCTGGCAACAAAGTCTGGCCTCGTAAGAAGTTCTTCTTATTAAGGGAGGCAGTATGGTCGATGAAGAGTCAAACACGGGCACCGTATGAATTAGGGTGATTATTCCCATGAAGGAGAGGCTCTCATTTTTAGGAAATGATTCCCTTCGGCATTCCTTTAAACAGCCAGCCTTCCCGATGCATTGTTACTGTGCTTCAACATATCAGAAATTATTTACATGCTGTCTTCTCAGGTCTGTCCCTCAGTCCCCACATGCCAGGCTCCTGCCTGGAGGGATCACACTCTGGAAACGTGGGTCCTCCCAGAGGAGAGTCACCTGGGGGAGGGGTCACCCGCCTTGCCGTGAGGGAGAAGGCCAGTGGGCACTGAGCCCAGGGCAGTGTCCCTAGAGCCCAGGGAGTAGGGGGATGTTTTCCCCAAGCAGGGAGATGGGTCTTGCCCGGCAGGAAGCCGTAAGAGCAGGAGCTCCCGGGACAGATGGGGACGCTGGGAGGAGGTCATGCTGTGTGGCCTGGGTTGCCAGAGGGAAGAGTCAGGAGAGGTTCCATTGGTGGCAGAGAGCACGGGCTTTTGTGCTCACCTGAGGACTGTCACCTCCGGAGCCAGGGGCCGGGGACATCACTGGCCGCAGCCGGAAGACAGATCAGGGCCCCACCAGCCGGGGGTGGCCAGCCGGCTGTGAGAGGCTGTGATGACCTGGAGAGCCCACGTGACCCACCTGAGACAGAGGCCCTGGGCATTGCAGATGGGGACAGCTCTGAGAATCATCCCCGAGGTGGCCCCAGACGGGAGGCCAAGGCCCGGAACTCGGGGGCGAGGCAGGTAGAGTTGAGAACAGCCAACCATTTCCTAACTCAGACCAAAGCCGGAGTGAAGGGATGAGCTCGGGCATGAACACGTGACACAGGGACCCGTGGGGACACGAGGGCCAGGAGAGAAGGCTGCCGTCTTAGGGCTTGTTCTGCTGAAGTTTCTGGTGGGTGCAGAGGGAGAAGGGAAGTCAGGAGAGGAGGGAAACCAGGCAAGGGACTCAGGCCCGCCCTGGTGTGGTGTGACCTCATCGGGACTTGAGGGCAGCTGCAGAGCCTGTTTGTGAACCAGTGACATTCTTGGGCTCCGGGTGCCTGTGCAGGTTTGAGGGACACTAGTCCACCCAGTGTGGGGGCTAAGCCTGAAGGCAGGGGCCTCGGTCTGTCCTTTGAGGCCGCTGTGCACGGAAGCCCTGCCGGTGACCGGGTCCCCTGAGGGTCCTGGGGACAGCACCTGTACGCCGGAGCTGACCACACGTGCTGCCCCTTCCGCTCACGTCCCAGGATCGGGGCAGGAGGGAGAGGGCGTCGCAGATCCAAATGGACCTTGGCCAGAAACCACTTTTGGGGAGAAACTGTGTCCCCAGTATCACAAAGAACTTCATGTTAGGGCCGCAAGCCAGGAGGGACCCTTCAGTGGGTCGGGACAGGGCACTTTTATTTCTGGAGGCTGATGCTCTTTCCTCCAGCCAGAGTTCCGTGTGACCAGAGCTCCCCTCCCCCAGATGCCTGGGAACAAACAGCGACTTCTCTTTCCCTGGCTCCGCAGGACGGCGTCTGGCCCTGGGCCGGCCCGTCGTCAGAGACTCGGAAGGGCCGGAGCATCGCCCAGCCGGACCCTCCATAGTCCTGGGGGGACACTCGGGGGGGGGGGGTGGGTGCTGTTTCTTCTCTTTTCCCCTCAAAAATGTTTACTCTGTGTCTACACTGGGCCCCCGAGTGTGCCCCTCCCTGGTCCGCTCCCAAGCTCCATTTCCGCACTTAGCCAGATGGGGAAGAAGTCAGCGTCTGCCCATGGGGTGGCGTGGGGACAGCACGTGAAAATGAAGGTCTGGTCTGGGAAAGTGAGGCAGGCGTGGCTGTGGCCAAAGGCAGGGGTGAGGCCACATCGCCGGCGATGGCCAGGACCCCTGTCATTTAACAGGTGAGCGGCCCAAGCTGGGGACAAAGCAAGGAGGGTTTTAAGCACCAGAGAGAGCCCACATATCCCCAGCCACATCCCACGTGGAAGGTGTGCGTGGCCTCAAGGCAGCAGAAGCCGGACATGGTTCTACCCCGCACCTCTCCCCTGCCGGGAGCTTGGCAAATGCCTCACCGTCTGGAGCCTCGGCACTCTCACTGGAGGGCGAGGGGGTGCGTCCCTCTCACGCCGCCCCATGGGAGAACCGAGCCCCGAGGCCCCCACGCAGTCCCGTGTGTTCCAGACCCGAGTCTGCGCGGGCCTCCCGCAGGGACTGGCTCACGGCCCGGCCCGCTGGACGGAACACGTTCTCCGCTAGAGGCAGCGGAAGAGAGAGCAGATGCGATGTCTGTTCCCAAGGGAGACGGGTCTCGCCGGCAGACTGGAGCGTTCTTTTCCACTTTCCCTCTGTGCCAGGTCAAAGAGACCCAGGACGAGCCGCCAGCGAGGAAAGCAGCCTCTGAGCGCTGCCCACGACCAAGGCTATCGGAGCGCTGGGCGTGGGGGCCGCGGTGCTCCTGTTCGAAGTGTCCTGCGGGGCGGCCTCAGACCCCACTTGGGCTCACCGAGACCGCAGAGGGACCTGGTGGCTTGACATGGCAGGACCGGTTGGGATATTTGCAAACCGTGGGCAGGAGAACCAACTTTCCAGAACAAATGTCTTTTCTTCAAGCAGAAAGAGCCCTGACTGGGAGGCTTCCGTGCCTGTTCCCGTGTGATCCTGGGCAGGTAGAGGACGCTGCTTCCCAGGCGCCAGGCGAGAACTCCAAAGCCTGCTCCGGAGAGATCTCGGGGTTGGTAGGGTAAAGACCTTCCTAATGCCAGCGAACCCAGAGCCCTCTTTAGGTCAGGGATTCAGGAACGCCCGGCCCCCTGCTGCTCATTGCTGTCCTCCTGCCCCAAGAGCACCAGCATCTCGGGGTCTCAGCACCCTTGGCAGGAAGAGGGGAAAGAAAATTCCAGACGCCCCACATCACCAAGGTGCTGAGTCCTTCTAGAGAAACGAAGGCTGCTGCCTCTCCCAGCCCCTTGTCTCCAGGCACTTCTCATTACAACCTCTAGTGGGGGTGTGGGTGGCTGGGACAGGCAGGGTCACCTCTGCGGGAGGTGGGGGCGGTCAGCTGGCCAGGTACAGAGAACCGTCCAGTCTCAGGGCAACTCAAAAGCATCTGCCGCTTTCTGCGTGCCCACCCCGCCCTCGCTCCCCCTACCCCTGCCTCCTTGCCCTGCTTCCTCCCTCCCTCCCTCTTTCCTTCCCCCTTCCACGCGTGTATTTGGAATTATACCGTGCGGACCTAGAAAAGGAGTCACGGTGGCCTTTCACAAAACAAAGCATGACAGATACGGCTCCTGTAACACGTGTAACGTAGCCATTAAACTGGAAGGGACAAGTCCAGTGTCCCCGGGAGAGGGCTGGTGAGCGACGCTGCCTTCTCTTCTGACGGACCTCGGGAGGCATGGCCGGTGGTGTCTGGGCGCAGGCTGTGTCTACACCCGCGGACCAAGGTCCCTGGGCGGACCTGCGGAAGGGGGTGCAGGGCTGGGAGACTCTCGGGCTCCGGGTCCACCTTCTCTGTCCACGTGGGGAGGCTGAGTCCCACGGGCAGCGTGTGTCAGTATTACATTGGCGAAGAGTCAGAACAGCCGGGTGCTTGGTCGTACCTGCCTCGGTGGGCAACCGCGTGGCCCCATTGACAGAGTAGGATTTCCTGGGGCTGGGGGGGCATCCACGGGGGTCTGCTCTGGTGCCAACGACAGAGTTAAGTCTAGAGAACGCGGAGTCAAGTCACGGTTCGTGGGTGTGGGTGTGCCCACGGCTGTTCCCGGGACGTGCCCTCTCGGCCCCCCCGTGGCTGGAATTCCGATCTCATCCACGCTCCGCTTCCCACCCGCGTCCCCGGAGCCTCAGACACGCGGCCGCCCGCAAATCACGCTGAACTCCCGTCTCAGTGGGGTTTCCTGTAAAACACGAATACTGCTTCCTCTGCCTCCGCCTTGGCTGGTTTGTGAACTAAACCAGAAGGGGTGTTGGAGCAGGTCTTGGAGTGTGGAGGCACCCCCGGGGAGAAGGCGCCCGCAGGCGCACCCGTCTTGGGGTCAGGCCGCCGCATCCATGTGGGTCAGGCGTGGGGGTGGGGAGCTGGGGGAGCACGTCGAAGATTCGGAGCCGCTTTGCACACCTTCCACCCGGGATTCGTCTTGTGCTTCTCCCACTTCACACGTGGCTCTCCGAGGGAGTCCCCGAGCGAGCCCGTTGCCTGCTGCCCCCGCGCGGGGGAGCCCCTCGCCTGGGTGTGCAGCACACGGACTTCCACGCAGCGGGTCTCGTCTCTGGTCTGGATGCGCGTGGTCCTGGGTCCAGTATCGTAGGGAGAACGTGAAGCACAAGAAAGGACTTCAAAGAACTGACGAAGGACCAACCATCGCTGCTGCCATTTCTTTTATTTTTTTTAAGATTTTATTTATTTATTTGACAGAATGAACGAGAGGGAGAGCATGAGAGGAGAGAGGGTCAGGGGGAGAAGCAGACTCCCCGCTCAGCAGGGATCCCCATGTGGGACTCGATCCTGGGACTCCAGGATCATGACCTGAGCGGAAGGCAGCCGCTCAACCAACTGAGCCACCCAAGCGCCCCTCATTTCTTTTAATAAACAAGAGTTCCTCCCTCTCTGCTAAATACAGCGCACGCTACAGCCCCTCCTGTTCCTCTTGAGCAAACAGACCTGTCCTGTGATAGGAGGAAGTGTTGCATGTTGTACTCGGGCAACTCCTCCAATCTGGAGTGCAAACCTGGGAGTCTGGCTGCCCAGTGGCTCCGTGCCCAGGAGGTCAAGCAGCGAGCACCGAGCACGCAGCAGCGAGCAGCTGGCGGGGCGGGGGGGGGAGCCCCTGCTCCCGGAGAAGCCCGGCCCCTGCCCCGTCTGTGGCACAGACCTGGGCTCTTCAAAGTTCTCAGAAGCTTTCATCTGAGATGAGCTTGCAAGTGTCTTTTCACTTTGAGTTGGATTTAATAGGCAGCTCTGTGTCCCTGCGCAGAGTCAGGAGGCGTGTCTGTGTGTGTGTGTGAGTACGGGTCTGGGTCTGGGTCTCCGTGTGTCTGTGATTATGTCTGTGTGGGCGTGACTGTGATGTGACTGTGTGTAGGTCTGTGTCTGTGTCTGTGGGACTGTGTGTGTATGTGTGTATGTATGTCTGCGTGTGTGTAGTTGTGTCTGTGGGTAATGTGACTGTGTGCGACTGTGTCTGTGTGTGTGTGACCCTGTGTGTGTCTATGTGATTATGTCTGTGATGTGACTGGGTCTCTGTGTGGCTGTGTGTGTGTATGTCTGTGTGATTGTGTGTGTGTGGTGTGACTGTGATGTAACTGTGTGTAGGTCTGTGTGTGTCTGTATCTCTATGTGACTGTGTGTATGTATGTGTGTGTATGTATGTGTGTGTGTAATGTGACTGTGTGTGTCTCTGTATGTATGTGACTGTGTGTCTGTGTGACTGTGTGTGTAACTGTGTCTGTGTAATTGTGTGTGATGTGACTGTGTCTGTCTCTATGTATGTGACTGTGTATCTCTGTGACTGTGTGTGTGTGTATGTATGACTGTGTGTGTGACTGTGTGTGTGTCTGTGTGTGATGTGACTATGTCTGTGTGTGTCTGGGTGTGGTGTGACTGTGTGTGTTTGTGTGTCTGTATGACTGTGTGCATGTCTGTGTGACTGTGTCTCTGTGTGTGACTAAGTCTCTGTGTGACTCTGTGTGTGTGTCTGTGAATGTGGTGTGACTATGTGTGTGACTCTGTGTGTCTGTGTATGTGTGACTGTGTGTGTTGGTGTGTGTCTGTATGACTGTGTGTGTGATTGTGTGTGTCTGTGTATGTGTGACTGCGTGTATTGGTGTGTGTGACTGTGTGACTGTGTGTGCACACGCATGAGCACACACATGCAGCCCCAGGGGACCAGGAGTAGAGTCCCACTGCTCCGGACATGGCAGACGGCCTCCTTGGGCTTGGTGGCAGGAAGCTGCAGGCAGGGGACTCTGTGGTCAGGAGCCCCAGGGAGGGCAGGCTCCACACTCCCCATTGAGCGTCTCCTCAGAGCTCCCCACTGTCCACTCCAGACCAGCATTTATTGAATGCCTACTGTATACCTGGGATACCTGCTTAGTACCCCTGCCCAAGTGACTTGCCGAGCCCCCATGGAAGACCACGGAGCAGATGGCTGGGGCCTGGGCTAGTTTGCTCCAGCGGAATTGGGCTCACACACCCAGGTGGCCCAGTGACGTAGTTCAAGTCCGTCACCCCCTGTCACCCCAATGAGGGAAAATAAACTGCCTTTATTCCGTGGACCTCGTGTTCTTCTCAGGTCTATTTTTACCCTCGGACTATTTATACGGGCCAGGTGCTGGTTCTGGGCCCAGAGCTGCCAACACGCCCACACCTAGCGCCCCCCCCCCTTCGCACCCCAGGCCCCCTCCTCCTCCGGGGTGAGAGGGTCCTCAGCGGGCAGGGACCCGGGCTGAGCTCCTGACAGGCATGGGCAGGACGCCGTCCTTGATGCCCTGGAGCTTTCTGTGCTGGGAAAGACAGACAGACACGCCCCCACATGATGGGAGCACAAGGCAGGGAAGGGAAACCCAACCACTGGGGGACCCAGAGTTGGGGAGAGGGAGGCTCATGACTCTGGGGGCAGCCAGTCCAGCAAGCCCTGAATGGGGGGCCTGGGCCATTAGAGAGGCCGCGGAGGGTGGCCCCACAGCCCGGCAGATAGCCCGGCACTGGGGGGGTACACGGGGTTCAGGAAGCCACACGGGGCACTTGGGAGGGCTTCTCTCTTATCCGAGAAGTCAGATCACTGCTCTGTGCCTCAGTTTCCCTACCCAAAATTGGGCGGAGCCATCGACTTGCTGGGCCAGCAAGGTACCACAGTTGGCAAGGCCTGTCTTCCCTGGTGTAGACAGCTCCTTCTCGCTGTGTCCTCACATGGCCTTTCCGTTGTGTGTGCGCAGGGAGGTAGATGGGGGGAGGTGGGTTGGAATATGAGTAGGGAGGGAGGGAGAGAGAGAGGAGAAGAGAAGGAAGGGGAGAGAGGAAGGGGAAGAGAAGGAAGGGGAGGGGAAAGGGAAAGAAAGAGGGAAGGAGGGAGGGAGAAATGAAGCGAGTGAGTGCTCTCGGGTGTCTCTCCCTCTCCCTGTGAGGGCATCAGTCCTGTGGGATCAGGGCTTCAGCTTCATGACCTCATTTAACCTTAACGATCTCCTTAAAGGCCCCCTCCAGTTCCAGCCACACTCGGGGTTAGGGCTCCCACCCGTGAACGTGGGTGGGACAGCCCACAGCACTGGGCAGCCCACGGCACTGGGTCAGGCAGTCCCTTGCCCACAGTATCGCAGGGATGATGCCATGACTTCCTTCAGCAAATGCCTGTCCCAACACAGAGACACAGATAATAAATAATCGATAATCCTTCTAATTGTTATGACAAAAAATTCAACATTGCAGAATCCGAAATATCCCCTCAGACAGGACCATGGAGAGCTCAGGTTAGGGACAGGGTTTTGTCCCTTGTAAAACAGCAGGTAGAAACGAGGCCTGGGCTACAGGTAGGAGAGGAATAGATTTCAACAGGCCTTTGCACTAAGAGAATCAAAGGTTTGGGTGGACAGAAGCAGGATGCCCCCAAGGGCGGGACTGGCAGGCGTCTACCCAGCTGCACTCAAGAACAACCCAGAGATCCTGGGGCCCCGGCCAGTGCCTGGGGTTCTGCTGTAGGGGCGGTCCCAGCAGTCGCCACACCGCCTCCCCACTCTCTCCTGGATCTGCGTCTCACCACCTCCCAGCCAAGACCGGTCCTCTCTTTCCTAGACCGTTTGATCATCTATCTGGGCCCCCTCCTTGCGCCCCCTTTCTGCCTAGCCCACCCGAGCATGGCATCCCCTGCACAGCCCCTGTCACCTGCAGAATCAAACCCAGGGTCTTCCGTGGGGCCACAAGGCCTGACCAGTTTTAGGCTTGGTGACCTCTCTGACCTAATCCCTCCTATCCTACTCATTCACCTCCTGTGACACTGGCCTCCCTGCGGTCCCTGCCCCAGGGCCTTTGCACAGACTCTCTCTCCAACTGTACTGCCCTGCCCCCATTCTTTACCTCCCTGCCTTCCTCCCATCAGCTAGGCCTCTGCTCCGACGTCGGCTCTTCAAAAAGCCTCTGACCTACAAAGCGGAGATGGCCCCTGATGTCATCTCCACCCCCTTCCCTGTCCCAGCTGTGCTCTCCTGCATAGCGCTGGCTGTAGACGGACCCGCATTCCGTCCAATTTCGTCTGTCAAAGCCCTGCCACCCGGCGTGACTCTCTGGAGATGGGGCTTTTAGGAGGTAAGTAAGTTTAACTGTAGGCATGAGGGTGGGTTCCTAATTGCGTAGGGTTGGTGGCCTTCTGAGAAGAGTCTCTTTCTCTCTCTCTCTGTCTCGCTTCCCTCATGGATAGCTGTATGTCCAGCCCCCAGGACAGTGCCCGGCATGGTTCATGCGAGGCACTGAAAATTAATTGATTGATTGATTGATTGATGTCAAAAATCAACTGATTGATCAGTCAGTCAAGTATATGGCTATCCTCCCCATCCATCATCGCTAGGAGGAATATGGGGGGAGCTCTGACCAGCAGCTTCATTGAAGGGGGCCAGGCCAGGCCACTGAAAGACCAGGCCAGAACCCTGCAAACAGCCCTCCCCCCTCCACCCCCCTGCAAGGATGTGGAGTGGAGAGAGGGGCTGAGCATTCCCAGGGGAAAGGGGGATGGGAATGCAGAGCCCATCCTGGGGACAGGCTAGGTGGCCCGCACTGGGGAGGAGGGGCTGGGCCCATGCCCAGGGGCTGGCGGGCACTAACCAGGGAGGGTCTGAACGGAGTAGCCCGGGGCTGCGGGGAGCCACTGGGGGCTCCCAGCAGGGCGGAGGGCTCGGTGGCCAGGCTGGGCCTCTGCCCGCTGTTCTGTATGGCTAAAGGTCATGGATGCCAGTGAGACAAACACCTGGAGGGCTTCATCAACCCATCTGGGACCTCTCAACAGGAAACCTCACCCAGCAGCTTCTCATCCCAACTTCTTGCTCAATTGGTTGATTAGGAGACATTACATGATTCATTTTATGACTCCAATGGTGAAGCCTTTAGCCTCGAACCGATGCCCTCGGCAACCCCAGATCTGAACGCTCTGGGCTTATTACAGAGTTCCCATTGGTCTCCTTTGAAAATCTTTCTAGGAGGAAGGTGCGGGAGGCCCATGGGCGCCTGGGACACAGGTACCAGCTAAACCAAGCCCCCTGCCCTGCCTACGGGGTCTGAGATAAAGGTTGGCAGGGCTGGTTCCTTCTGGAACCTCCATCCAACCCATGCCTCTATCCTAGCATTGCTGGCGACCCCTGGCACCCCTTCCAGTCTCCACCTTGTCTCTATACGACCTTCCCGCCACATGTGTCTATATTCCCCTCGGAGGCTAATCCAACACGCCCTCACTTCTCTTTGTCACACCTGCAAAGACCCTATTTTCAAATAAGGTCACAAACACAGGACCCAGGGGCTAGGACAATCTCCAAGATTTTCCAACTTGACTCTTTCCTAGCGCCTGGTTGCCAGTGGGAAATTTAACGACAAACCCCAAGTTTACACCCCTTTCCAGTTTTTAACGCATTTATTTAGTACCGAGTTGGATTCCTACGGGGACACAGAGGCACATAAATAAATACACACACACACTCGCAGTCACACCCACACCTGCGCGTGTACCATCTGAAGCCCGCACGGGCATACCCAAGGCAACTGGGGGCCGAGCCCGTGGTCAGCTGCGTGAAATGCCCCCGACTTGGTCCCGTTCACGACGGCACGACTCACAGAAATCGCAGTCACCATGACGTCAGTGATCACCTGCCCCGATGTGGGCGCGGGGCTGGTACCGGAGGTATCACGACGCCCCTGACCCTCCACGGGCCCCGCGTGCTCCACGGTTTACCTGCCATCTTAGCTGGGATGGAATGATCCTGGGGTCCAAGGTCACCGTCTTTTTGTCTTTTCTTTTCTTTTTTCCTTTTTGCACTTTTAGGAGCTGTGATATATCCAGAACTTCCCAGGGCACACGTTTTCACGCATCCTTTCCTTTCTCATTCCTCCCTGATTTACAAACCTTGACTCGTCTTCTAATTCCCCAATAAGTGAGTAATTATTGCAATTAACGTTAGTTCATGGCTCCTCTCATGGTTTAATAATGGTCTTCATTTCGTTGTTATAAATGTTACTAATAACTCGTAACTCCTTACCTACCGTCCTCACCGGTGACTGCCACGTGGCCGTTGAAAGATTTTCACCTGTGTCCTCCCCGGAGGGTGACAAGCTGACGCCAGAAGCCTGTAATGCAGTTCCCCCAGGCCGCGCTGTCCGTGGGCCACAGCGGTCAGCCTGCCGGCCACTGTCTGCCGCACGACCCTCGCAAGCCCAACATCGTTGCAAGGTACGGGGAACTCCCTGGCTTGGCCCCGGCGCAGTTTCGGGCAGAAACAGTGACTTACCAGTTGCGCTTCCTTAGCCAAGTCCCTCATGTGCTGGCCTCAGTCTCCACATCTATACGATGGGGTTAATAATACCCACCTCAGAGCGTCTGGGTGAAGGATGAAGACGATGAAAAAAATAAGGACACGGGAAAGCCCTCTGCATAATGCCGGGCATTTAAACACGCACGCTTCCGATAAACTTTCCTGCTGTTACGATAACGTACAGCGTCTATGTACTACCTGACACGTGATGGGTGCTTCATAAATGCTCTTTGATTCGGAATCTGCAAGCTCAGATGAGAGGCAGGGAAGTGGGGGGGGGCAGGAAGCCGGACGCCGTTCTGCGACGTCTGTTCTGCGGTTTTGGCATTCGGCTAACTAAAATGCGGAGAGAATAAAAGAGGGGTGTTTTTGTTGTTGTTTTGTGTTGTTTTTGAAAGTCTTTAGAAGTTTTCACTGAAATATGGGGGGAAATATGCTGACTGTGTGCATGAATAATTGAACTTGACTTTCTAGGGCTGCGAACACAGGCTGCAGAAGCAGGAACGGGCGGGGTCCCAGGACCGTGGAGCGCCGAGGTGGGGCGGCAATGCAGACAACAGCTCGTCTGGAGTCCAAACCCCGCGTGTGAGCAGCGCGGTGCTTCCCCACAGGCTCTAGGATGGAATCTGTTCCTGCCTCTCTTGGCTTCTGGGGTTGCTGGCCGTCCTTGCCAAACCCCGCATCTGTCACCGTATGGCCTTCTCCCAGCTGGGTGCGTCTCTGTCCCATTTGCTCCACCGTGGAACCCCTGCCTTCCCAGGTGACAGGATCAAGGCAGAGCTCGAACAGGGCGGGTCCCAGGAGGCCACGGCTGGGGTCCCCGACCTTTGCATTCAGGGACTCAGCAGTTCTTAGACTTGAACTTTCCTGGGTCGCGGTTTTGTTTTTTTTTGTTTTTTTTTTTAAAGATTTTATTTATTTATTTGATAGAGAGAGATCACAAGTAGATAGAGAGGCAGGCAGAGAGGGAGAGAGAGAGAGAGAGGGAAGCAGGCTCCCTGCCGAGCAGAGAGCCCGATGCGGGACTCAATCCCAGGACCCTCAGATCATGACCTGAGCCGAAGGCAGCAGCTTAACCCACTGAGCCACCCAGGCGCCCCGGTTTTGTTTTTTTTTTTTAAGGAAACAAAGATGTGTCTAGGATTTCCTGCCATGTCGTCAGGTGGGTCTGCCGTGTTCTCTGACTCTGGAGAGAGCAGTGCCCCCCATCCCCAGGTGCTCTGCCTGCCCCCACACTCTCGGGGGGATGCCTGCTCGGGGTGCAGCCAGACATGAGTGGTGAGCTTTGCTGAGGTGAAGGGGGCTGCCAGGCCGGCCTGGCCCTGTCTCTCCAGGGCCCCATCTGAGCTGTGGGCACAGAGCTGCAGGATACTTTTTTTTTTTTTAAGATTTTATTTGTTTATTTGACAGAGAGATCACAAGTAAGCACAGAGGCAGGCGGGGGGTGGGGGGGGGAGGAGAAGTTTCCCCGCTGAGCAGAGAGCCCGATGCGGGGCTCGATCCCAGGACCCTGAGATCAGGATCTGAGCTGAAGGCAGAGGCTTAACCCACTGAGCCACCCTGGTGCCCCTGTAGGACACTTTTTAAATAACTCTTTTTAAAATAATACTAACAGGGGCACCTGGATGGCTCAGTTAAAGCCTCTGCCTTCGGCTCAGGTCATGATCTCAGGATCCTGGGATCGAGCCCCACATCGGGCTCTCTGCTCAGCGGGGAGCCTGCTTCCCCCCTCTCTCTCTGCCTGCCTCTCTGCCTACTTGTGATCTCTGTCAAATAAATAAATAAAATCTTTAAATAAAATAAAATAAAATAAAACAAATAATAGCAATAGTAAGGACACCGGACATTGGACTGAGGGCCCACCCTCCCCCAGAATGACCTCATCTGAGCTTAGGCACATCTTCAAAGACCCTATTTCCAAATCAGGCCACATTCTGGGGTTCTGGGAAGGATGCGAATTTTGTGAGGACACATGTAACCCCATACACGGGTGAAAATGACCACAAACCTCACGTCCCGCTGCCTGCCTACCCCAGCACTGGAACTTGGCCCTTTGCAGGTCACCACATACCCCCCAGACAAGCCTGGGGGCGGGCAGGGCCTTCACGCCCAACCTCATCATCTCTCCAGCCTCCCTTCCCCCACCCCACACCCATTCCCACTCCACCGTCCAGTCACCCAGGCCAGAGGGCGGGTGCTGGTTACCCTCCTGGTTTTTTTTTTTTCCTGGTACCCAGGAAACCCTCCTCTCCCTTGTTCCCCCACGTCGCCCGCCCGCCTGCGTCGCCGTCACCCATCCTGCCCCACGGGTCCCACTGCTTCCTCCTGTCTTGGATACTGTCCCGTCCCAGCCACCGGGGTCGCGGACCACCACCCCTTCCTGAAGACAGCGCAGGACTGGCAGGTCCGGCCCCAGACCTTCAGGGCCCGTCCTCCTGTGGCCGCTGGTGCCAGGTGCCCTGCAAGAGGCGTTACCTGCACTCTGGCAGCCAGCCGAGCCCTGTGCCTGCGGTCTCGTGTCGCCAAGGGTGAGGCTGTCCATTGACTCACGTTCGCACGGGCATGTGGTGCGCCCTCTGCCACCGTCTCCAGCCTGGATGACCCCACCGAAGCGGGGGAGAGAAGGACACTCAGAGCCAACAGCTGCCTGCAGGCCATTCAGCCGGGGACCTCCCCCCAACCTCAGCCCCCCCACCGTCCCGCTCTTTTGCCTCTCAGAAAGGCCAAGTGCAGGGCCCCGAGGGACATCACGGGAGCAGCAGCATCAGCCCCCGGAGAGGCCAACGTCCAGAGAAGATTCAGGGAGCGTGACAGGGACAACCGAGAGCCACCAAGCTCGTCCCTTGGTGCTCCCAACTAAGCCTGCAGCCGTCCGCTCCGCCTCCCGCCCAGATGCCCTAGCCGTCAGCGCCTGCCCGCGGCCACAGCCCCTCCCGGTCCGGCCTCTCAGCCTGCCCCCCCAGGTGGTGTGGGACGACCTCATCAGCCACTTGGTTTCACAGGCCCGACAGGCAGACCCATTTTGGAGCCTCTGTCCCGTGCTCATGTCTATGCGGCATTCACTCCGCAGCTCTCACCCCGTCCTGCCCACACCACCAGAGCGAGGCCAGGTCTAGACCGCCCCCCACCCCACCCCACGTCTGAATTCCGCAGACAACAACACGGTCAGAGCCCTTCCCCACTCCGCCGTGTCTATCGACTGTCCTAACTGCTGTCGGGGGCTTTCGGCTTCTGTCTCCTTTCCCGGCATGTCTCTAACCCTCTCTTGCTGGGCGGATGCTGCCATACCCTGCCCCATGCCTCCCACTCTCCCACCTGCCTTCCGTGTGCCCGAAGCTTCTACTGTGCACATCTCCAACTCTGTGGCCTTGGGAGCGGGTATGAGGAGACTCTGCCCCCGGAGCGGCCCTTGACCAACGACGGGCAGGGTGTTGGGGAAGAACTCCCCCAGCTCTCTCCCCTTGGGTAGGACAAGGCACAAGTGAGGTCCATGTGGTCTCCCGGCTAGAGCCCTGGGACCCGCCCTTGTGACTTGCCCCTTAGCTCGCCTCGCCTGGGCTTCCTTCCTCCCCCCGGGCCACTTTCCGCACTTGCCGGTGCTTCCGCGATCACCTCCCAGCTGGACTCTGCCCCTCAAATCCCACTCCGGCCAGCTTCAGGCTCACAGCTCAGCCAAGCCACCACCCGTCTCCTCTCTCGGCACGCCAGTGCCCAAATCCACCTCGGCATTCGCGCCTGTGCCTCTAAATCCTTGCCGACACCCACCGACGAGGTGACCGGTTGCAACCAGGAACAGCGGTGGTGACGGCAACACCCCACCTCCTTCCCTCGTGTTGCAGGGGCCAGCGGAACGATGGCGCGTGCAGCCTGCCAGCGACAATGGGCACCTCCTCCTGGGTGCCTTCCAGCCCCTGTTTGTACCTCTCGCCAGCATCTACTTTGGGCCCCCCTGTGAGGTGGTGGGAAGGAACCTGTTACCCCCCCCATCAGATTGGGAGCCCCTAGAGGGATCCCATGTCCCCATAGCCTCTGGCATGACGGCCGACACGTAGTAGGACCCACACACGATGCCCTGCAATGAAATCCCACTTTCCCTCACTCTATTTCCCAACACTTACTCCCCCGGATGCCCTTTGGCTCTGTCCACAGAGAGAAGAACCAGGCTTGGGGGCGGATAGGGAAACATCACTTTCGCGATGACTCTGCCGCCGAGAGGTCCCAGGGTCAGAGTCCCCATATGGTCAGAAGCCTGAGGGTAAAAACATCACCAAATGTGAGAAAGAAAATCAGAGAAGCCATTCCACTCCTGCGACTTCTGGAGGCTTCCAGGCGTAAAGGTGAGAGAGAAACAAGGTTTGGCCCACCACGTGTTCTGGAGGAATCCTCCTTCTCCTTGTAAAGGGCATATCCTACATGTATGTACAACACATTGACTCATTCTCAGAAGAGAATTGAACCTCTAACTTGGAGTCTCTGATGTGGGCGTAAAAGTACTAATTAGGATGGTTCTGCTAATAATAGAAGCTTTGGGACAGAAGCATTCTAGGCGGCACCAGGGCTTAGCTCCTGTGGGGGACGGCTTCCGTCTCTGCGGTTCCTGCCGTGGGGGCCAGGCAGTCCGGCTGCTGCTGGAAACCCCCTGTCCTTCCCTGGCCATTTTCTCACTCGAGGTCCTCATCAGCCACTTTCACCAGGAGGAGCCCAAACTCCCAGAGGTGAAGCCAGGAGCCCACGGGCACCTGCCAGGACTTCAACCCACAGTTACTGACTCCAAGGATGATCAGAAACCTGCATCCCTGCTCCCTCCTTCCCCCCAGAGAATCTCCTACTGGGAGGTGGTCAGGCTGGTGTCTCCCCCCAACCCCGAGGCTGTCAGCATGGTGGCCACATCTCCCAGAAGAAAGGCTGAAGGTTTCAAACACCGGGCTCCTCCGGTCCCTTATCCGCCACTGCCACTCCCAGCCGGGGGGCCCAGAGAGCTTCCCTTTGGTTTCCCTTTGGCAGGTGGTCCTCTTGACTTGACGGCCACCATTTTGGGATCCGGCAGACCCGGACTGAGATGTAGGGCTCCCGCCCGACCCATAGGCTGGGTGACTCTGGTTGCTTGGTTCTCTCCTCTGTGAATGGGGCAGGATGTTAACACTTCTCTGGGGCTCTTATGGAATCATCAATCAAAGAGCACGTGTGGACAGACTTAATGCTGCCCCTGGAAAGTTCCCTGCACCGGCTGAGTCTCATCTCCCCCTTTGTCCAGAGGACACGTCGCCAGTTCTGAACATCTCTCTCGGCCCAGTCCATATCTCTGTTCCCCGTATTCGGGCTGATTGCATGAGGGAATAGAGACATTCACAGGGGCTGAGGAGAGGAAGGGAGCTGGGGGCTGCGGTCCCCCACAGACCTGTAGTTAGTGCCGCGCTGAGTACTCGAAATTCCGTTGAGATGCTAGATCTTACGTGCCCTTACCACGAAAGAAAAAAAGGAAAAATTTTAAAAGTCTTAAATATGAGGTGCCTGGGTGGCTCAGTCCTCAAGCGTCTGCCTTCGGCTCAGGTCATGATCCCGGGGTCCTGGGATCGAGCCCCCATCAGGTTCCCTGCTCAGCGGCAAGCCTGCTTCTCCCTCTCCCACTCCCCCTGCTTGTGTTCCCTGTGTCTCTGTGTCTCTCTCTGTCATATAATAAAGTCTTTGGAAAAAAGTCTTAAATAAAAAGGGCAGCAGGAAACGTTTGGAGATGACGGACAAGTTCATGGCCTTGACTGCGGTGATGGTCTCGTGGGTGCACACTTACCGCCCAGCTCACCAGGCCATGCACGTTGAGGACATACAGCTGTCTGTGCCTCAGTAATAGGGTTTTTCCGGGTTTTGACCTCTGCCTTTGAAAACTATGCTGTTGTTGGCAAGGGAGGTAAGAAAATGCATTGGGGGAGAGAAAGACAATCCCCCAAGTGGCTTTTTGACCCCGAACTTGTAACGGCACCAGGATGGAGACCCAGCTAGCATGGGAGGTGGTCGGGGCAGTGGAACCATCCTGGGTTTGGAACCAGACAGCTCTGAGTTTGAATCCTGACCCCAGCCCACACTGGTCAAGATCTGGGGCTACTATTTCGCTTCCCTGGCCTTGCCTTTCAAGCATGGGGCAATTACACCTGCCATGCAGGGGGGCAGGGCCCAAGGTTGAGGGGAATGATGATGTGGTGAAAGAGCCCAGTTCGCCTGGGGTAGGCACACACCATCATGGGTGACCCGTCCATGCGGGCTCCTGCCTCATCCTCTCCCTCTCCCTCTCCAGGTACACAGGGAGCCTCAGCCTTGGACCAGACCCACGGAACTTTCCCCAGTCTGGAAAGGGGCACCACGGTGCTTTGGGGGCATTCGCTCAGCCTCCAGGCCATCCCATGCGTATTTGAAGGGATTTTGGACGACAAGACCAGGCCAGTCTCCAGTTCATTGTCAACATAGAATCCGTACATGGAGGACTTGTCTTTCCACTCTAGCTGACGTAGCAATAGGTATATAGTAGAAATGCCCTGTAAAGCCACACGTAACCTTTGAGACTCCTGGGAATAACTATTTGGAAAAAAAAAAAAAAAGTCGGTAGAGCTCATGACTCTTGATCTCGGGGTCAAGGCTTCCAGCCTCATGTTGGGTATAGAGATGACTTAAAAATAACATCTTGGGGCGCCTGGTGGCTCAGTTGCTAAGCCTCTGCCTTCAGCTCGGGTCATGATCGTGGTACCAGCCAAGGCCTCCCCACCAGCCTCGGTTCCACCTCTCCTCTGTCCAGTAAAGGGCTCCCAGAACACATGGACGGGCATCCTGTCTTCTCCATTCACAAACCAGGTGGGATGCATGGCTCCAGAGGAGAGGACAGGGACGTGGGTTGGGAAGGAAAGGAGAGACTCCCTCCCAAATTAGCAAAACGTCCAAGCTAAAGTCCCGCCAGAGTCCCTGTGCACGCCTGCCAGGTGGGGCTAGATACGGAAATCAGGAGCAAGGACTAAGAACTCACAGCATCCGTGCTTCACAGATGCGTGGGGAATGAAGGGAAACTCAGTGTTCCCCAGAGAGAAACCTCCGAGAGAAATCTCCCGGTAAGCCGTTGTGTTGGACCGCGTTCCCCGGTGTTCCCGCGTGGGAGTCTTAATCCCAGTACCTCAGCATGGGACCTTATTTGGAAATAGGGTTTTTAGAGAAGTCACCAAGTTAAAGTGAAGCCATGACAGTGGTCCCGAGTCCAGGGTGACTCGTCCTGGATAAACAGGGGAACTTTGGACACAGGGGCACATCCATAGGGAGCCTGTCTTTTGGAAGCAGAGGCAGGTATTGGGGTGATGCTAAGAATGCCAGCAAACCCCAGAGGCTGGGAGAAGCCTGAACAGAGTGTCCCCCACAGCCTGAGAAGTAACCCACCCTGCCACCCCCTGCTTGTGGCTTCCGGCCTCCAGTCTGCAAGAGCATAGATCTCTGAGGATTAAGCCCCCCAACACAAGGAGCTTTATAAGGACCCCGGCACGAATACACATGGACCCTGACCTGACCCCTGCAGGTGAGCGGATGCTATCTGGTGTTTAGAGGGGACGGGACCATGGGTAGGGGCCCGAGATATGGGGCCTGTGCTGTGATGGGCTCCTGGTGACCACAAGTGGGTCCTGGGAGCATCTCTTTGCCTCAGTTTCCCCACTGGTAGCAGGACAGCCACTATTCCTGTCCTCCCTGGCCTGGGAGCTGCTGTGTAGGTGGAATCAGTTAGAGACACGGAAGGGCTAAGGCCAGCCTGGCGAGGAAGGGAAATCAGAGTTCCCAGTGGGCAGACTGTGTGGAGTTCTGAAGTCCCAACCAGGTTCGGTGTTACGCCGATGAGTCTGATGCTCACGCTTGTTTGGCAGCAGACCCTGATGTGAGCTGACGGGAGGTCGTCCAGGGGCTCTTGTTCCCCTTCTGGTGGACATTCGCATGTTTGGCAGCGGGAATACCGAGGGGTGTGGTTGCTGGGTGAGGCACTGGTCCATGGGGGCTGTAGGGAATGTCTGGTAAGTGCATCCCATGCCTTCTCCAACCTGACAGGTTCTGGATCACTGTGGACCTGAATACAAGCAGCCCTGTGCTCCTCTCTTCTCCCTGGGAGATGCAGGAGTGACGGTCTGCACGCCCGCAGGACTGGGGGGACAGCAGGACGGGGACCAGAGCCTGTCTGCGCATCAGAAAGGAGGCTCTGACTGAGTGCGGGTTTCCCGGGCTGCCCTAATGAGGTACCACACGCTGGGAGCTTAAAGGAACAGACATGTATCCTTTCACAGCCTGGAGGCCAGAAGCCCTAAATCCTGGTGTTGGCAGGGCTGGTCCTTCCAGAAGAGAAGAATCCTTCCCAGGCCTCCTCTCTCTCAGCTACTGGTGGCTCCGACAATCCTTGGTGTTCCTCGACTTAGGGACGCTAATCTCTGTCTCTGTCATCACACAGCGTGGTCCCGTGTGTGTCTGGGTCCCTCCTCTCCTCTTCTGATAAGGACGCCAGTCATACGGGAGGTCAGGTCCACCCTCATCCAGCATGATCTGAACTTGACTAATTACCTGAAGTGCGTGTGACATGGGACATCAGAGGAGAGGGTGACTCCAGGGTCAGTGGGCGGTGTTGCCACCCCCAGGGCCGGTGAGCTTAGAGCAGGGTGTGGTCCGTGCAGGCGCCCAGTGACATCCCAGGAGATGCTCGGGGACAGCAGGCTCCAGGCTTGAGCCAGTCCGTGTCTGGCAGACGTCTCTCGGATTCTCCAGCCAGGCTCTGAGCTGGTGCGCAGGCCATGGGACAGGCCCTGACCACCCATGTTCAGGGAGCAGAGTATGTGTGTGACGCTGAGGTTCTCCTGGGGCTCGAGCCCTTGGAACCCGAGTCCCCTGCACCAGTGCCCCAGGCTTCAAGCCTGACCTCCGGCCACTGCTCCAGACGATGGGGCGCTGTGCTGGGCGAGACAGAGCGGAGTACTGGGAAGACAAGGCTCTGGGGCCGTGAGACCAGGGTGGGGGGGAATTTTGCCCCAATCCCTACGGTGAGCTGACCATACAATTAGTCATCCATGCTGGGACACATTGCATAGTGAAAAAGGACGCTGTTAAATATTACCCAGGACAGTTACTCGTGAACGGGACTGTTGCAGGCAGTGTATGGATACCACATCCATAGCTACGCAGCTTGGGAAGGTTCTGGAACCACTTTGGGCGTCTGTGTCCTTGTCTATTAAGTGGGGATAATTGTTCTCACCTCCACAGGATCGCTTGACCCCAAGGAAGTCTTCTACAGAGGACAGAGGGAAGGCTCTCCGTAAACGGGGCCCACAACAGCACCTAATGCAAAGTCAAGTCCGAAGCCTCCCCAAGAACTCGCTCATGATGGGTGCACACCCTGCACCAGACTTTCCAGTCCCTTCTTGCTGCTCCCCTTGCTTCATGTCTGCAGGAGACCGGGGTGGCCCCAGGAATCGGAACCTGCCTCCTTATCTTCTCCTTCAGGCCAAGCATGGGCACCTCTGTCCTGAGTCTTGGCCTCTACCTCCCAGCTGCCCCCACCTTGTCCGCATCCCTTACACACCATGCAGTAATCTCAGAGCACAGACTCGACCAGAACCGTGCAGAAACCTTGGGCAGGTCCCCCTGCCGTCGTGCCACATCGAAACCCATGTGATCTGGTCTCATGGCTTTTTTTTTTTTTTAAGATTTATTTATTTATTTGACAGACAGAGATCACAAGTAGGCAGAGAGGTAGGCAGAGAGAGAGAGAGGAGGAAGCAGGCTCCCCGCTGAGCAGAGAGCCCGATGCAGGGCTTCAATCCCAGAACCCTGGGATCATGACCTGAGCTGAAGGCAGAGGCTTTAACCCACTGAGCCACCCAGGCGCCCCTCTCATGGCTTTTTTTATCCTACTTCTCTCCACCATTAAACCCTTTTTAAGGGTAGGAATTCGAGAGGCCGCTGATGTCTCTGTCTCAGGACCTTGGTTTATGCTGCTTCCTCAGCTACAGTACCTTTCCCTGTCATTAAAAACCAGGCTGTTGTCAGCCAACTTGCCCAAGACCACACAGCTCCTAAGGGGAAGAGCCTGGGTCTCTTCTGCCTTGGTCTGTGCCTGCCTCCTAGTCAAGCCAGGGCCCTCTGCGTTGGTCCTTTAACCTTCAAAACAGGGGTACCTGACCTAAGTCCTGGAACTCCGCTGAGGGCCAGCGAGATCACAGATATGGAGAAAGCATCGTGAATGGTAAAACCCAGAACAAATGCTATTCTTAACCCTTTCAAGGCTCTGCTCAAATGGCTTCTGGACAAGCCCCTTCCAGACCACCCTTCCCAGAATTAACCCTTCCCTCCCCCGCTACCCCATTTCCCTCACTCTGTGCTATCTTTAATGCAGGGTCCCTGGGATGGTCATTCCTTACGTCTGTGTTTTCTCTCTTGGAGCCTCACCACACCACGGTCCCCCGAGGGCTCTGAGACTCGTCTAACTGGACGTCTGTCACACAGCGCCCGGTGCGGGGCCCGGTACAATGCAGGTGCATATTAAATGCTTATTGAGGAGCTTTCGAGGTCCTCTTTCAAGGTGCACTTTGGCTTTTTATGGGAACCTTTCATGCGGGGAGAAACTGAAGACCCCTTCTTTAGTCTGAGAATTATCACCAACACTTTCAGTTCGTTCCAATGCCCCAAGGGCTTTCTTAGATGTGATCTCATGACCCCTCACCAGAACCCATCTTAGCTGGGGGTCCTTTGAAAACAGAGGCAACACAAATCTTACAGTCTCTTTCTTGGGGTACAATCCTAGGGCAGCAAGATGTGGGGAAAGGGAGGGAAGGAAGGAAAGCAAAGTCAAGGAGATGGATCCCTGCAACGCCCGCCGCTTCACACAAAGCGGGTCCCACCCAGAGCATCCAACCTGCCAAGGAAGGGAGTGATACTGATTTGCGGGCTCCTGTGTGAATCAGTTTCTGGTTGCTTCAAGTTCATTTGATGGAGTACTAGCCAGATACCCCGGACTTCCCAGTTTCTGTTCCTTCACCCTTTGTCCAACAGCGTGGAGGCCAGATCCACGTCCAAGGTGCAAAGCTTCACTCAGAAACTAGCAGGGGAGGCGGGGAGCGGCCAGGCTCCCAGGGGTCCACAAGGTTGGAGGAGCTGCAGCTCCCAACGTGGCAGCCGTGGGGTGGAGACTGCGCTGCAGGCCGGCCTTCCCCTCTGCCTGGTTAAGCCAGCAACGGACCGGGACTGGGGCTCCCCACTGAGCTAGTAGCCAAGGTCTGGGGCTACAGGAGCTGAGTGGGTCTGAGGGTAACTGTGGTTGGCCGGATAATTCCCATTCCCATTTGACATCCGAAGAAACAGAGGCTAGGAGATGTGGAGTAACTTGCCCAAGGTCCCGAGACTGTCAAGAGACGGACCTAAGTCTCAAATTCAGGTATTCAAGCTCTAATCCAGGACCCCTGTCCACCTGATGCAGGTGAAGAGAAACATGGATGATGGGATGTAGACACTGTTCACTTCTGTGGCAATTATTAATCATCCATCTTTCCAGAAACGGACTGTATTTCTCCTAGCATCCAGCCAGCCAGCCAGCCACCCTCCCACCCCACTCACCTGCTCCTCTGTTAAGCACTTGCTTGGTTCTGGGCACATGGGGCCATCCGCTAACACACAGATGCCAAGCTCTGCTCACAGACCAGACTCGGACTTGGCCTGGGCGCCCGTGGGGAAAAAAGCAATCACCTTTCTTACGGGACAGAATGCGCCTCACGCTAAAGAGCTCCACCTGGCAGGTCTCCCCGGGGAGGAGTGAAGAACTCATGTGTAGAAACCAGAGTAAGTTTCCCGGGAAATGGGGCATTTGAGGTGAACATGGGAGGATGAAGAGGCTTTTTAAAAGGTAGGATATGAGGGAAAGGGCACTCCACACGGAGGGCACAGCATGGGCAAAGGGAGGGCGGCCCGGAGAGCAGGACAGAGTCAGAGAGCGGCGTGTCCGCGGTGACTGCGCCAGACTCTGCACGTTTGCTCGCAAGAACTTCAGCTTCAACTCCCTCATCGTCGTTGAGCGCCCCAGCCCTGGGCCTCCGCTGCTTGCTCAGGAATTAGGTTGCTAGGAAAACAGCAGAGGGCCAAGCAGACATCATTACTGCGCCCTGAATTAATTAACAGAAACTTACAGACAGCATTTCAAAGCTCCACAGCAGAAAGCACTCTCCTCTAGCTGGCACCTGCCGGAGCGCACGCCTGGTCACGGGCGACCTGAGAGTCCTGTCTGCTGATTTAATTACATACATGGCCAATGAGATTATTATGAATTTTTACCAAAAAGCCAGTGACATTTACAGAGATTCTAGTAGGAATGCGCTCACACCGGCCGGCTGTCCCAGGCTCTCGCAACACACTGCTCCCCCGGGCCGTCCACTTTACCAGGCTGGGGCCAACTGGCGGCCAGGGCCAACGAAACCCCTGGAGCGGGAGGATGCCATCCTGAGCTGGGCTGAACCCAGAGTGGAAGGAGCCGGAACTTCTTTCCAGCGTCAGACCTTTTGTTTTGCATTCGGTGAACCGGGCTTGTCCCTGGTTGGTGCTAGACCAAATGGATCATGACCACTTAGAACATGCGTTAGTTGTTTTTTTTTTAAAGATTTTATTTATTTATTTGACAGAGAGCGATCACAAGTAGATAGAGAGGCAGGTAGAGAGAGAGAGAGAGGGGGAAGCAGGCTCCCTGCTGAGCAGAGAGCCCGATGCGGGACTCGATCCCAGGACCCCGAGATCATGACCTGAGCCGAAGGCAGCGGCTTAACCCACTGAGCCACCCAGGTGCCCCGCGTTAGTTTTGCATTGGATGACGAAGCTCACAGACTAACCCGCGATCCATTACTGAGTTTTTCCTAAAGGTTAGTGCTGGGGTCAGAGATGAGAGGCCCCTGGTGTCTGGGGCCCAAGGCACCAACACGTAAGTCACTTTTGGCAAAAGCCAGAACAGGGGCCAGAGCCACGCTGGGGTCCTGACCTGAAAAAACACTGCAACAACTTCTGATGGTGTAAGTGACATGGGACGGGGGCCACATGTCGAATGGGGCTTTGGGGGATTGTGTGAGCCGAGGTATTTCTTGGGCTGTGCAGGAATATGAAGTCATAATGATTTACCAGTTTAAACGTTTCCTTTGAGAGAGGACTGCTCGGTCCCCCCAACCCCCAGCGTCTTCCAAAGGTACCGGGTCGCCGGGGCAGGGCACGGAGCACCGGGACGTTCATGACGCGGAGGCATCGGCTCGGGGACAGTCCCCTCCGGGCCGTGGGCTGGGACTTTGGGGATGCGACCTCGGCGGCTGCTCGTACAATGTCACATCGACCGGGCGCGTTTACGATTTTTAGCAACGGCCTTAGAAAGTCCGGTGACATCTGAGAGCGTAACTGTGAGTGTGAAGAAACCACTACAGGGACAGTCAGGAGACCCGTCGTCGTCCCGTCCAGCACCGCGGCGGCCCTGGGGCGCGGGGGGACCCCGGCCACCGCACGAGCGCCCCCTCCCCGGGCCGCGCGGTGTGCAGGGCGGCGGGAGGGCCGGCAGGCGACTTGGGTGAAGTCGGCGACGGAGCTGCCCGGGCAGGGAGAGCGGGGAGAGAAGGGCCCCGCGCGCGGAGCAGGAAAGCCGCGGAAACGGACATTTTACCCTCCCACCGGAGAGTCCCAACGACCCGGCCTCGGGCGGCGCCGCCCGTTCTCCCCGCGGGCGGCGGGGCGTCCGGCCCGAGCGGCCCCGGGAACCGAGTCCCCCCGCCGCGGGCCGGCGAGTTCGCGCCCCGCCGCGCCGCCACTTTTGTTCTCGGGTCGGGGAGCCGGGCCGCGGCGGGGCCGCAGTGCGCACGCGCGGGCGGGGCGGGGGCGGGGCGGGGCGGGCGGCGGGCTCCGGCCCCGCCCCCCGCCGCCCCGGCCCGCTCCATCCGGGCACTGCCGAATTAGCATCGTGCCGAGGCACAACTTTGCCGAGGCCCTGCGAGATCCAGGCGCGCGCCGGAGGAAATATAGTCCCTGCCGGCCGGCGGCTCGCGCGGGCGGCGGCGGCGGCAGCGGCGGCGGGACGGGCGCGCGCGGGGCTGCGCGGGGCTCCCGGCGCCTGGGGGCCATGCGCCGGCCAGCGCGGGGGGCCCGGGGACCCGGCGCAACTTGCCGGCCGGCCTGAGGAGTTGGAGCGGCCGCGAGCTCGGCGCCCGGCCACCTTTCTTCCCCCTCGCCAGGACCCCCCCCCCCCAGGCTCCCTCCGGTTCGGCCTTGGGGGAGGGGGCTCGTGTGCACCCCCTCTCCGCGGAGGCCCGGTCCGCCACCGCCGGCTCCCGCCCCCGCGGAGTCGCGCAACTTCCCGGGAGCCGGGGCCAAAGTGAGCGCAAAGTGCTGCCCAAGTTGCCGGGATGGAGCTGCAGAGCCGGCCCGAGGCGCTCGCCGTGGAACTCGCGCGCCACCAGGTAGGCGGCCGGGGGCCCCGGGCCAGGAGGGGGCTTCAGAGACCCGAGCCCAGCGTCCTCTTCCTCGTCGTCGCAGGGTGTCCACGGCTGAAGGTGCCCGGCGAGGGCTCCTCCTCCAGCCCGCCCCGGGGCCGGGGGGAGTTTTTACGCGCCCGGTCCCCCGCCCCCCGAGCTCCTCCTCCTCCTCCCCCCTCCTCTCTCGCAGTCTTGCACAGTTTGGGGGGGTGGGGTCCGGACCCCGTGGGACCCGAGCCTCGCGTCTTTTTCTCCACGCAGGGTCTGCAGGACTGAGGGTGCCAAGAAGGGGCCCCTCCGTGAGCCTGCCCCGGGGTGTTTGTGTGGGAGCTTGGACCGACCCCCACCCGGCCCCCACCCCCATGCAACCCCGCACAGTTTGTAAAAGTAGTTTTGGCGATTGTTGCTCGGGCTAGCGGCGGCGTGGCGGCCGGAGCCCGAGCGGAATTGCGGCGTGCGCGTGTGTGTGTTGGGGAGATTAGGACGCGACTTGAATATTTATGAGCTTTGCTCGACACGGACTCGCCGTGTTTACTTGGCTCTTTGTTCCTCCCCCCTCCCCCGGCACACAGTCACACTCACACTCACTCGCACACGCACCCCTGCCTGCAAACTTGCACGGCTCGGGGCGCGCCGCCGGGTGGCCGCGGCCCCCGCCCCGCCCCGCGAGCTGCCCCGATGAGGCGGCAGCCACAGGTAAGCGGCCCCGCGCGGCACTGCCCGGCCGCCGCGCGTGCAGGACGCGGCCCGGGGAACTTGGGGCGCGCTGCGGACAGCCCGGTCCGCGAGCTGTCGGGCGGGGGGCTGCGGCCCGCGGGGCCCCGGGCGCACTCGATCCCCCAGGGCGGCCGGCCTGAGCCCGCTCCTCCGTGTTTCCGCAGAACGGCGACCTCAAGAAGCAGCTCCACGAAAGGCAGCCGCGGATCGCCGCGCTCAGCGACAAACAAGTAAGCGAGCCGGAGCCTGCGCCCCCAAACTCCGCCCGCGGTGGGGAGGAGGGGTCGCCCGGCACTTTGGCAGCACCCTAAAAAGTGCCGGCCTCGGCGCCGCACGCTCAGACTCCCAAAGGAGTCTGTCTGCAACCCTCAAAGTTACCCGCCCCCCCCCTTTTCTGGAAAGAAAGAGCCGGGCTCTTGGAGGCCGAGGGGTGGAGAGCAAGGCTCCGGCAGTGGCCGAAAGAGAGAAGCTGCACTCAAAAGGCGGCGAGCAGCCCGGCGTCCATTTTGAGTTGGTGGACATGTTTTTGGAATGTGGCAGTTTCTCCCGGCTGGGGGTCCCCCACTTCACGCCGCTGTGAGGGTAGGGGTGGCGGGGGTCGCAATTTCAGGCCTGGATACCAAACTCCTTGGAAGCGATTTCTGGATTCCATTGCAAACCTGATTTAAGGCGTCGTTCCTCCGGGCTCCCCCCCCCCCCCTCAACACTTCTCCAGCATCACTTTTTATTCTCGGAACCTGACGCCAGCTCGCAGGGAACAAAAGAAAGGCGCCCCCAGGACCCCCCAGTTCTGCCCCAACTTTGGCCTCTGGCCTCCAGGCGTAGATTGGGACACCCGAGGAGCGCCTCGCGGCGTGGGGCACGGCCGCCGACCCCCCTCCCGGGCCCTCCGGGGAGGAAAAGTTGTCCATTGTGACTTAGTTGCGCTGAGCTCAGCGCTCGGGGTTTCAGCACCACGAACAGATGCCGCCGCCAGAGCTCGGCCGGCCGCGCGCCCCCGCCCCCTCCCTCCCCGCCGCTCGCGCCCCTCCCCCTCCGCTCCTCCCCCTCCGCGCCCGGCTCCCCGCACACGCGCTCCCGCCCCTTCCCCGCGCCGCCCGGAGCCGAGAACTTTGAGCGGCGCAGCCAATGGCGCTCCCGGGGCTCCGAGGCTGGCGGGGGCGGGGGCGCCGGCGCCCCACCCCGCGGCCCCTCCCCTCCGCGGGCCCGCCCCCGCCCCGCCGCACCCCCTGGCCTTCGATCGCGCTTCCTTCGGAATGCCGGCCGCAGCCTCAGCGCCAAACTTGGACAGCGTCGCCCCGCCCCCGCCCCCGCCCCCGCCGCGGCCGCTGATGTGGCCCCCTCCGTCCTCTCCCAACTCCCGGCCGCGGATCCGATGGCCCCTCCCCGGAGGGGTTTTCGGTGGAGGGAGAGACGTGGACGAGATCGGCGGGGGTGGCGGCGGAGCGGGAGAACTCGGAAGCCGGGTGTAAATTTCGAGTCTTTAAAGTTGAAAAGTGATGGGAGGGGGCGTGCGGAGAGGAGGGGGCCGGGGGCTGCGGAAAGAAAGATGGCTGTCCCCGCGGGTCCGCGCCTGGTCGGGGGCGCCCGGCTGGACGGGAGGGTTGGGACGAATGCATTAACCCCTTTCTGTCGGTGCCGCGCCGCCCCCCCCCCCTCCCCGGCCGCGCGCGCCCGCCCGCCCGGCCCGCGCCCCCGTCCGGGCGTGGAAGCTTCCATTCCCGCCGGAGGGGGGTCCGGCGCGCGGCCCCGGCGAAGTCGGGGAGTTCGCGGGGGGAGGGGACCCAGGCCCGGCATTACCATTTTGATTGCTTTGATGCCATTTTTGGAGGGGGAGGGGTTGGAAGACCCTTCGCTGAGCACAAAGATGTTTAATCAGTGTGCAGAATCAAATCAGATACTTTATTTATTTTTTTTTAAAGAGAAAAAAAACCCATCATCAAATCCCGTACGGTGTGATAGCTGAGGGTTGCTAAACCCTTTTTTCAGTGGGTAAAACGGCAAGTTGTTGACTCTTAGGCTCTGAGTGGAAGATTTAAGAGAGAGAGGGAGGGAGAGGGAGAGAGAATCCAGTAATCCCGCAGCTTTTATGGTAACAATGTCTTTATGTGTGTTTCTGCATGGCAATAGTTTCACTATTTGGAGTGGCTTTTCAGAGCTTGGGTTTGATCATTTCGTCTGTATTGTAGCAACTGTTTCAAGGCTGTTTAAAATTTTATGCTGATAGTATATGAGTAGCTATTTATTATCCGTCATGCCGGAATTTAGATGAGGCTGAGGGAAACATTTGAAAATTCTGCTCGGAGGCTCTGGTGCAGCTTCAGGGAAGGAGCTGTCCGACTCCAGGCTGCCTTTGCCTTTAAATCTGAACTCGGGGAAGGAAAGATGCTTGCGAAAGGAATGCACCTCCATCTTTTTGTGTGTGTGAAGTGTGTGTTCAAAAAGAAAGGAAACAAGGAAAACTTTTGTTCTCTGGTCTTTTAAAAATGTTTCTTTTTTAAATGACTAAATATAACATCTGGTAAGCATCCAGCATTGGGCCTGGCCATCGAAACTTGTGTTTAGAACTGTCTGTTGTTTTTCCTTTTCCCTTTGTGGCATTTTATATAACAAGGGCTCATAAAAGAGGGAGGGGAGGGGGCTGAGGCCGTGGTGCAGCATGCTAATAAAGCTGCCTTGTCTCTCCCGAGCTCGGAGGTGAAATCTTTCAGAGGTCACCTATGAAATGAGTTGGGTAGACTTAACATTTACTCGTCTCTCCCTCCTTGGGAGAGTTTGGTGGTGATTGGCAGCTCGGCTGGGGAAAGGTCCATGCACAAGCCCTTGGAGGTGATTCTGGGCTGCACCCGGGGTCTGGAAGAGGAGCAGCGGGGCTCTGCTTGGTGACTTCGGAAGCTTCCCCGGGAGAAGCAGAAATGTGGGAGGAGGTAAGAAAAGGCGAGTCTTTTCGAGTTTGTTTTTGACTCAACATAAAATGAAAGGTAGTGCTCATTGATGGATTCCCTCAGGAAGACACTCAGACCGTTTACACTCACGAAGATGTGTTTTTGGGCTGCTCCCGCCTGGAATGGCTGGAACGGGGGCTGTAAATGTTAAGTTTCAATTAAAAACGCATATGGGGTGACGGGCCAGGTAGTAAAGCGAACCGAGGACTCCGTTATCCACATCTGTTAGAAACATGATAGCCGCTGAGTATTATCTTTTGGTGCCCAGCCATCAGTTTCCCATTCATGCCCTTGACACTGGAATTGTTTCAGTGATTTCTAGAAACATGGACAAGTGTTTAAAGATGTTTATCAAGGACTCACAGAAGTAAATAGGTTGGTCAGAAGTAGAGAGCTACAAATCCTGTATAACGCCAGTGTGTCTCCCACCATCGGTGGACAAGGGAATAAACAGGAAACCAGCTTCTGTAGGACCTTGCTGTTTGAAAACGGAGTTCATATTTTTTTGCTTTAAAAAAAAATTAAAAAGGAGGTGTGGGGAGTTGGTCAGAGCTGCATTTGTCCAGGCCGGATTCCCAGGTGTGGCCGCGCCTGGCTGCCAAGGTTTTGAATTCCAGTGGAGGACGGACCCCTCATCTTTAAGGAGATATGATGTGTGAAGACTCCATTAGTTGCTCCAGTGGTTTTACGCCGTGAATTTGCAGCACACACAGAGAGGCAGTAACATTTTTATCTAAATTGTCAAGCAACAAGCACTTCCATGTAAATAACAGACCCATCATAAGTACTGGGTTGGTTTGGCTTTTTTCCCTTCTCTCTTTGGAGTTCTCAGCTTGACATTTGGGTGCCACGTGTACCGGGCGTCTCCAGACTTGAACTTCATGAAGTTCAGCTTCACCAGACTGAGAAGAGTCCCGTGTGTTAACTGCAGCCTGGGCAGGCGTGGCCTTGTGAGAGAGGGACCCGCCCGGAGGTGAACTGGGGGCCTTTCGCGCCGCTCGATCCATCAGTTTGATGGACTCTGGATTCTGAGGGGCTGTCCTTAAGTGCAGCAATAAAAATATGTCTTCTTGAAAGGTATTATGTATGTGGCACGCACCCCGGGCACTGAATCATGTCCTCACCGTGATTCACTAGCCACGGTGGTCACCGGAGGGACTGCGCCAGACGGAATTGCAGCTGAGTTTTATTCCGAAAGCTCCCGATTGTTTGCAGTCCCTCGGTAAAAGGACAGAGCTGTTTTCCAAGCGTTCCTTCAAGTCCGTCCCTATCTGGGAGGGTACATTTTTGGCTTCCTGACTTCGATTGGAAGTTGTCACGCTTCTGATATAGCATCATCACATGCTAAAGAGGAAACGTACCAAAGCTCCACATTCTGTCCCCTGTAGAGAAGAGTATGGACTAGGGCCGCAGCCCCCACCCTGGCTTGACCCGCCACCACCCTTCCCCTCAGCAGTCCGTGTCCCTCCCATACTCACCCCAGCCCTGTTCCTGAAGTCCCTCTTCTGCTACCCCTTCCCCTCCCCCCTCCACCGCCCAGGCCCCTCCCCAATCATCTGTTAGTTGGAAGATTACAGTACATCCCCTATAAAAACCAATAAATAAATAAATAAGCAAACAAACCGAAAAATGAAAAAAACACACCGCCAACAAAACCCAGAACCGTTTATTAAAGTATAATGCACCTAGCGTATCACTCACCCGTTTAAGGTGCACGATTAAGTGGTTTTTTTTTAATATATTCCAGAGATTTTCAGTTGTCACCACCATCAATTTTAGAACGTTTTCATCTTTCAAAAAGAACCCCCCCGGCTGTCCCTGGCTGCCCACCCCTGCCCAGCCCTAAGCAGCCACTGGTCTGCCTTCTGTCTCTAGAGAGTGGCTCATTTTGGCGTTTCCTGTGAATGGAATCACGCGACGTGCGGTGTGTATGACCGGCTTCTTTCCCTGAGCGCAGCGTTGTCCAGGCTCATCTGAGCCGTAGCAGGCAGAGGCCCTTCATTGCTTTTCATGTCTGAGTAATATTCCATCGTGCGGAGAGACCACAGTCTGCTTGGCCGTTTGCCAGCTGGTGGGCATTTGGGCCGTTTCCTTCCCTGGGCTACATGAATAACACTGCATCTCCTCTTGCCCCTTCTGGTATGTTCTGCTTGGTCTCCACTCAGGACATTGTCCCATCTCCCTCCTGCACATGCGGCGCTGTCCCCGTGGTTGCTTTCCAGCAGCTTCTCTGGCACTGTGAGCATTTCCTTGCGTCTCGAGAGTGTGGGTATTGTCTCTCTCTTTTCCTGTCTGCTCTGTGCTGGACTGTAAGCTCTGTGAAGGGTGGTGGCCCGTCTGCTCCCCTCTGCCCTTGTATTCTCAAGGCAGTGCCTTCTAGGGATTGATTGCACATTTGCTAAGTGAGCGGAAGACCTTGTAACAAGAGGGGCATGAGGATTAGTAGTGATTTACCGAATGGTCCTCGCCGAATCCCCAGCCAGTGGTAGGCATGCAGTAAATGGCAGGTTATTGTATGTTCGAGATGAGCGGACAGAAATGAGTAAGACGCGCAGCTCCCTGCCCTTGGAAACCGCACCAAAGAGGAAGGCAACGATAACCGTTTTTCCAGAAGAGTTCTGGGAAAGTCCCGCTGTGGGAGCACCTGCGTTGTTCCTGGCCTGGAGACTGAGGATTGCTTCCTGGGGGGGTTGTGGGGGGGGGGTCCTCGAGGACACCTGGGGTTGTGGACGGGAGAAGCTGGTAGCCAAGCCCGCTAAGGGGCAATGGCTTGAAGAAACCTGCAGATGCTGTGAGCTTTCTGGCAGTAAGACCATGGGAGACAGCAGGAGAGGGACATCAGAGAAGGCGAGCGGGGACCAGAGCAAGGATGGCATCACTTGCTTGGATGAAGGGCCTGGCTTTTACACTGTAGGCTTAGATGGAGCCAGGGGCCGTTAGTGCACACAGGCCAAGAAGCCGCAGGAATGGTGCTGGGGACACGTGGGAAGGGAGGAGGGAAAAGGAGGCCTGACCTGCCTCCCTGCTTGGCCCACGTGCATGACATGGGGGAGGAGGCTGGGAACCTGCAGCCCCATAGCCCTGGGCGACCAGCACCTAACAGGATGCGGGGCCGGGGGCCACTGGGGCCTTCTTCCTCCCGCCTTCACCAAGAGTTTCTTCGAGCTGAGAAGTGGTGCTTCTGGAAACCTAGTTGGCAAGCCTGGCCAGTTGATTTAAGAACGAATATATGTATATGTGTGTGTCTGTTGGTGCTGTCTGTGTTACTGCTTTTATTTTGGCTATGGAGCATATGATAAGTGAAGTAAGTAAAGAGTATGTTAACATGTATCAGTAAATACATACACGACGCGTACCTAACCAGTATGTGATGTAAGTCAGTTACTAATAAATACATAGACGCGTACGTAACTCGTATGTAACATAAGTCAGTAACTAACTTTTCAGGATTATGCACTGAAGATGAGGGGATTCATTTTGGAGCTAAGAAAACGATTACCGTTCTCCTGCAGTAAAACCTTAACGAAGGAAGGCGGTGACCGCTGTTCTTTTTATTAGCTCTCTTAACAGTGAGAAGATAAGAATTCCGCTTTCAGAAAAGTTTTTATTGTAAGAGCAACACATGCTTGCTCGGAAAAGGCTTACAGTATGAATCTGAAGGTCTCACCACCCCGGCCCCCTTCTTTCCGCCCCGTCCTCTATTGGGGCTGAGACCAGGACATGTTCTGTGCGCACACAGATGCCCGAAACCCGCGTAAACATGCACGGTGCGGGCACCAAGCTCAGCGTGCCTCCGCTTGCTTCCTACACTCGGCATCATACCGCACACGTCTGTCTTGGGAAGAACTCGGTTGAATGCCACGAGCCTTCAATGAGCAGCCACCAAGTGCTGGGGATGTGGAGGTGATGGTGGGTGGGGCGCTGTTATTAGCAACAGGGGCGTCTCATTTTGTAAGGCTTCTTACACTTAGAAAGTGCTTTCATTGTCTACAAACATTTCCACATATCGCTGGGGAGACAGGTGTCCCCAGGGTTTCCTAGCCCTTGAAGCCCGGTGAGGCCTCTGCTTGAGGTATTCAACCGCTGGACCAACACCGGTGGCAGGCGGGGGGTGTGCTCTGATGGGTGCTTGGGGATCGCTCTGAGGTGACGTTTCTACCCGTAGGGAAGCAGAGAGACAAACTGCACAGAGACGGCTGTCTGCCGCACCGTACTCTGCAGCGGGTCTGTCTGGCCCGTCACCTCTTTGATGCTGTCTTTTTCTTTGATAGTCAGGATAATCCCATGAGTTGGGGCAGGCCGGGCAGGGGAATCTTTCCTGCTGGACCGATTGGAGAAGGGCAGCTTCCCAAGGTCAAACAGCTCGGGACCACCAAGACGGTACCTTCTGTTGCAGCCACTGCCTCATCTCCGACGGGCCCCTGCTTTGTAGAGTCAGATGTCCCGTAGCCACGAGAGCAGAGACCCTAAAGTCGCCCACCACAGTTCATAACCCAGCTCCCCGCATCTGGCCGAGTCGCTTTGGACGAGTCATTTTGCTGCCTCGAGCTTCCTATCCGTAAAGTGGGTGTAGAAACAGGACCCATCCCGACCAGGAAGCAAAGGGGTTGATGGAAGGGAATCGTGGTCCTTGCATCCGAGACCACAGGAGACACCTGCTGAGCCCAGCCCTGTGCCTTGGGGGCCGCCGCCTTGCACTGCTACTCACGACCGTTCCCCGAGCCCATGTTCTTCTCCAAGCGACGGCGTCCTGTTGCCCCGTGGCTCCCGGTAGAGCTGGACATCGGCTGTGCCGTCTTCTCCAGCCAGTCCAAGTTTCACTTTGATATTCAGCCTCTTAAAACAGCTGCTGACGGGGCTGTACAATTGATTTCAATTAGCTTTGAATGTTTTCAAGGAGATGATTCTGATAATAACTTTGGTAATCCCACGATGCCTTATTAGAGCTGTTGGCTATGATGATTAGCCCTGTGATTTAGCAAGTTTTTCCTCTGACACCTTTGTCCAGGACCCGCATCACGGGCTTGCTGCTGTTTTCACATCACTTGGATGAGCCCACACTGAAGGCGCCGCGGCCTGGTCGCCCACCGGAGCTCGCGCTGGGCCCGAGCAAGCGCCCGCCTTCCCCGGCGACCTGGGCTCGTGCCGCTGAGCGGCGTCTTGGCACGCGTCGGTGACACACGGGGGCAAGGAGGCCCGTTTGGGGGGGAGGGTATCAGTTTGCTCAGCCTCTGAGGTCCTCACCCCACCCAGACACGGGAGGACGTTAGGGGAAGAGGCGGGTTTCTGCAGGGGTTGCACGTGGCCACGCGGTCCGGAATGTATGTTGTTGATGGAACTGGGACTCTGGGTTTGATTTCCCTTCCAGAAGAGGGCCGCCAAGAAGGCTGTTAACCTCTGTCTCTGAGAGGCACGTAACAAAGAGGTTAAAAAGCACGAGCTTTATAACGGGACGGACAGGAGCTGCAGACCCCGCGCCACCCTCCTGTGGCCGCTCCCCGTTCAGTGGGTGTGAAGTGGGGGTGCAGCCCCTTGCACGTGAGGTACCAGAGCGTGGCACGAGGTGCGCGCACAGGAAGTGACCTGGGAGAGCTACTCGGAGGGTTCAGCCCGACGAAGCGTTCAGCTCTGGGTCTTCAGCAGGTGGGACCTGGCGGTCATCTTCTGTTCTCCTTCTTGAGTCCCAGCTTCCCTGCTCGAGGCTAGCCTGAGCCATGTCCCTCTGAGGGCTCTGTTGGACCAACCCATTCCCCATTCACATAGCTCTTTGGGAAAGGCCTGCTCCTAATTTCCATTTTACTGAGGACAGGCTGGAGCCCGGGGAGAGTCAACGGCTTGTTGACATCACACAGGCGGTGAGTGGAGGGGCTGCAGTCCACTTCTGGGCCTCATGGTTCTCATCTCTCCGCGGGAGTGGTGGGGAGAGGGATGACCGCACTTCATGCCACGACCTAGAAAAGCGGCCGGGGAGTGGAGTCAGCACATCGGAGACAAGCGCTGGTGCATTGGAGGTAGCCGGTCCATGACGAAGAGTGGGAACTTTACTCTGGAGTACGAGGTCGTAGAACTTTGGTAGGACCCTGGCTCTGCACCTCGTCTCTGCCTGGGGCACCAGGATGGGGAGTGGGTGGCAGGCTGGGTGCAGGGAGGGGTCTCTGCGGCGTGGAAGCTGAGGTTCGGGCTGGCCCCCAAGGCACACTGTCCTCCCCACCCTTGGGTGACAAGTCCCTGGGTCTGCCTCCTCCACTCTCTCGGTGCCACCTTGGTCCCCTCTGGCTTGGCTGCTGGGATTCTTGTTTTCAGGGTTAGTTCACACTGACATGCGGAGGCATCTTCTCATTTTGAAACGGCCTCTGTTTTCCAAAGGAACAGACTTGCTTCCTTGAGTTGTTTTTTTGGTTTTTTTTTTTTTTTAACCGTGGCTTATTGTTTGGTGGTAGCGGTTTTCCAGAGCCACGTGAGAAGTTGCTCGTCCAGCCCCGTCCTGGTTTCAGTGTCCGACAGCCAACAGCGGGCATCCGTGCGGGCTCAGACGGGCCACACTTCACTTTTTTTTCTTTTCACTTGGCACCTCTGTCGGTCATGTAAAACAGCAGAAAGACGTGCTTCTCCGGGGATGTTAGGGGTTTTTTTGTCCAAGGCTGAGTGGCTCCTGAGCCTCCAAGTGATCACAATAGGAGGGGCAGGTGGCTGAGTCCTTATCTCCGAGTGGGGGTAATGCTGCTTCCCAGGCAAGGTTGTCCTGAGGATGCGCGTCCCAGGGGCGCGGGGTAACTCCCAGCATGCAGCAGGGCAGCGGAGTTCGACGGAGCTGCTCTTGGTATCACTTGACCGACGGTAATGTACGAAGCAGAGGGCCGGCGGCACCGTAAAGATGCTCTTGTCGTGGAGAACTCGGGGGCTTTTTGTCGGGACGGAAACCTCTGGTTGCTCTTGTCTCCATGGATTGCTGCGGCCACAGCTGGGACGGGGTCATGGACTTGGGATTTCATGGAAAGTTAGGGTGTGTGCTCCCCCAGACTTGGGACGATGGCTCAAAGCACAAGATGTGGGAGCCATGGGGGGCATTGCGGGGCATCTCTGCCGAGCCCCCGTGTCACACGTGGGAAAATGAGGCCCTGAATGGGGGGTTGGCAATGGCACCCAGGAACCAGGACAAGCCCCAGGGGATGGCAGTCTTCCCAACCACACAACACAGTCGCGCAAGAATTGCATGTTGTTTTTTCAAACAGTTGCATTTCATTCCTCGGAGGGTGTTTTGGGGAAGCATCCTGCTGGGGGTCCGCTGTGTAATGTGCCGGAGTCGTGCACAAGATGTCCTCTCTGACAACAGGACCGCCAAGGAAAGACCCCAGGGGGGCGTTCAGCGGCCGTCCTTAGACTGTAAGAGCAGGTGACGCCCGTTTGGCACAAGTAGGGGGCAGGCGCCGCTGGCAGGACCCAGCCCACTCCAGGACTGCCAGGTTGTGAAACTCACTGAACCCGACTGCAGCTCCAGTGTGGGCGGGTTTCGAAACACTGGTTCAGGACGAGTCCCTGCAGGGCTGTCCGTGACCCAGGCCGCCGGCCCGCACTCCTGCCCGCACTCCCGCCTTCAGAGACTGATGGTGGCTTGCGCGGGGAGAGTCACTCTCCCAAATGGAAAAGGTGCTAAGAAATTGTGATAATGAGGGGAGCAGTCGTCTTTAAGGGAAGTCACGACTGCCTTTTCATCTCTTGTGTGGAAGCAGCAGAAAGTTACTTGAAACAGCAATTTGGAGAGGTCTGGGAGACGTCCGTTGGGGTCTCCCTGGGGGGCGCCAGCAGGCTGCTCCAGGTGATACTGTAATGGATCTGGGGAGAGGCTTTTTGTCCCACAAAAGAGAAAAAGGCAGGGATGGGGCAGGGGAGAGAGAGAGAGAGGAGAGGGAGATGGGTTTCTCTTTGATGTCATTCAGGCGGAAAGCCAATCTGCGCATGTAAATGAACTTGAAAATGCAATTAAAAATATATACATATTAGAGACTGTGATCCAGAACTTAACGTGAGGTGCAAGTTACAAAGTGACGAGCCGCATCTCCTACAATCAGTGATACCAACTCTTCCCTGTGATTAGTGCGTCTGTCTGGGCGGTAACAAACACACCACAGATAAATACCAGAGTTCTCTCTTAGACTATAGTCTGACAGTCTCTCCGAGTGCAGAGTTTTCATTGCCCGCGTCGCCAGCCCCCTCCCAGCTGCCACTGCCGAGGGGACAGGTGCTCAGGAAGGCCTCTCCAGCGGCTCGTCCTGGCTTGATGGGAGAGGTAGCATGACAGTTGTGGGCATCACTGCGGGCAGAGATCAGGGGATCCTGAACGTGGTCACGGCTGCGGCTCCAGCCAGTGGGCATGTCACAGGGAGGTTACAAGGAGCCACCGATCTAAAGCTGGAGCTGGGATGTGATGGGGCGGTGGGCACTGGGGTGTTCAGCTTAGGGAGGAGGCTTGAAGGGAACAGGGTGACAGAGTTCTCCATGACTTAAGGCCTTCATCGAGAAGGCAGCTGTGGGGAAAGGGCCTGCAGATGCTGGAGCCTCGTGGTTCTCTGCAGGAAGAGTGTTCTGGGCAGAAGTCACAGCCTGTACAAAGGCCCTGAGGTGGGGCGTGCCTAACTTTTCCAGCGGAGGCTGGTGTGGCTGGGAGAGAGTGACAGGTGAGCGTGAGGGAGGTCAGGGAGCTGATGGGACAGGTGGGGTGAGGCTGTCCTCTCCAGCACCACTGACCCCTGCCCTTAAATCATCATCTACTGGCTGTAATGTGTAAGAGGGAACAGCCCTGGGGCACCCGGGTGGCTCAGTGGGTTAAGCATCTGCCTTCAGCCCAGGTCTTGATCTCAGGGTCCTGGGATCGAGCCCCGCATCAGGCTCTCTGCTCGGCAGGGAGCCTGCTTCCCCCTCTATCTCTGCCTGCCTCTCTGCCTACTTGTGATCTCTCTCTCTCTTAAATAAATTTTAAAAAAAATAAATAAATAGAAGAGGGAGCAGCCCTTCCATGGGGCAGAATTTTGAATAGAAACGGCAAGTTACCAGACGGGCAATTTTAACTCCCGAGTGTGGAGATCTTCCCTGATGAACTGTCCCAGGATAGAATTGGTGGTTCTGTGTCCTTTGTCCACCAAACCAGCATCCAATCAGCCAAGGGGAAGCAGCAACCAATGGCAATCAGATGGGAGACCAGGCCGGTTCTCCCTACACTGGGATCCTGTTCGGAGATGCTAAGGCTCATCACGGATTCCGTAACTGCCTAATTCTAATCCGAGACGCTCGCTAACGCAGAATTGCAACCTTTGACCCTCAGGCCAGTGTGTGGTACTGCTGAGGGCTGGGACCCCTGCACAGACCATGCCCTGCCATTTGGTGGGGGAAAACACTGTGGTCCGGCAGCACCCGTCCCCCACCACGCCACGGCCTGGGCCCCGTGCAGCCTTCTCCTTTGACACTTAACCAGAAAGCCTGTATCTGTGAGATCTCGTGAGGGGTGGATGTGGGTCGTGCGCGCATTAAGGCCTTTTCTGAACGCTGCTGGCCCAGGGGTGCACTCTTGCAGCCAGCTCCGAGCCGAGTCCTCCGCCGTGCGTCCTCTGATCGCCTTTCCGAGCTCCCTCCCCGAGCCCCGTTTCCTCCTTCTTCATCGTCCATCACCCAGGCCTAGCTGGGGTGGGCTGGTGCCCCTCCTTGGGGCCGGTGCCCCTCCACAGCGCCGTCGCGCCGGGTCGCGATCTAGTAGTGTCCTGCCTCCCTCTCCCCCGGTCACCGTCTCACGTGGCGTCCACGGACTGAGCGCTCAGCTTCTGTAACCTTCAGGGGCTAGGACAGCGAGCCCCGAGGGTCGGCAGTTCTGGGCCCTAGAGACCCCCCCACCCCCCGGCGGGTTAGGGGAAAGCGGTCAATCGCCCAGTTGGAGGGCCGTTGAAGTTCTTCAGGAACATTTCCCTCTCCTTTAGGTAAGTAAGTGGAACTCGAGTCTATTCCTGCACATAAAACGGGCCTGCAGCGCCGCGCGCCCCGGCCGAAGTCGGCGCCTCGTTCAAGTTATTTTATTAACAGGTTCTGCTGAGTGGGCTCGGGTGGGGACTGCTGCCCTCATATTGTCGATCTGATTATAAACACGAGGGACAGGACCAAATAAGTAGCCTTTAAAGGGAGAAGAGTCTGGCAGCTTGGTTTAAAGTGTCCTTTAATGAACTTCTTTGGCACTTGTCTCTTAGCAACACATTTTATTACATCCTGGTGCAGCTGGACGCGCGCGCGGTAATCATCCCCCTCCCCCGGCGGCTCCGCGCGGCGCTCTCGGGCGACGGAGGGAGGAATGTCCCGACCCGCTTTCCCGAGGCTCCGTGTGCATCTCTCCTGCTTTGTTTGGTTGACGAGAAAGGCAAACACGGCCCCGGGAGTGGGCACCTTGCGGGCTGGCTGGAGCTGCCATGGAGGGGAGCCCAGCCCGGGAGGTCGGCGGCCCCTCTCGTTGCCGGGCAGCCCCCGGGCCAGATGCTGGTGCTGCGGGCTGCTCGTAGAGGTGCCCAGCCTCTCCCGGGTGCTCCCCGGGTTTGGGTGTTTTTATCTGGACTCCTTCCCTGTAATGACACTAATTTGGAAGCGGTGGAAGTGGGGATGTTTGCAGATCTTCGTGGTCATCAGCAGCCTGTGAGCAGGGAGGGGGGAAAGCTCTAGGTAAAGTGGACACGGTCGGGAGGGCACCGCAGGGCAGAAGGAGGGCTGAGACGTGGGGCCTGGGTCCACGGCTCAGAAGCCCAGGGAGCCCAGCCCGTTCCTGACCTTCCTGAGCTTACCCTCGTTGTCGGCTGCGTGCACGTCCTGGGGCAGATGACCACTAACCGGGGGCTCACAGCCACAGACGTTCACTCTCTCCCCGTGTGGAGCCAGCGCACTGAGACCCCGGTGTGGGCAGGCCGAGCTCCCTCCTGAGGCTCCAGAACACTGTCCCTCCTCCTCTTCCAGCTCCTGGGGGCTCTTGGGCACTCATGAGCTTGTGGCTGCTTCTCCCCAGGCTCTCGCCTCCGGCTTCATGTGGCCATCGTCCCTGTGTCTCTGTCTTCTCTTCCCATAAGGACCCAGTCGTTGGATTTAGGGCCTGCCCTAATCCAGTGTGACCTCGACTTAACCGATCACATCTGCAGACATCCTTGTTCCACATAAGGTCACCCTGAGATTTTGGGTGGACATGAATTTGGGGGAGACCGTTCAACCCAGTGCACCTGCCGCTTGAGATAATCACACTGACCTCAGGTGAGGGCCGGGGGACTAGAGTCGATGGTGGCCTCTTGGTGCTGGCCCGACGCTGTGAATGCTCTAGCACCCCGGTGTCTGCCCTTCCCCCCTTTCCCTGCAGTCGGGAGCTGAGAGCGGAGCTGCAGAAACCGTGCTCATCATGAGAAAGTGGCCGTATTGGGGCGCCTGGGTGGCTCAGTGGGTTAAGCCGCTGCCTTGGGCTCGGGTCATGATCTCAGGGTCCTGGGATCGAGTCCCGCATCGGGCTCTCTGCTCAGCGGGGAGCCTGCTTTCCTCTCTCTCTGCCTGCCTCTCTGCCTACTTGTGATCTCTGTTTGTCAAATAAATAAATAAAATCTTTAAAAAAAAAAAAAAGAAAGTGGCCATATTTTCTCAGTGTGTCACCGGGCAGTGGGTGTGAATACTGGACATCGGGACCATCCCTGGAAAAGCCGGGTGTGTCCTTTATCATGGCTGGCAGCTCAGCAGAAGTGGAGAGTTGGACGTGAAACTCCGGCTTGAAGACCAGCCAGCTGGTGGTTTCACCCTGATCGGTTCTCACTTAGTCGCAGGGAAAGGGTGCTCTAGAACACAGTGAACAGCCAGTGGGAACGCGCGCCTGCCGAGCGGCATGGGAGCTCCCACTTGTCTTGTAGGAAGGTACGGGATCCCCGGCTGGAGCCCGAGGCTCTCCTCCTGTGGGCTCCCACCTCCCAGGAGCTCTGGGACCTTTTGTCAGGCATACGTCTCCACGGGCCTCAACCCCCCGCCATCTGTGAAATGGGTGTGATGAGGGATCCTGCATCTGAGACCTCTGGTGGGGATGAAATTCACTATGCGGAAGCCCGCTGTAAACCACGACCTGCCACATGTGGGGGTTGGTTGAGACATGCTGCCCCAAGACTGCGGTCCGCTCTCTTGGACGATCTGGAGGCCACGTCCTCTCCGGGCCGCTCTAGGGCCGTCGTCACCGGCAGGACGATGGAGCCAGTATTTCCCTGTGACTGGCTGCCTGCTCCCTGGCCTTCCTCCAGTGGCCGTCACTCCCACTCGCACTCCAGTCTGCCAGGCGAGGACGTCAAGGCTCGGGCGCGGGGACCCAGCCACAGACTCAGTCTGGAGCCGCGGTGTGAGCTCAGTCGGCCTCCGGGTGCAATCTTGAGCACCTGCACGGTCTGTGTGTCGTGCTGGCCACCACCCATCCCAGGGGCTGGGGACGCTGCACGTGGGTGTGGCACTTGGGGGTCATACGGGTCTTCCCTGCACCTGGTGCGCTGTGGTGGGAGTGGTGGGGGAAATGTGTCCCAGGGGACTGAGTGAGGAACTGGAGGCCCCCAGGGCCCTGTGGGTCAGGCTTCCGTCGTTCCGCGTCATTTTCTGCGTCTGGGAAGTGGGGACGAGAGGTCGGTGTGCTCCGCAGGGTCGTTGCAAGAGCAAAGTGGGGACACGAGGGGAGGCCCGGGGGCTTGGAGGGCTGGGCGTGGGGCTGCTGGGGCCATGTGGGTGGGCTGCAGTGCCCGCTGTCTTCCCCATCCTCCCCCCCACCATTTAGTTTGCACCTACTGTATGCCAGGTGTCCTCCACGCTGTAATGCTGTTACTCCCTGGAACAAAGCTGTGGTCCCTGTTTACGGCGACAGGAAGTGACGCCAGAGCCCTTCCCTAGGGGTGTGGAGGGCAGCACCGGGCCAGGCTCTGACGGAGCTGGTGTGAACCCTGCAACCCTCCCGCACCTCCACGGGCGGCTCCGTTCCTGGTGCGCGAGAGACGCTCAGCCGCGATCCCCGGGCCGCCGGAGGTTTCTGGGGCTCCATGGGGGGACGTGGCCCATCATCACCCTTGCTTTGCAGCCGCCCGCAGTGGAGCAGGACTGGGAGACGTGGCTGGCGGTCAAAGCCGTGGGGTGGCTGTCTCCCCGGCTCCTGAGCGCCGGCTGGGGGCTCAGGTCTGGCAGCCTCTAAGACCAGGCCAAGGGGCTCTCTCGGGTTTGGTGGGGAGCCTGATGTGACTCCAGCTGCTGCCGCCTGAGGCCACAAAGAAGGGAAGGAAGACCCTGCTGCAGACCGTGGTGCTGGTCCTTTGTTTCAACCCTGTTAGTACCGTACGCCGCGTCGGAAAATTCTGCAAGGCTAGCATGTCTGTGGCTAGCTGGTAGGTAACAGAATCCGGAATTGTCCCCTCACCGAGTGGGTCCGGAAGGGGCTGGTCTTCCATGCTCTAATGGAAACACGCACTGTGTTCCCACTGCGTCCCACTCGGCTCCGGCCACCCGGGCGGCACGGGCTGTGCTCCGAGGGGGCGTGCTGGCTGTGAGGCTGTGGCAGTCAGGCCCCCGGTCTCTGCCCTCGCTCAGCACTTTCCTCTGGGGCCTCCAGCCCTTGGGCTGTGTCCTGTGTCACTCTAGCCCCCGTTCCATTGGCCAAAGCTGCCACAAGGCCACATTTGGCAGCAGAGAGGCCCTGAGAGGACAGGACAGGGGACAAGGGATCATCCCGCCCAGTCGGGCAGCTGTCTGTCCCATGGCCACCTGCTCAGGTGGCCCCTCGCACACCCGCTTCCCAGCACCCCTCTGGGGTCTTGGAGCCTACAATAAGGTGGTGGAAGGGGCTGGGAGAGCGTGGCCTCTGGAGCCCACAGACGCAGGTCCGTGTCCTGCCCCTGCCGCGACAAGCCGTCTGTCCTGTGGAAACCATCCCCGCCTTGCTCCCTGCGCCCGTGCACACGCGTGCTCTCCCCACTCCCAAATCTGGCTCGCCTGTCGGGCCAGGTGTAACCATGTGTCCTTCAGGCCGTGGCTCCATGACCCCCCACTGCCCAGGGCCCTGTGTCTTGCCAGCGGCTCTGGGATTACTGGTGGAGCGGGGGCTGTGGGAGGCAGGGTGGCCGGGCCAGCGGCGGACACAGCTCCCATCATGTGTAAGGGAATCCCTGTGCACCCCAGGGGCGACAAGCCTTTGAAGCTCTTCCTTAATTAAGTTTTTCATCTGGGCCCGCGGTAAACATCTGCTGTTCCGTCGGGGCTCGTGTTAACCTCGTGTGCTCTGGCCGAGGCACGTGACCGGCCTTCAGGGGAGAGGGTGGCTGGAGATTTGTGTCGTGGGCATTGTCCCTAAGTCTTCATTACGGAGGTGCTCGTGTGGTCTTTGCCACCCCCTCCCACCCAGTCCATCCCTCCCAGTTCGCTGGGTCCTGGCCACATGGCAGAGGTCAGCCTGTGGCTGTGAACAAGACTCAGCCTCCGAGGGGAGACAGAGCAACGGTGAGAAGATGTGCTTCAGCCTCATGGGGACGGTGGCTGCTCCCGGGAGCAGCGCTTGGTTCTCTCTGGGAAGCATCACAATGTGATCCTCCAGCAGGTGAGGAAACTAAGGGCAGAGAGACGAGCGACCTGCCTGAGGCCCATGGTGAGTGAGGGGCTGTGCCAGGATTCCGGAAACATCTACTTGACCCCAGCAGGCACTCGTATCCCCATTTTACAGATGAAGAAACTGAGCCCCGAGAGGTCTGCGACTCTCCCAAGTCACCCACCTTCTAGATGGCGGTGCTCAGGTCCGCAGCCCCGTCTCCCCTTTCCCCGGGCTGTGCGGCTTCCAGAGACGTGGGGGTGGAAGGATGCGGCGTGCAGCCCCGGATCGTGACCTCTTGGCTGGCAGGCACTCTTCCCGCCCTGCCCCTGCTAGGTGCCCCACGTCCCCCGGCCGAGCCAGAATGCACTTGTAGAGGGCTGGGCTCTTCCGTGACAACCCCTGGCTCAGTACTCACCACGCATGTGTGGTTTGAGGACGAAAAGAGGGATTTGATGGGGGAGGGTTTGGTTTTTGTTTTGGATCTGGGCCTCCTGTGTTGGTTCTGGGTCCTCTGGGTCCTGTTCTCCCATCTCTCCATCCACCTCCCGGGGGAGACTGTGGTGAGCGACGGTGAAGTCTTGGGGACGGCCCTCGTGAATTAGGAGATAGCCGCCCCCCAGGAGCCCTGCCTCGCCCCAGCACAGGCGTAGAGCAGCCCGGGGTGCGGCGTGGCAGCCAGGGACAGCAGCCACCGTGCTCCGGGCCATCGGAGGAGGGGGATGCCTGCGGCTCTGGAACTTGACCCTGAACAGCTCTCCATGGGTTCAACCCTCAGGTCCTGTCTCTGACCATGTAAGTCTCATGACCTCAAGCAAGGAACTTGCCATCTGGACACCTCCACTTATGGCCCACAGCAGAGCTCCAGAGCTCACGCGGGTGTTAGTCCCTGGAGTGGGGCTGGGGCTGGACCCCCATTCAGTCGGCCTTCTGCCCCAGCTGCAGGGCCCTAGCGAGTGGGGGCCACGTGGGATTCCAGGGAGCACAGTGTGCAGGCCGGTGACTTGGGGAAGACGTCTCAGAAATTCTCTGATGGCTGGTGTCTCGTCTGACCTCAGATCACGTCTTCAGCCTCATCTCCCCCCACAGAGCTGCTGACCATGTCTCAGACACATGAAATGCCTGTGGATTACCCTTTTCTCCTTAGCAAGATCTGGCAAGATCCCCCCGAGGTCAACATCATCTGCCCTCTCCCGAGGAAGGCACCTCCGGATTCACCTGGATTGGATCGTGGGGCCACGCTGATAGGATGTGGAGGATGTGGAGGATGTGGAGGATGGGGACACAGGGTCACCGTGGACGGTGACGATGCCGAGGATGACTCAGGGATGATGGAGGGATGATGGGAGTGTTTTCCGAGCTACCGGCCTGTCATCAGCCCACGTCCCAGCGAAGAAGTCTTGTCTCCACCCTATACTGCAGGAATCACTGCTGGCGTCAGGGGCCCGTGCGGCCCGTCTGGGCTTCGCTCCTTCGGGGCGATCAGACCGCTCCGTAAAATGAAGGCCGTGCAGGGCGCTCTCTGCGTCTGACATGTCGGCGCTGAGTAGGTCTCTTTGTAACTGTCTGTCCCTCTTCTGACCAAGCCTGCAGTTCCGACGGCCGCCAGTGGGTAACGCTGAGGTTCTGGAAGGAAGTTCCAGGAACAGAAAATAACGTGATTTTTCTTGGAAGCTACAACTTCAAAAAAAAAAAAAAAAAAAGATTTACGTATTTAAGTCTTTTCTGCACCCAGTGTGGGGCCCACACCCGCAGCCCCGAGATCAAGAGTCGTACACTCCCCGGACTGAGCCGGCCAGGCACCCCTTGAAAGTCAAAACTTTAAATGAAAAAGAACAAGACAAACAATCCTATCACAGTACGAGTTTAACTGACGGGTTTCGGAGAGAGATTTAAATAAACACAAACACGCGCGTCTTCACTCACGCAGTTGCTACTTATCACACTTAACAGAGGTTTTGAACTCTCGGACGACTCTTTTCCTCCCCACTACAGTGTTTTCATGCTTTGCAAAAAACTCGGGCCCTGATTGCACCGTTGTCCAGGGTCCCCTGGATCCTGGCCCCGTGACCGTCTGTCTGCGCCTGGATCTCCGGGGAGCCCCACCGGCCAGCAGGCGCCTGGTGCTCTTCTCCGCTTGCAGAAACAGAAGCCCCACCACGGAGCCCGGAGGTGTGTGTGACTTGCCCCTCCCCCCACCCCCGCCCCCGCCACGAGATTCCGGAGCCTCTCAAGTGTGAGAACCAGGCCTCCGGGTGAGGATTGCCCTTCCCCTGGCCGCCTGACAGATGGGAACGTGTGGACGGCGTGCTGCTTCCGTCCCTGTCCTCTCTCGTGATGCTGGTGGAGAGGACGGCGGTGCTGGCGGCCGTGGTGGTGACGGTGTGGACGGTGACAGCGATTCTGTAAGAGCCGTGACGGTGTGGTGGTGGCGAAGACGGTGAAGACGAGGGCGGCGACTAGCGTGATAGTGTGGATGAGGGTGGTCACGGGGGTGGGGGGTGATGGGGACTTTTGTCAAGATGATGGTGGTGATGGGGGTCCTGCCTTGCTCCCCTCAGGGAAAGGCTGGGGCGTTCGGGGCATGGAAGAGGGGCCCGGTACTCTCCTTGCACTCGTAGGGTACGGAAACTTCCTGAACGTCAGTTTCCCTGCTTGTAAAATGGAAGTAGCCTTGTCTTTGTAAGCTATCGAAGCCTGTTCAAATATTCATGGTTTTATTGTAATTAGAGGATTGCATTCGATTTTACGTAAAGGGGTAGAGGAGGAAAGAGGACTCTTGTGAGAATGGTTTGTGATGTTAGACTACTTTCACTTGTATTTTATGTCATTGGTATTTAGACATTTGTGCCTGCGTTCATCTTTTTTAGGATGGACTTTAAAACCTGCTTCCTTAAAAAAAAACAAACACCTGTTTCCTTAAAAATTTGTTTAAAAAAAAAAACACAAAGTACAGAGGATCGGCCGCCCAGCCTCCTTTGCCTGCCCCTTGGTGTGGTATTGGGAAGGGGCAGGGTCCCCCCCACCGGCAACCCCTCCCTGCAGTCTTTGCCCTGGTCTCCCCGCAGGGCACCTCTGCCCCGCGCCGTGTGGCCACCGCGGCCTCTGCCCTCGTCGGTGAGCTGCCCACGCCGAGTGGCTTGGATGGCTGGACTTCCAGAGAGCTCCGGCCAAGGCTGAGAAGCTCTCTTTCCCCATGGTAGGTGACTTTGACTTTGCTCAGTCCAAATCAGATTTTGTTTTATCTGCTGGAGCTTCGTTTCATAATTCTGCTGGCTTTGATCTCGTCATCGCAGTTTAGAGCTCTTCCCTTGCTGACTTTCCCTCTTAGCCCCAGGTGCCTCCTTCCCAACACGGGCCCTGCTGCTCCCATAATACATACTTACCCCTAATGAGCTACTTAAAAAATAAGCATTGATTTCTAGATAAAAATCATAATTAATTTTAAATGCCCTCTGTAAACCTTGTTACAAATAATTGCCAGAAACACACAAAGTCTGAAACTAATTAAAATCGACAGCCTCATTTGACGCAGGACGTGCTTTTCATTTTTTAGTTATGTATGTGAGCCACATGGATATTGCTTGGGCCGGCGGGGGTTGGGGGGGATTTGCTGGAGGAGCAGCTCAGCTCCCCATTCTTGGGTCTGGGTTCATCCGGTCCCGGCTTGCGGGCCTCTCTCTCTCCTCTTTAGAGCAGCTGGCTGACTTTCCATGCCTCCAGTTCCACATCTGTGAAATGGGTTTACTAATGCCAGCCTCCCAGATGGCTGGTGGAGGGGGACGGCGAGCCGGTGCCCGCTCAGAGGCTGTGGTTCCTGCTTAGTCTCAGCCTTCTGTCCTCCCCACTCTCCCTGCCCCTGACCAGCCCTGGGAAGGTTACCCCACACATCAGTTCTTGGGGTCGTATCGTTCGCTCATTCCCTCGCTCACTTGTGCCGTGAGATAAACAGAAGATGATGGCCACGCATGGCAGGGGCACCGAGCAGGCAGAGATCCTGTCCTCTGGATGAAAACTCCAGTACCGAGGGTGGGGAAGCGACTTGATCAAGCCAGGCCTGGCCAGACCAGGTGGGAACCTTCCACGCTCCCACACTGCTGGCCTTGGGAGGTTGGCGGGGTCATCGGGAGTCGGCCAAGGCCAGTGCAGAAGGAGCCAGCTGAGGGCCCCAACTCTGCGATTCCCCTGCCTGCCCCACTCCTGAGGTAACACAAGTCCCTTTCTCAGCAGTCGAGGGGATGTGCAGGGGTGAGTCCAGCGGCATTGCTGTAGTAACAGGAGCGTTTCTGTCTCTCGCATTCGTGGCCAACCTTCTGTCAGTTTCCATTCCAGAGTTCTCAGAATCACTCCAGCGTGTCCTTGAGCCCAGAGTCCCCTAGACGTTCCCAGTTCCTTATTAGTCCCTGGGTGGCCCTTGTCTAGGGCCACGGGAGAGCCAGGGCCACCTCCCCCGACCCGCTTCCTGAAGAGCACAGGTGCAGGGCCAGACCTGCCCAGGACTGGTCCTTAGGAACTGCTGTGCTGGTAACGGACGCTGGGCAGTGACCCCGTGTCCCGCAGCACCTTGGTTTCCTCATCTGCAGGCAGGAGAGCAACACTAACCCGGCTGTTTTGTTTGTTCACGTCTTTATCGGGGAGGGGTTGGCGTTTCCTCAGCACCTACTATGTGCCTGACCTCAGGCGAGGGCTAGGGAAACAGACCAACTGCACGGGGCCCCTGCCCTCTACAGGCTTATAGCCGGGTCTGGAGACAGGTCAGGGTGCCCCGTCTTGGGGAGTCAAGGGGGGACCTCCGGTCTGAGGGGTCCCTGCCAGGGGCCGCAGGAGACAGCATCCCTTAGAGGGTGGGGGTGGCGGAGGAAATGGGCTTCATGGGTCATGCAGGCTGTTAGGACGGTGTCTCGCCTCCCTCCCTCCCTCTCCTCCTGCCCCCCCCTTCTCTCCCAGCTCCTGGGTGTCTCTCAGCCCCTCTCCCCCTGGCTCTTTGGAAACTTTTGGTCAAAACAGCCAGTTCCTCCTCAGATCTCTTGTGTGCCTTGGGTCTCGGAGACAGATAAATGGACGCCCCCCCTGCCATGTCCCCGCAGGCGGCAGCTGCAGAGAACCCAGAACAGAGCTCGGGAGTCATTTATTTCTTTCTCGCCCTGCAAAAATGCTTGGCAAGGTGGAATAGTTTGATTTGATTAGCAAGTCTAAATGTATTAGCAGCAGGACCGAAACGGTATTACAGTTAGTGGTAGTTAGCGGTGCTGGTGACTCTCGCGGTGCCGGGTGACAGTTGTTGCTTCCTGGGCCCGGGCTAGACTGGGAGGACGCCTTACCCTTGCGAAGGGACTCGGCTCCCTGGAGACATGGGACCCTGGCCCCGTCGTCGGCATGTCTGAGTCACAGCGAATTAGTCACTTCACAGAGACAGGTGTGCCGGGCCCACTTGCGTTGTGACTTCTTGGTGTTTGTTGGGGTGGGGGGCAGTGAGACTGACTTTTGGGGAACCGGAACCTTCCAGGCTGCTTCGCTTTGGCGCCATCAGTGACAACAGCAACAAGTTCCTTAGGACCCTCCTCCTCTCTCTACACGACCTTACCGTGGCCCGGCCCCGCATACCCCATTCACTTGGGTTTCCCTGTGGGCTTTCTCCCCGAGAGCAGGGCCCAGGCGGTGTCCCAGGCCCGGCCCGGGCTGCAGAAGACGCCCGTGGTTACATTTGCTGTGCATGGTGGGCGCGTGGGGACACCGGGAAGGTGCTGGGCGTGGACTTCAGAGACGCCGGCCCACGTGCCCATGTCTTGACAAATTAGTTTATCCTCCACCCCGTGTTGTCAGTGACTTGGACCAGGCTGCAGGGTGGGGCAGGAGTTCCCCAACTCCCGGTGGGGGCCTCAGACCTGACAGCATCCTGCAGGAGAAGCCAAGCGCTGCTTGTGGGGTAAAGAGAACGTTCTAGAGGTAGGTCGGTGTGAGTGTATTGAATGCCGCTGAATTGTTCACTTTAAAATAGTTCTTTTGGGGCACCTGGGTGGCTTGGTGCGTTAAGCGTCTGCCTTCGACTCGGGTCATGATCCCAGGGTCCTGCGATCGAGCCCCGCATTGGGCTCTCTGCTCCGCGGGGAGGCTGCTTCTCCCTCTCTCTCTGCCTGCCTCTCTGCCTACTTGTGATTTCTCTCTGTCAAATAAATAAAATATTTTTTAAAAGAATAAAATAGTTCTTTCTGGGTTATGTGAATTTCACCTGAATTTTTCGAAACCGCAAATTGTTAAGACGTGGGTCTTGGAAGCCCAAACTCTGTAAACTGAGCACATCTCAGAGGCTTCAGGGAGATAAAGTTTCTGAAAACACAGAGCTGGTACTGGAAATGATCGTGGATACTGAGTCACCTCCAGGATGGAGGGAGTGCAGGGGTGAGGAGGGGAAAACCTCCCGCCCAAGGCCCCAGGGACATGGGGAAGACCCAGTGCAGAAGGTGCGATCCTGTGGGCAAGAGTGAGGAAGAGGAGGAAGAGGAGTGAGCCCAAGTGTGACCATGTTAAGTTTCAGCCTCTGGCTGCCCTCCAGGGGCTGCAGGAAGGGGCAGCGTGAGCCTCTGTCATGCGGGGGACGCAGCCCCGCCTGCTTGGTCGCCACCCGTGACTCTTGTGCCTGTTAGAGACCCCAGCAGCCTCTTTTTTTTTTTAATATATTTTTTTTTATTTGACAGAGATCACAAGTAGGCAGAGAGGCAGGCAGAGAGAGAGAGGAGGAAGCAGGCTCCCTGCTGAGCAGAGAGCCCGATGCGGGGCTCGATCCCAGGACCCTGGGATCATGACCTGAGCCGAAGGCAGAGGCTTTAACCCACTGAGCCACCCAGGCGCCCCCCACCCCCAGCAGCCTCTTGAGTGTGCTTGTCCTTTCCCTGGCCTCAAGGTGGACTTGGCCTCAGCAGTGGCATCTGCCAGGCTTGCTTGGAGAGGCGGCCCCAGACAGCAGCTCGATCCCATCCCCCATGCCCCCCCCCCATGGTCAGGAGGATCCTCTGGGTTCCAGATCTGAGCCAGGCCTGGTGTGAGTACGACAGGTGCAGCAGGGTGAGACAGGCATGGTCTGCCCACGAGGGCCGTCGGCCTAGAGCCACGCAAGCCTGCGTGGTGGGGTGTCTGGGGGAGCCGGCAAGGCATACAGCTCGAGGAAATGCTTTCTGAACTTAAAGTGTGAGTAGAGTTTAGGGACTATGGTTATTGGTGGGGAGGCAGCAAGAAAGCATTGAGCTACATAGTGGGAACATGGGCTTTCGTGTGAGGTGAGGAGCCCTGGGCCTGCCTCACTCGGGCGCCTCATTCGGGGGCTCTGGGCAGGCCCTGCACAGCACACCAGCCTGTCCAGTCCCTTAAACGACATGTATTTGGCCCCTCCAAATGCACCTACGGTCCACAGCCTTTTAACAGAAGCTAGAACCTAGTACCCTGGGGTGCCGAAAGATGCTCAGCCCTGCCTGTGTCCAGGAAATAGTGCCCTTAAGAACCACAGTGAGATTCTTTCCCTCCAAAGACGCTGATGGTGCCGGTGAGCACACAGACCAGCCCAACCTCCTACGTAGTGCGTAAGGGCCAGAAATTGGGGGGTTTGGAAGACAATTGAGTCATCCAGTAAAGCTCAAGCTAGACACCTGTGTCCTGTAAGCAGAAGTCCTGCTCCTGGGGGTATGGCTCCCAGGACGCCAGCATGTTCCCAGCAGCCCAAACTAAGCAAACAAGCGGGAGCTGACCGTGAATGGGTCCGTAAGGACACGTGTGGGCCGCAGGGCAGCAAGGAGGGCCCGCCGGGCCGCGTGCAGCAGCCGCGAGTCTTAGAAATGTGGACCTGCGTCCGGAGTGGGTGTCGCAGAGCACTCTGGTAGGAATCCATTTAGGTAAAGTTCAAAAATGCGTGGAACAAAGCCGTATCTTTTGATACATCTATTTCGATACAGAAATGGAAAATTCACGGAGTGAGAAATACAAAATCACAGTTACCTGTACGTGGGCGAGAGTGGAGAGGGCCCCGGGGGTGTTTCGAAGCTAGTATTCCTTTTACCTTGTGAAGCTGGGTACCGGGTACACAGATGATTTGCTGTTCTTTAAACAATACGTGTGTTTTATCATTTCTGGTGTATCTTCAGCGCCAGGTGATAACACGTGTACATTTCAGTAGTGAGCCTGCAGGTGTGGAGGGTCCTGCCTCAGAGGCGCGGTGAGATGTGCTTCAGAGCAGGCAGACAGGGGGCAGGGCTGTCCTTGGCCATAGAGCCTCCAGGGACAAGGCATGTCCAGCTTCCCAGAAGAGAGCTGTGGAAGTTTTGGAAGACCGAATGGTCAAAATGGCATGATACCATATGTGTAAATTGTGAAATGTAAGTCCTAAATCAGCTTTTCTTTTCCTCCAGAGGTGGAATCAAGGCCACATTCTTTTTTGAGAGATTTTATTTATTTATTTGTTAGAGAAAGAGAGAGCACAAGCAGGGGGAGCGACAGGCAAAGCAGGCAGAGGGAAAAGCAGGCTCCCCGCTGAGCAAGGAGCCCCATGCGGGACTTGATCCTAGCACCCTGGGATCATGACCTGAGCCGAAGGCAGCGGCTTAACCAGCTGCGCCACCCAGGCGTCCCATAAAGGCCACATTTTAAAAGTTTGGTTTTTAATTAGGATAGATTCTGTGAATGCAGCAAAACCACTTAGCGCCCTCTCCTCGGCAAGGCCTGGTGGAACCCCGGTGTCCTGAGTGGTAGGACCGCTGGGCCCCTGTTGGTTCAGCACCACGGACAACGCCAGCACCTTTGGTCCCACGTTACACAGGCTTGCCTAGCCCAGACAAGCCTGGAGATAACGGGCTGGAATCCTGCTTCTTGCAGTTGTGAGTTGTGTGGCCTTGGGCAAGTCTCTTAGGAGGCTCGTCCAGAAACATCAAAGGAAGGAAGTTACTGCCATGGCACCCAGCACCGGCTCTGTGCTCCAGAAACGGTCATCCTACTTAGAGAACCCTTTGTGCTGTTGAATGGGAAGGGGCTGAAGGGTGGTCAAGGTGCTGGGATGGGCAGGCCAGGGCATATGGCGCCAGATCAGTCCTGCTGGTTGGAACCATGTGACTTGTGAGGGACTTCTTTGTCACCACCATGAGTGGTGACTCATGTGACCAAGCTCTGCACATGCTTCTAGGCTGGCTGGTAGGGGACGGGGAGTGGACAGGAGCTCCACTGTGGCTCTGTGGGACCTGCCTCTCCACCACCTGCACTTCAACCTCAGGGCAGCCAGAGGAGGAGTGAGGCCAGGCAGGTGCAGGCATTGCCTTGGGGTTGTCTTAGTGGTGAGGCAGAGGGAGCTTGGCCAGGAGCTTGGACCCTTGGTGCTCAGCCCCTGGAGAGAAGGTGGTCTGATGGACTTGGGGAGGGTAGTGAGATGGTCGGTGGCTTCTGGAAAGTCATTTGTTCTCTTTTCTTAGTGAAATGAGAAGCAAGGCCCTCAGCTGAGCGTCGGGCTGCAGGGTAGAGGGGGGAGCAGGTGGGGAAGGGGTGAGCAGGGAGCAAAAGGCTCTGTGCTGCAGGAGAGGCAAAGGCAAGGGAAGATCCCCGGATTCTCTCAGCTTTAAAGTCCAGGCCATTTGTTTCCAACACAACACCACTCATTTGTAAAATCACAATTCTTTTTGATTTATTTGTTCAGTGATTGGGCACCGAGCAGTATTCTAGGATCTAAACTTTCAGTAACAGCAAGAACGTTACACCATTAATTGGAACGAATTGGTTGGCGTCTGTTTCTCCGTATACCACCCTGATCTTATTAAATCTAAATCACTCGGCACTCGGCAGCTCTGATTTGAACTGTAAGCCCAGCATGGTAGAAGGATACCTGCTGTTCAAGGACCGATCTTTCTTTCTCCTCCGATTTCTGGCTTGATTCGACATACGCGGTGTAGCATCGGCGATGCGCGTGAGCGCCCGTGGGGCGGTGGCAGGGACCCAGAAGTGGCTGTCGGCACGGTGCGTTTGTCTAGTGCAAAAACTCGCCGTAACTTGCATGGACATAGGACCCAGTACTGTGGAGCCGCAACTTGTTTGAGTATGTGGGTTGTGTATATGAAAATGTAAGCGTGAATCACACATTGGGACATGCTCATGCAGACCGTTCTGTCCTTAAGCCCATCACGACCTCACACACCAACACTCCAGGGCTGAGAGGGGCGCTGGTGTTTCACTCCTGTCTGTTGTCATAACTGCTGTGGCCCCAGCCCAACGCTGTCCGTGGTCCTGAGCAAGGAGGAGAGTTTAACCTAGTCCAGGGGTCTCGGGACGCAATACCACCACCCTCCCCACCCCAGGCTCCAGACTTGGATGGCTCACCAGTGTCCAAAATGTACGGAGTTAGTATTGTTTTTGCTAATTCTGTGTTGCCTTTTCTTGCCTCTTCTCCTGGCTTATTGCTGTTAATCCTTTAAAAATTGATTTGGCACCTCCTCCTCCAAGAAGTCTTCCCTGACTTCCCAGTGCTGGGCTGGGTCTTCTTCAGCTGGTCGCACAGCTCTGGGAGCAGGGACCACACAGTCTCCTCCCGTCGTGCCTCACCAAAGCTGGGAAAACAGTAAGTGACCAATATATGTTCATTATATTTCAGAATGGTTACTTTCCCCCTTTTCTCTGTGAAGCATAAGACGATTTCTCTCCCGTATTTACTTTGAGAACTTGATGAGGTTCCTGGAGGTAAACCCGCACAGATCTGAGGGCCCCTTTAGAGTGAGCCCTTAGGAGACTGTAACTCTCGAGCTCGTCCACATCAGTCGCCAGCGGTTCTCTGAACTCACCTTCTGAGTGTTCTACCCGTTCCTGGCCGGTGGCTTCTGCTCGCAGTTGGCTGTGATTATCTGTAGCTGCGCGTCTTCAGGCAGCCTCCTGCCTCCCTCTCGTAGCTTGCTGGATGCCAGGCCTGTACCAGGGCGGAATCTGGCAGCAGAGACACAGCCCCTGCGTGGGAGGAGCTCCCTGTCCGGGGACCGACACATGCGGCTCTGGTGCTCACTTCTCTGGGGACAGAAAGGGCTGGAATGGAACTGGTTCCAGGACAAGGTCACTGCCAGGCCCAGACACAGAGGAGAGCTCCTTCAGTGTTTGCTGACTGGCCGAGGGTTTGAGGTGCTGCCTCTGTGCCTCGCTCTGCCCAGAGCACCCCTGCTCGGACCCTCACAGTGGAGTCCCGACTCGGCACTCCGTGCCACGGGCGTGCCCACCAGTTCCCTCCGCGCACCTGGTCCCCTCGGGAAGCTGCCTCAGCCAAGACTTCCGGCTTCCTTGCACCCACCCCTGTACCGCAGTGATGAAAATGCACATTTGGCCAAAATGCCCAAATCCATAAGTCATTGTACATTCTCCCAAAGTTAAAAAAAAAAAGAAAAAGAGTCCCCCTTAATCACCTTTCATATTTTCATTAACAACGTCAAAGCGATTAGCTCTGCAAAAACCAGTCTGAATCATAGTCATCTTAGAAGAAGTGGATGAAGAATGCCAAGGAATTTGAATTTCAAAGCCAAGCCTTTATCTCTCATTAATGCTTTCCGCTGTGAGGGCTCCCCCAAGACCCAGCCGTGTCATCCATTAGGGGAGCTAGTGAATTTGTGCAAACGTGGAATCTTTGCTCATTTTAAAGCATTCGGGGCGGACAGTGTGGGCAGCCCCACTTCCAGACCCACGTGACCACCCCACTCCCCACCCCCACCCAGGGACTCGGGGCAGAGCTGCGTGGCCTCCCGAAACGGCTTCCTTAGTCTCACTTGTTTGTCAGAAGCCGTGGGCACCTGTTGCATGCCCCACAATGCAGGGAGCCGGGAGGGGTGCAGAGGGAACATGCCCCGGGGCGGCTCTCTGCCCAATGGAGAGATGTCCCCAGCCTCTCCCAGAACGGCGAGCACAGACTCTAGTCAGGACGCGCAATGACGCGGAAGATGGTGTCTGCCGGGAGCCTCTGGGCTGGGGGGTGGGGATCCCGATGTGGAGGTCCTAGCAGGTGTGCGTTCTCCAGGGGACAGGGCAGCATCTGGAAGGCAGAGCCACCTAAGGGCCAGACCCTGTCCCCGCTGCACGGAGTCACTGCACATCCCAGAGTTCATCAGAGCCGCGCTGGGCCCTGCGGATGTCTGCAGGGACCCAGGGACACAGTGGGTGGATGCACGTAATTGACTCCACGTCTACCAAGTCAGCCAAGCTCCGAACGGAAAAGTGAAGCCGCTTCTCCCGGTGCTCCCGACTCCAGAACGTCAGCCCCGTGCAAACCGCGTGCCCGGCACGCCGCCTCTCCCGCTGGCCCCGATGGGCTCCTGAGAAAGCCCGACAGCCTGCAGAATGGGGCTGCCTACCAGCACGAGGGCCTTCTGTCCTCCTCTGGAATGGGCTGGAAAACTCAAGGGGGGGCAGAGCCGTCTCGCCAGGCGAGCGGTACTGGTGAGGACATCGGGGCGTCCCCACAGAACAGGCTTTGTCGGCACCTGGTGGCGGGGGTGGGGGTCCCTGATGGTGACTTGCTGCGTGCGTCTAGCCATGAATGCGGAGACGCCCTGAGGTGCGTCAGAACCCCCTGGGCCCCGTCACGCCCTGGGGGCAGGAAGGGGTTGCCGAGGCCAGATGCAGAGGCCCCAAGTTCCAGAACATGCTACTTGGACGTGTGCCGAGGTTGTCATTCCTCAGAGCTGGTCTGAGTTGGCTGGAGGGGGGCTGTGCAGCCGCAGATCTGCAGGGAGGGGGCGCGGCTGCTGCTCCTCGGCTCTGAGGGCTGGCGGTGCGGGGAGGGCATGAGCGCCAGCCCCACGCCCACCCCTGCCTGCTGCTCCCTCGCCGCCCGGTGTCTGCCCTGCAGCGTTGCAGAACGAACGCGCAGTTGCTGGAGTCTCTCCTGCAGAAACAGCGTGCGGGAGAGGATGTCCCTGCCCCTCCTGCCCGGCAGGCTTCGTGGCCAGCCAGCGGGAAGGGGTGGGGCAGCACCACTGAGTCACACTGCCCGTGGGCGTGGACGGGGGAGGGCCAGGACTTGCCAGCATGCTTGCCCTCTGAGGTGCTTGTAATCTTTCTAGAAGTAGGCATCCTGGGCTGGGAGGCAGGGATATCCTCCCGGCTCTCTGGTGAGCTAGCTGTGTGGCCGTGGGCTGACCGCACAGCCTCTCTGGGCTCTGGTGCCCCGACATAGCAAGCACTGGGGTGGGGCTGTGATCTCTGGGCCTTTCCAGAGCTCACCGCCGGCGGTTTCACGAGAGGATGGTGCTGCCCGATGGCATGAGGACAACGGAACAGTGATAGGCTTTCCAGGGTTTCAGTCTCAGCTCCAACATGGACTAGCTGGGTGTCCTTGGGCTGGTTACTTAACCTCTGTGTGCCTCGCATTTCCTCATCTGGAAAATGGGCACAGTAAAGGCTCCTGTGGCAAGGATTGAGTGAAACAGTAGAGGGGCTCCTGGGTGGCTCGGTGGATTAAAGCCTCTGCCTTCGGCTCAGGTCATGATCTCAGGGTCCTGGGATCGAGCCCCGCATCGGGCTCTCTGCTCAGCAGGGAACCTGCTTCCTTCTCTCTCTCTCTGCCTACTTGTGATCTCTCTCTCTGTCAAATTAAAAAAGAAAGAAAGAAAGAAAAGAAAAGAAAAGAAAGAAACAGTGGAAATTCTGCACTTGTGGCCGCGCCAGACAGAGCAAGACCCAAACAAAGGGTAGACTTCGTTCTTACTAAGCACGAGCGGGGTTTTGGCCTCTCACGTCTAATCTATTCTCCTCAAGCAGCTCCGTCTTTCTGTTGAGCCCCAGGTCCTCCTGACTCACAGCCGCTGTGGCTTGTCCGGCCTCTGACCCGGAGCATGCACTGCAGGCAGGGGGACCGTGAGGGGCAGGAACCCCAACCTAGTGGTCGGTAGTTAGTGCCGCTGCCTGCGGAAACAGCCCTCGTCAGGGGACGTCCTGCTAACTGACGTGAACGGGCCCTGCAGCCTCAGCGCCACATGGAGACCACGTCATGTCCCCGTGTCAGCCCCACGAAGCCAGGGCGGCTGTGGCCATCGGAAGTGTCTGCGTTGTCCACGGCAATGGACAAAGGGGACCCAGGAGCAGAGCATCTTGCTGTGCCGGAAAGTGCCGGAAAGAGACTGACAGGATCACAGCTGTGCGGCTATGACCACGGGGGACTGGAGCCAACTCGGACCCCGCATGGCCACAGCTGGGACCGCTGGAGCCCCAGAACGTAGTGTTGGGTTATAATCCCAAGTATAAAGTAAGCATCAGCTAGTTCGTAAGGATAGCAATAAGCCGTTAAACAGAAAAGAGAGAAATCTCCCGCCCAGAAGAATTCCAAGTAAAGTAGGGAAAAACTCGGCCCTGGAGGGGGGCCCCCCACCCCCGCCTCCAGTGCGGGCCGTGTGTATGGACTCCCTCCGGAGGGCAGTGTGGATGGAGGAGAGAGGAACTTCGCGGAGGAGAAGCCTGATGCACACGCCCCGCCCCGACCGCGGTTGATGCTGGGGGTCAGTGAGGCCAGAGGAGAGGGCGGGGCCGCCTGTGGGCTTCCTCCCAGCCCTGCCACCCCAGTCCAGCCCCGGGAATATAACTCCGCTGGGACTTTGTACTGTCTTGGCAACTTTTCTGTGTATCGGAAACTACTCTAAAATTAAAACGTTATTATTTTTTTAAATTAGAATTACAAAGAGCATTCAGGAGCCGACCCTTGTGTTCCTCGGGTGGCGGCCCCAGCCCCCTGCCCTGCTGGTCCCAGTGCAGGGGGTGTCGATGGCTGCCCCCCCCCCAGCCGAGCAAGGGGACGCTCCCATCCTAGGGCTCCCATCGTAGGGGACTGGCCAGAATAAGTTCCTGATTCAGTCGCTCGTGGCCCCCCGGGGGAGGCGGTGGGGGAATCGCGTGTTCTGGGGAATGCACTGGGACGCACTGCTTCCGGGCTGGGGCTCTCTCGCGTGCGCACAGGGGACTGCGTACGTGCAGTGAGTGCGCTCCGGGGAGGTGAGGATGCTGGGGCCCGGGAGTCTGTTGAGATGGTGGCGTCCCTCTCTCAAGCACGGATTTGAGAGGGGGTGCCCCTCTCGGGCCCTCCCAGCCCACGCCTCGCTGATTCCAAGTGGCCTCCGTGGCCACCTTGCTGTGGCTACAGGAGAAATGTCCCCTCACTCAGAGGCTGGCACAGTCAGTTGCTTCCCACGGGCCTCAGCTTGGGGCCCCCAGGACAGAATGGCCTTGGACCTCCTGTCCCCCCCCACCTGCCTGGGGACTCCCTGCGGACCGTGGCTGGCCCCGACCCCTGCTGGTCTTCGGTGCCCAGGCCAGCCTTCCCACATGACCCAGAGCTTCCCGCGAGGCTGCCCTCCGAGGCGCATGAGCCGGGCTTGGGGCCACGTGGGCCTGCTGCTCCCTCTGCAAGGCCGTGGGCGAGGACAGCCTCTCCGCGAGGCTCAGGCTTCTCCGTGAAAGGGGCTGAACCATCAGGTGTCTGGGGTTTCTCCGAGGCCACGTGAGGGCTGCCAAGGGCCGAGCTGGGCTCGCTCGGGGCTCTGGGTCTGCTCTTCAGCTCCCCTCTCTGCCTGTGCTGGGAGGCCAGTGAGGGTGCTCCTAGGGCCCAGGGACACCAGCGGGGAGCCCAGGTCGGACACCTGGGCTGGGACTTCATTGCACATTGTTTTTCCAGAAGTGTGCGTACTGGGCAGGCATGTTTCCAGCACCGAGCCCTGTCCTGGCAGCTCCTGGCCCCAGCAGGAGGACACCCGCGCTCATGCCCTCAGCGGGTAGAGGGGCATAGGGAAGCCTGGGTGACAGGCAGGCTTCGGAGGGAGTGGGGTGAGTTGGGTCTTTGATGCGGCCGGTGCGAGGAGAGGGCTGCCCAGGCTGAAGGGACAGCAGGAAGGCTGTGAGCAGTCATATCCAGAACCCTCCGGAGCCTGCCGTCTGCCTTCCTGCATGTGGGGACAGAGCCCTGCCTTCATGCTGGGTGGGTGAGCAGGCACGTGGAGGCCTTTGGAATTTGGAGTTTGGGAGGGGGCCGCCCCTGTGCGGGGGTGGGGAGGTGGGTGTCAGAATGAAGGTGGTCTTGCTGTTTGGCTCAGGGCACCTGTGGGTAAATGGCTGGTGCTTGTGCCCAGGCTCCTGGGGCGGCTCGTCCCCCCACGGCAGCGGGCGGGCAGGTGGCCCTCAGCTCCCTTGGGGCCAAGTCAGAGCTGAGCGGGGCTGTGACAGGGGGGCCGCCTCCAGGAGGCTGGCCAGAGCCACACCGCTCCAGGGCCCCGAAGCCGCCTTTGCCGCCCTGCTGCATTTCTGCTGGCGCGGGCAGTGGCTCCGAAGTGTTCCCTGTCCCTCCGCCCGCCGGCTCCCTGGGCGGGCAGCAGCGCTCGGGCTCTTGTCTGGAGGGAGAAGGAGCTGTACTCGCTGCCGGCCGCGTGGCTCTGGGAGGGAGGGGAGCCCGGAGTCGAGGACAGACCCGGCCCAGGGTGCAGGGACGGGAGTTGGGGAGGAGACGCTGTAACGTGTCTCTGAGGATAGATAGGGGCTTGTCAGGCCGAGACCAAGCAGGACCACAGAGAGCGGAAAAAGTCAGAAGCAGCAGGACCCGTGGGGTGAAGAAGAGGCAGGGGGTGGGGGACACTGAGATCTTGGCTGGAACGGGCGCCTCCCCCACCCCCAGAAGGGCAGGGACGCCCGCACTGGAGATCCAGACAGAGATGGCTGCCGTGGCGGGGGCGGGGGCGTGCGAGGACTGTCCACGGCCGTGTGCCAGGCCGCAGGTCCCAACGAGAGGGCATCTCGAGAGAGGAGGACAGTGGCCAGCCTTGTGGGGATAGCTGTGAGCCTGAGGCTAGGCAGGGCTGTGGGACGGAGAGCAGCTGCTCTGGACGGTGGTGGCCCGGGTGGGGACAGCCCGCAAAGCCCATCCCAGGCTGATGGAGCACAAGGCTGAGACTCAGAGTGGCCGGGTCGCCCGCACCATGGGCTGCTCAGCTTCCCAGCCGCCTCCTCCCCCGCATGTGGACGGGAAGCTAAGGATCAGAGAAGTTAGGGTGCCTGCCCAGGCTCACACAGCAGGGAGCCGTGAGGGCAGGTTTGGGCCACACCCTCCACTCTGAGGACCCTCCAGAGAGGCAGTTCCAAGCCCAGCAGAGTCTCCAGGAGGCCCAGGAAGCGGGTCTTTCCCGATTGGGCTGCAGGGGGCTCAGGCCTTTATCCACTCAGCCAAATAACTAAACCGAGGAGACCTGTTTCTTGTCTAAAGTCACATTAGACCATTTGCTGCAGGCGAGAGCTTTCCCCCAAAGATCTCACCCTGGGAGGTATCTCCTTCTAAAATGTAGTTATTAATCACTTAGCCAACATTAGCATAATCCATTTGTTTAAATGCGGAGCTCAGTGGGTGAGATGCCCCTGTGGATTGGGGGGGCCCCCCCGGCGTCGTCTTACTGCTGGAGGTCCGGTGCCAAGGGACTGCCCAGGGGTCAGGCCTGAGCTCCCAGGGGGAGGGGCTGGGTCCAGGGTGAGGTGGGCTGGGAACAGGGGACCCCAGGTAAACTGCACGAGCTCCTGCCCTCTCTCGGGGCTGGGGCTCTCCGTCAGAAGAGTGACCGGTCTGTCTCGCGTGGTCTGGGCTCGGCGTCTGGCGTTCTAACGGTAAACCTCCGCGCGGTGGGAACAGAGGAGGCGCCCAGGTTGGCAGTAGCGGTAAGGAAGGTGTTGGCTCCTTCTCATGGGTCTGCTTGTGTGCAGGGGAAGCTGGGGCTGTGGGACCCCTTCCCCCACCGCAGGCTGGACTGGGCTGGGGTGTTGTCTGGCTCTGGAGCCGGTGCTCCTCCAAAGGGTCCCCTGTCCTCCAGGCTTTTCTCCATCACGAGGAATTCAGTGGTTTGTGTCCCCAAAATTGATATTTAAAAATGCCTCCTGGAAAAAAAAAATGCCTCCTGGCCCGCCGAAACGCCTGGGGGGTGTTTGCCCTGGTGTTTTCTGGCTCTGCCCGGGGGCCAGGCCTGCAGGGGCTTCGGCAGGCACGGCCCACCGGGTTTAGTCAAGGAAAGGTTCTCGGAGGTTCTTGGAGTTAAAAGGAAGTCTTTGGTTCATGTCTGGATGCCTCCTTGCGGTCTAGGAAGCACCTCCGTTCTCTTCATTCTGTAGCTGAGTAGCACTTTCCACTCGGGGTGATGGTGGCGATGACTCTGGGACACCGGTGGCCTGTGGAGGTGTGGCGACACCACGTGGGTCGGGCCACCTTGGACCCTTAGGACCCAGCTCTCCGGAGAAGTCCCTGTAGCAGCCACTTTCTGGGTAAAAGCAAAGCAGCTGTGTGGGCCCTGGAGCAGCCGGAGCGGCTCTGTCCTTGGTGCATACGTGTCCTGTGGGTGGGCCAGCGTGACACCCACCCTCCGCTTGTCAGCGCGTGACCTCACTCCCTGCACCACGGCCAGCTGCCCCGGAAACAGTCCCTGTGCCCGGGGTCACGGGAGAGTTCCCTTCTCGCTCACCCAGGACAAGGGGGCCGGCTGCCCACATCTCGCTGGTAGTGTCCCCCCGGCAGGGCGCACTCGGCTTGGAGCCAAGACCTTATTCTGTTACAAGGAGAGCCGGGGTGAACCCCTGTGCCCCAGACAGCTCAGCGTCCTCCCCTGCAAAGTGTCTGCTTCAGGGTTGCTGAGAACCCAGTGAGAATGGACGAGCCGATCATTGTGGCCGCCACATCCCCGCGGCTCTGGGTGGTCGTGATTAGTTTTATCTTCATCACCTCGGAGCTTGGAACAAAGTGGCAGCACTGAGGTCTTCCAGGGGCCTGTGTCCTCTGGCCACGCAGAGAGCAGGGGAGGGCTTCCTCTGTGCCCCACTCCCACCCCTGTTCTGGGGGGAAACAGAGGGTCCTTCCCCCATTCGTGTGTCCTCGATACAGGTACCCCCGCGAGCAAGACACAGTGCCTGGGACCCGACTCGCACTAGGGTTCCCCAGAGAAGCAGGACCAGTAGGACGGAGCTCTTAACGTGTGCACGTGTGTCTATTGTGTGTTTATATTTATATGATGCCTTTATACGTGTTGAACACACGTGTGTGTGTGCACATGTGTGTGTCCGTACACACGAGTGTATAAGAGATTTGCTACAAGGAATTGGCTCGTGCAGTGGGGGAGGCAGAGAAGTATGAAGGCCCACAGTTTGCAGGTTGGGGGCCCGGGAAAGCCAAAGTACAGGGTTCGGCCCAAAGCCAGCAGGCCGGGGACGCTAGAAGGGCCACTGTTTCACTCTGAGTTGGAGGGCAGGGTGAGACCGTTGTCTCCTTCGTCGGCAGATTGGATGAGGCCCCCCCATCAGAGAGGGCCACGTGCGTGACTCAGCCTGCCCACCTGAATGTTCCTGTCACCCGGAAACAGCCCCGCAGGAACACCCCAGATAGTGCTGTGCCGAATGTCTGGGCAGCCATCCAGCTGACACGGGGGAGGACCTGTCACTTGCCCTCCCGGAGACCAGACGTCGGGAGATGCGGCAGCTCCAGGCAGTGCGGGCACAGTCCCTAACGCGGCCCGGGAGCAGGAGGGAGCTGGGAGTGACGCCCGCTGGCGGAGGGAGGACGGGGCAGCTGCAGGAGGGCCTCGGGCTGGGGACACGTGACGCAGAGCTGCCCTGTGCCAGCGAATGTCCAGTTTGTAGGGCAGTGGGAATGAAAAGGTGCCTCGACGTTATCTTTTAAAGCCAACGTTTGGCCGCGAACTTAGGAAGCCACAGAGGGAAGGGGTGTCTGTGCAGGGCCGGGTTAACTACGAATAAACCGCGGAAAATGGAAAACTGCATCTGGGAAGGGGGTCCCTTGGCTCTTCTGGGAAGACCTGGGCTCCCTCTGCCCCTGAGAGGCACTGGCTGTCCTGACTCGATGCTCCTGCAGCATCCCCAACGGACCCTTCCAGCCCTGGGCCGCTGTCCTGCGTGCCTCTCGTGACCTGCCCGCTGTCCCCACCGGCCGCCGTCTTTTCGGCCAGAGCCTGCCACCACCCTCGGGTGTTGGAGACGCGGCTGAGGGAGGGAGCACTTTGCCGGAGGGCTCAGGGGTGGGAGCGCTCTTCTAGACCACCAGAAGGCTCGGGCAGGAGCACAGGCGTGGAGGCACCGAGGGGCCCAGAAACTGGGAGACGTTTAGTAGATGAAGCCCGAAGCCTGGAGCAGGAGCGCGAGAAGATGGAGGAGGACAAGACGCTGTCGTTCGTTGAAGATTTCCATGACCCTGCATAGACCGAGACTTTGGTGCCTTGTCCTAAAGTAGGAGCACGAGTCAGGGGTCCTAGCAGATTCGAAGCTTCCAGAACCTTCCAAAACCTAGAGTTTGGGGATCGTAGCAGATTCGAAGCTTCCAAAACCTTCCACAACTACATTTAAGCGTAAATAAGTTCTCCAAGAAATCCGCCCCTATGGAGCATCTATGGGATCAGAACAGGCACTGAAGAGAGGAACAAGCCCCGGACAGCCAGAACTGCCAGAAATCGGGTATGTGTCAGTGGGATTAAATAATCAAAGGAAGGAGGAGAACGCCCTCAAAAAGTAGAATAAAATGATAAACAGACAGAAATGGATAAGAGAAGCAAACGGAGGAACCTGTATCAGACCACAGTGCCTTCCAGATGAAGCAGGAATTTGACAGAAGGTCAAAGAAATACGGACGTTCTCCATCATTAAAGGGCACCTTTCCAGCCTTCAGAGTTCTTAGCACAAGTTGGGGTCCACGTGGTGGCACATGATGACAAGATGCCAGAACACAGGCTTTGAACCCAGGGAGCTGGACCATGTCACAGAGAGATTTGGGGAGGCGGGAGCGGCCCCAGAGGCCAGAGGGCAGTCAGGCAGTTAGCGTAAATGCCGATGGGCCATGATCTCCAAGCTAGAGGTCTGCAAAAGACAGGCCAGGGCCTGGCATCTTGCCTTTTTCCATGAACTCTTGAGGTCCGGTGCTCCACCAAAATGAAGGAATTAAACCCAGAAAAATGAGATCTAAGTGCAGGAGAGGGGTCCAGTAGCCTCGAGAGAAGCCCATTTAGGTTGGAGCAGGAGATGGAAGCTTCCGGGGGAAAAAAAGGAACCGACATGAGGTTGGTTGTACAGAAAAAGGACTTGTAAGTCAATCAGGGAATTCCAGAAAAATGAGCAGGAGGATTGTAGCAAGCTGAGCGACCAAGAAGTCACAGCAGAGAGAGAAAGCAGTTCTGGGAGAAGGTGGACATCGGATTAGGGAAGTGTGTGATTTAAATACGAATACAGTGAATTTGGAAACCCCACCCAGAGGAGCAGCCTGGGCACCGGACCGTACCAGCCCTTCACAGACTAACCGCCATCCAGGTGAACCTGCTCTCAGATCTTCACGTTTTCACGCACAGCGTCAGGGAATAGAAACTTCAAAGACAGTTAATCCTTGTAAGGTGCATGGACCAGTGCCCGACCCGTGAGAGGGCTATGTGCTCAACCTGGCGGGGGAAATGTCCCTCTGCAGAAGGTCAAGGGCCAGGCCAGGCCAAGCGGTGGCCATGGCCAGGAGGACGCGTCCTCGGTGGTGGGCGTGTGGGGTTGCAGGGAGCGAGGTCAGGTCATGTGGACGGGGCCCGGGTGATCTCACAGGGGAGGGGCGTGCCCAGGTGGCTGTGGCTGTGGGCGGGCGTGGGAGGAGTGGAGGAAGGAGGGCGTGCGCTGACGCTCCTGAGTGCCCCAGAGAGTGTGTGGGACCCTGCGCTCCCAGAGCCCTGCCCCTGTCCCAGGTCTTAGTGACACCAGGTGAGGGAGATCAGGGAACCTGGAGGGACCACCAACCCCTTCCCTCTGCCTGTTTCCAGTTTCCAGAGGGGCCAGGTGGATTCCAGGAATGGGAACCACCGCCTTGGGTGGACACAGCCGTGGTCCCTGGGAGAAAGCTTCCCCATGGGCTTCTGGGCTCCCAGACCACTGCAGGGAGGTCCCCCGAGGTCTCCACCCCCCCCACTCGCGGGGACAGTGGCCGCCTCATAGAGAAGCCCAGCAATTCTGAGAGCCATAATGTGTGATAAATCCCAATATTTCTGCCATTAAACAATAGCGTCACGAGGGCTGAATTGCCACCTGCAATGAGTAAATTAAATATTGACGATTTCATTGACTGTTAGATTTAATTTGGAGCCATCTTGCTGCGGCCGTAATGGGGCTGGAGATGACTTACTATTTAATCCCAGCTGTCATTCCCGTTAAGGGCTGAGTGATGACGAAAAGATGTACTCGTCTGGGTGAACAAGTCCGGACTCTCAGGCCTCTGCCCCGTCAATCTGGAGCCCGAGTGGTGGGGGCCGCCCCCTAGCAGCCTTACCTCCTCCCCCAGGCAGGACTGAGAAACTCTGTCTTCCTCCCTGGAGACCTGCCCTCACTTCGTTTCCTACGGGGGAAGCCGGGATCGCCCACTGGAGGCCGGGAGCCTCAGCTTGGTGCCTTGGGGGCTGAGACGCTTAGCGCCCTTCCTTGTCTTGGATTTCCCTTTTCCTCCCCGCAGCAGGGAGAGCCCTGCTCCGTCAGTCAGGATCTGCCCCTTCAGAGCCAACTTCTGTGATGTGGCTTCTTCTCAGTTAGTTACTCTGTTGACCTGCGTCACTCAAGGGAGGCCAGATGGATGTTCACAGAGAAGCAGGAGGAGATGGAGCGAAGACGGCGAAGTTGAGGCAGGACTTCGTGCAGAAATACAAGCCCACCAGGCTCGGGGGGCTTGCTTGGGGGAGGGGGGCCTGGCCGCTGAAACTGGGCTGGGGGAGGGGCAGCAGGCTGTGGCTTTGAGCACTTCCAATGCACCCAGATGAGAGAATTCAGGAAGGGGCTCAGACAAAAGATGCCCAGCATCTCTGAGACAGAGATGTGTGGGCCCAGAGGGGGAAGGGAGCCTTGTGTCCTGGCGGCCATAGATTCCTTCAGGGGACTGGAAAGTATAGAACAAGCACTGAGCGCTTGCAGAAGTCTTTTCTGAGCGGATTTGCAAAAAAAAAAAAAAAAAAGGAGCTGTAGCTGTTCAGTGCACTCAGGGGCCTCCCCCAGCGCAGGACCCTGCCGCAATGGGCTGTGACCCATACACGTGGACCCCTTCATGGGCTGAGGAGTGCTGGGGGTCACACCCTTCAGCAGTGGGGTCCTGAGCTGAAGGAGGCTTCCTGAGAGCTGGAGGACTCAGCCTGAACCCAGGGAGGAGCGAGGATGCAGGGAGGAAGGCTCCAGGGGCAGCCCCGGCTGATGGAAGAGGGGCACCTTCTGAGACTTGGTTCCAAATCAAATGGGGCTTGAAGCTTTGGGCCCCAAACGCACACACCTGGAAGCTGTGGGTCTCAGGGGGAGGGCCTCCTGGTGGGAGGGGGTCTCCGTGTTAACAGGGAGCCCCCTCTTGGCTCCCCCACCAGGAGCCATAGAAGAGGAAACACTCAGAGATGTTGGCTGTGTTCAAGGAACCACGAACCACGCCGGGGCTGGGATGATGTCGTGGGCAGAGACTAATTAATGAATTAGAACCGGAAAAATAAAATGAAAGAGAACATGGGGAATGAGAAGTGATCCCAGCAGGAAAGCCCTGTGGAGCCTGGGACCTGTTGGGTTTGCACGAGACTGAGGATGGTGGGGGGTGGGGCGCTCACAGGCGCTGCCAAGACGGTCGGGATGGTTGCAGGTTACGTTTCCAGTTTGACCTTCCAAATAGGTTGAACTTCGGCTTGAGACGTAACAAGCTGGGAAGCCATATTCAGGCTAGCAAGTTCCTCCCATCCCAGGTGCAGGATCAGGTCCCGGAGAGCGTCTCTGCCCCGGCTGGGGTCCTTCGTGTCTGCGTGGAGTGTGCAGTGGGTCCTTCCCTGGGCTCCAGTGTGCCCCGCCGCCCCACCTGGTGCCCGCCCCCGGCTGCCTGCTGAGGCAGAGATGGCAGGGATGGCTGACACGCCCCCATCCTGCCATCGGTATGTGGAGGAACCTTGTTGGAGCTAGAGATGAGGGGATCCCGGGATACCCCCATTTCCACCTGTCCCCCTAACTCAGTCCGCTCAGAGGCCCAGGGGCAGGAGCAGGGAGACAAGGCCCAGGCTGCTGGCCACTGGCCTGGGGACTGCCACGTTCCTCGTAGAGCCATAGAACTCTGGCTCCCCACTCCGGTCAGGAGGGCCTCAGATTCAAGGCTTGGGTCTGCCTGGGAAGCCCCGAGACTTCATGTCATTCAGCCAGGGGTAAGTTGCCCCATTTCACAGAGGACCTGGGGGGACAGTGTAAAATAGGGCAGAGCCTGGCTGGCTCAGTCAATAGAGCGTGTGACTCTAGAGCGCGGGGTCATGAGTTCAGAGCCCATGCTGGGCGTGGAGCTTGCTTTAAAAAAAAATTGTAAAATGATTTGCACATGAATTAGAGCTTGACAACACCCAGTATTTCTGCGCACCCCACGTGCACCAGTGCTTTCCCTCCTTATGTTTGTGAGTGTTATCCCCAGCAATTTACAAGAAATTACGCGGGAGGGGGAGGGAAGCGCGCTGATATTCACCACCGTCTAGACCGGCAGTCGGCCCCTCGTGCTTGAGTCTCCTGATCCTGCAAGGAAAGGGTCTCCCTCCCCAGTTGATGGAGGAGAAGACTGAGGCTCAGGCGGACCTCTGACTGAGTGAGTGCCATGCCGGACAGCAGAGCCTGGACGCCCCCTTTCCCCTACGTCCCTCCTTCCATGTCCACGGCTCCATTTTTCACTTTAGAGCACACCATGAGGTGGGCTGTGTGCGGCATTTGTCGTTTCTGACGTCGTTTGCTCACTCAGGAGCTCGGTCTTGCTCCTGGGACCTGGGGACTCTCTCCCCAAGCACACTTCCCCATTCAAGGTCTTGTTCCCTGCCACATGGCTCTGGATGGCCGAACCAGGGTGAGCCCGTCGAACCCAGTGTCGCGTCAGCTTGCTGGTTGGCGGGCTGGGTTTGGCAGGGCGACCGTCTTACGGGACGGTCAGCGCACTTCCCGGCTCTGCCGTTGCCTACTTTGAGTGCCCAGCTTGTCCCTGTCCAGACCTGCAGCTGGTGGCCTCGCGTGGGTCAGAGCCTTTAAGCGACGGGGGAGGAAGGAGGGGAGGAAGTGGACGTGAGAAGCACATGGCAGGTGGGCTGGAGTCGTGGCTCTCCCGATGTGAGTGTCCAGAGCCTAGGAGCCCATGCCTCACACCACCAAGCCTGGAAATGGGATGCACAGGGGAACGAAGCTTGTTTCCTCACTCACCTTCTCTTGAAGGGATGTGGTTTCCAGCGTCTGCAACAGAGGGCATCTACCTGCCTGGGGGCGCCTGGGGCCTCCGTCCGTTGAAAAGCATCTGACTCTTCCGCTCAGGTCATGATCTCGGTCATGAAATTGAGCCCCACATCGGGCTCCGCGTTCAGCAGGGAATCTGCTGGAGTCTCCCTCTCCCTCTGCACCTCCCGCAGCTGGCGTGTGTTCTCGTCGCAAATAAATCTCTTAAAAATTTTATAAATAAAATCTTTAAAGTTTTTTAAAAGATTTTATTTAACTGACAGAGAGAGACAGTGAGAGAAAGAACACAAGCAGGGGGAGTGGGAGAGGGAGAAGTAGGCTTCCCAAGCGGAACAGGGAACCCGATGTGGGGCTCAATCCCAGGACCCTGGGATCATGACCGGAGTGGAAGGCAGACGCTTAATGACTGAACCACCCAGGCACCCCCCCCCCAAAATTTATTTAAAGCTTTAACAGCCTAATTACGCAAGGCATTGGTGGGAGCTGCCCCATGCTACAAAAGGCCAAGTCCGTCCATGGTCTACAAGGTACCTTGTAACCTGGGTCCCACTTGAGTCAGACCAGCAGGTAGCAACAGAATTCCCATTTCGCAGATGAGAAACTGAGGCTCACGGGCTTAGCACGTTGCCGCGGGTGAATGGCGAGCGAGGAGGCAGAGGACTGGCATGTGAGTGAAGCCATTTCCTGACCCCAGGCCCAGTCTCTTCCTTCACTCAAGTTTGCGTGTACCGTCTTCTGGAGCTGTCAGGGCCAAAGGGCCGAAGACATTTTCTTGAGCACCCACTGTGCGCTGGGAACCAAGGGTGTGCCTCCACGTGGGACGCAGCCGGTCCCCCAGGTGCTGAGACGTGGGCTGGAATGCAGGGGTTGGGGTGTCCTTGGCGCCCGGGAACCTGCATGGAGCAGCTGCGTGGCCAGCCTGGATGCGGAACCTGGTGCCGAGGCTCTCTCCGCCCCAGGTGGCAGTTGTCACGTGTGTCCCTGCACATGCGGACTGAACCCTGTCACTTGACTGAGTGTTGGTTTCCAAAGAAGGGGGCTTGGAGTGGGCCCAGCGGTCACAGTGCCTGCCGGGGGTGCAGATGGCACGGGGGGTCTGCGGAACCCCGGAGCTGGCTGTGTCCTGTGGGGGACATAGAGGCACAGACCAGCCTGCTGGAGAACCAGGCCTCCTGACCTCTAGTGGCACCTTTCCCAGAGCCCCACACACTTCCTCTTAGCCTCCAGGTCTTGAGCCGCCCTAAAATTACATCCCGGGGGCTCGCACAGACCTGGCCCTGCATGAAACAGAAGGGGGAGTGTACATCTGTCTGTTCTGCTAAGAGCCCGGGCCGAATCTGTCCCAGGGATTCTCATGCCGCCCTGGCAGTCAACCCAGGTAGACCTCTGGGTGGAGGTGACCCCCACCCGCTCACTGTGCGCTGCTGGGGGACAGACACAGGGACCTGTCTGGTTCGGCCGTGTTTCCAGGATTCCGGGCAGAGAGCATGCCGGATGGAGGCCTGCAAGCAGGGTTGCACCTGTAGGGGAGGGGGAGGGGTGGAGTGGGCATGAGGGCCCGGCTGCTGTGCGGTCAGGGGCCTCACTGAGCGGGAACTCATCTGGATCTTTCCTCTGGGTCTGGCAGGCCTGGGCTGTGGCTCCTGGGCCCCCGCCCCAGCCCTTCCAGCTCTGCGTCTGCCTCCGGCTTGTGTCCTAAGGTTCTCAGTTGCTTCCTCCTCTCTGAGTCAGATCCACTATGCTGGACTTCGGGGATCGGCCCCACCCCCGTGGTGCACGTGGGGAAACTGAGGTCCAGCTGGACCTGAACCAGGCACCCCCTGCACGCCCCCTCCTAGTGTTCTCCAGAGATGTGCTGTGATTCCCGGGACGCGTGGGTGGGCCTGCCCTCGCGTGGCTTCCCTGCGTCCTTCGGGCCTCGATTGAGCTGCAGGTGCCCGGCTGTGACGCTGAGCCTTTGTCCTTCGTTCTCTGGTCCTGCGCCTCTTACAACAGGTAGAGCATGCTTGGTCTCTCTGGCCAGTCTGCCTGGTTCTGACCCGGCTGCCCCCACCTCCTGGCTCGGGCAGGTCATTTAAGTGTCATGGGGATGAGTCATCTTCTCTTCGGCTGGTCCAGGGAATGAAATCAGCCAAGCCCATGAGGGGCCTACGGCAGCGTGGCCAGTGTGTCCGTATCCTGGTAGCTGTTCTCGCCCCTAGGGGTCTGTGTTTCAGGGTACCGGGGCCCGTGGTGCCCCCCAGGTTCTGCCGTGGCTCAGGAAGCCTACAGGTCTGTATACTGCCCATCGACTACCGCCTGGGGGCCTGACTCTGTCCCGGACCCCCATGGCCGGGTTTGAGACGACCCAGGCCTTGGAGCAGCCGCCTTTTCCTCGAGTCCCACTGGGAAAAGGGGGACGTGCCCTCGGTCCCTGCTTGCACAGATGCAGGTCCGGGGCCTGATGTCCGAGACCCTTCTGGCCCCAGCGTGCTGGGCCCCCACCCTCCAGGGCAGCCCCTCCTAGCCAGGCCTTTGCCGCTGCTGGGCCCTCGTTCCTGGTCCAGTTCACTCACTTCCTCTGGGAAGGTGACATGCTTCCTCTGCCCCCACAGCCTGAGGGCGGGTGGGTCTGTACCCCACTGAACTGTGAGCCCCTGGAGGACGGGGGCTGCCTCGGATTCACCCCTGCTTCCCTGAGCCTGGAACGAAGTGCAGCGGGGTGGGGGGCAGGAGGCAGGTAGGGGGGCTCCTTGCCCTTGTGCGCTCCGACACCGCCCTCACTGGCCTCGCCTTGGTCTGTCTCCATCAGACCCAGCGACCCACCGAAGCCCCCGTCTGGCGCACGGCGGGGGCGCAGGTGGTTTGGGGAACAGGTGGGGCGGGTTCCCTTCTCCCCGCCTCCGCCCAGTCGCTGTGAAAACGGAGCTTCAGCATTACATACTGTGCGCGCCGACCGCCGCTGGGTCGGGGACGGGAGGCTTCTCAGCTTCAGTGGCATGGGTGATTCTCCGGTCTCTCAGCCCCTCCTGTGCCCACTTCTTCTCCGCCATGGGGGTGAGACCAGAGCTGAGGGGTGGAGGGGCCCCAGAGGGGCCACCTCACCCACGGACCCACGGCCTGTGCCCCGTGCCACACAGTCCCCAGGAGGTGGGGGAGGCCGGGCGGCAGGGACCCCAGAGGGGCTGGGAGCCGGGGGAGCCTCGGCTTCCTTGTGCGAAAGGAACAGGGAGCACTCTGGGTTCCCGAAACGTGGAGTCCAGTCGGGGCTGCGTGCCCCGCAGCAGGGGTCGGTACGTAGGGGGAATGTTGTCGTCGTTCTGTGATCTCTCTACTTGTTCAACAAACAGTTGTCAGAGCTTCGAAACTTGAACAAGGTGGGATGTTCTGAAGTTGGTATAGGAATTCAAAATTAAATTCCATGAAAGCACGATAAGTTGGCCACCACCTGGGCTTTGCAGGCCGGGTTGGGGTGTTCCTGCCCCACACCCCATGTTTGCCGCCTTCTGCCCACGGCAGACCCCAGGTCCACCACCTCTGCCCCAAACCCTGGGAGAGGCGGCTCTGGTTAGTCCTGCCCCACCTGGCCAAGCCAGAGGGGAAGATCGCGGTGGTGGGAGGAGTCCTGGGACACCGAGGCAAGGAAGCCTCCATGGGTGGGCTGCGCCAGCCCCTCCACAGGGGTCCCAGGCTGCTCTGTGCCCCCCTAGCCCCGAGGATGTGTGTGTGGGTCCATCCGTCCTTGCCTGGGCCTCCCGCCCAACCCTCTCCGTCCCTGAGTGCTGCTCGGTCCTCATTTTACCTTTGGCACTTTGGGGTCTCCAGAGTACCTCCCCTCTGCACCAAGGACAGGCTTGTTGCACTCAGGAGTCTCTGGCCGAGGGCAGCCTTCCCTTTCCCCCTGGTCTCTCCAAGGACCGAAGGGATAGGCTTCCTCTGTCCACATGCTGTGTCCCAGTCCGCAGCTGTGTGCAGGGATGCTGAGACAGAGGGGTCGGTCCTCACCCCACCCCGCCTCAGCCCCTGCTGTGTCTCAACCCATCCCCTGGCCCTGTCCTCTCCTAGTCTCCTGGGTGTCCCTCCATGTCCCCACCTGTGAAATACTGCCCCAGTGTCTCCATCACCTTCCCCTCGGGGTCCGTCGAATTCTGTGGTCCAGCCCTGTCTGAGCTGCTCAGAGGTCTGGGGGACGGCGGGACGCCACCGTGGGTCAGGGCCCGGACTATGGGTCTGCTTCCTGCAGGGGCCGTGTGTGCCCAGCCCAGAGCCACATGGGGTCGGGGGAAGCCCCCGGTCTCTGCAGCTTCAGGTGCTTTCCACGCTGATCAGAGACGTGGGATCAGAAGTCTCCAAAGCCCTGTCGGTACTCAGGGAGGCCAATGTGCGTTTTATCTATGTGAATGGCTCCTAGAGATTCCCTCTCATCCTAGTCCCGCTGATCCCATTTCTAGGACGGTTCCGTCCTTGAGACGGCACCTTGCTTTTTAGGCCCTCACCGACGTAACCACAAACATTGATTCCTCTCCAAACACAGCTGTGAAGCCTCCAAAATTGGGGGGCGGGTCCAGCATCCCAGCTGTGCCCATTTTCCTGGCTCTCTTGGGGGTCGGAGCTGCAGTCCGTGCCGTTTTAGACATGCAGCTTTCTCCTTTGAAACATAATGTACACACACTGAAGTGCAAATCTCCATTGTGCTGCGCCCCGAGTTTTGACAGTGGTGTCCTCCTGCGTGACTCACACCCGAGATGTACAGCATGCCCCGCATCTCGGAAAGTTCCCTCATGCACCTGCCCACCGAGTGTCTGCCCGTTCCCGAGCATCGTGTCCGTTCAGTAAGTGGCCCTCCTGTCTTGCTCCATTCGCTCAGCTCGAGCACCTCCACGCTGCGGGTGTACCTGCCCTTGACTCCCGGGCGTGGCTGAGTGACGACCCATATGACGTGGGTCTGCCGCCCCCGGTTTGCCCATTCACCAGTTGATGGGCATGTGAGTTGGTCCCATGTTCCGGCAATTATGAACAAAGCTGCCGTGAGCATTGTGTGCACGTCATTCTGAGGGCATTTTTTCACTTCTCGTGTTCGTACCTAGGAGTGAAATTGCCAGCATCGAGGGCACAGGTGTGTTTAGTTTCATAAGAAATCACCAAACTTCCCCCAGGGAGGGGGAGGTCACCCCCTTCCCACTCCCCAGCTGCTCCGGCATGCTCTGCTGACTTCCCAGCTCCGTGCTTCCATGCCTCAGTCCTTGGCAGCCTTGCCCCTCTGTGCAGCTGTGCTCAGACCGGGCGCCCACCCCAGGTGCAGAAGTTCCCCTCACTGCATATCCTTCCATCTTGGAACTTGGTCTTTCAAGGTTCCCCTGTATCTACCACTTGTCTCTAGTCCCATGGAAAAATATGGTTTTTATTCTGAGTGTGTCGTCTTGTTACCATGGAGCACAAGGTCATTCACCCTTCCGTGTTAGAAGTGGACATCCATGGCTTTTGTCTTCAACGATCCCATAGGACAACTCTATCCATTAGAGGTATAACGGGAGCCACGTGGGTGAGATCGCGTATCTTCTAGAAGCCCAGTAACCAGGATATCCAAAACATGACTGTTCGACATGTAACTAACGTTTTCAAACATCAGTGAGACGTTTTACCTTTTTCATCCCAAGTCTTTGAAATCCCGTGGGTATTTTACATGGACAGCGGATCCCACTGACACCAGCCACATTTCACGTGCTCACCAGCAACAGGTGGCTGGTGGTCCGGCACTCGGAGGTGGCTTTGGAGCTGTGGAGAGCTGAGTCCAGATCCCAGCTCTGCCTCTGCTTCACTGGGTGATTTGAACAAGCCACTCGGCCTCTGCGTGCCTTGGTTTCCTCATCTGTGAGATGGGATTCAGCTCTAGATTGTGGTGGACAAGACGTGCCTGTGGAGCTTCTCCCCGACGTTGCTCCTCTTGGGGCTTATCTCTTGGCAGGATGTGTCAGGGACCTTGGGTGATAGGGTTGTGCGGGGAGAAGGGATGCTCCGAGTATTGAGAAGCGGGGTGCCATGGCCTGGAGCATGGTGGGCCCAGCAGAGGTCTCTGCAAGGAGCAGCCCCAAACCAGGTCGGCAGCTAGCACTTTCCCTGTCCCCGGAGCCCGGCAACGCCCCTGCTCCATTACCAGGCACAGCCCTGCATGTCACTGGGTCCAGCTCAGAGCAGGCTCTGCTCGAGGCCTGGGCAACACGACGCGCCGGGGGCGGAGACTCCCCTTCTAGAGAGGAGCATCTTACGTTCCTGGTCTCACCTTTCCGTGAGATATCAGCGGGTATCAGCGGGTAACCGCACACACCCGTGTGCAGAGCAGCTGAGGCTCGGGGTGGCCTCCCCAAAGTCACAGCTGCCTGAGGCCATGTTGTCCTCCCTCCCGTGGCAGCTCCCTTTTTCTCAGGGATCCTGGGCTCTGGGTATGCTTCTCTTTGGACTGTCCGAGCAGACCAGTGTGGACCAGTTAAGCGTCCCTATTTTTCAGACAAGAAAACTGGAGGCCCAGGGAGTTTGCCTGAGTTCTGCAGGGGTTACGGCGGGCGGCGGGCAGGGCTGGGATCTGAGTCCAGGTCTCTGGGCCTTCCCGCAGCTCCTGGGGAGGCACCAGGGAGCGTGGGGGCGGGGGCGGGAGTGACAGCGGGACTGGTCACCACGACCCCTCGGGACCACCCCCGGCAGCTTGCACGCGGGGACAGTAGGTTGGCGCATTTCTGGAAGAGGAGGAGCAGACGTGTTGTGTGCGGTGTGTGTGACCCGCACCAGACGTCCGAGGCCCCAGGCGTTTGCCCAAGCGGAGCGGGCCCTGCCCTCATCGTAAGGCTGCGCCGTCCCAGACGGTGCTCTCCCCGCCACTCACGAGGTGAGCGTGACAGCCCGAGGTGGCAACGTGAGCCAGCCCAGCGGCGATGCTCTGGCGGCCCAGGGTTCCGGGGCGGGTACTGACCTGCTGTCCGAGAGCATGGGACGGGACCGCGCCTTTTCCGTGTCGGAGAAGCGGTCCCAGGAAAGGACTCTGATTGGTCTGCTGGGTCACGTGCCCACCCTCTTGACCAATAATAATTCCCAGGTAATCCAGGGCTGTGATTGGCCAGGTTGGGTCATGTGTCGCAGCCCGCCACCCACGCAGTGCGTTCCTAGGGGCTCCCGTGCTTCCTTGTGTCGTGCAGGCTGCGGTCGCGTCACCCACCGCCGTTGAGTGTGGGTGAAGACGGGCTGAGGGCCTGGCAGGGGCCTTCCAGGCGGGGGCACAGCGTGTGCGTGTGCGCGTGCGCCAACACTGGGGCATGCAAAGGCGTGGAGGCTTGAGGCGTGGCCCCCGTCCGCTGGCGCATGCCCGGTCTGTCCGACGCAGACTCCGGGACCCGGGCGGGGGCTCTGGCCTCGTCGTCGTCTCCAGGACCGTCCGCAGGAGCCAGACGGCGGGCGTGAGACGCCTGGGCCGCGGCGGGGCCTGCCGCGAGCGGAGCGGGCCGGGGGTCGGCTGCGCCCTGGAGACCGCCCGCGATCGCCGTGGCGCCTTCTCGCTCCTCCGGGGCTGCCAGGATGACCTCCTCCAGCGCCCGGCCGCCCCGCGTGTGAGACGGGAAGGGTGAGGAGGTCCTGTGCGGCCGGATCGCTGAAGACGCTCAGCAACAGCTGGTTCCTGGGTTGGGTTTTTGTTTTCGTTTTGAGATTCAGGTATTTTGAGCCAGAGGGAGCAAGAGTGTGCGCAGGCCAGCAGGCGAGGGGCGGGGGGGCTGGGAATCAAGCAGGCTCCACGGCCAGCGCGGACCCCCTCCCCACCGTGGGACTCGAACTCAGGACCCTGAGATCATGACCTGAGCTGAAATCGGGTCACGGGTCGCTTCACCGACTGGGACACAGAGCACCCCTGTTGGTTCGCTCTTGTATCGGAAAAGCCTTTTGTCTGAAGCGTGTGCCCGCGAGGGCTCAGAGCGGCTGCCGGGCCTCCTCGTTGAGGTGCGAAGTTTACACGTCTGTGTGGCACAGAAGTGCCCGGAGGTGGCTTTGCCCCTTCCTGTTGGTGTAAGAGAGGCTCGGCCAGCTGAGCCTGCGAGGGGGGGGCAGCCGTGCTGAGTCTGCGTGGCCGCGTGCCTGGGGCCCCTGACAAACCCACCCCGTCCCCTAAGCCAATGCCTCATCCTGGGCAGGTGGGGAGGCCGGAGGGGGCTTCTGGGTGGGCTGCAGCCGACCATCCTCCCGCGTATTCGCCTTACCTGCGGCGGGTCTCGGCGAGGCTGGGCCCTGCCCAGACGTGACCTCGTAGAGCCTGTCAGCGTCCAGTGGATCCGGCATCCAGAAACCCCTCCGGGAGGGAGGATCACACGGGGGGTGGAGGGCTCTTCCCTGCAAAATGAATGTGCTGGCCCAGGGGCGGCCTTGTGACGGAGCCGCAGGGACTGTCACGACACCCGGCACGTGGAATGCTCTGTGGACAGGCTGTCACCATTCCCACCGCACGTGTGCCCTGCCCAAGGCCGGACTCATCAATGTCAAGTTCAGAAGAGATTTTCTAGGCTCTACCTGACCATCTCCTCTAGACGCTGGTGAACCCATCCTAGAGATGGGGAAACTGAGTCAGGAGAGGAGGCAGTGGTCTCGGGTTGCTCTGATGTGGACGTAGCACCGGGATTGTTTCCATTTGGTACAAGAGACCCTGGGACCCCTCCCCTCCCGCTACTCAGGGCCACGTGCTAGAATCTCCACCATGGCCGCCCCCTCCCAGGTCCCCAAGCGTGGCCACCAAGTGTCACAGTCCCCCCTCTGCCCTGCTCTGGACAGGCTGGTGCTGGGACATACCTCTGAGGGGAAAAGGGTTTGGCTTCTGCCTTTATTAAGCACCTTCTGGGTTCCAGGCACTGTGTTCCTCTGTCTTCCCCAGTCCCCCTCTGTGTCTGAGATGGCCATGCGGAGCCCTTGGGGAAACTGAGCTCCTCTCTCTGTGTGTGCCCATTCCTCCCCCTCCCACCCACAGCCTGGTCTCATCCTGCAGGACAGGGTCAGGAGGAAGAGAGGGAGAGGTAGGGACCAGGTGGTGAGAGGACTGTGAACTTGAAGCCTGAAGGCCAGGGTCCCCTCCCAACCATCTCTCACCAGCCGCCTGGGGCAGGGTCATTTCACCCTCTTACGTTTTCATCGTCCACACCTCCGTCTGGGTTCTGATACTCAGCTCCCAGAATTGTGGAGATCAGCTAGACACAGTTATTGTATCCACATCAAACCACACCCCACACCCTTCCCTGCTGGCAGGAAGCCCCCATCTGCCGCCGTCTGTGCTGGCCGAGTGGGGGCCGAGTGGGGACAGGCTCACTGACCGGGACCTGCAGATCTAAGTTCACATCCTGTACCCCCACACGCTGACTGGGAACCTTGTCTTGCTTACGTCCGTCCACACGGGACACTGCTCCTCCAACTAGAACCCTTGTGGGAATGCATGGCCCTGCTTTGAGGGTCACTCAGGAGCCCCTGGCTTGCTGGAATGTTCCGTATCTCAGTCTGGGTGGCGGTTACTTGGGTGTAGACATTTGTCCCAATCCGTCAGGTTGCGTGCTGAACTCTGCAGTCCCTGTGAGTAGACTGGATGTCTGCTTTATGCACTGGGGCCCCTTTTTGGAAGTGTCTGGGCCAGGGCCTGGGGGAGGCGCCCAGAAAGATGGGGGGCGCTTCCTGGGGCTCCGGGCCGATGTGCGTCCCTTAAATTAGATTCTGGGGCATTGGACGTGGAGGGATGAGGAGGCTGAAGCCAGCGGGAGTGTGCATCCCCCGATCACATGTGGAAATTAGATTTCCTGACCAACTGTATTTTCCCGAGGTCTGCAGGCCGGTGGGGAGAGCGTTCCCCATCGGAAGCACCCCCATGGACTGCATTCTGCGTTCACTGGGATTTGCTGGAGGACACGGTGGCCTTTGGATCGGAGGGCCCAGGCAGCTGCTCCCAGGCCTGCTGCCAAGGAGCAGATACAAGTACTCCACGTCCCAGATAGCGGGGGCTCTGAAGCCAGGGGGCAGGCGGTCTGCAGGAACCAAGGCCCAGGGCAGGGCAGGCACCACCCATTCCATGTTTCCTTCTGACCTTGGGCTCCTGTGCCCCTCTCCTGGCAGCTTCGGAGACAATACCCTGCCCCAACCCCTGCCTTCCCTCCTGCATGTTCTCCGTCATCTCCGTCATGGCAGGGTCCGGGGGACAGAGGAGAGGAAGGAGAAGGAGCCCTGGACTCTTCCCGGAGGTACAAGGCTCCAGCCGCTGTCCCTGGGTCCCCTGTGCAACAGGCCTCACCCAGGCCACTCCAGGCCTGCGAGGCTACATCTTCATTGGGGCTGGGCTCCTCCCTGAGGGGACCCCTGCAGGGGGAGGGGGGCAGCCTGCTCTGGGGGCCTTCCATCCCGGGCTACCATCCCAGCAAGCCCCCTCAGGGAACAGGGCTTCCTGGCGGGCCAAGCAGGGGGCCCTGGACCAGCCCCCTGGACCTGATCGGCTTTTGCTCTGAGTCCAGTGCTCTCTCAGAAACGGCATTTCTTTCCAAGTTTGGGGGATGTGATGCGGCTGCTTTGGTTGGTCCCATGGACAACCCCCACCCGGAACAATGGGCGTGGCTTCCGGAGGCTGCCAGCCATGGGGAAGTTTCCAGCACGTCCCCCCCGCCCCGGCTCCCGCCCCCACCTGTGGTTGCCAGGGACCGGTGGTGGGCTTTTTTTGGCTTCCCCTCCAGATCACAGCCCCCAGTCATCAGTCCACGATGCCATTTAGAGTGTGTATTTCCTACTAAATAGCATAAAATTACACCCTTTCAAGTTAATGAAACCACTTTGCAATGCAGGCTGCTGAGAGGGGGTTTTAAATGTCAGCGCCAAGTAGCCGCTCGAGTTTTCTGGTACTTTCCGATTAAGAACGGCCTCCCCAGGAAGGACCTCTGCATTGGTTAAGTGGCCCTGGGCAGCCTACCACAGCTGGGCTGCTCGGTCAGGGTCACCAGGACCCAGCCGGGCGGGAGCGGGGCCGTACGTGTTCCCCCACGGCGCACTCAGTAAATGGGTTTGCTCGGAGGGGCATTGTGTGCAACATCCCCGGGTCTGAGCTCCGGAAAATGTCTCCCTGTGGGGTGCGGAGAAGCCGGTTTCGGAAGAGCTTTCTTGTTTTAATGACCCAGCATTTCAGTCCTGAGAGGCCCATTGGGCAGAGCGCCCGTCTCCCGGGAGCTACTGTGCATTGGGAACCGACCCCTCCCAGAACCCAGGAGAGAACAGGATGCCCGGGGCAGGGTCAGCAGCTGTGGGTGCCGCTGGGCAAGAACCTCCCAACACGGCCAGTCCTGGGGGAGAGCTGGACAGGCCTCTGCACCGCTGTGAGCCGCTCGGAAGCTTGGCCCGCCAGCAATCAGTCACGCGAGAAGAGAGGAGAACCACATCCTCTCTGCCCCATAGGACTGTGCCAGGGCCTATGGTCTGCACCTTACCAGCTGGCCTCAGGTCTGACCTCCACCCAGAAGTCCCCGTCCTGCCCTGGCTACACCATCCAAGAGCCTACAGTGGCCGATGGCTCCCAGGCACCCACGGGGGATGGCCGAGCTCCTGGGTGAGGCATTCAAGGCCCCGCCTGGCCCTCCACTCCTCCACTACCTGCCTTTGGCTTTGTGGTCCAGCCCCCGTGCTTAGAGCCCCTCGATGCCCCTGTTTCTGGTGCCCTCACCCCTCCTACCGCCCACCTGTCCCTCCTGATTACCACACACTTACCTGGCTGCCCCCCTGAACATTCTGGTCCATCCTTCAAGGCCCAGCTAAGACACCACCTCCTCCAGGAAGGCTTCCCACGTCCTCTCTGCAGAGCCCTCTCTGCCTCCGTTTATGCTTATTTTTTAACTACAGATACACAAAGGGAACTACAGTGAATTTCCACATGGTCTGTGGCCAAAGGAATAAACAGGCATCTTGTCACATTTGCTCTGATCGTCTCGTGAAGAGGTGAAATAGGCAGAAGGGGTAGGTGTCCTCCACGTACCCTCTCCATCCCCTCCCCCCCCCCAGGCAAGGGCAGCCACGATCGAGGATCGGTTCTGTGTGTTTACTGTTTATCAGCAAACCTCACAGTTGGGTGGGGCTTGCTAGACGTGAATGGTGTTCGGTGGCGGGGAGTCCTTGTGGGTGTCACCGGGGCATGTCCCCAGGCTCTGTGGGGACATGTGTACTTCTGGCTTGTCGCTCTGGCTGCTGGGAGCCAGAGAACGTTCTCCACCGTGAGGACATCGGAGCTGCTCCATCCCCTGCCAACGGACAGTCCGTTTTCTCCCCGAGGCAGATGCTGTCCTGAAGCCACTCCCACGTGTGTCCCTGGCACATGGGCATGCATGGCCCTGGGGTGTGTGTCTAGAAGGGGAACCGCAGAGCTGGGCATGCGAGTCTTCGCATCAGCAGGCAACCCCGCTGCCACTGTCTGCACGCCGGCGTCTCCCTCTCTTCTTTCTTGCCTCGGTGGGCCCTTGGTCCCATTTGTGAGCGGAGTCGTCACTGGAACGATTCACGCCTCCTCCCGTTCCCCTTGCTTCAGACAGGAGGCGAGAGGGACACTTGTCAGCGCGCAAGCCTGCAGGGGAATGACATTTGCATGAGGCTGGCTGGCCCTGACGGGTCCTATGGCTCCGGGGTGCGTGTCCAGTCCCAGGTGTAGACCCAGACGACGAGGTCTAGGAGGAGCGGGGACTCCCAGGATGGGCAGCGAAAAGAGGTGTGCATTTCCCTGGGCTTTCACACGAACCCCCGTGGCCCCTGAGGGTCCCATGTGGACGGGCGTGGGGTCAGGGGATGCTGGTATGGGGGCAACAGGCTGGGAGGCTGGTCGCGGCCAGACTGAGCGGGGACACGCCCGCCGCACGCGGAGCTCCCTGAGTCCTTCCCCGCAGCGGTAAAGGCGGCCGGCGGGTTTCGCTGGTGAGTGAGAAACCGCTTCCCCCACAGCGGAAGGGGTGCCTCTGTCGTATTCGCGTGTATTGGCGCTTCCCGACGTTGGCGGTCGTAGCTCTGTTTGCCCCACGTGGCGGCCACTCTCGGAAGATGGGAGGAAGGTCACAACCGGAGAAGACACACAACCCGCGTCCCGACGGGGGGCCAGGCCACCTTCCGGGGGGCTTTTGGGTGGCTCTGGAGACCCAGGGCCGCTGCCCCACTTTGTCACCCAGCTGTGGGGGAGGTGGGAGCCATGTGGGGTGCAGGAAGCAGGAGCATGCCCTCCCGCTGTCCTCAGAGCTGTGTCTGAGGACACAGCAGGGGGTGTTCCAGACCCGTGTCCCCTCCTGGACAGCGCCCTCCCAGCTGAGGTGAGTGGAGGTCACAGGGGACGTGCGTGGACACAGGCAGGTGGGCCCCGGCGCAGCTTCTACCCCCGGGTCCACGGTGCTGGCTGGATCCCAGCCACCACTGGGCAGAGGGCTGTGGGGGAGGCCCCACCCGGACCCTGGCTCTGCTGGTTACTGACCCGGCGCCCAGAAAACCAGAGCCCCACCGGGCCCGTTCCCTCCTTTGGGACACATTGGTTCAGATAAGGACAGTCACGCACTTGAGAAACACCCGTCTCTGGGCAGTGTACCCTCCTTCCACGAGGCCACTGCTCCTGTGATGAATTCCGAGGTCCTTAAGGGTCAACCTGTGACCTGGCCTCGTCTCGGTCCCCTTCACAGGGTCACTTTCCGTTCTGGTCACTGACCACACTGTACGCACACAACCGTGCCACCTGGCCAGTACTTCTGCTGGTTGTCCCTCCTCCTCCCTGTCCCTCCTGTCCCTGAAGTGGTGTGGGGAGAGGCTCACTGGGACTCCGTGCCCGTGCCCCCTGCCCCATTCCTGGCTCGAGGTGCGGCATGGGAGTTGTCCTCTTCTGTCCTGGAGGTGGGGCAGCCCCATGGCTGGATTTCTGTCTCCTTTGGGAACACATTTACATGGCAGGGACGGGGTGACCTCAGAAACCCCTTTGGTGCTACTGAGAGGGCAGCTCTGTGAGGCCTGGAGTCGTTTTGGGCACAGGAACCAGAACCGAGGCCCAGAGGGCGGGGAGAAGTTTGCACGTGTACGGAGAGTGGGCTCAGGTCTGCTGCCGTGGGGGTGCCGGGTGGCAGGCCCACCGCGATAGGGAGACTGGGGGGCCGTGATTGCTGGTGTGAAGAGGAGCCCCCGTCCCCCGGCAGCTACCTGAGCGCTGCTGGCAGCGTCCCCGGGTTGGGCCCTGGAGGCCTGAGACCCTCCCTGTCTGATGACGGACCTCACACACCTTCACCACGCTCCTGCTTGGGCCAGGACCTGGGCTCTGGGCCTGCCAGAAGCTGCCATCCCCGCGGCGAAGCGAGAGGTACAAGCCGGTTCCGATCCGTCAGGTCGAGGGCTGGGACGGGAGCAGCCGTGGTGAGGCCGGGAGCAGCCGTGGTGAGGCCGGGCCCACCACTCCGTTCCCGGGACCACAGAGATCCTGGGGGCCACATGCCGTTTGTCAGAGCCGGCCTGTCCCCAGCACGCGGACAGGCAGCGGTGACACCCGATACCTGTCTGGCCGCGTCGGAGCTTCTCCGAGGCTGCCCCAGGGACTCCACCGATGCAGGAAAAATTTGAAGTTATCTTTGACTTTTATGGCCCTTTTTTCTCCTATTAAGATGCTTAGGGCGGTAAATGTAGCAGTCGGGAGCTCGTTTATCTTGACGCAAGTGTGGCCATAAACTGCGTGGGGCTCGTGAAGGAGCCGCCGAGGTGATTGTTTCTGCTGGTATCGATAAATTCAGACGCCGAGCAGAAAGGTCAGCCCCTGCCAGATAAAATGTCCTTTCAGCTCGTTAATTAAAGTTCTGTAAGGACGTGGAAGATCGCACTCCGGGGCCAGACCTCAGAGAGAAGCTAGTTGATGGGGCCGGCAGAGGGCCCCGAAGCCTGCCTCGTGCGGGGTTGGAGGGGGCTGCAGGTGACTCCGGTGTCCCCGGACGAAACCCACCGTTCGCGGAAGCGGGAGGTGGAGGGTCCCGGCTCGGCAGCCCCGCTGGTTAGCAGACTCCTCCTAAAAGCTGGGACTTCGGGCTTCGACCCGGGAGCCATCCCGTCTTCAGGGCCCCTCCTGATGCCCTGGCACAGAGGGACCCCAACATGCCGTCGCAGGGTCAGGCACCCCAGCTCGGCCCCGGCAGCACTATGCCTGCCACCGTCAGGCTGGGTTGCGGTGGAATCCGACGGTGTTTCCACTGACGGGGTGCGCAGGTGAAGGCCGTTTGTTCTGTGGTGGCCCCCAGGCGTCCGTGGCACGTTGTGTCTCTCGGTAACTGAGTATGGAGAATGAGGTCAGCAAAGCTCCCCCTGTCCTTCCCTCCCCGCCCCTCCGCATCCCGACCTCAGGGCCTCTGCCTCCATCCAGCAGCTTCCATCCACCCGAGTCTCTCCGGGTCCCCGTCCTTCTGCTCCCTGATGGTAAATTCCTAAGGCGCGTGGATGGAAGTCCCCAGCAGTGGAGAGAGAGCTGCGTGCCAACCAGGAATGAAGGCTTGGAGCCCACAGGGCGCGTGGGCAGAGAGCTGGAAGAGTGCCCAGAACAGCGACACGTGCACCAGAGTGGACACCCAGAGGAATGAAGGGCTGCGCACAGGGACACCCCAGAAGAGACACGCGGCGGCGCTCAGCTCTCACCTGCAAGGGCTGCCCCGCCCCTCAGAGGCCGGTGGCATCCGGGGGGCTTGTTTGGGGGCATCCAAGCCGGCGGAACTCCCAGGGAAAGTCGGTGGGCGCCCGTTCTCTGGTTTCTGTCGGTGATGGACGTGTGTTTGCCCAGTTCTGCCGCCCAGCATCTTCTGTCTGGCCTCCATCTCTGCAGGTGTCCCTTGCTCCCCGGGGACCACACAGCGTCACTCTGGTGACCTCTAGCACCTGTGTAGGTCTCTGATGCAGAACCTGCGAGAGGGGACAGGCCGGCTTCCTCTCAGCCTGCGGTGCCCAGGTTAGCAGAAGGCCCTGGAAGCTTGGGAATCAGATGGGAGCTCTGTGCCTGACTCCACTCGGGCCTGCCTGGGTCCACCCACGGATCCAAAAGTGATGCCGGATCGCCCGCAGGCCTGCGCCGGGGACGGCAGAACCTTCTGCACTCGCCCCCTTGCGGAAGGTGGAGCAGAATCTGTAAAATATGGGTGTCAGCGGCGCTTGGGGTGTTCTCCCAGCACGTTCCACATACCCCGCGGGCGAGAGACGGCAGGCGGCACAATGAAGCGAGAGGCGTCGGCGCGGAGGGACCACGTCTGCTTTCGGTGCTGTCTGCCTCGCACGTGAAGCTCTGTTCGGACAACGTCCGCGGCGGATTCCCAGGGACCCGTGAGGGTTTGGCCCACAATCGGAGAAGCTGCCCCTTGGTTCGTGGCAGCTCCGCCGTGTCCTCTGGGGACGGACGAAACCGGCACCAGGATCAAGACCGTGAACAGGTGCCCAGTGTCTTCCGTCATCTCTTCCTCCCATCCCCCCCTCCACAGAACCCCTGACCCGTCTCCCGGGTCCTGGAGATCCGTTTGCTGCTTCTGGAATTGTATAGAAATGGCATCCTGTAGCCTGTCCTCCTTTTCTTTTTTTTTAATTCCGTGCCTCGCTCCTTCCCTTCAGCCAGATCGTTCCGAGGTTCCTCCCTGCGCTGGGGTATCAGCGGCTCCTTCCTTTGGGTCGCCGCGTGACGTTCCTCTGGGTGCAGATGGCACTGGCTGCCGGGCCGCTGTAGGCAGAGCTGCCGCCGGCATTCCCGGGCCGGTCTGCTGCGGCAAGTCCCCCACGGACGCTCGGAGCTCACGGTTCTGGAGGCTGCGGGGCCCAGATCTGTGCACAGACAAGGGTCCTCTTCCGGCTGGCAGACTTCTCACCGCTTCCCTGCATGGGGCCAGGGGCTCGTGGTCCCCTGGGAGCCTTGTTTTTACAAGATATCGATCCTCTTCCGTTCGTAAGACTCCACCTTCCTGGCTTAAGCCCCTCCTACACCCCCCATGGAGAGCATAACAGGTGCCTCTGGTCCTTGATCCATCTTCCTGCTGCCCAGAGAGAGAGAGAGAGAGAGAGAGAGGCGGGACCAAGCCTCCAAGATCCATCCCCTCTCAAGGCTCCTTGTCCACATCCATCACTCCCAGGGGCCTTAGAGTTTCAGCACAGGAATTTTCGGGGAGTGGGAATACAAGCATTCAGCCCATAGCAGTATACATATGTTGAATTTTATGAGAAATGGCCGAGCTGTTCTGCCGTGTTCTTGTACCATTTTATGTTCCCAAGGGCAGTGGACGAGCTGCCGTACGTGATTGCCAACTCCTGATTCGGGCCGGATTCCGGATGCGGCCATCCAGGAGGCGAGGTTGCGGTCGTGGGCCCTCGCCCTGGTTTTGACTCGCATCTCCCTAATAACCCACGTGTTTGGTGTCTTGTCATGTGCTCGTTTGCCGTGTGCGCATCTTCCTTCGCGAAGTGTCTGCTCAAATCTCGTGTTTGTTGTTTTCATTGGATTGTTCTGATGACTGTGTTTTTGTTTTTAATGCATTCATGGGGTGGGGGGCGGACGGAGCACAAGCTGGCGGGAGGGGCAGAGGGAAAGGAAGCAGGCTTCCCGCTGAGCGGGGAGCCCAACGTGGGGCTCGATCCTGGGGCCCCGGGATCATGACCTGAGCCGAAGGCAGACGCTTCACGATGGAGCCCCCAGGCGCCCCTGTGATGATGGCGTTTTGAGAGTTCCTCTATACGGACCAGGTGCCGGTCTCTATCAGACACGTGACTCGTAAGCTTGTGTTCCCTGTCTGGGGCTTTTCACTCTGTTCACACGTAAGCTTCAGGAGCTTCTAAATTCTCCTCTCGTCCAGGTCGTTGATGTGTTCTTCTATGGTCTGGGTGTTGGGGTCACAACTAAAGCTCTCTGCCTAGCCTAGGGTCCCGCGGATTTTTCTTCTGTGGCTTTTTTCTAGTTTTCTAGGCTCTATCTTTAGGTCTCTGTTCCATTTTGTTGTTGTTTTTAAAAAAATAATGGAGCGAAGTATGGATTAACGTTAATTTTCGTCGGTTTTTAGTAGATGGGTATTGATATTGAAAAGCTTTACTTGTAAAAAAGGAAGCCGAGGGCCAAGTGTCTTTGGGACGGTGCCATCCTGTTTCTTTCTCTGGTTTCCAGAATGTCCTGCGTGACAAAAACATACTTCCGTGGTTGTGAACTCCTGATGGAGCCCAGATTATGCCTCCGGGGTGCTGTGCCCCGTTTGGCCAGGTGGCGGGAGTCATGCACCTGCCGGGCAGCCCCGGTGGCCTCAGCGCGGTGTCGGCGGTCCCGGCTCAGTGCCCCCTCCTGTCTTCCAGGCGTTGGGAGCCATCACTGCAGTGCCTGTCACGGGTCCTCAGGTCAGCTCCTTGCAGAGGCTGGCCGGGCAAGGAGCGGCGGTGCTACCTCAGGTAAGCAGCTCAGGGAGGGCCCCGGGGGGTCTGTCCGTCTGTCCCCAGCCCCCAAGCACTGAGGTTTGAGGTGGCCACTGCGCTGGGCAGGGACCTGCTTGGGCGTGTCTCTTCGCCGTCTGCCTTGTCTACCCGTCAGAGGAGGAGACAGACGTTCCGGTGAGACCCGGTTTTTATCAGGAGGAATTGCAAAATCATTTCAGTGGGTTAGGACCCAGGATTTTTTTTTCTTTAATGGAATAAAGGAAGCCAGACTAGAGTAGGACAGAAAGTATCAAGATGCACCTTCAGTGTGGTTTCTTGATGAGCTTATTTCTGGACGGGATCACGAGGTAATAGAGATTCTGAACCCTGGGTCGGAGTCAGGTTTAGACAGTGCAGGAAACCCTGTACAAGATGGTTCATCTGGGGAGGCAGCGAGATACTAAGCCAGGCGCCCTGGGTCCCGTCCACAGCATCCCTGACCGGGCTCCACGCTTCAGACAAGTCTCCTGGCCTCTTAACCTTCCTGGGCTGAGTCTCCCCTCCTGCAGAGGGGCTGGTGCAGGGGCCTTCTTTGTGGCCGTGAAGCTGAATCAGGTGGCCGGGTGCCTGTATGACCACGCCTGCTGGCGGTTAACCGGCGCTCAGCCTTGCTGGGCGCGTGCTGTGTACTCCATACGCTGGTGGCTTGGAGGTGAGGGCAGCTCCTGACAGACGCCCCGCGCTCGGGGGTGATGCGCGGCAGCTCTTGCCCGAGGGGCAGCCTTTCCCGGGAGCCCACCTGTGCTGACTCCCGCCAGGCCCGGAGAAGGAAGAGAGCATAGAGGGGAGGGAAGGCCCCCCCCACGGACCCCCGTGGGAGGAGGCCCAGCCTGGGTCTGCACCCAGCTCGTCTCCAAGTGGCACCAGCTGAAAGTCACGAGCTCTGGGGTCTCCTGAATAGGTTTTCTCTGGGTTGGAGGCCCCCGTTCTCGGGAGCCCAGCCCCTGCAGCCTGGGCACGGCTCCCCGACATGCAGAGTTGGGGTCACCTGGTGCTGAACGAGGAGTGACCGGGGTAGGAGGAACCGACAGCAAAGAACGGCCTCCCTTGACCTCACAGCAGGTGACCCTCCTTAACCAGCCCTCTGCCCATCTGTCCCCACCTGTCCCCTGCAGAGTCAGAGTGCAGCCATCCCCAAGCTGGCAGCCGTCCGAGTTTCCCACGTTCAGTGTTGGTATAGGTGTCAGGCTCTGATCCCGACCCCACAGATCAAGGACAGAGCAGGACAGGATCATACAACTTGGCGGGTCCCCTGATGGTGGGAGGCCCTTGTGGTGAAGAGCCCGCCTGGTGGGGGAAGGGAGGGACCCTCGAATCGAGGCCGGCTCTGCAGCGGACCCTGGGGAGGAGCAGGCAGACAGGATGCTGGCTTGACTGAGGGGCACAGGGCACCTGATGTGACCTACGCCAGGTCACAGAGCCCCGGTGGAGCCACCCTGACCCCTCCCTCCACGGGGGTCACTGGTGATGGGTGAGGGCGATGGGTGTGGCCGACACCGCACACCGCCAGCCCGCACGGACACTGGGCGGGCCTGTGGAAGTCCTGAGTGCGCGTCCCGCTACCCAACAGTGACGCCTGGGGCATCGTTCTTCTCCAGGGCTAAGTCCCTTCCTGTCCAGGCCTCCATTTGCTCATCTGTAGAATGGGCCATATGCCAGCTTGGCAGCGCGGTCACGGGCTCAGATGAGGCAAGACAGGGCAAGTCCTCTTCGGCCTGCTCGTCCCCAAGAAGGTGGCCCTGGTGCAGATCTCACGGGGTCGGCGTGAGGCTCGTTTCTGGTCGCAGGAATGCTGGGACGCTCGCAAGACTTTGTGTGTCCCCGCCCCCCTGTCCCCGACAGAGCAGGTACATGCCCGATACCACACAGGTGCTGGAGGGGGGATCGGCCCAGATCGAGCCGTCCGGAGCCCTGGCCTAACCATGTCCTCGCCTTCTGCACCTGTTGGGTCCGTTATCAAAGGAACGAGACTGAGACAAAGTGAAAGTTATGCAAAAGCCTTATTCTATGCCAAGCATTAGAAGTCGGACTGACCGGCCAGAGCCGCCTCCAAAGAAAGCGACCCCCGCCCCTTGGTCTTACAGGCTCGTTTTATCCGGCACAACCGCAGACCTTTACGTATGTGGCTTTGGCTGATTGGATGTTTCCACCTGTCTGACCTTGTTTTAGTGTGTGTTTGAGTAATAGTTACCTGGAACCGATATAAACAAAATGGCCTTGTTTTAGGTGTGTTTTAGCAACAGTTACCTGGAACTGATATCAATAACTGTTGAGGCATTTATTAAACAACAGAATGTCTACCGAGGCAACATGGAGTGACTATGGCTAGGTAGGCCCAGGCAGGCCCTAGGGGTTTAACAGGTGTTAACGTGGAATCGACCTCAACACACCAGCTTTAACTCACTGTGTGCCCCACCCGGACCAAGGAGCGCCCATGGCCCCTCCCGGTCACCATCCCAGCAACAGCGCTGTGTGGGCTTCTGGCGTCAGAGGCAGCTCGCTGCTTTGCAGCTGGTCAGAGGGCCCCTGACCGGTCCACGGGCAGCTTTCCCATCCCTCCGCCCCTTCTTCACCGTCTTGTCTGCGTTGAGCTGGAAGGGGCTCGGGCCCAGAGTTGAGCCCCAGGGCCTCTCCGCTGCTGTCCCGTCCCCGCTAACGTGGGAGGTCTCTGAGCCTGGCCATGTCAGTGCCCGGGGAGGGGGCATCTGTCCCGAGTGGCGGGTCTGCTCAGGGCCGCCCCCCCGCCTGCTTGTGTGTCTTGTGTGTCTGTGACCATGCACCTGCCCCTACCTCCCCAGGTTAGGCCAAAGACTCTGATTCCAGACAGCCTCCCCGTCACCCCAGGCCGGGACCGGCCACCCAAGCAGCCCCCGACGTTCCAGAAGGCCACCGTGGTCAGTATCAAGAACCCCAGCCCAGCCCTCCCCACCGCCAACAACACCGTGAGCCATGGGCCAGCGCCCGGCAGCCAGCCCCAGGCCCTCGCTGAGCCCGCCGCCGTCGCCTCGCCCCTGAGCAGCGCCGGGGTGGCTTACGCCATCATCTCCACCGCCCCCAGCAATGCCGCCGCCATCGGCCCCAGCACCGCGGTGTCTGTGGTCAGCGACAGCGTCAAGGTCCAGCCCCTCCTCATCAGCGCCGACAAGAAGGTGGGTGTGTGCCCGCTCACGCGGGAGGCGGCTGCCCGAGCGGAGCAAGTGCGTGGTTGGCGGAAGGACCCAGAAGCCCCTCGAATGAGTGGGGTGTGAGTGAGCGGTCCCGTGAGGGTGTCCGCGCTGGCGGGACGGGGCTGTGGAGGAACGACGGAGCGAGCGAGCGACCGGGCGGTCGGAGGGCCAGGCGGGCGGTGTGAGCAGGAGGGGAAGGGAAGGGGTCGGCACGCGTGTGACACGATGCAGGTGGGTGCGTGTCATTGAGGGGACACTCGGCTGGACAGTGAACACCGGTGGGAAAAGAGGGACTGGTCTGTGAGTGAATCACTTCCCTCTTTGGAATCATGAATTAACCAGTAGGAAGTGTGGCCGGACGATGCCCGTTGCTGGTGCTGGGCCTCTGGCTGGTGTAGTCAGGGAGCCGAGGAATTTTGGGGAAGCCCTGGCCCCGAACGGAAAGTCTGTGATTTCTTGCCAAGATTTAAAAGGAAACTGAGGGGGCGCCTGGGTGGCTCAGTGGGTTAAGCCTCTGCCTTCAGCTCAGGTCATGATCTCAGGGTCCTGGGATCGAGCCCTGCATCGGGCTCTCTGCTTGACGGGGAGTCCGCTTCCCCCTCTCTCTCTGCCTGCCTCTCTGCCTACCTGTGATCTTTCTCTCTCTGTCAAATAAATAAATAAAATCTTTAAAAAAAAAAAAAAAAGGAAACTGAGGTCCTCTCCCTGTCCCCCTCTGAGGTCCATGGAGGTGGTAAGGGCAGGCCTTCGGGGCTGTGGGGCTGCGAGAAAGGCACCCCTTCTTCTTTTTAGCCTCCTTTCCTCTGTGCCCAGTTTGGGGCCTGCCAGGCTAACGTCCCTCTTGTCTGGGGTCAGCGTCCCTCCTAATTCCCAGCCTGAAAGCTGGTGCTCCACTTCTGAGCGCCTGGATTTTACGGCACACGGTGTATGTCTGGGTGCACTATGCTTCTGGGTCCTCCCACCCGTGGGCGGGAGCCCCGGGGATTCTCAGTCATCACGGGATGGGGAGGCGCCCTCCTCCGGACCATACCTGGTCCGCAGGGGGCACTTAGCAGGTGTCTGCGGGGTGCCTTTTGTGGGATGCATGTGCCCTTTTCACTGCAAGCTCACCAGCATTCAGTGCTGTCATTTTAAACACATTTTCCTCATTTAATTGGTGCAAACAGATGCTCGCTGTTCAAAGTTGAATTCCTTGGGTTATTAGGAAGCTTGGATGTTTCCCCATACTTTTCAAGAATTCTGTCTCCTTCTGTGTGACATGTTTGAGAATATTTTTTGCGGTTTTCTACTGGGGACCTTAATGTTTTTCTTCCTATGAATATAAAGAGGGGCATTTTTTTTTCCATCCAGAGAATTCTAGGGATTTAAAATTGTGATAAAAAGGAGAACAAAGTCTCCCATAAGCGAGCAGAAAAATGGGGGCTTTTTTTCCCCCTTCCTGTTTAGAAGCCTCTAATTCATACGATGGTCACATTCTTAGGGGGAAAAATACAAGTTCAGGTTATTCTTGGCTTGGGTGAGACCCTGGTTGACTGTTCCTGGCGAATTCCTTCCCCTGGATCCATGAGAGATTATGGTTCCTCCCCCAGTTTCCCGTCCAAAAGATGAATAAAGTCGTCGAGCCCCAGATGGAGGGGCGTCTGCCGCAGGGAGCGGCTGGCCTGTGTAAGTTGCTTTCAGGTTCTCAGCCTCAGACCCTTCCATCAAACCAAACGATGGCCGTGAAGCCCGATGACAGCTGACGACGTAGGGCCACTCTGGGCTGTGCTGAGCAGGGTCTGGAGCCCACCTCCCCCTTCCCCACCCCTACCCCCCAGGCCACGTTGGAAAGCCTCAGACACAGGGCAGGCTGGGGAGGGGACAGACTGGGCAGTGCACTCGGACAGACCCCTAATGACCTCAGGTGGCAAATCTGAGCCCTCTTGGCCTCAGTTTCCCTGCACTTGAACTGGGGATGAAGAAGCCAAGCTCTTTTGAGTCTTTGCTTCTCGAATCTTTACCACCGCCCTGGAGGGAGGATTGCAAAGAAGCCGAGGCTCAGAGAGGCAAAGTGACCGCCCAAGGCCGCACAGCTGTGACACGGTAGCACAGGACTGAACCCAGTCCCCTCGGGGTTCTACACCAGGCTCGTTCCCAGGCAGACCCTCCTCTCCGTGTGAAGGGCTGTCCGGAGGAGCCCACCCTGGGTGCAGGTGCCCGCTGGATGGGAGGGCTTGGTGCAGGCTGCCTTGTTGCTCTATAATCCTGCCTTCCAAGGCCCCGTGATGCTCCGGCCCTCCTGGCTCCCCTCTCCTCTGCGGCTGCCCCCCTCACCCCGCACCCCTGCCCCGCCTTCCAGGTCATCATCATCCAGCCTCAGGTGCAGACGCAGCCCGAGAGCACGGCGGAGTCGCGGCCGCCCACGGAGGAGCCATCTCAGGGAGCTCAGGCGACCAAAAAGAAGAAGGAGGACCGGCCCCCGAGCCAGGAGAACCCCGAGGTAGGGTGGCTGGGCTCTGGGCATCTCCGTAGGAGGCAGGGACAACAGCGCAGTACACAGCCAGGAGGATCCATGGCTCAGGGTCTCCTCCGGCAGGAGGCAGGGCTCTTGACACCACGTGGTGCTGCCGTGGCCCTGCCTCTTTTCCCTGCCTGTGGCCACTCTTGAGCATCTGAGGGCTGGAGAGCAAGACCGCAGATGCTTTGGAAGTCAGCTGCAGCCAGGGGTGGCGCGGGAGAGGCAGCCGACTCCTGAAAGTACCTGTAGAACTTCCCAGAAATTGTGTATTAGTGCCATCTCCCCACCACCCCCGGAGGGAGGAGGGATATGTGGGCCCTCGTGGTGCTGTCCTAATCCATGGTTAGCACAGAAGCCCCTGCTCTGTGGGGGTGTAAGAGGCCGGGAGCTCTTTGGTAACTTCTGGTCCCAGCAGGTGACCCCTCTCGTGTTCCTCTTGTATCCTCTGCCCTCCTGGGTCACAGTCAATGCTTTGGGCCTTTTTCCATGCATTTGACCTCACTTGGACACCCCCCTTTTTTCCCTACCCGATTCTCATTCATCCTATAAGATTCACTTCAGATGGCCTCTCCTCCAGGCAGCCTTCCCTGACCACTTCTCCTCAGTGGGCAGAAGAGGCCCCACGGGGCTCCTAGAGCTCCTAAGGACTCTTTTTATCATGTGCTGTTGGTATCAGAAGCAGTCAGTCTTTCATCCATTCGGCATTCATCAGACACGTCTTAGGGTTGGCTGGGTGCCAGGTTCTGTGCCGAGGGTCGGGCTGCCGAGATGGGGCAGATGGAGTCCTGGCCCTCGGGGACCTCGCTGCTCCCGGTATGACCACTAGGACTTCAACTTTGGCTAAAAAAACTCAAGTGTCGTCAGAGAATTGCAAATCCAGAGCCGGGGGAGGAGGCACAGGATGAAGGGCAGAGCGTGTTTGCAGCGGGAGGCCTGGCGAAGGCTTTGCAGAGGAGGGGCAGGACCAGCAGGGCCCAGGGAGCAGGTGGGGCTTCAACAGAGGGGGGCAGAGGCGTGGGGGGTGATGTGTGGTGCAGAGGACGCTCCTCAGGCGGTCACTTGGCAGGCGGGAAGGCCCTTGGCAGGCTCAGGAGAGTCGGCTGGTCTACTCGGAGCCCGGGCAGCACGAACTCATGAGAATTCTGAAGCACAGGCTTGAGGGGCGCCGGAGCCTCATCCTGGAGGACCCGCATGCAGGCTGCCAAGGTGGAACTTTAGTCCCTGGGCACTGGGGAGCCATGGAATGTCTTGGAGCAGGAGAGTGTCCGAAAAGCCTGCAGGGAGTCAGAGTCTACCAGTCGCTGAGGCTGAGATGGAACCAGGTTTGGTCTGCGGCCCCAGCCCGTTTATCTGCAGAGGCACTCAGTCCCATCCCTTGGTGCCGGGGGAGCACCTGCCGTCTGCACGGTGAGCCCCGGGCCGGCTCGCAGCCCAAGGCTCCCCCGTGCACCCCTCCGTCCTCCCGCGGGGCTGCCTCGCGCCCACTGCACCATCGAAGGTTTTCTGGGTGGATCCTCCGTGCTCTCCCAAAGTACATGGAATCCAGCTATGGTGCGTTTATACAATTAGCATAATTACATTTAACAACATAATTAGTGTAAATACGTGTAATGACTTACATAGAACTTGTAATTACAACATGTCCTGGCGTAAAAATCCTTATTAAACTTTCTTTTTAAAGAGGTCTGGGAGCATTGTGTGGTGCAGACACGGGGCTTGGTGGCGTCTTTGAAACCAGTTCACGAAGAGCCCAAGTCAGGATCCCTTGAGGTTGGAGCGGCAGCTGCCCCCAGAAACTTCCTCAGATGAGCCCTTTGGAGTCCTGAGGAGGCTGGTGACAATCGGTGGCTCCCGGGGCTGTGTGAGCAAGCCCGTGGCAGGCCAGCCGGTGGTGGAAAGGAGCCTCGAGTTTACCAGCACCAGGACAACTCCAAGGCTCTGCCCCGCTCTTCCCTGTTTCAAGGTCCATGGCCTTTAGGACAGAACTGTGACCTTTTCTGTGCCACCCATTATCCTGGCCTTGGGCAGCATCCGACTGAGACTGTGGCCACCTTCAGACCAGCATGTGCCTTGCAGGGGGACAGCCAGAACAAGGGCCCAGCCACCTCTCCGGGCAAGACGTGTGCACACAGATGCTCCTTCCCTCCATGCCGTCCCCGTTACCACGGTCCCTGTTCCTGCCCCTGGATGGGGTCAACCGCTGTGTAGTCTCCAGGCAGCTAGAAAGATTTTCCTAAAATTCAGAAATAACCGAGTCACCCTCCCCTTCTGGAAACCCATCAAGGGGGGCTCCTGGCATAGCAACTCCGCTGCATACAACAACAGCAGCAGATAAAATGTTTCAATGTAACCAAAGCACCTGAGTTCGCTTCTTGGCCAATTAGCTACACCAGGCGGAGCGATCGCACAAAGTAAACTTTATTTGCAGCAAATAAGGAGGTCACAGGGAGTCGCTTCCAATGCAGTGACTCCCTCAGACAGGGCGAATGGGGACCTTTCGTTTAGAATTAGGATGAATATTTAGATGGGGAAGCCTTGTCATCGTTCGTAGAGGCGAGCATGACGTCGCGCACGCGTGTTGAGGAAACACGTCTGTACGTACACTGTGTGTTATGTACATGCGGCTGTGGCTCGTCTGTGAGTGGAGATGTTCGTTAGCTCTGTAATGGTTTGGGTTCTCTTATGGAGCACTGTCGCTCCATGGCCCATCGGGGCAAGCATGGGCCAAGTTTGGTTCAGATGGTCCCAGAGGTCCGGGCAGTGGCCATCCCATCAAGGGGCAGTTTCGGGTCATATTTGCCTGAGTTAAGAGGTAATCCCAAAAGAAGAGGTTGGAGAAAAACAGAGGTTATTGAGAACAAGCAGGTAGATTCAAGGTCAGGTCTCGGGGTCTGGCTGGTGACAGGAAGAGACCACAGAAAGGCAGTTGTGTGTGACTGTTTCCCAGAAACACAAGCAGTGAGCAGGACCGACGCCAGGTCCCCGGGCTCCGGGGCCACCGCTGGGAGAAAGTGACCAGGCCAGAGGTTCCCAGAAGTTCTCCAAGAAAGAAAGGAGCCAACCTGAGCCGGAGGCCACAGCTGCCCCCGGGGAGAGAAGCAAGGCCAGGGAGATGGCAGTCCTGCCCAAAGGGATGGGTGAGCAGGAGGCAGAGAAGACAGAAATGCAGAAGAAAGAGAAAAAGGAGTTGTACCCAAAAATGACCCTGTGGACAAAATTCTGGAAGCCGCGCAGCAACCCCTGCCAAGGACGGCAGGCACAGTCAGCGTCTGGAACCTGAGTTCATTCAGGAGGAAGTTAATTTGTGGCGTACTCTAGCAACGCCTGGCATAGAGGCACACTTTGGTAGTCACGCAGGTTTTTCTCAGAAAGGAATAGCATGCACTTGAATTCAGTAAGGAATAATGAAGCAAAAAAATATCATGAAAAACAAAGTAAGACTGGGTGAATATAAAAATGGTTTGAAAAATCTGGGAATGAAACACATGGTAATTCATTGAAATTTAAAAAGGTACTGGACAGAGTGAACAGAGATAACGGGTGCTTTAGGGGCACCTGGGGGGCTCAGTCGGTTCAGCATGCAGCTCTTGATTTCAGCTCAGGTCATGATCTCAGGGTCGTGAGATCGAGTCCCACATCAGGCTGTGCACTGGTCTTGGAGACTGCTTAAGATTTTCTCTTTCCCTCTTCCTCTGTTCTACCCACCCTACAAACAAACAAACAAACAAGCAAAAGAATACACCACCACAGATACAGCACAGAGATACAGAGAAAGAAGTGATAATTTGTCATATACGTGGAGTGAAGTCAGTTCACTCGCAGGAGCTTCTAAATTGTTTCCTGCCATCCCCTGCACAGAGCCGATCCAGGGACAGTCCCTTCTTCAGTGACCTTTAACAAAAGAAGGCATGGGGCAAAGCATCATTGCAAAGCCACTTGAAAGAAAAAATAGGGGAAAGAGAGCATTTTTACCATAAGATAAAGGATACTCACTAGATTTAAAAAAAAAAAAAAATTCAGCACCTTACTGTGTATTCAAAGAAAGAGAACAGTAAAAGAATCACCACGAATGAAAAAGTTACAAGGCTTAGTTTGGGGAGGAGAAGGCTGAGTGTCACGGTACCAGAGAGAATGAAGCGTGAGCTGGAATTATGCGTGGATATAAATCTGAGTGGATAAGCTCAGGGGGCCCTGGACACGGCAGAAGACACAGGGAGGGTCGGAGGAGGGAAGTGAGCGAGCAAAGTACACACAATAGAAAAGGAAGAAGGAGTTTGTAAATAGTCAAGAGTGATCCCTACGAAGACAAGCCAAGAGGACCCAGCTGACGTATAAGTGGAGGCTTCTGAGCCAGAGCCCAGAATTACGGAGCCGAGGAGATAAAGTGGCGCTTCCCACCGCCCACGGTGACGTGGGTTTGGCTCTCCCGTGGAGGCGGTTTTCTCCCATTTCCTGTCCTCCAGTCAGTGTGCACTCAAGTGACCTCCTGTGGAGGACGGGGTGGCGGGAGGGGGGAGGGGGAGGGGACCTGGTCTCCACGTTGCTTGTCTTTGCTCAGTCCAGTCTTTCCCGGGGGGGTCAGCGAGGCAGGTGCCGGTACTGGGGGGCTCCCCTAGAGTCCCTGCCGCCAAGTGGTCAGCCAGGGGACCCCGAACCGCAGTCCAGAAACCACACTGAAGCCAGGGGGCCCCGAACTGCAGCCGGGACTGCCATCGGCTGAATCTGCCCTGTGGCCGCATTAATAATTTTGTTAGTCTTGTGCATTCGTGTGAGCGCACACCTGCCAGGATAGAATTTACGGGACCCCCTTTCCGTGGTGTGGTGGTACGTCCCGATTTTTTTAACCTAATTTGAGAAAAGTTGACTGAATCAAAGAAGAAAGACTGTGCACATGTTAACGGACTCTGTCCCCGGTACTGGGCACCAGGGAAAATGAACGCGTACACCACACTGCCCCGTCGCCCAGCACAGAAGCATCTGGAAGGCATCCGGGCAAAAGCGATCATGTCACTCTGCAGGGAAGAATGCCGGCAGCATTCAAGCCCAGAATACGGTAGAGCAGTATCTACCCCATCCTGAGGGAAGAGAGGAGAGCCTTTATGTCCAGTCCAGCTGCCCTTCCAGCTGAAAGGCTGGGCATGCGAGGGTTTAAATCTGCCCAGGAACTCAGGAGATGCGGCTCCGTGGGCCTGGCTCCCCCCTGAGAGGCAGGGAGCGCGCCGGGCACCACCCTGCCTCGGGAGCCGAGTGGAGCTGAAACAGATCCGAGTGTAGATCCTCCGTTCTTCCAGCAACATCCAAAGGCCTCCCCTGTAACCCCGCAGGGAGGGCGCGGGAGAAGGTGGGAGGCAGCGTGAGCTCTTGGCCGGGCTTCTCTGTAGTAGCTGAGGGTTTCAGTGCCTCAAAGAAGATCACAGAGGGCGCCGGGGTGGCTCAGTGGGTTAAAGCCTCTGCCTTCGGCTCAGGTCATGATCTCAGGGTCCTGGGATCGAGCCCCGCATCGGGCTCTCTGCTCAGCGGGGAGCCATTTCCTCCTCTCTCTCTGCCTGCCTCTCTGCCTACTTGTGATCTCTGTCAAATAAATAAATAAAATCTTAAAAAAAAAAAAAGATCACAGAAAGCGGACAGATTGAGGAGTAGAACTATTTTGAACAGAACAGAAGTAAAAAAAAAAAAAAGGAACAGCGAGCAGTCACTATTTGAAATGGTGTAGAAAACCCAAGAGAATCAATTAAAAAACAAAACCAAAACTACTCCTGACAGAATCAGGCACGGCAGGGTTAATGTTAACGCAAACCAACGATGACGGTCACAGACACGCAGAGCAGCGTGTTAGAAGCTTCACAGGTACCCCTCCTTGCGTTGCAGCAACAAGATGAAATACTTGGGATTGGGGTGCCTGGGAGGTCAGTTGGTTGAGCGCCCAGACTCTTGATTTCCGTTCAGGTCATGATCTCGAAGTGGAGAGACTGAGCCTCTGCGCTCAGCAGGGAGCCTCCTTGAGATTCTCCCTCTCCCTTTCCCTCTGCCTCTGCCCCTCTCTCTAGAGGTATCTCTCTCTCTCTCCCTTTCTTAAGAAAAGGAAAAGAAAATTCTAGGGTCTCCTGGGTGGCTCAGTTGGTTGTACATCTGCCTTCTGCTCAGGTCATGATCCTGCGGTCCTGGGATCCAGACCCGCATCGGGTTCTCTGCTTGGTGTTGAGTCTGCTTCTCTCTCTCCCTCTGCCCCTCCCCCCTCCCTCTCTCTCTTTCTCTCAAATGAATAACTTAAAAAAATCTTTAAAAAAAAATCACTGACAACAGTGGACAGCCGCTGGAGGGTATGTTTGAAACCCCCGAATGAAAAAGAAGAACAGAGAGGTGCACCGTGGTTCCAGAAAGGAAAATTTTACGTCCGAAAGTTATCGTCATGACCTGAGTTAATGTATGATCATTTTCACATCATCCGAGTAAACACACCTCAGTGTCCTTCATGGTTTCCAAGTTTCACATGAAAACATATGCAAGAGGACCCAAGGAAATGCTCAACAGGAAGAACGGGGGAGGGGTTCGAATTCTGCCAGAATCCTGTGACGTCTAGGGACCAAAGGTGTCGCCGTCGCTCCCGCACACAGCTAGGAATGGGAGAGGAGGCACGGAAAGACACCACAGAGACTCGAGATAATTCAGTATATGATCAAAAGGGCTCCTTAAACCAGCAAAAAGTGGAATGATGGAATCTTCAGTAAGTGGGATTGGAAGACACCAATGCCAGACGGAATGAAAGGAATCCCTCCTTCACACCGTCGACACCAGGGTCAGCTCCAAACGGATCAAAAATTTGCATGTGAGGGGAGGAGTCAAGATGGCGGAGAAGTAGCAGCCTGAGACTACATCAGGTAGCAGGAGATCAGCTCGATAGCTTATCTAAACATTGCAAACACCTACAAATCCAACGGGAGAGCAAAGAGAAGAAGAACAGCAACTCTAGAAACAGAAAATCAACCACTTTCTGAAAGGTAGGACTGGCGGAGAAGTGAATCTAAAACGACGGGAAGATAGACCGCGGGGGGAGGGGCTGGCTCCCGGCAAGCGGCGGAGGAACGGAGCACAAAATCAGGACTTTTAAAAGTCTGTTCCACTGAGGGACATTGCTCCAGGGGCTAAACCGGGGTGAAGCCCACGCAGGGCCAGCGTGGCCCCAGGCCCCGCAGGGTCACAGAAGGATCGGGGGTGTCAGAGTGTCGGAGAGCTCGCAGGTATTAGAACGGAGAAGCCAGCTGCAGAGACAGAGCCGAGGACTAAACTCTCAGCTCGGGGTTACCTTGAACTGGTCGCGGGCTGGGTGAGCTCGGAGCGCGGCTAGAGGCTGGGGATACGGGAGTGATTGGGTGCTGTCCTCTGGGGGCGCACTGAGGAGCCAGGCTCTCGGCTCCTCCGGGCTGGAGACTGGGAGGCCGCCATTTTCATTCCCGTCCTCCGGAACTCTACGGAAAGCGTTCAGGGAACAGAAGCTCCCAAAAGCGAACCCGAGCCAATTACTTAGTCCGGCCGCCAGTAAGGGCGGTGCAATCCCGCCTCGGGCAAAGACACTTGAGAGTCACTACAACAGGCCCCTCCCCCAGAAGATCAACAAAATATCCAGCCAGGACGAAGTTCATCTATCAAGGAGAAAGCAGATTCAATTCCTAAGACAGCAGAGCAATTCCAGAGGAGGAGAAAGCAAAGCACGGAACTCATGGCTTTCTCTCCATGATTCTTTAGTCTTGCGGCTACTTCAATTTTTTTTTCTTTTTTCAATTTTTTTTTCTTTTTTCTTTTTTCTTCTTCTGCTAAATTTTTTTTAAACTTTTACCCTTTTCTTTTTTAACATTTTTTGACTAGTTCATCTAAATATATATATTTTTTCTTTCTTTTTTATATTTTTTATTTGTTTTATTTTTTAAATTTTTTTCTTTCTTTTTTTTTTTTTCTTTTTTTTTTAGAAGCTGTTTTTATCCCCTTTCTCCCCCCCACAATTTGGGGTCTCTTCTGATTTGGTTACAGCGCATTTTTCTGGGGTCTTTGCCACCCTTTTAGTAGTTTATTTGCTCCTTCATATTCTCTTATCTGGACAAAATGACAAGGCGGAAAAAATCACCACAAACAAAAGAACAAGAGACAGTACCGAAGGCTAGGGACCTAATCAACACAGACATGGGTAATATGTCAGATCAAGAGTTCAGAATGACGATTCTGAACATTCTAGCCGGGCTCGAAAAAGGCATGGAAGATATTAGAGAAACCCTCTCTGGAGATATTAAAGCCCTTTCTGGAGAAATTAAAGAACTAAAATCTAACCAAGTTGAAATCAAAAAAGCTATTAATGAGGTGCAATCAAAAATGGAGGCTCTCACTGCTAGGATAAATGAGGCAGAAGAAAGAATTAGTGATATAGAAGACCAAATGACAGAGAATAAGGAAGCCGAGCAAAAGAGGGACAAACAGCTACTGGACCATGAGGGGAGAATTCGAGAGATAAGTGACACCATAAGACGAAACAACATTAGAATAATTGGGATTCCAGAAGAAGAAGAAACAGAGAGGGGAGCAGAAGGTCTATTGGAGAGAATCATTGGAGAGAATTTCCCTAATATGGCAAAGGGAACAAGCATCAAAATCCAGGAGATGCAGAGAACCCCCCTCAAAGTCAACAAGAATAGGTCCACACCCCGTCACCTAATAGTAAAATTGACAAGTCTTAGTGACAAAGAGAAAATCCTGAAAGCAGCCCGAGAAAAGAAGTCTGTAACATACAATGGTAAAAATATTAGATTGGCGGCAGACTTATCCACAGAGACCTGGCAGGCCAGAAAGAGCTGGCATGATATATTCAGAGCACTCAACGAGAAAAACATGCAGCCAAGAATACTCTATCCAGCTAGGCTATCATTGAAAATAGAAGGAGAGATCAAAAGCTTCCAAGACAAACAAAAACTGAAAGAATTTGCAAACACCAAACCAGCTCTACAGGAAATATTGAAAGGGGTCCTCTAAGCAAAGAGAGAGCCTAAAAGTAGTAGATCAGAAAGGTACAGAGACAATATACAGTAACAGTCACCTTACAGGCTAATAATGGCACTAAATTCATATCTCTCAATAGTTACCCTGAATGTTAATGGGCTAAATGCCCCAATCAAAAGACACAGGGTATCAGAATGGATAAAAAAACAAAACCCATCAGTATGTTGCCTACAAGAAACTCATTTTAGACGCGAAGACACCTCCAGATTTAAAGTGAGGGGGTGGAAAACAATTTACCATGCTAATGGGCATCAGAAGAAAGCTGGGGTGGCAATCCTTATATCAGATCAATTAGATTTTAAGCCAAAGACTATAATAAGAGATGAGGAAGGACACTATATCCTACTCAAAGGGTCTGTCCAACAAGAAGATCTAACCATTTTAAATATCTATGCCCCTAACGTGGGAGCAGCCAACTATATCAACCAATTAATAACAAAATCAAAGAAACACATCAATAATAATACAATAATAGTAGGGGACTTGAACACTCCCCTCACTGAAATGGACAGATCATCCAAGCAAAAGATCAACAAGGAAATAAAGGCCTTAAATGACACACTGGACCAGATGGACATCACAGATATATTCAGAACATTTCATCCCAAAGCAACAGAATACACATTCTTCTCTAGTGCACATGGAACCTTCTCCAGAATAGATCACATCCTGGGTCACAAATCAGGTCTCAACCGGTATCAAAAGATTAGGATTATTCCCTGCATATTTTCAGACCACAATGCTCTGAAGCTAGAACTCAATCACAAGACGAAAGCTGGAAAGAACCCAAATACATGGAGACTAAACAGCATCCTTCTAAAGAATGAATGGGTTAACCAGGAAATTAAAGAAGAATTGAAAAAATTCATGGAAACAAATGATAATGAAAACACAACAGTTCAAAATCTGTGGGACACAGCAAAGGCAGTCCTGAGAGGAAAATATATAGCGGTACAAGCCTTTCTCAAGAAACAAGAAAGGTCTCAAGTACACAACCTAACCCTACACGTAACGGAGCTGGAGAAAGAACAAGAAAGAAACCCTAAACCCAGCAGGAGAAGAGAAATCATAAAGATCAGAGCAGAAATCAATGAAATAGAAACCAAAAAAACAATAGAAAAAATCAATGAAACTAGGAGCTGGTTCTTTGAAAGAATCAATAAGATTGATAAACCCCTGGCCAGACTCATCAAAAAGAAAAGAGAAAGGACCCAAATCAATAAAATCATGAATGAAAGAGGAGAGATCACAACTAACACCAAAGAAATACAGACAATTATAAGAACATACTATGAGCAACTCTACGCCAACAAATTGGACAATCTGGAAGAAATGGATGCATTCCTAGAGACATATAAACTACCACAACTGAACCAGGAAGAAATAGAAAACCTGAACAGGCCCATAACCAGTAAGGAGATTGAAACAGTCATCAAAAATCTCCAAACAAACAAAAGCCCAGGGCCAGACGGCTTCCCAGGGGAATTCTACCAAACATTTAAAGAAGAACTAATTCCTATTCTCTTGAAACTGTTCCAAAAAATAGAAACGGAAGGAAAACTTCCAAACTCATTTTATGAGGCCAGCATCACCTTGATCCCAAAACCAGACAAGGATCCCACCAAAAAAGAGAACTACAGACCAATATCCTTGATGAACACAGATGCAAAAATTCTCGCCAAAATACTAGCCAATAGGATTCAACAGTACATTAAAAGGATTATTCACCACGATCAAGTGGGATTTATTCCAGGGCTGCAGGGTTGGTTCAACATCCGCAAATCAATCAATGTGATAGAACACATTAATAAAAGAAAGAACAAGAACCATATGATACTCTCAATAGATGCTGAAAAAGCATTTGACAAAGTACAGCATCCCTTCCTGATCAAAACTCTTCAAAGTGTGGGGATAGAGGGCACATACCTCAATATTATCAAAGCCATCTATGAAAAACCCACCGCAAATATCATTCTCAATGGAGAAAAACTGAAAGCTTTTCCGTTAAGGTCAGGAACACGGCAGGGATGTCCATTATCACCACTGCTATTCAACATAGTACTAGAAGTCCTAGCCTCAGCAATCAGACAACAAAAAGAAATTAAAGGCATCCAAATTGGTAAAGAAGATGTCAAACTATCACTCTTCGCAGATGATATGATACTATATGTGGAAAACCCAAAAGACTCCACTCCAAAACTGCTAGAACTTGTCCAGGAATTCAGTAAAGTGTCAGGATATAAAATCAATGCACAGAAATCAGTTGCATTTCTGTACACCAACAACAAGACTGAAGAAAGAGAAATTAAGGAGTCAATCCCATTTACAATTGTACCCAAAACTATAAGATACCTAGGAATAAACCTAACCAAAGAGACTAAGAATCTATACACAGAAAATTATAAAGTACTCATGAAAGAAATTGAGGAAGACACAAAAAAAATGGAAAAATGTTCCATGCTCCTGGATTGGAAGAATAAATATTGTGAAAATGTCTATGCTACCTAAAGCAATCTACACATTTAATGCAATCCCTATCAAAATACCATCCATTTTTTTCAAAGAAATGGAACAAATAATCCTAAAATTTATATGGAACCAGAAAAGACCTCGAATAGCCAAAGGAATATTGAAGAACAAAGCCAAAGTTGGTGGCATCACAATTCCGGACTTCAAGCTCTATTACAAAGCTGTCATCATCAAGACAGCATGGTACTGGCACAAAAACAGACACATAGATCAGTGGAACAGAATAGAGAGCCCAGAAATGGACCCTCAACTCTATGGTCAACTAATCTTCGACAAAGCAGGAAAGAATGTCCAATGGAAAAAAGACAGCCTCTTCAATAAATGGTGCTGGGAAAATTGGACAGCCACATGCAGAAAAATGAAATTGGACCACTTCCTTACACCACACACGAAAATAGACTCCAAATGGATGAAGGACCTCAATGTGAGAAAGGAATCCATCAAAATCCTTGAGGAGAATGCAGGCAGCAACCTCTTCGACCTCAGCTGTAGCAACATCTTCCTAGGAACAACGGCAAAGGCAAGGGAAGCAAGGGCAAAAATGAACTATTGGGATTTCATCAAGATCAAAAGCTTTTGCACAGCAAAGGAAACAGTTAACAAAACCAAAAGACAACTGACAGAATGGGAGAAGATATTTGCAAACGACATATCAGATAAAGGGCTAGTATCCAAAATCTATAAGGAACTTAGCAAACTCAACACCCAAAGAACAAACAATCCAATCAAGAAATGGGCAGAGGACATGAACAGACATTTCTGCAAAGAAGACATCCAGATGGCCAACAGACACATGAAAAAGTGCTCCACGTCACTCGGCATCAGGGAAATACAAATCAAAACCACAATGAGATATCACCTCACACCAGTCAGAATGGCTAAAATTAACAAGTCAGGAAATGACAGATGCTGGCGAGGATGTGGAGAAAGGGGAACCCTCCTCCACTGTTGGTGGGAATGCAAGCTGGTGCAACCACTCTGGAAAACAGCATGGAGGTTCCTCAAAATGTTGAAAATAGAACTACCCTATGACCCAGCAATTGCACTACTGGGTATTTACCCTAAAGATACAAACATAGTGATCCGAAGGGGCACGTGTACCCGAATGTTTATAGCAGCAATGTCTACAATAGCCAGACTATGGAAAGAACCTAGATGTCCATCAACAGATGAATGGATAAAGAAGATGTGGTATATATACACAATGGAATACTATGCAGCCATCAAAAGAAATGAAATCATGCCATTTGCGACGACGTGGATGGAACTAGAGCGTATCATGCTTAGTGAAATAAGTCAATCGGAGAAAGACAACTATCATATGATCTCCCTGATATGAGGACATGGAGAAGCAACATGGGGGGGTGGGGGATAGGAGAAGAGTAAATGAAACAAGATGGGATTGGGAGGGAGACAAACCATAAATGACTCTTAATCTCACAAAACAAACTGGGGGTTGCTGGGGGGAGGTGGGATTGGGAGAGGGGGAGCGGGCTATGGACATTGGGGAGGGGAGGCGAACCATAAGAGACTATGTACTCTGAAAAACAACCTGAGGGTTTTGAAGGGTCAGGGGTGGGAGGTTGGGGGAACAGGTGGTGGGTAATGGGGAGGGCACGTTTTGCATGGAGCACTGGGTGTTATGCAAAAAGAATGAATACTGTTACACTGAAAAAATAAATAAAATGAAAAAAAAAAAATTTGCATGTGAACCATGAGGGTCTCCAGCAGGCTCGGTTGGTGGCCATGGGGACTCTAGGTCTCAGGGTCCTGAGTCTGAGCCCCACGTTGGGCGTGGCGCCGACTTACAAATAGGAATAATGAAATAAATGTAAACACTGAAGTTACAGGTGCTACAATAAAACACAGGCAGCCTGCTTTATACCCGAGTCTGTACGTAAGATTCAAAAAGCCAGACAGCGAAAGAGAGAATACCGGTAAATTCCACTACACCCAAGTTTTTCCATCCATGTGGCCAACAAAAGCATTGTTCCCACCTCCTGAAGTGTGAGTCCTGCACAGCCAGGTCCTCCCGACGAGGACAGTGTGGACGGGGGACAGAGAGGGGATGTGCCACGGAGAAGGCGACGCCCCAGCCCCATGATCGAGGGCGGCGTGCGACAGAGGAGTCACGCGGCTGACACGTTCCCGGATACGGTGGGCTGGGAAGGGGTTCACCTCTGTGGTCTCCCGCCCCCAAGCCGATAACCCAATCTCATCATGAGAAACCATCAGACCCGTCCCAGCACCGGGGCGTCCTTCCTGCCCAGCCCAAGCTCTAAGCGGTCAAGGTTATTAACGACCAGGACAGCCTGAGAATCTGGCACAGCCCAGGGGAGCTAAGGGGACACAGCAACTTAACGCAGCGTGGGGTCGCGGGTGGGGTCCTGGGACGGACAATAGGTGAAAACGAAGGAAACCCGAAGCCGAGAAGCCAGCCCCGTAAGGTGGTGCTCCGCCAATGTTCCCTAAATCAACACACGCGGGAGGCTGTGTTAACGTTTCTCTGTTTCCTTCCCTCAGAAAATCGCCTTCATGGTAGCTCTGGGCCTGGTCACAACGGAGCACTTGGAAGGTAAGGCTCTGCGCGGCGCCTGCCTGCGGTGCTGGCCGGTGGGAAGGCAGCACCCGCCAGTGACCCGCCTCCTGGGAGGTCTGTCCCACGTGCGAGGGTCGTCAGCGCAAAGACCACGAGAGCCGTCCTGCTCCCCCCGGTTCCATGGCTGTCTGCACAGAGCCTGCCTTCTGGTTTTGGCAAAGAGACTGTGTGGGTCCCGTGCTCCCCCGTTGCACGCAGCCCAGGGAGGTGGTTGCTGGAGCCCGACCGCCTGGCCCTGCCGCTTGCTAGCCACTCGGGCTTGGGCCCTCCCGGTCACGTCCGAAGGTCTGCGTTTGAGTCCCACTCATGCTGCTTCGAGCCATGGGCAAGCTTCCTCCACTCTGAACCTCTGTCTCCTCTTCCCGCAACTCGAGGAAGGCTGCACCTTGAAACATTGCAGTGTCGTCGTGAGGTCGAGATGAAAAAGCTTTCCTGATACCTCCTGACTGTGGTTATGCTTTTTATAAGTAGCTCTCCTTGTAAAAATTCTCCCCCTGCCTATGAGACCCTAAGTATTTATTTATTTGGAGCCTGGCCTGGGGTGCCTTACAAGAAACACATGAACGATACTGCAAAGATTTAAAAGAGAAAACTGAGTCCAAAAGACAAGTTAGAAAAGCATGTCAAAACAGCTGTATTCAGAGAAACCGATCCCAGGTTCCACGTGGGAGGCAAAGCAGAAGGAAGGAAAGCGGGGGACCATGTGTGTGGGGTGGTCATGGTCACCGCGTGAAACACATCACACCAGGGGCCCCCTCGGAAGGATTCGTGTGGGAGGCTTCACGTGGGCAGAGCCCACCTGAGCGGCAGGTGGACCTGGTTCCTGGGGCTGCCCTGAGCCTCCCTGTGCAGTTGGGCAGGCGCTAGCCTGGCCAGCAGACATCCCCCGGGAGATGCCCCCGGGCTGGATGATGGCACATGGGGGTTGTGCCTCACGACGACACTGCAGTGTTTCAAGGTGCAGCCTTCCTCGTGTTGCGGGAAGAGGAGACGGAGGTTCAGAGTGGAGAGCGCACCTGCCCATCTGTCTGCCCCAGAGTGAGTGATTCGGAGGCCACTCTGGGGCGGGGACGCCGGGCAGACAGAGGCTGCAGAGCAGGGGAGGGGACCGGGAAGCCCGGGGTTTGCAGAGGAAGAAGAGTTCGGGGTTCCCAGGACAGGAAGGATCCAGTAACCGCTGTGTCTGTGCCTTTCCAGAAATCCAGAACAAACGCCAAGAGCGGAAGAGAAGAAGCACAGCGAACCCCGCCTACAGTGGCCTCCTGGAGACAGAGGTGAGGCCCTGCACTCCCTCACCTGCCCCTCCGGGGACTGGCGTTCCGGGCATGACAATGAATGATGTCCCTCCCCTCCTGAGCTCAGAATCTGTTGAGAAACAGACGCAGATCAGAACGGCAGGTCCTCACTCGGGCTGCACTGGGGAGCGTGGCTTGGGTGCAGGTTATGAGGTTTCCTGGTTCTTCCCCCCGACGATCAGGTGTGGAGCCCTGTCAAGGCCCCAGGAAGCAGCCCCAGAATCATCCCCTAGCAGGGAAGCCGTTTCCTTGGGGCCCGTGGTCCGGCTGTCGCGGCAGCTCTCTGAAGCCGAGCGAGGTCCCCAGAGGCCAGCGCCCGGCACGTTCCAGACTCGGGCTGTCCCTGCTGGGGGACAGGTCCAGGAGGGCCTGTGGGAGGGTCGAGGTGCTGCTGTTCTCACAGGGTGCTGGTCAGTCCAGGCTGCTGTCCTGGGTCCCCGTCAATGACCTGGAACTCGGTGGGGAGGGGGCAGGGGTCCCGGCCAGAGCGACGGTCGCCGGAGTCAGGGGAGCCCCGCCGCCCCGCCCTCTGCTCCTGTCCCCCCGGCTCTCGCACGGAGAACGCGCCCGAGTGTCCGTCTTCATGCCCCTCGCTTCCCCGCTCTTTTCCTGAGCGTGCTCTGTCCCCGAGATGGTGTCCCAAGCACTGGGCCCCTTCTGAAAGATTGTCGCTGAGCTGTTTCTTGACCGGCACGCGAGGAAGCCGTGTGCCATCTGTATGACGAGGGCCCTGTCCCCTTTGCCGCGCTCACCGATGAAGCCATCCACCGCTCTGCCGGCCCGGCCATATGTAGTGTCCCAAGTCCGTGGGGGCCGGCGGGAGACCACCTGATGAGCAAGTCAGGAGTCAGCTTGGCGCTGTGACCCTTGAACCCAGGGCCCACCGTAGCTCCGGGAGCGGCCCTCCACGGGCCTCACCCTTGGCTGTGAGCACAGCGCGGCCACATCGAGCCGAGTGATGTCACTCAGCCGTCCCCCCACAGCAAAGCCTCCCAGACCAGGGTTTGAACGGGCTTCCCCCGTGGCAGAAGCCCCCTTTTGGAATGTGCCAGAAACCTGATTTGGGGTCTCTAGGGCGTCCTTCCTGAGCGAGGTGGTTGTACCCCCAGGGGACAGGGGAGATTCCGTGCCTCCCACGGGGCAGAGCCGGCTCACCCGCCGTTCCCCTGCGCTGCTGCCCCCGTGTCCGTCCTAGTTGTGACCTCCGGAGCCGTGGGCGGGAGCCTGTCCCGGGTGCGTCCTGGGTGGGAGCCGCATCCCCGAGCAGGGCTCCATGTGAGATGCCTTTGTTTTGTTTTCCGTCCCCCGCAGAGGAAACGGCTGGCGTCCAACTATCTCAACACCCCCCTGTTCCTCACAGCGAGAGGTAAGTGCCCGTAGGCCACGGCTCCCCAGGGCTGCCCCGGGGCCCGGGGCCAAGGCGGCATGGGTGACCCCCCGCTCCAGGCCTGTGTGGGGACAGAGCTGCTTTCCAGCGGATGGTGCCTTCTAGCTCCCAGGCCCTCCTCGCTGTGGCCTCCTTTGCCCCGACATCTGTGCGGAGGAGGAGGGCGGGCCCGAGCCGGGACGATGGCGTGAGGGCTGGACACGGCAGCCCGTGGTAAACGGTCGGACATTGCTTACACACAGAAGCTCTGCTCCCCTCTGGACAGTGTCCTCTGCGGACAGCTCTGAGCCAGCAACTGAGAAAAACCATGTTTTGTGATCATTAAATGTGAGGTTTGGCCTCACTTACTAGAAGGACAGTGGGCTATGGACAAAAAAAAAAAAAACCACACGCACAGTTGAAAATGAGTCCCTGTGAGAGGTCCGTGGAAGGTTGGCTTGCCTGCGGGGCAGCCTGGTGCCCGTCCCAGGGTGGGTCCTGGCCACAACCAGGGCAGAGACCCTGACTTCCGCCATGCCCCAGGTGAGAACTGGGTGTCCCAGGGCCCGTGATGCTCCCGTCCCACCCCAGGTGAGGACCGGAGCCTGGGATGCTCCCGTCTTGCCCTGGGTGGGAACCTGCCTCACCGGGCCTCGTGGCCTCCGGTCCTGATTGGTGCCCCTCCAGCGCCCGCTAACGTGTTCTCCGCCCTTCTTCCCTGTGCTAGCCAATGAGGACCCCTGCTGGAAGGTAGGTGTCCCCTCGCCAACAGGTCGGGGTGGGGCGGGTACAGGCGGGGCGCTCCTGGCAGGGGTGAGCCGAGGGGAGGGCCTTCGGGCTCAGTCCTCCCTACCACGAGCTTTGCAACACCGACTGGCTCAGCCCGCAGGCGGCTCGAACATGACCTCTCTCCGCCGACTGCTGAGGACGCAGGGATCCCGGGGGCCAGGAGGCAGCTGCTAACACCAGGGCCGGCCAGGCTCTACCTGGCTCTGCTCGGCCCTGCTGTGTGACCTCGGGGGGAGCAGCTCTCTCGGGTCCGCATCGCCCACCTCACGGGGGTCTAGACCCTGTAATCCTCAGGGTGTCACCCCTCAGGAATCCGTTTCAGTGATCCTTTGAGACCCCGACGCTCCACGCACACTGGTGTCCCTGCTTCCCAGGACACAAGCTGGTTGTGACCTCATTTTTTTTTTTGAGATTTTATTTATTTATCTGAGAACGAGCGAGCACCAACAGGGGCAGCGCTAGAAGGAGATGGAGAAGCAGACTCAGCACTGAGCAGGGAGCCTGACGCAAGGCTCGATCCCAAGACCCTAGATCATGACCTGAGCTGAAGTCAGATGCTCAACCGACTGAGCCGCCCAGGCGCCCTGTGACCTCATTTTCTAAATAAGTTTTGGATCAAATCCTAAAAGAATTGGTAGCCCCCACATGCCTATAACGGTCAGGCCACCGAGCAGCAGCAGGCGACGGGCGTAAACTCCGGTGAGCCCCGCCTTTTTGCCACCAGAACCGTGTAGTGTCACAGACCGGTGCTGGTGGCCTGTCGTGCTCGTCCACAGACACCTGTGCCCAACAGCGGGGGCACAGGATGGGCCTCGAGCCTGAGCCCCGCCTCCACAGACCCCAGGCCTGGAGGGGCCATGGCTTCGGGGCAGGGGACCCCGCCACTGGTCTGGCATCCACCTCCGGCTCACTGAGCGATCTTGGGCACATGGCTCGCTGGCCCGGGGCTCCTGCACTGACGTGAGTGCTGGCGACGGACCTCTGAGGCCTCGTCTCTGCTGCCGCCTCCATCAAGGGCAGCCTGGGGTTCGGGGTCCTCGTGGTGTGGGTCATCCCCCATGAGAGCCTCTGGTCCTTTGCCACCGTAAAGTCAGAAGGTGCTGCAGACACACGGGCAGAGAACAGACCTCCCATGCGTGGAGTGGGTGGTGGAAAATTGTTCAGACTCTGCAGGTCACGGGAGGCATGGGGTGATGAGAGGCTCCTCTCTCTGTCCACAGTGCAGCAAGCTGGCTGGAAAGATAGTGAGCTCCCTGCCCTGCGGGTGTGTAAGCAGAGGCCAAACAAAGAGGTGGACGGGACGTCTGAAGTTCCTTTAGCCCAGGGAAAGAGGAAGCCGCCCCTTACCAGGCTCCTATGTGGAGTGTGTTCTGTGTGCCCTGTCCTGCTGGGCCTTCCCAGCATCCTGTGGGGCCGGCAGCATTAGCCCCCGTTACAGAGGTGGGCACAGAGGAGTGCAGGAACCCACATGGGACGTTGGGAGATGTCAGGTTAGACCGAGGTGCATCAAGAGGACTGGAGAGCTGTGACCGCAGACCCCCCAAGGCGGTGGGCAGGAGGGAGGCTTTGCGAGCGCTGGCCTGCCCCCCCCCCCCACTCCAGGATATGGGACAGTGGGACGTTAGGGACCCAGGTGGACTGCGTCCTAAGCCCCAGCAGGACCACCCATACCTGGCGTCTGGGTTTCAGCTGGGATGAATTGGGGTGCCAGGGTGCCACACCCCGCCTGACTCTGACTCAGTGGCTGTGTCCCTAGGAAACGTGGCCCAGGTGGTGCCCTGGAGTCCACGTGCACGTTCCTGGGCTCGTCTCCCAGAGCTGCTGAGAAACACTGGGTCCCAAGCAGGTCAGGACGGCGGCTGGCTAGGGGCCCCCCTGCTCCCTCCCAGCCCCGCCGACCCACCTCCTGTCCTCCCTTCTCTTCCAGAGTGAGATTGCCCATGATGAGCACTGTGCCGCCTGCAAGCGAGGGGCCGACCTGCAGCCTTGCGGCACCTGCCCGGGGGCCTACCACCTCAGCTGCCTGGACCCGCCCCTCAAGACGGCACCCAAGGGTGTGTGGCGGTGCCCCAAGTGCCAGCAGAAGGTACGGGAGACTGTGCTGCTGGGCAGCGGGCCCTCCCGCCCCCCACCGACTCTCCCTGCACCGAAGGACCCTCCCACAGCACAGCATCTGAGGCTGGGGAATCTGGGGGGCTGCCCCGTGCGCTGCAGGGTCTCAGTGCCCCCAGGCTCTGCCCGCTAGATGCCAGGACACCCCCACAGTGGCCATCTCAGACATTGCCAACAGAGGCCCACTGGGGACGACTGAGCAGAGGTGTCCTCTCTGCGGCGATCTGACCCAGTGACTCCACCTCTGAGCTCCAGATTCCCCCTGGGGAGAACCTGAACTAGCATCGCAAACCACAAAAACAGAGCTAACTAACGCGTTCCATCTCCCTGCCACCACACACGGGAAAACCTAGCAGGTTCGAAAAAACAGTAACACTCCCTTCTGATGCTGATGCGGGGAAGTAGACACTCTTTTATCAAGAGCCTCACAAATGTGTGTGGAAAACCTAGCAGGTTCGAAAAAACAGTAACACTCCCTTCTGATGCTGATGCGGGGAAGTAGACACTCTTTTATCAAGAGCCTCACAAATGTATATATATCTTTTAAACGCAGAATCTAGCTTTGGGGAATGTAGTCCCAGGAAGGAATCCAAATACAGATAAAATTCTGTGCATGAAGACCTTGTCTATAAAGGAAGAGATACAGCTGCCTCGCAGCAGTAGGAGACCGTGAACTTCATTCCAGCAGGTGCGCTCAGTGCCATGTTACACGGTCACTGGAGATGGTCGTTACGAAGAGTTTGTGATCCTTTGGGGCGTGTTCTCTATGTGGACCTAAGTTTTAAAGAAAGAAGGCTCCAGGCTTTATAGTGGTTCCTTAGCTCCGTCGTCAGCTCCCCGAGAAAGCAGCAGGTAGAATAAGACACGGGGGAGGGCAGCCTTCTGAGTGTTATAGGCACGTGGGAACTTTCCTGTGCTTTTGTGTGAAGGGTGTTTTTCTACGTAGTGCGTATGTGTTACTTGTAAAATCCTAGGGGAATCACCTTTATTTCTGAAAACACTGATTCTTGCGGGTTCCCATCCTCCCCGGGGACTTAGGGAGAGGCTGGGTACAGTGGCCCTATGTCACTGTCTCCCGTGGGGACCACCAGCCGCTGCGTCGTGACTGCCTCAGGGCTCACAGCTCTTTGAGGGAAGACGAAGAGGACGCAAGATTCTCTTCCCCACCTGGGCACGGTGGTGGGGCCTCACTGGGCCCTCGGGGTGTCCCCCACTTGCCTGGGACTGCTCTCGGGTCCCCAGGACACGGGAAGAAGACAGGTGGCCATTCGTGGATGCATTCGGTCAGGAAGAATTGGGACTTCCACGCCAGCACCGTGGGGGGCCCTGGCAAGAAGCGGGTTCCTGCCCTCGAGGAGCCCTGCGAGCCGACCATGAGGCGGGGCAGCCCCATCCCATCATGGTTGAGGAACCTGCTGCTCAGAGAGCTTGTCCCCCACCCCTGCTCCCCCAGGGGGGCACAGCCAGGCCACGGCAGGTTCTGGCCCATCCGCTTGCTCATCTCCCTGTCTGCCCTCTAGGCCTTAAAGAAGGACGACGGTGTGCCCTGGACCGGGATGCTGGCCATCGTGCACTCCTATGTCACCCACAAGACGGGTAAGACTGCCTCGGGGAGTGGAGAAGGGCACCGCCTCCCTTCTCTCCAACCCCAGCCCCATCCTCTGGACTCACTCTGGGTCCATCCGAAGCTGTTCTGAGCCGGAGCTCCGCAAAGAGGGCCCCCGGGACTGATCCTGAGTGCTGGGCAGTTCCCATGGGGGGAATGGCCCTCCCAGCCGCTGTGTGTGCAGCCGGGGCCCCTGGCTTCTGCAGGAGGATATGGCAGAATGGCCTGGAGGTGCAGACCTTGGGTTCTTACTGCTCTTCCCGCTCACCCGTGGCCCAGCCTTTTTGCTCACCCGGCTTGTGTCCTCACCTGGCCTTCTCTTCGCCAGTCAAGGAAGAAGAGAAGCAGAAGCTGCTGCAGAGAGGCAGCGAGCTGCAGAGCGAGCACCAGCAGCTGGAGGAGCGGGACCGGCGCCTGGCCTCAGCCGTGAAGGTTCGCTGGGTGTGGGGGGCAGGAGGCCGGGGGACCTTAGAGCCCCGAGATTTAAGTCCAGAGCCTCACTGTTCTGTTCTTGAGGCCCCGGGAGAAGACAGGCTCCCCAGCATCATCAGCAAGCCAGGAGGTAGACAGTGCGGCTCTGTGACCTGCTCAGCAGAGAGCTGCCAAACTGAGGCCGCCCAGCTCCGCTCCCACCTAGCTCTTCGTCTGGGGCCAGGCCCCGTCTCTGAACCTCAGTTTCTTCTTGCGTAAAGTGAACATGACTTCCCTGCTGTGGTGTGGCGGTCACCAAGACAGTGGTGAGGGTGGTGATGATGGTGATCACGGTGATCATGGCTGATGATGGTGATGGTGATGATGGTGATGATGATGATGATGGTGATGATGATGATGATGGTGACGGTGGTGGTGATAGTGATGTCAGTGACGATAGCGGTGATGGCCGTGGTGCTTGTGATAACGGTGGGGGTGGTTGGTGGTGATGGTAACAATAATGATGGTGGTGATGGCGATGTGACGGTAGTGATGGTGACGGTCATGATAGTGTTCAGGTGGTGATGATGATGGTGATGATGGTGATGATGGTGATGGTGATGATGGTGATGATGGTGATGATGATGATGATGGTGATGGTGATGATGGTGATGGTGATGATGGTGATGATGGTGATGATGATGGTGATGGTGATGATGATGATGATGATGATGATGGTGATGATGATGGTGATGATGATGATGATGGTGATGGTGATGATGGTGATGGTGATGATGATGGTGATGGTGATGATGGTGATGATGGTGATGATGGTGATGGTGATGATGATGATGATGATGATGATGGTGATGATGATGGTGATGATGATGATGATGGTGATGGTGATGATGATGATGGTGATGATGTTGGTGGTGGTGGTGATGATGATGCCAAGGGCAATGCCAGGTCCTCGTCTCACTTAATCTGAATAACCCAAGGGGAGGCCCCGTGGTTATTCCTGTCTCAGAGTCTGGGTGCAGTCTCAGGGAGTAGAAGTGATTTCCCTGAGGAGCAAGTAGCTTACACTCCAGCTTGGGCCCCGTCCCGACTGCTGTCTGTGCTGCCCTGAAACGTACAAAGCCCACCGAAGGACGAGAGCCCGGCAGGCAGCAGACAGAGCAGAGAGCGGGCCGGCCGGCCGCACATCTCCTGCCGCTGCTGTGTTGAGCCAGAAGTGGCTCCCGGCTTCCCCGGCAGGAGGAGAAATGACCCGGTCAGCGAGGTAGCATCACAGTCAGGAGGAAGAAGGTTCCACGCTCCCACCCAGGCACAGCATTTCTAGCCCTGAACTCTGAAACAGACTTCTCCTGGGTGTCTGGCTGCAATTCCATTCCTCACGGCTGCTGGTTTGTGGAAGGCCCTCGGGCTGGTTTCTTTCAGGCCTCTGGCCGCAAGAAGGGAGGAACCGTGGGAGGGGGGCTGAGAGCATGGCAGCCCCAGGCAGCCTGCAGGGTGGGATTCTGAGACGCTGCCCCCCACCCCCTCTCTCTCCCCGACAGAAATGCCTAGAGCTTCAGACGAGCCTGCTGGCCCAGCAGAGGGGCACCCAGTTGTCCTTGGACCGCCTGCGGGCCCTCCTGAGACTGATACAGGGCGGGCAGAGGCTGCAGGTCACCATGGCAACCACCAGCCCCGCCCCGCTGCTGGCCGGGCCCTGGACCAAGCCCCCAGCCCCGACCGTGCACTCTGCCCTCCAGCAGCCCCAGGGGCACAACTGACCCCGCGGACCGGCTTCACACCCACGGAAGGTTCTTGGGACCCCGCTCAGCAGACCTGAGGTTTCTGTCCGCCTTAATTCATAAACACTATGAATTTCAGATGAAAATAAAACCCGACCGAGAGAGAGAGAGAGAGAGAGAGAGAGAGAGAAAAGAAGGGAGGAGCCGGGTGGAAGTCCCAGAGCTGGGACCGGTGGGGATGGAGCCCTCCTGTCCGCGTTCGGACGGGACACCAAGGAAGCCAGGTGGGCGCGGACGGCCGGGGTCGCACTCAGCCCCCGGCTGTTGGGCTGCCCAGGCCTTTGGCTTCCAGGCACAGGCATCTCCTTGGCCTGGGGCTGCCCCCGGGGAGAGAGAAGGGCAGAGGTCGGGAGGGGAGCCAGGAACCCGAAGACCTAGCTAAGTAGTAGCAGTAGTTGGGGCGAGCAGTGGGTAGCGAATCTAGGTAGGACTCCGCGCCCCTCCCACTCAGGGGCCCGGGGCTCGAGGCTGGGGCGCCCTAGCGCCTTCCTGGAACGCAGGCCCCTCTCTGTCAGTATTATTAGCGTTCAGAGTCACAGCTGTCGAACTTGAAAGAGACCATAGTGTGGGTCCCTCCGGGGAGGGACTCTGCGGTCCCCACCTGCCGGGTCCTCCACACCCTGGGTCTCCGGAGCACCCGCGCCGTACGCCTCCTGCCCTCTGCTGAGCTTCTGGACTCCTTTTGCCATCGATGTGTTTTTCTCATGGAGTTTCTGGGCAAGACAGAGCTGCAGGCTGCCGGGGAGGCCTGTGGCGGGTTTTCTATCCGGGGTTGAATCCCTCCACTTACGACTGAAGCCTTTTCTTTTCTCCTCCGAAGAGCCGATAAAGTGTTCCATTCCTCTTTTCTTGCCAGTACAGACTTTTATGCCAAAAAATAACTTTACATTTTTGTATGGCGTTTTTATTGTAAGATATTTAATGTGAAGGGGGGGACGCTTGCTGACTTCTTTTCCTGCTTCCAGTGGTCTCTGCTGCCAGGTACGAATGCGAAAACCCCTCCTGGGGGGACGGCCAAACCGGAGAGATCCGGAGGGTCCTCTCAGAAGGGGGGGAGGGAGGGGGGCAGTGGCCTCGGGAGGGTTTGGCCTTCGGAGACGCAAGAGTCCCTCTGCTTGCTATCTCCTCGTGATCCTGAGAGCTGAGGGCACGTGCGTCATAGAAGGGCTCCCGCCTCCCGAGGTGGGAAGTCCATCCACCAGCTTCTCCAGTCCCGAGGGACGTAGCACAACCGGAAAGGCATCCGGAAGCCACCGGGCTCCCACCCAGCATATCACACGGTGCCCAATTGCATTGAACACACGTGTGCGTGTGCACACACAGCCCCAGACCCACACGCACACGTGCACGCCGACAGGTGCAGAGCGGGGAGGCTGGCCGGGATCCCACAGACTGCCGCGGTCCCTCCCGTCATTTTCTCGACTCCGGGAGAAACTGTGCTGTACGATACAGATCTATTTTAATACACTTAACACTGGGTTGAACAAGATTTTTATATTCTTTTACTGATGAACAAAGTGAACTGTGAGACACACGTCTTCTATATTGGTTACTCTAGATGCCAATTACGCATTCCCGCGTGGCTTGCGATGTAAATGTCTTCAGAATCCTTTTTGTTGGTTTGTTTTTCTTCTTGGATGGATTGAATTGAATTTTTAAAAAAAATGTAATGGGAGGATGTGGAAGGTTGGACCCGGGAGGGGTAGCTGCCGACGTGTCTTGAGACTTAGTGTTTTTGGACCAAGGAGGACCGTCCAGTGGATAGTGAGGGTAGAGAAAAAGTGTTTGTCTTTAATAAGCCGATGTAGTTTTCCTTCTGTACGACGTATTAAACTCGACTGATGATTTCAAAGCCTTGTGGTTTGCTTTGTCTTCAGCAGAGAGACCTCCGTGAGCACGAGGGGCGGGGGTGGGGGGCATTGGGGAGGTGGAAAGTCAGGGTCCTGCCCCTGATGGGAGGCAGGGAGGGACAAGAGAGCTCGTGGGCACCCTCCACGTGCTGATCCAATGCACCCCTCCCCCTCCCAGTGGCAGGTGCACCTGTTGGGACCCGATGGTGGTCACAAGCAAGAGAAAACCACCCAGTCGAGCGCTATGCGGTGTGGACACTGCTCCCTCCCTCTCCTGCGTCTCAGCCCCTCGACAGCACCCACTTTTTTCTGTTGCACACGAGCCCCTACAATCACTCAGGGGCTTTGTCCTTGGCCTTCCAAGAGACCAGCCCAACTGGGGGGCCAGACCCCTGCATCCTGACCCCAGGCCCTTCAAAGGCCTCCGGTCGTCCCATTCAGGTGAGGAGCCCACCTCTGGACAACCAGATGTGGCCAAGGGTAGGATCAAATATGAAGGGGTGGGCGGGGCTGCAGGGGTGGGCGGGGCTGCACGGCCCAGCCAAGGAAGGTCTCTGACAGTCCTGTCCTGTTTCCAAGCTGGTCCAGAATCGCGTAGTTTGGTTGGGGCCCAGAGTTCAAGGCGCCTCTGCCTGACCCCGGCCGCACCCTCCGCCAGTACCCCACTGCCTCACTGAGCACCGCCCCGGTCTCAGCCCCTGGGGCCCAGGAGGAGCCCCTCCCCCCATCCTGGGGACTCAAGGTTCCCCTTGTTCTCAGTCTCCTGTTTTCTTCCCAACCTTTCGTGTCCTTTCCAACAGGCTGCCCCTCTCCCCATGATTCCCCTGGGGCTGCCCAATTCTAGGTCAGTCGTGACCTCCCTGTGGCCAGATCCAGTGGGGGACGTGCTGACCGTGGCCCCCTGCTGAAGGAGACTCCCAGGACCCCCACACCTGGTTTTTCCAGTTCGTCTCTTCCCCTAGGTCTATGCTCTGACTTCGGTCCTGAATTCCTAGGCTGACATCGTCCAGCCTCTCGGTTCTCTGTCTCCGGGCTCACTGCTCCCCGGCTGCTATCTCCAGGCGGGGCCTTGGCCTCGCACCCCTGCCTGCTGGGCATCAGGAAGCATCTGTCTCTGCCAGGCCCACCCTCCTGCCCCTGTCCCATTTCTGGAAGATTCCATCTTCCTAATACATGAGCCAGCAGCCCAGTGGTCTCACCCTCCACACCTGGCCGTTAGCACTGTGCTCAGAATAGAAGCAGGGGGTGGCCCTGTGTCACCGCGCACACCAACATCACCGTGGTCTCAGCCCGCCAGCGCAGCCGTGGGCGTAACATGCGCTCCACTCCCATCCCGCCACTCTCGGTTCTCAGCCCAGCAGCGCCAGCATGACGATGCCTCTGCCGGTCTTGCTCAGCAGCAAGTCCTCCAAGGCCGCAATCACCGCATTCTCTGGCCCTTTGGCTTCCCTTCCCGCCTCTCTCCATTCTCCTCGCTCCGTTCCAGCCAAACGGCCTCCCTGCTCTAGCTGGAGCCCACTTGGGCATGCTCCTGCCACAGGGCCTTTGCATGTGCCTTGTCTGCACCAGGTGTGCCCCACCGTCTCTTGGACTGGCTTCCCCACTTGCTTGGGAACTGGACCCCAGTCCCCTTGAGGTGCAGCTGTCCCCAGCCCCCCTCATGAGGACAGCATTTCCTCTCCTCCCCTCTTGTTTGATTCCTCAGACCGACAACTTTCTGTGACTCACCTTTTTGCTTCCGCCTGCTTCACGAAGGCGGGGAACCTGGTCGGTTTTACTCACCAGTTCCCAGCATCCAGCAGAGGGCCTGGCACCCAGGAAACAGGTGCTCAGTAAGGAGTCATGGAGAAATGAAGGAGGCTTTTAAGAGACAGAGCTGCTGGGCCTCTGGGCTGCCTCCGCCCGGCTCAGGGCCCTGCCCCCATGGGCCCTGCTCCCAGTCCAGCTGCAGGTCCACTTGTCCAGTGAGGGTGGGGGCGGGGGAGGAGGAAGCTGAGGCTGGGGGAGGGGCGGGATCGCCACGGACCCGCAGTTGCAGAGGTGAACCCAGATTCCGTGAGGTCCTTGTCCTCCAATCCCACGGAGGTTCCAGGACAGCCCACCTGGCTCCCGACAAGAGAGGCGGGGGCCTGGGGGGCTCCAGCGCCCCAACACAGGGCAGGAGTTCCCTGCAAGTCTAGGTGTGCCCCCACCGCCCCTGCTCCGCGATGAGAGCTCCCTCCCTCCTGGGGAGCCCCTCCAGGGTTGGCTCTGCCATTAGAAAGGGGCCCCAGAGTGTGTGCGCAACTGCGGTCCTCCTGTCCCTCCAAAACTACCACCAGCACCCCGGGGACCCACCGGCGCCCCGGGGGCCCTTGCCCACGTGCCGGGAAACCCCGGGTTCCATGGGGTCTCCAGCACCTTCCGATTCCCCGGCTCCATCTGACCCGGCCCCGGGGAGCAGGGCCCATCAGAGCTCTGCAGTGCACCCCAAGCAAACTCAGGGGTGGGCGACTCCCCGGCACCAGCCATCAGGATGGCCATCCCCGGTGGCCTCTTGTCCCCAAGGTTATGGTGATGGAGAGTCACCACTTCCCAGAGCGCTCCCCCGGAGGGGCACTTAGCTTCCAGAAGCTGCCATAACAAAGCACCACTGACCACGGGTTTAAACCACAGAAAGGAATTTCTGCCAGTTCAAGGCGTGAGCTGGGCCGGTCCCCAGCCTGGGGCTGGGGCCACTCAGGTGCGCCTTGGCGTGGGGGTGGTCCTCTCTCCCCGTGCCCTCTTGTCTTCTGTCCATGCAGCTTGCTGGGGACCTGTGGGGCTCTCCAGCCTGCAGACCCAACGTGGATCTCTGCCTCCTCTTCCTGTGGCCCCCCGTGGGCGTGTCTCAGGCAGAGTTCCTTCCTTCACAAGGGTGAGGACATGCAGTAGGGCCAACCTCATGATTTCACATAAAGTTAGTCATCCTGCTTCCAAATAAGGTCCCTCACAGGTCCTGGAGTTTAGGACTCCGACCTCTTTTTGCAGAACGGGATTCAGCCTGTAAGGGACGCCTTTCTGCGGGTTGTGTCTGAAATCTGCTTCCCTCCTGCATCTGCCACACCCCGGGGATGCTCAGTGCCACTCCCTTGGCCTCCTCTGCCCCCACACAGTCCACGGGTTGGGGACAGCATGGAGCTGGCCCACCACATAGCCCCCTCCCTGGCCCGCCTGCCCTGGGCCCGCCCCGCCCTGCCTGGCTTCCTCCTGGGACCCCCTCGGGCATGTCACAGCCCCTCATCGGGCTCTGAGGCACGGGGACCTGGAGTGGTGCTCCAAGGTCACGCAGCTAGCAGGTGGCTTCAGCCTGGGCTGTGGCTCTGTGCCCGCGCTCCCAGCACGTCTGCTTCTCTGCCCGCCGGACTCTCGGGGCACAGGTGGACAGCTGGAGGCCACGCTGCCAAGCCACGAGCAGGCACACTCCTGACCCAGCCGCCGCGCCAGTGTGGGGTTGCGGATGGCGACCCAAGCCGGGGGTGACGCCGTGCACAGGAGCAAGGGGACAGATAGAGGAGCACAAACCCACTAAGCATTCCTGACCACACGGCCGGCACGGCGCCCAGCCCCTACCCGTGTGTGTCCGCAGTGGGGGGAGGGCGCTTCTTAAACTGAGCTCGGCTTTGCCTCCCACCGCAGCTCTCAGAATGCCCCAAAGCTCCCCAAACAACCGACAGTGTCTGGCTGGTGTTGCTGGGTGTGCTCTGGTGACCGCACCCTGCATGGGGCTGGGGCGCCCCGGGGGTTCCCAGGCGCATACCGGGGAGGAGTCTGAGACCGGAGAGTGTGAGACCACCCACAGAGCCAAACCTCAGGCAGCTGGGTGCAACGGGGACCCTCTCCCAATCCAGGACCCTTGGGAGGATCCCACACCAGGCCACGGAGGCTGCTGGCCGGGGCTTGCACTCGCCCCCTTTCTTAGGGTGAAGCCCTAGCACCCACTCCCAAGGGTGCCCGGTCTCACACAGAACACAGGGACTCCCTCCCACTTACCGGACAGTGCGGCTCCAAACTGGTCCATTTTGAGGTCAAGTGACAGAGATCGACTTGTTCCTGGGGCAGCAGGCGGTTCCCTGCCGTGTAAGACAGTGGGGCCTGGAAGGGCTGGTGGGCGACAGGAGGGCGTGGGTGGCTAAGCGTCTACTCCCAGCTTCCGCCCTCGCCCGGGGTTAAGTCTGCAAGAGTGGTCCTCGTCCTCACTGCCTCCGTGGTGGGGCCCTGCCAGCGGTCCCAGAGCTGGAAGGGAGGAAGACTGGCCAGGAAGGGACACCACTCATATGCGTCTCCCCCCAAATCTGTGTCTGGTGACCTGGCGTCAGTAGCTTGAAACCATCCATGGCGAGTGCCCTGATGCTGCAGGAACAGGCACACTCCGCAGATCGGGGCCTGATACTCCTAGAGAGCCGGTAGTGAAACACTCACCAGCACACTGCTGTGTGCGCATGTGTGCGTCTGTGTGCAAACACGTGTGTGCACACGCAGGTGCCCACGACAGAGAGACGGGGGGGTGTGATGCCAAAGTTCGCTCAGGTCCAGGATGGGCCAAAAGTGCGGGGTTTGCCAATGTGACGCTAGATTCCCTACATGATTTCCAGACACAAGCGAACTATCTGGATTTAGCCGCTGACCGGAGGGCATGGCTCTGAACTGCATGGATTTCCCAAGGAGGCTCCCATGGGGTAATGAGCACCTCTTCCTGCACGGATGGAATCGGATCTGGGCAAATAACACAAAAACACGATTAGACCAGACTTTTGGGGGGATCAAAAAAATTACCCAAAATTTGGACAGAAGGCATGCCTTTAAGGTCATTCTAGAGGAGCAGTTCTCCAACTTGGGCGAGCATTGGAATCACCTGGGGAGCTGGCTGAAACTCGAGATTGCTGGGTCCAGCTCGACTCCGTGGGCTCGTGAGAGGAGGGGCCGCACAAGGCAGACCGTGCAGTCGGAGAGCTCCCCGGAACTCTCACCGGCACATTAGGAAAGAAGCTGCCAGCACTCAAAGTCCATGAGAGCTTAGAACACCTAGGGCCCTTCTCTCTCTTTTTTCTTCTAAACTTTTAACTGAAGCTCCACTTCCCTCTGTGTGGTTCTCTACCAGCCCCCGCTTACCAGCAACCCACACAGGTGTGTCCTGCACGCCAAGTGACTGTGGACCAGCTCTGTCCAGACAAGCCAGCACACGTCACCAACCACAGGGCCATGACCCCATCTTCTCCAAAGGAGTTTGCATCCCTCCCCCGGGGAGGGGGAGTCCTTCCAAACTGGATCTTCCTTGGTTACTCTCATGTGGCCCTGCCCTCTTACACTTTGTGGTTGTTTATACTAACTTTTCAAATTATTGTGTGGTTTCTTTCCCTGATCAGATGCTGATACGCCTTATGTTCTGAAACCTTGCTATACCCATTAGTTACAGTGGCTGTTTTGTAGATCCTAGCTGGCTTTCTACACAATGATGTCATCTGCAGAGACTGTTTTACTCTGGCTTCCAATCTTTGCGCCTATTATTTTTTTTTTAATATTTTATTTATTTATTTGACAGAGAGAGAGAAGTCACAAGTAGTCAGAGAGGAAGGCAGAGAGAGAGGGAGAAACAGGCTCCTCACTGAACCGAGAGCCCGATGCGGGGCTCGATCCCAGGACCCTGAGATCATGACCTGAGCCGAAGGCAGAGGCTTAAACCACTGAGCCACCCAGGCGCCCCGCGCCTATTATTTTTTCTTGCCTTATTTCAATAGCCAGGACCTCCAATAGGATTTGAATGAAAGTAGTGAGACTCAGGACCCCGGTGTTTCTGAGTTTAGAGAGAAAGTGTCAATAGTTTGACCATTAAGTATATTGTTTAGCAGATAAGAGTAGTTCTTAGTTTGCTTACATTTGAAAAAAATCCTGAATGATAGGGGCGCCTGGGTGACTCTGTCAGTTAAGCGTCCAACTCTTGGTTGCAGCTCGGGTCATGATCTCAAAGTCATAGAATCGAGCCCTTTGTAGGTCTCTACCCTCCCTCTCCTTCGGCCCCCTGCTAAAATAAATATATAATTAAAAAAAATCTTGATTATGAAATTCTGCCAAATGCTTTAACTACATTTCTTTAAAACCACGTGAGTTTCTCCTTTATTATGTAAATACAGTGAGTTATAGTAATCCTTAAATGTTAAGCCAACCTTGAATTCCTTAAGTAATCTCTACTTGGTCATTGTGAACTACCTTTCATATTGATTTACTGGATTTGTTAATATTCATGAAGTATTTTCATATTTGTTGATGAGGGATATAGATCCATAGATGTTTGTCTTCGCAAAGTCTTTGTCAGATTATGGTATTAAACAAGTTGGAAAGTATCCTCTACTTTTTGATGGAACATCTTTATGTTTGTTAGAATTCACCAATTAAGACATCTGGGCCAGGAGTTTTATTTGTGGGGAGATATATTTTGTAATTTAAAAATTTTCATGTATTTAACATACAAGGCCACTAGAATACTACATTCCATTTTTTGGATCAGGTTCAGTTCAGCTGAATTATTCAAAGAATGTGTCATCTCATCGACATTGAAGTTTTGGCATGAAACCGTTCATAATATTTTTACTTATTTTACTATTTGCAGACTCCAAAGTGATAACTGCCTTTTCATTCTTAATTTGGGGTTTATTTTAATATGCCTAGAAAGGGGTTCCTGAATTTATCTTTTCAAAAAGCTAACTTTTTTGGCTTTGTTAATTTTCTTTTTTTTTCTTCTAGTTTTTAATTTTCTGTTTCTTTCTGTTATTTTCTTCTCTCTACTGAATGGGTTACTTGATACACATGTATATCAGATTGGCTCATTAGGGTGAGAAGCACCTCCTAGTCAATCAGCTGTGACCAGGGTTGGGATCAAATATACATACACACACATATATACACATACACATACGTGTGTGTACATGTGTATACACACACAGTATACAATATATACACATGTATATATATATATATATATATATATATATATATATAGCTTAAGTTAGAACATTAGTTGTTGATTTTAGACTTTGTATTTCTATTTATTTTTTATATAAGCACTTAGATTTTCCTCCAAGTACTATTTTTAATTGTTTCCCAAATGTTGATATATATATATATTTTTTTTTAAAGATTTTATTTATTTACTTGACAGAGATCACAAGTAGGCAGAGAGGCAGGCAGAGAGAGAGAGGGAAGCAGGTTCCTCACTGAGCAGAGAGCCTAATGTGGGGCTCGATCCCAGGACCCTGAGATCATGACCTGAGCCAAAGGCAGAGGCTTAACCCTCTGAGCCACCCAGGCACCCCCCAAATGTTGATATTTTGCATGAGTCTTCAGTTCAAATTATCTTCTCACTTCCGCTATGATTTTTTTCTTTGACACATAAATTATTTAGAAGCGTGGCTCCTTTTTCTTTCTTTAAAAATTTTTTTCATATATTTAGGTTTTCCCTAGATAGGATTTTTATTACTACCTTGATCCCATTGTCGTAGTCACATGATTTCAAATCTTTTGAACTTAGTGGAACTTACTTAATGCCCCAGAACCTGGTCTATTTTGGGGATCACATCGTGTGCAGGCGAGAGGAGCGTGTTTTCTGTTGTTGGGGGCAGCACTGTGTAAGCATCACGGAGGTCAAGGTGATAGGTAATGTTGTTCAGATTATCTATTACTTTACCAACTTCTTGTTGAGCTGGTCTTTCAGCTGCTGAGATAGGGTGCCCAGATCTCCGGCCATGATTATGGAAATGCCTGCTTATCCCTCAAATCTGTTGTGGGATTCCTTCCTCCAGGTACCTAAAATCCCGTTATCAGGTGCATTCCCATTTATGACAGCCACGTCCTCTAAATAAACTGACCATCTTGTCATTATAAAAAGGCCATCTAGATCTAGTAACACTGTCTTAAAGTCTGTTTTAGGTGGGTGGGGGGCTGAGTGAAACAGGATGGGGATTAAAGCGTACGCTTGGGGGCTGGGGGACGTATAGAATTGCCCAAGCGCTGTATTGTACACCTGAGACACTGTACATTAACTATACCAGAATCAAGATAGAAACTTAACAGAAAAATGAAAAATAAAAGTAAACCAACCTAAGCTCCTTAAAAAGTAAAGTCTATTTTATATATTATTAGTAGAGAATCCCCGAGCTTTCGATGATCACTGTGCATGGTATGTCTTTGCTTCTGTCCACCTTCAACCTCTCTCAATACGCTGCACGCGGTTACGTCTACCTTTCACACCCGTTTTGACACTATCTGCCCTGCCTCGTAACTGTAGCATTCAGTACACTAACCTTAGAGGATAATTACTGACATGGTTGGATTTAGGCTTACCAGTTTATTATTTTTTTTTGCTGTTTGTCCGTTGTCTTTCTGCTCTCACGTTTATCCTTTCTTGCCTTCTTTTGGATTCTTGAAAATTTTTTGGAATTCACTTGCAACTCACCTATTTTTGAAGCTGTATCTTTTTGTATTTTTTTTTTTTTTTGTAGCTGTTCCAGGGCTATCATACACCCACAGCTTTTTAGTTTACGTGGGATGACTTCTGTCCCACTCCGCATAAAAGGTAGAAACCCTGAACCCGTGTTAATGGTTAAGGACCTTCTCGTTCCTGTTGGACCCGATGCTGCAGCTGCTGTAAGTATCATATCTACATCAAACCTGTAAGAGGGGCGCTGGGGGGCTCCGTGGGGTAAAGCCTCTGCCTTCGGCTCAGGTCATGATCGCAGGGTCCTGGGATAGAGCCCCACGTCGGGCTCTCTGCTCCGCGGAGAGCCTGCTTCCCCCTCTCTCTCTGCCTGCCTCTCTGCTTACTTGTGATCTCTGTCAAATAAATAAATAAAATCTTTTTTTAAAAAAAATAACTTTTGCCTTAAACAGTCCTGTTTATTTATTTAAAATGAAGAGGGAAATGGATTCCTTTATATAACCCAGATTTTCACCATTTCCAGTGATCGTCATCATTTCCAAAATATCCAGGTTTCAATCTGTTCTCATTTCCTATGACCTTGAAGAATTTCCTTTGGCATTTTTTCTGCAGTGCAGGTCTGCCATTGAAAAGAATTCCTTAGTTTTCTTTTACCTCAAAAAAGTGTTGTTGTTTTTTTTAATTATGTTCAGTTAGCCACTGTATAGTACATCACTAGTTTTCGACGTAGTGTTCAATGATTCATTTGCGTATAACACCCAGTGCTCATCACAACACGTGCCGTCCTTACTGCCTGCCCATCACTGTTACCGCCTCACCCCACCCTCCAAAAAGTTTTGATTTTACCTTCAGTTTTAAACATTTTTGGCTGACAGAGAATTCGGGTTTGACACTTACCCCTCCTCTGAGCAATGCAGTATTGTTCTTTTCAGACTGTTCCTTAGTATCGTATTGGAATAAGGTATGGTTCCACCGTCTTCTGGCCTTCATAGTTTCTGCTTGTAAGTCAGGTAGTCTCAACTGCTGGTCTTCTGTTTCGTTTTTCTCTGGATACTTTCAAGATTTCCTCTTTGGGGCGCCTGGGTGGCTCAGTGCGTTAAGCCTCTGCCTCTGGCTCGGGTCACGATCTCAGGGTCCTGGAATCGAGCCCCGCATCAGGCTCTCTGCTCAGTGGGCAGCCTGCTTCCCCCCTTCTCTCTGCCTGCCTCTCTGCCTACTTGTGATCTCTGTCTGTCCAATAAATAAATAAAATCTAAAAAAAAAAGATTGTCTTTTTATCTCTGGTTATCAGAAGGCCCACTATAGCATCCCTGTGTGTAGTTTTCTTTGTCATTTATCCAGCTTGGGGTTCACAGATGATTGAATGTGACAATTTATATCTCTCACCAAACTGGAAATATTTTAAGCCATTAATTTTTAATTTTTTTTTGTGCTCGAGTCTCTCTTCTCTAGAACGCCCATTACATGTATATAAAATATTCTGATATTGTCCCACAAGTCCCTGAGCCTCTGTTCATATTTTTTTTTCAATCCTTCTACTCTTTATTTGTTTATTTAAGTCATCTCTACACCCAACGAGGGGCTCAAACTCACAACCCCGAGACCAGGAGTCACGCGCTCTACCTACTGAGCCAGTCAGGTACTCCCAGCTTACTCTTTATTTTATAGATTGCGCAATTTCTAGTAGGCTACGTTCAAGGTCACCGACTCTCTTCTGTCATCTCCATTCTCCTATTAAACACAACCAGTGTTTTCATTTTGCTTTTGGGAGTTTTTTCTCGGTAATGGAGATGACAGAATATTTCAGATATATATTTCAGATATTGTATTTGGTTTTCTAGAATTCCCCCTTTGTTTCCTATGATTTCTATGTTTATCTTTTACTGAGATTTCCTATCTTTGCATTTATGGTAAGTCTACCTTCCTTTACATACTAGGATGTGTGTAATAGCTACTGTAGCATCCTTGAAGTCACTCCAAACACCCATATCACTTTAAGGTTGGTGTCTGTTGATAGTTTTCGAGTACACTGCATGTTCTTGGTTCTCCATATAATCATTTTCATTGTGTGCTGGACATTGTTACGACTACGTCACAGAGGCTCTGGGCTCTGCTGGAGTCAAGCCACAGACGCTGTCTATTATTGGGAGCTCAAACCTCAGGCTGGGTCTTTTATCCAGAGCTGGTGTCTGTCCCACACAGGTGTGGCTCAGGGATCAGGCAGAACTTTGAGCAGAGTGCATGCACAGAATTCCGGCTCCCCCGAGCTGGCTTTCTCCCATGTGGAATTCCCTACCCACTTTCTAGTGACTGTTGTTGTCCCAAACTCTGTCCTCTGTTCTTTAGGCCAAAGAGACTGTGAATTTCTACTGGAGATAAAGGCACTCGAACAGAAGTGCCAACTTCGCTCTGGCTCAGCTTCAAAGCTACATAATGGAAGCTCGTCTGTGCCATTGACTTTTCTAAGCACGGACTTCCCTCCAGAATCTGTCCTTGTTCGTTCTCCAGGGCCTTCAAGTCATTGCTTGCTTTCTTGTTTGTTTGTTCTTTTGTGTTCTGTCCAGAGCTCATAATGCTGTCTGTGAAAAGGTCAAGTCCTGTAGGCGCGATTCAGCCACACTGGAAACAGAACACTTACATATATAAAACATGACAGAAACAGTTAAGGACCCTTTGGTTCCTCTCCTCTTTGAGGAATCTGGTATGTCTCCTGTCCGTTCACTTTTTTGCAAAGACATTTCTATGTATATTGTTCAAAAAGTGTAACACTGGGGCGCCTGGCTGGCTCAGTGGGTGGGACACGTGACTCTTGATCTTGCGGTTGTGAGTTCGAGCCCCATGGCGGGTGTAAAGATTATTTAAAAATAAAATCTTCTTTAAAAAGTGTAACACTGGGGCACCTAGGTGGCTCAGTGGGTTAAAGCCTCTGCTTTCGGCTCAGGTCATGGTCCCAGAGTCCTGGGATCAAGCCCTGCATCGGGCTCTCTGCTCCGCAGGGAGCCTGCTTCCTCCTCTCTCTCTGCCTGCCTCTCTGCCTACTTGTGATCTCTGTCAAATAAATAAATAAAATCTTTATTCTAAAAAAGTGTAATACTGTACAATTCATGAACTGCATGTAGGATGGGGACCTTTTAGAGCTTTACACAAGTGAGAACACACAGCACTGATCATTCTCTGGTTTTTCCTCCTCTCAATGTACAGAGATCTACCCACGCTGGGACACACAGACCCGCCTCGATCATGTTTACTGCTCGGTCACGTGGATGCAGCTCTTTGATCTGCCGTTTCTTCTACTGACGGACGCTCGGGCTGCACCTGATCATTTGCTCTGACGCGAACACCGCGGTGATGCTCTTGCCCCGACCTCTTCGGTTCCCTGCCTGGACACGCGGTTGCTGGATTGGCTTCACCTTCACCAGCTTGCTGAGTTGCTCTCCGAAGTGACCGGACCAATGGGTGCCTCTGCCGGCAGTGGATACAAGTGCCCGTTCCCAAAATAAGAACAGTGCTTATCTACGGGCAGGAAAATTTCAAGTGATTTTTACCTTCTCTTTCTATACTTCCTGTCACTGAGTTTCTCCTCCCTTCTGAGCAGTGGTTCTTACAACACAACAGCAGACCTTTTGTGATCAAACCAGCAGAACTTGCCCTCGTATCTCAAGATGAGAAAGCTGGGAGGTGCCCGGACTCTCTCCTCTGTCCCCTCCTCGTACCTGCCTGTGTCCTGTGCACACTGCTTTAGCCCTAAATATGCTTCTTGGCACATTTCTTTGCTTATCGACTCCCCAACCATTCTGCAAGCCCCTTGAAGGCAGAAAGTGCATCGTCTCTTCTCTGTATCTGTGAGACTGGGGCTGCCTGGCCCAAAGCAGGTGCTCGAAAGCAGACCGGGGACTGCAGAGTAGGTACCGCCTTCCGCACTGTACCAGCGAGAAAAGGCTCAAGGAACGTACCCCGCTCAGCCATCCACAGTGGCAGGGACAGAACCCCCAGAGGCAGAACCTTCTGACTTTGAACTCCCCGTGCAGGCCGAATAACTGGCCCAGGGCCACACAGCTGTGACTCTCAGCTGGCGGCAGAAGGGAGGGTGCCCGGTCCTGGCTCCCCGCGGTGTGACAGCAGCCTGGCTCTCTCTGGCTCTCTCTGGGGCGCACCGGCCACTCGCTTTGCCACTGACTTTCATGTTCTGGACGGGATTCAATCATTCACTGTGGATATCAGCCACAAGTTCTGGGCAGCCTGCCTAATCTCTGGAGTCACTTAAAATCTTTGTCGCTCCTACAAAAGTGAATGTTTGAACAGTTTATTCCACACATCCTGTCAAGAGAGACACCCTGGAGTCCTCATTTCCACATCACATTTCATGGTGTTACGCTGAAACGCGCCACACGTGCCTGCCACACATTAGCGCCGTAATCGCTCTCCTTTGCTGCGGAACTGACGGGGAAATGGTGCTTTGATACAAGGAAGGGTGACAAGGCCACGCGGTGCTGAACCTGGGATTCCGCAATTATCGCTGGCGAAAGGGAGATGGTTATCAAAGCAGCCGCAGGAAAACGTCTCCGGGCCGCCTCCCGGAGTCAGGCAATTTGAGACCTACGTTTTAGTGCCGCGCGCCACACCGTAAACCCTTCTGCGGAACGCAGGGACTTGATTTAATGTCGTTGTTAATTCCGCTGTTCACAGCGGTGCGCTCTTAAGGGACCCATCATTTTTATTTCAGGTTGTGGTTTTTTATTTTTTTTCCCCCTTTCCCTGGCAACAGAGCTCTGAGGCTTTTCTGGGCTTGTGCTGAATTGTGGGAGCACAGACCCCCTCCCCGGGGCAGGGGAGCAGACGGCGGGCAGCTTCCCCAGAGGCTGGGGCTGGGTCTCAGCTCTCTGTGCCTGGCTGGGGCGGGTCAGAGTGGGAGGGCTGGGTTTGAAAAAATAGAAAAAGGAAGAAGAGGAAGAAAAGAATAAGGCTTTGTGGCAGAACAGGAAAGAAAGGAAACCCTGGTCACTTTCCAAGGGCACGAGGGAACCGCTCTGGCCTGGGTTAGCCGAGGGCACAGGAAGGAGCAGGACAGACAGAGCAGAGTGGGGGGCAGGGAGCAGACCAGAACCAGGCCACACACACCAGGGACCCAGTGGACGGAGGGTCACCTGCCCTTCGCCAGCCTGTGACCCCGCATCGCCAGTCTCCTGTCCTCTAGCCTCCGACCACAAGTGACCTGATGCCACAGAGCCTTCCTCTCCCAGGGAAGAAGTGTTCAGTGAGCCGGAGGGACCCCCTCGCAGCACCCTGCGACCCTCAGGCACCTCCTCTGCTCTGGAGACTTGACTGGATCGGTACTTACGAATGGGACGGATGGCCAGGACCCAGGGGCATCGTGCTACAACCATGACACAGGACGGATCCGTGTCAGCGAAGGCTCAGAGAAGGGAGCGGGACAATCTCCCGCTCTTGGGTCCAACCGATCCTCGGGGAACCTGTCTGCCGTCTACGGACAGGTGCCAGGAGATGGCCCCTAGGTCACACGTCCCCTTCTTCAAAGACAGAAGAGGAGAGAGGAGCGGCAGAGCGCACACCGGCAGGTCAGGGAGGGTAGCGAATGCCACGAGGCTGAGAAGAGGGAGCACCTGCTCGCTCCAAGCTCCGGGATGGAGCCCCGGGCAGTCCCGGGACTCACACGGGCACCGGGGGGGGGGGGGGGGGTCAGCACCGCGCCCCGGGCCTGGACAGGCGGATGGGACACCTGCAGAGGACGTTTGTTCTCCGCGCCCAGTCGCCCTCCCCTCGCCCGCGCAGCAAGAGCTTGGGGCGCGTAGCACAGCGTCTGATACGTCGCCGACACTCGGGGAAGGGTGGCGGGAGGCCTGTCACATTCGGTCTGTGCCCCCACAACCCCAAGCCCCTATGTTGAGCCCTAAACCCCAGGGCGGCTATAACGGAAGAGGCGGCCCTAGTGGAAGTAATTGAGGGTAAACGAGGCCATGAGAGTGGGCCCGGGTCCACGAGGGTCAGCGTCCTTGCGAGCGGAGACTGCAGAGGGCCGGCTCTTCCCCAGCTCTCCCTGCCCTGCCATGCACGGACCCTGGTGGCTGCGGGCAAGCCCAGAAGAGGGCTCGCACCTGAACCTGTCCGCCCGGCATGCAGATCGCGGGCTTCTGGACTCCAGCCGGTAAGGAGGACACGTCTGTTGTTGAAGCCCCCAGCCTGTGCTGTTGTCATGACGGCCCGAGCAGACCGACACGTCGGGGGTGCCAACCCGCCCTCACCCCAGCCCGGGGGGGGGGGGCACACGGCTCGGGCCCAGGCCAATCAGCGTGGACCTGGCCACAGCCACGGTCAGGGCGGGCACGGGACCCGAGCCCGTCCAGTCAGGGTGAGTCTGGGGGCTCCGTGCTGGGAATGAGGAAGCACCTGCCTCCGCCGTACCTGAGCTGGAAACGGGGGGGCTGCCTCTCCCGCGTGGAGGGCTCAGCCTGCCGGAGGCTGCAGGGCTGGAACACGACCGGGGCCTCTCAGCAGCTGACCGCTCTACGGCCCCAAGTCTCCGCCCTCCCCACGGTCAACCTCCGCCGAACAAGTTCTCAGAGCCCCCCCACGGCGACCTCGGCCTCGGACGCGACCCCGGCTCTGGGCACCGGCCGAAAGCCACACGCACCCGCGCTGCCGCCTCTGTCTGCCCGTGAGCGCGGCCCGCTCGGCCTAGTGCGGGAACGCGGCACCTGCCCGGGAGCTGCGTCCCCGGAGCTGACCTCCCGCCGGCCCGACACCCGCCGAACCATGCCGAGGGCCAAGAGTCAGAACCCCGGCTGTTTGCTGGAAGGCTTGCTGGAAGTTTAATGGCAAGTTCACAAAGCACAAGGAGCGTGAGCGCACGCGCGCGCACACACACACACACACACAACTTTGACGTGGCATTTCCCGCCCTAGTGGAGTGTCCGGGCCACCGTCAGGGGCTGTGGAGGCACGGGGGGCAAGGTGGGGCCCCCAGAGGGTCTGGCACTGCCTCTGGTGAAGGGGCCGCCCCGCTCACCTGCCTTGGGTGCTGGTGCTGAGTTCCCCATGGGCCTCGGGTGCCTCAGGGGTGCTGAAGACCTTCTCGTAGTACTCGATCAGCAGTTCGGTGAACAGGTTCAGAGGCACGAGGGCGCTCAGGGAGGACGCCCCCTGCGACGGCCAGATTAAATTCAGCCCAAAGACGCACGCCAGGTTGGAGCTGTTCATTCTGTTAAAAATGCACTCCCGGGACACCTGGAGGACACACACAAGACCAGGCGAGTGACTGTGGGTTCTGTGCTAGGGCCTTGTGCAGCCAGCTCCCTGCTCTGGGCCTCAGTTTCCCCGTCTGCAGAAGGAAGGGCTCAGGCTTGAAGCTGGAGGGCTCCTCTGGCTCTGACCGTCAATGAGCTTCTTCTGGGATCTCCTCAGCACCACAGTCTTGTCTTCTAATCCAAAGGACCGGGAGGTCCCCTCGGGGCAGGGGCGGGGGGACTCCAGCATGGTGGGTGCAAAAGCACGGTGTTCGGGGTCACCCAGCCAGACCACGTCTCCGATATCCACACTTTGGCCAGTGAGTCGGGCACCAGTCAAGACTGACCAGCACACAGGGGTCATTGGAGGCCTGGGGGCGGTGTGGGGGTAAGAGCTTGCCTTACAGCACTTACAACCCCAAAAGCAGGATACATCACCCGTCTTACAGATGAAACCGAGGCCTAGAAGGCGCAAGGGACTTGCTCAAAGTCATGTGGCCAGTAGGTGGCCAGGGAGGGGGGCATCAGAGGGCATGGCCTGATGGCTTCCTTGCCTCCAGGGTCCTGGGGGCGTCCAGGAATCAGAAGTAGGCAACGCAGAGCCTCGGGGGTCAAGGGAGAGCACAGAACTGGGGGTGTTGGGGAGAGCTGCACTGGGATCGATGGGGACGCCCAGGCAGCCCAGCCCCGTGTCTGGGAGACACGCAGCCCCGAGCCCCTGCAGGTGCCCCCTGGGGGCCAAGGCTGTGCAGTGCCAAGCCCCACGGGACATATTAATGCCAGCGGCATGGCAGAAGACAGAGAAATAAATCCATCTCTAGTTCATGAAAAAGTAGGAAAAAAGACGACGATCACTTAGTTTTTGGCTTCTGAGAAGTAAGGTCAAGTGACAGAGAAGGAGAACGAGAGAGCTTATTTTTTTAAAGCGATCTCTACGCCCAACATGGGGCTCGAACTCATGACCCCAAGATCAAGAGTGGCCTGCCCTACCGAATGAGCCAGGCAGGAGTTCCCGAAGTTTATTTTTTAAACCAAGAGGTGGTTAAAAAAAACAAAAACAAAAAAACAAAAAACAAAACAAGAAATCCAAAAAACCAAGCGGTGGTGTTTGATGGACTTCAACAGGCGACACCAGGCCTGCCCAGAGGTCCCCTCCCCTCCACGGGTCATCACATGCCCAGGCCACCCGCCAGGCAGCAGGGTTCCCGCACAAGCCCCAGAGACCCAGGGCAGGCCCCCGCCGTGGTGTCGCCTTGTGGGTGGAAAAGTGCCCCGCGCTGCGAGCCCCACGGCCAAACCGGGCCCATTCATGCCTGCACCACAGGCCGCCCACAAAGGGCCCGGAGGGATGAGTGTTCCAGGAAAGGTCGGAGGACAGAGGGGCGTGGGTCTGGAAGCAAAGGGAGCGGCCCGTCTGGATCTGTTGAGGTGTTCCCTGCCGCCCTCAGAGACCATTACTCCCTGCCCGAGGCGCGGGGACCTCAGCCCGGACCCCGAGCCGGGGACAAGTGCTCCCCTCACTGTTCACTTTCTCACCCTGTGCAGGGGGCTGAATGGCAGCCCCACCGGACGTCTACCGGGAACCCTAGGACGTGACTGACCTCAGTCGGAAAAAGGGTCCCTGCAGCGGTAATCAAGGGTCTCTAAGTGAGATCATTCTGGATTACCCCGCGGGCCCTATACGCAGTGACAAGCATTCTTGTAAGAGGAAGCAGGACATCTGTACAGAGACGGGACGAGGCCGTGTGGGGACAGGCAGGAGCGAGGCGGCCACAAGCCAAGGGACATGTGGGTCACCAGGTGCTGGAAGGACCTTCGCCTCGAGCCCCCGTGGGAGCACGGCGCTGCCCACACCTGGATCCTGGCCTTCGGGCCTCCAGGACCGTGACAACACGTTTCCGTTGTCTGTAGCTGCCCAGTCGGTGGCACCGCGTTATGGAAGCCCCAGGACGTGTGCGCACCCGGTGACTCATTCCTCGCTCCGGAACAGCCTGCTCAGTCTGCTCACTGTGCATCCGGCTCGGTGCCCTGGCCTGGGGACCCTGCTCCTCCCTCCGCAGACAGCCTGTGGACCTCAGTCAAGAAGCTCCCAACAGTAAGCGAGGGCGGCCAGGTCGGGGGGCAGCAGGGCGGGCACAGAAGCAGAGATCTTGCCTGGTCAGGCCTTGAGGTCCTGCGGGCCAGGGAGACCCCAGACCCTGCTCTGCGTGGGCACCGTGAGCAGGAGAGGCCGCCTGGGCCAGGCACAGAGTTTGGGCCTCCCTGCCCCCGCCCCCTGCCGCCCAAGCCCCGCTTTGCCTGCTCACCTCGTGCAGGAAGCCCATGAGGTAGCTGAGGACAGCGCGGTTGTGCTCTGGAAGGCTCTGCAGGATCTGGCGGCAGCGGGTCAACCGCAGGCTGCTCTCCACACCTACAACGGGACGGGGCTCCTCCTGAGTCCTCCCGAGGGGACAGCACGGATGCAGGGAGGAGGACAGCTCTGAGGACAGACTGTCCCGACGTCAGGCCTGGATGCCTCACTGACGTCCGGGCCATGGGGCTGTTCCCCGCGAAGCCCCCCTTCCGAGAGCTCCAGTCCCCTCTTTACTCTGGAACTGTGGCTGTGACCTCCCAGAAAGCGCAGGAAGCCGAGTCACTCACTTCCTACGCAAGAACGGTCTAGACCAGCGGTCCACGAACTACAGCCTGCAGGCCGCAGGGCCCCCATTCGCCAGCTGCACTGACAGCTGGACTGACACAGAGTCACCCCCTCCGTGTGTCCGTCCTCTGCGGGGTTTCTGCGGGACGAAGGAGCCAAGGACGGCAACGCGGATGGACCCACAGAGGCTGAAAGACGGTCCGGCCCTTCACAGAAAGTTTGCCGGGCCTGCTGCAGACGGATGTGACCTGTGACTCCTGCGGCTCGGGGCCCCACGCCCTCTGGATCTGGGTGAGGCTGTCCCAGACTCAGAACCCCCACTTTTCTTGGAACGAAATCTTCCACTGGGCCCCGTAAGGTGCGAGTCAAAGCGAATCCACAGCGACTCTGCGGGCGTCATGTGCTCTGCAGTAGACACGCGTGTGCACGACCCGCCCCCCAACACGCCCACCTCCTCCCGCCAAGCCTTGGGCAGGGCCACTGTAAGCACCCTGTGCCTTCCAAACACAGCCACTGCCAAAAGGCAGGGGCTTCCCTGCCCGTGAATGTTCCTGTCAGCCTTTTATTTATTTTTTTAGTCTGTCAGCCTTTTAATAAAAGCTATTCTTTCATGAACTCAAGCCATCGTGGGTAACGTCAACGGACAGAGCTCCCGTGAAGTTAATATTCCCAAGACACCAACAAGCTTGGAGGCCGGCCTCTTGGTGCCTGGACCTCAGCTTCCCAGATTCAAAGTCATCTTTCTACGAATTACGGTCCCAGAGTGGGTCCTGGTACCAGGTCCAGCTCCAGCTCTCACGACGGTCCTTTCGAGAAAGAGCGCTCGGGGGTGAGCAGGAGGGGCCGCCTGCGGACTGTCACGAAGCACTTTTTGTGGGCCATGAGCCACGCCACGTGTTTTATGCACGTGGAGTCCTCAAAGCAGCCCCTGTTCTATACCAGTGAATAAAGTGACCGCAGAGAGGTTAAGTGACATGTGCAGGGTCACGGAGCTAACACGTGTGGACGCCCAGACCCGGAGCCAGATCTGTCCGGCTCTGAGCCAGTCGTCTTACCCTCGCTGCAGACCAGACAGCTGTCCCGGCTATGACTTCCCTGTGCCCTGGACACCGCAGGCCACAGAAAGCCCATTCCTCCCGAGTGCACCCCGGAAAGCCTGTTTTCGCGTCACTGCAAGGAGACCCATCCCCTCTGAGTAGGGCTTCTAGATGAAACAGAGGACACGCAGCGAACTTCAAATTTCAGATAAGCAGAAACTCTTACTTAGCTAAAAAAGCAATCCTTGTTGACTGGAAATTCAAACTGAGGTGAGCATCCTGTATTTTTTTATTGCTAAATCCGGCCCAGAGGGGCCTCCCCCTTCGTTACAGAGGCTCTGCCTCTGCTCCGTTGATTTTGGGCTGAGGGTGGTTTGTTTACATTCTGAGCTTGTGTTATTTCCATCATAATTGTTAGAAACTCGCAGCGTCTGCACCCTGCTGAGCTGAGCCCTCCCCACTGCCCTCCTGCTAATGGCGCCCCTTCTGCTCTCCTTCCGGGAAACACCGACGCCCACCTTGAGACACGCTGCCTCTGTGGGGTTCTGCCCCCATCGCCTGGGGTCGATGACATGCCTGTCCCCACAGCTAGCCTGACCGTGGTGGCCTGGCCTGGCCATGGACACCGTGGCCCACTGTGCCAGACGGTGAACACCCCCTACACCCCCAGACTGACCCTCGGCGGGCACCCCCAGGACAGGCACCTACTGGTGATCCCGAGAATCTGCTCGTAGGCCCTGAAGGTCAGCAGCGGTTGGGGCAGCTCTCGCAGGAAGGTCTTCAGGATCACGGCGGGGACATGGATGTCGCCATAGTCATCAAAGTTCACCGGCTTCCCTGGACACAAAACGTCATATGTGAGTCCTGACTGGGCTGCAGATCCGGCTTCATGGAGGGCGGGGATTGGATGCAAATAGCTTTAAAATTCCTGTGATGAAGAGCTTTCCTGGAGCCAGGCCTGGCCCTGTCCCGGGCGTGCCCTAGTCACCTGCTGGCTGGGACCGCTGCTGCCCGCCCTCCTCTGCTCTCCAGAGGCCTGGGCTATTGTAGGGCTGAGGTGGGGCAGGGCAGCTAGTCTAGCCTGGGATTTGGGACTCTGCGGCCTTGGAGGAGGATGCAGGCCGGTGGGGGTGGTGCTCAGCGCAAGGGGTCTCTGGGCGCCGGACTCACCTTGATTATAGAGCCGCTGAATCTCGCGGATGGTGTGGACGCTGGCCGATCTCCGGAACAGGCCCTCAGTGCAGAGTCCTATGGAAGGAAGACCTCCAGGCATCTCACAGCTCCCAGCACATTAGGTTTCTGGAACATCCCATGACTTCTGCCCACCTATCACCCTTCTGCGGCCGGCAGGGCATGCTCTCCAGCCGGGCTCATTCCCTCCCACCTTTATTCCTCGTTTCTTTACTCCCCAACCCCAACTGATGGTCTGCTTCTGTGGCCCCCAGGAAGGGAGACTCTCATCAGACAGTCCTGGGGTCCAGCCCAACTGTGTTCATCCAGCTGCGTGACCTCAGGGAAAGCACATGGCCTCTCTGAGCTCGGCTGCCCTGTCTACAGAGTAAGGCCATGAGCCCGGGGTCTGAGGGCCGCAGAGAGGATCCACGGGACAAGGCCCTTGTTCCCACCGCTGCGTCTACATGGCTGACCCATGTACACGGCCAGTGTGGTAGCCACTGGCTGCCCAGGGTGATGCAAATTTACATTTAAGTTGTAAAAATTATATAAGATTAAAAATCCGGTGGCCCATGGGTGCCTGGGTGGCTCAGTGGGTTAAAGCCTCTGCCTTCGGCTCAGGTCATGATCTCAGGGTCCTGGGATCAAGCCCTGCATCGGGCTCTCTGCTCAGCGGGGAGCCTGCTTCCTCCTCTCTCTCTCTGCCTGCCTCTCTGCCTACTTGTGATCTCTGTCAAATAAATAATAAATAAAATCTTAAAAAAAAAAATCCGGTGGCCCAGCATAGGAGGCACCTAGGAAGTGCTCGATCAGGCTACCGGCACCAGCAGCCAGAGGATACCACGTGGGACGGCGAACACAGAACGCTGCCAAGTCTTACGGGATCGCACTGGGCTCCCCTCCCAGTCTCTTCTCCGATCTAAAGCCGAGAGAGCTCTTCAGCATTCTACGTCCGATTCCGATTAGTCTACACGGAGCCCTTCCCCGTCTTCGCAGGTTAGCTTCCCACGGGCGTACCATGGACCTGCACAGTCCAGCCTCTCCTGCCCCACTGCCTGCTCCCCACCCCCCACTCCAGCCTCCAGTCTGCCCCACGCTCCTTACTACTCCTGGCCTTTGCATGTGCCGTTCCCCCTGTGAGTGGCTAGTTCCTCTCTTTCTCTTCTGAGAGACTGCAGTAGAGAAAGTTCTGAGATGGCTTCCAATTCCTGGACCCTGTGGTACAGACACCGTCTTCCTGGTATTCATTCAAACACTAGTCTATGTGCTCCAGGGAAGGGACTCTGCAGATAGAATTCAGGTCCAAGGCACCTGACCCTAAAATGGAGATTATCTGGGGCGCCTGGGTGGCTCAGTGCGTTAGGCCTCTGCCTTCAGCTCAGTCATGATCTCAGGGTCCTGAGATCAAGCCCCGCATCGGGCTCTCTGCTCAGCGGGGAGTCTGCTTCCCCCTCTCCCTCTCTGCCTGCCTCTCTGCCCACTTGTGATCTCTGTCAAATAAATAAAATCTTTTTAAAAAATGGAGATTATCTTGGGTGGGCCTGACCTAATCAGGCAAACCTTTAAAAAGGGACCAGGTTTTTCCTGGCAACAGAGTGCTGGAGCATGGAGGCTGGGATCTGACAGGTGGGAAGGTCTCGGTTGGTGGAGGGGAGGGCACAGGGGAGGGGCAAGTGTGCACCTCTACTAGAAAGAGAGCTGATGGTGCCGAGGAAACGGGCTTGTCTGCACGAACTGAATGGGGCTTACAGCCTAACGAGCGTGGAAGCGGATTCTTCCCCAGGGCCTCCAGGAAGGAACGCAGCCTGGCCAACGCCTGGAGTTTTGTCCTGTGAGGCCCCAAGCAGACTGGCCCCCGAGCGCCCTGACTTCTGACCTATGGAAACTTCAAGAATAAATTCATGCCGTTTGAAGCCACTAAGCTTGTGGTCACTTGTCATGCAGCAGAGGAAGCTGGTCCAGGACCCTCCGCCCAAGTGTCGGAGCTCAGGTCCCCTGATGTCCAGGACAGCTCAACCCCACTCGTGTGAGCGCCTGCTTGTCACGAGTACAGTGTTGACGGCGGAAAACGTCGCAGAGTCTCTCGGTTCCCACCATGAGCCCCCAGAACAGGGGCTGGGTGTTGCGGTTACCATGGCAACCCCAGCGCCTCCATCCGGGTTAGAGACAGGGAGGCGCCGATGAGCGCACGCTTAGTCATGTACTCGTTCAGCAAACACATCCGGAGTTCCCACTCTGGGCTGGGTTTCTCGTTTGATTTCGTACTAAAGGAATGGATACGTTTGAACCGAGGAGACGCCCTCACGGTTTCTGACTCGCAGTCGTGAAACACTATCTTCTGTCTGTTTCCCGGAAGACGGAGCAGACGGGAAGTGCCGCCAATGACTTCTCGCCAAAGTGGAGACCATTCCAAACGGCCACCGCGGCGTCCTCCGGCCCGAGGGGAACACGCAGTCCTAAGCATGCCCGGTCACGGAGGACCGGGAACCAGCAGTGGCCCCCACGTCCCGTCTGACGCAGCCCTCACCCCCACCCCCGGCAGCACCGGCATCTGCCGGTTCACCCCCCGCCGGCAGTCCGTCCCACCCACAGAACCATTCTCCCCGAAGGCACCCGCCGCACCGGGGAAGGCACCTGCAAAACCTATCTGTCACGTCATAGTTTATGGGGGGCTCTACGTGTATCGTGTCAGTTAGGCCCCACAGCAACCCCGCGCTTCAGGTACTGTTCCCAACCGCATTGGGCAGATGAGGAGTCAGAGGCCCAGAGAAGGTAAGTAACTGCCCAAGGTCACACAGCCAGTCCGCGGTGGAGTCCAGGATTCAGACCCCGACAGTCCACGTGCCTGAGCCCAGCCCGTCCTGGTCAGCCTCCCGGCGTGGCTTCCAGTCCCTCCAATTCCCTGGTCTGCAGGGTGCGCAGGACAGCAGTCGGGCCCCCCCGGGAGGTGCACCCAGAGGCTCTCGTGCCCTGGGTGGAAGCCAGCTCTCGCTCACCTTTCTCTCTCAGGTACGTCACCGTGAACCTCAGCACAGGAGGGATGAGCTCCCCTTGATTTTTGTCCTTGAGGCTGAGGGGAAAGAAGAGGAAGTAAGTGTTTCCTGGGCCTGACAGGAGACTCTGGTCCTCTCAACACTGCCATGAAAACACAGGACCGAGGAGCCGTGCAGGGGGAGATGCGGCCTCGGTGCTCAGAGAGTCAGTGTTCGGGGCCAACAGAGAGGCAGGGGTGGTAAAAAGGATAACGCGGCAGCCGAGGGCTCCACTGAGAGGATGCCCGTGACACAGGGGAGACCTGGGGGCTGGGGGGGCTTCCCATGGGGCAACTTCTGAGTAGGCTGTGAGGGATGGGTAGGAGCCCGTGGGGGACCAAACAGGGAGGGGTGTTCCAGGCAGAGGGGAGTGCACAGGGCGGGCCTGGAGGCATGGGATTCGGCCGTGAGAGCAGACCCAGGAGACCCAGACCAGAGGCCGACCCATCAAACAACACGCCGGACAACACCCAGCCTCTTACTGCGCTCGTCTGACAGAGATTTGCTACACAAGGCGACTAGAAAACACAGGAAGAAACATAAAAGAATGGCCCTTCTTGGGCCGGAAGGCAGCATCCTTGGGAGACCGTGTTGGACGGAGGGAAAAGGGCTCCGAGGTCAGACCCACCGGCTGGAGTCCTGCTCTGGTACATTTTAGCTGAGAAGAGCAGGGGCGTTGTTCCTCTTAGAGAACATGTCGTCCAAAGGTCAGTTAGGTGCATTTGGCTGACTGCGGTGTTCACGTTCTAGACGCTGGTTTTCTACCTATCGATCGCTCAGCGAAGGTACGGATGTCTCCGCGTGGAAACGTGTCTGCTTCTTTCTTGGTTCTACTAGGTTCTCCTTCATGTATTTAAAAACTCGGTTACTAGCTCATGTACTTTTAAAATTATGTCTCCTTTATTGTTATGAAATGTCCCTCTTTGGCCCTGGGCTTATTTCTTGTTCTGAAACCCACTTTGCCTGATATTAATACAGTTACTCCAACTTTCTTTAGGTTGGTGGTTGCACGGCTTAAGTTTTCCATCCTTTTACCTTTTAAAAAAGAAGTTTATTTAAGGGCACCTGGGTGGCTCAGTTGGTTAAGCGTCTGCCTTCAGCTTAGGTCATGATCCCGGGGTCCTGGGATCGAGCCCCACGTCGGGCTCCCTGCTGAGCGGGGAGGCTGCTTCTCCCTCTCCCACTCCCCCTGCCAATGTTCCCTCTCTTGCTGTGTCTCTCTGTCAAATAAATATTTTTAAAAACACGGCACCAACAGCAACCACAGGCCTCCGAGTGCCCCGCGCTCCGTGGGCAGCTGGTTTCCTGGTGTCTCTTTGCTGAAGCTCTATGTCCTGGATGAGAAGCAACAACCCAGCCAGCCGAGGGGCCCTGATGACAGCCGCTGCCTTTGTGAGTCCTGTCGTCACAGGAACGTGGGTGGACACCCCCCAGCCAAGACTTGGCTTCCTGTGTCCCTCTGGAGTAGAGTCCGGGCGGTCCCCTCTGCGTCCTGGGGAGGAAGGAACATGGTGGACGGGACGAGTGGCTCTCTTCCTCCTCCTGCTTCCTTTGGGAGCCAGACAGAGCTCCGGCCCTGCCCTGAGGAGGGGTGGCCCTAGGCCAATCTCTCAGCCTCCCCAGCCTCTGTTTCCCCAGATGGAAAGCAGAGGTGCTGGAACCCCCACCCCAGGAGCGGCAGTCAGTGCTGAGGGATGTGGAAGGCTTGGTTACGCTCGAGTCAAATGTACTAACAGTTCAAATCACTGGAATGCCGGGGGCTGAGTGGCCTCCCAGGCCAGACACGGGCAGCCCGTTTCAGGGGGAGACACGGGCTCAGGACGTTGCAGGGACCGGCCCAAGATCTCCCAACTTGACAGCCTGGGGCTGTTCATTCCAAAGTCCGTGCTAGTTAACATTTTGGGGAGGGGCCCCCCCGAGACCTGCAAAATAGACCGGATGGACACCAATGAGCGGCCCAAAGCCCCCCTTGCCCACAGCTTAGCCCATATTTCCTCTTTCACAAGCAGGCTGTCAGGGCAGGGAGGGGCCCGGGGTCCCAGAAGTGGAGGGGTCCGCTCAGTCGCGGGGCCCCCCAGCCCAGAAATGCCTCCTCGCCCGGGCATTCAGGGAGCACTGACTCTAGTAGGGCATCTCGCGGTGCGCAGCAGAAAGGGTCCTGGCGTCCGTTATTACTCTCGACGGCACAGAAACCCCCGCTGAGGATTTCTCCTCCATCCCTGTCCCTGGCTGCTGGCTTGGAGAGGGGCCTGCTCAGCCAACTGAGTCAGGGCGGAGAATGACCTCTGCCCAAGGGGTTCTGGATAAAAGGTGCTTCCTGGCTGGGTGAGGGGGCAGTGCCCAGGACAGCAGCAAATCCTGTCCTACCACGACCTGCCCTGTGCATCCCCAGGTGTGCGGGCCGCGGCCAGTCTCCACATGGGGGCACGGAACATTAAACCCACACCCTGAACTCAAGTTCCGAGGCACACGCCAGATGCAGGGGGCTCTCGGGGGCACAGCGCTGTTCCGGGCCCGCAGCCCCCAGAGGGCACCAGGGATTCTCGCATGTAATTCTCACGTGTAGCCCCTCCTCTTGGGGGACATGCCTAGAGTTATTCAGAGCATGTTTCTTCCCTGGTTTTGCATGCAGGGAACGCAGAAAGAAGAGAGACTGCAGCATTTTAGAAACAGCCTGGCCAGGGCAGAACGGCAGGCCTGCCTTGCTGGGACCCTGGCTTTCCCATCCATCTGAGATGGTCCTTCATCTCTCATCCCCCTCCTAGTTCCGAAAGCAGGACAGTGCTGCAGCTCAGCTCACGCCGCTGACCTGGGGAGGTCTTAGCCGCAGAGGTGGCTGGGAGGTCCCGGGCACCGGCAGAACTGGGGAACGCAGGCGGACACTCCGGGAACCACAGTGTGCGGAGGACCGATGTGCACCAGCACACCCGCCCACCACCGCCGGGACTGCTGGCTTCGTCACGGGGCCGCATTGGGACAGAAGACAAAGCAGACTCGCAGAGGGAAATTACGTTATCTGAAGCCAGAGAGCTGAGGGTTCAAATCAAAATTCGCTTCCCGAGTCCTGTACCCAGAAAGACCACAGCCTCACACTGTGGGGTGGGGGTCTGGTGGGGTTAACTCACCTCGGCACGGCTGGCCCCTTTGGGAGGTGAAGGAAGAACTGGAAAGTTTGCCTCCCAAACTCGAATGGGGTGGGGTTTCTAGCAAGTCAGGCTGACTTATGTGACTGAGAACCAGAGCCTAAGGACGTGTTCCCCTCCGCACAGGCCATTCCCAAAGAGCGGCAACTTCTGCACTCCGGACAGCCCGCGGTGCAGGAGACCAAAGACGAGCAAACCCAGGCACACAGCGAAAGAGAAGGGAAAGCCGGACGCCCATCACCTCTTTCCTCGTGAAAGCAGGCCCTGGCTCAGCCAAAACCTTCCGCTCCGGGAAAGACGCGGCTGGAAGAGCCCCGTGGTCCTGCTTTCAGTGGACCATTGAATCTGTCCCCCCAGATCCCATTCCTGCAGCTACGAGAGGAGGCAGAGAGGTGGGGGTAGGGGGAGCACCCCTCTTCTCCCATGAGTCTGAAAATCCCACAACCCCCGTGAAGGAAAGATTTGCTCTGATCCGACATAAATGTTTGCAAAAAAACAGAAGGGCCATGAAGCTAAGTCAAAGATACCACAATGGAAGGTGGCCACAGGCCCGTGTTTCTGAGGAATACGGGCACCAAGTCACCCACAAAATACCAGCAAAGCAATCGAGCTACACATGAAAAGATTATCTACTACAAACATCGTGGTTTATTCCTAGAATTCAAGGTTGGTTCAAGACAAAAATCAATCGATGTCATCACTGTATTAACAAAGGACAAAAGCAGGGGCGCCTGGGTGACTCAGTGGGTTGGGCCTCTGCCTTCGGCTCAGGTCATGATCTTAGGGTCCTGGGATCGAGCCCCGCATCGGGCTCTCTGCTCAGCGGGGAGCCTGTTCTCCACCCCACCCCCGCCTGCTGCTCTGCCTACTTGTGATCTCTGTCCATCAAATAAATACATAAAATGTTTAAAAACAAAAACAAAAACAAAGGACAAAAGCTATGTGATCTCAATAAAGGCAAAAAAAGCATACGACGCACTCTCGCATCTCTTCTTGGAAAAAAGAAAAACAAGACCCGACCACTCGGCAAGCTAGGGATGAAAGGGCTTCTCCTCCAACGGCAGAGGGTGTCTATGAAAACCCTCAGCTAAGATCACATTGAATGGGGAAAAGTCATAGCCACTTCCCGGTAAGAACAGGAAAAGAGAAGGATGTGTGTGCTCTACCCAGTGGAGGGTCTGGTCAGTGCGATCGGGCAAGCAGAGGAAATAAAAGGCATCCGGGATGGGCAGGAAGAAGTAAAACTATTTCTATTTGCAGATGACATGATCTCGGATACAGAAAATACTTAGAAAATTCACAAAACATCTAGCTGAACGAATATCTGATGTTGGGCAGCAGGACAGAAGGTCAGAGTAAGAAAATCAGCTACATCGATTCACTAGCAGTGAACAATCCAAAAAACGAGAACGCAAAAAATTTCATTTACAACCGCATCGCAAAGAACAAAATACTTACATAAATTTAACAAAAACAGGTGCAAAATACGGAGACGGGGAGCCATAAAACCTCACTGAAAGAAAAGGAAAAGATCCACCTGCGAGGAAAGACTTCTCGTGGTTCACCAACTGGATAGTGTGGTTTGGGGAAGGCGGCCGTGCTCCCCAAAGGGATCCGCAGAGACAGCGCGATCTCCGCTGAAATCCCGGCTGCCTTTTTACAAAACTGACAAGCTGATTCTGAAGTCAATATGGAAATGCAAGAGGCCCCAAAGAGCCAAAACCATGTTGAAAAAGAGGAACAAAGTCGGGAGACTGACATTCCCGACTTCAGAACTTAGTACAAAGCGACAGTATTAAAGAGAGTATGGAACCACCATGGGCCGATGGACGAGAATCAAGCATCCGGAGATAAACCCTCACGCTCATGGGCAATCAGCTTTTGACAAGGGAGCCAAGGCAATTCGGTAGCAGAGAGAATATTCATTTCAACAAATGGTCCCAAGTCTGTGTGGAGTCATCAGGGAAGGCTTCCTGGAGGAGGGGAAGATGAAGTGAAGGAGAATGAGAGCCGGCAAGCCGGGCAGTGGGGACTGGTTTACACGGTCTGCACACCTTGTTGTGAAGCTCCCCGGGGCCTGGAGGTAAGGAGGGTATGGTTTTAACTCCACTTACGGGGAAGGAAACTGGGGTGAGTTACGTCACTGGCTTGACTTCCCCAAGCTGGGACCTGCATCCCCTCCCTTACCCAGAGGAGGCCCTCATTGACCTGCCCTCTTCCCCCTACCCCACAGCTGCCCAGAGAGAGCTGTATGGAATGCACACGTGCCTTTCTCCCTCTTTGGGGATGGCGAGTAGCAAAGCTAGCTTGACTCTGTCTCCCCCTTAATATATTAACTTAATTAGCTTGTTCTAAGGTGATAGCTTTCTGTTGTGTGCTTCTGAACTTAACTCAGCAAATTAACATTTGTGAATAGGATTCGGTTATGAATTTTAATGACTTCCATTCATTCATAGTCCAAACAAATTACATATTTGGTGCTCTATCTAATATGTTTATTGCCATTTTATTGCAGTCATTTGCAATGAAACAGCATAAAATATTAATTTAAAGAGGCAATCCCATGGGTTAGCTCTCAAAGTGGCACACACGGCATGTTCCTCAGAGGCCGTCCCGTGGTACTCGTCGTTCCCTAAAGATACAATGATCTGGGGGCGCCTGGCCGGCTCGGTCAGCAGAGCAGATGACTCTTGATCTCAGGGTCGTGAGTTCAAGCCCCATGTTGGGCATCAAAAAAGAAAAAAGTACAACGAACTGATTTTTAGTTACAACTGGCCCCAGAACAGGAGTGAACCAAGGCCTTTATAAAGGACATCTGTAATACCTATCTTCGATGGGCTAACGGAGAGGGCTCTAGCGTTCAGATGCTCCAGGAGCACACTCTGAAAGCATCTGTTGGAGACGGAAGGCCGAGGCTGCCTCCCCTGCTCTACGCTCGGGTAGATGGCGCTAGAAATCCAGAAGTTTGGTGTGTTTTGTTGTTTTATTTTTCATTTTTAACATTTTATTGGACAATATGGAGACAGAAGTGGCTCTGAACACAATCTGAGAGGCCCTGCTGGGGTTGCCAGGCTAAGGGAGGGATAATGGAAGCACCGCGGGCCTCGGGCATGGCCACCGAGGAGCCCTGTTACCAGCCAGCCGCTGCCCCACAGGCCAGGCTGAAAGCGAGAGGGGACAACAGAAGCCTCAGAAATACGGAGCCCACCTGGGCCCCTGTCTGAGAGCTGAGTTCCCACAGCACCCCCAGGGCCGCCCCCAGTCACAGCAGGTGCATCCCCGGCTGCCTTCCCTGGTGGCCTCCAGAGTCACACCCGTGAGCTGGAGGGGGTCACACCAGCACGTTTTCACAGCGTGTAAAGAAGGAAACTGGTAAACATCTGTTCCGGATGTATGCAGTAACACCACATTTGAACGGACACTGAATTCCCCACGGGGCTTCCGAAGGTCTATTCAAGGGAACCCGTGTGTGCGCGTGTCCGGGTGGGAGCCAGGGGTCTAGAGCCGTACTGTCCTGTAGGCCAGCCAGGGGCCATTTAAGTTCACATCCGTTAAAATGACATAAAGTTAGAAATTCGGGGCCCGGGCCACACTAGCCACAACGGGCGGTGCGGACCACATCTATCATTGCGGAAAGTTCTGGAAAATGGGGCCCATCTTCAGCTGCTGAGACCCACCCAAGGTGTGGACTCTCGCCTCCTTACCCACAACTCCTTACCCGTGCCAGCCCCGCCCTTGGCTCCACTCTGAGCCCCCAAGCCCCTGCGAGCCAGAGCCAGCCCCGTGGCATGCTCTGGGAGCCGGGTCTCCGCACACCTTCCTCCCCTACACCTCTCCCTGCCGGCTCTTAGCTCCCTGTGCCGCTGCAACTAATTACTACGGACACAGCAGTTCCAAACGACGGGAGCTTACGGTCCTAGCCTTCTGCAGGTGTCAGCGGCTAAAACGGGTCGACGGAGCTGTGTTTTGTACAGAGGCTTGAGGGGAGAACCTGTTCCTTACCTCTTCCAGCTCCTCGGGCTCACCTGCATTCCCTGATGTCACTCCAGCCTCCTGCTTCCGTGCTCCCAGCTCCTCTCTGACTCTGACCCTCGTGGTGCCGCTGGGCCCACCCGGGTCCCTCCCCGTCCCAAGATCCCTCACTGAATCACTTCTGCAGAGTCTCCGTCACCATGTAAGGTGACACGATCACAGGGACACTGACGTCCCCAGGGGCCGTGCTTCTTCCCGTCACACGCAGCAGCCCTCCAGGCCAGGAGGAAAGAGGGTCCCCAGCGTGTCTCCCCTGTAGCCCCACAGCCCCCACGAGAAGAGGATGAGTCCCCATGCCCAGAGGCCTCAGGAGAGGCAAGTGGCAAGTCCGAGGTGGCAGGCGGGGATCCCCCAGCGCCCTTGCCAGGACACCGTCCAGTCTCCAATGCTCAACCTTTCAGACTGCATCAAGTCGCACCAAGGGCCGTGAAGGCGTCAGATGTGGGCGTGGGAAGATGAACGGCGTGAACGCTTCCAGCAAGAAATGACCCCTCGCTGGGACTGAGCAAACCACTTCCCAGGACCCAGCACCCTCCAGACCCTGGTTTTCTACACGTTGTGCACACCAGACCCAACGGCCCCACGCGGCTGTAGGATAAAACACCTGCTCCGTCTGGCCTACAGTCGGCAGCAGAGGACACCAGGATGGACCAGGCGCTCCTTGCCAGGCAGTGGAGTGGGAAGGCTCCCCATCAGCCGGCTCAGAGGCGGTGGTGAGGCGGGAGGGCCCCAGACTCCGCCGACAGCGTCACGGAAGCCTTCCTGCAGGAGGGGCCCCTGGGCGAGTCTCAAAAGCGACAAAGTTGGCCCAGAATCCTTACAAGGAAATGCTAATGGTCACAGCCCCCAGCTCCTTCATTCCAGGCAACCAGCTGAGACGGGGAGTGGATTCAGGGTCATGCGGCTGGTCAGGGGAGAGACGGGTCAGGAAGGACAGGACACGCCGCGCTGTGACACTAACGGTCCGCCATCAGGCGCTGGACCTGGCCGAAGTTCCTTCCCCACTCACGCTCTGCATCTGGCGTGGGCAGCCACGGGAGGTGCACGGTGGCACCGGGGGGGGCTGCCATCGCCACTCGGCTGCCGTCACTGCAAGGCAGACGGTGAACTGGTCCCAAAACTCCCTCCCGACGGGCCCTGCCCCACGGCCGCCCCGCCTCACTGCCTGAAGCAAAGCACACAGGGTGCTTCACTTTGAGGCTGGTGGCGTGCGTCCTGCCATGGCCTGGATGCCCGGACACAGGAGAGAACCCCAGGGACCCAGTCCCCTTCCCGCCACTGGGTCCCCTGCTCGTGGGTGAGAACCCCAGGGACCTGGTCCCCTGCCCACCGCTGAGGCCCCTGCACGTGGGCAAGAACCCCAGGGACCTGTCCTCCACCTGCCACTGGGTCCCCTGCACACATTCGCGCGGACACACCTGGGAGCAGGCGCTCCTGCCTCCAGGAAAAGCGTGCACTTCGGGTCCCCCGCAGGGGTAAGCGGGACTGCTGGATACAAAGGCCTGGGGACAGCCTCCCTGGGACACGAGTGTCCCACGGTCCCCCAGAGGAAACCAGCAGGTCACCTCCCAGCTCACTTACTATTGCAGACTGACGCCAAACTGCTGGGTGGGCAGAGGGGGCCGCGGCGGCGGCATCTTGGCAGGAGGGGGCGACCTGCCCTCGCGCAGGTTCCGGAGCTTCTCATCGTACCTGAGGACACAGCGGAAGCGCGGCTCTCACCTTGCAGGGGCCGGACGCCCCGTGAATGTCTGCAGGACCCGTGTCTCATCCTTCTGGGCCCAGGCACCGTCCCGCCAGCCCACGCGTGTGTGTGCGTGCACGTGCACACACGCATGCACACACACTGTCCCCCACGGCCCTGGGTGTTCACACCAAAGGCACAGAGGATAATCAAACCTCGGCAAATGCCCACTCTCTCCGCCCAACCCCGGGCCAACATTGCACCCGTGTGTCTGCACAAAGGCTTCCCTCCCTCTGCTGGAAACACCCTTCGCCGGTCTCTGGACCCAGCCACTGGTCCCTGGGAAACTCACTTCTTCCCCTGATATCCCCTCGCCCCTAGTCCCCTCCCTAGCTGTTGTCACTGACTCCTGGCCCCTACCACCGGGCCCCTCCCCACACCGCCCTGTGTGCCCAGCTTCTGGTCTACGACTCAGCGCCCAGAGCAGCTCAACATCTCCCCCACCCCTGAAAGCCTCCCCGTGTCCCTGCAGCTCCACGAAGGCCCTGCCCCCTCCAGGGACCCCCAGACAGGGAGATGCAAAGGGCCAGGGGTCCAAGACCTGCCCCTGTGTGCTATGGTGCCAGCCGACCGCACACCCTCCTCCGCTCCCGACCCCACGGGAGAGATCCCCGCTGCCATGTAAGCTCAAGTAGCAGACACACGAACAGGCTTTCGGCAAAAGCCATCGGCCGGGCTGGCATCCAGAGCACCTGTGACAGGCCGAGAACATTGCATTCCGTACCCAGCGTTATGCACACGCCTGAGAAACGCCCCCGATTCTCCGCTCAAGGCAAACGCGGTAAACACCAAGGCGGAGAACAGCAGTTACCGCAGAGGCTTGTATTTTTAAATCAGTTCCCCCGGGGGCGGGGGGAGGGCCCGGCATCCGCACGCACAGCTCAGAGCCCGCCGCAGGCTGGGCTCCCTGAGTCAGCAGTTAGCATCCCTGCTGAGGCCGCGCATTTCGGGGCCGGATCCACTGGGCGCGTGTTTGGAGGCTCAGCCTTCCACGCTGCAAGGGGGGGGGACCGAGGCCCGTGGGATCCCCAGGGAGTTTCCACGCCTCTCGGAACGGGGTCTGACTCACCGCAGAACCTCCGGGGGGACGATCAGCTGGTCGTACTTGAGGTGTTCGCGGAGCTCGCTCAAGCCGTTGAGATAGATGACTTTTTTCCCAAACTTGTGACTGAAAAATCAGAAGCAGGAGGAGGAATCAGAAGCAGGAGGAGGACGATGAGCCCAGGAGGCCGGGCCGGGGGCGGGGAGAGCAACGCCGACGCGGCTGGCGCTGAGACGGGAAGTGCTGACTCCGGCGGAAACCGGGACACGACAGAAGCCGCGTCTGCAGGTGTGCCGCTTTCCGAAGAAGAACTCGGAGGCACCGACCCAGCAGCGTCTCATCTGCATGGAAATGCCAGACTCTGCCAGGAGTCTGCAGGCGCGGGCGAGGGGAGGGAGGGGCCGGGGGAGCCTGCGGTTTGGGGCGCCTTCCCGCTTGGGCACCCCCTCTCTGCGAGGGTCCCGGGGCAGGGCAGGGAGCACACAAGGCACAGTCTGTCCCCTCTCCAGGACAGTGTCACTCGGGAGGCCAGCCAGGGGTGAGCACCACCGCGGGGACAAGCCCCAGCCGAGTCTGCTTCCCCATCTCTCAGGGCCTCCGTCTCCCCCTCAGGAACGGGATCTCCCTCTGAGCGGGACCGTCTGGGAAGACGTCTGCCGTCTACACCCAGTACACACCACCTGGGACCGCTGTCACCAACGAACCGCTGCCCGAGCTGCGGAGCGAGGACAGGAACAGGATCCGGCGGGCGAGGGGCCCCACACCCTGCCCCACACCTGCCCCTGGTAAAGGACCGCTGCCCGCCCAGCTCTGGTCACGGCTCCGCTGGACGGTCGCCGGCATGCACAGAGCGGGACAGACTTCGCAGGCGCGGCGTGGGGAGCTGTGACACGTGCAGAGGCTGTGACGCTGTCGCCACCACCACGGCGATGAGCCGGGCCACCGTCACAAAGTGTCCCTCGCGTCCCCTGGCTGTGACGCTATCGCCAGCACCACGGCGATGAGCCGGGCCACCGTCACAAAGTGTCCCTCGCATCCCCTGGCTGTGACGCTGTCGCCAGCACCACGGCGATGAGCCGGTCCACCGTCACAAAGTGACCCTCGCGTCCCCTGGCCTTGTGAGTGTGGCTGGAACGCTCAACACGAGATGTGTCTCTGAACAGACTGTCAAGGGCACGACACTGAGTGTCACCCACAACCCCACGCCGGTGGCCGGGCAGACGTCGAGAACGTCTTCCCTTGCGGGCCAAGCCCAGCTGTTCCATCACAAGCCCACGGGAGGCCACGGGAGGCCCAGCCGCGTGCACCAGCTCCCCCTAGTGGGCGAGCGGGAATTGGGCCATGTGCCCCGACCCCCAGCCACCTGCCCTTGGGGGCAGAGGGGGTCTGGGCCACTCTGCATGCACAGCCGGGCTGCGGGGGGACAGAGAGGTCAGCTTCTGAGCTGTAGGGAGGCCTCTGGGGCCAGCCCCTGCCCACGCAGGAACACCCTCCAACATTCGCCGTGTTTCTGCTGCCTGACCCCCTCCAGCGGCCAGGCATTTGCTGGTCACCAGGCTCTGGAGGTCTGGAGGGCAGATGCAAGCAGAACCCTGTTTCTTGCCACTGGTACCCTGGAAAGGCCTCAGGGCAGTGCACTCCGGGGGTCGGCCATGGAGGTGGGTGGGCAAACCCCAGGCCCCGCCCCCCGAGGGTCAGAATCAGGAGGGGCCCGTGGACATCCTGTTGGTTCTTGGGCGCTGGAGGGCCTCTGTGCCGATCCGCTTCACTTCCAAATGAGAACTCGAGGGCTCAGAGACGTCACACGGCTGCCTGAAGCCACACGGCCAACGGGTGGCAGAACCCAGTCCTGACTCCAGCGCCTCCAGCCCTGATTCCCGAGGTTCTCTCCTGGGCCCCCCGTATGGCCACGCCTGAGGCAGGGCAAGTGGCAGAACCACACGGGCTTGAGCTGGAAACCCCGCTGAGCCAGCCGCAAACTCCTCTCCTCTGGAAGAGGGAGAAGACAGCTGACTTCACGGGATTGCTTCGGTTTCGGCTGCGCACGTAAGGTGCACGACAAGTTGTGGTAAATGAATCACGAAAAGAAAGTTTTTAGGGACCTGGTGGCTCAGCGGGTTAAAGCCTCTGCCTGCGGCTCGGGTCATGATCCCAGCACCCTGGGATTGAGCCCCACATCGGGCTCTCTGCTCAGCAGGGAGCCTGCTTCCTCCTCTCTCTCCTCCTGCCTCTCTGCCTACTTGTGATCTCTGTCAAATAAATAAATAAATGTTTTAAAAAAAAATTTTTTTTAAAGCAATGTCAGCAGCCAGCACTGAGATCAGCAAGCGCCCTGCAGTCCGGCTTCTGAGCACTGGCAGGACCCGTCCACAAACTCCCGCAAGGACAAAACGACTGCGGGGCACCGCCAGCCGCACGGGGAAACTAAGGCAGAGAGAGGCTGTACCTCCCGCCCACAACACTGGGTGACCAGAGGCAGGGCTGAGACAAGCCCAAGCTCCCGAACCACCCCAGCATCCGGGCGGCCGTGTGACAGAGCGGGAGGGAGGATTATTTCCCCAAGAACTCAGAGAGGTTTCTAGAACTCCGAGAGCTTTGCTAAGCCAATGACACTGCCAACACGCAGGAGAACATCGGAACTGTCTTCTCGGGCGGCTGCGTCACCGCTGTGTCAAGTGCAGCACCCGCGGGCTGGTCCTGGTTAAGCAAGGGGACAGACGGAAGATTCCCGCCTTCCCAGCAGGCGTGGGGCTGTGGCGGCGGGAGGGGCAGGCCGTGGGAAAACAGGCGGGGAATTCTACAACGAGGAGAACTCCGGCCACGGAGGTCTCTCCTGCGGTAAACGGGAGCAGACGCAAGTCCCCGATTCCAGAAATTCTCCAAGCGGAGCCTGCAGACCCGGGAGCCACATCCAACCCCTCCCCCACGCCCCACAGGGCCCCGTGGGCCACGCTCTCTGGAAGGAGCGCTGGTCTGAGTTTCGTGAGTCCTTGTGGTGACCCACCCAACCTGAGCTGGCCTTGGGGACCCCCGACACAGGTGCGGAAAGCAGGTGCTCAGGCCAGGGTGGGTTTCAAAATACCAGGTTGCCAGTGTCGTGAGCCTGTGTTCCTATTCACCACCGTCGGCCCGTGACCCGCCACAGCCACGGGTGGGCAGCGTAGCCCTAGACACGTGGGTGCCCCGGAGAGGAGACCTCCAGGAGGCCGCCTAGGGAGAGCCGCCCCCGCCCGCCGCCGCCCCGAGTCCTCGGGATGCAGCCTCCCGCCCCTGTGAGGTTCTCGCCGAGAGCGCCGCGCACCTGATGAGCGGTTTGAAGAGGGTCCACAGGACCTTGATGAAGCTGGTGGGGTGCACGACGTACAGCGCCTTCAAGTTCTTTTTGTACCTAAGGAGGGACGCGTGAGGGGAGCCAGTTGTGAAAAACAAATTAAATAGCATAAACACATAATTAATAAATTATATTAAGCACCGAGGTAATAAATGTTCAAAACTCATCACTTCCTCATTATTTTACTATGTTGACTCCTTCCTGTGCCCGTGACGCTATTTGTCTGCTGCATCTGAGTAAGTCTAATAAGTCCACACCGAGTGCCCCGAACTCTGTGACCAGTGGCGACACGCTGGGACCCTGAAGCTGGCCACGGTGGCTGGAGATCGGCCCACGTCCCCCGAGAGCTGGTCATCACATGTGGACCAGGCTGCTGCCGGGCCAGCCCCAAGGGTAGGGGGGTGGGCAGAGGACGAGGGAGGTGACTGGAGGGCCGGGTGTGTGAGCAGGGCTTCCTCCCGGGGACACGCTGGGACGGGAAGGGGGTGCACAGCGGCGGGGTGGCCCGAGAAGGTAACACGACCAGCGAGTGAGAGACGTCAGATGCTGGACGACGGACAGGTAAGCAAGTCCCCGTAAGGGAGACACGGGCAGGGTTCTCGCTGCCAGAGGGGAGGGGACAGATGCAGAGAGAGAGAAAGCCAGAGAGGCCTGCTGGGCAGGAACGGCCGTAGGCACCGGGGTGAGCTCACGGTCCCCGGCAGAAACAGAGACGTGCAAACACCCCAACTGTCCATGCACAGGGCCTGGGAGCCAGTGCCCCCAAAAGCAACGAGCACACTCCTTCCAGACCCTGGCCCCTGGACTCTGTGCACTGAGGGGAGCCAGGGTCCCTAGAGAAACGGCAGACCCCAGGGTGGGCTGAGGCCCGGGTGACATGTGTCTAGAGCCCACTGGTGCTCGATTCCGGAAGGGCAGGAATCGCTCGGCGCGACGGGACGCCTCTGAGGGTCACTGATTAAACACAGTCACGGACTAGAACCCACTAAAGGAAACAGGACTCGCAAGTCCATACGGATGTAGGCAAGCCGAAGTGTAAGCTCTTCCTTAGGGTGAACTGCAGTGGTTCCAAGCACCGTTCGGCACCCCCAGACCCCCCAGAGTTCTTGCCGGGCCGAGAACGAGCAATGGAGGCTAAGACCAGGACATGACGCTTCAATAAGGAGCAAGGTGTCTACAGAGTCTCAAAGCATCTCCCAAGGAAATACTAACTAATTACAAAGAGAAAGGCTCTCAGTGCAGGGAGGGGGGCTGCAGCGATTTGTGGGCGGTCCAGGGTCCCCGAGCACTGCTGCCGCCGAGTCACTCCGGACGTGGAGGTGGCTTCCCGGAAGGGGGTCCAGCACGTGCGTGGACTGGTTCCTTAAAAGGAACGGCCCAGCAGAACACTCCGGAGAACAAGGAGTCAATAGCCAAGAGGAAAAGAACGCAGGACACCCACCAGGGTGCAGCGAGAGCAGGCAGAAAACCCTCGTGGTATAAATCTCACTGTACTGCATCTGGAGCTCCACTTGCATACCTCTGGTGACAGGGAACTCACTCTCCCAGCAGACACTCCACTGCTGGTTCTGATGCCTAGAGTATCTGCCCTTTTCTATCCCACTGAGCCAAGGTCTATAATCCTAACCCCACCTCCTGGTCCACCTTTGTGAGAAGTAGGAGACACGCGTGCCTCCTTCCATTTGAGGACTGATCTGTACCGGCTCAACAGAAGGGTACATATAATTTCCTGTCGGCCTGAGCTTCTGGAAAAGGCCACTTTGAACATGTCATTCACTTCTCCTTAAGCACTTTCCATGGCTCCCCACTGCCTCCTAAACCCAGTGTGGCGTCCTCAGCACACGCCCTGCCCTTGGCCACTTCCCTCCACTCCCTCCGTTCCCCAGCTGAATCCCCCAGGCCAGCCCTCCCGCCACGAAGCCTCAGCCCCCCTCACTCTTCCTCAGGTCGGCCACCTAGCAACACCCTGCCTATCCCTCCAGGGGCCGCTCAGAGGCCACCTCCTCCAGCTGGCCTCTCTGACTACCCCAGCCTGAACACCAGCGCTCACTCCTGGCCCCACCCGGCTCCTCCACCACTGAGAACCTGCCCCGTGAAAACCTTTTCCCCCAGGCAGGGGACAAAGAGATGGAGCAGGGGGGCTGCAGCCGGGCGCGGGGGGCACAAACACGCCGCTCTGCAGCTGCCCTGTCTGGTCAGGGACAGCGAGGCCGCAGGGAAGGGACTGTTGATTGTCCAGGGACAATCCAGGAGAGCTTCATGGGGGAGGGGCCGCTGCTGAGGCCCAGCTGCCTCGAGCTCCCCTGCAGGGCCTGGCACACAGTGTCAGGTAAATGACGGCAAAGTACGCAATAATCCTTTCCCTAAGACACAGCGCAGAAAGCCAAGACACTCCTCCAAAGAGTCACAGGTGACGACAGCAGGACCCACAGGATAGGCGCAGGCTCTGGGAGGTCTGCTGCTGGCCAGCATCCCACCCGCTCGAAGCTCTGCTAGATCTCCATCAGAGGTACAACGGGCCTTTGAGAAGGTACACCCAGAGGATTTCAGGAGACCACACGAAGGCCCGAGAGTGCAGCCCACTAGCCAAACACACTCCGAAATCGACTGTTACGCAAGACGTCGCTCAAGAAAAAAATCCCCCCATCCATGCTGTTCCCAAGTGGTGCGGAGCATCGGGTGGGACAGGGAGACAGGGTCTCAGGTGGGTCCCAGCCCTGCCACACACCAGGCGAGGGGCACAGGGAGACACACCTGCCCAGCACGCCGCCCACGTCTCCAAAACAGACACCAGAAGGCCCCGCGCACACTGTAAAGCGTGGAGAAAGTACAAAGGGCATCTGGAAGACAGCCACGCAGTTGTGTTTCTTTGCCACATTTCTTAGACGGGGGTCGGCAACCTAGAGTACACGGGCCACATCCGTCCGGCCCCCGACTTTTGCACAGGCTGCAAGCTGAGAACGGCTCTCCGTAGTTAATTGTTGGGGAAAAAATGAGAAGAGTAACAGTTCATGGTATGTGAAAATGACATGAAATTCACATTCTGGTGTCCATCAATCAAGTTTTCCTAAAACCCAGTTCCACGTCCGTGTGTGTGTGTTATCTGGGGTTGTTCTCATGCTGCACGGCAGAACCGAGCGGTTTCAACGGAAACCTGAGGGCTGTCATTAAGCCTCTGCCTTTGGCTCAGGTCGTGATCCCAGGGTCCTGGGATCGGTCCCATATTGGGCTCCCTGCTCTGCAGGAAGCTTGCTTCTCCCTCTCCCACTCCCCCTGTTTATGTTCCCTCTTTCACTGTCTCTGTCAAATAAATACACAAAATCTTCAAAAAATTTTTTAAAAATTAAAAAAAAAAAGGAAATCTGAGGGCCGGCGAAGCCAAAACGTCGACTGTCTGGCCGGCCCTGCCCTAGATGAGGAAGCAGGTTAGGGGCCCCGCTGAGGGGAGGTGAGCCCACCCGCCCCCAGCTCCTTCAGCCTAGCTCCCCTCCTCCTGCGGCACAGCCGGGGACCCCTCCTAGTCCCCTGGACTCCCTCCCTCAGTGGGACCCTGAGCCCCAACCCCCAGCCCCCACCCCCACCTCCAAGGGTTGGGGCACACACACCTCCTGTCGAACTCCTTGTAGGCACTCTGCAGCCAGCCCAGCGACGGCTTGTTCCGGCTGTTCAGCCCGTGATGGAAGTAGACGATGGTGTAATCACTCTCCACGTACTGGTCCAGGGTGTGCTTCAAGTACCTGGGCACGAAGCACAGACCCGGTTCCAAAAATCACCTCTCACTGTCACCGAAACCAAGGACGCTTCCCCCAGAACAGAAGCCATGGTCACCCACTGGGTGCCAGCACCCAGCACCCCAGGTCACGGGGGCACCCATCCAGGGCCCCTGGGAACCCACCTGCAAGGGGCCCTGCCCCTTTTGTTAGAGGCGGCTCAGAGAGGTTGAGCCCTGAGGGTCACGGTCATGCAGCTAGGAAGGGGACGTGACAGGCCCAAAAATGGTCCAGAAGAGACACCCACGGCAAATCTCTGGAGCCCGTGAATGTGACCTGACTCGGAAAAGCGTCTTTGCAGCTGTGACTAAGGTAAGGCTCTTGCGAGGGAGAGTTTCTCCTAGATTATCTGGGCGGGCACTCACCATGCCCCACGTGTCCGGACAGGACAGATAAAAGGGGAAATCACAGAAGGCAGCTGTGTCTGAGAAGAGAAAGGCTGAGCGGAGAGTGAGGGAGCCCCCAGCGCAGGAGGGGAAGGTGCCAGCTGGCCGACGCGAGGGGCAAGGTTCCTCTCCTGGAAGGGGGCTCCCTCTGGAGGAGCACGGCCCCGTCAACACCTTGGTTTCGGCCTTCCGGCTGAGAGAATAAATTTGTTTCACTCACCACATACGTACGCAGTGATGAGTTACAGCAGCCCCAGGGGGTAAGAGAGGCTGCACTGGGATTTGAACCCAGGATGGAACCCTGCCGTTCTGCTGCGTCTCTAGGAGCAGGCAATTCCCTCCTTCCAGATTAGCTCTGTTTTTCCTCGTCACCCTAAAGCAGAATCCTGACTCTGCTTGTTCTGTCTCGTGGCCACACACCACAGGACGAGTCCCCAAAACTCCGCGATCGCCTCCAGTCCCAGGCCTCGTCCAGCTACCTGCAGGAGGACCCCTCTGATGTCCCTCGTCTCTAATGCATAAATGCGAGGCAAAGCTGGCCTGACGTGTCCAAGGTTAGGGCTTATCTGTTGGGGGGACAGCCCCAGCACCCACTCTCCAGGACACTTGCTCAAACACTGTTTGGACTAAGCCCCTGGGGCAGCCTTCACTAAGGCCGTGCTTCCGTCCCCCTCACAGACAGAAGCCAGACTGAGGTCTCTAAGTCCACAGAGCACCCGCACCACCCAGAGGCCCTCATTTCTGCAGATGGTCGCCCTTGCGTTTCTCAACTCTCGGGAGAGGAGACCAGGGGAACGTCTACGTCGGCTCACTCGTCCACGCGGGACATGTGGGCACTTCCGTGCAAGCAGGCACCCTTCCCCGGCCCAGCGCGCTCCCCAGTCCTTCCCGTGAGCACGCCGAGCTCTCTCCCTGTCGGGGTACATCTGCTGTGCGGCGTGCTCAGCGCAGGAAGTCATTAACTAAATTACTGGTTGAGCTTCAAAGACACGGACTTATTTCTTCACCCACTGCAAAAATAGGAGCGCACATCTGGCCACAAGAAAGCTACTGCTTGGACAGGGAGAGGGAGGGTGGTGTGCGTGGTAGCAATGTTTTCCATGGAGACATGGAAAAGACAGCCTGGGCGCTTTTCCTAGCAAGACCAAGAAGCCCACGGGGCACCTTGGAGTAAATCAGAAAAAGGCGCTCCTTCCTTTGCATAGACACCCTCCAACGCTGGGTGAGAGGAGCGGCAGCTGGATGGCAGCCTGTCTTGGTGCCTCCCTTATGCAGTGAACAACCTACACAACTGTCCACAGAGGCTGTGCTGGCCACTTCCTTCTGGTGGTGAAGGTCTCCAAGGCGGCACAAGAGAAAACACCATGTACCCGTTGCTATCAGAGGTAGGTTTTTTTGTTTTTGTTTTTTGTTCTTTTGAATTGAGGTGAAATCTGTAACACAGCATTAACCATTTTAAGACGCACAATTCAGTGACACTGAATACACGCACCATGTTGTGCAACCGCTGCCATCCAGCTCCCGAACGTTGTCGTGGCCCAAAAGCAAGCGCACAGCCGCGAACGAGTTAATTACCCTGCCTCCTGCAACCTCCTGCTCTCTGTCTGTCCGGGGTCCTTCTGTCTTTACAAGGAAACAAATCCTAAACACCGCCTGGGCCAGCAGTGGGCCTTCGGGGACAGCTGACCTGCAGGTCATGGGTTTGTGAAGCTGCAGAAGGAATAATCTGCAAGGGACTGTGTTAACCTTGGAGGACCCCAGACGGGAGCTCTCCCTGACCCGGGACCCCCTCTCTGTGTGCCCCGCACGTGCGAGCATGCTAGAGGGAGGCCAGCACCTCCGTGGGGCTGGTGCGCTGCGATGCAGGTGCTCCTTGTGGGCTCCATGGCAGATCTCGCCCATAGCAGCAGCAGCAGCAGCGCTGGCTCGAGACTCCTGAGCCCCTGGGGCGGGCAGGGTTCCTGCGGTCACACTGTGTCTCCCACTGCTGTCAGAAGACCCTTTCGCAGACCAGATCAGAGGCTCAGGTCAAGGGGATTCTCACAAAACCACTACCCACAGGCTCTCAATTGCTTCTGGGACCCGCTCACACTTTCCCTGGAGCTGGGGGCTCCAGGGCACGGCCCCTCAGCACTACGCTGTGGGTGGAGAAGTGGGCCGGCTGGAGCTGACCGGAACCGGGAGTGGGAGCAGCGCTGGGGCTGCGGTCAGGACGCGCCGACCCTCCCAGCACCTCTCACGAGGCTCGCGGGCTCCCGCCAGGAAGCAGGCGTCGGAAGCAGCACAGCCAGCAGCACATGGAGTGTGCAGACGCCAGCGGCAACGGACAAGATGGAGGGGGACAGCGGCCGAGGCCGCACGCAGCTAAGCGGACGGCCTCCCTTCTGAGCAGGAGAGGCAAAGCAGACGCAGAGGGCGGGGGTCCGTGTGGGAGGGAGGTCTGAAAGAGGACTGAGAAGTGACCTGGAAAAGGATACGACATCCACCTGGGGACCTGTGAGTCGACCTACACTGATGAGCCTTTAACCCTGAGCATCCAGTCATGCTGACGGTGAGGGAGAGGAGCATGTGTGTGTGTGCACGGGGCTGGGGGGTGGCCTGTGTGTGTACGGGGCTGGGGGGTGGCGTGTGTGTGTGCATGGGTGTGTGTGTGTGCGCATGGGGCTGGAGGGTGGTTTGTGTGTGTGTATGGGTGTGTGTGCACGCACGGGGGTGGGGGGTGGCATGTGTGTGTGCACGGGGATGGGAGGTGGCGTGTGTGTGTGCACGGGGCTGGGGGTAGTGTGTGGGGGGATCAGGGTGGTGTGTGTGTGTGCACGGGGATGGGAGGTGGCGTGTGTGTGTGTATGCACAGGGTGCGGGTGGTGTGTGTGTGCGCATGCACACAAGGGGACCACACACACACACACACACACAGAAGGGCATGCGTGTGCACAGGCACCAATGGGACTTACTCCAGCAGTCGCCTATGGTTGAGCTCGTGGGAGGGGGGCATCCGGCAGCAGCTGAAGGCGATGATTCGTCTTCCAAAGCGGTCCTCCCCTGCAGGAGCAGACACAGGCGTGAGCCCCGCCGACACCTAGGGCCGCCTTCTCGTCGGGCAGCCCCAGGCGTTGAAGGGAAACAGAAGCCTCCCGAGCAGCCCCACCTGCCCTAAGAGGCCCGGGCGGCCGGCAGCGAGCAAAGACAGCACCTGGATGAGCGTCTGCTACACGACACTCTGTGTGCCTCAGTCAAGCTCAGGTTCGCCACCAGCCCGCACGCAGGGGCACTCGCTCCCCTTTACAAACGGCAGCGGGGCCTGGCGGGATGAGTCACCGGTGCACAGCGGCTCGGCGGACGGAGGGCATCCAGGCTGGAACCTAGATGCACCCGGCCTCACCCCTGGGGTCCGGCCACCCTGCCCGCTGCCTCCTCCCCATAGAATTCAAGCGTCCCCGACACCCCCAGGACTCCAGGCCCTGCAGAAGGCTGGGGTGGCCTCGGGGACAGTCTCCCCTGGACATGGCCTCATAGGGTACAGGAGTTCTGGTGCTCAGTGCTGCCACCCGGCGTGGCCCAGGGGACCCTGTGACTCTGCTGACACATGGGACAGTGTCGGGGAGGGTGCTCCCCAAGGGCCGGTGCCCGTCTGGTCATCTGTGTCCCCAGCACGCAGGCTTGCAGCCCACGCCCGGCCTCAAATTATGTCCAATCGGCTGAGATTGGACCCATCACTGATCGGCTGAGAGACAGATTCTAGAACCTGAAGAAAGCAGGGACCCTTCTAGAAATTACACCACTTTAAACTCGCTTTCATCGGAAAGGAAGTATCTACAGCCATTTTCAGGGATTTGCTTAAAATGAGAAAGGATGAGAGCAGCGCCTTCTCAGCCCCTCCAACTCTGACTGGAGCTAGTCCGACGGCACGCACACTCGCTCGCACACATGTCCGCATGCGCACACCCACGTGCACACTCATGGCTTGCCCGAACAGCACACCGGGATGGCTGCTTATTATTGGGGACTCGTCTGGATCTTCCCAGGAGCCCGGAAGCTACCCCGATGCTCAGAATTCGAGAGCTGCTCTGGTTTCCAGACACGGCACCTTCTAATTCCCGGGGCTCCTCACGGATTCTGCTCACGCGTCCCACGTGTCTAGAGAGCCCCCGTGTGGGAGGACTGCACCGGAAACCTCACCGAATGGGGGCTTCGGGCACCAATCCCTCAGTGGGTGTGCCCAGGTGGGGAGTGTGTCCCAGACACTGCTCCTAGCGTCTCAGAGGCCAGGGTCCCATGGTCAGGCTGTGTCTGTGCTCGCCTGGGGGACACAAGGAAAAAGGACAGCATTGCCTCTCAAGCTGGGGACCTTCCATGTGGCGACCGAAGCCATGGGAATTAACTGCCCCAGGGGCTGAAAGAGAAAGTTAGCGTCCGTGATGAAAGTCCGAGAACCCCGAGTGGCGTTATTGTTGCCAGTCAGGCCAAGTGCAAACTCTTGGGGTGACAAAATAATGTGGCAAGTGGAAGACAAGGTCAACAAGCGTTCACGGAGGCCCACCGTGCACTCAGCTGTGGGGAGACAGACCACACATGGCCCTCGCCCGGCCCCACCATCCTGGGCAAAGGACAGCGATGTAGGGACGGGGTCTCTGCCCGGCCCCACAAGCCCCTAAGCCCGTGGGCTCCGGCAGCCACAGGCTCTGTCTCCAGCACCTTCCACCTGGCTGGGCTTGGGCCACACCTGCTGGGTGAAGGGCTCCATTCTCCAAAGGGTCCTCACTTCAGACAGCGGCTGCTGGTCGGGGTCCCCAGGGACCCCGCTACAAATCCCGAGGCTCCCAGGACCCCCTCATGTCAGTAATTCACCAGCTCACTTACATTTTACCATAAAGGACACCAGTCAAGACCAGCCAGGAGGGAGACGCAGGGGCGGGGTGGGAGGGTCCTGGGTGTGGAGACCCACGCCGCCTCCCCCTGCAGTCAGGCAGATCAACATGTCATCACCACCACCTGGGCATGGGCTCCGGAGTCCTTACTGGTTTCACCACGGGTGCAGCGGACAGAGTTGTGACTCAGTCCATACGCGGCTCCATCGGTGATCAATGCAGATCGAACGCCTAGCAGCGGACTGAAGGCAGTCTCCAGCCCCTGGAGGTCACAAAGCTCGGACCCTCTGATCCCGGTTGGTCCTTCTGGCTCAGCAGCCCCGTCCTGAGCTGTCTTGGCAGCACGCATGACGCGGGGGTCCCGTGAGCCTCCTCTCTGGCATAAACAGCTGCTCCTGCCTCTTAGGAAATTTCAGGGATTCAGAGGCTACTTCCCAAGAACCAGAGACAAAGACCAGACACGCCATTCACTCCGCCGTGTCGCACGACCCTGCGCCCCCGCCACGCCGACCGTGCCAAAGCGGGGCGGGACAGGGCTGTTGGGGGGGCCACCACCCAGCAGGCCAGAGATGCAGAGGCCAAGCTCCAGAAAGGGAAGATGAAGCAGGAACTGGGGCTGCAGGCGAGGCCTTGCTGAGGGCAGAGCGGACGTCAGCTCAGGGGCCAGCCTGCTGGGCCGAGAACAGCACGAGTCTGACACAGACGCGCCACGCGGGCTGCCGGCTGTCGCGGGAAATGATGGTGGAAGGAGGGGTCAAGGCCACAGGGATGAGGAGAGTGAGGGTCTGACTTTATCCTGCTGACACTGCGGGAGGGAAGTAAGGGACACCACCCGACGGATCGCTCCGAAGGCCCATCGGCTGCTGGTGGAGGGGGTCTGGGGCGGGGCGTCCCACACAGAGACCGCATGTGGGAGGGAGTAAGGAGGTGGCGGCCAGTGACCTCCACGACGGGAGAGGGGCCCCCAGTGCTGGCCTGGGCTGCCGGGCCATTTGTGGGGAACATAGGAGGCGGAGCCAGTCCGTGCGTACACGGGGTGGGCGGGGCTGAGGGGTGCACGGGGTGCAGCCCTGGTCGAGGGCTGAGCCCGTCCAGGATGGAGGGTCCCCAGTGCAGAGGGCTGATGGTCTGGAGTGGAGGCGGGGCCAGAAGGAGGAGCAGCTGCCCAGGCCAGCGGATCCCAAGGAAGAGGGAGCTTCCACCACCAAAGCTGCCCAGCCAAGACCCACTCAGGGTCCTGGGGGGCCACGGTCAGGCACTGTTGAGGCTGGAAAGAGGCAGCAAGAACGTCCACAGCCCGCGACTGCACAGAACTCAGTGCAGGCACGGCAGAGCCTCAGAGAGGAAGAGGGACAGATGTAGGGAGGACATGCCCCGCCACAAGGGTCCAGCAAGGCCACCCCGGGACCCAGTGTTCAGGAATGCCAACCTTCTGGGCAAGGCCAGGACACAGCAGGTCTCCATCAGACACCAGCGCCTGCCCTCTTCAGACACAGGCCCTGCTTCCCTCCCTACCCTGCTTTGCCGATTTGCCGATGGCGGGTTGAGGGGCTCGTGGCCTGTCCAAGCCCCCAGACCCAAGGCTGCTGACAGATGCTGCACTGGCTGGGCGAGGGGACACACCACCGCAGCTCTGGTCAGCGGGCCCAGAGGGTGGAGGGCGTGCAGAGACAAGGCAGGCAGGGGTCAGAGGGACGAATTCCCTCTGAAGAGTGTGGACTCCATTCAGCCCGCGATGGGGCGTGAGGGGCACTGACCAGCCGTGAGCCCCATCCGGCCACCATCTGCAAACGAGGGAGAGGAGCGTCCCCGGACGGAGCCCAGCGCGGGCAAGCCACAGGAAGGGACATGGAGGGGGCCTGGGAGCCCAGCGCCCACGTCTGGCCCAGTCCCTTCTCATCCCGCTCTTATAAAGCGCTGACTTGTTCACTCCTTCACGGCATCAACACTTATTGTGCACCTCCTGTTTGCACAGTTCATCAATTCGCATGGTGTCGGGGCATCAGTGAAGGGTTTTTACTCCCCTCAAAACCAAAATGGCAACTCACTTAGTGCAATCTTTCCGCATCCCCCGATTTCTAAATGTCCCCTAAGCTAACATCCCAGAATTATGCAGATGGACAGACTTGTAAATCTTACAGCGAGTGCGGCGGTGGGCAGACTAGACTTGTGGAAAAGGATGGCGGGAGGACAGCCCGGGCCCTGGGATCCTTGCCCCTCACAGCGGGGCAGTCCCAAGCCAGCCTCTCTGCCGCCCTGCAGGGCAGGCCCGGTAATCAACGTGGCTGGGAGGGGTGCCCAGAGGGCTCCGTCGGTTGAGCATCTGACTCTTGGTTTTGGCTCAGGTCGTGATCTCAGGGTCACGAGATCGAGTCCCGCATCAGGTTCTGTGCTCAACGCAGAGATTGCTTCAGATTCTGTCTCCCTCTGCCCCTCCCCACGCCCCCACTCTCTATCTCAAATAAATAAATAAAACTTGAAAAAAAATAACACTGGCTGGGAAGCACTGAGACAGTAACTCCAAAAAATCTTGGCATGGCACTGGCATACAGTAAGTGCTCAATAAATGTGACCCGTTTCCACGGGCATTGGCACACAGTAAGTGCTCAATAAATGTGACCCGTTCCCACGGGCATTGGCACACAGTAAGTGCTCAATAAATGTGACCCGTTCCCACGGGCATTGGCACACAGTAAGTGCTCAATAAATGTGACCCGTTCCCACGGGCATTGGCACACAGTAAGTGCTCAATAAATGTGACCCGTTCCCACGGGCATTGGCACACAGTAAGTGCTCAATAAATGTGACCCGTTCCCACGGGCATTGGCACACAATAAGTGCTCAATAAATGTGACCCGTTTCCACGGGCCCGATGGTGGGTGTCTGCAGGTGTGCAGCTCCATTTACAGAAGAGGAAGCTGAGGCCCGTCGGGGCGCGGTTCCCAGCTGCACGGTGGCACCCCTGGCAGGGTCGGCACGGCGCCCTCCACCCCCCACCCCAAACGCCTGCGACGCCAGCGAGGAGGCCCCCTGGGCGGCCCTGAGGGATCCCTGGGACAGCCGGGCCTCCCGCTTATTAAGCAGTCAACGCGGCATCTGCATCAATGACATCAGTCAATGTGAGTAAATACCGCTCCGCCGCTCTCCGGTGACACAGGCCAGCGTATCGAAAACGGGCTTCAACATGATATAATGTGGAAGGAAATGAAAACTATCAATAAAATGCAAATTCTGCGGGGCACCCGTTTAATTCATGACCCCTATTCCTCCCCGCACCGGGCGCTGCGCAGCATCGCTCACTGTCTCCGAGACGGAGAAGCCCAGTTTATGAATAAAGAAACGGCTCCGGGAGCCATGGCCCGGAACGCGCTCCAGACGATCCGTCATTGGCTCCGGGAGAAAGACGATTAAAATGCATAATAAAGGCAGCAGCCGTCCAACCCGGAGTGACTTGGGTGTTTGTCGCTTTGGGGTTTTGTCTGAAGGCTGCTCCTCTTTTTTTGCAGAAATGAAAGGAGACTTGAAGACCTATTTTGGCTGCGTCCCGCGGGGAGGCCTGGCTGGGGTGTAAACTGTGGGGGGGAAGAGCCAGGACTGGGGCAGCCACCTGTCCCCCTCTGCTCTTCTCTGCCCCCGGCCGCCTCGGCGTCTCTGCTCCTCGGGCCCCTTCCTGTCTGCCCCGCTCTCTGCCCTTGTCATCTCCCTCTGGGCTCACAGCCCCAGCCCCAGACTGAGCTCCGGACGGTGACCACCTCTTGAAACACTGAAATCAACTTTCTTGGCAAAACGCTATCTTAAAGGGTTACAATTCTACAAAGCTTCTCTTTGGCCAAGCGCACGCCCCTTCAACAGGGACAGATCATTCAACAGGACTTTGTGTAACGCTCCAGTTTCTAGCTGCGGTTCTGGGTGTCCAGATCTGGGGGGAGTGACACTCAGAGAGGAAACCAGGGGGGTCCCCCTTGGTGGAGAGTGAGGTCTGCTCATGCCCAAAGTGGACCCCTTGGCAGGTGTCACAGGGTACCCCACGTCGCTTCCCTGGGGAGCAGGGGGAAGGGTTCCAGGTCGTGAACTGTCCCCGAGGCAGGCCGGCTACACAGGAGCGTGCACCGAAGCTAGGGACGAGGGGACAGAGCCGGACGCCTGGCTGAGGCTGGGAGGAGGGAGCAGGGGCCTGACCCTCAGTGTGGGAACGCCAGGGGCTCTCGCCAGGCGCTCCGATAGAAAAGCCGGTGGTGGCTTCAGGGATGTTGATTTCTGCTCGAATGATTTCTCTCTGCTTAGCCGCGGGTTCACGCAGGTCAGAGCATCTGGATTTCCCCTGCTCTAGCTCTTCGCCCGTGAAGTCTGCCTCAGCCACGCTGAGAGCTGCCCGATCCAGCTTTGCTCCGGCCGCCTCTGCCTGACTCGGGAGGACCTCCACCTGGGCTGGCCTCTCTTAAGGGTCACCTGAGGCCATCAGGTGTTCTCTAAAGACAGTTAAATGTATCAAGAAGCTCGCGCTGCATGAGAACTCTGGTCTAAAACAAGAGAACTCTCCAGAACCCGAGGACGGCTGTCATCCCGGCAAAGAACCCCGCAGCCTGAGGAGGGGCTCAAGTGTGCCACCCGGCTGACCTCAGAGCATCCCTGGGAGAACCTGCCCGCAGCCCAAGGCAGCCCACGGACCCTGACGGTCCTGAAGGACCCAGGACAAACCATGGGGCCGCCGACAGCCTCGCCCGGGGAGGAGCCCCGTCCCTTCCCCCAGGCCCCCTGGCCAGCAGGCGGAGATGAGGCACACAAAAGAGGAAGGACCCCAGCTTATTTCCCAGGGCCCCCATCTCTTGATTCAACTCTCCTTCCGCACCCCTGCGAACCTCAGCCCGCTCTGCTGGGGCCCCGTCCCAGTCAGGTGTCAGCGGGTCCTCCTGCCCGATGTCGAAAAGCTCTCTCCACCGCATGAACTCGGACACCACTGTTCTCGCTCCGATCGGAGGCACCCCCAGCTGCCATCGGCACCCCCCACACCATGGCAGGAAGGGTCAAGCTAAACCACAAGCCCCACGGTGCCAGCCCTCTGCCTCACGCTCCCCAGAGCCCGGGGACCAAGTGCAGACCCCCGAGCACGCCTGCGGGGCACTGAGAACGTGGCTGTGCGGAGGACGAAAAGGACCAAAGAACAGACAGTGGGAAACGGTCTATCCGCGACGCGCTTTAGCCGTGAAGACTGGGACCGGCTGAGGGAATAGCACGGAGACGACAGACCCCCCAACACCAGTAAGGACAGAGCCATCCCGGCCGGCCCGACGACACGATCGTCACACACAGTTGTCAGAGTGGGCGCACAGCCAGACGTAAAGGAGGGCACGTCGAAACAACGCAAAGGTCAACACGCCCGAAGACAGGACAGCCCTACGTGTACATGCCCCCCAAAACAGTGTCGAGACACGCGGAACAAAAGTGGACAGAATCGAAGGCAGAAACCGACAAATCCCAAGCACGCGCCTTCTGAGCCCCCCAGTCAAGAGCTGAGAGGCGCAGACGCGGAAGTGACCGGAGGAGGCAGAAATCCAGACAGCACTGCGTTTCAACCGAGCCCGGCGGAACCGCACGGAACATTCCGCCCAACACCGCGGGATACACATGCCTCTCGAGTGTTTGAGGGACATCCGCCGGGCCCGCTCACGTGCAAGGTCACCGCTTCTCAGACTTCCAGGCCTTGGAACCCATCGAGAGTCTTAAAAACTACTGGCGTCCTCAAGTTGTTTTTTGTTTTTGTTTTTTTAAATTTATTTATTTTAGAGAGAAACCGAGCATGTGTGAGCTGGGGGAGGGGCAGAGGGAGAAGGAGAGAGAATCCCCAGCAGACTCGGGGCTCAGTGCGCAGCTTGAGGCGGGGTTTGATCTCATGACCCTGAGATCATGGCCTAAGCCGAAACCACCAGTCGGAGGCTCAACTGACCAGGCACCCAGGTCTTCAAAGAGTCTTAAAATTTTTTAAAAGTGGGTTATTTCTATAGAAATTGCCCATACTAGAAACCTAAAAGAGAAAATTTTAAAGTATTTACTCATTTATTTAAAAATAACCCATCGCCAGGGCGCCTGGGGGGCTCCATCGGTTGAGCCTCTGACTCGTGGTTCCAGCTTAGGTTCTGATCTCAGGGCCGGGGTTCGGGCCCCACGTCAGGCTCCATGCCCGGAGCAGAGTCTACGTGTCCCTCTCCCTCCATTCCTTCCCTGTTCACACGCATGCTCCCTCTCTCTCCCTCTCTTAAATAAAATTTAAAAATCTTTAAAAATAACCCATTGCATAGTACCATAAATAATTTTCATTCTTATGAAAAATAACTATTGCCTGCCTTCCTTTTGGGGGCACCTGATCTGCACTCCTACATGGGGTCCAGCAACCATCCCTGCTCCCCAAACCTTAAAGATTCTCTAAAATCAACACCTGGGGCTTGAAATGGCAGGCCACCTGTCCAGTCCCCACCCTCTCCTTGGTCATCTGCATGGACTGTGCACCAAAACACTCAGCGTTTGTGTCTGGGGGCCTCCAACTATCGGGAACCGTTCTCTGCTTCATCGTCACCTTGACAAGATTCCAGCTCCTCGGGGACAGGGACTAACGTATGCGGAGCTCAGTGAAAGGGCCAAAGAGGCAAGATGTCAGGGTCACAGCCTATGACGGCTAACGCCACGGGCCACCTCGACTGGGCTCAGGGAGCCCCAGATGGTCGTACAACATCACTTCTCGCTGTGCCTGCGAAGGGCGTTTCCAGAGTGGAGCGGCATTTGAACCGAGGGAAGAAGTTCGCCCTCCCCAAGGCAGGAGGGTGGCTCCAATCTATTAAGGGCCGGGACAGAACAAAAGGGCAAAGGGGGAATTTGCTCTCTGCTTGAGTGGGATATCCACTCTCTCCAGCCCTCAGACACCAGTGGACACCAACCAGTGCCCGCGGTCCTCTTGTGCCCGGGCGAGGACATACACCACCGGCCTCTCTGGGCTCCCCGGCTTGCCGATGGCAGATCCTGGGACTTCCCAGCCTCCACCGTCACGCAAGAGCCAATCCCGACAATAAACCTCTTCTCGCGTGGACCTCATACATCCTCCTGGTCCCGTCCCTCTGGAGGACCCCGATGTCAGCTACTTTTTCCAAACACAGGTATTCCTACTGTGGCTTTCATTCTGGGGCTGCAGCCAGCCGGAGGGGAGCAGCCCGGCGAGCCCACCCCGTGCCACCGGGCCCATGGAGATGCTGGTGTTGTCAGTGTTCCCGAAACCATGCTGCTGCGACCCACCTGCCACCTGCAGGATGCCGTGCCTGGCCACGTCATAGAAGGGGTGATTCATGCTCAGCGCAGGGTCCTGGGCAGCTGCGGGTGCTGCCGATGGCCTTCTCACTGTGCTCAGAGTGGCTGCTTCCTCTTCATCTCTCTGCAGCTCTATGGTAGACAACAAGGATAAGAGGGGCTCAGCTGTCTTCTTGAGGAAGGGGGCAATGAGGCGGGTTCCTGAGGTCTCTTTATAGGACAGTCACCATGCCTCAGTGTGCACCCATTTCTGTTGTGCACCCACTATGTGCCCGCCTCTCCTGTGCTCCCACTATGTGCCCGCTCAGCGTGCAGAACCATGGAGGCATAAAATGAGACCTCAGGGCTGAATACTGCCCTCCACACTGACAGGGGTGGAAACTGAGGCTCAGAGACAAGGAATGAGGGCCCAAGGTCAGACTGCTCCTGGACAGTGGAGTGTGGACTTGAACTTGATTGCCCAGCTCCAAATTCCAACCAACCCAAGCCCTCCTTGAAGATGTGGACACGGGCCGCTCACAGGAAACCACAGCTGGGTTGGAGGGCAAAACTGGGTCACTGTGCTACGAAGGAGGAAAAAGGACCATCTTCCGGTTTCATTTCAGGGGGGCGGGGGGGAGAGGTTCCTTCATGCAAAACAAATCAAGGCAGAGATGTTTTCAGCTGGAAAGAGATCGGGACCTGTGATTTTTAGGCTGGAGTAGACTCTGATCCCTAGAGGCACTGGGTGGAGGAGTGTCCCTCCAAGAGTCCTGTCCACCTGGAGCCTCACGATGGGGCCTTATTTGGAAATGGTGTCTTTAGAGATGAAATTCACTAAGACGTGGTCATACTGGACTAGGGTGGGTTTTCAATCTGACAACTGGGGTCCTGATGAGAAGAGAAGAGACACAGACGTGGGGAAGGCGGCCACGTGAAGCATCCTGATAAGCGGGGGACCGTGCTAAGCTGAGTTCTGGAAAACAGGGCGCCCCAAAGAACCGGGAACAGGTGTTCTAACAAAGACAAGTGCACGCCACGATCATGGCAGCCAAGACGGGGCCCCGGCCACATGTCCATCCAGGGAGGAGCAGACGGACAAAATGTGGGCTACGCGTGTGCTGGGTGTTATCTAGACATAAGAGGAACACAGCACTCGGGGCGCCTGGGTGGCTCAGTGGGTTAGAGCCTCTGCCTTTGGCTCAGGTCATGATCCCAGGGTCCTGGGATCGAGCCCCGCATCGGGCTCTCTGCTCAGCAGGGAGCCTACTTCCTCTCTCTCTGGCTGCCTCTCTGCCTACTTGTGATCTCTGTCTGTCAAATAAATTAATAAAATCTTTAAAAAAAAAAAAAAGAGGAACACAGTACTGATATGTGTGACGACCCAGACGGACCTGGAAATACCACACCACAGTAAAGAGGAGACCATATGATGTAGGATTCCGTTGACGGGAATGCCCAGGACGGGTAACCCCACAGCGTCAGAACACAGACTGACGGTCGCCAGGGGCCAAAGGAAGGAGTGACAGTTAATGGGGTTCGGAGTTTCCTTTTGGGGTGATGGAAATGTTCTAATGTTGTGGGGACACCGCACAACATTTTGAAGATAGTAAATACTCTAAGATGATTTAAGCTAATTTTACGGTACGTTAATTGCACCTCAGTTAAAAAAAGAAAAAGAAAAAACTGCTTTAGCACGTGGAGCACAGCCATGGAAACTCGAGGAGGCAGAACACTGGACCGCCCAAGGAAGGGAGGGGACGGAGGGAACAAGGACGTCCCCTGCGGCCATCCCTAACCGTGCCACTGACGTCGGGCTCCCTCTCCTGCCACCGGGGACCCAAGTGAGAAGTGCTTCAGTGTTGCTGCGTGGCGTAAGCAGCCTGGGGAGCAAACCAGAGGCACAATGACGGGTCCTTGGGAGCGGATCACGCAGCAGGTGCAAAACCAGCCACGGCGTCGTGCCTGTGGGTGGGACACGCTGGTGCAGGACACAGAACTGAAATCTGTTTCTTTCAGGGCAACAGGCCGTCCGCAGGTTCTTAGGATCTACTCCGGGTTTTGCAGACCCGGAGGAGGGAAGTGGACTCAAACAGGCCGGCCCTGAGCCTCACAGGTAAACACGTACACGGATCCGAACCAAAACGCCAGGGGGCGATTCCGGGGAGAGGCTCTCCTCCCAGCTTGGCGCCTGTCACCAGGTGCCCTGGGGCATGTTTTCCAGTTACCCTGAGCCTCAGTTTGCTCGTCTGTAAGATGGGGATGCAGAAGCTGGCACCTTAGTGGGTGGCGTGGAGCAGCGACCGACGCTATCACCCCACCCGGGCCCCCACATATGCATATTATCTATTAAAAGCCAGTGTACACCCGTGATCTCCTTGCACAATGAGGTCCGAAGGAGAGCATCCAGTACCTATTTCGGCCAGTTTCTCCGAGTCCAGCTGGGACATGCTCTGCTGCCGGGCAGGGTGGCCCAGGCACGCCGTCCTGACGCCGCCTCGCGGGGATTCTGGCATGGGCGCCTTCCAACACCCTGAGGGAGAAGCACACAGAACCCGCGGACATGGAACACGCAGGACCCGTGAGGGCTCAAGGAATGAAGGAAACGCCCTTCATGTGCCCGGCTTGCTTCTTTCTCAACATTAAAAAAAAAACACCCACTTCTGATCCCCCAAGACCCCAAGTCAAGATGACGTTTCCACCTCTGTTCACCTGCCAGCCCACCGGGGGGAGGTCTGGGGAGCCGGAGCCCCGAAGCCCACCCTCTGAGGGGGGGGGGGGTCTGGGGAGCTAGAGCCCCGAAGCCCACCCTCCGCGGGGGGGGGGAGGTCTGGGGAGCCGGAGCCCCGAAGGTGCAGGCCCATGTATGGGACAGCCTCTTGTTCGGGACCTGGTGCCCCAGCCAGAGCTCCGTCTCACCAAGCCGCCCCACGTCGCGGGAGGGCAGGGCAGGGGGCCGGGGGGCGGTGCACACCTCGCGTGGGAATGGCACCCTCAGGGCCGAAGTCCTCAAGGCCACCATCACGCCTGCACAGAGACACACACTCACCCCTGCACCCATTCTATGGACGGGGAAACCGAGGCCAGCAGAGATCAACTAGAACTGCTCGTGGCTGCAGAGCTATGAGTCACCAAACGTGGTTATTCTGTGCCTGGATAAGTGTAAGCACCTGTGCAAATCTTTACAGAACTCCCCCAGATAATGGAGTATTTGCCCCCCCCCCATGCTACCACGTGGTGATTCCTCAAAACGTGACGCTGGGCGAAAGAAGCCAGTCCCAAAAGACATGATTCCGTCCATACGAAATGTCTGGAACTGGCAAGGTCATAGACAGACAGCGGATCGGTGACTGCCAGGGGCTGGGAGAGGGAGGGGACGGGGATGGGGACAGCCAAGAAGCCAGGAAGCACTGGTTCCTTCTGCGGTGAAGGAAATGTCCTCGGAGTGACGGGGGTAACAGGTGCACATTCTCTGAGAAGACGCTGAACACGCCGGACTATGCAGCTCTGTGCAGGCCAACTGTTTGCGTTACCTGAATCGCATCATAATAAAGGTGTTTTTAAAACACCGCAAACGCACAGTGAGAGCAGCACGTACAGGCTGGCTCGGCCTTTACTAGCAAAAGGAAATGCACAACGTTGCAAGAATGCTGTTTGGTTGGTAAATCCATGTAATTTCCCACATTTAGCCTTTTTTCATTTTCGCATTAGCCTGTGTGGCTCTTAGTACCAGACACAGTGATCTGAACTAAAACAAACGTGGCTGACAATGTAAGAAGGATGTTTCAGGACTATAAAAAATCTAAAACCTTGCTGCCTTCCTCTTCTTCAAACTCTCTGTTGGCTCAGGGCTGCTTTTCCTCTCCGTTTTACAGATGAGAGAACTGAGCCACGGGTCAGGTCAGGTCTGCTCACGGGCAGAGCCCGGGAAGGGGAGGCGTGGAGGACGTCACGACGCTGACCCACGACATCGACCAGAGCTGCGCGGGAGCAGGGAGTCAGGGAGGCCCAGGGCGAGGATGGCACGGCCCCTTTCCGGGGGGGTCACCGAGAAACAGCTCATCGTGGCCACACCCACTCCCTTGGCGGGGAGAAGTCAGAGTCTGTGCTTATCCATGACCGCTGCCAATGTTTAAACATTAAAATCTAACTTGAAAAGAGAAATACACAGGGGTGGGCATCCAGGACCCCGCAAAGCCGGCCTGGGCCCATGCGCAGAACGCGTACATCTGTGCGTGGAGAGATGGGGAAGGGGGCGAGGACGTTCCGAGCGGCACTCCTGAAAACACCCCGCTTGGGAAATGACCCAAGGAGCCACGGCCAGTGGAAGGGGGCTGTCACCACGACAGTCCCACGGGGGCGCGCTCTGCAGCCGTGTGAACAGGCCACCCTCCGTTGGTGTCCTGACACCGGGGGGGGGGTCCCACAATCATGCCCAGCAACCGGCCAGGTGCAGAGGGTGAACAGCGCAAAATTCCACGCTTTACAAGTTCGAAGTGGGCGAAGGGACCCTACGGCAACGGAGGTCAGGGAGGTGCCTGCCTTGACAGGGAGGGCGTGGGGGCTGGCCACCTGCTGTTTCTGGGTGCTGTTGCGTGTCTGGGGGTCAGACGCATCAGGCACTCGGGGAGGGCTGCCCAGCAGGTGGAAAGGCTGTCGGCGCTCCCCAGAGGAAGGTCAGTGGAGAGGCGGCCGAGGCTGGTGTGGCTGACACCCAGGCCTCAGCAGGAGGGTGGGGTGGTCACAGAGGCCTCGAACATTCACTTGACAACCACGTCTTGGGCAGGGCACAGGGGTCCCGGACACAGGGGGACAGATGGGTGCCTTTGGAAGTGCTCAGGCTGAGAGAGGAGCCCGACCAGGAAAAGTTCAGCAGGAGGACGGGAGCTGACCTCACCAGCAACAGGCAGTAGCTGAGAGAGGGCAAGGCGCCTGCTGAGGTCCCACATGGGCCGGGGAGGCCGCCCCCCAAACATCAGGGACATTAGGGGCACAGCATCCCCGGCCCGTGCAGTCTGCACAGTCTGTGCGATGGAACGCCGCCGCAGACACACGTCTGGGAAGGGACTCCTTAGCTGGACAGAGTGAACCGTTGTCTGCTTGGCCACCAGCATCCCCTCCCGCTGTGCCAGGAAACCCCCACATTCTCTCTCTCTCTCTCTCACACACACACACACACGTATGCACAGAAGTACACGTGCACACCACAAGCATGCAGAGGCCATGTGACGTGGCAAGAAGCTCCACTTCGGGCACCAAGCACGGAACGCAGGATCCTTGCCTGACCCATCCTGGCACCAAATTCCCTGAGCCACAGAGATGAGGGCGGGCAGGCGCGATCACATGCCCCCAGCTGTTCTAAGCAGAATGAATTCTAAGACTTCCATGAAAGCTACTGAGAAGAAATACGACTTCTTCTTCTTCTTCTTCTCCTTCTTCTTTTAAGCAGGCTCAGTGTGGAGCCCAACACAGGGCTCGATCTCACAACCCCGAGATCATGATCTGAGCTGAAAGCAAGAGTCAGGCGGTTAACTGATTGAGCCACCCGGGCGTCCTGGGAAGAGATACATCTTTAATATATTCCACTGGATCCAAACCTGAGGGTTTGGACCTGGATATGGGCCTGGAACTACCAAAGGTCACCATGTGGAACGGGAGAAAAATGAAGCCAAACACAGAAGACAGAAAAAGATAGAGAAACAATCCCATAAAACACTGTGCACCTGGATCCAGCCGCACCTGAATGCAAACATCCAATAAATCCTCTTTCCTGCTTAAGCCCGTTTGGGTTATGGACGACCTGTCACTTCTAACAAAGTAAGTACTTCTGTGTTTTTTTTTCCTTGAAAAGTCAGTGCATGCTGAAACACTCAATGGAAACTACTTCAACATTCTCTACTTTAAGAGAAGAAAATGATCACCACCCACACTGCTTTTCTTGTTGGTTGTGGTGCAAGTAAATGAACTTCATTTCCGAAAACTCTGAGGGGGAAATCTGGCTTTAGCAACAGCCACGTCGTACGCCAGCCGACCTTAACCCTACACCCACACCCGGTCCTGGCTCTCGACCTCCACAGGACGCAGCTGGACGTCCTAATTCCACAGGCCCCCAAGATCACTGCTCTCCCCTTGATGCGAACTTCCCTGCCAGGCTGACAACACGATCTCTTCGCGAGCCCCATCCACTTCATGTGGCCACAAGTCACCCCTCGCCCTCTCTCTCTCTGCTCAGTGCATTTCCAAACAGCAAGATGGCTTAACAGCAACGCCGAAGGACTGCGTTCCAGGGGACGAAAGCCTCCCCTAACCCTGTGAACAACTTCCAGTTCTGCACACAGCCTCCAGGTCCTCGTCCAACGCGCCCGCATCCTACAGTCACACACGGATCACCCGTGCGCGCTGCAATCCACCGTGACGGCTCACTCTGCCCACCCGCCCCGCCCCTGAGCCATCGGCCCCGAACATCCCAGACCCCAGAACATTCAGCCTGAAGCCCGGGGCCGCCAGCAGCAGCATGGCCCAACACGGTCTGGGGCGGGAGCCGGTGCCCCTTGCTGCAATGAGGCAGGCGATCTGGGGTGCAGGGAAGAGGGGAACCACAGGACTGTGTCCAGACAGGCGTGGCCGGCAGCCCAGTCGCACAAGCAAGCTCAGCCCTAGATGTCAGCGGCTCCCAGGGTGCTACCGTGCCAGGGACCCACCTACGAAGACTTTGCCGGAAGGTCTCCTGTGGGCCTAGTGAAGCCCCCAGAAACCTTCTAGAAAAACTAGCCCTCGGGGATCAAAGAACACACGAGAGGGCGCCATGGCGGGCAATGCTGAGAGAAATCTACAACGAGACATTCCGCAAGACCGCCGGCCTGGCCTCTTCGCAAGCTGATGTTATTTTAAAAAAAAGAGAGACAGACACACAGCGGATCCCCAGCGAATGGCACCCATTTCTGAATCAAGCGTGTGTGTTCGCTACGATGCCTTCCGTGTTCCTCTACTCTGAACAACTCTGATAAAAACCAGGTGTGGACGGAGTGAGGGAGGTGGGCAGGCAGCCCTGCCCGGCTCCAGGGTCCCGAGAAAGGCCACCATCCCCATCTGCCAGAGCAGAGAACTGAGGCCGCTAAGGTGTGAACACAGGCCCAAGGCAGCCCCCGGGGGTCTCTGCGTGCTCCCGTCTCTCTCCCCTCTCTCTCCTGGTTCACCCTGGCACAGGGAAACCTATAGGTGTTCTGCGCTTCCAATTCTGGGAACCATGGCAACAGTGACCTAGCTCGGACTCCAGTTTCAGCCAGCCTCCTCCCTCCACCTCCGGCTGTACCCCTGCCCCCGCCCGTGCTGGGGCCCTGGCCACCTGCTCCCTGCCCTGCCCCCTCCTGGGACCGCTGGGTGGCCTTGCCCAGGCTTTTGCCCTCTCTGGGCTGAGATGGAGCAAGAGCCTAGCCCTTGCTGCCAGGACGGAGCCCAGGACAGCGGGAGGGAGAGGGGGAGAGGGGCAGGCGAAGCCTCAGGAGTCACAGGCACCCCCTTCCACATTCCCCGCGCGCATGCGCACACACACACACACACACACACGCACGCATACTGGAGTCTCACACCCTCACCTCCAGCAAGGTCCCCCCACCCCGCCTTGACACTGCCTCCCACCCCAGCATACACCATCCAACCAACCCGTCACCACCCACACTTCATACCGGAGCCTGGACCCGCCACCAGCTCTGCCCACGGCCCCCCCGGCCCGCGCCTCCCGCATTCTTCTGAGTCGCCTGACCTGAGGGCAGAGCAGGTAATGGGAAGGGAGCCCTACAGCCAGCTGGCCACTGGCCAGGGCCAGGGTGCACACGCGGGATTAGATTCACTCTCTGGCAGGATGAAGGGCCCAGAGCCCCAGGCGAGGGAGGCCTGGTGCTGCCCCATGCGGACCCCGTGGCCCACCGTGTCCGAGCCGGGAGCCCTGGGCCACCTTCCAAATCCGGCTTTCCCGGAGCTGGCGGCAGCTCGCTAGGTGCCAGGGAGGGAGGGAGGGGTGACACCAGGCCTGGCTGCGAGCCACTCGCTCGCAGTTAAAGTGAGAAAAGAAACTCAATCATCTACACCCACAGCTACGGCCACGGCCATGGCAGCTGGGCTGCGAGCAGCTCTGGCCAGGAAGCCCAGTGAGCTGAGAACGTGGCTCACCTTTGTCATTTGTCCCGGGGCCACCCGACGAGACTGGCGGTCAGGCACGAGGTGCCAAGGGCTGCTGCTGCCGGGGAAGGGGGGCACCCAGTCTTGTGGGGGACTCCCTGTCACCCCGTCATTCTGTTGTCCCTCTCACCAGGCAAGGGGGCTCCCCAGAGTTGACGAGGGAAGGAGGCCACCTTGTCCCCACCCCCAGAGCGTCCTGAATCCCACATGTGTCCCTTTTGTGGGCTAGCCTGGACTGATACACCTGCTACGAGCCAGACCAACAGCTTGAAAGCAACCTTCTGGGGGCATGTCTTGAGGGACCCACCCGCTGACCCAGGGGAGGACACGTCTGGAACATTCTCCCTTCAAAGCCTCGTGGGAGGCACTGACCACCAGAATGCACCCAGGCCTCTTTCCGCTCCTGTGCCCTTGGGGAAAGGCCTCCCTGCCGACGGCACAGTGGGAGGTCCTGGCAAGGAACTGGTGGGGAGTTGGGAGTTCAAAGCCACGGAAGCCAAGACAGCTTTGTCTTTCCTCCAGAGTCTGCTTGAACCAAACGGAGCGATACTGACTCCTTCTCTCTTTACTAGCTCAAAACCTTTACCCTTTACGGACCGCCTATCTCAGAAACCACAGGCAGCTTTGTTTCGAAGTCTGCGTGCTCAGACGCGGGCATGCCACATACAACCGGTGGCAGCAGCCGGTCTGGGGGTGTTGGAGGGGGTGTGGATCTATCCGGATGAACCGGGGGGCCATGCCCACTCCTCCAATCCTATACTTGAGAGTAAAATAAGGCTCTCCCCTCCATCCTGGAGTGCTCCCGGGGTTTGCACCGGAGTCTGACACCTCCTCACCCCCCTGCGTGGGGGACCCCACCCCACACAGGACGGGAACACGGCCAGAGCAGAAGGAAGTCTGTCCCGCGGCTGCCACTAAGGAGCCCAGGAGTTCCTCCGGGAGGCCAGTGTCCTGTCCCCACCAGACACAACTGCTCTGCCTTCTCCAGGTCCAGGAGCCCAGGTGGTGCTGACTGGCCAGGAGGAGCAGTGGGCTCTAGCACCAGGGTAAGTCTGGTCCCATTGGCCTTGTGATGGTTGATTTTTGTTAACTTGTCTGGGCAACAGGGCCCAGCTGTCTAGTCAAACACTAGCCTGGATGTTGCTGTGAAGGTATTTGTAGATAGGACTTACGATCAGTTGACTTTGTATAAAGCAGATAAGGTACCATAGCGTGGTGGGCCTCATCTAATCAGTAGAAGACCTCAAGGGCAAACACAGAGGTTTTTTTTTTCAAAGAACGGCTTCTGCCTCAAGACGACAACACAGAGTTCCTAAGGCCCTGCAGGTTTTAGATTTGCCAGTCCCCACAGCCACATGTGCCGGTACCTTGAAACAAAACTCTTTATATATGAGTAACTGTTGATTCTCTGTCCCTGGAGAACCCGAGACAAATCTCTCACGTACTCAGATTCCTCCTTCCCAAGGATTATCAGAGTCACAAAACAGTGATCCCAGGGAGGACCGCAGTGAACGTACTGTGCATCAACCGTCACTGTACAGCAGGGAAACAGAGGCCCAGAGACGGTAAGGGACTGGCCCAAGCCACACAGCAAGTCAGTGGAGAGCCGGATCTTAAAGCCAAGTTTCCTGATCCCTGCCTGGAGCCAGAATGACTCCAAATACGGTGGGAAATGTCAAACATATTCTTTTAAATGCAAAGAGGAGAGTAAACATGGGCACCTTCCCCTACCCCACCCCTTGTGCCAACCAGTTAATTCTGTCTTACCAGAATTCCTTCCAGGAAGTTCTTCAAGGTGTCGGCCTGGGTTGCACCAGGACGCACCTGTGACTCCCAGGCTGGTCTCTGCGGTGGGACCCCCCCTGGCTCACCAAGGGTCTTAAACTATTACTTCAATCTCACGCTATCAAGGATTTCCCGGTGTTGACGACCAGTCCCCACAGGTCCCTTCTCGTAGGTGTGGGAACAAACCTGTGCCTTGACGGAAAAGCATACGTTGTCTAGAACAGAGACGCCCTACTGGGCTGACTCCAACCTTTGGGGGGAACCTTTATAACTCTGCAAACCACTGACAGCAAGAGCAAGACAAAACGATTTCTAGTCTGCAGACATGCAAATTCCATCCTGTCCAATGGAATTCCGTGACTCCCCTCTCTTCCTGCTCCTTCTCCTCCCCTGAAACGCCCCCAATTCCCCCCCTTTTCACTTTCATTTCCATATTCCCGATCTGTAAATGCCTCTGTACTCCAGACGCTCCTTTCAACCAGTGACAGCATCTGCCTGCTTCCCTTGTGAGTTTAATAAAGTCTTCAACATGTGTTCAAGTTTATATCCGTATGACAGTCACAGCTTTATCCCTTTCCTGGAAGTTATTTTTTTTTTTTTAAAGATTATTTATTTGACAGAGAGAGATCACAAGTAGATAAAGAGGCAGGCAGAGAGAGAGGGAAGCAGGCTCCCCGCTGAGCAGAGAGCCCGATGCGGGACTCGATCCCAGGACCCTGAGATCATGACCTGAACCGAAGGCAGCGGCTTAACCCACTGATGAAAGTTATTTTTTAATGTGACTTTGCTCCGGGCACCCTGAGCCTTGCAAGAAAGGGACACTGGTTGAGGAAAGGCACTTCTAGCCATGCCTGCCTTCCTAACAAGACAGCAGGCTCAGGCTCCAGGAGGAGAGGGCCCCCAGCCTGGGGCTTCAAGTCGGGCTGCGACTCCGCCCACACCCCCTCACCCTGGGTGTCCTTTCTCAGGTGGCAGCGGCCACAGAAACCAGGCATGGGAGGCTCCCCCAAACCCCATGCTGCTCCTACCTCCCCCAGCGCCCTTACACAGACTCTTCCCTGAGCCTCGAAGTTCTTTCTGCCCCTGTGTGGTATTTTCTTCCAGCAACGAAGTTTTTCCAACAGCACTTCTCTGATTCTCCGACACCAACTGGGAGTCCCACAGTTCAATCTTATTCTGACACAATCGACCCGGGGTCAGCACAGACCCCACTGGTTAAGGGCTCAGTCCCATGAGTGACCGCCCCATTTCAGACACCAGTCCCAAGGCCCAGGTATCCAGGCTAAGGTGTACGTCGATCTGATGGGGCTACAAATTCGGGGGCTCCCACAGCCGCCATACAGGTTCAGTGACTCAGCAGGAGACTCAGGAACTCAGGAAGGCACCTGACTTAGGATCACTGGCCTGTGGGAAAGGATATGACTCAGGAACCGGCAAACAGAAGCGATGCACGGGGCAACGAATGGGGCGTGGGTCTTACGCATGGAGCCTCTGTGCTCTCCCCGGGTGCACGCCCTCCCAGCACCCGGAGGTGCGCTGCGGCTCACCTGCCCAGAAGCTCTCTTAGCCTCAAGGTCTCGGAGCTCCGCTCCGGTTCAGCAGGTGACTTCATCACCACCAAGGGGGATGGAACTCAGGCTCCAGCCCCAGGCCCCCTCCCTGGAGCTTGAGGGATGGGGCTGAAAGTTCTAAGTCTCTAACCAGGAGTGGGGAGGGGGTCCCCTCTCTAGGGGCCCAGACTGAGTCACCTCATTAGTTTCGGGAAGGTCAAAAGGGACCCTTTATGAATAAGGAAAGACACTCCCATCACTCAGAAGGGTGCCCGGGTTCTAGGGCGCTCTCCCTGGCACGGAGACCAAATCTGTCCTGCCCGCCCTCGTCATCCTCACCACCTGTGTCTGCAGGATGCTGCCTTTGCAACTTCTCGCACAGTTAGTGCCCCATCCCCTCGGCCATAAATGTACTGCGTGCGAGCGCGCCCCTCCTTCTGGATCCTTAGATTAACGCCACCACGGGCCTCCCTCACCGGATCAGTGTCCTGGGGGCTGAGATGCTGCCCCAACCTGTGCACATGGGAGCCCTAGAACCCAGCGCCGCGCAGAACCACAGTCACACTCTGTCCTGGCCGGTGGCTTTGAGGCACAAGCTCTGTCCCCCTCCACCCCAGTCCTCAGGCCCCACAGCAACTCCCTCCGGGGGCTCTCCGAGCCGAGCCCTCTCCCCCTGAGCTGTGAGCCAGGCCTGAGGAGCCCCCACCGCACGGAGGGGTTTGGGCAGTGGGGAAGGGGGGCCAGCCCTGACTGGAGTCGTGGACCAGGGCAGGCGTGCTGCAACGCGGACGTGATGCGAAAGAGATTTCAAATCGCCGGACTCGTCTGTTTATTATTCATAGCAAAATGGTTTGTTGCTGTAAAAATGCATTTGCACATTTCACAAACAGGCCCTCACAGCAATTCTCTTAATGCAGTAGCTACAAATTAACACCTACTTACCTTGGGCAAATTAGCACTAAGTTGAATTTGAGTTGTGTGCAGGGTGTACAGAGGAAGGGCTCGGCTTGTGTCTCAGAACAGGGCTCTGCTACAGGGATCCGGAAGGGGGGAGGGCCCCTAACCCCGTATTTCGCAGGCACCAAGGCCCAGGGAGAGGGGCTGGCACACCCAAGGGGAAGGGGAGGCAGCGTCCACGTGTGAGGGGCTGGAGCCCTTGCTCCTGGCTGGGGGGAGGGGAGGGGAAAGGGAATGGGGAGGGGGAAGAGAAGGGGGAGGGTTCACCACTGAGCTGGGATTCCAGGGTCTCTAGAGGGACCCCATAAAAAGTAATTTTTAGGGGCACCTGGGTGGCTCGGTTGTTCAAGTGTCGACTCTGGATTTCGGCTTGGGTCATGATCGTAGGGTCCTGAGATGGAAGCCCCTCTCTCCTGCCCCTCCCCTGCTGTGCACGCACTGGGGCACCCTCTCCCCTCCCAAAAGAGTAATTTTTACAGTTTTGTTTCAGCTCTGCCCCACATTCATTAAATCTGACCCCCCACGACCCACTCTTCCTCGCAGACAGCACTGAGTCCCTGACGCTGGCAAGAAGGCCCATGCAGACCGTGTGTCCAGGCAGCAGGACCAGAAGCCGCTAGAAGCTGTCCGAGATTCCCGGCTGAGACTCCAGCAGCAGGATCCGAACAGGCTGCCTTCCGCTGCATGACCTCGCCAGAGGCCTGGTACTCCCAAAGGGCGAAGGAGCCTGTCCCATTGTTGGGGCCGCCCGACCCTCCTGTGGCTCTTGTAGACAAGGCTCAGCTCCTCCCACAGCCAGCTGGCCAGACAGGGCTGCTCTCTCCCCGCAATCCCGGTGCCCTGCCTGGGGTTCCCAGGCGCTCACTCAGGTGTACACATCACCGCCTGCACAGCCCTCCCAGGCGGCCTGATTACCTAAGCGTAATCCTATCTCTCTTCCCAAAGGTTTGTTGAGGAAGCCAAGCCTGAGCCAGTCAGCACATGGCAATTTCTGGGGCCACAGGAGTGGGTGCATTCAGGCCTGTGAGGCCCCAGGAAAAGTCTTCCAGATGCTTCTGGGAAAGATCTTGGGAGAACCACTGGAGAAGTCTCTCTCCAAATAGCCATGTACGAAGATGAGACCTGAAATGGCTACAGCCAACTTGCTCCCCACCGAAGATCCAGAGGTTCATAAAAAAGGCAGGGAACTGCCAAACCCTGATCAAGCCATATCTGATCTCCACACTGTCACCAGACCACCTCAGCTACATAAGCCAATATATTACCCAGTTCAGAAATGGCTTTTCTCTTCATTATAATCAGAAGCCTCCTGATGCCCTGGTTGCCCCACCCACCCAAGCCCACCTTCCCAAGGCGGGGAGAGGGGCTTCCTCTGAGCTCTGGCAACCCCAGCTCCGTCACAGCCCTCCTCAGACTGCACCATGTGTCTGTGTGTCCTTGACCCATCCCCATAAGTTCACTGACAGCCGGGCGGTGTCTGACTCACCCCGGAGGCCCAACATTTACCATCCCCAGGACTGGGAGTATCTGTTGAACACGAGAACAGACAAGAGGCACACAACATTCAAGCCTGAACATAGCATTCAAGGCCTCCCTAGTGGGGTCTTACCAGTAGTTCAAGGTCACTCCCCTACTGGCCTCACTCACTCCACTGCCCACCATCCAGGCTGCTCTGTCCCTGGAGAGGACACAGCTGGGGCTGCCAGAGACTCCATCACACAACTCAGACCCATCAAGGCGGAGGAAACTTGGGACCTCTCCTCTCCTATGGGATGCTCAGCCCCATGCTCTCCACCCTCAGACCCATAGCTCTGGCCCAGACCACTCTCCCCTAGTGCTAGTCTTCCAACTACCCAATCCATACCCTCTGAGCACCAACACCTGCCTGTAGTTCTTGGAATAAAATTCAAACCCCACAAACACCTGAAAGCCTGGCTCTTCATACCTGGGCCACGCAACCCCACTCTCTCTGCTCCAGCCACACGGGCCTCAAGTCCATCTGAGGTTGCCTCTCAAATGCTTCAACCTGTTCCTGCCCCAGGGCCTTTGCACATGCTGTCTTGGCTACCCGGAACCTACGGCTCCTGCAGGGAGTACGGGATCCATATATGGTTTCTATTATTACCGCTGGCTCAAGTTCAATTCAATGATTCAATCAGGGGGCGGTGGGGGGGAGGGTTGCCTGGCTGGCATGGTTGGTAGAACAAGCAACTCTTCGTCTAGAGGTGGTAAGTTCAAGCCCCATGTTGGGTACAGAGACTATTTAAAAATAAAATCTTGAAAGGGGCTCCTGGTCACGTGACTCAATTTAAGGGCCAACTCTTGATTTCAACTCAGGTCATGATCCCAGGGTTGGGAGACCGAGCCCCACTTCAGGCTCTGTGCTCAGCAGGGAGTCAGCCTGAGACCCTCTTTCTCCCCCCGTCTCTGCCCCTCCACCTCACCCTGCGCTCTCTCACTCTCTAAATAAATAAAACTTAAAAAAATAAAATCCTTGGGGCGCCTGGGTGGCTCAGTGGGTTAAAGCCTCTGCCTTCAGCTCGAGTCATGATCCCAGGGTTCTGGGATCGAGCCCCACATCGGGCTCTCTGCTTTGCAGAGAGACTGCTTCCTCCTCTCTCTGCCTGCCTCTCTGCCTACTTGTGATCTCTGTCTGTCAAATAAATAAGTAATATCTTTTTAAAAAAAAAATCACTCATGAAGCTTTTAAAAAATAAATAGAAAAAAAGTGCTCTTTGTAGCAAATGGGAATCCAAATTCAGACCACTGCATATTACAGAATTATATTGTTGTTCTTTTAGCATTTTAAGGAGTCTCTACACCCACCGTGGGGCTTGAACTCACAACCTCAAGATCAAGAGTCGTATGTTCCACTGACCGAGCCAGCCAGGCACCCCCGTGTTCATTGCTTCAAGCGCAGCAATGGTATTGCGGTCATGGTAAGAAAACAGGATTCACACTGTGATATTTACGGAGTCTGGGGGCTGCTTTACAGGAGCAGGAAAGGAAGACGGGTGAGCAGGTGGCAGGGAGCGAGCTGGAGGTCTGGGGGGAAGCAGGCGCGGGGCCGGGGTCGGGGGAGCCTAGGTCAGGCTCAGCCGTAGTATGACAGTGCCCGATGCTGGGACGTCCTGCTTATTTCCAAATGTCTGAACTTCCCCACACATAAGAAAACACAAATGAGTAAAAAAAACCTGCAAGGTGTTTGAACAGCACAGAACCAACGGTGGTCCCTCTCTTGCTCCCAGCTCCCAAACCTGGGAGCTGCAGGGGGCTCAGAGGCACCGAGAACTTAGCACAGAACAAGCCTTGAAGAAAAGGCACTTTGCAGAAGCCCCACCCACAGCCCCGCCGGTTCCAGATCCTTCCTGGCTTCAGCCACCAGGGCGGTCCAGCGGATAACCAATGTGCCCGCCCAGCCTGCCCACCGCCCACCGTGGGGGGAGGGGGAGGGAGGGGACAGCTCCTCAGGAGCTGCTGGACGCCTGAGCTGCCAAACTAGTTCCTTCTGATGGACAGTCACCGGCTCAACCGAAAATGAACTGCTCACCTGTCCAGGGCCAGTGAAGGAGGAACGGCTGCCCTCCGCAAGGGAAGGAATGTGTCGCACCCAAGTCCACTCTTCACACTCTCCCGGGGTCCACGGAGAGAACCGATGTTGAGAAACACACTTATAAAGGTGCCCACCTTGTATTAGGGGCTCAGTGTGTATTGACTCACTTGATCCTCCCAGGAATCCGATGAGTAGGTAATAACATTGTCTGTGTCTTACAGATGGGGAAACCGAGGCACAGAGCGTGGCCAGCAACACTGGCTAGCAGGTCCAGGTCACACAGCCGGGGGCCAGGGGAGTCGAGGAGGGGTCTCCGGAGTCACTGCTAAGTTCAACCCCATCCTCACCCTACTGAGTGCCCACACTGTCCCCTCTGAGCCTCGGGACAACCGGCTGTTGATGTGGCCCATTTGAAAGAGGTCAGAAAACAGGGACAGAGACTCAGCCAGGTCTTCTCCCCTCCGAGGACCCAGAAACCTGGACAGCACCCAGAGCGGGCTGCCAGAAGTTCCAGGAGCCTCCGCCAAGACGGCTGGGCGGGACTCAGGAGCAGCGTGTCACCGGCAAGAGCTCCCACGGGCATCTTCGAGGCCATCCTCACCCCCGGTGCCGGGCCCAGAAGGGCTCCCCTCACATGTGCCCCAGGAGGCTCGGGGAGCCCCCTGGATACACACGGTACATCTTCCCTGGGCATCCATTTCAATCCAAGGATTAGAGAAGTTTAATAATTTATCTGAAATGGAGAAGAGTCTTCTTCTATCCCGAGACTAACTTCGTAGAGCTCTGGCGGGCGGGCAGTCCCAGGCAGGCTTCAAACGGCTCCACCGAGAAGGTGGACCTCAGTGCCCCCGGAGGTGCCATGGCCCAGCGGGGAGGTGTGGACGCTGCAGCGACACTGTGGGCATGAGGCCAGCTCTCTGCCCACTGGCCCTGGGACTTCGGAAAGTCACCTGGGCCTCCCTCCCTCCCTTTCCTCATCTGTAAAAGGGAACAGTTACAGTCCTGCCTCGGAAGCGGCTGTGAGCGAACGGTGGGGTGATCAAGCCTTCTATGAGGGCTTGAAGGCCCTTAGTGATGGTGATCGTGACTGTTCTGGGGAAGGATGGCCAACGGGGCCATTTCACAGGTTAGGAGGCTGAGACCCTGAGGGAGAAAGTGACCCTGCTTAAAAACTGGCGGGCGCCTGGGTGGCTCAGTGGGTTAAAGCCTCTGCCTTCAGCTCAGGTCATGATCCCAGGATCCTGGGATGGAGCCCCACAGCGGGCTCTCTGCTCAGCAGGGAGCCTGCTTTCCCTCCTCTCTCTCTGCCTACTTGTGATCTCTGTCTGTCAAATAAATAAATAAATGAAATCTTTAAAAAAACAAACAAAAAAACTAGCTCTGCTCCCTCTTGCGGCTCCTTCCCCCTCCTGCTGCCTCTGTGCCTCAGTTTCCCCATCCCCGAAAGAGGGTTAAGATCAAAGAATGGGATGGATTCTTGGAGGTGGTGAAGATAAGCACCCAGGCACCTCCAGGGTGGTCCGAGCTCTTGCTGTCCCCTCTTTAATCGAAGCCACCATGCACGGCGTGCCCATGACGGACCCAGCTTGTTGGGGAGATGCCACGCGTCCACAGGGTGTCTACTCAAGTAAGTTTCCAGACCTTCAAACATCTCACTGAGGTCACATTTCAAGGACTCAGTGGCGCCATCCAAGGAAATTCCTACCGGCTCCGCCTATCCAGTCCTCCGCAGGCATTTCCACCCCACCTCACAGGTGAACAATCCCCCGGCCTCTGGGTGACCTCAACATGCATACCTTCCTTGCCAACCTCCCATCCATCTTCCAGTTCAATGGCTGCCTCCTCCAGGATGCCCTCTTTGACCTCCCACTAGCCCCTGGCTTCGCTCTGGGTCCCCTGTGGGCAAGGAGTGTGGAGATGGCTGTCCACAGGAGCTGGGTTCAGGCCAACGTACCCTGTGTCCCTGTTCACCGCCCCCTGCCCACAGTGTTAGGTTAAGGAATGGTTAGTCCCTGTATTAAAGCAGAAACCCACAAACAAGGTCCCCAAATTGCCAACAGAGACCAACCAAAGGATGTTCACTGTTGAGCCTTAATTTAAATTTTGAGTTCTCACCTGGACAAATGTTAACACTGCATTTCACAGACGCCCAGAAGACACAAAACCTCCAAGTCTGTGGCTACCAGATGGCCAAGGCCATGTCCCCACCCCTCAGGAATTCCTCCCCTGTGCTCCACAGGCCCTTCTCCAGGGATCTGGGGAGCCCCCCTGCAAACACACACCCTCCAAGCCAGTGCTGAGGTCAGTGACCCCATGCTAGGGCTTGAGAACGGTGAAAGGGGCCAGAGCCTCTCCTCCAACTGATTCTGGAGACTGGCAAGCCATGCGATCTAAGTTTCTGGCCCACTAACTCCTGGCCTTCCATCCCAGGCGCTGACCCAGCCAGAGCCTTGGGTCTGAATCAGCCTAGCACCTGCTCAGCCTCAGTTTTCTCATCTATGAAATGGAAAGATGAGTCCCACCTCCCTGGTTTGGGGTAAGAGGGGCCGAAGGGCCTGTACAGTGTGCAGCCCAGCCAGATAGGAGGCCATGAATTAGGGGAGGAAAATGGTGGGGGAGGGCAGGGAAAGTCTAGACTGAGACAGCCCAGCCAGACCAAAAGAGGACAATGAGGGAGAGAAGTGGAGGGGAAGCGGTCAGGGGTGAGAAAGGGGAGGAGTGCAGGGAGGGGTGCAGGGCAGGAAGGGGGAGGAGAGGAGGGGAGAAGGGGGAGGAGGGGAAGGCCCCCAGAGAAGGCCAGGGAGGAGCTGAGCAAGTGGGAGGAGGGGAGGAGAGGAGGAAGGGAGAGGTGTAGGGCAAAAAGAGAGGGTCTGCAGGCAGCAAGAAAGAGGAGAGGCAGGGAGGGGAGGGAAGAAGGCCTGGAGCAGGGAAGGGGGGTGCAGGGTAAGGAGGGGGAGGAGAGGCGGGGAGAAGACCCTGAGCAAGGAGCGGATGAAGGAGGGGGAGAAAGGGAGGGCTCAGGCCCAGAGCAGGGAGGGGAGGGGTGAGGGAGAGGAGAGAAAGGGCGCAGGGGGGAGGAGGTGCACGGTGAGCCAGGGAGGCGGGGCAGGGAGCAAGGAGGGGAGTGGGTGCAAGGGGGGGAGGGCAAGGGACTCGGCTTGGAGGGGCCCCTGGGTTCGCCTTGTCCCTATGCCACGTCACGTGTCGCCGCGCCCCCCTGAGCGGTGACCCAGGGCGCCCGCCGGCTCACACCCTCGGAACCACGTGGCGTCCCCACGCGAGGCACAGGCGGGCTCCCGCCCGCGGACGCCAGGCCTTACCCGCCACGGCCGCGCGGGCTCCTCAGCTGGGCTCGGCGGCGCCGCGACTCACCTGGCCCCGCCCCGGAAGTGGCCCCCACGCCGGGCCCGCCCCTCGCCCCGCCCCTGCCCGCGCGGCGCTGCTCCTCGGGAGCGGGACTCCCCGGGTCGCGCGGGGCTGGGCGGGGCCGGGCCGCGGGGCGCAGGGGAGCCAGCCTGCGGGGCCGGGCTCGAGCTCCGAACCCCCATCCCTTAGCTCCCGAGGCGCCCCCGGGTCTTGCCTCGTTCAAGGCCCGGCTTGGCACAGCCCCCACCCTGGGGCTCCGCTTTCCTTGAGGATCCACGTCCCCATTTTAGGGACAGGCAAAGTGAGGTGCGGAGCAGGGACGTCTACGAGGAACCGAGAAGAAGCATTCAATAAAAATCTCCCGAAGAGGCCTCTGGGCCAGGAGCTGCCTTCCCGGGACTGCGGTGCGGACCGCTGTTGAGCTCAGAACTCCCCAGAGAGAGCAGCCGGGCAATCCCGGAGACGGCCCTGACCCATTCTGAGGAGCACGGAAGACTTCCTGGAAGAGGTGACCAAGACTTGGGCCTCTAAAGGGTCACTGGGGGCCAAGGAGTGCATTTCTGTCTCCGGGAGCTGTTACTGTTCTGACCCGCAGTATGCCCCAGGGCCGAGTCTGAACCCCCTTTTCACCTACCCTCCCTCTGATCTCACCCAGCGCCCTGCTTTTGATATTGTCTATACCTGGATGATCCCTAACTTCTATCTCCTGACCAGAGTCCTGCCTCTAACCGCCCACCTGACATCTCCATGGGGGGGGGGGCGGCCTGAGTGGCCAGCGCCAGCTCCTCGCCCCGGCTTCTTGTCTCATTCTCCAGGGGCGCCGTCCAAACCCTTAGGGTCATTCTTGGCTCCTCTCTAGCTCTCATGTCCCATATGTGGTCCCTCATATGAGACCAGCAAGCCCAGATGACTTTTTCTTCTAAACTGGTGCCCCCACTTTTCTCCCCTACGCTGGCCCAAAGAGATCAAGCCCCACCAGCTCCTCTCAGGTAGCTCCTGCGACAGCCTCCTCCCACGGGGCCCTCCCTGCTCTGCCCTGGCCTCTTTGGCCTCAATACAGCAGCCAGAGGATCCTTCCCTCTCCCCAGCTCCAGTGCTCCCCTTCCTCCTCTCCCCACTTCCCTTCTGGGGGGAGGAGAGGCGGGGAGGGACAAGCAGCTCCACAATCCCAGGCTGCTTTGCATGGCAGGTTGCACAGCTGCTGTTGTCTCAGGTGCGATGGGCTCTGTAGTGCCCAGGAGCCTCCAACAGCAGCCAAGATAATCAATCAGGCGTACTGACCTCTCCCCACCTCCAGCAGGATATGTGAGTGCAGGCGTCAGTCGGTACAATATTACTCCTTAACCAGTGATGCTTATGAGGTTCTCGAAGTAACCGGGTCTAAGCTCAGTCAACACAGGCCTTCTTCATGCCACAGCGAGCAGTTCAGGCCAGTCCAACTGGAATAGTTGGTGGAAAAGAAATCCTGCTTTTTCCTTTTCTCTCCCCCAACCTAGATGAGGCACATCAGTGCGCTAGAGACACTGGGCCATCCTGTGACCACAAAGAGATACAGGCAAAGAGATCTGAACAGAGATGGCAAGGAACTGGATCCTTGGTAACAGTGATGAGCCTCTGGATCAAACCTGTCCTGAAGCCTGTCAGAACCTCTGGACATTCTGGTTTGATGCTCCAATAAATTCTCTCATTGTTTTGTTTTGTGTTTTTTTTTTTTTAAGATTTTATTTATTTATTTATTTATTTGACAGGCAGAGATCACAAGTAGGCAGAGAGGCAGGCAGAAAGAGAGGTGGAAGCAGGCTCCTTGCTGAGCAGAGAGCCCGATGCAGAGTTCGATCCCAGGACCCTGGGATCATGACCTGAGCTGAAGGCAGAGGCTTTAACCCACTGAGCCACCCAGGTGCCCCAATTCTCTCATTGTTTAAGCTAGTTTAGAGTTTTCTGATTCTTACAACCCAAAGCATCCTCTGATAACACATCCTTATTTCATTTAACCAAATTGCAGAATTTCTCTCCTGACAATTCTAGCAGGAAAAAAGAAAGAAAGAAAGAAAGACAGACCCAGGGAAGGCCTCCGATTGGCTGAGTCTAAGACACATCACCATTCCAGGAATGGGAAAGGAGTTAGACCAAGACCTTAACCTCCCCAAAGTCAAGACAGTCAGCTTCATGCCAGTTTTGCTAATGATAACCATGAAGGAAATGAATATGGATTAGTGTAGACAGGACCAGTGCCCAGCTCTAAACGCTGTTTGCTCACTGCCTGCCCCAATCAATGTGGATGAAAGAATGACTCCAGTTTCCTTCTAGCGTTGAAAGAGGATTCCCACGGCCTCCATGCTGACCTCTGCCTGGACCTCGACTAAGTTCTTTCCAGCGCATCTCTTAACTCCCACAAAAGACCCTGCAGGCAAAGCGTCCCTGATGGGAACCAAAACTACCCTCTCAAGCAACGGGGCCCACCCTGAGCCGGCAAGTCCCCCAGGGGACTGAGCCCGTGACAATGACCGGCCTGACCTGTACCGCCCACCTGCACGTTCCCACCGATCTTTGTCCCGCCTTTTCCCTCCGTAAACCCGGATGTCTTTCCAGCTCTCTGGGGACAGTGTTTGAGATGTCAGGGCGCTGTCTTCCCGGCGTCGGCCTCGCTGGCATAAACTCCTTTCCTGTGTCACCGCCGCCCTTCTCCGGGCCTCAGGATCTTGTCGGCAGTGAGTGACAGCACCCGGTCTGTCTGGGTCCCCGGACTCAGTCGCTCTTGCTCCCCGGCCTGCCCAGGGACATCATTACCCAAGTAGCTGCCTTTTCGTGTGCAAAGAATTTGTAACCTCCTCAGCAGCCAGCCTGTTCAACTAACATAGTGCACCTGCAAATTATTATTCCATCCCCTCCTTGTTCCCAGAGGGTTCCAGGTAGCGAGGAAGGGATGCGGGGCTAACTTCTCACACAAGTGTGTGTCTGAGCCTCTGGACGGAGCAGGAATGGGCCCATTTCAACACCAAGTACTTGCTCTCAAAACATGACAATGACATCAATTTATTTATTTTTTAAAAGATTTTATTTATTTATTTGACAGAGAGAGACACAGCGAGAGAGGGAACACAGGCAGGGAGAGTGGGAGAGGGAGAAGCAGGCTTCCTAATGTAGGGCTCGATCCCAGGACCCCAGGATCATGACCTGAGCCAAAGGCAGATGCCGAACGACTGAGCCACCCAGGTGCCCCAAGGATTTGATTCATATTAGCGACTCACACACGGGATCGGGTTGATCTAGTGCTTGGTGCCACGTTTCTCTTTTCCTTTTTGGGAGGCAAACGTCTTTTTTTTTTAGTATGAATGCAAGATTGGTCCCCCACGAAAGAGGGGTTTTCTGTTTTAAAAAGCAACTTTGGGCAGAAGTCAGAGAAAACATCCTCCAGCTGGTGTGCGGCTGGCCCCATAATTTCATGGTATCAAGACTTGGAGGGGGAATGCCACCCTCCTCGCATTTGTGTTTGTGTAAACCTCATACAAATCCCACAACTATAGCTTAGTGGTAATAAAATATGTACAATAAAGCAATAATACAGAATGATTAGAGGGGAAACAATGCAGGTGTGTTCCGCCATGCACGGTCAAAGGAAAGAGAAACAGAAAGGAACAGCAAAACCCGGGCAGGTCCCTGTTTGGTTCTTTTTTCTGTTTTTCCCCAAGTGCGTCTAATCAGCAAGGCACCAGTCACTCATTTCCTTTTGTTGCTATAACAATAACTCCTTGCATTTCAAATGCCTTGCAATAGAAGACAAAGAATAATAATGCGAAACGAAGGAATTACATCTGAATGGCATTATTCCCGGCTTTATTAAATTTGCTCTTACAAATGTTTATGAAGTTGGAGATTTGGCTCCCCCCCCAAGCAGCAAATTCCACATTAATAAGCACTGGGGGTTGGAGAGCTTGAAGGAAGGAGGAAATAAAGATCCTTTGGTCCAACGTCTTAGGCTTCACATTTGTTTTCTCGCAAATTAACTCTCCCTGCCAGCCGCTGGAGCCAAGACTTGCTCCGCTTTGAACCTTATTAAAACCTCGAAACCAGAATTTCCCTGCTGAATGTGGGCACGGCGGCTGGACGGAGCCTAAAGGGATCTAGATTATCTAGATCGCGTCCCGCTCCTCTCGTTCAAGGCCGGGCCCCTGAGAGCGGTGGAGGCCAGGAGGCTCCCCTGCAGCAGTGAGGACCCTCCATCCACCCTCCTAGCCGTGCTGCCCGCGTTTCAGAGCAAATGTGTCTGGTTGTTAGCCCTCACTGCGGACTGTGACGACCCCTGTGGACCTTCCATGAGGGTCACCATGGTTTCTGGGGTCCTTTGGTCCTAACTGTTGAAATCCTTTTGACTTGCAACCGAGCAGGTCCCGCTCTTGATGCCCTATTTGACCTCAGGGTGGGACATTGGTTGTGCCTTCTGGCCCCGTGCACCTTTCACACACCCCTGCTATACTGGGTTCTCACTCTTCCTAATCTTTCTGCACAAGGTGGCCAGACAACGGGTTTACTCGGCCGCCTTTGCAACCAAGGCCCAGACGATGACTTAGGCTCCACCACTGTGATGTACGAGCTTAGGGAGGAACCAGTCCGGGAATATATTACAGTGGAAAGGGCAGCAGGGCGACGTGCAGTGTCGGGGGTGGGGGAGGCTGCAGTGGCTACAAGTACTCGGAACAGGATTGCTATCAGTCCTGGTGGCAGCTGTGGGTTCAGCCCAGGGCGACTAGAGCATCCCTGTGCTGTGGGAGCCTCCCTGTGCAGTGGGAGCATCCCTGTTCAATGAGGGCATCCCTGTGCAGTGGAAGCATCCCTGTGCAGCGGGGGCATCTCTGCGCAGTGGGGGTGTCCCTGTGCAGTGGGGGCATCTCTGTGCAGTGGGGGTGTCCCTGTGCAGTGGGGGCATCTCTGTGCAGTGGGGGCATCCCTGTTCAATGAGGGCATCCCTGTGCAGTGGGGGCATCTCTGTGCAGTGGGAGTGTCCCTGTGCAGGGACTGCAGTAGTGGCTGTTTTCCCATCAGGTCTGTTCTTTGCGGGGAGTTGAGGCACTCTTCCTAGAACGGAGCAATACCTCAGTGTTGGCTCCCACCTACTGACAACTCTGGGATCTCCCCAAATCCTTCAGCGAGCTCCTTCTCTGTAATCAGCCAGAATCTGCTTCGGCTGCTTGCAGATGAGAACCCCGCCCAATTCCACGGCCTCCTGTCTTAACGTTCCTCTTCCCCCGCCAAACACAGGCTGACATAAATCCCCATAGTGAAAACAGAAATGTCAGCATGAGAAATTCTTCTTGTGTTGATGTGGATGATACTTTACATTTTTATAGCTTTTTACAGCCTATTAAAGCAGTTCTGAGCTCTAAGCAAACACATCAGTCAATGAGGAAAAGCATTCTTGGGGTAAGACCATCCGTTTATTATTAAGCCATTATCACTTTCAGGTCAAAACCCATTAAGTGCTTGTCTGTCCCATACTGTCACATGCGAGGAGCTGCTGAATCAGGGACGCTGGTGTCTGGGAGCTTACGTCCTTATATTCGCGCTCTGCGTGTGTCCACGGTGCAGGGGCAAGCTGAGAACCATCACCAAGCTCACAGAATTTTATATTGGGAAAAATCCTTGCTGCAGATGCCAGACACTGAGGACGGAGGACTTGCCTAACATTACACAGCAAGGGGGTGACCAATTCAGGATGAGAACCCAGGGGCCTGGCTCTACCCAGGAGGGCACATGACACGTGTAAACACATAAACCCGCCTACCCCACTCAGCCTTCTCCCCATTCACAAACCGCTTGCCTCTAGCGTATCTGGGAAAGCAGAGTGTATCAGCCAGCTCAAGCCGGGTCATGCAACAGTAACAAACATCCCCCCCACCCATCTCAGGGGCTCACAGAGACTCAGGTCTATTTCTCACTCACACCTTGTCTGCAGCTCCCAAAACCCCAACTCGCAGAGCAGCCCCCTCTGGAATCCTGCTGATCATCAAGCAGAGGGAAGATGAGATCTGGAGAGTCTCCACCTGGCAATTCCAAAGGGCCCCACGTCCCTTCTGCATAGAGCTCCTTGGCCTGGGGCCGGTCACGTGGTCCCACCTGCCGCAAGGAGACAAGGAAATGTGGGCCTTCGGTGTGCGCAGGGGGCGGGGTGTGGAAGAGCATCGTGATATCAGGGGCGTGTCTGGCTGATGTTCCCCTGAATCCCCGAGGTCACGGCTGGACACTCCTGGAGCTCGGGGACCAAGTCCCTTGGAAGAACACCCCAACCCCCACTCAGGCCTCAACCAAGGGGCCAGTGCAGGGCACTCCACACTCCCCAAGGGAAATGCTGCGGGAGGGAAGGAGGTCTTTCTCTTTACTTCCTCCCAACCTTCCTCTTTCCTCCCTCTCTCCTTCCTAACCCTTTCTAATGGTGGAGCACATCCCCATGGCATGGTGTGAGTGGGCAGAACTCTTCATCTTGCAAAGCTGAAACTCTGCCCCCATTAGACCCTAACACCCCATTCTCCTCCCCACAGCCCTGGTGACCACCTGTCTACGTTCTGTCTCCATGAGTTTGACGACTCTAGGGGCTTTGCATAACATGGAATCCTGCAGACTTTGTTTTTCCATGACTGGTGTGTTTCACCCAGCATAAGGTCCTCAAGGTTCGTCCATGTCGTGGCAGGTATTGGGATCTCCTTCCGTGGTGATGTCCCTACTCCATGGTGCGGAAGGAGCGCGTTTGGTCCACCTGCTCACCCGTCGATGGGCGGCCTGGGTGGCTCCCAGTTTCAGGCGACTGCGAATTCTGCTATGAACATGCAAACATTATTTCAAGTACCACTTTCAGCCATTCTGGGTTGATACCTAGCAGTCTTTCTTTTAAATTATAGGCCAAATATTACTTTCACGGTTGAAAGGGAGATCACAACGAGTCAAATCTTTAGAGGCACGTGCCGGGTGCCCGGGCTTTCTCCCGTATCCTGGAGTCTTCCCCTCCTTCGCTGGGGGCATCCTCGGCTTCGGACAGCTCCGCCACCGCGAGGAACCCCTCCTCCCTCTCCCCCCAGAACACGGGTCTCTTCCCACCTGTGATTCCCGCGCCCAGAGGTGCCTTCCTAAATGCAGGACTTGGTCCTTCCAGACACTGACACCACAGAGAGCAAAGCAGACACTTCGGAGGACGCTTGTGGTCCAAGGCCATCCCCACGGAGGTCTCCTGCTAGTGGGTGTCTGTTGTGGGGTGCACACACACCCCAAAGCAAATGTTAACGCTCAGCAGGGGTGCAGGCAGGCGAAGATACTAGGAAGGCTCTGATGACAACATCCCCCCCCCCCCACCAGTTTTCCTAAATGTCATAGGGTGGGCAGGGCTCCCGTGACTGGGCTGGGTTTGTGGCCCCATGGTGACGCTCCTCTGACTTCTGGGATGGGCCTGGGGGGGTCTTGCTGCCTGAGAAATGGACCCATCCCCCCACCAGGGTGCTGTGGATGGCTCCGTGTCCCCTGAAAACTTGTACGTTGGAGCCGGAACCACGAGAACGACTGTTTGGAGATGGGGTCCCCAAGGACGTAACTAAGGTTAAATGGGGTCATGGGGTGGATCCTGACCCTATGGGATTAGTGTCCTGAAGGAGAGACATGAGGAGCTCTCTGTCCGCCAGCCAGGAAGACTGTCCTTACTGGAACCTGATGGTGTGGTCCCCGGATCTCAGGCTTCCAGACTCGGGAGGTGTGGGAAATGAATGCCTGCTGCTTACGGCCCCCAGCCTGTGAGATCCATACATGGCCGGACCTGACTACGACCCAGAGCCCCAGCAAAATGCAGGCAGGTGCCTCGAACGACCATTTATGTGCCCCTCTGTTAGGATGGCATTGGGCGGAGGGTTCTCGGGGGCGGTGGGAGGGCACCAGGGGATCTCTGTGACTCTCCTTTGCAAGAACCACCCCCTCCCTGCAGCGGGGAGGGAGGCCTCTCTCCCGGAAGCATGTGAGTGTGTGCGTGCGTGCAACGTGTGTGTGAGTGTGTGGCCGTTAGCATGCCACGCATGCATGCGAGTGTGTCTGTGAGTCCGTGTGTGTGTGTGTCTGAGACATAAGACCGAAGAGCCCAGACCTGGGCAAATTGCACCGATAGCAGGATGGGGACACGCCGGAGGGCCCGCCCGCTGGGAGGCTCTGGATCCCCAGTCTGGGGCTGGGGGTGAGCAGGGCACGTGCCTCCCGGGGAGGCCACGGAGACGCAGAGAGCAGGAGACGAGTTTCAGCAGCAGGGGTGAGTGGGTGAGTGGCCCTGCCCGCCTCAAGCCTTCCCTTCTCCCTGAGGCCACAGCGGCAGCTGGGGGAGAGGCGGGGCTGGGGGGCTCCTGTTCCAGGAGGACACCTGAGGCAGCACCAGCCCCCCACCAAGAGGTGGAGCCCAGGGGAACCCAGACGGACTCCATGAATACGATATCAGGGGCCTCCCACGGTCTCAGGATGGCTGGTTCCAGGGACACGGAAGTTGATTCTGGAACTCCTGTGGGGGGAGGGGAGACGGTTGGCTGTTGTGAGTGTGTGTGCCCGCGGGACTTGTATCCTCGGGAGCACAGGTCCTTGGTGTGACGGGGCAGCGATGAAATCTGTAACTCCTAGAGGGGCATTTTCCCCGGCCCCTCCTCTGCAGGACGAGGACCATGGTGTGGGGGTCTCACGTCAGCTGTCCCGGCTGCCAGGAGCAGCACCCGGAGGCAGCCATCCATGGGGACAGCTCGGCCGGCTGAGCACAGCCGCCCGCGCAAGGTTTGAATAGACTGAGGGGCAGACACTCTGGCGGCCTTGAACCTGAGACCCCAAAGGGTGTGCCCTGCCCCTCCATGTCCCTGCCCGGCCGGCCCGGACTGAGCTCCAGGAAGGCCGGAGCTGCCTGCCCGTTCTCCTGTGAAGTTTGGGGGCCGTGTCGGTCATGCACGCGTGCCCCTCGCCGCGGGGACCCCATGTATTTGCTGCATGCTCCCCCCTAAAACACGCCCATGCAGAGGTGCCAGCGCTATTTTGGATGGCGTCTGGGACCACGTGCAGGCAACAAGGGGCAGTGTGGAGAGAGGCTAAAAATACCGTAGGATTTCCGTCTACCTTTTCCAAGAGAACAACCAAGGCTCCCTCGGGCCTGGCCTTTCCTCCGAGAGGCTCCTCTGCCATTCAGCTCACCCAGCAGACACCCACTGCACGGGCACCCTGGGAGCCAGGCCCTGGTGGGGCAGGGGGGAAGGCGCAGGTCCCCGCCACAGGTCCCATGTCCCCATCCCGTGATGCTGGCGGCCCCCCGAGCTCTACCGCGGGACAGAGCCGAACTCACACCTCTTGGAGCCTCTGCCTTGTCACTTGTGAAGGAGGATGGGTGGTAGCAGCCGGGGACGGGGATGGGACCGGGACAGGAGGTTGAGGCAGATGCCAGCCCAGAGCAAGAGGGGGAAGTTACCAGGGGCCAAGAGAGCCCTCCCAGAGCTGACTTTGCCCACGCCCCGTTCTGCTTCAGAAAAGTAGGTGGGTCCTGGCGGCTGATAGGGCCTTTGTTTGTTGAGGAGGATCCGGCTCGGTTTGGAAGTCTGAGGCCAGGGGACTCCGGGGAACTTTTTTGCCCGAAAGGAGGGAGATGCTGAGGGGGCAGGGCCAAGATGGTTTTGTGCCGTTGGCAGGACAGAGACAGAGACAGAGACAAACATATGCGCGCGTGCACACACACACACACACACACACACACACACACACACACACGCAGAATTGTCTCTGCATAGATGCGCACGGGCTGGAGGGGAACCTGAAGTCTTACAGGAAGACAGGGCTGTGTGCAGGGCGGTGGGGGTGCACGCTCTCCCGCAGGCCCCCCGCCCCCGGGGGAGATCCGTGAAAGCCTCCTGTCCCGAATGCTCTGGTGCACCGGAGTTGTTCAGGGAGAATGCGACGCAGGAACCAGTCCTGCTTTGAGGCCTCTGTTCCTGTTCTGTGTCCTCCTCCAGGAGGGGACCCTCATTTTACCCTCACCCCTCCTGGATTCCAGGGCTGCAAGTGAGGCTGGCAGCTGGGCCACAGAGTGCCCTGTGTCTTTGGCCAGATTAGCACGAGCCTGCCTTCCCGGGGCTCATGGTGTCGTGAGAATGTCACGGGCCAAGGGTTCCCCACGGGGACACCGGGAACATCTTGTACTCAGGCAGATGGGTCCAGGCTCAAGGAAAGCAGAGAATGGGGGTTGGAGGTGGGCGTAGGAAGCAGCAACAGGCCTCAGGGAGGTGAGCATGTGTGCATGTGCATACGTGTGTGTGCACGTACCCACACGCACGCATGGTGTGCAGCGCGGGGATTGCACGTCCACGGAGGAGGGTGTCGAGCGTGGGGAGCCAGCAGCCAGGGGTGGCCCAGGGAGGCCTCCCCATGAAGAGCCGTCCACCCCAGCCTACAAGGCAGGACACTTCCTCCCAGGGCACCGGGCAGCCGCAGAGGGCTCCAGGAGGGCCATGGGAGGGCAGCCCCTCTGTCCGCCCCATGCCGACCCGGCCAGCTGGGGGCATAGCTGTGGGAAAAGGCAGCCCAGACGGGCCCCTCTCAGACTCCCAGCACAGCTGTGGGAAAAGGCAGCCCAGACGGGCCCCTCTCAGACTCCCAGAGCTGCTGGCGGATCAAACTCGGGGGCCCAGAACTCGGGGACAGACATCGGCAGCTTGGTTAGCTGCCCTCTTGTGGGGGAGCACCGTCAACCAAGCCCAGCCCTGTGAGCAGCCCCCAAGGTTTGTCCCCAGCAGAGATCACGGAGGCTCACGTCACACCCAGGGGGTGCTGAGACCCCGAAATATCATCTCGACTCCTGACTCCTCTGACATCCAGGTGAGCACGGGCCCGTGTGAGATCCGTGGCCGAGCCATCCGTAGAGACGTGCGAGGCTGCCGTCCACACGCAACAAAGACGGGCTGGGCGTCACAGTTTCAACAGAGTTGGTTTCCTTCGTAATCTTAGGTATTTTATTGTAAAAACACGATTCTAATAGAGCATCCCTGGGCTTCCCAGGTGCCCGAAGGAGTCACACAGACCACGTCAAGACCCCCGAGATGGAGGGTGGGAACCCGGCTCTGTCGCACGGGCAGGGGTTCCCCAGATGAACTCTTAAAGACGATTTTTGGGTTTCCCCAGACCTTCCCCCTCTGTGGCCCTCTGTGGCCCTTGTGCCCCCGTCACCATCCTCTTCATCCGCTGAGGTTGCCGGGCAGAGTGGGCATCCCATTCCCACAAGCGCGACGCTCCCCGGCCTGCTTCTGGGTGGGTTTTTGCCTGAAGCGCTAAGGGCTTGGGCTGTGGAGCAGGACTTCTCATTTCAGGCTTTCGGAGCCCCCGCGTCGGCTGGGCGCAGGTCACCGCACACGGATCCCCGGGGATCGGGCTGAAATGCGGAGTCCCATCGGCAGGTGTGGGTGGGGCCTGAGCCCCCGGCCCTGGAGGCTCCCCGGAGGACCTACGACAGACAAAGATGGGAACAGTGAGCCGCGTGGGAAACCCTCCGCTGGAGGAGGCTCCCTGGTGGCACGTGGACAGTGAACCGTTAACCAACGATGTCACGCATTCGACAGGCTCCTTGACCTGTGGCTGGGGACTCAGCAGGGACATGACAGGCGGCCTCTTCGTGGTGGGACAGACTAGTCCCGGACTCCTGTGTCGGATAGGGTCTCCCTGGAATTCATGCAGCCTAAGCCCCCGGGCCCCTCTTGGGCTCAGCTCTCTCCCAGGTCATGGGGTTGCTGATGTCCGAATGGCTTTCCCCACAACAGGAACGCCGGCAGAAAGTTCTGGCCCCATAACCTGTTTCCACCCCTGAAAATTCAGTGACAAGTCCTGTGGAGGGAACGCGTGGAGTGACTGGACGGGAAGGGGGTAGGGTGGGGGGGTGTGAATGGAAGGACGGCAGGTCACAGGGGCAGACAGAGCCACAGGTCTACACTGGCCACGGCCAGCTTGGGGCTTGGCTTGAGCTCCCTGGTGGCCAAAGTGAGAACTGATCAGCGATGGGACCTTCATTATAAGGAAGTTTGGTTCTTGGAGGGGACACCAATGGCCAGAGTCCAAGATTCTGCGGGTTTGGGGGGTTTACCGCAACAGGACCTTTATCCTAACTGATGTAATCTGCTCCTGACTTTTCACACATAATTTACCAATGTGTAACACGAGTTTTGATGCAGATCTCCATAAACGCTTTTTGAACAAGGCTGCGTGTGACACAGACCTGCTCCCAGCCCAGACGATGAGCTGCTCCTTTAACGGGAGGGGGTGGGGGGATGGGGGGCTGGGCAGCCTCAGCCGAAGCAGCCTCAGGGATTCTTCCAGACCCAGGCTCAGCACCCGCCCTCCCTGGGGCTCCGGCCTCCCCACCACAGGTGAGGCCCCACTGGCTGGCGCATGGGACCTCCCTCCGCCCAGGGCAGGATTTGGCAAAGAGCTCAGGGGTCCCCACAGACAAAGGCCATTGGAGTCCCCAGGGACCTGGGAATCCCCGATCTCCTCATCCTTCACACTAGCAGGTAGAGACATCACAGAGGGCTCAACACCCCGGTGAGGGCAGAGCCCGGACACGTCTCTGCCATTTCTGCCCTCGGCCTGACCCTTTTGCCTTGAGGGGACCCCACTGATAATGGTCCCCCCCCCCACACTCCCCACCCCGTTAGCTGGGTCCAGGCTTATCCGGGCTCCGTGAAGGATCTGGGAGCCAAGAAAGGCTGTTCAGGGATCTCAGCCCCATCAGGCCAGCCAAATGGCCATTCTCCTGGGTTCTCAGACCGGGGACAGGCTTCCTGGAGGCTAGGGTCAGTCACTCTCTTTCAGCTGAGCCCTACCCGGAGGCTCCCCTGCCCACTGCCGGAGCACCTTCCGACGGCCCAGTGGCCACGGAGCTTGTGAAGCAAGTACTTCCCCACCTGACGCCCAACTCCGCAGCCCCCTTCCATTAGGCCTGCTCCCCAGGCTGCTCTACTGCTGGTCACGCTGATCGCTGACCCTCCGAGTGTCCCTTCCCCACCGCGGTCCAGCTGCTCCCGGCTTCCCAACTCTTCCTTCTGGGGCCTCTGGGCCCCCGTGTCAGGAGGGGACCAGAAAACTGGACCCTAGGAGCCCGCCCTCCCTGGGAGCGGGGAGGGGAGGCCCCACCGAGGCGAGGGGACATCGGAGGGTGAGCACCAAAGAAGGACGTGTGGGGCCTGGCGTCACAGACACGAGCTCGGGATTGGGGCAGACAGCTTTATTCCATCCTCCTCCTGCCCGTGGCTGCCCCGGGGCAGAGTGAGGACAGCCTGTGTGAGCGTCTGGGACAGGGGCCCACAGGAGGTCATGCTGTGGCCTCAGGTGCGTGGGAATGGGGAAGGCAGGTCTGCTACTGACCCCCCTTGCCCTGCAAATCGTTCCGGAAGCCTGGCTGGGCCACAGCGTTGTCTCCGTGGGTGTGGACGCTGGCGGGCTGGGGCAGGTTGGGGTGGTGGCCAGGTCTGCTCCGGGCACACAGGGCGGACTGGTGTGCCTGGTGACCCACGTGAGGCCAGTGGAGTGGCCGACGCACGCCCCGAACGGAGCGGGGCCGGGGGCTCGGGGGGTGACGCTTTCTCCAACAAAGACTGTGGGACCCACAGGCGACTGGCCGGGACAGAGTAAAAAAAACTCTTGCACGCACACCCCCCCCTCCAGGCACACACACAGGGTCAGCAGAAACTCGAGGCCCTCACACGATGCTCTGCCGACCCCCGGCCCCCTCAAACTCCGATGCGCCCGAGCCCCGGCCCCGGCCAAAGTCAATGAAGATCCCTTCCGAATCCGAGTCCACGGACTCCAAGATCTGGTCCACCAGGTTCTCTGGACTGGAGGAGGGCGGAGAGGAGTGGGCCGCGCCTGGGCCAGGCTCGGGGGGCTGGGCAGGGGGGTACAGTCTGCTGGGGCAGGGCCCCGACTGGGGACCCACAGAGGATCTCAAGGCCCCAGGGGGAGCCTGGCCAGGTGTGTCGGAGAAGCCCTGGGGCTCCGGGCAGGACGTCATCTCGGAGACGGAGTGTCTGCGGATGCCGGGGCCGCCGGCCGCCGCCCCCTCGGCCTCGTGCTCTGCCACGGGGTTCAGCAGCGGGGTGTTGTAGCTCTTGGAGCGCACCACTGGGTTCTTGGCCAGCACATCCCCTGAGCGGGAGCGGCGTAGGAAGTGCTTCTCTGCAGACAGACAGAAAAGGTGTCAGGTATGAGATGGGGGGGGGCAGGGTGGGAAGTGGTCACTTGGTAAACCCAGGCACCTGCGTGTTCTAGGCCCTTCCTGGTGCCAGGGTCCGGTCAGCACCTACTGTGTGCTTAGCTCCGCATGAAAGAGCAGCCACAGGGAAAAGCCCGAATGGTGCAGACCCTTGGCCCAGCCCCCCGCGCACCCCTGCAAGGAAGGGGAGTCGGTTCTGACACTGTGTCTGTCCCTACGTGACTTCTTCCCTCCTTCCTCGGTCCCAGCCTCAGCCTGGATGGGCAGGAGCTGGGCGGGGGTGGGGTGCGTGGAGGCGCAGGGCTTGGTTCAAATGCGCACATGCCTCAGTTTCCCCACCTGTTGAAAGTTAAAAAACCTGTGGCCCTTCCTGGAGTCCCAGTGTGTGTGGGGGAGGGTCACAAACCACAGGTCAGGTAGTGGTTAAGTGCCACGATGGGGGGGCAGGGAGGATGAGAAAGGGTCTTTTCACGTGAAGTCAGGGCTGGGGTTTTATCTGGAGTGTGGTGGGCACGCCGGGGGTGCAGGAGAGGATGGCCACGGGGGGGGCTGGACTGGGTGGGGGGCCAGATCTCAGGCTCCCACTCAGGGCCCTGCAGTTCCAAAGACTGACCACCGTGTGGCAGGGCTGAGCACAGTGAGCGGCTCAGGGACCTTTCCAGGGGCAGGAGAGAGGTTCTGCCCAGTTCTCCTAACCCTAACCCTAACCCTAACTCTGGGGGCTGGGCTTCATGCAAGCAGGCAGGTGGCGCTCCCCAGCGGCTTCTGTGCCTCTGGGCCCAGTCCAGGATGTTCTTTGTGCATCCGTCCCCAGGCCTGGCTCCTCCTCCATTGGCTCACCAGTCACTTCCAGTCTGGCCTTTCCCAGCACGGCCCCCACATCACCTGTGTATGTGTCCCCTGGGGATTGTGTACTCATTGGTCTGCGTCTGTGACAGTGAGAGCCCATGTGCGTGGGGCCTGCCTCTGCGTCTCCCCCGCGGCCAAGAACGGGGCAGGCCCACAGTAGGAGCTCAGTGTACACAGGGGAACGAAGCAACGGACCGTCTGCTAAAGGAACAACGTGGCAGGCCTCCACACAGGCCAGACAGCCCCAGGACGCCCACCTCCCTTCTCCCCTCTCCGGCAACTCCCCCGAACAAGCTCGGTTTCTTGGGCTCCAGGCCTTTGCACATGCCGTGTCCTCTGCTGGCCAACTCTTGCCTTTCTGGACTGAACAAAGACGGGCCCTCACTGGGAACACGGAGCTCTGTGGGGCTCTCAGGGGAGTCACCCCATTACCATGTATGGCGTCAGCCCGACAAGTCCCCTTCGGTTCTTGCAGGAGGGACCCCGGGCCCTGTGTGCCCAGGCCCGGCACACAGCTAGGGGATGCTCAGGACAGGTCTGCTGCATGACCGGAAAGCAAATCCCCAGTGGGACCTGGCTGTGGCCATCTCCTCACTGGGAGGCCTGGACCCTGGGGAGAGGTGGATGGGGTCAGAGGTTACCCTGCTCCCCGCCCCAGGCCCAGTCAAACCCTACCCAGGATGCAGGAATGTGTGAACGGGCCCTCGCTGGAGTAGAGGCCGTAGGTGCCCAGGTAGGGCGACACCACCTTCTGGATCAGCGTCTCTAGGCGCAAGTAGTCCTTGGTCACGCCCCGGGACTCATGCACTCCCTGCGAGAGAGGGAGGGAGACGGGTGGTCACAGACAGACAGCATGCTCCCTGCCGCCCCGGCCCAGCCAGGAAAAGCTTGCCCCCCCAGGGCCAGCCAGGCTCGAGTCCAGCCCCCAGGCGGCCCTGCCCCTCCCCTGCTCAACACTGATGCCCTTGCCAGGCCCTGCCCACCTCCTCCTCCCTGGCCCCCCTTGTCCAGAGCTCTGAAGGGATCTCTATCTCCTCCGGTTCCATCAGAGCCAAAGCTGGAAGAAGGCAGCCGCCTGTAGGACAGACTTGGTCTCACTGACGGGGAGGGCAAGCTCTGGGCCCCCAGCACCCCAGCAGACAGCTGGCCCACAGTAGGCCTTTAGTGAGCGCTCACTGAACAAAGGACAGCTGAAGGAACGGGGAAGACAGCCCTGCTTGGGGGGCTGCCAGAGGCTCATGGCAAAAGATGCCTTTAGAACTTTAAAATGGCAGCGACAGACAGCCTCAGCCCCCCCCCCCCAAATGCCACCCACAAGAAACCCACTGCAGCCGGGAAGACACACACGGACTACGAGCAAAGGGTTGAGGGGCATGCAGGCGGCTCAGGCAGTTAAGGGGCCGACTCCTGGCTTTTGCTCAGGTCACGATCTCAGGGTTGTTGGATCGAGCCCCGTCCGGGGCTCTGTGCTGGGCACAGAGCCTGCTTAGGATTCTCTCTCATTCTGTCCCTCCCTCCAATGAACGAATGAATGAATAATAAAAGCAAAGGGTTGAGAGCGCCATGCCATGCAGACGTCGGGAGCAGCTAGGTTAATTCCAGACAGGGTGGACGTCAGACCGAGGAAAGTCATCAGGGGTCAAGCAGGTCACGACGCAACCGTACAGAGGCCGGTTCTCGGGGAGGACGGAATGACCCCTGGTGTGCCCACGCCTGCACAGAGCGGCAGACTGCACGGAGCAGAACTGCTGGAACCGCGGGACAGACCGCTCCTCCGCTCGCGGAGACAGACCAGCAGGCAGCAACTCGGGAAGGACGTGGGCACTGGACACTCCAATGGCCGTCAGACCGCTGCCCCCGCCCCTCCCCGGATGCAGAAACACACGTCCCACAGCTCCCGCGGTTCGCCTGTCAAGTCAGACCACATTCTGGGCTACAAAATGCACCTTTGCAAGTTTAAAAAGATGTAAGTACAGCGCCTGCTCTCAGAGCACAGTGGCATGAAGCCAAGGAGTCAGGAACGGGCAGATAGCTGGGGGAGCCCAGATATGTGGACATCAAACAACTCACTCGCTTCCTCCGTTAGCCACGGATCCGACAGGAAATCTTTTTTTTTTTTTTTTTTTAAGATTTTATTTACTTGCCAGAAAGAGCACAAGCAGGTACGGGGTGGGGGCAGCAGGGAGAGGGAGAAGCAGGCTCCCGGCTGAGCAAGGACCCTGATGTGGGACTCGATCCCAGGCCCCTGAGATCATGCCCTGAGCCAAAGCCAGATGCTTCACCAACTGAGCTACTCAGTCTCCCCCCAAAGAGGAAATCTTAACAAATATCTTAAAATGTTTTAAATGAAATGAAAATGAAAACAGATCCGCACTGGTGGGATGCACTGAAAGCGGTGCCTGTAGGGAAACTGTAGCATCAAATGGATACATTAGCAAAGAGAAAGCCTGAAAGTCAGTAAGCGTCTACCTCAAACCAGAAAAAGAAGAGCGAACAAAGTCCAAAGACAGCACAAGAGAAATAATCAGAGAGAACTCAATGAGACTGAAACAGGAAATCCTCAGGGAAAATCAATGCAACCAAAAGCTCCTCAAAAAGACCGGGAACATCCCTAGGCCTCCCGCCAGGCTCACTACTAGAGGGGACACTAACTCCCACCATCAGAACGGAAGAGGAGCCATCACTACAGACCCCACGCCCCTCGGAACTGCCTTCGCCCCCAACGGCAGCGGCGCGGATGAGCACGATGCTTATGCTCAGCTGGCCGTTCCATGAACTTCGTGTTGTTTCACTCACCAGCCTTGTAAAGGGCGTCTGTCTCTGCTCCCCACTGCACACTGAGAATGCGGCCCCGGGGCTGCATTACCTGTGAGCACTCAGAGGCTGAGCTGCTCCCCTGGCTTCCCCAGGAGAACGGTCACTCTGCTGGGGAAGCACGGGCACACGGTAGGCCCTCGACGCATGCTAACGAGCAGCTGAGACTTCAGATCCATCTGAGACTCGAAAACAGTGGGGACAAGCTCAGTCAAAGTGCCGGCCAGGTGGGGAGTGGGGCAACAGTGAAGGGGCAGGAGGGCAAGTCCTAGAGGCAACGGGACCATGCAGAGGAAGCTGCATGAGGCAGAGAGGCCACCAGGGGGCAGCACCGCCCCAGTCTGGCCACCTGCCTCCGGTGGGACCTCCTCGGCTTCAAATCCCTGTCCAGCCACCACAGGCTCCCAGAAGCACCACAAAAGGCTTTACATCTGATTTCTCCCCACTGTCCTTGAACCCGCCCCGCAGGCAGGAAGTCACATAGGCGAGGAAAGAGGCTGAGAGGCACAAAGTCTTTTGAGGGCCCCTGCTTCAAGCCAGCCGGGTTCCCCTAAAATCCTTCCAAATCCCAATAGCATGCCACGTGGTTGCCAGGACGACCACGAGCTCCTGCCCTGTGCAGTCCCTCGACCCTCAGACCTCAACATTCACCAGCACCTTCCTTGCTCTGGAATCTTCACTGGCTGCCCTGGACCCTAGGACCAACCTCGCTGACTAATTTTGGTTACCCACATGCACAGGGGGATGCAGAACAAGGAACAGGACTTCAGAGCTGTCAGATGTGGGTGAGGCCAGGCCTTGTTAGTTCTGGGCAAACGAGGACTCTAGTTCCCACCTGTAAACTGGGGTGGATGACAGTGCCTACCTCTGTCCCTTCACAGTGGTTCAAGCTGGCAAACTGTAGGATGCTGTGCCCCTCATCGGGCTTGGGATGCAGGAGTTTGCAAAAGGCCCTGTTTGTGGTCCACCAGACCCTCTGCTGTTTTGGGCAGGCCGCTCATCCCTGGCTGCTGGGAGTGAGACTGCCAACAGCGTATGGCTGCCCCTTCCTAAAACTGCTCTGGTGGGTGAAAGACACCCGCACCAGACATGTCTGGAACCGCTGTGGGGAGGCGGGCAACAGCCCCGACGGCTGACTGGTACAGGGTGTGAAGGCATAGTCCCTGCCCGCTGGGGACACCTCTGGGCCCGTCCACACTCCTGGGCTCCCCATGGGATGAGGCTGACACCTGCCTTCTCTTGAGCTCCCATCTCCCCTCCAACACCTTCTGGACTCCTCCTGCTTCCCTCTCTCCTTACAGGTTTCTCCTGACAGTCTCCCCATTGACGAGCCCCGTGGACCCAGACCCTTGCCTCGGGCTCTGCGTCTGGAAGGCCTGGCCTCATGCCCAACGGCCTCCTTGTGGCGCCACGCACCTGCAGCACCAGCAGCATCTGCACAATGGCGGGGGGCACACGGGCGTGGGTGCGGGCCAGCGCATCCTCCAGCTTCACACTCAGGGTGATGGCGTTCCGGAAGTGCAGCAGGGCGAGCTGGCGCACGGACGGCTCCTTGCCCTGCGGACACAGAAGGCCACGCCCCACCCCGCTGCCATCACGAGAAACTGCTGCTTCCCCATCTGCCGATCTGGGGCCAGATCCCAGGGCTACGGCCCTACAGATCCTTGGGCCCCCTTCCACCGCGCCCTCCTTCCTGGATGGCCCTGTCCCGAAGAGAGGCGCCCCAGCCAGCTTCCTCAGGCAAGGAAAGGGTCACTGTCACATACCAAGCCCCTACTGTGTGCTGGGAAGGACCTACTATGTGCTGCCGAGGACTTTATAGGGCCTGCGGGCGGGGGGTACTGTCCTTTGTTCCAAATTGTGGGTTGGAAAGCAGGTGAGGGGTCCAGGGATGTGGCCATCCCCGGGCTGGGGGCAGTGTGCAGGAAGGCTGGGATGGGTGGCCGCCTGGGCCCCAGGGCATCCCACGGCTACAGGGGCCGTTCACCTGCACTGGGTAGAAGATGGCCTGCAGCGTGGGCAGCACGTCGCTGAAGAAGAAGTCCCACGTCTCTGCCAGCGAGTCCAGCAGTTTCTGTCCTGTGGGCACAGGGAGCTGTCACCGCTCACCCTTCCCAGGCTGGAGTCCTTTCTCCCATCCACACGGGAGCTGAGGGCCAGGCTCTGGGCCTGGTGGTGCCCTCCCCGCCCCCCAGGTTGACAGCAGACAGCCCTTAGCAACTCTGTGGCTGGGGTTCCACGGCGTAGTCACCCCGTGCCTTAGTTTCCCCATTAATAAACCAGGACAGTGAAAGGGCCGACCTCCCAGGGCTGTGGGGATGAAATGAGCAGAGACAAGGTCCAGAGCAAAGAAAGAGCTGGTAAGTCCTGGCTGGTTCCCATTCCTTCATCCCACACCAGTCCCGCACATGACTGCCCCCCACCCCCGCCGGCAGCTGCCTCACACAGCCCCGTCTCCTCCCATTCCCCACGGTGGCCCCCCCAGCAGGCAGGCAATCTGTCCACCCATGCAGATGTGTGCAGAGCACCTATACTGGGTACTGGGGACCCAGCAGAGCCTCCAAGATCCCCAGACCCATCACAGGACAGGGAAGCAGGACCCTGAATGGCAACTAGGAGCCCAATCATCTGCCCACTGAAGGGGCGACCTCAGTGGGCAGACCAAGAGACGGAGTCTCTGAGAGGTTCAGGTCCTTCTCCTCCAGTGCCCTGGTCCCTGCCACCCCGGGCTGCCTGAGCTGGGGTCGGAGGAGCCAGGGAGACCACGTCCAAGAACAGTGCATCCCAGGTAGGGAAGGGAACCAGAGAAAGTGGAGAGGAGCAGGCAGGGAGGGCTTCCCGGAGGAGGTGCTGTCCAAGCTGATTTAGGAGGCTGGATTTGCCGAGTTGACAGACATCCTCAGTGTGGGAACCGCACAAGTAGATGTGCGGAAAGCAGGCATTCGGTAAGGCTCTGGGTGTTTCTGCCAGCCCCGGGAAGGAGCCTGCCTTCCTCAGGGTGGGCAGTCTCTGAGGGATGAGGACAGACGAGGTGTCCCCGAGCTGGGCCTGGACTGCCGCAGGACATGCAAAGCTCTGAGTGCTCAGCCCTCCTGCCTGGAATGAACAGAAAGCTGGGACGAAGGCCTGCTGGGCCTGGGCTAAGTGTCCCAGGACGCATCGCCAAGGCCTCTGCGGCTCGGTGGGACCTCCAGCGGATGGCTGGAGAAAAACGGGGTGTCCCGGGGTCTCTGGGTGAGGAGGGGGAAGTGCCACATGCCGGCTGGCCTCCCAGACCACACCGCTCATGTGGGACCGCCTCGAGGTTTCCATGGGAACCAGTGAGCTGCACAAAGGCCTTCGCCTCTTCTCCGTACTTTCTTTGGGCTCTGAGCCCCACACTTTCACTGCCCGTAGAGGCCCCAACTCTGTGTAGGTGTGGGGGCTCTGGGAAGGGAGCCTGGAGGGGGCGGCCCCAGGAAGCCCGTTCAGCCCCGTGGGCGGCGACGGTGGCGTGGCCTCTGTGCATGGCCGATCTGTGGCCCTCTGCCCGGCGGCCAGTTCCCAACCCTCCCGGGGGGCCCACACCTAGCCCTGCGGAACCCAGGATGGGTGGGTGCCACCACCCGCGGGCCTCTGTCTATACAAAGGTCCCTTCAGGTCCCCGCTGTCCCCGGTGAGAAAGACGGCTCAGTTCTCTGGGCCGGCCGTGGGGTGGCTCTGGGCCCGGGCCAGGCCAGCGTCTGCAGGCCGCTCTCCAGCCCACGGGGAGGAAATGCTGTGGGAAGCAGATGTTGTAAAACACAGCCTTGAGGCCCCATCAGAGCTGCCGGTGACCAAGAGGCCAGGAAGCACGGGCTCGCCCACGGGCCAAGTTCTCCGCTGGGGCCCGTGGTCTAGGGCTGGCGACGAGGGCGGGGTGGGGGGCCCTGTCGGGGGTGACAGCGTCAGGCTGCCCGGAGCTTCGCCACGGGACCCTGGGGAGTCCGGCAACCAGGCCTGCATGTGACGCTCCGTAAGACGGGTGTGAACGTCCTCGTGTGCACTGGGTGGAAGGCTGCCGCGCAGCGAATGCTCGCTCGGTGTTGGCCATGGCCGTGGCCACCAGTGCGCCCGTGCGGGCCGCCCTGTCTGTGCTGAAGCTCGGCAGAACCTGGCTTCCCCCCAGGTGTGTGGGTCCTCTGCCCTCCTCTGTTCCGTCCGAGCGCTGAGGGCCTGGGAGACCAGAGCGTACCAACCTGATCTTGGCTCAGGTCTCAGCCCCGCGATGACCACAGGGCCATGGAAAAGGCCGCAGCAGGGGCTCCGAGGAGGCCAGCCAGCCGCGAGGTCGACCCAATGGAGTCAGGCCCGCCGGCCCGTGTGTGAAGGCCACTGGGGAGTCTGGCTGGATGGCCTGTAACGGGCTGGGATTCCTGCCGGCCGAGAGAGGGCCAAGCCCAGGGTCTAGAGCCTGCAGGAGGCCCTGGGTTTCTCCCTGGAGTCCTCGGGTGTCTGGCTGCTGAGGAGTCATCCTGGCGATAGCCCAAGCCCACTCCTGTAAGCCCGGCTGGGAGACCATGGAACCACAGCCTTAGGTGTGGTCTGGGAGAGAGCTCCATGGCAAGGCTGTGCCTCCAGGCCTCCCGTTTCCAGGAATTGCTGCGCTTGGAAGCTGACGTCACAAGGCTGGAGGCTGGAGGGGGGTGGGCGAGGCCACCCACGGCCCCCAGCAGAGGCACAGGTGAGGACGTGGCTGGCCACAGGGAGCGATCTCAAGGAAGCTGCTCTGGGAGCCAAACGGGCAGAAGGTGGACAGGGCAGGCTCCAAAGGCCGCCTGTCGGGGAGTGGCCTCGGCGACTGTCCCCTGGTATGGACTGAGGGGGGCCGAACAGCTTCCCGACAGACCACATTCTGAGGCCTGACTCGAGGGCCATTGCTTCCACGGAGCCCTCCCTGACTGCCAATATGGAGCGAACCTTTCCTTCCCCACGGCTTCCCTTCACCGCCATGCATCACACTGAACTGTCACTGTCTGGTCCGCATCTGTGTGCCCGACTGGCCTGTCAGTCCCTGGTGGACAGAGCCGAGTCTCCCCCATCTGCAGCCCCCGGAAGCTAGCTGGGGCCTGACCCGTACTGAGTACATGGGTGGAGTCCATCCGGCCCCACGGTGCTGAGACAGGGAGACCGAGGCGCAGGTCTGTGGCTGGATGGGAAATGGAGGTCAGGACCCGTGGCCCCCAGACTGGGGCTCTGGGCCTGTCCCTGCGGCCTGGGGAGGCTGGATGGGGTGGGCATGCCCCAGAGGGTGGCCCGGTGACATGGCCGCTGCAGGCAGGGCCCGACTGAGCTGCACAAAGCCTCTCTTCTCTGAAGCTCCCAGCTCCCCTGGGCCGGAGCCGGTGGGAGGCAGAGGCGCTGCTGGAATGTGCCGAGTAAGGAGGGGGCGTGGGAGGGCACCTCCGCCAGGTGCCAGATTCTCAGCGTCTCGACTGCTGACTCAGTTGCTGCCTCCTCCAGGAAGCCAGCCTGGACCCCGGCAGTCTGTGCCTCTCCCTCCCCTGGACTGCGGTTCTGGCGGCCCTTCCCACACTCCCACCTCAGCGCTGCCCCCCGACAGAAGCAGGACGTGCGGACAGAGCAGGGGACGCGCAGCTCTGGGCTCACCCGGGGCCACTGGCCTCAGTGTCCTCCCCTGGGAAATGGGATCATGCCCCTTCTTTCTAGGATCAGAGTAACGGCTGAAGGAGGAACCAAAGTGGCAGTGAAACCAGGCTGCCGCACAGAGCCGCACGGCCTGGGTGCCTCGGTTTCCCTGTATGTGCAGTGGCTGCAGTGGTATGTCCCGAGCCGGGCTGCTGGGAAAGCCGGTGAGTTAGTGGTTGGAGAACACTCAGGACGGTCTAGCGGAGAGTAGGCAAGGTGTCCGGTGCCTGGTGCACAGCAGATGCTCAGTGAATGTTCGTGGCGCCTGAACTCAGCACCGGCCTGGCACGAAACAGGCCTCAGCAAAGGCACTGTGGTCTGAGCCGGGTCCTCCCATAATTGGATCGCTTTGCCAATTCACTCTTACGAGGAGACACCACTTTGGTCCCTGCCCCCTAACCCAGGGACACGGGAGCTGGAGGGTGCTGGGAGGAGGGAGGCGGAGCCCGTCAGGATCCTTCCCTACCCGCTGAGGCCTGGGCCAGGCAGAGGTGTGCTGGAGCTCACGGGCTTCCAGAAGGGCCAAGGGCATGTGTGCTGGGTCAGACTGGCCTGGGTTTGGACGCACCCCACCCTCTACTCAGTGCGTTTGCAGACATACTGCCTGTCCTCATTACACTGCCCCCAGCTAGGAAACGGGCACAGGGACCCAAAGGTCTCATGGCTGGGTATGAGCACGGAAAGAGAAAACTCTTCTAGAAGGTCCAGCCCCAAGCTCAGGCCCCAAACTCTGACGGGACAGCAGCTCCCAGCCAGGGGACAGCCCCCGGCTCCCTCCTTCGGGAACATCATGGCAACCTCGGCTCTATGCTAGCTCCCCGGTCCTCAAAGATCCTGTCGGGTTCTCCCAGGGCTGCTGGAACGGGGCTCACTGGTGCCAGAAGGCCCCGGGGGCAGGCTTTTCCCTGATTCCTCAGCCCTTTTGGGCTCCAGCAAATTGTGGGGTGGTGGCGGGAAGGGCAGATTCCCTCCCCAGTAAGGTCCCCTCCTGGAGTCAGATGGTGGCCTTGCTGCCCCTGCCGCCCTCCCACCCGGAGCCCCGGGGGCACAGGCAAGGCAGGAGGGCCACGTGTCCCCGCAGGGACAGTGGCGCGTCCTTGCACTCGGTCCCCGCGGTGGGCCGCCACACTCACCCTCATAGAAGTGGATCTTGTCCCGCAGGATCACCATGCCCTTCGTCAGCAGCTGGTTCTGGAGAGCATGCACAGGCAAGCTGTTACTGCCCCAGGGGATGGCCCCGGGCAGGCAAGGCCCCCAGAAGGCTTCCCCCTGCCCCCCTGCCCCACCAGCCGGCAGCTGAGGCCCAGGGAGGCAGGACTCACCCATGGCCCCAACCTCCCCCCCACTCAAGCAGAGCTTGAACCTCAGCTCGTGCTGGGAAGACACTGATGGCCGGTTCTGGGTCGCGTGAACTCTGCAGGCTCACCGGCCAGAGGTGTGACAAATGCAGGGTACGGCAGGGCCTCGGCCATAGGGGCCTCAGGATGCTGGCGCCAGGCCAACAGCGTCACTGTGTGCTCGGGGCGCAGGGGCCGTGCAGTGAGGGGACGTCTGGAAGCCTACCCTGTATGCCGGGAGGTGAACAGCCCGGAAGAGAACCAGCCCCGCGTCCTGCCACGTGCCGGGGCACGCGCGGTGCCCAGAATTCACCGGCATCGTTATCATTAACCTGCCCGACGACCCGCACCAGCTAGACAGGGAAACGGAGCCACAGCGGTGCGGCAGTCCTTGGAACCCAGCACACTGTGGACCCACGGAGAGGAGGTGAGCCCGGTCCTTTCCGGCCGCTCGAGCGCGCGGACCACCCACCTGCAGGTACTCGGTGAAGAAGGACCCCAGCTCTGTCTTCAGGAGCTGCCTGCAGGCGGGAGGGATAGGACAGTGAGGGACGGCAGGGCTCAGAGACCAGGTGGTGCTGATGGGGGGGGGTGACCGGGGGCAGCAGGAGGTCGACCCGCTCAGCCCAGGGGGAAGTGTGGGCACACCACCCCCCTCCAGTCCCAGTGCAGGGGGCAGGCGGGGAAGGAGGGCTGAGTGGGTCTCAGGCCTCCCTGGTGTTCCTCTGGGGCTCTGCGGGCTCCCCCCACCACTGCACATGAGAGGAAGCTGAAGGTTCCTCAGAGCAAGTGAGGGCCACTGACGTCTGTCACGTTCTCAGGGGCGGGGGGCAGCACTGGGCCTCTGACCCTCAGCTCCATCCCCCACCCCTCAGTCCAAGCCACTGGCACAGCTCCCTCCCCTTCCGCTCCCCCCCCAAGCCTTAGGGCAGCTCTCCTGCCTTGTCCTCACCAACCCAGCAGCGGAGCCCAGGATCGTTCCCTTCTAAAAGCGAGACAAGGGAGGCTCAGAGAGGTCCAGTGACTTGTCCAAGGCCACACAGGACACACCAAGTTAGGGTCTGAAGCCCGTCCTTCGTACTCAGGTTGACGGCTCTATGCACCGCACACCTCTGGGGGCTGAGAATGGCGGGCGTTCCAGTCCGGACCAAGCATGGCCGGAAACGCTCGGGCGCTGTCAACACTTGGCCCGACGCTCGATCTCCCCTCTCACCTCTGTCAGCCTTGGAGCTGTGTGTGTGCATGCACACGCGTGTGTAAGCATGCACGTACACATGGGGGGCGCCAAACTCACCATCCCTCATCCCCACTAAGAGGGTGCGCTGGTCCCCAAAGGCCTTTTCGGGTGACTATACTCCACCCTCCTGGCGGAGCTGAAAGCGGGACCACCCCCACCCCCGCCAGGACTGGCTGTCCCCAGTGGGGGTGCTGGGGGTCTGGGGGCTAAATGAAGCAGACAGACAGAGGGCAGGTGGCTTGTGTCGGTGACTAGCACCCAGCAACCGAGCAGCCGGCATCCCTGGAACCTGGGGCTTCGGGCAGGATCTAGAAGGTGCAGAGACGAAGGCGTGGGGGCATGAAGAGGGACACACAGCTGGACCAGTCTGGTCACAGCCCGAAGCTCACGACAGCCTGACGATGGTCCTGGTGTCCCTGGATGGGACGGACCCTGTCCCGCGCCACTGGCACCCTGTCCTACACCCCTGGTTGGCAGCTCCTTAGCACAGGACCAACTCCACGTCACAGCCCGACGCCATCCCCGCGTCACTATGACAGTGGCCACATTCACAGGCTGAACTCCAGCTGGCACGGCAAGAGGGTGCGAAGCCAGTGGCCCCCTGTGGTCAGCCCCTGCCACAGTCCCTCCACCTTGTCCCAATCGTCTGGGCTTCCAAGGACTGGATGTGACCTCAGCTCACATGACCTTAGCTGTGCGACCCCCATGTGCAGGCTCAACGTCTACCTCAGGTCACCACATGCGTGACCCAAGGGGTCACTCTGGGCATGGCCAGAGAGGAAAGGGCAAGGAGGGATCAAGGCTGAGCCTGGGTGAGTCCCCTCTCCCCGTCAGGGGCCAGAGAGCCAGCCCCGATGCCGCCGGTCCACCGTGTGACTCTGGGCAAGTCCCCGCCCCTGCCTGAGCTCCGGCACCCTCCTCTGGGACCAGAGACATGCCAGGAGGTGCGGAGGAGGGTCTGGGCTATCAAGTGAGACCACGGCTTATCCTTGGTGTATGCAGCAGGTAAAGCCCTCCTCACTCTCCCTGGCCCCCTGGTCTCCTTCAGGGCCGAGCAGACCCTCTGCCTAACTGCCGGCGGCCTGGGGCTCCCCACACCTCCCGATATTTCCTCTTAACTCACTACATGAGCCCCTGAGCGGGGTGAGGGGCATGGCTGGCCAAGCATCTCCCGATTTGTGCTGCGCCCGCTGGCTCTCCCGGCTGCTGGAGGGGAGCCACGCTCATTCTACAGATGTGGAGACTGAGGCGCTGGGGGGCCTGCAGGTTAGGCGGCTCCCGTATCCGCAGGGGAATGCCCAGGCAGCCTAATCACCCCAGGACACCACCTGGGGAAGGCACTGCAGGGGGAACAGCCCAGGTGTCATCGGAGGGGAGAGGGACAGCCACAGAAAGGGGCTGGGGGGTGGGGGGCAGAGGCTGAGGCCAGGGCCACCCTGTCCAGTGGATCCTTATTCCAGAGCCCAGAAGGCAACAGAAGGGGCCTCTCAGGACAGAGCAGGTGGCTGAGCTCTTGCCCACGAGCTCCCACGCAATTCTCCTGGCCCCGGGCAGGCCAGGGGCTGTGCCATCGGAAGCTGGGGGCATGGTGTACCTGGAGGGGTGTCCTCTGCAACCCAGAGTGACTTAGTCTGGGAAAACTATTATGCAAAGTGTGCCTGTTTTGGGGCCTTTGGAGAAGGCGGTCAAAGGAACGGGTCAAGAGAGAGGCTAGATCAGCAGCCTAGATGTCACCAAAATCAAACCTTCACAGTTCAGAGAACACTGCCAGGATCGTGAGAAGACAACCCATGGAGCGAGAGCAGCTGTGCAAATCAGTCTGCTGAAGGTCCAGATCCTGAATATATAAAGAACTCCCGCGACTCAACAAGAGATAAGTCATCCCATTTATAAATGGGCCAAGGAGACAATTCCCCAAAGACGATCTGCAGATGGCCAACAAACCCGTGAAAAGATGTTCCCGTCCTAAGTCATCAGGGAAGTGCAAACCCCAGCCACGAGAGGATTCCTCACGCCTGCAAGTGCCATTAGAACCGAATTCCTCAAAGTCAAGTCGCACATGCAGGGAAGAAGGTGGGGGCACCGGCGGCGGCCTCCGGGGTGGGAAGCAAAGCTGTGCAGAGCAGCGGGGCAGCCCCGACCCCGCCCTGGTGTGGCCCCAGGAGACACGAAGCCCCGCGGGTTCACAGCCACGTGCGCGTCACGGCCGAGGGGGCAGCTATCAGCAGGTGCGTGCGGTTTCCCTAGCGAGGAACAGTATTTGGCCGCAAGAAGGAACAAGGTGCAGGCACGGGCTCCAACGCGGACCAGCTTGAAGGCGTCAGGTGACACGGAGGCCCCGGCCCAGGCCGCGCACACCTCGGGGGATCGCACGTATGCGAACCGTCTAGAAAGAGGCAGATCTACAGAGAGAGAAGCTTGACCGGCCTTTGTCACGGGCTGGGGAGTGACTGCTGACGGGGATGGGCTTTTATGGGGGGGCATGGGGAGTGGGTGAGAATGTTCCAGAATGAAACAGTGGTGAGGACTACACAGCTCTGAATGTGCTAAGAACCATGGACCTGCACACCTGAAGAGAGAATCATGCGCCGCTGCGCACACCTGCGTATGTACTTGGCAACGGACGGAAGAAAGGGTGACGGCCGGACGTCAGGGTCCTGTGCCTGCTCACCTCCTTGGCCTTAGCCTCGCTGGGGCCCGCCGAGGAGAACCCCCACCCACCCCCATCTCGCCACATGGCCCCGAGAACCCCGGGGAACGTCTGGGTGACAGTGCCATCAATGGCTCCTGTCGCCAGGCTCTCTCGTGGGATCAAGGCCAACGACCGGTGATGGGTATCACGCCTAAGTCCAGTCACTTGCTTTAACGTGGCCTTGGGATGGAGAAAGCTGGGGTGGGGGCTGGGCAGGGGGCGGTCCCAAGGGACCCACAGGCCCTGGGGTCAGGGACCTGAGCCCCGGCTCCACTAACCAGCCCTGTGAGCAAACCCAGCACGTGACCTCGGCCTCGGTTCCCTCCCCGGTAAAATGGGCAGTCGAGGAGCCTGAGGAAAGCAGGACCCCCGGATGGGTTGCATGTAAGGGGGCCTGGGAGAGGCAACGCTGCCCCTCACCCTCCCTGCTCCTCAGTTTACCTGTCTGTAAGGCCCCTTTCGGCTCGGCCACACCGGGCTGGGGTGCCCTGTATGAATATGATCCTGGTCCCCATTATCCTTTATTCCCGTCTTGAGCTGATGAGGAGCTGGGCTGCCTCCTTTCCCCAGCTGACACAGGGACTGGGTAGCAGAGGCCAGAGAGAGAAGGGACCACAGAGAGAGGAAATGCCTCCTTGAGGCAGCTGTGTGACCCTGGGCAGACATCCTGACCTCTCTGATCTTCAGTCTCCTTCACCGCAAAGCAGGACTACCGGGGCTGGCCTTGCTGATTCCCTCCCAGTGACGGATGGTGCCCCGCTCACAGCAGCAGCTTGGAGGGGCTGGTCCATCCTGGACTGCCTCACCAGTGCTCACCGCTTGGCCGTCCACAGGAAATGAGGGGCATTCGGCCGGGCTGTAACTGCCTTTCCGGGAATGACACTCCCGTCATTAGGCAGGTGGGTCCTTCCTCTTTAACAGAATAATATCCTTCACGATGTTCAACACCAGCGGGGAATGTGGGCGTGATCTCGAGCCCCTGTCCAAGTCCCACCCTGCTTCCCCTGGAGAGAAAGTCCTCGGGACCAGTGGGGGTCCCGAGGCCCAAGAGCCAGACGACCAGGGCCTGGGTCAAGGTGCACACAGTGGCCTCCGGGTCATTGCCCACCGCGGCCGTAAGGGCAGTATTTCAGGTGTGGCTGGGGAGGCAGGGCCTGGCTACAGCCTCCCGCCCCAGCACGGCCTTCCCTGCCACTCAGAGCCCCAGGACAGGAGGGGACAGGCAGCCACTCACCGGACGCCTTCGTTGAGGCTGAAGAGCTCCTGGTCAGGCAGCCCCTTGCGCTGGAAGACGGCGATGACCCCGTTGTGGATGCTGCGGGCGGGAGAAAGACGAGAGTCATCGAGGCTCCGCCACCCCTCCCCACCTGCCCTCTCCTGCCCTACTTGGCTTGAGGGACAGAAGCGGGTCTGGTCAGAAGCAGGTGCCCATCTTTTCTCTTATAAGTCAAGAGACCCCCTGGAGAGCAGGGGTCAGCTGTCCTCCCAGGACCCTGTCCACACCAGAACCTCAGTCCCCACCTCGACCCCAAGATCTACATCCCTAGCCCCAGCCTCCCCAGAGCCCCAGGCCTGAGTCACCTCCGAGTCACCTCTCCAGGATGTCTTCTGTGGCCTGTACACACTCTGCTCCCCTTCCCGCATTCTGGAATCTTCTATTCCCAAGGGTACCCTTTGATCACCTGTCCCACCCAGTAACGTATCCCACCCCGACATTCACCATGGGCTTCCAGGTGCCGCTGAGCCGGCCCTTCCTGACTCCTGGTGTCCCCGAGCGCTGGACACTCATGCTCTGTGCCCCACTGGGAAGTGATCTCCAGCCACAGGGCCTTTGCACATGCCAATTCTGCTGGCTGATCCTCTCCCACTTCCATTATCTATTCCCTTTAGATCACACACTGTTGCCAGCTTTTCTGGACCGTCACTGTGTAACCACGTTTCTGTGATTTGATTAACTTGTTTCCATCACTGTCTGCAGACCCCAAGAGCACAGAGCGTCGTTGGAGAAACTTGTAAGCATTTGGGGAAAATTCATTCTTGACTCTCCCTCACCCTCTGAAACCAACCCACCCTGAGGTCAGATCCATTTCTACCTCCTGGAGCTCCGCTGCGGCCCTCCCCTCCCCTCTAGCCAGGGCCCCTCCTTGCATGCCTGGACCTGATCATACCAGCCTGCCTCTCCGCTGCCCCTAGTCACCTCCCTGACCAGGGTCTTGGGAGGAACCCGACACCTGCAGATATAGCCCGAGGCCTGGACACGGCATTCGAGGCTTGTCAGGAACGGCCTCTCCCTGAATTCCGGGGCATCTTCCACTCCAGACTGCGAGAGTGCTGGACTGGCCAGAGGCCACTATACCTCTGGGTTTCTGCACCCTCTGCCCCTTCCGCCTGGAAGGCCCTTCTCCTCCCTGTCTACAAGGTAAGCAGCTGTTCATACTGAAGACTCAGCTCAGAAGCCACTTCCTCCAAGAAGCCCTCCTGACCCCTTCCTTTCCCCAGGGAGACTCCTATCCTGGCACTTTGCTGATTCACTTTCCTATCAGCACCCCGCCCTCCCTTGGCCACACACTTCCGAGGGCAAGAACCAGGTCTGGGTGGCTCCTCCGCCCTCCACCCAGGCCCTAGGCACCGCTCTGAAGCTCACAGACCCACTGCCGGGACTCTCAGTGTGGAGGGAGCAGCCGGGCGCGCTGCCATTCCCATCGCAGACCAGGCAGCAGCCATGGAGCTCCCAATGCCCTTGGCTTTGGCTCCGCCCTTTCCAGGAACGCAGACTGGCCCCCCACTTCGCAGACGGGGAGACAGAGGATCACAGAGGCCATGTCTCCTGTGGGAAGGCACAGAGCTCCTCATCCAGCAGCTGCCCCCTGTCCCCATGCAGCGGGGTCTGAGCCCCGCTGGGGCAGGACCCTGCACCCCACCCCCCTCCCAGGGGCACGAGAAGCGCGGGTCCTCCAGCAGCTGTCACGCTGGAATCCCAGCAGCTGCAGGCCGACTCCCAGCCCTGTGGAGGCTGCTGGGGGGCAGGAGGCACAGGGCATTCCTGGTCACCGCCCTGGGGCCCCGGGGGCCCAGCTGCTCCCGAGGTGCGGTGGGGAACAAGGACAGAGGCCCTGAGGTGGGACCAAGCCGTGCAGGCTGAGCCCCTGCGGCCCCTCCCACTCTTCACACACACCTGCTCCTAGCAGCCCCGCCCCACGGCTTCCTCCTCTTCCAGGCAGACTGCCGGAGGGACCCCAGCCCAGCGGTGACCCTGCACTCTGGGGCTTTGGATGGTGAGGCCGGCTCTCTGACCCTCAAAGAGTCACAGGGGTCAGCCCCTCCTGCGTCGGGCCTCTGTCCTTGCTGTCCCTTCCCCTGCAGGCTTGCCCTCCACCTGCTCCCTGGACCTCAAACCCTCCCCCCGGCCCCTCCAGGTTGGGGCCTCCTCCCTCACAGCTGTGTTGCAGAAAAAAATTGACCTCGGTGGTCTTTTAGGGGAGGGGTGGTCTCTCTGCTTGACTCTTTTGCCCCTGTCCTTGACCCCCAGGCTCAGCGCATCAGCTGATCACCTCCCTTTGATTCCTGACGACACCCATGTCTAAGCAGCCTCGGGCCCAGCCCAGGGGCCACCCTGAGATCAGCAGTCCCCTCCCCGCCCACCGTGACCCCGGCCACCTGCGCCTCGGCTTCCCCACGCACATCATGGATTCTGAACTCCAGCGCCCAAAGGAGACGGTGCCCGGGCAGTGGGCTGCCCCGCGGGTGACGCTTACTGGGGCATCTTTAGCTCGTCTCCGAGGAGGGGTGCGTCCCCAGCAGCTCCCACCACAGCTCAACCATCCACTCTGCGGTTTTCTCAGTCTCTCCCTTCTAACCACCACACAGGGGGCCTGTCACACCCGAGGCTACGGAAGGAAATGACGAGGGTCTGGGGAGCCAAGAACTGCCCAGAGTCCCGAGATCATGACACCTGGCAGAGCCCGCGAACCTGGCCCGTGGTCCTCCTACCCCGGTCGCTGGCTCGGAAACTGCCTCCCACGCTGCCCCAGCTGGATGGGCCCTGCCCCTTCCATTCCTCTCCGGCCTGGGGCTGAGGTTCCCCTTCTGTCCCAAGTCCAAGTAGGGTCACCAAAAACGAAAAAGAACACAACAGCTTGCTGTGAGCCACCAGGGAGAGGAAGGGTGGGGAGCAGGAGGCCCACATATGACTTCTCTTCCCCCCCAGCCACGCTGGGCTGCGGCCTCCCGAACAGAGGTGGGCAGGCCCGGCGTGGGCATTGGCAGGCAGCCCCGTGGAAAGCACAGGCGGCCTCCAAGGGCACTTCCGGGTGAGACCCGTGGCCTCTCCTCACCGGGCTGTCCTTCGCAGAGCCGGTCCCCCTCCCCTGTGCAGAAGGACACGAGCCCCAGAGTCGCTTGACTGGGCCCCAGGTGGGCCTGGCGCAAAGAGGAGAAGGTGCCAGAGCCCTGGTGAGGCTCCAGGGCGTCCCTGGAGAGTTTGTGGCCCAGGAGGGGGGTGGGGCATAGCCAAACTGGGAGAGGGAGAGCTCACCGTAGGGCTCCTGGGGGCGCCTGCCTGTGGCCACCCTGGTTAGGGCCGGAGCCCGTGTGGGGCGCTGGGAGGACCTGGAAGCAGAGCCCTGCCTTTCTCTGGTGCTTTCCTCAATGTGGACACGGCCTAGGCCTCAGAGGACACACAGAGGGGGCAGGCCTCTGCCAGGTGACCCCAGAAGGCCGACCTGGACCCTGAGCAGGGCGGCCACCTCCTCAGGCCCCTCCCCCCCGGTGTCCAGGCCTGGTGTGTCCCACCAGCCCCCAGGCAGCAGTCCCTGTGAAGGGACAGCCATGCGAACGAGGAAGGGCAGGGGAGCTGGGCGCCACCAGGCTCCTCCACCCCACCTGACAGCCGAGGCTCTAGTCACCCCCCGTTCTATCGGAGGGTGACCGGATGGAGCCTCAGTGTCCTCGCCGAGAGATGAAGGGGGGCCCACCCGGCTTTGCTGTAGCCGCCCCCGGAGCAGGGCCCATGGCTTCCTCTCTACGTCCAAGTGAAAGGCACAGGAGGCAGGCAACTTGGAAGCCGACCGTGTCCCCCCGCCAGGCCCGATGGGACCCCCTAGTGAAGAGGGTGACGATGCCGTTTCCAGCCCCGTGTCGGCTTCACCCGCTCCTCAGCAAACGGGTCCCACTCTCGCCCGGGTGTCAGTCCGCCTAGCTCCGGATGCTCGTGCCCGGCGCTAACAGGGTTCCCGGCTGAGCAGGAGGGGTCCGTGTCCACCCCCACCCCTCCCTGGGCACCCGGCAAGGGCCCTGACCCGTGCCGGTCCCGACTGCAGAGGGGACAGTGCAGTGACCCCTTTCCAGCTGTGAGGTCGGTTCTGGGGCCACGATGGAGCCCGGGCTGGGGTGTGGGATGTGGTGGCTCAGGGCACTCAGTCGTGCAGGGGGAGGGAGGGAGCAGGGGGGAGGGGGGGAGGGGTGTCAGCCTCACAAATTCTACCGACCTCGTGGCTTCAAACAACCCAGATGTGTTTGCTTTCCTTTCTGAAGGCCAGAGGTTCCAAACCAGTTTCACGAGGCTGAACTCAAGGTGTTCTGTGACTGGCTCCTCCTGGAGGCTCCAGGCCAGAATCTGCTTCCTGGCCTTTTCCAGCTTCTGGAAGCGCCCACGTGCTTGGCTCAGGCCCCTTCTCGCAGGCTCACAGGAAGCACCGTGGCACCCTGGCTCTCCGTTCCCATCCCGCCACCTCCTCCCTGACTCCAAGCCCCGGGCCTCACTCTCGGGAAGACCCTTGGGACCACACTGGGCCCCCTTCATGTCATCATGCCTGCAAAGTCCCTTTTTAGCCTTCAATATAGTCGCAGGTTCCGGGGCCCGGGTGTGGACATCTTCGGGGCCATTCCTCTGCGGACCCCACCCAGACGGCCCTGGTGGGGCCAGAGGCTCAGGGCCCAGAGCAGCCACTGGGCAGGGGCGGGGTACGGGGAGCCAAGCCCAGACCCCCGGCAGCTTCCAACCCCCACCCCCAACCAAGGGATCACCCGGGAGCCTCCCCCGGCCCCTCAGAGGCCCTTCCCTGAGGTGGTGGCAGACATACAGGCTTTGGAGCTGGACCTGGGTTAGATCCAGCTTCTGCCCAGCCTCCCTGTAGAGACCTGGGCCAGCTCCCAAACTTCTCTGAGCCTCAGTGTCCTCGCCTGCAAAATGGGGCTGCTGAGCCCCGCCTTGAGGGCCTCTGGGGAATGACAGGAGCGCCTTCAGGTCTGGCGTTGGGTCAGGGCCCCTCGCTAAGTGAGTGCAGAGCGGGGGTGGGAGCTAGCATTGCTGGAAGCAGGCAGAACATTCTCATTCTGTAGGGGTTCGGCAGGCGGTCCCTGCCCGGGACAGGGGAGAGCCCACAAGGCGGCTGCCACCAGCCTCCAGGTTCTTACCACCAACACCCGCCTCTCTTGGTCCCTGAGCCGTGACCTCAGGTCAGACCTGGGGTCAGACTCCCAGACCCTGACATTAGCATGGGGTCTTTTTTTGGATGATAATTCTTTTCTGTATTTATCTATTTATTTATTTACTTTTAGCATGCGGTCTTGAGCAAGTCCATTCCCCGCACCTGCTTCCCTCTCTGCAAGCTGAAGACAATCACCCCTGCCCTGGAGGGAGATGATGGGGACGGAGGGAATGTCCCACGCAGGGCCCACACTCCCCCTGCCTGGGGCCTCCCCTCCCACACCTAGAAGCTGGGACAGATGTCGGGCTCCAGAGCCCGAGCATTCAGGCCTAGCAGGGAACGAGAGTTAACACGAACTCCATTAACAGTTAACACCTCTGATCCAAACACGTGCCCAGGGGACCTGGGTTGGGGAGGCCTTTCAGGCCCCTCAGCTCAAGAGCATAACCTCCACGGAACTAGCGGCCTCACCCCTGCACGGGGTCCAGACCCTGTCGGAGCTAACTGGGGCAGCCCAGGAGGAATGCATGCACAGAGGGCCATGTCCCGGCCCTTGACATACGTGGGGGGCGGGGGGGTGGCTGCAGGTGGGAACAGCCTGTCTGGGGCCCTGCGCTTGGCTTGGCTCAGGGGACAAACCCACCCAGCAGAGAAGGGCCAAGGAAACAACCATGCCTGGCAGCCAGCACTCACTCAAACACTTCCCGTTCCTGCACCCCCGGAATCGAGATCCTGGAGGAAAGAATGACAGCACTCACCTGTCTCCCAGTTTATCTTCTTCCGGGCACTAAACGCGACCTGCGGTGACCTCATCCCTTTACCTGTGTTCCTGTTTATCTTCTGACTCCCTCCCCCAACTCAGGAAGCTGTTCTTTCTCGGCTGACTCTTGGCCCCAGAAGCCGCCCAGTGCCAGGGAGCACAGGAAGGAACGAGGGAACAAATCACAGGGATGAATGTCTAAGTGAATGCACGGATCCCGTTCTCATGAGAGCAAGCCTTGTATGTGGCCCCATGTCCAGATGAAGAAAGATGCACAGGAAATTAGGGGATGCGCCCAGGGTCACTGTGGTGGGCTGAATGAAATTCGTGTCTACCTTGGAAACAGGGTCTCGCGGACGTAGTTAGGTAAAGATCCTGAGACAAAATCATTCGGGATGAGGGTGACCCCAGAGCGAATGACTGGTGTCCTTCCAAGAGAAAGGAGAGGGAGTTTCTATCACAGACCCAGGAGAGGCCATGTGAAGACAGAAACAGACTGCCACAAGCCAAGAAACCACCAGAAGCTGGAGGAGGCAGAAGGCTATGGAGGGAGCACTATCCCGCCGGCACCTTGGACTCCAAACGAGGAGCGCACAGCGCAGCTAGGCAGGCCTTGAAGACGGACGCAGCTGTCCTGTCTGAGGGCTGTTGTCCTGCCCCGCCTCATAGGGAGCACTGCAAGGAGGGGCGGGCAGGCAGAGACCAGAGTGGACCCTGAGCCCCACACAGCTCCCACTCAGGGAAGGGCAGAGGAAGGCTCTCTGCCTCTCCTTGGCTCGGCACCCTCTGTCTGGGGAGGAGAGAGCAGCGGCTCGGGCCCTACCGTGAGACAAATAACTAACTCCCTCTCTGGGCTAAGTGAACCGAGGGACCCGAAGGCGTCGGGCGCATAGGCGAAGTACAAGACGTCAGGTGGGAGCGGCCAGGTGCCCCAGGGATGGAAGACTCAATCAGGCAGGGGGAGAGGAAACGTGTTCTTCTGAAGTCTGGCAGGTGCTCGTTCTAAATGCCATTAAGTGAAAAGCAGTGGAGGGACTCAGGTGGCCTTTCTCTGCAGTCCCCTCCTGGAGCTCCGCAAGACTCAGAGCTGGCCCCAGGGTCACAAGCGCAGGGGGCTGTCTAAGCCCTTGAGCCGGTGCCCTCCCCTCTGTCTGGACACGCCCCGAGTCCCTACCATGTGCTGGACACTGTGTAGAGGGCTTGAATATGTATGTTTGCATTTAATCCCTACAACAGCCCCTGAGGCGGACGCCCACTTTATGGCTATGGAAATTAAGGCCCAGAGAGATAGATTAACTTGCTCAATGCCACACAGCAGGGAAGAGGTGGAGCTGGAAACTGAACTAAGTCTGTTTGGCTACCACTAAGCGAAAGCAGAGACGTGTGTGTGTGTGTGTGTGTGTGTGTGTGTGTGTGTGTGCATGCGTGTGTGTGTGTGTGTGTGTGTGTGTGTGTGTGCATGCGTGTGTGTTGGTGGGGGAGGGAATCAGCATCTATCTCCTGAATTCTGAGACAGGAGGAATCAACTCTTGGGACATTGTGCAGTCAGTGGGTCACTGACATTCTCCCGCGACAGACCTTCCTTCCCTGTCTCCACATTGGCCCTGTAAGGAGGAATGCACACACCCACTGACAGGGAAACTGAGGCAAACCCAGCCACAAGCAGTCTGCAACCTGGTAGGGGACGGAACCCAAGCACATGGATGATGGGGTCCTGCCTAGTGCCCAGACAAAGGTCTCAGGCTGGGGGTCCTGTGCCCACTGGGATGCTCAGGAAACTCTCCTTGGGTGGCCACACGGAGAGCTGGGTTCCTGGGGGCCAGGACCACAGCCAGCGGAGCATCTGGCAACAATTCCCTGCCAGGTGTGTGTGTGTGGGGGGGGGGGCGGTATTCACAGCCCCCCTGAACAGCCTCTCGCTCCGTGCCCCACCCCTCCCTTTGCCTTTTGGTGGAAATGTCTACTTTGAAAAGGGATCAGGAACAGACACGCTGGGGAATCCCACTACATAAACCATCTCTTTTCCGGATCCCAGCCTTGCTCTTCAAACAAAGCTTGGGGGTGGGGGTGGGGGGACTTCCCACGCCCCTGCTAGTCTGGGAAAGGCCCCCAGGGGGGAGGGTCGTCTCAGGAATGCCAGGCAGCTGCTGCACCCCTGCTGACAACTGGGAGGACAAGGGGCCGCTCAGGGGAAGCTACCCGCCCACCCCCCTCCGACCAAAGGGACCTTTACTGGGAGACAGGAAGCGCAGCGGCCGCCCACCGACTGCGCCCTTGAGGCTCATCTGCTCATCTGCGAAATGGGAAAAACACTTCCTGCTCTATGTACCTCCCAGATGGCCACGAGCACCGGGGCGCAGACGTGGGAAGACCCCCGGGTGCGAGGCAAGCACGCGGGCTCCAGGCCCACCCCGTCGCCCACAGCTGGACGCTGCAGGGCGAGCCCCGAGTCCGCGGTCTCGTCCCTCCCTTCCAGAAACACGTTGCATTAAACTTCCCTGTCCGCCCGCACAACTCCGGCGGAGCAAGTTCTTTGCCAGCTGCGAAGTACCGCGGCGCTCAGGGCTCCATTCCTCGCCCGCGGGCCCGACAGCAGCTCCGTCTCCCCGGGCTCTGGGGCCCCGGGCCCGGCGAGGGGGGCCCGGAGGGCGCGGCCTTACCTGTTCCAGGTGGCGTTGGCGCAGGCCCGGCGCTGCTGCGTGCCTCGCTCGTCCGCGCCGGCGGGAGCCGGCTCTCTCTTGCCCAGGTCACTGAGGCTGGGCGAACTCATGAACTTCAACCTGCGGAGAGTCCTCATGGTGACCCCGGCGGCCCGCTCCGCGCCCACGCGCGCCCGCCGCCGCGCTCTGCGCCACGCCGCGCCGCGGGCCCCGGCCGGCACTGCGCCCTCTACGAGGAAACTTGGGCGAGAGCAGGAAGCCGAGCGGCCCTCCGGGGTCCCGCCCCAGCCCCGCGCCTCCGCCCCGGGCCCCGCGCCGGCTCGCCCGCCGGGTTAATCATTGCTCCGAGCGGCCGCAGCGTGGAGCGCCAGAAGCGCGGCCGGCAGCGCGGACCCGGCGCAAACGGAGGCGGGGGCGGGGCCGGGGGCGGGGCCGGGGGCGGGGGCGGAACAGGGGCGGTCCTTGAGGGGCGGGGCGGAGTGGAGGCGTGGCTATGCCGCAAAGGGGTGTGATCAGGGGGCGGGGCCTAGAGGGCGGGGTCCCTAGCGAGGGCGGGGTCCCTAGCGGGGGCGGGGTCTCCGCCTCCTTGGCCAAGGCCGCCCCAAAGCCCACTAGGTGTCCACTTCCGGGTCAGGCTTGGACCCCTCGGGTCTTCCGAGGGCCACCTATGCCCGTCGGAAACCAACATGCATGGGACGCACAACCCAACCCCAAGCGTCCTCCCTGAGCCGGGCCACCGCAGCCAGAAGCACGATGCTCAGGGACTCCTTTCCCCACTCTGTGCCCAGACCGCCTTTGCCAATGCTTCACCCAAAGTCACCCCCTCCTGGCCATCCCCACAAAGGCTATGCCCACGCAGATCCCTCCCAGTTTCTCATGAGGACCTGGTGGAGACCTCCTGTCCCCTTTGGGCACCGCGTCAGGACCCTGCCCCACCGAAGCCCAGCCTGGGCATGACTAGTCACCCTCCCCTGGCCTGGACTGGGGCCATGGCTGCCAGACGGGGGCCTGGGGGGATCACCGGTGGCCTCTCCACCGCGGAAACCAGCAGAGCTGGCGCTCCACCCACCCCTCCAGCTTTCAGGGATGGCAGAAACAAGTGGGTCCTCTAAGACTTGGTGGCTGGGGACAGTGACCCCAGTGAAGGGCGGGCACAGCCTTGGCGCTCTCCACGCTTTACACAGCACTTTCAGATGTTTGGCCTCAGGCCAATCTCCCTCTACCAGGTAGGAATTCTTCTATTTATGTATTTATTTTGAGTATCGATACAGAGGTGGGAATGCTTCTTCCCATTCCCCAGTAGAGAGATGAGGCCTAGAAAGTGGAAAAAACCCGCCCAACACCTACAATTAGCAAATGGCGAAGTTGGGCCAACGCAGGCCTCCTAAGCACAGGGCACAGGCACGCAAACAGCCCCTTCCCCCTCCCCCAATCGGACAGGGCCCCATGGCATCGCTGCCCTCATCCTACCTCCCCGACAGTCCCTGGGGCCGTGCCTGTGCTGATCTCGGTCTGCGGGCACCACAGCCCCTGCCCCCTTGTCTTCCCACAGACACTTCCCCTGTAAATCAGTGGGGAGAAAGGAGGGGCGGATCCTTGAATCTCAGCGGGTGGCAGAGGCTCAGAGGCCACACCCCCCGTGTCATACAAAACAGGGAACTGAGGCCCAGAGGCCCCTGGCTCCTTTATGCCAGAGTATGTGTTCCTCCGGCTGCCTCTTAATGGCAGAACCAAAGTGCCTGCCCCCTGAGAAAGGGGTTCCTTCCCTTCCCCGGGTAGGGGCCAGCTCATTCAGTCTGATGAGGTGCAGAGACAGGAGTCAGCTGGAAGGCGGCAGTGGCGAGGCCTGGCTCAGCCCCCAAATGGAAGCTCTTTTCTGCTGAATGTTCCAGGAGGGGTGGTTTGCCAGGGTCAGGCCAAGCAGCAGATGGGCTTCTTTTGCGGCTGCGAGGGCCAAGAAAGTCCCGTATGAAGTGTACGAGAACCTCGCAGGGACACATGGCCCGGTTAAAGTCAATCGGCATGTCCCAAGCCCCTGCTGTGGGTCAGACCTGACCCTCACCGTAGGGAGGCAGGGTCATGACCATCAGACTCCCCACCCTGAGCTCAAAATTCGATGGAGTGGACACCAGAGACTGTGGACTCCCGCAAAGACCGTCATCCCCAAGGCTGAGACTTGCATGGCCTGGTGTGAGCGGACAGGCCAGGAAGGACTGAGCTGGCCCCTTCCTCACCCTTGGGGGTTTCTCACCTCTCTAGAAACACCCGTGGAGCCTGTATGCTCCCTCCACGCGCATCCACCTGCTGGGCTGGGAACCACACACCTCCCTCGGTGCCGGTCTTCTCCTTCTCTGGCTGCCTCCACTCTGCGTTAGGCTCTGGGGTTGCCCTCTGGTCATTTGGGGACTTTGCTGGCCTAGTGCCACTAGCCAGGAGGGCAGGGACAACAAAACTGGGTCAGCACTACGTTCCCAAACCCGGCGCACAGTAGAAATGCGGCGCTGATTGAGGAGAAGGGACAGTTAAACATCCATGCGCAGGAGCGGAGGGACGACGTTAGACCATAGGAGGACAGTGCTCTGCGGAACGTGCCCCGCTGGACGCACGGAGGTAGAGCCACGGTAGCCACCAGCGGGGCAAGTGAGGCGGAGCAGGGCCATGGGTTTGGACTCTCGGTGGGACGGGATGTATGGTGGTTTCCCAAGGCAGGGGGGAGAGGGCTGGCTTTGCTGGGCATGCTCAGGTGGGTGGGCTGGCGGCAGGGGCCAGCTCGGCGTGGGAGGGAGGCGGACCCCTCTGGATGAGAAATTGAAGGGAAGATGGGTGGCATGTGGGTAAGGGCAGCCCAGGGGGGAGGTGGGAGGAAAGGAGAGGAGGAAGGGCTGGTGGGGGGGGGGGTCTTGGTGGAAAGGGGGCTCTGGGAGCCGTGGTGGAGAGCAGCGTTCTGGGACAAGTGGCCAGCAAGAAATTCTAGAAGTAGGGATGGCCGAGGGCCTTCAACCCCGTCTGCTGTCCGTGTTAAGGACATTTGCTGTCACTGTGCCCTAGCCCCAGCTGAGGACCTCCATGAAATAGCCCAGAGTCAGCGCGTATAGGAGGCTCGGGTGAACGTGGTGCTGCCCTGGGTTTGGGCAGGTGACAGGTGGCGAGGGGTACAGGGATATGGGGGTGGGGCTCGACAGCCCAGGGGAGTAGCCAACCCCCCCGGCTGGAATCTGAGGCAGAGGCCAGGAGGAGACAAGACCGTTCCGATCCCCCAGAACAGGGGACAATGGGGTGGCCACAAACCGAGCCAAGCCCCTGAATGGATTCTGCACAGCCTGCAGTGCGGGGGAAAAACAAAAACCCAAAACTGTGCTCAGCCAAGGTTTTACAATGGAGAGATTGACATAGAAACCCTGATTTCTGGCTTCCTGGGAAGCATCAGATGACCGGGCCTCCTGGGCCCGAGGCCCCACGTGACAGCCCTCGCTGAGCTGCTGCCCCCGCAGGCAGGCAGAGGGGCTCTGGGCGTCCACCAGGCCCTCCACTCGCTTATGGGGCCTTCCGGGCCTGATGAGCGGGTGGGGACTGAGTGACTGTATTGTAAGGGTGGCCCTGGGCAGGGTCCATCTGCGCCGAGACTCACGGGAGGGAAACGCCCTCTGTGAAAGGGATTGGGAGACCGGGGTCCCAGTCCCCCAAACTGTCAGAGTACCCTTGCTCTGAACCCATGCCAGGCCAGAGAGCTCCAACCAGGCCCTTTCTTCCCCCAGGAACGGAGCTTTAGTCGTCGCTCCCCACCCACCAGTGGGGTGTCAGGAGTTGGTACAGGGCCCCGGTCACCAAGAGGGACCTTAGGACTTGTCCTTCTGATGGGACAGAGAGCCCTCGACGGAGCAGCCAGACCTGGGGTCCACCAGCCCTGCCACCAAGTCAGGTGATTCCTAGGCCTCAGTTTGTCCATCTGTAAGATGGATGGGCTTGGGGGTGAGGAGCCTCGCTGCACCAAGCCTCCACGGGTGCGTGCGAAGGACGGGAAATGAGAACCACAAAGCCCTTTGGGGGCCAAGCGCTCCCGCAGACGTGGCCAGAGATGGGGATCCAGGTGTCTTTGAGGCGCACGGTAGGACGGTGCCGAGGGGCTGGCCCAGAGGTTTTGTCTTCGCAGGAAAGGCACCAGGACCAACAGTGACCTGTGGGACGGGCCTGGCCCCCGTCCTCTGGCTCATGGCACTGAGACTGGATCAGAAAGAGCCGTGGGGTTTGTCCCGCTCCGGCTGGGAACCTCAGTCAGGATAATTGGGGGCAGGGCCTGGGGACGACTAACGAGCATCTGAGGGGACTCTTATGGTCCCCCGGGCTCTGCGAACCCCTGAGCCTGGCTCAGCCCCTCACTTCCCGGACGGGCAGTCCCGCACGTGGCACGGAGGGCGGGAAGTGCTCGCCGGTCTGCTCCCCGGGCCTCCAGACGTCGCGTCCACCAGGGCGAGCTCTGGCGCTCGGGGACGCCAGCCTGTGTCTGTGGGCACCCCCGGAGCGGGGAGTCAGCCCAGCCCACGCAGCCCGGTCCGAAGGGTGCCCAGGGCCCGGGGCAGCCACCACAGCTGTCCCGTGTCCTCCAGGGCCATCTGGGCTGGCGGAGAGGCACATGCCTGCAGCCCCAGTCAGCAAGTGGCAGAGCGGAAGCGGGAGCCAGGCCAGCGGGGGCGGGGGGGGGGGGTGGACGGCTGCCAGCTCTGTCACTGTCACCACCGCGGTCCTCAGCCACTTCCAGGCACTGGCCGCTGGGGGGGGCACGTCTGCCCCCTGGTGGCGAAGCCTGGTGCTTCCCGAAGCCGGCTGGGACGGTGCCTCCTGCCCCCTGGGGGCCTTGGAGGCAGGGAGCCCAGGCCACCGGAGTGCCCGGCCCATTCCTCGCTTCTCCGGGGTGCACAGGGATGGTGACACGTCTGCCTCGTGACGGGGTGGGGTGGACGGGACAATGCACGTCACCATGGGGGTTCTGTAACGGCTGCCGATTCTGGCCGCGCGGCAGAAGGGGATTCCCGTCAGAGCTGGGACGCCGGCGGCCTCCAGCACTGCTGGTCATCCCTGAAGGCCTTGCAATGCGCTGTCCTCAGTGACTGTCCCGAGGCTGGACAGCTGCTCGTCATCCCGGGCTGGATGGGCAGCAGAAGTGACGCCTGTCGTCATGAGTGGGGGGACCTCGCAGAGATTCCCGCTGGCCAGGCCTGGGGCCGGTAGGTCCTGCTCTCAGGCTGCTCCAGAGGAAATGTGCCTCTGGTGGCCTTAGAGCCAGGCTCAACTCTCAGTACTCCCACTTCAAAGATGGGGAAACTGAGGCCGAATGGGATTACGTCGCTTGCTCACGTGGTCGGCCATGAAGTTCTGGAGCTGGGACAGCTGCTGGTGAGGCCAAGCCAGCCTCCCTTGTGCTTTAGAAAACACTGCAGACAGATTTATGGAACCCTTTCTACAGACGTCCTAGGTGTCGCAGGGACCGTGGGGGACAAGAAAGACTGGGTCTCTGCCATCATGGGGTGAGCTCCTGTCCCGTCCAACACCTCCTCACATCTTCCTGTGCCCCCCCCCAGTCTTCTCTCTACCAGCTGAGCCCCCCGGCCCCATTGCACTGCCACCAGGACCCCATCCCGAGCTCTTCCCCAAGCGGGCGGTCTCCGGCCTCTGTTCTCAGAACACTCCCCCTCCACTTGCTCTGGATCCAGTTCTAGGGGCGGGTGAGGAGGTTTCCGTCAGCACAGGTCCCTTGTCTCCGACGCGGTCACCCCATGACTGCATCCACACAACTCTCCGAACCTGACTTGCCCGTCCGTAAGTGAGGTCTCCAGCAAGCAGCGCCCTAGGTCCTTCCCGGCAGGTGTTGGAGAACCCCGATTCGGGTCTATAAATAGGTGCCCGAGGCACAGTGAGGGTAAGGGCAAAGCAGGAGCCGGGCACAACAGAGGTCGCAGGCTTCGCAGCCCCCCCAACCTGGGGCCGCTCCCTGCTCACCTCCCCTGCCCGCCTCCTACCCTCCAGCGCCTTGTCTTCTCTGTTGAATGAAACGGGGAGACAGACCACGGACCTGGCAGCACGAGCGCGAGGGTTCGTGACAGCAGCAACCGCATGTTGTGCTCGGGGGGCACCTGCTAGGGGCTGGTCCGTTACCGCGTGCACCCTGACTTCCCACAGCCATTCTGTACGGAGGCAGCTGCCCCCACCATCCCCATTTATAGGGAAGCCAGCTGGGGCCCCAACGTTTAAGTGACTGGTCCAAGGCCACACGGCCAGGCCAGGATTCAAACCCAGGCTGCCCGGACTCCACGTTGGGGCACTCGATGACCTCCTTTGCTCATGAGCAGCGTGTGTCTGCCAGGGGCCCGGTACGGAGCAGGCCTGGAGTAAACGGCAGCCACCGCTGATTCTCGTCTGTAATCAACATCACATCTAGAGGCAAGGTCGGCAGCATGCGGGGCGGGGAGAGCTGGGGGCCACCGCCTTCCCAGATGTGCGTCCTTCCCAGCCCCTCCCGGGGGAGGACGACCCCGCCGGCCCCATCCAGCGGTGCAAACTTGATTTGGATACAGACACAGCCATTGCCTGCCAGATGAAGTCCTGGGGAGTATCCAGGCTGCTCTCCTGTTGTGGGTACAGCTGTGTCCCCCCAAAAGACATGCTAAAGTCCTAACTCCTGGTCCCTGTGCACATGACCTTGTGTGGCCAGAGGGTCTTTGCAGATGTGACCAGTTTGAGATGAGGTCATCCTGGAGGACCCTAAATGGCAATTTATAAGACCCTATGAAGGCAGAGAGATGGAGACGCGGGGGGAGGACAGCTGTGTGAAGACAGAGGCAGACGGGTGTGGGGAGGTCACCCGCCGAGCAGCACCACGAAATGCCGGCAGCTGCCAGAAGCTGGGAGACAAGGAAGGAGTCTTAGCCTTGCCCCCACCTTGAGCTTGGACTTTGGACCTCCAGTCCTGCGAGAGAGTAAGTTTCTGTAGCAAGCCCTCCAGCTTGTGGTCCTCTGTTAAGACAGACCTAAGACACGACCGCATCCCCTTTCCCCACACAGGGTCTGCACGCCCCCAGGTCCTGGCTTTGACCTCCGCATCCGGGAACCTGACATCCAAACGTGGACAGGTCGGGCCCCAAGGCCAGTCAATTGGAGACACCCTCGTTCCCTTACCCCTGCTTTCTCCAATAGGAACGCACAAACCCCAGGAGACTTGGGGGGGGGGGTTGGGGTGGACAGCTTTATCTCTCCCTCGGGCGCCCTCCTGGGCCAGCAGCCTTTCCTTAGAAGAATCCTTGGAAAGAACAACCACTCAGGATATTGGAACTCACCCAGATAACCAAGACCTAGGAGAGGGAGCCCAAGAGAAGGCTGGGTGCAGGACTGGGGGCTTTAGGAAGGGCTCTGTCACTCACTGCTCCTTTGGGACCCCTCACTAATGACCCTTCCAGGCAGGTCTCGGGGCTCTAGGAATTACTAGTCCCCGGCGGGCATTCCGACCCAGCAGGGCATGTAGAAAGCGGCGGCATCCCAACTTGGCCTGCATTCTTGAGTTCAGAAATAAAGCCCAAAGAGCCCGGTAAGGAAGTGACTTTGGGTTGTCTGGACTCTGCCAAGTTCAGGGCTTTGGTCCTGGAGGAGGGTGTGTCCAGCCAGCAGGGGAATGGCTGTTCCATGAGCCCCCCCTCACCCACCGCTCCTGCAAGAATACGGTTCAAAGGCCACAAAGGGATGGATTTTAATGATGGGGAACGGACTGCCGAGATGCACTGGAAGGACGGGGGGGCAGCGTCCATCTCCCTGTGGGGGTGGGGGGTGTCCCTTCCTGAGGGTCTGGCCCACACATCCCCACCACAACCCTTCCCGCTGGGCAGCCTCATTCCCTACTACAAGTGGACACGGAGGCCCCAGATTCCGATGTCTCCCATAGGGTCATAGGCTGATGAAGGGCAGGGCCGGGGTGGGCACTGGGTTGCCCACTCCAGTCCCTGGCTTCCCGCCTGGTGGACTGTGGAAGGAATTCACCTGCCTGGAGGCCAAGCCCTTCCGCACCTGAAGTCTGAGTGGGTACTGCTCCCCTGCCCTCTTCCCAGCCCCCACTGGGCCACCCAGCACCGGCTGCAGGGTTGTGCCCGCAGCTTGCCCACCCCTCTGGGCCCCCAAGCCCCTGCAGGCTCAGGACTCCTCCCCGCCCCCAGACCCAGCCTCCGGGCCTCGCAGCCTGTCTGGGTCCACCCTGCTGCCCGCACGCTCATTTGCTACCCAGCTCACAGGCTTCAGAGGAACGCCTCTGCCTGCAAGATTTCCACATTTCCAAGCTCGGGTCCAAGGCCCTCCGCAATCTGGGCACAAGCTTCCATTCCTTCCATTCCGCTTCATCCCTGGCTGAGCCTGTCCAGGCCCCCATCTGCCACCAACTTCTAAGCAGAAGACAGAGTGACTGCTTGTTCTCCAGACTTTCTGCCTGTTTCCCACCCCTGGGCCTTTCCCCAGGCGCTGCCCTCCGCCCGGGATGCCCTTCCTCCCTGTCCTCCAACTCATTTCTTCTCCAGCGATATTGATGATAATAATAGTACTGAGACAGCAGAATGCCTTGGTTCAGGGCATGGGCTGTGGCTTACAGCGGTGCACAGCCATCTGCCTCAGGCTCACAAGTGTTGGTCAGTGTGCCTCAGTTTCCCCACCTGTAAAATGAGAACAAGAACAACACCTTCCTCCCTGGGTGATTCCCAAGGCTGAACCGGTGTCCATAGATAAAAAACGGGCCAGATGCGCAGCGGGTGCTCATCGGCACGAGCTGTTATCACTAGCTGTCCTCCCCCCCATGCTGTCTTCCCTCTGAATGGGAGGTCTGTCTCCTCGATCAGACTGGGCGCTTGCTGAGGCCGTTGGCTGCAGTGGACAGAGGCACGTGGTATGTGCCGGGTAGACACGGACAAAGCCCTTCCTTCTTGACCACGCTTTGGTCAGGCTCCTTGGAGCCTCTGTCACTGGACCGACCTTGGGCTTCCCACCCGCCCTCGCAGGACCCAGTCTGAGCAGGAATCCTGCCAGGTCAGTTTAGCCCAACCCCCACCCCTGTATCTTATCACTCTGTCCTGCCTTCAGCAAGAATTCCCCGCAGTCGGTCACAAGAGTGCCCCTTTCCCCACAGGTTTCTACCCGCTGACCCCAGCCCTGCTGGTTGGCGGTAAATCCCTCCTTCTGGTTGGCGGTAAATCCCTCCTTCTGCTTGCTGGAACGGGGAGCGGAGGCTGATTTCTCTCCCTCACTACAGATGCCCTTCCACAGCCAGGAAACGCACAAACTCTGGAAATTCAAGTTTTTTCAGAGTCCGGCCACAAAATCTGGATCTGCTCTGAATGAGGCTATCTGGAGTCCTTGTCTACCCCCTCTGTGCAGATCCGGTAGAGAGACACAGTCCCCCGGATGCCGCCCTGGTGTCTCCCGCCAGCGATCAACAGGTTGGATCACTGTTCAAAAATCCAGCAGGAGTTCCCAGGTCACATCTGGCCCTGAGGGTCTCAGATAAGGGGTGGGGGGTTTGAACCGATGGGAAGCTGAGTCACAGAGCTCGTCGGTGGCTGAGCCGGAAGACTCCGGACTCCGGAGGTGGCCTGCCATTTCGTAAGGAGCCTTGGACGCAGGTGCTTAGCAAACTCTGGAAAGTTCTCTATAAGAAGCAGTCGTCCATAGGGGGCATGAGGAATCTTCTGCACTGACCACTCAAAGGTCAAGAGGCTGGACAATTTAAAGAGTGACACAACCTGAAAGCTCTCTCCCTACGCCCTTTTCGTAGCAATGCTGGATAAAAAAAAAAAGACACATCTTCTAAATGCATAACTTTCGTCCACGCTTGTAAGAACAGGAGGAAGATCACCAGGCGCCAGAATGTTAGTACTAGTATGATCATTCAGACTGTTTCATTCCCACACTTAGATCCTATTTAGTATTGGTTTTACTGAAGGGTGTTACCTCGAAGAACGCTTGAAAGATGCGATCGTTCAACGCGGAGGGACCTTCCCCGTGCCTTCGTGCATCGAGCACTTCCAGCACTTCCAGGAACCTCATTCATTGCTGTGCCCATTTTGCAGATGGGGAAACTGAGCACATCCTGGGCTGGTCGAGCTAGGGTGCGAGCCTAGTGGTCTGGCTCCCAGGACTGTGTTCTTCAGTCTCAGACGCTCCACTCACTGTGCTCTAACCAATGTAACAGCGAAGTTGCAGGAAAAGGCCAGGAGCTAAAAGCCGGGGCCTGGAGACAGAGGGTCAAACCAGCACTCAGGAGGGAAGATGCTGAGCGAGCAGGTAGTGCGAGAGGCAACTGAGGCCCTCACACAAAGCCAGGGCTCTCGAGGGGCTGTTCCTCTAAGAAATGGGTAGCTGAGAAAAAGATCTGCCCCCGGGCCAAGAGAGATGCCCAAGAATCCTGGTGTGTGTCTCCCTGAGCTTCAGGGAGCTGGAAAAGCATGCACGTCTCCTAGAACCTAGAACACAGCCTGACCAGCCTGGTGACAGCCTGGGGCAGCCTGCCCGAGCCATTGGAAAGGTACCTTGGAGGGTCAGGCCCCCCGAGCCGGGCAGGTGTCTACAGATAACCCCTGGCTAGAAGGAAACTCAATCCCAAGGATGCAGCGCCCAGGGAAACCGGCCACCAGCGGGAAGGAGGCACAAGCTACAACTGTCAGAAGAAAACTCCCGAGGGCTTGAGCCAAGAAACCATTGGAAAGAGTGAATTTGCTTAACATAGTCAAAGGCGTACCAGAGAACAAGAATGCACGATGTTATAACAGCCAGCTCCCTACTGGGAAGCCAGCGTCCTGGGCATGGGGACGGGGCTCAGTGGTCCCAGCTCCTGGGCACCTGGCTAGGTGTGTGCAAGGGGCCAGATTTGGAGGAGGGAAAAGGTTATTTCTGTACTTAAATACACATGGTTCTCTCTCTAACGGACGAAGGTGAAATCCTTGTGAAGTCTGAAGATGTCCCAGGACCCTTCAGTCCTCCTGAGGTTATGGGACCTCACTGGGCCCTTCTCGCAGAGCCCCTGAGGATGCCCTCCTCCCTCTCCCCTGCCATTGGGGCAGCCTGGGGACCCTGTTCTAGACACCAGGTCCTTGGATCAAGCCGGACCACAGGAATACCAAGGACGTGGTCAGCCCATCACACGGGACCCCTCCGTGCGAGTTCCTAGAAGGATCATCCCTCGGGTCTCATTACCAGGAAAACCTGTGCTCTCCTCTGAAGGGCATTCAACTCTCAGGCTTGATCCTTCCTCTTTGCTCTTGTCGCCAGGAAGCTCAGAGTCAAAAATCAGTCCATAGCTCACAGGTGTGCTGGAACCTCCTGGCAGGCTTCATGTATTTATTTTGTCATTCCAGGTACATCTTGATAGCGCTTATAGTAACAACACAGCCACGGGTATGGCTTTAGGGACATTTTTCTAATAGCCAAGCACAGTCTGGGGAGGTCACACACGATCACACCATCGTCATCCCCGCTGACGCAGGGACCACTGATGGTGCTGTGTAGACGGGCTGGTGGAGCTGTGGGCGACGTTCCTGCAGGCACACGGGGGGCAGGGAGAGCAGTGGGCCATTTCCCCGGGGCCCCACTGAGCAGAGGGAGCTGCCGCAACACTCCCTTCCTGGGGCCGGCGGGGGCAGGGCAGGGGAGTGAGAGACTCAGGATTCCACTCCCAGAGGTGTCTGTGGGGACAGGACCTTCTCCCCAAACCCTTGGGGTCCCTCTGACATGCTCCCCTCTGCACACACCTGTGTCTATGGCTCCTACACTCCCCTCCCGCCCGCCCCGTCCATGAACGTGGTTTAAGTTTGGGAACCGACACAGGGTCTAGAAAGGCATTTAACAAAAACTACCTGACCCGTAGCAGCAGGAGGAAATGAGAGTTGGGGTCCCCAGTGAAAGGCGCTGGGCCACCCTGCTCTGACATTGACTCCCTGGGCCCTTATCACTACACTGGTTCCCACAGGAAGCCCAGCCCAAAGGGCGCCAGGAGTTCATAGGGTCCAGCTGTCCATTTTGTAGATAGGGAGACTGAGGCCTCAGGCCGGTGGGACGCACAGGTCACCCACAGGCAGGACCGTCCTAATGTGTGGGGGAAAGGAGCAAATGCTGAGGTCCTACTGGGTGCTGGGAACCCACTTCCCTCCCTCTCGGGGCTGCCCTACCAGTCAGAATGCCCGCTCCGTTTCACAATGAGGAGGCTGCCGTTCAGAGGACACGGCTGGCCCTGGGTGCACAGCAGGGAAGGGAAGGGCCGAGATCTGAGCCCAGCTCTGACCCGGAGGCCACTACCACAGAGTCATCGGTTGTCGTGAGCACCTCCTGGTGCGTCACGGGTGGGCAGAGTCACAGGAGGCAGTGGGTGGAGGACAGAGATTGCCTTGGGGAGTCCTGAAGAGCCCTCAGCAGCTGTGACATTTTAAATAGGCCTGGAAAGATGACCTCTCTCTGCAGAGCCCGGTGGGCCGCACCCTCAGCAGGGGCAGGCCTTGTGCTCAGCATCTCCACAGGATGTAATCTCCCAGCCGCCCACTGGGAGGGGCTCTGGAGCGGTAAACACGAGGCCACCCAGGAGGTGCCCCTCTGGCCTTCCTGCCGTGCTCTTCACCCACTGCTCCTGCTGTCCCAGACCTGCCCAATGCGAGTCCATAGCTGGAGCTTGGACAGACAAGGCCTCCCTCCAGGATGGGCCCCCGTGTCCCCAGAGCCCCAAGAGCTGGGCTTGGAGTGAAGCCAGGTGAGGGTGAGAGGTATTCCACGAGGGGACCAGACCTGTAGGGTGTGTGAAGGACAAGAGCCCCACCAGCTAGGGGACGTGGAGCCTGGGGGGAGAGCGTGTGCCATGCTGCCGGCCTTGGGGTGTGTGAAGGTTCTAGAAAGGCCACTGCCTGGGGTTCAGACCTTTCAGGTCCATGGGCTAGCTCCGGTCCCCTTCCCTTCCTGCACCACAAACCCGGCCGGCCCCCAGGTTCTGTCGGCTTCAGTCTCCCACCAGGTTCCACCCCCACCAGCATGAGAACTTGCTCATGTCACGTGGGGATGATGACAGGACCTCACGGGGCCATGGTGATGGTGGAAGGGGCCATGTATGTGAAATGAGGCATGGGGGCCATTGCGTTTGGTCAGCCAACTCCTATTCATCCTGCAAAACCCTGCCCAGGGTGACCTCACCCAACAACGTGGAGCCCTCTCCCACTGGGATGCCAAAATGAGGCTGGACCCATAGCTCCGGCTCCGTGAGCATTGGGGGTGGGGGGAGTCACATGAGGCTCAATTAGCTGAAAAGCCCTGGGGCTTGTCCCCAGCCCTCCTTGACCTGCATGAGTTTGGGAAACCCTTGTCTGTGGGCAAGGTCAGCTGGCTAGCCTCAGATCCGGGCTCTCTGGGGGCCCCAAGAGCATGATGCAGGCATCCCAGGCTTGGTCTCTACTGCTCATCTGCTGAGTCCTTGGAGCCAGAAAGCTAGACTCGGACCTGGAGGCGGATGCGGCGTCCTGCCACCTGCTCTCCCTGAACCCTTCTCTGGGTCTCGGGTGTGGGAGGACAGATTTGCCCAGACACTGGCCTGGCCCCCCGTGCGGGTCTTCTTGGTAGCTCCTGGTTTTGCATAACAGATGCTTTGGCTCTTTCCCTGTGGTTCCCAGTGTGGGGGGCAGACAAGGTGGGGATGGATGCGGGCTAGCTCCTCCCTGGGAACCAAGGCGCCTTGTGGCACCTGTTAGCTCTACTCCTCCCCTGTGCTGGCTCACCCTGCAGGGACTCCCCCGCCCCGAATGGAGGGCCAGGTGACAGCAAGGGGTCTCTAGGGCTGCGCCACAGGGATGAGACAAAAGGATGAGGCTGTAAGGTCCCAGACCTCTTGTAGGTAACCCACCAGGCTGTCAGCTCTGGGGATGTGTGAGGGGAGAGAAAGGGGAGTCAAGAGCCTCCCTGAGGCTTTCCAGATGAATGAAAGTGGAGGTCAACATCCTGGAGAAAGCTGCTCTCCTTGGAGGCCAGGCCCGGTTCATGGCCACATGCTTGCCTTCACTCTATCTGGTAAGACCTTCCTCTAAGCCTGGCCTGGGCAGCCAACTCCTATTCATCCTGCAAAACCCGGCCCAGGGTGACCTCATCCAGCCACGTCTCCTCAATGAGCCCCACCACAGTGCGTGTGCATCTGCATTTGGAGGGCAGCACTGCCCAGGCTGCTCGGAGGGTGAGACTGGGACCCCTCACTGTTAAGGCCATGCTCTGGACTCTTTCCTTGGCCGGCTCCTGCGGTTATGAGTACGACTTAGCATTCACGCACAGCGCTCCCAGGTGGGCAGGCTGCTAGCAGCCCTTCACCGGGGACGCAGGGCTGTGAGGACAGGACCAGAGGCTGCGTGCACTTCCCTCCCTTTCATTCGGTGAGTATTTCTTAAGAACCTAGCCTGTGCCAGGCCCTGAGCTAAGTGCTGGATTTGACTGTGACCTTGGCCAAATCTTTTACCCTGGGCCAGCCTTGGTGTCTACTTGGGCACTGTAACTGCTTTGGCAGGAAGAGACAATGTTGGGGGGAGGGGGCAGTTCCCATTTTACCAACAGGGGCAGAGGCCTGCACTGGGCATGTCTAGAGCTCAGCATCCGAGGCCACACCCAGAGGGCGCAGCCCAGCCCGCCTGGCCAGTGCAGCTGACAACAGGACTCCTGCTGGAGCAAAGATGGTGAGCCCTGGCTGGGGCCTGCGCAGGCCCCTTTCTCCTCCCTCCTGCCTACAGCACCTGCCAGTGTACATATAGGGGAGAAGCTCATCTAGCTCAGAGACATTCTTAGCAACTCCCCCCAGCCCCCCAACACGAGGGCCCGTAGCCTCCTGGAGGGCCCTCTTGGCCTTGGAGCCGACAGACCAAGATGATGGCCCCTGACCTTGACTGTCAGCACAGAGCAGGCCTTATCCCTTCACTGGCTCATTCTCTGCACCTTGGTAAAGCAGAGGAGGGCTCACCTGCACTGGGCCCGCCCCCTCTGTGACTCAGTGGGCAGATCTCCGTGGCAGGGGCCTGCTGCTGCCTAGAGCTCTTTCTGGTTGATCTCGGGACATGACACTCATTTCCCATTTCTGGGGGTTCAGCTGCCCCCGGGGGGCCTCCTGTGCTGTATCTCGTCCCCTAGCCAGGCACTCCGGGTGACGCTCTGACTACAGACGACAGAACAAGTCCCAGGGAGGACTGGAGCTGGTGAGGGTTATGACGGTGTCCCCTTGCTCTATGACGTCAGCTGCTGACGCTCTCTCTGCAGATGAGCCAGCAGAAGGCCTGGAGGCTCCGGGAGGGGCAGGGCTGCAGGGAAGCCCAGGGGTTGCAAGCTGGGCTCTGGAGACAAACGGACCTGCACTCAAAGTGCAGCTCTGTCCCTTACTGTGACTTGGCCTCAGTTTTCCCATTCTGTGAGATGGGGACACAGCAGTGCCTATCTCGTAAGGTCAGGGCAAGGATCTCAGGGGCTCCTTAGTGCAAAGTGCCTGCCGCAGGGGCAGGCGGCGGCTGGAGGACTCGGGGCTCAGGGGATGCTGTTTCTGCGATGCTCTTGGGGTGGGGCATACGCCCTCTCCCCCCTGCATCACTCAGGATCCCATCCAGCCGTCTCCTCTAGGCTCTTACCATCCCTGCCTCACCCTCCTTTAGGGCTCCAGCTACGCAGCACTCACGGGCCTAGCCCACCTGCTTTCTGAGCAAACCCACCCACCGGCAAGGCGCCAGCTACTCAAGGCTGATGGCTGGGCCGAGGCCTCCCCTGGGCTGCCCTTTGTGACAACTCCATCGCACCATGGGTCTGCGTTCCGTTAGCCTCCCTCATTGGACTGTGTCAGGCCAGTCCGATGGAGACTTATACTCAGCAGGCAGGGGATTTGTCTTTGTGGCAACTGCCTCCCAGAGTTTAGCAAATGCCTCTCAACACACGTGCATGTTACTGAGTGAACACCCGTGAACACGCCCTGCCACCTGCTGGCTTCTCTCCAGCAAGGAAATGCTGACTTTGCAGGATGGACATGAGGCCTGACGGATGGGACGAGCTGCTCGGGGTCACATGGCTCCAAGGCCGGGAGGCCAGCCCTCCTGATCCCCGGGGCTCTGTAACAAGCCTCTGCCGGCTGCCTCTCTCATGGCCCCAGAAATCCTTCCTGTCCCGCTGAACGTCCATTGTCTCTGAAGGTCAGGTACACAGAGTCCCTGTCTGCAAAGACTGGTCCAGAAAGGCAGTGAGTTTCCCCGCGGAGCACACCTTTACTCCTGTCCCTTACCACGTGTTTCTGAAACCTGCTGCAGTCCTGGATGTCCCTCACTCGCTCACTCACTCGTCCATTCATCAGACGCTCCCGAGGTTCCTCTCTGCGCCAGCCCCAGGCTGAGCCTGGGGACCCAGAGATGAATCAGGCAGAGCCCCACTTTGGAGCCTTTGGAGGGTGAGAGACTGGGAACAGATGAGCATGGGGTGCCAAATGCTGCCGCAAATACAGAAGCCAGGATTCCACGGGCTGCCCCATCTTGCCAGGGTGGATGCGGGGCAGCCGAGAAGGCTTCCTGGAGGAGGAGGGCACCTCCCAGCAGGGCCTTGAAGAACCAGGGGAAGCCCCCAGTGAAGCTGAGGAAGGATACGAAGAGTTCCAGGCAGAGGGACGCACGGGGAGGCCGAGAGGAGGGGAGAGTGAAGAGGAAATAGGCGGACGAGATGCCCTGCGCGCGTGGGCAGGCAGTGAGAGCTGACGGTGGCTCTGATCTAGCACGGGGGTGGGGGGAGGAGGACGCAGGGGGGGGTGCAGATGACCCCCGGCCACCCACAGGTATCCCGTCAGTAGCTTGCATGCGACCAGGCTCCCTCTTACAGCTGCGGGCGACAAGTGCGGCTCCGGGACCAGAGCCGCCTTCAGAACTCCGAGCCCCTTGGGAAAAGCAAAGCAGCTCTGCAAAGCCCCTGGGGCTCCAGCTCCGGTTCCTCCCTGGAACCGCAAAGCTTGCTGGGGCCTCTCGGAAACCAGGCCTGGTCCAAAGGCCAGTGAATGCCCAGCAGGCTGGTGTGAAGAGGTGACGGAGAGCAATGACGCAGGTGCCATCTTCCCTCAAGCAAGAGCAGTTGCCCCTCAAGCCACAGCCTGGAGACCGAGGCTCAAAGGGGCGGGCAGCCTGCCAGAGCTCCCCCCACCCCGTAAGCAGGCGGTGAGCGGGCGTGGGTGCTGAACCCAGCCCTGACGGTTCCGTGGGCTCCCCCGACCGTGGCATCAGTGTCCCCCACGGGTCCACGGAGCCTCGCGTGGGGGCCCGCGGCCAGTGCACCCAGAAGATATTTTATGAATGAGCGAACAAAAGAATCTGAAACCCCTGCTCTTCCTCCCCACCACGAGGCCGTAGGAAGGAGCCATCTGCTACTGTTTTTTGTTGTTGCTTTTACTCTGAAAATCAAAAGCACAAACCCGAAGTCATAGCTCTGGGTCACATCGGGACGGACAGACAGCCCAGCCCCCGATTCTGGCTAGAACTGAGTTTGTCCTCCCAGGGACAGGAGTCAGACAGCCGAGGGCCAAACCTCCGCTCAGCCACTAGCAGCTGGAGACTTGACCGGCCGCACCCCTGCTCGGAGCCTTGGTATCCCTCCCCACCCCCGACAGAGATGCAAGAGGTCCTACCTCCCTTGCTGGCCGCTGTGAGGACCAAGGAGATGGGACCCTGCAGGGGCGAGTGCATGGGGTATCCGGGCCTTCGGGCCTTCTCTGCCTGTGACCTTGGCGGCTGGGTAAGCTCTGGAGCCCTCAGCACTCACTGTGCTGGATGCCCTGTGGGCAGCTGAATGGCTTACACATTAGGAGGTGTGCACGCGACCAAAGGGCAGAGGGGCCAAGGAGGGTGCAGGCAGGGGGCTTGCTGGGCTGCCCTGTGACTCAGCAGGACGCAGGGAGGCTGCAGGTCTAGGGAGGGGAGCTGCCCCTGCTGCGCCTTGTGCAGGGAAGCCCAGATGCCACTGTTTCGGATAAATATTTTATCACTGCTCACACAGCCGTCCCCAAGAAGGTGCCTGCTGCCTCTGAGCCGACAGAACATTCTTTCCTGCCCGGACAGAAGGAAGTGGCTTGGTGGGGTGCAGGGTGGGGTCAGGAGCCCAGACCGCGAGCACCTTACCGTTCCTCTGAGACTTCAGGTCAGCTCAGCTCAGCAAATGCCCCCTGAGCCTCGCCCACACACTGCCCTGCACTGGGCTGTGAGCCGCAGGCTGGGTTCTGGGCTCAGCCCTGCCCCGTGGACAGCTCCTATGTTCCTCTTCTCCGTACCTAGAGCACTAGCCCCCTCTGCCCTTTGGCTCAGGCACACGTCCCATCCTGCTGGCCCAGTGCCACGCCACCTCCTCCAGGAAGCATTCCTGGCTTTCTTCCTTCTTACTGTGTGACCTTGGGCAGGCCATCGTGCTATCTAAGCCTGTTTGTAAAATGGAGCTAATGACCCCTACTCGTGGGGCAGAGGATGAGATTCTGTCGATGAAAAGTCTCCCAGCGCTTCACCCACATGAAGACATTCTCTTTGGAGGGAGCGGGACATCAGGCATCCACTCAATAAATACTGAGCACGTCTCAGGGTGGGACCCAGGCACATAGAGCGCCTGTTCACAGGGGTCCGTGATTTTCCTAGGGACACGGGACCTAAATAATACTAATACTAACAGGAAGCACGGGAGCAACAACACGACAGTGGTAACAGCTGCCACGTTCCCAGCCCCTGCTGCTGCCAGGAACTTGACATCACACCCCCCTGTTTACACCTCCCAGCAGCCCTGTGCCGCGGGGTTCTTACCCCACTTTCTAACAAGTGAAAACCATAGCTCCCTGCCTCTCCACGGCTGGGCTTCCCAGCACGGTCAAAGCCAAGCTCAGCATATTCTCCCAGCCTTCCCTTTCCACGCTGGGTCTACTGTGCCAGGGACCTTCACCACCACTTACTCAAGTCTGAGACTAACAGTCCTAGGGACTCAAAAGGTAGTGAGCTCCCTGTCACAGGAAATAATCAAGCAGGGGGCATCATGTTTATTATCATCAATACGGGGCCTTGATGGCTGGCTTTCTGCCCATCTTAATCAGACCTAAACACTTACCAGTGGTGTGACCTTGGACAAGAGACTGGCCTCTCTGTGCCTTGCCTTCCTCATCTGTACAACGGGATCATACCATGGCCTTGGAGGGTTACATGAGGTGCACCTCAAGGGCTGCTTCTGTGCTGACTATTACTATTTTGTAGCTTTCCCTTACCCCTCCCCCTCATGGGAACCAAACAGGGTAGAAATCGAAATTTCCATTTCACAGATTTGAAAACTGAGGCACGGAGAACGACCCCTCAGACTCAAAGGGTATGTGACAGAACCAGAACCAGAACCAGAACGCAGGTCTCTTGGTGCTGAATGGGGGCCGCCCTCCCGGCCTGGATCCTCCCTCCCCCTCGGTCTTTCGTCCTGAGTGCTCCTCTGGGCTCCGGGCACACTGGTGCTGCTGGAGAAACTGCCTGGGGCAACACATAGAAGGTTTTTAACCAGTTCAGCTGATGGCACAGACAGCAAAACCTTAAGAACCTTCCAGAAAAGGAGCAAGACTTCTGCTGGGGTCAGAGGAGCCCACTGTGGTGGGTCCTGATGTCGGGGTGTTCTGGTGACATTCTCTGACCTTCAGGCGGGTAGGGCGGAGGGGTGGAAAGGGGGCGTGCACACCTGCCAGTCAGCCTAGGTCTGAACCCCAGCCCTGGTCCTTGACGCCCGGGTCTCCAGGCAAACCACTTGGCCTCTCTGAATTGGCCACGATCACCCTCTGGGCTGGCTGGTCCCTGGAGAATCTGCACATGGGACCAGACACATGGTAGGTGCTCAAGAAACAGCAGCTCCCTTCTTCCCGGGGGTCAGCCCACACTCTGGAATCAGAACCGAGGAGAGAGCACTACTTCCTGCTGAAATGAGCTGCGATTTTCTTGATAATCTTTTCAGAAGGGGCCTGGTCCCTGCATCACCACCCCGACTTTTCCCAGGGTGTAGACAGTCGGTGGCCTCACTGTCGTCCTCCCTGGAGGGTACAGATGGGCACGAGAAGGAACTAAAGGCTTCCCCGGGCCGGGCACTGAGTCCTCTCGCCACGCCGGAGGTGCACAAAGACGCTAATGCTGATCCCAGTGCTCAGAGTAACTCTGGGCCCAACGCCAGCCTGAGTGAGACGCCACACATCAGAGCACTGTGACGGCGAGAGCTGGTGGCCGGACTGCCACTCTTCCCGTCTTCATGGGGACTGTCCCTCTCAGGGCCTTATGTGGAGCCACCAGATCCTCACCGCGACCCTATGCTCTGAGTGCTTGCAATTCTCACCACTTTCCAGATGAAGAAATCGAGGTGCACAGAAGTCGAGGGCCTTGCCAGTATCAGACAGCTGGGGACAGGCGGGGCCGGGATTCAAACCCAAGCAGCCTGGCTCGGGAAACCAGGGTTTTGATCATCTCAACAGTGTCGTCCAAGCGACCCACCACAGATGACACGACTGAAGCTCAGAGAGGTTAGGCAGCTTTCCCATGGCCACACAGCGATTGGATGGCGCTGTCAGGATTTACAACAGGCTGGCCTGACTCTGGGGTCCCCGGCCCTTGCGGCCCCTCTCTGGCCCTGGCTGGCTTCCCCCCCCCCCCCCCCCCCCCCGCTGCCTGGAGCCGTGTCCTGGACTTAGGGATTCCTGAGTCACCAGAACTGGGGTTGCACACAGATCTCAAAGCCCTCATCCTGCTGGTGCTCCCCCAATGAGATTTGGTTAATCTCTAAGATAGCTAAGGGGGATGTGGTTAAAAGGCAAAAAAAGGGTTACGGTGTCACCAGGAAGTCACCTTTTTGTTCCACTAAACCCATGTCTTCAGAGCAGTCCAAGACTCTAATTTGCTTCTCCCAACTCAGACTCGGAGCGTAGCTGGGTCTTCTTCAGCACATACCCCGAGGCCACCCGAGGCTTCTGGGTGAGCCTAAAGCAGGACATCCTGACCCCACTGTGTGACCCTGCGCCACAAGGACCCCACAGTCTGACCCTACAGCTCCCCGTTCAGATGGCATCCGTGGCTTCTCCCTTCTTGCCTCAACCGGGACCCCCCTGCCATCTGCCAGGCCTGGAGAAGGCCAGTGGGAATGAGCGAGTGAATGAATGAAAGAATGAATGGCTTTTCCTGTCCTTGCATGGGTGTCTCGGGAGCCCGCCCTCCTCACAGACGTCCCAGGAGATGACTTTGTTCACATCCATGAACACCCAGGACTCAGGGCACCCGAAGAGGTAGGGAGAGGGCCCCGGGCTGTCTCCTTCCTCCTCTTGGCCCCAGCCCCTCCTGGCTCTGCTGGGAGCCGCTGGGAGACCCGGGTGTTCTCTCCCAGTGCCTGTCTTCAGAAAGAGCCGGCGTCAGCATCCCAGCCGGTCCCACAGAACGCTGCCCGGCCGCCCAGGCCATGCCGCTCAGTCAGCCCCATCCATTTTAATCCATCCATCAGAAACAAACAGATCCATCAGCAAACAAATGTTTCTGCACCGACCGCTTTCCCTGATGGTGAGAAATTACGTCCACGCGAACGCCTCCGTCACCAGGTCGTTCAGGTAGCCGAAACACAGACGGTGCTCACCTCTCTCGTGGCTCACCCCGGGTTCGCGGGGGTGAGGGGGGCTTGCCAAGTGTTAGGCAGGGCGCCTCCCTGGGTCCCCTGCCTACCCGTAAGGAGTGGGGGATACTAGGATTTCTAGTTTTCAGATGGAAAATACGGAAGCTCCAAGAAGCAGAGTCACTTGGTTGGACCACGTGGACAGCCAGTGGTGGCCCTGCGAAGCCTACCGAGCTCTCCCTCACTTCAGAGCACCCTCCTGCCGCCCACATTTTCAACAAACGGCTCAGAATCCCAGACAATTTGGTAGGAAAGACCCTTGGGAGGCCATCACCCGCTGCTGGATGGGGACCGGGGCTCAGGGAGGGGGAGTGGTTTGCCCAGGGGACTCATGAGACCACGCCCCTGGGTTGGGCTGCTCTTGGGTCCACCCCACAGCCCACCGGCCAGGAGTATGTGGTCTCGTGCTCTCTCTCGTCTAATGCCATGGTTCAGCCGTGTTCACATTTGCACGAGCATGCGGTGGGGGGGGTGGTGGTGGTGGTGAGCTGTGACATGCAGATTCCTGGTCAGGACGAGAGTCCAGGGACTGGCGTTCTATCAAGCACTGTCACTGAAGAGGACAATCTGGTGGTCCTAGACCCCACCCCCTGGAGGCCCTAGCTTACCCCTCCAGGAAGGGTTCTCAGGCTGCGCCGGGGGCAGGAGGTCTGCGAGGCCACAGGGAGCCCCACCTCTCCCTCCGGATGCAGTCCAGGGAATGCGGTTTGGAATCCCGGGGAACTCCCGCCCAGACGGGATTTCGCCAAAACCATCACTAATCACCTGGACAGCGATGGCCACTCCAGGCAGCTGTACACCGTGTCACTGGTGCCCCGAGGCACGGATGGGGAAATGGAGGCCGCCCACAGGAAGTGGCTGGGCTGGACAAGGCCAAGACCACACCCAGTGACCCCCAGGCCAGGGACCCTCCCGGAGCCCAGCACATTTCCCCCTGCTGTGGTTCCACTGGAAACAATCTTAGAAAGCGTCAGGCCCTGCTTCTGTGAACTGGGTCCAGCGCATGGTCTGATCTTGCCAGACACCCAGACCCAGACACGGGCAAGTCTGCCCTGCCTGCCACCTCTCAAAGGATGTGAGGGGGGCTCCCTAGTTCCAGTCCACAGACCCCTCTGTGCTCCAGCCCTGGGGTCTCTGCCCTCAGATGTAACTGCTGCCCAGACCATGCCCCCCCCCACCCCAGGGCTCTGCAGGGCCAGCTCCCCACAGGAAGGTGGCAGGAGGCCCAGGCCAGAGGCCAGAGGGGTGGGGCCCCCCGCGCTGAAACCGGACAGGGCCCCGAAAGGAGGTTCTCCCTCCCTTGACCATCTTTGTTTGCTCTGTTAAGGGGGAGCAGTGTAAAGGGAGGGGAGGAGGGGCCGGGGGAGGGGGCAGTGCTGGGGAAGGAAGACCAGGAGACAAGGCAGGGGGACACCCGGCTGGACAGACCCGCAGAGACCCACCCGCAGAGACAGAGCCGAGAAGGGGGCGGGGCGGGGCGGGGCCTTGCGTGTGGGGGGGTTGCTGGCGAGAAGGAGAGACCCCGAGAGAGGAGCTGGGAGGTCCCGGGGGACTCATAGTGGGAGAGGCTGGAGCCCCTTGCCCGGGGGACGCCCGACCCCTACCCCATTCCATGTCCCCGCAACTCGGCGTGACGCGCGGCGCACACAGACACACACACACACACACACACACACACACACACACACACACGGCGCTCCGGTGGCCCCGGCCCGGCCTCTTCAGGGGCGCGTGCGACCCCCGGCGCCCCCCCAGCCCCCTTCCCGCGCGGGGCCTCCGGGGCCCGTCGCCGCCGCTCACCTTGGTCCCCGCGCCACCGCCGCCGCCGCCGCCACCGCGCAGAGCCGGAGCCCGGGCCGGGGGAGGGGGCCGCCGAGGCCCCGCCCCGCCCCGCCCCCGGGCCCCAGCTGGGGCGCAGGACGCGGACGCGGCCCCGGCCACCGCCGCCCGGGCTCCGCGGCCGATGCGAGCGAGACCCGCGGAAGGAGGCGACCTGCGGCCGCCGGGGAAGGGGCCCGCCCGAGCTGGGAGCTGGGGCCGGGGCGCCCTCCGCGGATCCCGCACCCCGGTGCACTGCGCAGGCTGTAGGCGGTGCCCGCCGGGGATGGGGCGTCCCCGGCCACCAGTAACCCCCCACCCCCCACCCCGGGCGGCGGTCCTTTAACGCCCACTGAGCGCCCGCTCCTCGAGCCTCGGCCTGTGCGGGGCGCTGCGAGCCGGAAAGAAAAAATCAGACATTCGGATTCCGTCCCTGCCCGCTTGGGCGGGGTGGGGGGGCGCTCGGGATCTGGCCGCTGGCAGAGGGGGCAGGGACGGAGCGACAGACGCTCCCAGCATCTGAATGGCCCAGGCCTGTGGTTCTCAAAGTCTGGCCCCACCTGCCTCGTGGGCATCACCTTGAGCTGGTCAGCTGTGCACTTTCTCAGACCCCATCCCAGACTTACACACTCTAGGGTTGGGGCCTACGAACCTGGGTTTTACCAAGCTCTCCAGGGGATACCCAGGCCTGGAGAAGTCTGAGAAGTACTGGCCTGGTTGAAATGTCCAGCACCCCGTATCTCATTGCCCAGATGGAGCACCCCGGCCCCACACCCGAAAGCATAAAGAAGGTGTTCTTTTCACCGGTCGTTTAAAAAGGTTCCCCTTGTCTCCTTTGTGAAGCTGTGTTGGGAAGGGGGACAGGGGCGAGGGTGGCTCCTGGAATTCTGTGGCCGGATTAACAGGCAGAGAAGAGGCCCCCCCTCAGGGCCGAGGCCGCCTGGCTGCGGCCTTCCCGTGGCAGTTACTGGTCCTTCTGTGTGTCACAGTGTACAGATGGTTTTAAGTTTTGAGATGCAATTATGCAGGCATTTCTGTCTGTATTCAGGACTTTTCTCCCCTGTGATGGTGCTTGTTGGAAGCCAGGTCACCTGCTCCTGTTAAAATGGCATAGGTCACGAAGCAGACCTTCCTGGTGGCTGGAGGCCCGGAGAGGGAGTGTGCTCATGGGCTTCGCCAGGGTCCAGGGACCAGCACCTTTGCCTGGGGGGCGGGCCAGGGTGTCCAGAAGGTGGAGAGGGCATCTGGACGGAGGGACCAGCTGGAGTGAGCACGGGAGGCGAGCGGGTCCCGGGGATGTCCAGCATGTTCTTGCGCTATCTCAAATAGCCTCCCTTTCTTCTTTCTTCCCCTGTCCTGCTTCGGTTCTCTTCCTAATACTCGGGCTTGGCATTTTATTCTGTAACTGGTCATTTCTTGAAGACAAATTCCCTAAGAGAGGGGCCTTGTCTCCGCTCTTCCCCCAAAGTGTCCCCAGCGGTGAGGACAGTGTTTGGTATTTAGAAGGTGCCAACTAGGTGTTTGTGGAAAGAATGGGTGGGGATGGATGGTCCCATAATGAACACGGCTGGTCACTTTTCACTTGTGGCATCCCTGTCCCTCTTCCCCCACTCCCCTTCTCCTATCCCCCCCCCCCACCAGGTCCATCCTCTGGCAGGCTCTGTGTCCACCCCGAGGGTGGGATCCTCTCCTGGTTCCTGGCTGGAGCTGAACAGCAGTGGAAGCCCCAGCTGGAGGTGAGGAGGGAGAGGCCGAGAGGATGAGGCGTTTCCTCCCGCTGACCACGGGCCGGGCCGCATCCCTGGCTCTGGCTGGGAGGCCCCCCCCGCAGTTGTAGGTCCCCCTGGCTTCCGTATGAAACACGCTTCCTCGGCTTGTTCTTTCCAGCCCCAGGGATGGCAGCAGCTTCCCTCGATCCGAGCCCCTGGGGGCTTTCTTACCCTGCCCATGCTTCTATGGGCGGTCCCTTTCGTGTGTCCCTCATTTGGACCACATGGGTGACATTACCCTGGTAGGTAGATGCGCGTCATTATACATTTGTCCAAACCCTCAGAATGCACGCCCAGGGGGACCCTAATGTGAGCTCTGGACTCTGGGTGCTATATCAACGCAGGTTCACCTGTTGGAACAGGTGTCCCGCTCTGATGGGGGATGCTGATGGCGGGGGAGACCGTGCCTGGGGGGGTGCGGGGTGTAGGAGCTCTCTGTACCTTCCTCTCATTTCGACTGTGAACCTAACACTGCTCTAAAAAAATGAAGTTAAAAAAATGCCCAAGACCATGCAGTGAGTAATAACAGGCAGTATTTGAACCCAAGACCTTGTAGTTTGAAGCCTCTATGTCTGGCTTTTGGAGGGTGTGAGCTCTTCTCCCCTGAGGGGCCCAGGACCGGGGTAAACAGTGACAGTGAAGTTGACACAGGTATTATACGCGGCAGCCGACCCCTGGGAGCCCCTGGAGGGCACACTGGTGCTTGTGTTCCCAGGATGCCCGTCTGCCTTTTTTAGCAACTCGCTGAGAACTGAGTGTCCCCCAGGCCTGGCAGGAAACCCCAGATCGAGCTCTCGTGTATGTGCTAGAGCGGCTCCGAGGGTCACGTGAGGCGGTGGGAAACCACCAGAAGGCTCAGGTGAGCCCTCTGTCCCCACCGCAGCAGCCGGTTGACCTTCCATTTCCTTCCTCTCCTCTCCAAGTGAGCACAGGAGGCCAGTGCCCCCCCCCCCATGTGCCCAGACTGTCCTGGTGCTGGAAGGGACACACGTTCTGCAACCAGGAGGCCCAGGGTGAGGCCCTTGTCAGGTGACCTGTCCACTCTGAGTCTCGGCTCCTTGTCGCCACAATGGGGGTGGTCACACCAGCTAATTTCACGAGTTTGTGCATTTATGTATTTATTCATTGGTTGATTGAGTCACTGGAAAATATCTCACGAGCTTTTGCTCATTGCCTGACATCTTTGCAGATCTATAGACCTGTGCAAAATTGAGTTCTTGACGGGTGAGTGTCTTTTGTGGGACAGGGTGGAAACCCACAGACTCTGAGGGCTTCCTGCATGGGGAGGGCTCTCGGAGACACCTGCCCAGTCCATGGAGACAGAGAGCCAGGGGCAGTGATGTACAGTGACTTGCCTGGTGTCATACAGTGTATGACATGAGGTTTGTGATGCACGCTCCCCTCCCCCCCACAAATGTCCATGTCCTAATCCAAGAGCTTGTGAGTCTACTACCCTTCAGGGCAAAAGGCACTTTGCAGATGTGATTAAGGCTCTTCAGATGGGGGGATGATCCTGGATTTTTTTTTTTTTTAATATTTTATTTATTTGACAGGGAGAAATCACAACTAGGCAGAGAGGCAGGCAGAGAGAGAGGAGGAAGCAGGCTCCCTGCGGAGCAGAGAGCCCGATGTGGGGCTTGATCCCAGGACCCTGGGATCATGACCTGAGCCGAAGGCAGAGGCTTCAACCCACTAAGCCACTCAGGCGCCCCGGATGATCCTGGATTACCCAGTGCCCCCCGTCATCACAAGGATCCTTCTCGGAAGGAGGCAGGAGGGCTAGAGGAAGAAACAGGTGGTGTGGTTGAGAAAAGGAGAGAGAGGACAGATGTCACGCCCGTGGCTTTGAGGGAGGAGGCCACAAGCCGTGGAAAGCAGGCAGTCTCTAGGAGCTGGAAAAAGTGACAAGACCAATTCTCTCCTTGAGCTTCCAGAAAGAATGCAGCCCTCCTGACTTTTGACCTCTCAAACTGCAGGAGAATGATTTGTTTTAAGCTCATAAGTGTGTGGCCCTTTGTTCGAGTGACCACAGGAGACTAGTGTACACAACAAGTCTGGGTTTGGAATCTGATCTCCCGCAGCTCAGCTGAGCCCTGCCCCCAAGCCTGCCCTCCAGGGACGCCCTGAGATCGCCTGGTGATTTGGAATTCACTCTCCTCCCATACAGTGCTTAACAGGTAGCACAAAATATGCATAAAGTATCTAACAAAGGAAAGAGCAAACACAGAATGGCTCCCAGCCTCGCCTACCCAGCGGAAGAACTGAGGGCCCCTCTTCCTTGCTTTGCAGATCGGATCTGTTGTTGTAGATTTAAAAGGTTGGTGCTGGGTAGCATTTTGGGACACGAAGGGAAGGGAAGGGTTTCTGAGCAATAATACGGTGACATTTGCATTGTGTCCCCATTGCGTACGCTGCTTTCCTTCTGCTCTTCAACGTCTTGGCCTTGGACTTGGTCTCGGACGCTCTGTTGGACGACACTGCTTCTGTAACCCGTTCATTGCAGCGCCGGCGCGCTGGGAAGCCGCGACAAACAGGAGGGGCCGTGGAGGCACTTCCCTCACCTCCCCATTTCCTCTTCTGGAATGCAAGTGGGGAGCCCCGCCCTCAGCTCCGTGTCCCCAGGGTGCCTTCCCGGGCCCGGCCCCCAGTAGGTGCTCAGCAGATGTCTGGCAAATGCTGGAAATAGCTTACAGAGCGCTGCATGAAGGTGGAACGCAGAGACGTTTTGACAAAGGCGTGCCTCACCTGCCTCACCGGCGCACACCCCTGGCACCACGTGCGGGCGCCGCACCCGGACGTCGCCCCTGTGGGCTACACCGGGGTATCGCACCTGTGCGCAAAGCTCAGGTTGACCAGCAGGCTGCGGGAGCCGGAAGCAGCTGGCTTCCAGCCAGGCCGTGAGGACGCCGCACTGCTCCCAGGCCAGGGCCATGCGGGTTGGGGAAACGTTTGTCCGTGGCCGTGTCTCTCTTGGGAGGAGGCTCCCGACTCTCTCTTCGGACTCGGGAAGTGCCAGCTCTGCTCAGGAGGGCACCGTCGGGATGGAGGCCGCCTCAAGAAGCTGGTACCAAGGGGTGATCTCCTTGTGACCCAACCTCGAACCTCTCGTCTTGGGAATGTCCACTCTTGTCCCCCGGCCCCGCCCAAGCAGGCTTCCAGTCCACCCATCTGCCTGATAGCTGCCCCCGCCTTGTCCCTGGCCCCCAGGGGAAATCCAGGGGACCTGGGAAACCTCAGTGCAGAGCTTGGCCCTTCCGCCGCGTCGACCCCTGAGCCCTCCATCCCAGCATGTGATGCATTCGGGAAATTTCCTGAACATTTGAGGGGCTGGGGGGGGGGCACGTTTGGCCCCACGTAGCCCTTCCCCTTCTCAGGAGAGCCCTCCCTCTCCAGACCAGTTTGTCCTCCCACGGAGTATAAGCCACCGCACAGAACATCAGACAAGGCCGCTAACTGAGAATCAAGACGAAGACAGACCCCTCGGTCACCACTGAACACGGATGACAGCGTGATCGTCGTACGGGCCGCAGAATGACCACACCCAGCTCTAGCCGGCTTCGGGCCCTGTGGACTAGGGGTTGTTATTATTATTATTTTTTAAAAGTAAGCTCTGTGCCCATGACCCCGAGATCAAAAGTCGCATGCTGTATTGACTGAGCCAGTCAGGTGCCCCTGGATGAGGGCTGCTGGGATGCCCCCTTCCCAACAGCGTCCAGTCGGGAGCAGAGCCCCACCTTCTCGGGATACCCGGACCCCAACACTCACCCAACGTCCCTGTAAGTCCTTTCTCACCCTCTTGCTGAGCGCCCCTCGCTGCCGTGGTGACCCTGCCTCCAGGCCACATGCAATGGTCCCTCTTCGCTCACCCACAGGGATGCTCCTGGTGGCCTCTGTCAAGACATTAGGCAACGGGGAGGCTTTCCCTGGGCCACCAGGAGGACGGGCTCCTTCTCCAAACCCTCAGACTGACGGGGAGAGCTGGAGGGAAGGTGGGAAGCTCAAACCAGGATGGAGGCCGGGTCAGCTGAGCAGTGGACTGTTGGCAGGTGATATTCCTGTGCTGAGAGAGCCCAGAGTCTGGCTCGGATAGGTGACGCAGCTGGGATGGTGGACAGACTTGCCCAGCGGGGCTGGCGGCGGGGGGCGGGGCTGGCAGAGAACTGTTGGCCGCCTGATTCTCCCACCGGCTCTGGCTCCGGCACTAGATTCGTCTGCTCTGGGCCCTTGTGCCGACGGAAGTCTAGGCCCCCCTCTGTCTTAGGCTCTGGGGAGACCGCTGGCCTGCTGGCCACAGGGCACGGAGTCTGATTCAACCGGAGGGCCGTTTTCCGTGGTTTTCATGCGCCTCTGCTGTGCTCGGCTTTTCCCGTGGGCCTGGACTGTGGATGGGAGCCCCAGGGAACTTGGGGGGCAGGGGGGTCAGACTCCAAAACCGATTCTGCCACGGGATGGGACAAGGGCTCTCAGCTGGGGGTGGAGCCGGTCGTCTCCTCCTGGGAGTTTGCTGGCGGCTCCCCAGCGGAGGGCAGAGCCCGGCCCAGGACTCTGGGACCAGTGCTCATCCCACGGGTGCCTTTGAGCATGGAGGCACCGGTAAAGTACTCCAGGTCTGGGGTCTGCCTGTGAGGGTCTTGGGCTCAGATCAGGGCCCTGATCCGTGGGGTGCCTGAGGGGTGAACTCAGCAGGACCCAGCCTGCCAGCCCCGGGGGCCAGGTTCCCCTTCCATAGACCCGCTCACTCACCCCTCCCAGTGGGAATGGCTCTGGTCGCACGAGGTTCCCTCCCCTTCCTGGGGTGGTTGTTGGGCACAGGGAGTGTGCATCTAGGGGATAAAAGGCGTCTGGGCTGAGGCCTGTCACACAGCCAGCCGCTGTGCCTCTGTCCCTCCCTGAGAAGCTAGCAGGGAGCCCCCTGCGCTCAGCCCAAGCATCCGGGGCCAGAGAACAGGACTGGCGTGGCCTGGCAATCCTGCCAAGAAGCCATCTTCAGACAGAACAAGCCCGGCCACCGCAGAAAACCCGGCCCAATTTGCCTTAAAATAACGTCAGCATCCTCGGTGGCCTTCTGGGCAGAGGCAGCCCTGCAGACTTCTCCCCGAGTTCAGCATTCCCAGACGCCCCCTTCAAAGCCAGAACCCCCCCTCCCTCACTGAGGCCGGGCCTGGTGGGCACTTTGTGGATTCCCTCGGGCTCTGCGTGGACCACCATGATGCTGGCACATAGACACTGGCTGGCATCTCCGGGCTCGAGGTGGAAAGGACAAAGGGACAGTGGACACAGTATCTCTTTCCTGGCCCTCCAGGGAAAGCCTCGGGTCTCGCACCATTCCCTGAGGGGTTAGCTGTAGGTTTTCCTGTAGTTTCTCTATCTAGTTGTTGATGTTCCCTCACCTTCCTAAATTGCTGAAAACAAAACCATCATAAATGAATTTGGTCACATTTTTTTTGCATGTACTGAAATACTACAGTTTTATTTATTTATTTATTTAATTTTTAAAATTTTAAAATAAACATATAATGTATTTTTATCCCCAGGGGTACAGGTCTGTGAATCGCCAGGTTTACACACTTCACAGCACTCACCATAGCACAGACCCTCCCCAATGTCCATAACCCCACCACCCTCTCCCTACCCCCCTCCCCCGGCAACCCTCAGTTTGTTTTGTGAGATTAAGAGTCTCTTATGGTTTGTTTCCCTCTCGATCCCATCTTGTTTCACTTATTCTTCTCCTATCCCCCAACCTCCACGTTGCATCTCCACTTCCTCATATCAGGGAGATCATATGACAGTTGTCTTTCTCCGACTGACTTATTTCACTAAGCATGATACCCTCTAGTTCCATCCATGTCATCGCAAATGGCAAGATTTCATTTCTTTTGATGGCTGCATAGTATTCCATTGTGTATATATACCACCTCTTCTTTATCCATTCATCTGTTGATGGACATCTAGGTTCTTTCCATAGTTTGGCTATTGTAGACATTGCTGCTATATTCGTTCAGGTGCACGTTCCCCTTCGGATCACTATGTTTGTATCTTTAGGATAAATACCCAGTAGTGTGATTACTGGGTCATGGGGTAGCTCTATTTTCAACATTTTGAGGAACCTCCATGCTGTTTTCCAGAGTGGTTGCACCAGCTTGCATTCCCACCAACAGTGTAGGAGGGTTCCCCTTTCTCCGCATCCTCGCCAGCAACTGTCATTTCCTGACTTGTTAATTTTAGCCATTCTGACTGGTGTGAGGTGATATCTCATTGTGGTTTTGACTTAATACTACAGTTTTAAAAAATCCTCTATTCTGTCAATGGAGCAAACGGCCCTGGTTGATTTTTTTTTTTTTTACGATTTTTTAATTTATTTCTTTGACAGAGAGAGATACAGCAAGAGAGGGAATACAAACAGGGGGAGTGGGAGAAGGAGAAGCAGGCTTCCAGCTGAGCAGGGAGCCCGATGTGGGCCTTGATCCCCAGACCCTGGGATCATGACCTGAGCCAAAGGCAGGTGCTTAATGACTGAGCCACCAGGTGCCCCAGCCCTGGTTGATTTTGTACATTAAATCAACCTTGTGTTTCTGGCAAAAAGCCCACCTTCTCACGATTCATTATCCTTGTGTATGTTGCTTAGTTCGATTTGTTATAACTGTGTTGAGGGTTTGCTCTACATTCAAGAATGATACTGGTGTGTAGTGGTCCCTCTCTCCCTCCTTTGTGTCAAGTTTCCGTATCAGAATGGTTCTGCCTTGTTAGAATAATTACAAACTGGTATTGTTTCTTCCCTACATATTTGATAGAATTCACCAGTGAAGCCACCAATGCCGAAGTTTTCCTCCCAAGAGTCTGAGTTACAAATTCAAATTTTCAAAACAGATATGAGGCTCTTTAGATTTTCTTATTTTCTTCTTGTGTCAGTTTTGGTAAGTTATGGTTTTCGAGGAATTTGATTCACATCAGTTGTCAACTTTACTGACATGAAGTTTTTCCCAATGTTCCTCTATTATCCTTTTAATGTTTGTAGGATCTGTAGTGATGTTCCCTCTTTCCTGGGGTTGCTAATTTGTGCCTTTCTTTTCCTTGATGAGTCTCACCGGGGGTTTGGCTATTTTATTAGTCTTTTCCAAAAACCAATTATTGGCTGTGTTGATTTTTAAAAAAATTTATTCTTTTATTTGAGAGAGAGAGAGACAGACAGAAAGAGAGAGCAGGTTTGGGGGAGGGGCAGAGGGAAAGGGAGAAGCAGTCTTCCTGCTGAGCAGGGAGCCTGACGTGGGGATCGAACACAGGACCCTGAGATCATGACCTGAGATGAAGGCAGGCGCTTAACCAACTGAGCCACCCAGGCACCCCAGGTGCATTGATTTTTGTATTCATTTCCTATAGCTGCTGTAACTAATGACTTGGAGCCCAACAAGGCAAATGTTTTACCTTTGTGTCCTGACGTAGGTCTCTGGGGTTAACATCAAGGTGTCTGCTGGGCTTTCTTCCTTTCTGGAGGCTACCGGGCAAAGTCCCTCCTGGCCTCTTCCAGCCTCCAGACCTTCCCCACACTCCTTGGCTGGTAGCCCCTGCCTCCCCCTTCAAAGCCTGCAGTGGGGGGCTCAGCCCTGCTCGGATCTCAGCACTCGGAACCCCTGCCTCCTGTTTCCACTTTCAAGGATGCTTGTGATTGATCACTCTGGGTCCACTGGAATAACCCAGCATAATCTCTCTGCTTCAGCAGCCTTAACTTAACCCGACACCTTAATTCCCCTTTGCCACCTCTCCTCATGGAGTTGCAAATTCCAGGGATCAGACATGGCCTTCTCTGGGTGGGGGTGGGGCGGTTATTTTGTAGAATTTGATTTTCATTTGCTCTCTAGCATCTTCAGATTCCTGGTTTCAAACTATGAACACGGAGAGCTTCCATGCCCTCTAAGCCCCGTGTTTGTTAGCGGTTCCCCACAAATTCTGACATACATTTTTGTTTCTCTTTTGGTTGAAAATACTTTCTCATTTCCCTGGGATTTCTTCTTGGACTCACAGGGTCCAAGAACACAGGCGTGTTTCTTGAATTTCCAAACATGTGGAGTTTTTCTAGATTTGTTTCGTTGTTCCACATCGACAAGAGAGGAATTCTGCGCATGATTTCGGTGCGTGCACTGAGACTCGCTTCACGGCCCTGGACCTGACCTATGTGGGTGAAGGTCCTGTGTGGACCTGAAATGTATACTTGTCCTGCTGCCATGCAGGCGTCGCTGGGACAGAATCTGGATTCCCAGCTCTCCTCTGCACCTGTTGTCCCAGCACCTGACCCCTGGGCCTGGGTCAGCGGGTAAAGGTGTGCAGCTAGGGGAAAGAGGGAAGAGATGGAGGCAATATTTTGCACAAAGTTTGTTGAATGAACTCAATATCAAGTCGTAAGCTTGGCTCTGCCCCAGGGAGCTGAGCAGTCATGAGTGAGGCCTTCACGTCCCTGGGGCTAGGCTTCCTCACCTGTTAAGTGCGAGAATAACCAGTACTTTGCAAGTGTTGAGAAGGTTGAGATGAAGAGAGCAGAACTCCTACACGGCACAGCACCTGGCACCTGGTATGGGGCAGGTGCTCCCTCTTTCTTGCTGCTGTCTGTGCCCACGGGGCTCCTGGGGCCTCCCTGCTCTGTCCGGAAGCCTCCGGTGGCTCTGAACGCTGGAAGCAGAACCGCCCACAGGAGCCTTCTGTGCACCTTGTTATAACCCCTGCCCCCTTACAGACTCCTTTCTGGGCTCCTGGCCTCTTAGTGTCCAGGGGCAAGTTGATTGCTTCCAGAGATGCTGGGCTCACTACTTCCAGCATTGCCGGAACTCTCAGTGCGGGCTTCAGGTTGGAGAAAGATCTTTCTCATCTACCTCCCCTGTCCTCCTGTCTGCTGCCTCACCTAGACTATCCACCGAGCGGGCGGGTGCCTCATTTTGGAACATAATTAAAGTAGTAAGATGGATCCCAGACACAGTGAGGTCAGGGAGGAAAAAATTCTGGCCTCTTCTCTCTTTTTTTCTTCCCTCCTTCCTTCCTTCCTTTCTTTCTTTCTTCCTTTCTTCTTAATTTCTTTTTTAAGATTTTATTTATTTGGTGGAGAGAGCGAGCATAAGCAGGGGGGGCAGCAGGCAGAGGGAGGGGGAGAAGCAGGCTCCCCGCGGAACGAGCGGCTGCACACAGGGCTGGAGCCCAGGACCCTTCATCAACTGAGCCATCCAGATATCCCGCTTGCTCTTTTTCTTTCAGAGACGGGCCTCGGTGTTTCTGGGGTGGGGTTGTCTTTTTGTCCCTCAGCCCCATCTCTGCCCTGCCATCTCCACCTCATCCTCCGGGACCGGCCACAGGGACGCCACCACCCCTGAGAGGTGCTCGCAGCCTCTCTGCCTGCCGGCGGCTGCCCCGCTGTGGCATCGGGCTGGAGCGGGGGGCGGGGGGGGGAGGATGGGGGGGTGACCCACCACGGGGCAATGTCGGTCCTGGAGCCTGGCCATGCCTGGGCCACGACAGTTCCACATTGCAGCGATGTCCCTGCCCTGGCTTCCGTGGACGGTGGGCTATGCAGGTGACCGCTGTGCCCTGCCCCCAGCTTCCCACAGCTGCTTCCTGTCCTGCCATCAGCAGGAACCCAGCCCTTCCCAGCTCCCCCAGGACAGGTGCTGACCCTGCCCCAGGGGCTCAGGGGGCCTTTGTCTGTGACCCTGACGGAAACCTGGGGATGGGAACGTCCTGGCCTCCTTGCTTGACCTATTGGGCATCGGCCTTGCCCCAGAGGCTCCCTCTATGCCCCGGGTTCCTTCTGGGGACTTGGGTATGGACCCCGTGTGGGCCGGGGCCCTGGAAGCACTTTTGTCTGCCTTAGCCAGCAAGGGCCTGGGACAGATTTGGTCCCTGTTCACACAATTCTTACAACGGGAATCTCTCAGCTCAGCTTGGGACCCATCATAAATGCTCAGAAAATACATTTTCAACAATTGTGTGCCTGTAATTACACATTTCTGGGGCCCATCTCTCCTCCAGAGCCCGATGGTAACTTGGCAAGAGGGTTTTGCCTGATTTATTTGTCAGTCCCCAGCCCCGGCCAGGCTCCACCACCAAGGACACCAGGGACATCTGTCCAGTGACTGGGTGAGAACGGGCCGATGGGTGACCCGAGCCTCCCAGAGCATGGCCCGCCTCTACGGCCTGGGCTGGTGGGAGCGCTAGGCCTCCCAGAACAGGCCGCGTGCTCCCGCCCGGCCCTGCCCTCCCGCCGCCGAGAAGAGAAGCCAGGCGGCCGGGATGGGGCCCTGGGCCTCTGAAATAGGAAGAGGTTCTGGGACATGTGGATCTTGACACGCTCGCCCCCCTGCCTCCAAACCGCATGGCTGGTGGAGGGGACGTGTAATTTAAAAAAGACTCCAGTTATCCAGAAACTTCTGCCAGGCAAGGAGGAATAAAGAAGGCACTAACAACGTCCAGCAACGCAGCGTGTTGGATCTGCTGCTTTTCTGGGAAGAGGCAGGAGTGGCTCTGGCCCAGGGAACAGCTCGTCCCCCTGAAGCTGGCCAGCCAGGGGGATGGGCTGGGAGAGGGGACAATGCAGTGGCCGGTCCCTGTGTGGGCCCGCTGTCTACACGTTCTCTCGTGACTCTCCCGTCGTCACCCTGGTGGAGTTCGGGAGCTGCTGGCAGAGGCCAGGGGCCGGATCTGTGGGCTTCCCCAGCCCAGCGGCTTCCTCCACAGCCTCCCAGCCTCGGCTCCTGCCAGGCCCGGAGAAACTGGCCAGAAATACACGGGCAACCCTACGGTCGCGGGGGTGGGAGGGCTGCGGCTGGAGCTGGCGAGCACCCCCCACCCCAGCTTCAGGTGGGCAGCTGCAGGGGTGGGAACGGGTCCGTCTGGGCAGGCGGTGGGGGATGGCGGCCCTCTGGCAGGAACGTGAACTTCGGCACCCTGGCCGGAGGCCCGCGGGGCGGTGTGGGTCAGGAAGTGAGCTGAAACAGTAATTCCACATCTGGAAACCCACACGGAGGAAGGATTCCAAAACCTTTCTCACTGTTCCTCCCAGCATTTGTAGTAGAAGAAAATGTACGTGCCCAGCAAGAACGAAGCATTCCGTGATTATACTATCCTTTCTCCGGATGGCGAGGGAATTGGGTTTATAAAGAGTTTTGGAAGAGGGCTGAGGTGGGGGGATGCTTACACAATCAGATCAAATTTATAAAAGGCCTCCGCAAGATTCAGAATGTTACTGAGAGATAAGGACCGGAGAGCAAGTGCTGAGTCGTTACGAGCAGTGACGCTCGTAGCCCTCCAGCATGGAAAGTTTCTGCTCCCAGTTTCCCAAATTTCCCAATGCCTGGTAACGAGCGCGTCTTGTTTTGACGGTGGGAGGACGTGGGAGCCCATCACTCCATGGACCAAGGGTGGCCAAAAAGCGGATGAAAAGTCTTGCATCACATCCAAAATTAGGGAGAAGCAAGTTAAGCCTGCCGCGCAGCCTCTGGCCCAAAGCCCAGGCCGAGAACGGGATGCCGACCCACAGCGCGCACCCTGAAATTATCTCCGGGTCTCGCTCAGGATCTCCGTCCCTCGCAGGCACCCGAGACTCTTCCTTCCCTCCTCGCCACCCTCTACCCTCCAGCCTCTCGGGCTTGGGTTTGTTAGCCTCGCTCACAGATCCTGCCGCTGATGCTCAGAGGCCTGGGGGCGGGGGAGGAGGTGAGCGGATGGAAAGGTGGATAATTGCATTGTGATCCCTGTTTCTGTTTTGCCTTTAGACGCTGGTCACACTGAACCCGAAAAGGAGGCACGATGAGTCCTTCAAAGCTGAACCGTACGGCATGGGTCCTCATCGCCGCTCAGATGCTAAGACCTTAATCTCTGCCCCTCGGATTTGACCTTGTGGCCGGGCTTCCTATTCCTTGGGCACAGCGGGTTTCCGGCTCTGTGCTGTTTGCTCCCTGTGTCTGGATGCTCTCAGAGGCGAAAGCACCGCCTGTGGAAAGCCCTCCCCATCCCCCGGTAGGTGCATCCCTTCCCCTGACTTGGCTACAGACCGGCCGTTGCCATGACCTTGTCCCCCTTTGGATCTGATCGTTTATTAGAAGAGTGCATAGAACTCAGGGACGCAAGTCTGTTTACCAGTTCATAAAATTTAGGCTGTGAAAAGGACACAGATGAACAGCCCAGTGAAGACATAGGTAGGGTGAGGTCAGGGACAGTCCCCAGGGTAGGAGCTTCTGTCCCTGTAGAGTTGGGGTGAGTCACCCGCCTGGGAAGGGGATGTGTTCACCAACCCGGAGGCTCTCCGGACCCCCTACTAATGGGGTTTTATGGAGGCTTCCTCACATAGGAGCAATCAATCTTTAACTCCGTTCCTGGTTCCCGGGCCCCTTTCCAGAGGGTGGGGGGTGGTGCTGAAAATTCCGGGCTTCTGATTCTGGCTTGTTCTTTCTGGTGACCGGGCCCACCCAGGAGCCCACCCAGAACAAGAGATGCTCCGAGCACTCCTACCTCGAGGAATGTACAAGGGCCCCGGGAGCTCCGTGTCAGGAACCACACCTACCTAGATCCTGTGAGCTCACACCTGCCCCGGAAGGTGGTGGTGAGGTCTCCTCTGAGAGCGGGCCGGGTGGGGGGCTGTGCAGACCACCGCCAGTGTGCTCTGCGGCCGGATGGCCGTGGGGTGTGTCTGTGAATGTGCACCTGCCCGTGGGCACAGGGGAGGGCAGGCACCCATGAGGATCCGCCAGCCAAGCCCAGTCTGCAGTGTGTCTGTCTTCCCTCCTCCCCTCTGAGTCTTTGTGTGCTCCTGGCTTTGCAGAGAGTCCAGGCCTGGGCCCTCCCTCAACCCCCTTGGCACCACTTGGCTTAAGGCAGGGATGGTCTGTCTTCTCCGAGGGTGCTCCCATGGGTCCTCTTCTCACGGCCTGTGCCCCAACAGGGGAGGCTTGGCCGCGCTGTGAAATCCGGGGCAAAGAGTGGTGCTGACACTCACCCTCCGTCACTGAAGCTCGTTTGGCCTGAGCGTCCCCTCCCGCCACCCTTGACTGGCCTGGAGCCACTGGGGCTAAAAGGAGAGAGAAGATGCAGGAGTGAATGGAATTCCCTCTTCCCCAGATGGGGTCACTGGATGGAATTTCTAGGCTGATGGAAACCCTTCCTCCTCCTCCCTCCATCTACCCACCCATCCACTCATCCATCCATCCATCCATCCATCCATCCATCCATCCACTCATCCATCCATCCATCCATCCATCCATCCGTCCGTCCATCCATCCCTCCATCCGCCCATCCATCCCTCCCTCCCTCCATCCATCCATCATTCCATCCATCCATCCATCCATCCCTCCCTCCCTTCCTCCCTCCATCCATCCCTCCATCCATCCATCCATCCATCATTCCATCCATCCATCCATCCATCCCTCCATCCATCCATCATTCCATCCATCCATCCGTCCATCCATCCATCATTCCATCCATCCATCCATCCGTCATTCCATCCATCCATCCATCATTCCATCCATCCATCCCTCCATCCATCCATCATTCCATCCATCCATCCATCCATCCCTCCATCCATCCATCATTCCATCCATCCATCCATCCATCCCTCCATCCATCCATCATTCCATCCATCCATCCCTCCATCCATCCATCATTCCATCCATCCATCCATCCATCCGTCCATCCATCCATCCATCCATCCATCATTCCATCCATCCGTCTATCCATCCATCCCTCCATGCATGCATCCATCTATCATCCACTTGTCTACCCATTCATCCATCCACAATCACTGTCTGATTCCTGTTTTGTGGAGTCCCTGCTGGGTGTTGTGGGCACAGCAGTAGCCAGGGTGGTCCTTGACCTTGGGGAACTCACAGTGGGATGGCAGAGATGGTGGCAGACAGGGACCACCTCCATGTCAGGTGGTGAGTGCTGTGATGTGGGTGCCCAGCAAGACCAGGCTGTGTCTTCCTAGACTTTCTAGGTTGGTGGACAATGTCCCCGGGGGGATTCAAGGGAGAGAAGAAGCAGGAGAGGCTGTAGGGCCTTGCTTTTCCATAGGAATTTGGGGATCAACTTCTGCAGAATGGGCAGCTAGGATTTCGGCGGGTGGAGGGCCTTTGTCTGGAGGACAGTGGGGGCCATGGGAGAGTTTTGAGCATCAGTGACAGGGTCAGACTTGGGTTTTGCTAAGAGTGACCTCAGTAGGGAGAATGGATTTGAAGGGGTAGGTTAAGTCCAAGGAGATGCAAGGAAAGGAGGTAGGAATTGGTGGTGGCTGGGGGACAAGGAGCCATGGGGTTGGGGTGGGCAGAGTCGGGCTGGTTAGCTGCGGGAGAGGGAGGGAGAGACAGAGGGCGTTACCTCTCCAGCAGACCCAGCTCCCACTCCCCACTCCTAACGCTCTTGTCCTGGCCCTCCTCCTTTTCAGCACAAGTTCTGGGCAGGGGTGCCAGGAGACGGCTGGGCTGGTATTAGGAACATATGGGGGAGGTATTGGGGACATGCCTGTGTCCCATGGGGTCTCTGATGGGCAATTTCCCAGCCCTCTGAGCCTAGCTTCAAACAGACCTGCCCAGCAGAGCTGGAAGGGCCTTCTGAATCCATGCGATCTTGAACCCCACCTTGCCAGTGGGAAGACCGAGGCCCCATGGGGTTCATCCCCGCATGAGTTCTGCACTTGGGAGCCCAGCTTTGCTCTTGCTGGCTGATCCCTGGGCCTTCTCCCTCCGATCTGAGAACACACTGCCTGCAAGCAAACAGCTCAGCAGAAATTTCTCGTCCCAGGGAATCAAGTCGCAGAGAACTTTATTGTTTTGAGAACTTGCTGAAAATCCGTTTATTGGAACAAGAGCTTACTCAGTGAGGCAAACCGCTTGTCACGGAATGACTGTTGGCTCACCACCAAGTGCTCGGTGACCCGGCCCTTGCCGTGTCCTCCAGCCCCATTCTGCTGTCTCAGGAACCTGACCTGTACCAGCCCGTCTCCACTCGGGCCCAGACACCACCCCCTCACCCCTTGACCTCCTTTTCCCAAGACAGTGAGTCTTGAGACATCGGGCCAGGGCTGTACCCTCTTGTGATACAGGTACTGAACTTGGCTTTGCTGGATCGATAGGTCATTTGGTGATTTCTGGACCCACCAGGCAGGACGGGCCCCCACTCCTGGACACCTCTCAACCTGATTCTTAAAGCATATTTGAAAGTAATAGACTTTATTTTTTAGAGCACTTTTGTGTTCATGGTCAAATGGAGTGGGAAGTACAGAGGTTCCTCCCCGCCCCTCCACACACACGCGTACCCAGGCTCAGCCCCTCCTGTCACCAGCATCCCCGAGCGGAGTGGGTCATCTGTTACAAGCACTGAACCGAGGCTGACATGTCCTCACCACCCAGAGTCTGCAGCTGACGCCAGGGTTCTCTCCTGGGGCTGCACGTTCTATGGGTTTGGACAGTTATAAGTGACGTGTGTCCCCCGTGATGGTATCACATAGTGTTCTCACTGCCCTGAACATCCCCGTGCTCCAGCTTCTCTCCCCTCCCTCCTCCTCACCCCTGGTACCCGGCCCCCGTGGGTCTTCTCAGCGTCTCCAGAGTTCTGCCTTTTCCTGAAGGGCATTGGGTTGGAGGCGCACACCGTATGGCCTTCTCAGACTGGCTTCTCCTGCCCAGCAATGTGCCTTTGAGGACCCTCCGTGACTTGTAATGGCTTGGTAGCGCACGTCATTTTATCGCCACGCAGGAGTTCCTGCCCAGAGGCACAGCCGTTCACTGACCCCTCCAGCCGCCGCGGGAGGTCAAGGTTGCCCGCAGCTGGTCTGCTTTTGCTGCGGTTGATCAAGGAGGTGACTTTTTTCCTCTGGGAGGCCCTGGACCAGAGGCCCCGTCTCTGTGGCCCTGGGCCATTCAGGAGGTGACACGGAAGTAACTAGAGAGAGAACCCAGACTTAGCCTCTCTGCGTGTCCCTAAAACCCTCAGCAGGACTGGGGAACCCAAATCAGGGGTCACGGTGGGGTTGCCGCTGAGGGCTGTTGAGGGAAGGTGGGTGAGGGGGACCCCCTGGACACCACCATTTGCCAAACGTCACCTGGCCCTCTCTCACTGGGCTGCATTAACTTGGGGTGCCTCTGGGAGCAGAGAGGGTGTGTGTAGTCATTTCCCTGTCCCCCCAACAGGCTCCTACGTGGCCAGGCACAGCGCAGGTGCTCAGTGGGGTCCGGTCTGGGCCAAACACTGTGCGAGTGTGATCTCCTCTGGTCCTCGAGGTGGGGCCAAGAGGTGGGAACCCCCCACTGTCCCGCAGGCTGAACGGCGTGGAAAGGACACCAGGCTGAGAACGGAATCTGTGTCTGAAGGCAAAACCCCCCTTGTTAGGCACCCACCGTTCCCTGTGCCCTCCCCCTGCTCCGACCTCATTCACCCTGACCTACAAGGCGGGACTAGAGGGCCATTTGCCTTTCCGACGACCACCTTCCTGCTCCCAGACCCCAGCGGGCGTCCCCGGGGGCCGAGCTGGGGTCTCAGCCTATGCCGGCTGTCTACACAGCACGGGCTCCTGGTGGGAAAGGGGATTGGAAGTGGAGTCCGTAAGCCCTGGGTGGAGGATGAGGACCATCCCCGTGGGGGAAGGACCTGATGGAGATGCTGGGCCCAACGGTCTCTGGAGACTGACCTGAGGAAGGGTCAGTGTCGTCCAGCCTTGGCTTGTGGGGCGGCGGGGGTGGGGGTGCTCTGGGAGGAGCTGTGGCTTTTGGACACCCTCCTGGGGTTCCCAGGGCATCCCTGCCCCTCACCAGCTCCAACACCACGTTTGCTTCCCCTCCATTCCTCATTCGCAGCGTGGAGAGACAGAGCAGAACGGCTCAGAGAGACTGGTGTTGGGGGGAGGCTGGTTTGGCGTCTCCGCCCTGGCGGTCCGTCCCCATCCTCGCGATGTCCTAGTTTCCAACTACATGGCTGGGCCCCAGCTTCCCGCCTCCCCCTGCGTGCTGCGCCGCCTTCTGCCCATCGGCCGCAAGATGGCAGCAGAGCCCCGCAGATCGCACCCTGGGCAGCCCAGCCTTGGGGACTGGAGGAGGGCTGACCACCCATCCTGGGGGTTCCCCAGGACCCGAGCCTGGGTGTGGGGACCTGGCTGCGGGGCACAAAGCTGGAGCACCCGCCTCTGCACCCTCTCCACATCCCGGACAGTTCACCATTCAGTGCAGCAGTAAACCCTTCCTGCTGCGTGCCCGGCTTGGTGAGGGGGACCAGAATGCCCATGGCATTGGACGCCGGCTCAGGGCTCAATGCCAGGGCGGCCCAGGCCGTGGGATGGAGGCCCGGGGTGAGTGAACCTAAGGGAGGGGTCTAGCTCAGCCTGGCAGTGAAGGAGACCTCTGGGCGGCGGCCTGACACTGTCCTAGAGCTTGGGCCCACGGAGCCGGAGCCGCGGGGGACAGCTGGCCCTGTGGGAACATGGGCGTTGCAGGACCAGGTCCCGCTCGCCCGACAGTCCGGGGTGGAGGGTGTCCTCCACCAGCTCATGGGCTCCTGTGGGAGCTCCTACACCCAGGACCAGGACGTGATGTGTGGGGCCCGGTGCAGAGTGAAAGTGAGGGGCCCTCGTTGAGAATGGTGAGCTTTATTTGATTGATTGACTGATTTAAAAGATCTTGATTTATTTGACAGAGAGAGACACAGTGAGAGAGGAAACGCCAGCAGGGGGAGTGGGAGAGGGGGAAGCAGGCTCCCCTCTGAGCAGGGAGCCCGATGCGGGGCTTGATCCCAGGATCCCGGGATCATGACCTGAGCCAAAGGGAGACGCCCAATGACTGAGCCACCCAGGTGTCCCCAAAATGGTTAACTTTAGAGATGGTGACAGCACAGCCTGAAAGCAAGCTCTCGCCTTTCTGAGCCGGGGGCCCTGTGTGACTGGCCAGGCCCCCAGAGTCCCAGGCGGGTTTCCCACCCCGTAGCCGTGGCAGGTTCCTGGTCCCCCAGCAGCGTGGGGGAGGGACTCCAGCAGATTAGGCTAGATGTGCTGCCCTCGGTTACCGCACCGGTAGCTGTGCTTGTTCCCATGACACCCTGACACCCAGAATCCCTCTAACGGATGTCCTGTCCTGGTGCAGGCTCGCGCGGGACACCCTCCCTCATGCCTGCTAGAGGTGCCTGTAAAGGGCACCGCGGCCAGCAGGGGGCGCCGCCGCTCCGTCCACGAGCTGGGCATTGCCCACAGGGCTCCAAGCCGCAACCCTGCTCAGGGGCTAAGGGCCATGGGCACCACCAGGTCTGGGGGCTCTCTGCGCCTTCAGAGCCCCCACATCCCGCTGGGGCCCCTACCCTCCCTGGGTCCCCGCTTTCCTTGCAGTTTCCTGGGGTGGGCAGGCCTGAAAGGGACCCTGGAGGCGTTGAGTCCTGCTCATATGAGGGCTCCCAAGGGCCCACCCCTTCCAGCTCCTGGCTCGGGTGCTCCTGGGCTTGCGCCCGAGTCACCCCCATGTCTGTCCTGGTCTTCCGACAGCCCTTTGTGTCTCTGCTTCTTACAAGGACACCTGCCACGGGGTTTGGGCCCCACCAGACAATCCAGCACGCAGACACCCTTTTCCCAAATAAAGTCCCACTCATGGGTTCTGGGATTTGGGATTTGGACACTCAACCCACGGCAGGCCCCAAACCCGGGAGGGCGGGGCTGGCTGGAACCCCGGAACCCCGGAACCCAAGGCCCGAGCTCCTTCCTCCAGAGGCCCTGCCCGGCCTGAGGTGTGGGGCCTCTGTTCTCAGTGACTGGTTTCTCCGTCGGGCGTTTCTCATTCGCATCCCTGTGGGCAGCGTCCCACCCCTGCCCCTTCTCTGGAGCCCCTCCCCGCTTTGAGGTTGTGCGATGGCCTCAGGCCCGTCGTCAGGCCAGGCCTGGCCCAGAGCTGGCCCAGAAGGTCTGCTTCGGGAATCCACACGTGGAACCTTAGCACCCTCCCTCTCGATGGCCCCCAGTTGTCGCTGGCCTTGGTCACACACCGCCTCCTCCTGGAACCCCTCTAAGCCCCTGGCGGGGCAGGCTCCCTTTCTCCAGTCTGGTCCATTCCAGGCTGTGGCCCTTGGATTGCCCCCCCCGCCCCGCCCCGGCAGGAAGGGGTCTTGTCCCCCTGCCCCTGGCCCTGGGAGAGAGAGGCTCAGAGGATGCCGAAGGAGGAAGGGGTGAGCCAAGGCGTAAGGAGGTATGCCCAGCGCCTGCTCCCTGCCTCCTCTTCTGGGAGGCTTGGTCCCTGGCCGGCTGGGGATGGGGAAGTGGGTGGGGGACAGCGCCCCACCCTGGGAGGGAAAGGAAAGGCCCCTCTAGCCTGGAACAGAAAGCTTCCCTACTGAACCTTACTCAGATCACAGGGGGGTGGGAGGGGCTGGTGTGTGTTCGCTGCCAGCCCCAGCCGGGCTGAAGACTCAGGGGCCAGGTGGGCAGAGAGCTGCCCCCCCCCAACGCACGGAGCCTGTGAGCGGGGGTTCCCATGTGTCTCTGGTCCGGCCTGTGTGTGTTGGCGGGAACGAGAGGGAGCCGTGGGCTTCACGCAAGGTGGGGACTCAAGGTCCACCTCCAAGTTCACTTCTGAGACACCCTGGATGGGGGTGAGGGCAGTGGAAACTGACGAGCTCGTGTCTAGACCTGCCCCCTTCCCCCTGCCCCAGCACCCGCAGAGGGCGGGGCGCTGCTGCTCCCGGAAGGAGATGGGGCCTTGCCCGCTATGGACCTGACCACTTCTTGGCTTGGTCACCTGCCCAGTGGCTCCTCAGGACAGAACCCATGTCTGACCCCACGACAGTACGTGTCCTGGGCAACAGGTGGTCAGTGTGGGCCTGACCACCAACCGGGTGTCCCTAGGAGAGGTCCCGGGCTGTGGAGCACACTCACCCCAGAGGGATCTGGCGGGCCAGGGGCCTTAGTGGACCCAGTACTGAGACAGACTGCGGTGGGAGGGGACAGGGTGGCTCGAGCTGGCGGCTGGAGTGCGCTCTGGGGACTGGAGTCAGAGAGGGCTCTACCGGGATGCCTCCACTCACGGGCCGTCGTCCTTGGAATGTCTTACTGAACGGCTCGGGCCCTCAGCTTGCTGCACTGTAAAGTAGGGATAGCACAGCGCCGATGCGAGCCATGGGTTAAGGGGGAAGTACACCTGCTCAGCCATATGGACCGCTCCCCAACTCCTTCTCCATCCCCCCACATTCCGCCTCCCCACACTGCTTCTCCTATCCCGCCCCTCCTTCTGGCTGCTCCCTCCTGTCCTCCCGCCCCAGCCCCCCGCGAGCCCCTCCCTCCAGCCTTCCCCCAGGAGGCAGGTCAGGGCGCCCCGTTTCCCCGCTACACTCGGGAGGATTCCATGCAGGCCCACCTACTGTCTTCATTTCCACCTTCTTTTTTGTAATATTTTATTTATTTACTTCCAAGAGCGCGCGCACAAGCAGGGGGAGTGGGAGAGGGAGAAGCAGACCCCCCACGGGAGCCTGATGGACGCTGGATCCCAGGACCCCAGGATCACAGCAGAGGCTTACAGACTGAGCCACCCAGGTGCCCCCTTTACTTCCATATTCTAATCCCATTCATCTTTCTAACCCTTCCCAGAAAAGGGCCTTCTCCAGGAAGACTGCTGTGTTTCTGGGCAGAGGTCCTTTCTCTGCCTTTCTCCCCGCTGCGCCTTCTCCGCCTTCTCCGGGAGCAGGGCTTCCTTCCTCTCGCTGGGGATCTCCATTTCTGGGGGTCTGTGAGCCCCACCCAGCCACAGGGTCAGCCTTCGCCCCGAGCAAGTGCTCCCGGCCCGCTCAGCGAGTCACCCCCAGGGGCCTTGGCAGCGCCCCGTGCCAGAGATTGGAGTCGCTGACCCAGAAACCTGTCAGCACGCAGAGCTAATTGGGGACGCGGGGTGAGCCACGTGGGGTAGGACCCCTGGTTAAAACCATGTCCGCCGTTACTCCCGGCACTGCGCCCAGAGACGGATGACATGAACATGCCACCGTAAGGAGATACGGTGAATCTTACCTTCGTCTGTATACTTTCTTATGTTGTTGGGAAAACATTTTTTTCATGATGTTATTTTTGTTATGCCATAAATCAAAACAATTATTCCTAATTTTGGAAACAATGAAAGTCTACTTCTGATTCTCACAGGCCCAGGAGGGGCTCTGCCTGTCCCCTCCTGCCCCAGCCTACCTGGCTTGTCCCCACAGGTGGGTTTCCCGAGACCAGGGGCCTTCTGGACACACGTCCATCCCCAGAGGCAGAGGAGAGACAGCAGGTGCCCAGGACCACGTTGCTCAGTTGCCAGGTAACGGCGGTCACCATAGCAACGCTGCCTCCTTGGAGGGAGCAGAAGCCTCGGCACCCCCACCTGCAGGCAGGGGAATGGGAGGTGCTGGGGGGTTCTGCCCTGACCACCAGGCTCTCTGCTCCCCAGGCTTTTCCTTGCCCCCTGCTCACCCTGTGCTCTTCCTCTCCAGACAGGGGCTGTGGGTGGAGGGGCCTCCGTGGCTTAGGGACACGGCCGTGGGACCTGCCCTTGCTCCCTACTCCACTGACTCCCTTCTGCCCCTGCTTGAGCCTCCGTTTCTCCTTTACCAACGGCCACGGGGACAGCTGCTCCTCCTTCCCCATTCACAAGTGTCTGTCCCATGTGAGGTGCTGTGCTTGGCCAGGTCCCCCCTAGGCACCCGATCAGATCATTCACGGCAAATTACAAGCATGCCAGTGGAAACTTGCAGGGCCAGGAGGTGGGAGAGCTCTGTTAGGAGGCTCGTTCTGCCACTGAAAAGCTGGGTGACCTTAGCCAGTCACTTGGCCTCTCTGGGCTTCAGATTCCTTGGGTGACAGAGTGAAAGCCTTCTCTGTCTGCCCCTTCCAGGGCTGTTTGAGATGGGCTGTGACCACAGGAGGAGCATTGGGAGGCAATGCCTGCACCCCCGCCTGAGGGAGCATGGGGGGCAGTGCCCTCACGCCATCCCCGGGGAGCGTGGGGGATACTGCCTACATCCCAGCCCCGAGGAGCAAGGCCTTCACCCCAGGGACTGAGGATGGGCTCAGTTTTCTCCGCCCAGTCCCGGGCAGTGGCTGCCTCCCCTTGCCCACTGCCCTCCCACCCGGCTCTGTTTTCTAGGTATCTCATTACATGACTTTCCGTGGCCCCCATCTCTGTCAGCGTGTCCCCCCAGGACCGTGACTCCCTGGACTGGCCTGGAGTCTCAGGACCAGGCATTTCGGCTGTGGCCAGACAGTTCCCCCCCCATGCCCCTCCTGTTTGGTCCTCCCTATTGCGCTGTGTGACCCGGGAGCAGACCCTTGACCTCTCTGTGCCCGCGTCTGCTGGCCGTCAGATGAGGTAGTCGGAGCACAGCCCTGGAGGATGAGCGGTCAGGAGCGGAGGCCTCCGGCCCCCACCAGCCCTGGGCACACTGTGACAGACCAGGCTCAGCTTGGACGGGGCTGCTTCCCCCATTTCCTCATCTGTGACTGGGGGCTGGGGACCAGCAGCCGCATCACAAGGCCCGGGACCCGCTGCATGAACTGACACGTGGCGAGCCCTCCGTGGAGCAGTTGCTGCCTTGGGGGGGCTTCCCGCCTCCTGAGGCCTCCACCCCATCCTGCTCCTGTTCCTCCGGGGTTCCTGCTGTGTTGGCTTCTGACGGGTCTGCAGGGGTCCGGGCTCCCCAACCCCCGCGCGGGTGGCCAATCCCAGGAGGGGCTGCGGGGGCCCAGCTCCCGCCAGTGGAGGGGGATGTGTGAAGCTTCCAGGTTTCCCTCATCCCTTATTGGTCGCCATGGAAACCTCCTAGCAACCAGACAAACAGGCGGCGGGCCTGGGTGCTGCAGCAACCCCGCAGGGCGCCGTCCCTGGAGCCATCCGGGTCACTTTCCGTGGCCAAGGGTCAGGCCGAGGAGAGGGAGCCCTGGGGCCTCCAGGTCCACCCTCCATGTACCTCATTTTAAATGACAACAGCGTTGCCCGCAACACAGCAGGGCCCTGCCGAGTGGAGAAGTGGAGACCCGCCTGTGACCTGCGGCTTGTGACCACTGGGCTTGTGCCTGAGGGTCGTGAGAAGCGGAATCCCACCGGGACCCCGCGTCCTCCCCTCCGTCCTCCCCTCCCCGCGTCCTCACCCTGGCCCAGCTGCACCTCCATGGACCCGGGCCCCTCCCACCCCAGGTGACCGAAAGTCCATATACCACGGCAGGGGACCCCTGTCTCTGGCTGCAGGTCCTCCCCCTGCGTACCAGGGGCAGCTGGACACCAACCTGAGCTTAGCCATGGGAGGACCGGGGGGGGGGGGGCGAGGCCCAGGACAGGCCAGTTCTCCACTCTGCTTCAGGCGGGGGCTCCTCTGGCGTGCCCTGGGATGCTGGGAAGAGGAGGGGACAGCACGGCCACCTCGGAGGAGCTGAGCCCCGGCTGGCTTAGAGGACGGAGGCTTCCTTCGTTCCTCCGGAAAAGAGCGGGATCGCGTCGTCTGACTTTTCAGTCATCGGCGGTGTGGGCTGCGTGGGCGCCCCTCTCTGTCGCACCCGAGAGCCGGGGGCGGGGGTGTGTGTGTGCATCCAGCGTGGGAGTGTGTGTGTGGAAATGTGGGTGTGTGTGACTGTGGTGCGTGTGTGCACGTGTGTGTGCCCGCAGGTGTGGTGCGTGTGGTGTACGCGTGCGTGAGCGTGCCGTGTGCGCACACATGTGATCTGTGTGCTGTGTGCACACGCTTGTGCCTGAGAGTGTGGTGTGTGCCTGTGTGCATGCGTGTAGAGCAGGGAGGCAGGGCCGGACGCAGGAGGGAGATGCGGAGGGCTCAGGGTCTAGGGGAACAGGTCCTCTGGGAAGACAGCCTCCCTGCTCCTGTGTCTGAACCTTGGTGGTCCCTGTCCTGGGTCTTGTTTCCCAGGATTCCAGAACCAAAGGTCAGAGCCCACCCCTTCCTCCTCCCCATTTCTTGGCCCAGGCGGAAGGCGGGGCCCCTCCTGGTCCAGGGGCTGGGGAAGTGGGGCCCCATGCACTCTGGGGGGTGGCCCTCCTGCTCTGCGCCTGGGGACAGGCCTCGCCTGGCATCTGGCAGCCTTGGCAAGCCGCATCCTCCACGTTCGGCCCCCCTAGGTTGCCTCTTCCCTCTGCCCTCAGGGCTCCTGATGCATCCATCCAGATGCCACCAGGCCAGCCTGGGTTGGGGACTCAGGCACGGCATGCATGGAGCCCCTAGAGGATTCAAGTGACACACGAGGGATGTGGGGTCATCTCAGGGAGGGAGAGGTCTGAGGGCCTTGGAGCCTTAAGGAGAGAGCCCCCCTCCTCCCCTTGCCCTTGGAGGCACAGGTGTGGAAAAGCCAGTGAGTCAGGGAGGCCGAACCATCAGCAAAGGACCAGGTCTCCAAGGCCCCTCCCAGCCTGGCCCGGGCACCCCTCACAGCCCGCTCTTGTCAAGGTCCGGCTCACGGTCAAGGCCGCGTGGGATGACCGCCTGCTCGCTCCGATGACTGCGGGTCTTCCCCGAGCACCAACTTTGCTCCCCGCTTTTGGGTGTGTGCGAGACGAGCATCAGGTCTTTCCTCCCGGGCGTCGGAGAGGGGGACTTCACAGAGGGAGGCGACACAGCGCATGCTTGGGGCGGCGGACCCTGGGGGCTCCGCGGTGTCCGTCCGCGTCTCGCGGTTTGATGTCGCTACGGCTGCGCTCCTGTTCCGCGGCGGGGATTCCCTTGTCCCGGTTGTGCGCCTCGAATTTATTGTTGCTTTTACAGTCACTGTTACTGTTGCAATTATTAGTGTTGCTTTAAAGATGACCCTCTTTGTCATCCACTCCCCGGCTATGTGCCCGAGCCCCGAACAGCAGCGGCGCTCAGCCGGGGCTTTGGATGACGTCTGGGACATTTTCAGGTGTGACAGTTTGGGGGGGGGCGTCAGCAGCGCACCGGCTCTTGGCATCATCCTAGAGGAGCTTGGACTCAGGTCTCCAGAACTCTCTTTGGGAAAGTGAGTATGGCGTAGTCGCTCTGGATCGTCTGGGTTGGTGCTTGGCTTTGCCGTTTTCCTGCTGGGCTGTCATGGCCCATTCCCTGCGTCACCTTGACCAGGCCCTGGGAGGCCCACATGGCTGCTAAAACGTTCTTTTTGGGTAGGGCGTTCGGGGAGGAGAGCCACATTGCGATGGGTCGACTGAGTAAAGCAGATTCCGCCCCCCACCCCCGCGCCGCCCCGAGCAATGCAGAGGGCATCATCCAGGCCCTTGAGGGCCCAGAAAGAACAAAAGAGCAGAGGAAGGGTAAGTTCTTCTCTCTCCGCTTGGGCTGGGATGTCCGTTTTCCCCTGCCCTGGGTCATGGGTGCTCCTGGTTCTCCGGCTCTGGGGCTTGGCCTGGCGCCTCACACCACGGGCTTCCCTGGGCCTCCAGCTCGCAGATCGGGGCACCCCTCAGCCTTCAGAGTCACCTGGGCCAATCGCTCATCATATGTCCCGTAAACCGCATACGAGGTATGTATAAAATCCGTTGACTAACACGGAAGCCGGCTTGGTGGGGTTCCCATGAGGACTCGCCCCTGGGGCTGCAGCCAGCCTCCTCTCACTGTGTCCCCTCCTTCTCCTCTCCCGAGGGCACTAACCCCATCATGGGGGCCCCATCGTCATGACCTCATCGACACCCAATGACCTCCCAAAGGCCCCAGATGCCGTCGCTCTGGACGTGAGGGTTCAACGTGTGAGTTTTGGTGGGACACAAGCATTCAGTCCATTGTGCGTGGGATCTTTTTTTGTTTTAATATATGGAGTCCCTTCTTGTTTGATTGTAACACAAACAGCACGAATCTCTCCTTCCCCCCGGATGTCTGTCTTGCACGGCTGATCTGCTCCGGCCGCCATCACCATCCAGAGCCACGCCTTCCCTTGAACTTCACGCAGCTGGAATCACGCAATCCAGAGGCAACTGCGTTTGAATTCTTTTTGCTCCACAGCATGTCCAGGAGAACCGCCGTTTCTCTGGAACATAGCAGGTGTTTTCCCATTTTTAGTTGTAGTATTTTACCAAACGAATATGCCACCGTGACTTAGACGTCTCCTATCGAAGGACTCGGGTGTGTTTTCAGTTTCTGTCTATTCTGAAAAAAGATGCCATGAAAATTAAAATTCTTGCACACGCCTCTTGGTGGGCGATGGTCTCGTTACTTTGGAGAACATACTCGGCATCGAATGGCTGGAACATAGGGCAGGAGAAGATGCGGCTTCGGTAAACACTTCCAGAACTTTTTGTAGGCATTTGGTATCTTTAAAAAAATAAAAAATAAATAGACTTTACTTTTCAGAGCAGTTTTAGACTTACAGCGAGAGAAAGATCGTGCGGGGCTCCCTTCCGTCTGACCCCCGTCTCCCCCACGGTCAGCGTCTTCCATCCATGTGACACGTTCGTTACAATGAATGACCCAGGACTGAAGCCTTCTTATGAGCAGAGTGCCTGCTTGACTCCGCTTCCTTAGTATTCCCCGATGGCTCTATCCTGTCCAGGCTCCCAACCAGGATATGACGGCAAATGTAGCTGTCACACCTCCTTAGGCTTCTCTGAGCTGTGACAGCCTTTTTTTTCCCGGTCTTTTTATTTATTTTTTTCTATTACTTAAAAAAAATTGATCTCTTCTCGGCCTTATGGCTTAGATCAAGTGAAAAAAATTGAGGGGCGTCTGGGTGGCTCAGTCAGTTAAGCATCCATCTCTGGCTTGGGTCATGATCCCAGGGTCCTGGGATCGAGTCCTGCGACAGGCTCCCTGCTCAGCGGGGAGTCTGCTTCTCCCTCTCTCTCTCTCTCTCTCTGCCACTCCCCCTGCTTGTGCTCTCTCTCAAATAAATAAATAAAATCCTTTTGAAAAAAATGAGATGATCATAGGTTCCCATGCAGTTGTAAGAAACAATACAGAGGGCCCTTTGTGCCCGGTTTCCCCCAGTGGTGACATTTGGCAAAGCAGGAGCCTCCCAGAGCCCCAGCTGTCTCGGCTCTGATGGACCGCGGGGCAGGGACAAGAACCTCCCCACTGAGCTTCGCTGGCCCGCTGCTCACCGCTGCTCACCGAGCGCCCGCTGGAGGGGGTAAGGACCAAGTGGTACCAGGCAGATGTGTGAGACGTTGCTGTCATTGTTGACAAGTATTTGGAGGGCGGAGCCCAGCCTTGTCCTAGGGGATCTGGCCTGGGCTTCTCCCACGTGGAGGGAGCTGAGGGCCGGGAAGAGGTGCCAGCGAAGGACCTGGACCCTGCTGCTCGGAACTTTGGGGAGGGGCACAGAAGCTCTGTTGAGCCCTCAAGGAGGAGGGGACGGTGTGAGCAAGCAGACCTGGCCGCCCTCCGCCAAGTCCTCACGGGGGAAGGCGACCCCCCACCCAGCCCCCAGCACGGCCCAAGGAGGTGGCTCAGTGTTCTTGGCCCAGTAAGAACCACAAGGAGCATCGTTGTGAGATCCTTTGCTGCTTCTGGAATGCTCTCTGTCCCACCTTGATGGCGACTGGAAACAACGGCGCAAGGGAGGCATGTTACCTGCCCTATTTGACAGGAGGGATACTGAGGCTCAAGGGAGGCCCTTGGGTGAGTGGGGACAGAGTCCTTCCCGGGTGCCTCCTCTTCGGGGATGGCTGGCTCAGAAAACCTGCCCTCATTTCTCTCTCCCCTTTTCCCAGTGAGGCACAAGCAAGCAGCTCTGGCTAGGAGTGGGTGTGGGAGGGAGTTAGGGAGAGTAGTGGGGGGAGGGCAGCTCCTGGCCAAGGAAGCAATTCAAGAGACTGGCAGGTGAGCATCCCAGGGGGCCACCCCCCTGCTCAAGACAGCCTGGAGATCTCCTTTAAGTGGAAGCCGCGAGGGTGAGGGCCAGGTTTTCTGTCTGGCCGTTGGGGGTCCAGGGGACCCCACCACGGAGGATGGATGGCCTCCCCTGCTTGCCTCTGGGGAACCAGGACAGAGTTGCTTTTGGAAGCCTTTGGGGAGAGGGGATTAATTCCCTCTGATTGTCTTGTGAATGGCTCTGCTTTGCTGATTAGCATACATGCATATTAATCCTGTCTGGGCTGGGACAGGCGGGTCCTCCTGGCCTTAAAGCCCCAGGCAGCCTCCCACTGACTGGGGAGCATTGCAAAGTGAGGGAGAAGGGACTTGCCTTCGGCTCCGCCCTAGTGGCAGGGCACCTTGCTGGGTGTCTTTGGGATGGGTGCACACACCTGGGGGGGGCTCTGAGGCGGGGCCTAAAGGTGTAGAGGTTGGGGTGGTGACTGCCGAACCCAGGTACCACAGGGGAGGGGCCTGCCCTTCCTGTTGACATAGTGACGTAGCGTTTGGGGTAGGCCGTGCTCAAGCTGTTGTCCTTGGCCGCAGCTGAGCACAGCTCAGTGGTCAGGAGAAAAGAGGCAGGACCAGAGGGGTCCTGTAGTGAGTCCTTCAGGACAGGGGAGAGGCTCCTGCCAGCTGGGGATCCAGACATTTCAGATCTGGGGGGCCCCCCGTAAAGGGTTGCGGGAGCCAGCCTTCTGGATTAAAGGTTTTGTTTTTTTTTTTTTAAGATTTTATTTATTTATTTGACAGAGATCGCAAGTAGGCAGAGAGGCAGGCAGAGAGAGAGAGACGGGGAAGCAGGCTCCCCACTGAGCAGAGAGCCCGATGCCAGGACACCAGGATGCAGGGCTCGATCCCAGGACCTTGGGATCATGACCTGAGCTGAAGGCAGAGGCTTAAACCACTGAGCCACCCAGGTGCCCCAGGAGGGGAGAGTTTCTAATGCTTATTTTGTAGATGGAGCACCTGAGGCCAGCGAGGGAGCGATAGCACCTGAACTCACCAGGGCATGTTTGGAACCCAGGGCAGCCTCTTGCTTCCACTGAAGCAGGGACCCTGCCGGGGACAGCCCTTGATGCAACCAGGATCGCCACTCCTTCCCTCTCAGGGGCTCCCGACCCCACAGTGTCTCCCAGGGCCGGGCACCTTGGCTGCAGGTTTAGCTGGCCTCCTGTTCTGGGTTCCTGGGACTGGAAATGCGTTGCTGCCCGGGCTGGGGCTGCCGGAAGCCGTGAGGATGGGGTGCGCCCCCGCCACAGCTGTCTGTCGACTCTCCCTGCAGAAGAGAGAAGACCTCCTGCCTAGGAGGTGCCTTTGTCCTCCCCCTTCCCGGGGCCCTGCATCGCTGTCCCCCCCCCCCCCCCCCCCCCCCCGCCCTCTCTGTTGGTGTCCTGGTGCCCGGACAAAGCAGCACAGGCCAGGCAACTTGAACAACAGATGGTTATCGTCTCCCGGTCTGGAGGCTGAAAGTCCCAGATCGAGGTGCTGGCAGGACGGCCTCCCTGTGCCTTCTTCTCCCTGTGCCTTCGCCTGGCTTCCCTCCACATCTGTCCCTGTGTCCAAATTCCCCTCGTATAAGGACACAGTCCTGTTGGACTCTGGTCCAGCCTACTGCCCTCATTGTAACTTGAGCAGCCGCAGAGACCCCATTTCCAAATAAGGGCCATTCACAGACACTGGGGTTAGGACTGTAACACATTTGCGGGGAGCACACTTTGAGCATCACACCCTCATTTCTGCCTCTGCCCGCCTATCTGCAAGGCCCCTTCCTCTCTGATCACTCCTTCTGGGCCCCCTCTCCACGAGGCCCATGTCTCTGCACCTCTCCCTGGGCCACCTTGGGCCCTCCCGTGCCTCCCGGGGTCTCTGCCATCTCTAATCCGAGCCAAGCCTTGGACCCTCCTGTGACCCGCATCCATCCCTCAGCCTTGGCATCCCCACGCTGAGGCCCACGGGTCCCTCAGCACCAACCTGAGCTTGCTGCCTTTCCCCAGGGTTGACTCTCTCCTCCCCATCCCTCCTCCCTCCCCCCTGTTCCCCATTCCTCCCCCCTTCCTCCTCCTTCCTCCTCCAACCTTCCTCTCCCATCCCTCCTTCCCATCCATCCCCTATCTCCCTCCCCTTTCCTCCTCTTTCCCATCCCTCCTCCCCACCCTTCTCCCCCACTGCTAACAGCCCCTTTGCTCCATCCCTGCTCAGGCTTCCCCGTCCTCCCCAATCCCAGCCCACCCTGTCTTCGCTTCCTGCAGTGTCCACTCCACTCCCCCGCCTGTGTGAGAAGCAAGGCCAGGGCCTGGATGGTCAGCTTAGATGGTGACAGGGCGGGAGGCAGGCCAACCCCGGGGACAGAGGGGCTGGCACGCGGCAGACCAGGTTTCCTGCTGCCACTTGGGGGGCTCTCTCAGTTTTCCAAATCCCACTTTTTAAAAAACCGGTGCCCACCTTCCGACCCTCTCAGGTTGCCACCAAAAAGAACAATATTGGGAATGTTCTGTGAACCTAGAAAGGCAAGAGACCCTTTCATAAGGCCGAGGATGAGTGCTTGTTGGATGGAAGTAGGGAGGAGGGAGGGAGGAGAGCCTGGAGTGACCAGTGTGGCCCAGCGGTGCATTGTGGGAGAGCTGGCAGGGGGCCGAGCTGGGTGGGGGGCAGGGATGCAGCGGTCGTGGGGTTGGGGAGGTCCTGTCTGGCCACAGCGCCGCATGCCAGCCCCTCTGCCCCCGGGGCTGGCCTGCCTCCCACCCTGAAGGCGTCCTGCCACAACCAGGCTCGAGTTTTCGAGTTTTCGGCTTCAGATGTCCCCAGACGGTTTCTAGAAGTCGGGCGAAAAGCAGTGGGCCCGAACCAAGTGTGCATCCGAGTGGGGAAGCAGAGCGAACGGGGACCCAGGTCCTGAGAACCTTCTGGAGGCAGCGTGACCCAGGGCTGACAGCGGGGAGAAGGGCACAGCTCATTCTGACATGCCGTTTTAATAATATTCAAAGCGTTCTAATTAAAGCCTCTGTGTTCCCTTTGAAATACTAGCAATTACAAAGATGAATAATTACATAATAAATATTAATTTGCATCACGGTAATGAGGCCCAGAAGCATCCTGCTGTTAAGTGAGAATTTAGCTCTTTCCACTCTGGGTCTGGAAGGGGGGGGAGGGGGGATTCTCCCTCCCAGCAGGGACGCAGCAGGAGCCGAGGGGCTCCGGGGGGTCCTGTGGGCCTGGGCTGGGCGGCTGAGTCGAGCTCTGCCTCGGAAATTATAATCTCAGCCCATGAGGAAGGGCTCATGGCTTCCCTCCTCTGGGTCTCAACTTCCCCAAGCGGACAAGGGCGGAGTTGGCCGACGGGGTCTCTCAGGGCCCTGCCAGTTCGAGGCACCGTAAGCGGTAAGCAGACTTCTGCTCCTTATCATGGCAAACCCCACCTCTAGCATCCCTAACTGTCGGCAAAGCTGGCTGAGGAGCCCGGGGACGGGAAATCCACTCCATCCAAAACAGCGCCTCCAAACCCCCCCTTCCGGGTGCTGCCCCTCTCTCTTCCTGGCACCCGCCCCTGCCTGACACCATATTGCGCCCTCTGGTCTATTGTCTGAATCCCACACTGGGGTACGAGCTCCTGGGCCCAGAACTGAGCAGACAGCAAATATTCGTCAATTAAACCGAGCTAGCCCTCCCCCGGCACCCAGCATCGAGCAGCTTCCAGGCCTGGCTTTCTTCCTTGACCCCCATGAAATCGAAGCCAACGGGCACAGTAATCTCAGGTCTTGGTTTTTCCTTTATTTTTTTATTCTTTAATTCATTTTTTTCAAAGATTTTATTTATTTGAGAGAGAGAGGAGACAGAGATAGTGAGAGAGCACGCATGGGGAGGAGAGGGAGAAGCAGGATCCCTGCTGAGCAAGGACCCCCCCGGTGCGGGGCTCGATCCCGGGACCCCAGAATCATGACCTGAGCCGAAGGCAGACGCTTAACGACTGAGCCGCCCGGGGCGCCCCTTGGTTTTTCCTTGAAGTATCTGCTGTGTTTTTTCATCTGGTGAGGCAGCCCTCATCAGTCTGGCTTCCCTTGAGTCTGCGAACCTCTTTGGAAGTAAATCGTTTCTCATCTGTCTTTTGTTGTGGAAGTTTCCACCCAGGCCAGACGCCACAAGGATTGTCCCACAGTGTCGCAGAGATGCACGGCCTTGAGGTGCGACCCGGGCTCTTTCTGCAACTTTACCTGCCTCCCCTCCATCCTGTGAAAACGCAGCAGCTCTGGCCGCGTGTGTGTGTGCGCGCGCGCGGGTGTGCACGTGTGTGTGCTCCTCACGCTTGCTGCTGGAGCATGGTTGCTGAATTTTGTTACTCTCGTGTCTTCTGGCATTAGTGACACCTGTCGCTGTGTCCCTGGGTCCCGCGATGTGGTTTGGTTGGGCTGATGGGTCACTGGGACAGCAGGCTTGGGGGGGCCTGGTCCACACGGCGGTTGTCTGTCTTTGGTCTTTCCGATCACAGGTAGAACCTTCTCCGTGGTGCTGCGGGTTTGCGCGCCCCTGGGAGAGGGAGTCCTCCCAGAAATGAAAGCTTTTGTGTTCGGGAGCCGACGGCAGCCCTCGGAGGCCCGGGGTCTCTCCGACCTTCCTGATCCCGGAGCTGCCGGTGTTCTGGGCTACCTCTGACTCAGAGGGCCAAGTTGTAAAACCGTCCGCGAGTTCTCTCTGCGTGTAAATGAGACGAAAGAAGCCTTTCTTCCTCCTCCCGAGGGAAGGTCCTTAGCCTCTGCGAAGATCGGAAAAGCTTTCCTTTACCGTGGCCTCCTTGAGAACTCCCTCTTTCACAGCGATTGGAGATTACTTGGTCATAAAAACCGATCAATTCTGGGCACTTTTGGGATTTCTAGCCTCTTCTGCTCATGCTCTCTCTTGCTCTCTCTCCCAAATAAATCTTAAAAAAAAAAAAAAAGGAAAGAACTGACTTTTCATAGCTTGGAGAAGGTTCTGCTTGGTTTGAGTCACAACTGTTTGCATGGGGTGGGAGAGGTCATTCTGGCTCGTCTGGGGCTTCGCGGCTGGCTAAGAAATTGGGCTTCTTAGTGTTGGTGTCCCTCTTTCTCCTCTCACGGGAGAATAGGGATGGTCCTCAGAGATGCAGGGACGTGAGCTTCGTCGGTTGACGGGAGGTGCACGGAGCTGGCTCCCCGCCTTCGCCTCTCCCTGCCTGAGCTGGGAAGGAGGGACCTTGCAGCTGGATGTGGGAGGCGGAATTCCGACACGGCCCCCAAGTTCCCTGGAGACGCACCTTCTCCCAGTTATGCACTCAGATGCTCATCTGGGTGCTGCCATGAAGGGGCCTCACAGATGCGATTAAGTCCCTGGATTGTCTGACCTTGAGAACAGTAACCTCGGTGGGCCTGGCTTAACCAGGTGAGTCCATGGAAGGGGCTGGTCCGTCCAAGTGAGACAGATTAGACATGAGGGACTGGGCTGGCTTTGGGGAAGGCAAAGAATGCAGGCTGCCTTTAGCAGCTAAGGGAGGCTCCGATCTCCTGCTGCAAAGGTCTGTGGGTACAGGGCTGTTTGGGCTGGGCCGTGCGATCCCTTTCCTTATGTGCATCGTGGCTCATGAGGGGGTGGTCCAGGGAGAGGGCAGGGCACAGGTGTGTGCCCGGAGAAGTGAGGTGGCTGGCAGTGGGGAGTCTGAGTCCAGAAAGGGTTAAGGGATTGGGTCAGGGAGACGTGAAGGGAGAGGTCGGCAGTGGTAAGGGCTTACAGGGCCTGCCATGGGGAGCCATGGAAGGTTTGGGGAAGGGGATGTCTGTGCAGAGGAAAGACACTCATAGGCATCTGAGGATGATAAGCTGGGAACGGACCAACGGGAGGGTCTTATCTGGGCGCAGGGGCAGGTGAGGGTCCCTGTCATTGTGCAGGAGACAGAGGACGGTGGCTGGAGACAGAGCGACCTGGTCCCGGGCACGGGTCCCAGCTCTGAGATTTGCGTGGGTTCCTCCTCCCTATCTGTGAAATGGAGAGCAATCATGGTCCTCCTGCCAGGCTCACGGGGAGGAGACGCGCGGGGAAAGCGTTTTGCAAACTGGCAAGTGTTGACCCGCTGTGATCTGGCTCTTCCGGCCGCTCTGACCTCCCTCCCCCATGTCCACCCCGGGTCTCGGCCTCCCAGTCCTGCTGCCTCCTCCCGGAGCCCTCCTTGACTGCTGCGCTGAGCTGTACTCCCCAGGCCCTTCCGTCTTCGCTGCGCTCACTTCCTTTAGCAGCGTAGGTGACGCGGCGCGTTGAGCTCTGTGCTCGCTAGGTCACGGCTTCCAGAAGGCCTGGGACCGGCTTGGCGTCCCTCACCAACGGACGGGCGCGCTTGCCCCGCCTGGGATGACAGGGGACCAGGTGTCTCAACCTGCCTCGTGTTGAAAGGGCAGAAGTCGCACTGCATTCTGACCAGCCAGGAGTGGGAGGCAGGAGCATGCCCGCCCCGAGCCCGAGCCCCGGGAGCTCTAAGTCCCTTCCTGCTCTCTGTCATAGTCACTTAGCGGTTTTCCACCCAAAGGCAGGAAATGAGGTCTCCCAGGGTTTGAAGCCGCACAGCTGATCATTTCCAAGTAATTAAAACATGATTTGCAAATCAGGCCTCCAGGAGCGTGCTTACCTCTGCCGGAGCTTGCGGCCTGGGTCCCACTTGTCTGGCAAGGAGCGCCCGGGGCCAGAGGATGCGCAGATCTGTGGCTCAGGAGGCTACGTCCACGCTCCAACCCTGGGCCGGGTGCCTCGGTGTCAGCCGCCTGTGGCTATCCCGTGGGTCTTCCAAAGAAAGGCACCTGCAGCGCAGCTGGCTAGGGCTCAGCCTCTCCACAGTCAGAGCAACTCTGCCGAAATAGAAGATAGGCCTGTCTTGTCGCCCCGAACCCCTCCAGGAGGCAGGTGCTCCTGCTGTGGCCTGTAGGGGGTCTCTGTGGCCTGAATCTGGCTCCCAGTCCCCTCCTTCCCTCCTCCCCTTGCTGGCTCTACACCAGCTACTGCTGTTCTCCGGGAGGCAAGCAGAGTGCAACCCCAGGACCTTTGCATGGGCTATGTCAAGGACTTATATCACACTGTCTCACCAGACTGGCTCCGTGGCTGGGGCTTGGGGAGGGCCCGAGTCCTTGGACCACCACACACCACACACCACACACCCAGGGAGAGTCCCTTTCCGGCTTTACGCCATTTCCTGCTGTTCACTCTCAGGGAAGGCGGCTGGGCTGAGGACCCAAAGATGCTCATGTTGGAAATATGGCGGGACTTGGAACCACCTCTCCTCCTTATTCCTCCTCTTCCTCCTCTTCCTTTTCCATGTTTTTCTTTGTTTTTAGCACTAAGTTCCAGGATTCCTCCAGTCTCAGTCTTGATAATAGGCACTTGCTGTACGCTGCGTTGGGATGTCCCTTTGGGGCCTAGGTGTTAGGGCCACCAGAGCTGTGTCTGGGTGTCCTCCCTCCCCCTCCAGTGGGGTGGGGCTGGCCACTCACCGAGGGGCCCCAGCAGGCTCTCGCAGGCACAGAGAAGGGCGCAGGGGGCCTTTCCCGAACACGCACGTGACTGAGCCCAGGGCAGGGACTTAGCGATACGACCAGTCCGACAAGATTTCCCGAACCACGTTTCCTCGCTCCCACGGGTTGAGTGTGGTCAGGGTGAGGCGCCCGCAGCCTCCATCTCACCCTGCGCAGCTGTGTGGGCTGTGAAGCCTTATCCCCACGTCGCAGCTGGAGAGGCTGGAGAGCACCCTGGGTCACTGCGTGCACCTGGCAGCAGAGAAACGTCTCCGTCTGGGCAGTCGGTGATTACCCGCAGATTCAGCATCCGGCAGGTTTCGTTGGAAGGGGCCGCCGGGGGCCTGGTGTCTGACACCCCCACCCCACTCTGGGGCCCTGATCTCCTCCAACCCACCCCTGCATGGCTATGAGCTCCTTGAGAACTCAGCGGGGTCTGGGTCACCCCTTGGCCCCAGGACACCCTCCGGAAACAAGTTCTGGTGAGCCAGAGGTGTAGGGCCGGCTTGTGTCTGAGTTTGAACTGTGCAGGTTCCGGCCCTGGGGGAAGGTTCTGGACGCCTCTAAGCAGCAGAGCTTCCCCTCCCCGCCGCCCCCCAGGCCAACCCTGAAGGGAAGGAGGGGTAAAGGGCCGATTCCCTGCATCAGGTGGGGAGGGCCGGGGGGGGGGGGCTGTGCACACCTCCCAGCCGCGCGGTCTCGGGGACTCGGGATGAGACCAGCTGCTCCAGGGGGCTGTGGATATTTACCCACTAAACACAGAACGCCCGTTGCCATGGCAACCGTCCAGCCGCGGGAGCTGTCCCGCACGTCGGCCGCACCTGGCATCTCTCGATGAGCTGTCTCGGGCATTGACTCATCCCACCCTCGAGGCGTCCCAGGAGCCGATTCTGTCATCGCTCTACCCTTCAGGTGGGGAAACTGAGGCCAGGAGTGGGGACTGGACTCAGCCAGGATCTCCGGACTCCGGGCCGGGACCACCCGTCCTTCCCGATGGAGGTCGGCCAGCTCCTCGGCCTGGCTCCTGGGAGCCCACCGGGAAGCTCCCACTCCACTTTGGAAAGAGGACCCTGGTGGTTGGGACGGTCCCGGAGAGGGCGGTTTGGGACCTGTGGGGGCTCACACTCCTGCTGACCTCAGGAGAGACACAAGCGCTGGAAATGTCGGTGGGTGCAGGGAAACTGAGGCTGGCAGACGCCTGGGCCTGCGTCCAGGGAGGGTCGGGGCGACAGTCCCTCCGACCGGGGTCCTGGACGGGGTGGCCACGGGCCAATCCCTCGACTTTCCCGTCTCTGCCTCCTCATCTGTGAAGTGGGTGTAATCGTCTCAGCCTTTAGGGCTAACGTGAAGATTAAGGAACGCAGAGTAGGTAGGTACTTCCCTCTTTCCGACCACTTTGGCCTCCTGCTTATTTATTTATTTATTTTTTAAAGATTTTTATATTTTTAAGGTAATCTCCATACCCAGCACAGGGCTGGAACTCATAACCCTAAGATCAGGGGCTGTCCCATCCGTGACTTCTGTGGGCTGATCCACCAGCCAGGGTGTGGTCCCAGGGAGAGGAGGTGGGTGGCTCTTACCGAGACCCTCCTCCGTGCCACCCCTAAAGCCACAGGTGCCTCTGCCGGGTGCGTGATGGGGACGCCAGTCCTGCTCCATGGAGGCTGGCCGCAGTCCTACTGGCCAACGTCAGCTCAAGGTCACTGTTGGACTGATCACAGAGGTGTCTTCCTCCAGGTACGGGATGGGGGTGGTGCCCCTCTCTTGGGACTTGACCATGGAGAAGGCACCCAGGTCATAGGCACCAAAGCCTCAGGAATCAGCCAGGTTAGCCTCCCTGTAAGGCCCCACTGTGAGCATTGATAGCGGACCCAGGTGGCAAGATGGTGAACCCGCTGCCTCCAGGGGCCAAGTCTGACCACCCGGGAGCCGCCCAGATTCAGCGTCTTCCTGGGTGACGTGAGGCTCGTGATGTGGGCCGTGGGTCCATACCTCGGTCGGCGCTGGTTGGCCCGGGCTGTCCCTGTGGCCAGGTTTAGAGGTGAAGGGCACGGTTTGCTGTGGGGGGCAGTTTGCTTGGGGGACCAGCATCCCTCGCCACGAGACAGCCGGGGCCGCGCAGGTCAGGCCGGAGCAGCCATGATTCCCCTGCGAATCCTTTAGTTGAATCCTTTCCCGGGGTGGTAGTGGGGGTGTCTCCAGCTTTGTTGACCAGCGAAGCCCTTGGGAGGCTCCTTATTGCCCGACCCCCATGGCCCCAGGGACCCTGAGGCCCCTGCAAAAAACTGTCCTTTCTGTGATCACGTTAGAAAGGAATGCAAGAGTATATTGTATTTTTTCCTTTTTAAATTATTATTATTTTTTTATTAAGTAAACTCTACCCCCAACATGAGACTCGAACTCACGACCCCAAGGCCAGGAGTTGCACGCTCTGCGGACTGAGCCAGGCGTCTTGCAAGCATGTGTTCTAAACCACCAACTGCTGCTCCCATGGGAGAAGTCGACGACATTCCGGATATTGGCTAGGAATGGTAGTGACCAGCCGGACCCCTCGGCCGCTCTCCCAGACACTCCAGCCCGGACTCCTCCCCGCCACTGCCCCCTGCACCTCCCGCTTCTCCGCTGCGCTGACACGCAACACTGGACCCCCGCGTCGGGCCAGCTGGCTGTCAGGAGTGAGCTCTGGCCTCGTTTCCGGCTGCCAACTGCTGCCTTATAGATGTTGGGGGCTGTTCTCAGCCTGGGGCAGAGTGCCCGCAGCAGGTAGACACAAACAGCTGCCTGGATTGTTTCCTGCCACCACGCGGGGTGACGTTTGCGTCACAGTTTGGTGGTCTCCTAGGAGAAGCTGCCGGCAAGAGCGTGGGACATTTGCCTGAGGACAGCGCAGCCAGGGCACCCTGCCTGGGACCCCCGCGATAGGCAGAAGGGGTCATTCACCAGATTTGTTCTTTCTTGGTCACTCTCTCCAGTAACTGAGCTTATACCTCTGATCTCTGCCCTTCCGTCCTCCCTGAGCCCCCACCTGTGAGTCTCGAAACACCAGCCCCTGGTGCTCGCTGTCCCCCCTGCGGGACCCCTGGTGGCTGCCTCTGCCGTTTCCCCTCATCTCCCTGCTCCCCATGTCTCCTGTTCTCTCCTCCCCCTCTCTCTTCCCCAGCCTGGGAAACCCCTCCCAGCCTCCCAGGTTCCCCGAGTCCCAAACTCAAACATCCACATGCCAGCCCGATGTCCCCACTTGGTGCCCAGAAGTGGCCTCCCACGCACCCTGCGTTTCCTTGAACCTGTTCCATCCTCCTGGTGGCTCAGACCCCAAAATCTGGGGCACCCCCAGACTCCCCTTTTTCTCACACCCACAGTCGGTCTGTCTGTAGATCCCACTGTCTGTGTCTTCAAAATTCAGCGGCAAATGGCCCAGTCCCTGCCTCTATGGTCATCCGCCAGTCCAGGCTGAACTCGTCACTTCCCACATCGCTGCGATCACCCCAGACGGGCCTTCTCGCTCCCTCCCTGCCCCCACACCACGGCCCCCACGTCACGGTCTCAGCAGCCCCCGCAACACCTGTGTCAGACCATGGCGAGCCGGACGGGGCCTTGCAATGGTGCGGACTCTCCCTCTTCCCATCGCATTTGAATTTGGAAATAAGGGGAGGCCTTAGGACCGGGTGACTTTGCAGCCAAGGTGGGGAGGCAAAGGGACTTTGGTTTTTACTCTGAATGAGAGGCCCTGCAGCATTAGCGTGGAGGAGAGACAGGTCGGCCACTGTGACGTGGCCACACTATTGGGCAGGGGACAGCCCAGGACCGACGGTGGGGGCCGGGCCAGGCCAGGGGCCATTCACCGCTGACAAGTAGCTGGATTCTGGGTACCCCTGGGGGCAGACTCCGGAGCCTTTTCTGATGGAAGGAGCGTAGTGTGTGGGGATTAGGGGGCAAGAAAGGCCCCAGGTTTCTGAGCCAAGGGACTGGCAGCTCCTGAGCCTGGGGCGCTGTGGACACAAGGACCAGACTTGGGGCGATCGGAGGTGCCTCGGCATGTGTTGATTTGGGGGTGCTTGGAGGACAGTGAGGCCGAGGTGGGGGCACATCGAGCCTCACTGAGGGGGCCTGCCTGTCCTGCGCGGGACCCGGGGGCTTCCCGGGTCTCTCCTGGTCTGTGGCAGGACCGCTGCCTTAGCTTCCTGGGGCTTCCAGGACAAAGGACCACAGAGCAGGTGGTTTCAAGCCACAGTAGCGCCCTCTGTCTCCGTTGTGGAGGCCGGAGGTTGGAAGTCCAAGTTCCCGCCGGGCCAGGCTGTAGGGGAGGGCCCTCCTGCCTCCTGCAGCTCCTGGTGGCCGCCAGCATCCTTGCTGACCCTGACCTTGTGGTCACATGGTCCACTCCTGTCTCTGCTTCTGTCCTCACACGGCGTGTCCCCTCCGCGTGCTGTGTCCGGAATCCCCTCTTCTTACAGATTTTGGCGGGACGGTGGTGAATCCAGGGCGGGGCTTATGACGACGAAAGTTGACGAGAGTGTGACTCACGCATGAGGGAGCCAGGCCTCCTGGCCCCGGAGAAACAGCACGATCACAGAGCTACCTTCTTCCTTGTCATGCCTGACTCTACCCAAAGTTCACCATCACAGGTATTCTGGAAAATCTCCGGGAGGGCAGCTAGGGACCCCGACACACCCGAGGTTCCTCCGTGGGGAGCTGGTCCAGGGTCACCCCGAGCTGGCGAACCACTGCTTTGCCAGGGTGGCCGGGGTGCGACAGAGTGGGACAACCCCTCATGGGGTCGGGTGCCCCCTAGCCAAGAACCCAGCCTCAAGTGAGGGCAGCCCCGGCCCTCTGTCTGCCGGAGGAGCCCCCTCCCTTGTTCCCCCTGCCAGCCCGGCGTGCCCTCCCCCGAAGCTCTGATGCAGAGGGGGAGATGGCGAGCTTGTGACGCCAGGGCCCTGGGAACCAGAATGCCCATTTCCATGTGACCCCTGCCTCCCACGGGTGCTGGCATAGAGTGGGTGCCTGGTGGCTGCTGTCTGTATTCTGGCCCCTGGTTACCCAGGTGGCAGGGTTCTGGGTCCCCCTGGCCTCTGCAAGGAGCACTTGAGGGTTGGGCATGTCGATGGCCTGGTTACTGGGAACACTGGGAGGAAGGGTTAGGACACAGCTTTTGCCAAGGCCTGGGACCTGAGAGGCTGCCCCAGGGGCGAGGGGGATGTTCTAGGGGGTTGTTGAGGACCTGGAGGGGGTCCGTCGTGGGGGAGGGCAAGGGCCTCCCAGCTTCTGTGTGGACGGTGGGCCGGCAGCAGGACTGGGACCCCAGGACCCCCCTGAGTCAGTTCTTCGAATCAGACCCCCCGTACAGCACTCGGCTGGCTGCTTCCAGACCCAGACCCTTGAACTGGCCTCCGAGTCCTTTGTGGCCTGCCCTCCCTCCTTGCTGGCTTTGGCTCCCACCTCTCCTCTCCTGTCCAGACACCTTGGCCTTTGCTCAGTTCCAGAACATTCCATGTCCCCACATCATGGTCTTTGAAGCACCCAACAGGGGACTTGGCCTCTGGGCCAACAAGGCTCCTCGTGGTGAAGGGGGGAACTGGCGTCACCTCAGAGGCCATTCGAGGGTCACGGCAGGTGGTTGGGCACCTGCTGGGTGCAGAGCCGGTGCCCAGCAGGTGTGAACAACAGCCATGGGCTGTGACTGTCACCTCCCCCGCTGGCCACACAGGCCGAGAAGACAGCATTGGCATCCCCAGGGTCAGGCACTGGTGTCTTCCCGGACGGCCTGGATGTCTGCAGGGTCGGCAGGCTGTGGGGCAAGAGAAACGGCGGGGGCCTTGCTCTGAGATCAAGGATCTCACGGGGCGACCGCAGAGCATTAAACCGAGGGGGGGCACTTCGGGCAGCCCCTCGTGACTGCATGGGGTTCATGCCCTGAGGCCGGCCCTGCTGGGGTCTCACGGCTTTGGGTGGGGGGTGGGGTGGGGGAGGGGACGGAGGGACAGCCTCATGGTTTCACGTCACCTCATTTGCACTGGACAAAACTCACCCGCCTTCTGTTCCAACCTATTTTAGGTTTGGCCTGGCATGAATATTTTATTGGAAAGTCATTTTTCTCCATTAACCCCGGAGGTTGAAATCCCCGCTGCAGGAAGGGGACTGGGGGTCAGCCAGATGTCCCCTGGAGGGTCAGTGGACGCAGAGCAGGCTGCTGGCTCTCCAGGGCAGGGGACCTGGGGTCTGAGGCTCCCAGGGCACGGCTGGTCCTGGTGGGGGAAACCATGGGAGCACAAGGGACCCTCCCCGAAAGGGGCCCAGGCTGGCTCCCTGCACCTGCGTGTGTGCCCGGCAGGGGGCGCTGAGGGGCCAAGCGTCAGACAGCGGGGCGGCCCAGTGACCACTGTGATTTGGTCAGCCTGCTTTCTCAGTGCCCCCTTGAGACTCCCAGAAACTTATGTAATGACCCCCACAAGCGCCTTCTGCACAATTTACAGGAAACACCCAGGAACCTCCCATGAATGCCGACGTTCCCCACCTTAGTGGAAACATGGGAGTTACTGGTCTACACTTGCTTGGAGCCGAGCTGGCGCATAAGGCCATGCAGCCCCTCCCGGAGCGGGGCCCCTCAGATCCCATCTCCCGTCTTCTGCTTGTTGATCCCCGGGGGCCAGGAGGCAGACCCCGTTTTTTTATTCCCACTTCAGCGACCTGAAAACTGGCCCCTGGCTGGAGAGGACAGGGTCACTGCTCCTTCAGGACTGGCATCCGAGAGAGGCAAGCTCTCTCCCTGTGGTCCCAGGGCCACCGGGCCGCCTCTCCCATCCTCCCTGTCTCAGGGGACGGTGATTCTTCGAGGGCTGTCTGGACCCGCGGTGTCAGCATCGCAAGAATGTGCTAGAACAAGGAAGATGCAGCTTCCTGCTCCCTCCCCAGACTGGCTGAGCAGAGTGGTGGGGGAGGGTTTGGACCACAAGCCCACAAGGCAGGGGCAGGTGCTTGCTGCCCCTTAGGGGCCCTTGTGCGGGTGGATAAAGTCTGGCTCCCTCACTTCCTGAGTCACCCCAGCACGCTCTGCCTCAGTCCCCCCATCTGTAAAACGGAGCCATGCCTGTCCTGCCTCAAGATCCTTGAGAGGAGCGAAGGAGCTAAGGGGTGCAGATGTCCCGCAGGCATGCCGGCTCCCGTCCCTCCCCTGCTCCCCTCCGCGGGGGTGTTTGGCTGGATGTTGCCCCCCAAAGATGTCTATACCCTAACACCTGCCTCCCGTGAACAGATTTATCTTGCGGGAGCAGAGGATCGTGCAGTCGGAGCCGCGATCTTGGGACGGGAATTCACCCTGGCTTATCCGGGTGGCTTCACAGTCTTTACAGGGTCCTTGTGAAAGGAGGCAGGAGGACAGAGTGATGTGGGCCCACAAGCCAGGGAGTGCGGGCGCCTCTAAAAGCTGGAAGAGGCAAGGAGCGGACCCTCCTGGCGCCGCGAGAGCAAACCTTCCGGCCCGGGGCCTTGAGGTTAGCGTCTGGAAGCTGGTTTTGGACTTCGACCAAAGAGAACAAATTTGCATTGTTTGCGGTCACTTGTTTGAACGGCCACAGCAGGCTCATCCAGGAGGAATCCCCCAGGGAAAGGGAGAGAGGGTTCTCCCCAAACCCTCCCCAGCCCCGGACCTGGCCTGTCCCTTGCCAGCAGCACGGTCTGGAGCAGACCACCTCTGTTCTCAGAGCCTTGTTTTCTCTCCGAAAAACGGGTACAGCAACTTCCTCGTAGTGGTAGGTGGGGTACCCCGTGCTCCGTTGTGTGTAGACCCTGAGAGAGGCCAGATCTCCCCTTACTCTCCTCCGAGAACAGAGGGACTGGATGTCCTGCTAGTCTCAGCCCAGAGTGGGTGGGGGTCTCCGGCCCATGGGAGCACTGGGGCCCCTGCTTGAGACAGGGTCAAGTGCAGCAGCTCTGGGCCCCTCCTCTGCCCTCTCGCTCCCGCCCCCCACCCCGCCCCAGGGTCCCTGCCAAGCTGCCGCCTGCTGCTTTCTTTCTGTCTCGATCTGATTTCCCTCCCATCTGCACACCCGGGCACAGCAGGACAGGCTGCCGGCTGCCAGGTGGGGCTTGTCAGGCTGGAGGCCCAGGAGCGCCCCTCCCCCGCGCACCTGGCTCACCCTCCCCGCCCCCGTACTTCTAGCTCTGGAATCGCTGGCAAAAAAGGAAGTAGCTCCAAAGGGTTGTAGTAAACAGTTTGGGAGGACTGTCGCCCAGGGGGGCCTGTGGCCTCAGTGTCTCTGGGCGGGCTGGGAGGGGGGCGCATGTGCAGAATGGGGCAGAGGGTTTGTTGGGGACCCCCTGCCGGCACCAGGGAGGCCAAAGGCAGGAGGGTCCCCCGCAGGGTGTGAAAGGAGGCAAATTCTCTCTGGTTCTCGAGGCAGGTGGGCAGCCGGTGGGCAGAGGAGGAGCTGTGATCCTTTAAGTCCTTCCAGGACTAGGACACGGTCGATCAGGGTGGGTAACCTTGTTGTCAGCGGCTGGCCAGTTGGCCCAGCATTGAGTCCCGCCACCTGCTGGGGTCCTCCTCCTCCAGCGGCAAGGCCAGGAGGCCTCCCTGGAGGCGCCAAGGGGTGGTGACGGGGTAAGGAGACTGTGGCCAGGAAGGGAACTCACACTCACAGATCAGGACCCCTGTCCAGCTGTCATCGGAGCTGAGGAGGGACCCTACCTGTTGGGTCCCCCTGTGCCCCTTATAGCCATGTGACCTTGGGGGAAATCATGTTTCTCTCTGAGCCTGTTTCCTTGTCTGGACTATGGGCATTTGATATTCTTTGCTTCACCGTGTTGGAAATAGAACGGGATGAGCTAGGCTGGGCGGGACCCGGGGCTTGGCTGGTCCTGCTGCTTCTCTTGGATGCATCTGTGGACCGGCCCCTCCCCGGTGATGTCCTGGCGCTTTATCTGGTCCCTTCTCGCTCAGCTTCCAGCTCTGTGGAAACTCTCCAGCTCCTAGACCCATCCCTGAGGTCCCTTTGTGCCTCCTCGCCTGTACTGACCCTCGTGTGGTTCCCACCTGCTTCAGTCCTTGATTTCCCCAAAGCACCTCTCTCACTGGCCACTGTAGGCCTCACACACAGAAGGTTCTAGATAAAGGTGAGTGGAGGCAAGGAGCAAACAGTGGCCTCCTCCAGCCCAGTGGGGCGTCTCTGATCCTAATACTGGTCCGGGAATTCCTACCCCCCGGGAAATTCTCAATTCCCAGGGTCTCAGCCTGGGGCCCTATGGGGTCTTGGTGACTCTCCCCTCCCCGCAAATCCACAGTCGCTCCTGGTTGCTTTCTTCCTCTTTCCCCCTCACTGCTGAAAACACCGAAGGACTAACAATGGGCAGATTTCCACCACACCGAATTAATCACGTTCACATTTTGGCATATTTGCTTCTCATTTTCTTTTCTTCTTTCTTCTCATTGAAAAACTCATTGAAAAACGTTTTCGTACATTCCCTAAGCCAGAGCTTGCTACCTGAGCACACCTGGCGTGCCGGGGCCAGGGGAGTGTGACCCCGCCAGGTGCCTGGGGGAGAGATCTGGAATGCCTGTGAGCAGCCTGCATGACGGACACACCTATGCCCGCCAAATGGGAAGCCCTCCACTAGCGTGCGGTGAATGAATGAATGAATGAACAGAACAGATGCTGACCCCAGTGGAATTAACGATATAGAGGAAATCTATGAAGAGGATGTAGATAAAACAGAAGCACAATGTTGAAGGTACAAGACACCCATGTTCTACAATCCAGACATGATCAGCCTTGAGATGGCGTGAACATCACCCCAGACAAATGAAGGAAGCGAGAGAGAGAGATTTATGAAAATCTTATCTTGGGGCGCCTGGGTAGCTCAGTTGTTTAAGCATCTAATTCTTGATTTCGGCTCAGGTTGTGATCACACGGACATGGGATCGAGCCCTGAGTCAGGCTTCTTGCTGGGTGTGGAGCCTGCTTAAGATTTTCTCTCTCCCTCTGCCATTCCCCAACCCCCTTTCAAAATAAATAAAGAAATAAATAAGCAAGCAAATAAATAAATGTTATCGCAGTATGTAAGACTTTCTTTTTTTTTGTTAAAGATTTTATTTATTTATTTATTTGACAGAGAGAGAGATCACAAGTAGGCGGAGAGGCAGGTGTGGGGTGGGGGGGAAGCAGGCTCCCTGCTGAGCAGAGAGCCCGACACGGGACTTGATCCCAGGACCCTGAGATCATGACCTGAGCCAAAGACAGAGGCTTTAACCCACTGAGCCACCCAGGTGCCCCAGTACATAAGACTTTCAATGAAAATCTTATATTCAATTTCTACCATCAGGTAAAATTCAGAAACAATGGGAGGAATTATTATTATATTATTATTATTATTCAAGAGAACCATTTCTTAAAAGATCCCTGCCTTACATTGGTCATTCTTTTCCTCCTCGCAGACAATTTTCTTTTGTGTGCCGAATTCTTGACAGATTCCATTTCCCTGAAATCCATAGCTCTGCAAAGAAATGGGGAGGGGGGCGCCTGGGTGGCTCAGTGGGTTAAGCCTCTGCCTTCAGCTCAGGTCATGGTCTCAGGGTCCTGGGATCAAGTCCTGCATCAGGCTCTCTGCTCAGCAGGGAGCCTGCTTCCCCCCTCTCTCTGCCTGTCTCTCTGCCTACTTGTGATCTCTCTCTGTCAAATAAATAAATAAAATCTTAAAAAAGAAAAAAGAAATGGGGGGGGGGCATTCTGCAGCAGAACTTTCTGGAACACGGAGTGGTCTTTTGAGTTGTAGGCTCCGTGGTGTACCGTATGTGTACGACACGATCTGTCACATGCACTGAGGACTGTGGTTCAAGGATGCCAACTATCCTCGTGTTGTTTTCCACCTCTGTGACTCCCTTCTCGACTTCTCTTTTCTCTCTTTGTCTTTCTCAGCTGTGATCCCTGGGACCGTCCCAGAGATTTCCTCTACATCGTTCATTCCATTGTGGTCAGCATTTGTTCTGTCCGTTTGTTCATTCATTCATTCACTCACCACACGCTAGCGGATGGCTTCCCATCTGGCGGACATCTTTCTTTGTGCTGGGGAAAGAGCCAGACAGGTAAAGTCTCCCTGTTGGAAACCGTGGGAGCAGAGAGATGCTTAGCTGAATGAGTACATCCTAGAGAGCGAGACAGAAGTCACCAAGGGCTGCGAAGGCAGTGGAGAAGATGGGAGGGGGGGTCGGGAGGGGCTCAGCGAGGAGGGACATCTGAGCCAAGTTGGGAAGGAGGTGAGCTTTATTGGTCCCCAAGCATATTTTGTCCTTAATTTCTTTCCTTGGGTCTGAAACCTCCCTTTGCAGCTCATTCTGTTGTCTTTGGGTCTCCTCCCTGGGTTTTCGTTGGTGGAATTCACGGTCGTGCTCGGTTATCCCGCAGCGTGAGGCTGTCGGGGAGACTTTCCTTCTGTTCCTTGGCGGATCTTGTTTGGGATGGGCTGTTTGTCTCTCCTCCGCATCTGCGAGCGCGCCCCCTTTCCCCTTCTCCCCTGGATGCCGCGTGTTTGTCCGTTGCCATGGCGTCTTCTCATCTCGCTCATGCTTGGGTGGCTCGGTCTAAGGGACTGTTTGTTCCGGGGTATTGCCGTATTTGCTTCCAGCATCTCTTATTCCGTTCCCCTTTGGTTTTCTTTGAAAATCGTGTCGCAGTGTCCGTGAAGTGCTACACACGTACCGTGGGTGACTTTGCGGTGCCTCTGTGACCGGCTCCTCTCTCTCTGGATGTCAGCCTCTTTCTCCTCTGGCTTTCGTCCCCCGTGGGTGTCTGCTTGCAGCCCTGCCCTGGGGCGCAGTTAGGGAGATGCCTTCCTGCTTGGAAAACCGTCTCTTTTACCTCCTGGGATGAGGTTGAATGTCTGCACGGGGGCTCGCCCGCCTCTGTAGGACCGTCCCATAGGGGGCGCCCTCACAGGGCAGTTTGCAGCTCCAGAGACAGCCCCGCTGTGCTCTTCCCCTGGCCCTGGTGCCCCACTAAGCGGCGTCCCCTCCTCTGTGATCAGGACGTTGGGAACACCACCCACCTTGCTGCCTTCAGGATTCGCTTTGCTCCAGGTGATCCGCGCGGAGAGTCGGGATGGTGGGCGTTGGGGCAAGAGAGGGGAGCGGGTGCACTTCAGCCGGCTGTGACAGGAGTTCACTGCAGAGCTCATGCTCAGCGAAGGCCAGATGCTCCAGTGACCCGGAGCCCGTTTTGTCCTCATTGTCCCCACGGACCTCGCAGCGGCACTGACAGTAGGTCCTACGAACCCCGTCTAGCAGAGGAGGAAGTGGGTTCCCGAGAGCTGGGTCCTGCCCGATGACCCCCATCGGGAGAGCAGAGCTGTGCTAGGGATTGGCTCTCGGGACCCCCGTCGCCTGGGTCTCTCTGGAGACACCGTGGTATCTTCGGTCCCTCAGTGGGTCTGAGATGCCCCAGCAGCCACGGTCCCTGGCACTTTGGGAACCACCCTTTGCCCCCCAATTCACCCTGGCCCCCATCCCCTTTTGTGAGAGCCGGCAAGGACGGAATGGGGTACCCGCCGCGTGCCAGGTGCTGTTCTGGGGACTTGAGGGAGGTGTGAGAAGAGGACAGAAGGGGAACCCGCCCCGTGGAGCCCACACTCCAGCAGGGGCGTCCGGAGAGACCACGTACAAGCTACGCACTTACAGAGCGGGCCACCCAGGGACACGGTCCAGCGGAATGTGATGTCCTGTGCGCCCACGTGCGGGCGGAGCTGGCGGTTTTAAACAGGATGGTTGAAAGGTGGCATTAGGGCAAGGGGAGAGGCCAGGGGACAAGTGTCCAGACAGCTGGGGCTGTTGGGGCAGAGGTCCCGGGGCGGGGACCTCCCCGAGGGGAATGAGGGGGCGGTAGGAGCTGACGTCAGTAGGAGGGTCTCATAAGAACTTCGACGGCTTGGGGGGGCACTTGGGGGTCAGGAGCCGAGGATGGGACCATGATGGGCCTGATTTAGGACCACTCCAATTGCCATTTCAGGAAGGGAGCCTGTGCTCCGGCTGGGTCGGGGGTGGCAGGGAGGTGGAAACCGGGAAGTCAGGGCTGGAGCAGCCTCCAGGGGAGGGGCTGCTGGTGGCTTCGGCCAAGGCAGTCACAGTGGCACCAGAAGATATAGGAGACATGACCAGTGACATCTGGAGCCTGCAAAACCACCCACACCCTTGTTTTGCCCTCCCCGGGAGGCGTCTGCTTAGAATGGGCTCTGGAGGAGCTGCTGGGGGGCAAGTCTTTCAGGGCAGCCCAGGAGGCGTGAGGTCCTCATCCTCCCTGCTGTCCCATGTGCTTCCAGACTCAGAAGTCTCCGTCCCTGGCTGTGCCCTCGCCCCCTAAAGGGCTCTGGCGGGCTCCTTCCTTCTCAAAGCCTCAGTCCTCCCGTCTTCTCAGTGGGGGATGACCGGCGTCCTTTCAGCTGACTTGGGACCCCGGGAGGGAGGAGAGAGGTGATCAGCACCGATTTTCTTGTTTTTGCCGGGTGTCTGTTATTCCTGGAAAACCCGGAGGCCCTGTCCCTACCTCCGCTGATACAGGAGAGCGCCACCCTGGTTCACTGCTGAGGTCAAAGCCCAAGCACACCTTCCCCGCGGCTGTTTTCTGTTGCCTGCTTCATGGAGCATTGGGATAGCGAAGGGATGAAACGGCCTTCTGGTTCTGACTCAGCCCTGATCGTGGCTCAGGGGTTCACCGAGGCCCACCCTGAGCTGGGGTCCGTGGACAGGGCTGAGCTGGTCACTGTCTTTGACCTTGGCAGGGGGCTCTGCCAGCGGGAAACACGTGAGGTGGGGCACAGGCAACTCTGACACGGGGCAGGTGGCAAGGGGTGGAGTCTACCCGATGCGGAGGTCAGGGACCATGTCATGGAGGAGGTGGCCTTTTGGCGGGGCTGCGGCTCATGCTTTAGGTTAGGACAGGCAGGCGTGCCAGGCGTCAAGGGGCAGGAGGTGGTAGGTTGGATTTGAGGGGCGCCAAGGGTGCATGGAAAGAAGGATGAGGTCACACCTGGAGTGGCTTGGGACACTGAGATGCTTGAACCAGAGCTGATGGCCTTGAATGACCCACTCTCACCCACTTGTCTCTTAGCTTCCTCTAATGCAGAAACTGGAGAGCAAAACCTTCAAGTTCTCAGGCTCTTGCGGCTAGACATGGTCATGTAACCCAGTGCTGGCGGATGAGAGGTGGGCAGAACTCCCTGGGGAGAGCATTTGCCTTCTAAGAAAAAGGCAAAGCCTTCCAAGAAGATGGCTTGTGACTTTCAGCCTCTGGGTCTTTCTGCCCGAGATGTGGAAGAGATGTCTGGATGCACAGCAGCCCTCTCGTGACCATGAGGAGGCACATGCTGAGATGGGCACAGCAGGAAGCCAGAAGAATGTGGTCTCGATGACTTTCCTGAGTATGACACCGGCCCTGTTGTCTGTCTGAACAGGGGCTGGGGCAGCTCAGAGAAGGCCCCTTGCCATCCCGGGAGTAGGAAGGCTTTTGGGAGCAGGCGGTCTGTGAAGGCTATTTAGGGCTCAGCCACACTCCAAACTTCCTCCCAATTATATCTTCCACCTCCTTCTCCTAGGACCTGGGTCTGGCTCCCTAGGCATCCTTAGGGCCTGGCATCAAGAGGTTGAGGAATGTGGTTGCTGAAGCGGGAAGGGGAGGAGTGTGGTTTGCAGAGGCTGTTTGAGGAGCAAGGAGACTTCTGGCTCTGCTTGATCCGGTGGCTGGACATTGGAGTCTGGGCTGGAGGTGGACATGGGGATTCAAGAGCAGAGTGAGTGGCAGAGGATGAGGGGGAGAAGGGAAGCCTGCGGAGGGCTCCTGCGCATGGGGCTTGGGTGGTGGCTCAGGGGGCAGAGATGGGTGTAGGTTGGCCGGTGGGAGAACAGGAGTGTTGGGAAGGAACCTCGCTGTGTGCAGCCGGGTTAGTCTCCGGGGGCTGCTGTAACAGATGACCATGGTGCAGGGGCTCACAACAACCGAACTTCTCTCTCTCCCAGTCTGGAGGCCAGAAGTCTGAGATCAAGGTGTGCGCAGGGCCGGGTTCCCTCCGAGACTCCAGGGCAAGGTCCTTCCTTCCTCTCTAGCTTATGGCGGCCCCAGGGCTCCTGGGCTCCCAGTGGCCACGTCTCCAGTCTCTGCCCCCCGCGTCCCATGGCCTCTCCCTGTGAGTGTCCGTGTCTTTTCCTCTTCTGATAAGGACATTATCATTGGATTTAATTGTCCACCTAAATCCCGGATGATTTTATCTCCAGATCCTTAACTGATCACATCTGCAAGGACCTTATTTCCGAATGGGGTCAACTTCTGAGGTTCTGGGTGGGCATGAATTATTGGGGGACGCTATTCAAGCCCTCAAGGCACGTGATCAGGTGCGGGTACCGGAGGCTGCCGGCCAGGGAAGGTCACGGGAGCTGGTCTCTGAGGCCCTGAGCTCAGCCACTGCCGGGAGCCGACCACGGACCAGCGCCAGAGTGGACCGCAGCTCTGCTCCAACGTTTCCCATAATTACGCTCCCAGGCCCGAGCAAATCTCCCTTGCTCTCCCAGGGACACGTGTACAAGGCAGATAATGAGCTCTGCCGTCTGAAATGACTTGTTTCTGCAGTTCGAAGTCCTTTTCTGCCGGGAATAATTAACTTGAGGACCTGAGAAAAGGGAGCTGAAAATGAGGGACTCTGTGGTCGAAGGGTCTGTTTGCAAAGGGCTGAGAACAAAGGCCTGTGGTCACGGAAGGCGTGGTCATCATCTAATGTCACAGGCCTGGACTGTGGGACTCTGCCCTGCTGGGCCAGTGGGCCCCGGGGCCTCCCAGCCTCAGCAGGCAACTCTTGAAGGCTCTGTGCTCCCTGGACCCCCAGACCTGTAGGGGTCCGTTTTGTCGTGGCGGACGGCCTTTGCTTCATCTCCTGCCTGACCCCGCGGAGGCAGATTCTGGGGAGGCCTGTCCTCCCTCAGGGCGGAAGGGCCAAAGCAGGTTCCCAGGGGCAGAGCGTGAACTGGGAATTGCAGAGGCCATGGTGCCTGAGCCCAGCTGATAGGCAGGACCTGGCTTCCATCCTCCCGTGATGGGGAGCTCACTCCCACACAGGCAGTATAGCCCCTGCTGGGGTCCCTCTGTCTCTGCCGAGCTCAAGTCTGTCTCTATCAAGCATCCCTCTCGGATCTCATCTTTAACCTGCCAGAAATCATTCACAGGATGCCCCGGAGGAACGCCGACCCCTCCCGCAGCCCGCAGTCACTTGCTGGCTGTACCCTTGGTTCCGGGTGTTCATACCAGTGGCCTGTGTTCACCGAGGGCCTCCTGTGTCTCCGGTTGTAAACTCCCCAAGTCTGAGAGTCAGAGTCAGAGATTTCCCCTCCATGTCATAGATGAGGACACGGAAGCACAGAGAGGTGAAGCAAGGTGCCCGAGGTCACACAGCCTGTCGGTGAGGAGCAGCATCGCAGCCCGGGACGAGCGGCTCCGCCACCTGTGACGTTAACCCTGCACGGGTGACCTGGTGCCCCGGGAAGTGTCCCCTGTCCTCAGTCTCTGCCAGGACCAGGCTCCCAGCTCCAGGATGCCCTGGTCAGCCACTTCTTCCTCCTTCTTCCTTCCCACCTCCCCCCTTCTTTCCCTTCCTCCCCTGCCCCCATTGTCTGCACCCCCAGCAGAATATCAGCTCCACGAGCAAGTGGTCTTGTCCGCCTTGTGCGCAGCCCGAGTCTCACCCTCTAGAAGGGAGCCTGCGTGCCGTGGGCGCTGGAGTTTGCCGCCTGCGGGCTCGGCACGCCTGGAGGTCGGAGGAGCTGGAAGGTCTTGGCACCCCGCTCAGCTAAACCACGTGGCACGGACAAATCATGGAGCTTTCCCGGACCTCAGCTTCTAACTTTTGCAGAATCGGGGAAGAAAACACCAACCCGAGGTGAGGGTTTCACTGAAGGCGGCAGCGCCCGGCCCAGCCTGGCCCAGCGCCGACGGCCGCTCAGACTTCTCGGCCCGGGAGCGGCGGGGCCCGGCTCTCTGCTGGGCTTCCAGCCTCCCGCCCGCCATGCAGGCATCCACGCACATTTAATTTGATTTAGGGAGGGAAGTCATCTCCGTGTTTTGGGTGGTGGCGGCACCAACGATCTATTTCCTGCGCAGCGCTCGGTGCCGAGTTGGCATTCATGTGGAAAAATTAGTATCATCACGACTGCCTTCAGAGCCATCGCCGGCACCAGAGTCCCTGACACGTTAATTAAACTTGATAAATGCTCTTGTCTAAAGATAACTTTTGAACAATGGATCTAGTCACCCACTTAGTAGTTGCATACGAGCTCCGGCAAACTGCCGAGGCGGTGCTCGGCGATCCCTGAGGCCGTGGCTGGGAAGGGGTGCTGGGGGGAGGGGGCTCTGCTGTGCCTCGGCAGGGCCTGGCACAGGCTTCCTGGGGACCAGGGAGAGCAGGGGGGGTGTCCTGCCCCAGTTCCAAGCAGGAACTCTGCCCCCTTCTACTTGAGATGCTTTCACAAGCCCCTTCCTTCTTGGCACCCCATCCCATCACCATAGCAACCCATTCCGCGGGGGGTACCATCGGGGCTGACGGGAGAACCTGTAGACAGGACTCTCATCCCGCACTTCCCGTCGTCTGCTCTCCTGGGACCCATCCTGGAATGACATCGTTTTCTGTGACATTCTGCTCCCCTCTGTCCGCCCCACGCTCCAGGGCTGGAAAAGCCCATGACGTAAGAAGCTGCTCCCAGGATCTCAGCAGCAGAACCTGGCCTTCCCAGAGCCCAGCATCGGGGCCCCCCGGTCGTGTGGCTGTGCGTAGCATCCCGACTCCATCTAACTGTGACTGGTGCAGACATGAGGGGCCATGGGGTGTCCCTGCGGAGTGACTGTGCCACCCCAAAAACCCCCTAGAGGGAGAAAGGGTGACGTTCCAAGGAGCAAGCGGAGAAAGACACAGATGGTTTTCACGAGTCACCAAGGCCCTTGTCTTCCTCGGAGCAGGGCCCCCACCTTTCTCAGCCCTCTCCCTCTGGAGCAGCCCCCATCGAGGACTCCCCGGCAAGTGGCTGTGGCTTTATCCCTGGCCTGACTCAGAGCCCCCATGGGTGCACACTCCCCAGGGTGGCCGGGAGAGGCAAGCGGGCCAGGTTCCAGACCTGTTGTTTACTCATGGCTGTGTGGCTGGAGACGGAGCCCTTGGCCTCTCTGAGTCTTGGTTCTCAGCCAGCCCTGCTTCCATCACGCAGTGAAGGGCAAGTGTGGCCCGCAGGGGGCATGACCCCCGACCCTCTGCCCAGGCTCCACGTGGAGGGGATACGCGACTCCAGGAGAAGCAGGCCGGACCCCGGGCAAAGAGCAGGCGTTTAATAAAAATCTGTCGAATGAATGAACGAGTGAATGGACAGTTTTGCTGTGTGTCCCTAGGCATGCTCCTTTTCTTCTCTGGGCCTCAGTTTCCCTACCTGTATGGGGCAGGGTAGGGCCAGATCATCGCTAAGCCTCCTCCTCCTCCCTGATGTTGTCCTTCCTCTGGAACACTGCAGGAACCCTGAAGAGCAAGGAAACAGGAACTAACACTGATTAGGCACTGACTATATACCAGCCACACTACACAGGACAACTGGATCTTGTCCTAACAAAGTTCTGGCTTTCTAGATTCAGGGTAAGAAACTCCACAGGATGACCAGTGCAGGAGACATGGGGGCCCCGGGACTGTGGGAGCCCAGAGGAGACTCCTGGCCCCAGGGAGGGACAAGGGAGGCTGCCCAGGGGCTGAGCTGGGGTGAAGAAATGACAAAGGGCAGATGTTCCAGCCAAGGGACATGTGCAAAGGTCCTGGGCAGGATAAGGCCTAAGTCCCATTCTGTTGCTGTCATTCTAAGGACAAGTATAAAGGAGGGTTGAAGTCTGACGGGCCAGCCCGGGCCAGGCATAGAGGCCCCAGGAGCCGCAGGGAGCCATGGATGACCTTCAAATCTGGGAGTGGTGTGCTAACAATTACGTTTTGGAACAAGCTGGGAAATGTCTCTGTGAAGGCGAGCTTGGAGGCCCGGAGGCTGAAGCCTGGGACATTGTAGAGCCCAGATCCGGAGGGTCCCGGCTTGTTTACAAAGTGTCTTCCCACCAGCATCTTGTTCTTCCTGACCCGTCGCCCCGGGGCCTGCGTTGCTGCCTGCTAGTCACGGCCTTGTCTCGCAGCCCACCAGTCTCCAGGCACCTCCGCCGTGCCGTCCCACTGTGGGTGAGTGGCCCCGGGATGAGGTGAGCAGAGGTCTGTACCGAGCCCGGGACTCCGGAGTCGGCGTGCCTCCCACCTGCTCGTCTGCCACGGCCGCGGCCACGAGCCCTACCCAGCCAGGGAGGGCGAGCGCCACGCATCACTGACTGCCCGCCACCCACCGGCCATGCTGGCTGAGCCCCGTGGAGAACGCAGGAGCCGCGTGGCGGAGCCCGGCCTGGAGGGCTGACTTGTGAGCCCCGTCCAGGGGTTCCCCGCTCGGGGCCGGCTGCGCCCGGGGGCCCCGTGACCTTCGAGGTCCAGCAGCCTGGGTCTTGCCTGGACTCCAGGGCTCACATCTCAGCCTGGAGCGAGTCCCGCCAGGGACGGGCACTGCGCTTGGTTGTCCTTGCGGTGGCACTTGCGACCTGCGGTAACGGAGCCGACGCGTCCAATTGTCAGGTTCGAGGCTGTTCTTTGCGACTTTGTCTTTTCAGAGACGATCGGTTCAGGTCTATTTTTCCTCCTGGGGAGCGGTGGGGGCGGTCTCCGCTAGAGCCGAGAGCCTCCTCCGGCTGGCCGGCCTGCTCGCACCTCCTCTGCTGCCTCCGGAGCTGTACCGTGTAAGGCGAGAGCCAGAAGGCAGGCAGCCTGGGTTCGAGTCCTGGGTCTGCCCTTCCTCGCTCTGCAGCTCCGGGCACGGTGCTTTCCCTCTCTGGCTGGGACTTTGTCATTTCCCATCGAGGGGTTTTGTGGCTAATATTTGAGCCTGGGAGTCCGGCAGGGTAGACCCTGGGCTGGGCCCTGGGGACACGGACAGGAGTCAGGCCTGGTGGGGGAGATGGCCCCCACGTGGGTGGGAGTCCCATAGAGTGGGATCCAGAGCGGGGGGAGGGATTACTCCCTGGGGGTGGCAGTCATGAGGCAGGGCTTCCCGGGGGAGGCAACAGGCAGGCAGAAAGGGACGTCCAGGGGCTCTTCTGAGGGAGGCTTGGAGGAAAGAAATGCAAGGTGAGTTCGGGGGCAGAGGAGTAAGTGTGGGGATTGCGTGGCCAGACAGCCAGGAGAGGCTGCCTGGGACAGAGTGGTGGGAACCCGTGAGTCCAGGGGGGTGGAGGGCCAGACGTGGGCAGGTGCCAATTTCGGACCTGGCACTTGCCGCCCCTACCTGAATCCCAGGCTCCTCTTCGGAACAGTGGCCTGACGATGTAGCCCCTTAGGGTCCTCCTGCGAGGGTCCAGCGGCACACGTCGGTGCTCCTTAGAGAGCTATAATCAGGCTTATTGTAACGTCCTGTTATTACAACAAATGCCTTCCGGGGGTGTGTGTGCCAGGGTTCGCTCAGGAAAATAGAAACCACTTACTTTGGGAGGAGGTTTCATACTGGGGCTTCGGGGCTCTCCAAGTCGCTGACGCCTGGGGGCAGAGGAGGGCTCGCAAACACTCCCATTCCCCAGGCCCGAGCCTGTGACCATGCTGCGGGCCGGGCCGAACCACGGGGACTGGAGCGGCTTCATTTGGTCTCAGGAGGCTCCTGCGGGCTCCAGGTGGCACAAACCCCCTCTTCGTTCGGTCCGAACCTGGGGTCCACTAGGTCCCCGGGCTCCTCAAGGCCCTTCCCAGTCCCACCTCTCAGCCAGGGTTCCTTTTAATTGTGCAATAAGACACAGATATAGAAAAAAAAAAAAACCCACATACAAAAACCATGGAGCTTAATGAGTTATGACAGGAACCATCTCCCAGGTCAAGAGGGAGAACTCGGCCATTTATCCCAGAAACCCGTCCTCACGACCTGTGCCACAACACTGGGACCCATGTCTGTCGAGGGCAGCGACTGCTTGACCGTGGACTTGCCCACCGGACACAGTGGGCCGGCTGCCCGTTCCTGGCGTCGTGGAGAACGCCCCCCCGTCCTCAGTTTCCCTCTTGTTCGGGCTGCTAATGGCGCTCTCGCTCCAGGAGGTGTTGATTCACGGGGGCTGCCGAGTGGCGATCGTCTGGTCCAGCCTGCCGTCTTCATTTGTTGTCTGAATCATTCCCTAGAGAGAGGCGGCCCCTCGTCTGCTGTCTGGGGAACAGGTCTCCCTATGGGAAAGGCGTGGTAAACGTGGATTCTTTCCCTCTCTTTTCAGGGTGCCCGGACGAGCCCTTCGCTGTCATCGTCGGCAGGGGAGCAGGCTGCCTTCCTAGGCTCCCCCCCGCCCCGCCGAGCCACATAATGAGAACGTCCTCAGGGCAGCGACCGCGTCTGATTTAGCCTTGACCCTGAGCCCAGCAGGATGGGCCCCCATACACACTGGACAGACCTACAGGCCAGAAATCTTACGGAAAGGTTCCCAGCAGTCAACCCTCCCACCCCAGGGAGAATGAAACACACGGATCTGGAGTATGTATAAAACGTGACTCGTGTCCTACATAAAGGACCTCCGTTTCAGGGTCAAACAGGCTGGGCGGGAAGCATGACCCCGCTCTCTACGCACTGGCAGGACGTGTGGCTGGCGCGTGGCTTACAGAGCTGCCCACAAGGGCCTCCTGAGGCTGCTGGTAAAAAGTAAGGCACTTTGTGACCAGGTCTGGTATGGGGGCCCCGGGGGAGGGATGGCTGTGGTGGGGGGGGACTCGGGCCACGGGTCCCCACTCTGCCCTTGGGCTCTGCGCAGGTCTGAGAACCAGCCCAAGTGGGTCCTGACTCCAGGCAGCCCCAATATTGCATCACTCGTCACACTGTCCCTTCCAGCCGGAATGCCAACCCCGAGGTTGTCTCCCCTCATTTCGGACCATCCACCTCTTGAAGAGGCGCCTTCCAGGCCCCGCTGGAATGTGCCTTTGGCACAGGAATGCTCTCTGCTCGCTGGGGCAACCTCTCCAGGCTAAGCCCTGCCGCGTTCCCTCTCCGGGGCACAGGCTTGTCTCGGACTCCTGGGACACAGCTGTGGACAGTGACAAGGTGTGTCCATCTGGTGGGGACCCCTGCAGGCATTGTACCGTCGGTCCCTGGTGGACGGGACACACACCTGCTCTTTGGGAAGTGTCAGGGGTAGGTCTGGAAGGTCTGGGAGGCGGCCGCCCCTGGGGGCCAGCCGGGCCTGGCACTCCCTGCTGTGTGACCCTGGCTGGGTGGCTCGGCTTCTCCGAGCATCCCTGTCACCCAGAAATGTGTTCTTCCAGCATGCACAACGGGTGATGGACACTGACCAGAAGGGGCTCGTAAACTGTGAAGGGCTTTCCCCCTGCGCCGCCCCAGGCCCTGGGCTCTGGGCAGGGGGCATAGTGGGCACAGGGACGTGGAGCCTGATCTGTTTCAGCAGCTCGTTCCCCTGCTATCAGGCCGGGGGCCAGCCTCCTGCCACCATCTGGGCATTGTCACTGTCTTTGGAGAGCCGTGGCTGGGGACGGGACGTGGGAGGGAGTGGGAACGCCGAGTCCCGTCCTGTTGGTGGCTGGCGTGTGATTGTTCGCTGCTCCCTGAGCACTGGCTGCTTGCCGGGCTCAGGACCCAGGTGCTGGGGGAGTGGGCGCCACGGCAGGAGGGGAAGCTCTCTAAGGTCCCCCTGTGCCCACTGGCAGCCACGCCCCAGGATGAGCCTATGCACCGCGGGCCCCCGCTAGACATGCAGCTGGGGCATGGCCTCCGTGGAGGGTGGGCTCAGATGAGCTCCTGGGTCTCCTGATCTCTGGAGGCGGGGCTCCTCACGGAGGAGACGTTTGAAGTTCAAGGCTGGAAGCCCTTAGGGCCTTGGCCGCTGGACGGGAGGCTCTGGGTTTGAAGCCAAGACTGCGGACCCCCACCCAGTGCTCCTTGGGCCCCCGCCGTGTCACCTGCAGCTCCAGACCCTGCGGCTGCATCATGGGAAAGTGCCCCGACTCTGGGCGGGGAGAGGCCTGCGTCCAAATCCCGGGGCCACCCTTACAGCTGTGTGGCCACAGGCCCACGGTGCGAACGGTGACAGTGCGAGCTGGCCCTCGCTTAGCGTGCCCTACTTGCCTGGCCCAGGGCCAAGCTCTCCAGGGGAGTCAGTGTACTCCGTCCTCCTAGCACCCAGGAGGGGGTACCACTGGCTTCCCCAGTTAACAGATGAGGGCCCTGAGGCCCAGAGAGGGCATGTCACTTGCCGAAGGTCGACAGCCAATACGGGGCAGAGGTGGGATTTGATCCCAGGGAGGCTGGCTGTGGGCCAGACCTTGGAAGGACATTGCGGGATGGCAGAGATGAGGTCTTGTCATCTGTAAGACGTGCAGGGTGGTGGCAACGGGTCTGTGACGTGAGGCTGCGGGAGGGTTGGGCCCGGTCGTGTGGTGGGATCTTAGAGGACGTGGGACTCTCTCCTGCTTCCCGGGGCCAGCCGAGCTCCCAGCAGCAGACATCTGCCGCCGCAGGAGGGAGGGAGCCAAAGGGCCACCCAGCATGCCGTGGCCAGCTGCCCGTGGCCAGCTGCCCGTGGCCGGGGGCATCTTTGACAGGGGATGGCACCTGGCAGATCCGGTGTTCCTAGATGACCACAGCTCTTGAGGCTCCGGCGTCAGGGTCCAGACCCTCTCTGCACCTCCCCGTCTCCCCCCACTCCTGCAAACCTGCTTTCACCGCCCTTTCTCCCCTGATGAGGCTTTGGAACGAGCTGCTATTTTTAGTGGCTGCAATCAGGCCACACCACGCCTGGCTATTGTTAGCATCTCGGCCGACGCTCAGGAACGTTGCCTCCTTGGGAAACGGGTGAGATCATCGGCTCAGAGGTCTGAGGTCAATGTTCTGTGAGGCTCAGCAAAGCGTGGGCCCTCCCCTCGTGGCCCCCACCCCGGGCTTGGGCAGGGGCAGCTCTGAGTTCGAGACAGGATGGGAGCAGGAAGCAGACTGACGCCATGCCGGGCTCAGGTACACCATGACTGCTGCCCAGGAACCGTCCCCTGGCTCTGGGGCCCGCACCACATTTTTGGGGGGGAATCAGCCTCCCCACCCTCCAGTGCTGGTCAATCCCAGTCCCACTCTGATGTCTTCAGAGTAGGCAGACGATCCAGGCCAGCCAGCCACATGCTCCATTCCCTCCAGGTTCAGTGGTTGACTCAGGAATAGGCACACGGCCTAAGAAGGATATGAAAATACCCCTTTCCCGCCACGAACAGAACCTGTTTTGTTGAGGTGTCGATGAGCCCACCCAACAGGAGATGTTATGGGGCTCCCTTACAGCTAGGAGCGGCTTTGTGACGTAAGAGGAGGAGAGTCGGCTTGCTTTCCTATCAAAGGGGGTATTCTCAGTCTGCCGGGGATGTGGATTTGATGCCCAGAGCAGGAGCAGCCATGTTGCAACCATGAGGATAAAAGCTGTACCGCTGATGGCAGAACAGAAAAAGGCTGGGCCTCCTGGGAAAGAGGCAGTGGCGGAGACACATATGTGTACACTTGTCTCTTCTTGAAAGCTCAGTAAATGGTGGTAAAGATCACCTGAAAGGAATCCATCTCAAGTACCAAGGGAAAAGGAGCGGAAACCAAAGCAGTGTTTTGGAAGCTGGAAAACTTGTGAGCGAGCTGTGGCAGGGCTGAGCAGGCTGGAACGCAGCTGCAGCGTGGAAAGCTGAGGAGCAACAAAACAAAAACAAAAACCCAAAGCAAACAAACAAAAAACCCTCAGAAATTGGTGGCACCAGGTACTTCCAGAAGTGGGAGAGCAGGAGGATTATTTGAAGCAAGAGAGGTTAGTCTCCCTCCTCTGCTTGCTCGTCTGAGCGATTGCCTTGTGCTGAGCCCAGCAGAAAACCTGAGGTTTATTTTCAAAAGAGGACTGTCTTTGTTCCTCCAAGCTGCTATTGCAAAATACCCAGCCTGAGTGGCTTCTAAACAGCAGAAATTCATTTCTCACAGTTCTGGGAGCTGGAGGTCCCAGATCAAAGCTTGCGCATGGTCGTGCTCCGGTGAGAGCTCTCTCCCTGGTCCACAGTCAGCACCTGCTCACTGTGTCCTCACATGGTGGGACAAGGGAGCCCTCTGGGGTCTCCTTTCCAAAGGCACTGATGCCATTCATAAGGGCAGGATGACAAGGGAGGGAGGGAGGAAGCATCTCCTGAAAGCTCCCCTTCCAATGACCATCCCATCGGACATTAGGATGCCAACATAGGAATTTGGGGGAGACACAAATTTTCAGACCATAGCCAGGGTAAAGCACTGGGGGTACCAGGGACCCAAGAAGATGGGGGACCAGCAGCGGGAGATCACACTCAGTATTATGATCCATTGCCTTATTCCTCCTTGCACCTGCTAGAAAACCAGCCGCCAGACCTTGTCTTCACAAGAGCAAGAGGTCAGAGATCATTTCGGGGAAACTGACCTTTCCGAGCAAAAAGACTCAACCCTCTGACCCTGCATGGTCCCCAGGGAAATGGCCCATCCAGTGAAGACCCCACTCGGCAAACACTAGCGCTTCCAATTAGCTTTTCCCTTTTTCCGAAATGAAAGGCAGCGCGCAGATCTCAAGAGCGCAGTTTGATGAGTTTTGACAACTGTATACGCCCATATACCGCACACCTGTCTGGAGGTGTCAGACATTTCCATCAGCCGGGAGCGCCTCTCACCAGCCCCGTCAAGTCTGGTCCCGTTCCTGGCACCCGCCCAGGCAGACCCTGTTCTGATTTCCGCCGCCATCAGAAGTTCTGTCGGCTGCTGGAGTTCATGTACATGGAACCCCGCAGCGTATGCTTGCCCGTGTCAGGCTTCTCTCCCCCAGCGTGACGCCTGGGGGAGCTCCATGTTACCTCGTGGGTCTGTAGTTTGCTTCTCTTATGGCCGCATAGTTTTCTACTGTTTAGATATAATGTGCTTGAGTTTATCCTTTCTCCAGTTGGTGGGCATTTGGGATGTTGACAATTTGTGGCAATTACAGACAAAACTGCGAGGAACGTTTTCATACACGTTTTCCTGCAGACACATGCTTTCGTCTCAGAGTTGGACAAGGCACAGAAGCAGAATGGCGTGGTCACGGGCGGGCGTGCTCGTGAGAAATGGCCACGCAGGTTCTCGACGATGTGCTCCGAGGAACGGGAGATCCTTGCAGGAGAACAAGGTGCTGTCGGACGGGGACATGCAGAGACGTTGAGACAGTGCCGGGGAAATGAGTGTATTGCAGCAAGAATTAAAGCCCCCACACAAGACCTGGGGTTTATACGATACGACCCAATCCTATAGGAAGCAGTAGAAAAGATGGAAAGTGAGAAAGGTAAGGAAACTGGAGAGAAGTCGAGGAAGTAAATGTCCTGAGACTGAAGTTCAATGAGGAGAGAACAGGGAAGACGGAGGGAAGACGTCACTCATGAAACGAGCAAAAATGTTCTACTTGCCAAGTCTACCGAGTGCCCGGGAAAATGAATGAGAATGGACTGACACCAAAACATATTACCTTCACCCTTCAGAATGCTAGAGACAAAGAAACCCGTCTGGAAGGGGGACAGAGCTACAGGGAAAGGATCAGGAAAGTCTTCAGCTTGTCAAGACCAACTTTGAGAGCAAAATGACCACAGAGCCATACCTGTGGGTCCCAGCGCCCAGCGTGCTGAGCACCATCCTCTCGTGAGCTCAGTACCAGAATGCCCTTCCCGTGGGGTTTCCTTGGATCTGGCTCTGGGAGGGTAGCCTGTAGGACTTGCAGGCAGAGGAGAGCAGGAGCCATTTCTCTCTGAAAGTCTCTGTGGATGGAAATGCAGATGGAAATGCAGACATGCCCAGTGGACGCCTGCTTGTTTTCTGTCTTCTTCACTCATGAGCCTCTTTTTCCTCATGGACCACTTACAGCACAAGGCCCAGCCCTGGAGGTCACCGACTTCTCCCAGACCTCCCCTTCAGTCCCTCCAATTTGCTCCCATGTGGGTGGCTGAGTGCTGTTGGCTCTTGAGACTCTGGGCCTACCCACGTTTGTCCTGCCCCAGGACATTGGTCAGTGCCTCCTCTATGACCCTCCCCATTTCCTCTGGACCTTCACTTCCCAGCTTCTCCCCAGACTGCAAGGTTGAATTTCTATAATAAATCCCCATAACACCACGGTAGCTCTTCTTCCCTGAACGCTTGCTGTTGGGTACAGTTCTGGCATCCGAAATTGGTTCCAGAAATGTATGTGCAGAGATCTGGAATTGGTTTTCTGATCTGTCCAAATTTGAAGGCATTAATGACCCCATCGCTCACTAGTGATAAAGAGGAGACCTCTTCCCCATTGTATATGTCAGCAAAGAGGTTACTGGAATGATGACCTAGAGTCCCCCGGATCAGGCACCCGTGGAAAACAAGGCTTTGAGTGACCAATCAATCTCACCACACACACAAAAGGGCAAGTTTGTGACTGATCAATATGTTAATGAACTTGGTTGTTGTCGTCATTTCATGATTGATAGATATCAAATTATCACGCTGTGCATCTTAAATAAACACAATTTTACTCGTCAGTTACACCTCAATAAAGCTAAAATGAAAGATCATTTTATGTGCTGTTTCTGCACCATTGGGCTCTGCTGGTCGAAGGGTGTCTGATTCCAAGAGAGGACAGCTTTCCCCAGCAGCACGGCAAAGGTTGGTAGGAGAAAGCGAAGCAGAAGCCATTCCTCTCTGAGCCTTTCCAGTCAGACATGGTGACCACAGGTGCAAAGGGGTCCGATGGGTCCCAGCTTGTCCTCAGTCTCCCTTGCCCCACGTTTTGCTTGTCCTCTGTCACTGAGCCTGCAGACCGGCTGTGGCTCAGGTCCCCCTGCAGGGGCAGTGGTTCCTTGCAGGCAGCGGCTGACCATGGAGCTCTCCAGCGGCTCTCCCTGGGTGCTCCCGCCACGGCGGCTAGCTGCGTGTGGCTCTGGCGATTCCCCTAGCTCCGGTCCACTGATTCTTTACTAGTCCCAACCTCCCTCTTCTCCAGTGCGCTGTTCCAGCCCTTCCTCCTCAGTGCAAGACGCAATTCTTGGGCGGGAGCGCCCTTGCCCACAACTCTCGCCATGGCTTCTCTTCCTCCATCAAATCTGTCTAATATACCTAGCCAAACTATCTGTCAAGTATGATGGTAACACCTTCCCAGTTGTGCAGTATGGCAAACATCTATCTCCTACAGGTTCTTCCTCGTGAATTGACTGAAGGCTATGTTCCATCACTCCAAATAAGAGAGAAACATCCAAACAGAAGGACAATCTGGGATACAGGAGATAGAGGACCCAAGACAGGAAAGAAGAAAAGGAGAGTCCAGGACACCAGGTCTGCACCAAGGCATTGTGGACCAATGGACCAGACATGAGCCCAGTGGAAGGCTCCAGGATAGAGCTTGTGGGGTATAGACATTATCCGTAGGGAGTTTATGGCTACATTGGTAATAAGAACTTAGAAACTGACCAAGAACAAAACAAGTGCATCAATCAATATTAACTTTAGAAACGGGGCACTGGAGTGGCTCACTCAGTTGAGCATCTGACTCCTGATCTCAGCTCAGGTCTTGATTTCAGGGTTGTGAGTTCAAGCATTGCACTGGACCCGTGCTCGGTGTGGAGCTGCTTATAAAAACATATTCACTTTAGGAAAACAAAATTTGGGTAGGGAAGGCAATGTAATTACAGTTCATTCTGCAGCTGACCGTCATAGCATTTCATGGGCATCGTTATGGAAACACTCATTGTTGATTCCACCAAATCATGAAATAGCCGTAACAGGAGTGTGAGGGTTGTGTGTGGTTTGTGGGGGTGAAAGACAGTTCTCTCCCCATCTGTCACAGCGGACAGCCTGGAGATAATGCCCAAAACTAAAAACCAAAAGGAAGCCCCCAACCCCCCAAATCATCAAAACAAGCAGGTTATTTAGAGGTATGATAAAGACCAAAATAATAATCCCAAACAGTTGAAATCGCTTGCCCTAGGGAAGGGGGACAGAAAGGGGTGGGAAATAGGGGCCGTCTGTTGTTTTGGGGAAGTAGATGATTGAACTATTTGACTCTTGAAATTTCATGCAAATGTGACAGGTAACGAACAAGGAATTTGACAAATTCCAGCAACAGTGTTGGCTGTAGATTGACTCGGAATCCTTGTAACTTCAGAAAAATATACCACTGGGGTGCCTGGCTGGCTCAGTCGGAGGAGCACGTGTCTGGTGAGTCTTGATCTGGGGGTCGTGAGTTCGAGTCCCACACTGGGTGTAGAGCCGACTTAAATAAATAGAAGGAGGAGGAGGAAAAGGGGGGAGGAGGAAAAAGGGGGCAGAGGAGGAGACACCTTTTCCTTGCTTGAGCACGGCCCGCCAGGGTTCCGACAGATGCTTCTGGATAGCTACAGCAGAAGTTTTCGTGACTGACCCCCGCGGCCCCCATGCGCGCACGCTCTTCTCTGTGAGAGGCACGTGGCTGGCCGGGCATCCCCATGCTCACTCCCCTCAGCCCACCAGCTGCTTCAAACGCCCACGCCTCCCGTGCTTGCTTCCAAACCTCCTCATGCCAGTTGTCCTCCCCACTGCCGAATGACCCAACGTGAGCGGGGAGAGCGAGTTTGTTTCTCTGAAAAAAGAAATCACAGTAGTCGAAGACTCGGTAAAGGAAACAACATGAAAATTGTGTGGCTGAAGAGTAGGGAGGGCATTTAAAACCCAGAAGATTCTGTGTGTTGACTGCTGTGGGTCTATCTTTGTCTTTCCTTTGGGGAGAAACCAAAGCTGGAAACGGCTGCTGATATCCCAGGAGTTAGGCTCCTGCAGGAGACACTTCAAGACGTGCCAATCATCGCCGAAGGAAAGTCCCCACATCAAAAGAACGTACAATCAGCGACTGTCAATTTGAAAGATGTCCAAGGCACGTGTGTGTTATTTTCTTTAAGAAATGGAGGTATGAGTCATACAACACACCGTTAACCATTGCGAGGTACGGAACCGGGAAGCCTTCAGTGTATTTGCAACGTTGTGCAACAATCACCAACTTCTGGTTTTGAAATATTCCCGCTCCCCAGGAGGCTAGGCCTATCATTAAAAATGGCTCTGCGCTTGACAAGCCCTTCTAGAGTGACAGACAAACGTCTTATCCTGATGGTGTCGGTGGGAGGGTTGGGTGCTGCGGAGGGAGGCTTTGGGGTTTGTGCCAGAGGGAGGGTTTGGGGTTCCAGCTGCCGCCAGGCCCTCGGGTGGCGCATCTTCTGAAGCAGGAAAGCCCCAGACGCAGGGGCGCAGAGCGGGGAGTGGGGAGAGACAGAGGCTGTCAGCATCCCGAGGGCATCTCGATCAATCTGTGCCTTCTGCCGGACCTTTTAGGAGCCAATCGGGTCTCTGCTTTCACGTGAGCTGGGCTTGACCTGACCTGTAATAGACAAGCCCATTGCATCCTTGACTGGGCGCGTAGTCCCTGATCCCCCATTCACTGACCTGGACAGGGAGGATCAGAGACGAGGGGTCCAGCAGCCGGTCTTCTCTGCCTCCTCCTGCTCCCGGGGGTCTCTGTGACCCTCAGATGGGAGGCAAGTAGGGGCGGAGGGAGCCAGGCTCTCTCACTGCGACTGTCCCCTTTGACCATCTCTGCCGCTGTCCTTCGCGTGCCCAAGCCCTTTGGTGAGAGAGCCCGCAGGTCCCCATCGTGGGCTGGGATGTTTGCACAACCTTCTTGGCCCGGCGGGGGAAGGGGGGCTACTACTGCTGTGACAAGACACCGCCCACTCCGACGTTCTGTTCCCTCTCTGAGTGGGACTTTGGATTTCCTCTATAAACTCACAAGGCAGCTCAGCGTCACAACTCCAGACCCACATGCCTCTCTATGACCTTGAGCAAGTTTAATAACCTCTCTTGACGCCACTTCCCAGATGTGTAATGGTTGGACAAGACCGGCTCCGTCCATCTGAAATGTAAGTTGAGTCACGTCTGAAGTTTAAAATTTCCTGGTAACCACCTGTAATGTAAAACAAACAAAAAACTAGGTGACGTATTTTAAGAGTAAATTTTGTTTAATTCAATATATCTGACGTGTTTTACAACGTGGAATCCACATGAGTAATTAACGAGTTATCTTGAAGTTTTTTGTTTTTTTTTCTTCCTTCCAGGGCTTCAGAATCTGATTGCACATTTTATACTTGAGGGACATCTCCATTTAGAGTGGCCACATCTCCGGTGACAAGAGCCACAGCATCTAGTAGGGGACGGCGTTGAACTTTCCAAATCTATGCTTCAAGCAACAGGAACCGTTTTTCGAGTGAGACTTTGTTCAGGGTCCCATCACGTAAGTGGATGAAGGGGGGTTTCTCTGGGCGTTTCAGGGTCATCTTCCACCTTTTCGCTCCCCCAGGAACCCCTCTGCCCCCAGATGCCATGAGACTCCTGGTCCCACATAGGGGTTTCTAGGAAAGCCATTTGGAAATTGCCACCGACCTCGAGGGTGCTGATTACTGAGATCTTAGCTGGCTGCGACGTGCAGAGAAGGACGGTGACTTTCCCCTCCCAAGAGCCTCACTGCTGACCGAGGGCACTGGAAACCCGCTGTCACTCGGGATCGGCAACGCTGCAGGAGAAAATACGTTCTTAAGTCTCCGTGACTCTAACATTTCATGGAATTTCTTCCTCAGGAGAAGTTTAGTGCAAGCTCTTAGCTCTTAGCTCTCCCGAGCGATGTCCTCCATACCACGATCTGGGACCCAGAGCCCTGCCATCCTCCCCCTCTCCCCCCCGGATGTGCTGGAAGGCGACCCCAGCTCAGGGCAGGTGCGGTGGGGGCACGATCTTCCTGGGAGCCCAGGAGGAAGGAAGGAAGGGTGCTTTCCACTGAGCAGACTCCCTCCTACTTCAGGACCCGTGCCTGGCTGTCTCCACGGCTAGAAATGCATTTTCTCCCCCTTTCCTCCCAGTTAAGTTCTGGTCATCTCGGTCCTCATGTCCCTTCCTCGGGGAGGACAGAGAGAAGCCACCGCAGGGCCTGGGCTGGGGCACCAGGGGGCTCGATCCCGCAGGCCAGCCACCCATCCCTCCGCCGGTGACCAGTGGGAAGCCACGGAGGGTTTTGGGCGAGGCAGCCAGGGGGTGGGATTTGCATTTGAAAATGACCTCTTTCGGCTGCCTGGTGGGTGGAGGCTGATAATGACGCTTCTATTTTTAAGAAAGGCGGACTCCCTTGGTGGCGCCCCAAGGAAAGGGCAGCCCTGCATGATGCCAACTTTGATGAATTATCTCGACTCCATTGAGATACTCCACCAGAGTTCCATGGTAAGTCTTATAAATTATTCAGCCTCACAGCTGTCTGGGCAGAGGGCCCCCCCAGCTGGTCCCTAATGAACTGTAGCCCAACCAAGAGTTCGAGCCCCACTGCGTCCAAAACCAAAGCTCTCCTTCATGTCCACAGACCTTGATGAGCGCTGACCATGGCGGCCCAGGCCCCGCATTGGCCACTGGGGCCACAGAGACGAGCCAGACACAATCTTGTACTATCCCGTGGGTGAGGAGACGGAGACCCAGACAGGAGAAGGCGGGGTGAGTCTCAGGACAAGGGGCTGTGGGAGCCTGGGTCTGGAATAGCAGACTGAGCCCATGACACTTCTGGGTGGTGATGGGTGGCAGCCGCTTCATCTGGGGGTGCCAGGGTCCCATTTAATCCGCACGGTGATGGGGCGCCTGGGTACCTCAGTGGTTTAGGTCTCTGCCTTCGGCTCAGGTAATGATCTCAGGGTCCTGAGATCGAGCCCCGCATCGGGCTCTCTGCTCAGTGGGGAGCCTCTCTCTCTGCCTGCCTCTCTGCCTACTTGTGACCTCTCTCTCTGTCAAATAAATAAATAAAATATTAAAAAAAAAATAATCCGCACAGCGGCCATGAGGGGATGCCGTGCAGGCCCATTTTACAGATGAGCGAACCGAGACCCAGAGAGGTGAAATCACTCGTCCAGTTCATGTGGCCGATCAGGGGCGCAGTGGTGATTCAAGCCCTGATGCCATGGCCCGTGCTGCTGACCAGGGAGCTGCCCTGGACCCAGGATTCCAGGGCTGCTCGGACCAGTCAAGTTCAACTGCCTTGTTCACAGGCACGTGGGTTCTGCTCCAATCTGCTCGGGCTTGGAGCAGGATCGAAGACTCCTGGCATCTCTCTGGGGAAGGCTGAGCCGGTGAGGGTTCTGGGGCTGGAGTCGTAGCCCTGGGGGGCGGAGCTGACATGAGGGATGTGAGGTGCCCACTCACGGGAGCCAGGCGTGGGGAATTGGCTGCGGCTGGCTCCGTGCCAGGGTGGGGGAAGGGCTGGCACTCCGGTTTCTACCAGGAGGCCAATGCCAGGGAGAGCCAGAGCAGAGCCCTACTGGGTCCCCCTCCCCGTCTCCCTGTCTGTACCCAGAGCGGCCGGCCCCTCGCTCAGCCGCCATTCTCGGGGGTCTGCAGCGAGAGGGTCGGCCTTGGCATCCCCCCACCCTCTGGGGACACGCAGGCTCTCTCCAAAGGGAAATGTTTGAACCTCGGTCTGTGTTCTTAGGCCACAGAGGATCTGAGATTAGAGGAGCCTCTTTGTTTCCAAGCTGACCTAGTTTTTGTGAAGAATCCTTCCGAGGCTGCTCTGATGGCTGCTTTTCTAGTAGAGTGCAGGACAAGATTTCCGCTGCTCCGGCTGGTGAAGCCGGCGCCCAGGACCACGCACGATGCCCACTCCCCCAGGCAAACCAGCTATGCCGTCTATGAGCACCCACTGTGTGCCAAGCCCTGGCTGGAACTGGCGGGGGACACATAAATAGCTCCTGCCTACCCTAGCTCTGGTGCCCCACCACCCCTGGCTTCCTGGAAACCACACCCTCAGCCTAAAACAAGCCGGAGAGACACCCTCCCGGCCTGTGGCTCCCTCATACCAACACCATGCTCGTTTCTTCTCATTTGCCTTTAAACCTGTCCCTGCTTCTCAGCTGGTTCATCCACGGTGCCTTCTGTTAACAAAGACTGTCCTGACGCCGGAACTGTGAGGTTTTTCTTCCTGACCAGGCCAACTCCTACTCATCCCTCAAAGCCCATAGATGCACCATCCTTTTTGAACCATACTCCCTCACCCCTGTGGCTGTCCAAACAGTTCAGGGGAGTGAATCAGCTGCTGTGGCATTGGCTATCATCAGCTGAGTTTCCACTGTCTTTCAGACACAGTTCCAAGCACCGTCCATGGGGCTGGGGCATGGACAGGTGACACCAAAGACCCAGAAGGTAAGACCACTGGCCATGTTCACTTACGGGGACACAGGATCCTTGGGGGACACACATGCTGACTCAGAGGGTAACCATATGTTGTACTTAGGCTTGTGGCAGAGGGGAACTCAGGAAAGGGAGAGGAGCCCTGAGAAGGTTCCTAACACTGTCGGGGGTCAGTGCCGTTTGGCAGTTAGGGGTGATCCTGATGCAGAAGAAACAAAATTAATTTCATATCAAAGCACAGGATGTCAGTTCTATTCCTTCCTTCTGTCTATTTCTGTGTTTGTTCACCCACACACCCATCCATCCGCCTACCCATCCATTCCCATACCCACCTACCCATCCATCCATCATCCATCCATCCATCCATCTATCCATCATCCATCCATTCATCATCCATCCATCCATCCATCCATCATCCATCCATCATCCATATCCATCCAACCATCATCCATCATCCATCCATCCATCCATCCATCATCCATCCATCCATCCATCATCCATCCATCCATCCATATCCATCCAACCATCATCCATCATCCATCCATCCATCCATCCATCATCCATCCATCCATCCATCCATATCCATCCAACCATCATCCATCATCCATCCATCCATCCATCCATCCATCCATCCATCATCCATCCATCCATCCATCCATCATCCATCCATCCATCCATATCCATCCAACCGTCATCCATCATCCATCCATCAACCTCTCCATCTATCCTCTACCCATCCACCTAACCACCCATCTGTCATCCATCCATCCACCTGTCATCCATCCATCCATGCATCCATCTATCCTCCATCTACCCATCCAAACATCTACCCATCCCTCCCTCCCTCCTTTCCTCTAATGCTTACACTCACTCTACCATACGTAAGGTTGCTAGGCAAAGGCAAACCCAGTCCCTGGCCTTGACCCTTTCGTGGATCTCTAGCCCTAGAACTGCTGACTTTCCTCGATCTTTGTTGCCTCACTGGTGGGAGGGCAGAGGTGATGACAGGCGACAACCATGCAGTGTGGACACCGGGTTGGACAGAGGGAAGAAGGACAGGGCTGTGGAAGCCCAGGAGCCAGGCCTGGAGGTCATGCGGGATCAAGAGGGGACACATGAGATGAATCTAGAAGTATCTGCACATCTAGAAAGAGGCACAATCTAGAAAGAGGCACAATCTAGAAAGAGGCACAGTCAGGCAAGGGGTAGAGAGGACCACGGGGAGTTGAGTCAAGCTGGGTCGGGGCCATGTGTGTGGTGTGGAGGCTGGAGGGGTCACAGGTGCCAGATCTGGGCCAGCCTAGGGGACCAGGGTGCAGGAGGAGGGGCAGCTCTGGGGGCAGCTCGGCCTGGCAGGGCCAGGATCTGGCTGGATTTAACCTGGTGAACCTTCCCTCGGGCCCTCTGTGCGGGCTGAGGACAGTGAAGAAATGAGCACATCCAGAAAGGGAGCTAAACGCACCCATTTCCTTGTCTGTCTGAGAGTGCCATGTGGGTCGAGGCCGAGAAGTGGTGGTTCTGCGGCTGCGCCCTGCCCCTCCTGGTGGGTTCTCTGCCCCGGTGCCTCCTCCCCTGCCCTGGGTTCCCCGCTGCGAGGACCCCCACTCAAATTCCCCTTGTTCCCAGAGAGTTCCTTCTCACGTCACAGTTGGCTGACCCCAGTGAAGGCCCCAGGATCAAGGGCGTCCCTTTGCAGAGAAGAAGGAGGGAACATGAGGTCGGTCGGAACACACAAGCCTCCAGAAGGACTGGCTGAGATGGGCCGGGGCAGAGGGGAAGAAGGGCTGTCAGAGGGCAGAGGGCTCTGGTCTCACTGTGGTCATCTCAGAGAGGGTGGCCAAGTGCCCTGCCTTACAAACCAGGTTTCCTGAGACTTGAATCATCCCAGGAGAGTGATTTAACCTCTCTGTGCCCCTATTGCTTCATCTGTGATGTCGGGATGGTGTCTGCACACCAGAAGTGTTTCACTGAAGATAACTTTGACATCATTGTCATTACTCTCCAGGGGACAGTCCTGCTTGGTTGGGGCAGCTTGGATGGCTGTGCTTAGGAGTTCGGATGGCCCATGGTTGCTCAGTTATGAGAGCACCTCCCTTGGGGATGTGATGCCTCGTCCCTTCCTTCCCCATGGCTTCCTTCCCTCCACCAGCATTCTGACATTCTGTCCAGGATCTGCAGAGATGAACCAGGCTGGGCAGGAGGGACAGCAAGGTGGACACAGAAGGTTGAGGGGTGGGAACACCAATCTCCTGGGAATTCACGGATGCCTCTCCAGAAGACAGCGGGTTGGACCTGAGCCATAGGGCTGAGAAGGTTGGGCTGGAGGATGAGTAGAGAGAACAATAGCATGTGCAAAGGCACTGTGGCATGTCCTGGTTGGCCTTGGAGCCCAGGGTCTAGTCACCAGCACTCATATCCCTGCTCTGCCACTTGCAAGATGTGCAACCCTGGGCACAGGACTTCTCTCTGTGCCTCAGCTTCCCCATTTGTGAGTGGGAAGGGAGTAGAGAGCGATAGTACGTACCTGTGAATGCTGCTGGGAGAGAGATGTGTGTGCAGGGCTTTGAGCTGGCCCTGTAAGTGTGAGTTAAAATTATTACCCTGGGAATCATCTGGAGGGCCCTCGCAGACATTTAGGCTCCTCCCCACCCCCCGGCGGAGGAAATAGCAACATGAATGCAGGAAATAGCAACACGAATGCAAATTCACGACAGGCAAACACAGGTCTCAAATCCCGCTGGTGATGACCTTCTAATTGGCATTGAAAAGGAGTGTTTTCGACTGTCTGCTCATTCTCTGGCAGCTTCTGGGTGACAAGCTGCCGTCGGATGTTTCTAACAAGCCTGGGGGGTTAGCAGGCCAAAGTGCCACCTGGACGGGGTCTGGGATAACTGGGTCCTTGGCCAAGGTGCCCGAGCGGGACACTGATGCACCTTCCCCCACTTTGAGCCTAAGGATGGTGGGCACAGGATTGGCTGCCTTCCCCCGAGCATCACAGTCCCTTTGTCAGCACCCCCCAAAGCTCTAGTGTCTGGGGCCCCAGCGCGCCCCACTGCAGGCGATGCGAGTACCAGATGCGCCCCTGGGACAGGTGATGGGGGCGCAGAGCCACCGCCTCTCCCAGGGAGCGCCTCCCCCTAGAGGAGCCCCCGGGATGCGTTCTGGAAGCCGTAGGAGCAACCCTGGCCCCACTTGCCTCTGTCTGTTGAGCTAATAAGCAGCTGTTGCCTCCCTGTGTTCCAGATGGATCTTAGCGTTGCGTGCGCCCAAAGATTTCTACTAATTAAAATCAGGTTTTGACATTTGGGGTTTTTTGCTGAAGACAGGAGATCACGCTCTGCCGTCAGCAGGGAACTGAAGCGTCAGATTCTGCCTTAAATCCAGGGCCCTAGACAGCTGGGCATTAGGACTCCAGACATTCAGATGCTTTTGTTTACTTACTGAATGCATCGGTGCTCTTCCCCACGTTCTGGAGAGGATCTGAAGGGGTCAAAGAACAAGTTTGCCTTGATAGAGGAAAAAAAACCCACAATAAACAAAATCCGGCGTGTGCATGATTTCCGGAGACAGAAAGGACTGTGCATGACTCCTGCTTGTTGCTTTCTAGCCCTGTGTCCTGGGCAAGTCGTTCTCCCCCCTGAGCCTCAGCATCTTCATCTGCGCAATGGGTACATGGAGAGCCTTCACAGTGAGGGTCTAGGGAAGGTGAGACTGGGTCATGAGATAAAACACCTTTGCTGCTCCCTAGATGTTTCCAAAGTAGGTTTGTTTCAGCCAGTTCACAGAGGACAGAAACGTTAAGTCAAGGGAAGAAGCAGGGCAGGGGTGCCCAGTTTTGTCCAGCCTGGGAACTGCACCCACCCCTCCTCCCCTGCCTAGGGGTCCTGGGCAGACTTGAGAGGTTTGGGGCTGGGCTCATGGCCCATGGGATCCTAAGGCTGGGACACGGACAAATGGAGGACCAGGGAGCCCTTGCTCAGGAAACCTGGTAGGTTGGGCCAGTCTCTGCCCTTGTCCATGGCATTTGAATGTGAGAGTGGCCTGCCAGGAACTCGGGGTCAGGGGCAGGAATCCTGCAAGAGTGACCACAGCCTGAATGGGGCCATCCTGTTCGGACGGGGCACAGGGCTCATGATGCTCTCCTACCGAAACGCTCAGTGGCTCCCCACCGCTCTCAGCCCCGGACGCAGCCCCTCCCTGCTCTGGCTGGCCCCTCCTTCCCCCATGCTCCCTGCCCTTGGTCCCAGCCTCCTTGCTGTTGCTTTGAATGCCCCAATGTCTTCCCTGCTCTTCCCAACGCCCAGGATGCCTGCACCCTCCACTCCCTCCTTGTCCTGACTTACCTGGCTGCACGCACTGGGGCAGGTGTTTCTAGATGCCCCCCAGCTAAAGGAGAGCTCACTCCTGCCTTCCTCTGTGCAGCAGCCTGTCCTATCAGGGTCCACGTCGCACCAGTCCTGAGAGAGGTTCTCCTCTGGTCTCTTAGGATTTTTCACTGCCACTAGGTTGTTGGCGCTGGTGAAGCAGGCCCCGGCCCCTTCCCGTGCCCGACGGGTGTGGCCCTGTCTTCATAGCGCCTGGCGCCTGCAGGGGATCTGTAAATATCTGAGGGTCAAAGGAGAGGCGACCACAATGGTTGAAAGACATAGAGACATGGAGACCATGTGCCGATGCATGCTCGTGTTTACAGAAACACGTTTTCCGAGCCCTGTAATGGACATGGATACGCACACGGGAAAGCACGCAGCCCCGAGTGTACTGCTGGGTGACTCCTCACCACGGACACACCATGGACCCAGCACCCAGGTCTAGAAATAAAACATCAGCGCCTCAAAAGCCTCCCTCCCGCCTCCCAGCCTCTGCCCTTCCCTGCCACGGTCCCCGCCTCTCCGCTGCAGATCCGATGCTCGTAGGACTGTTCCGGGCTCTGCAGCCTCCAAGTCTGCTTGGCAACGTCCACGAGGCTGAACCTAAGCCCCATAGGACCCGGCCGTCTCGCTCCTCGGTGCAGACGCTGTGGAAATGCGCACGGCGGGGGGGATGCTCCCCCAGGGCGCGAAGATACGATCTGGGAGGTCTGTGAGTGACTCCAGCTGGAAAGCACCCATCTGTCCATCACACACACAACACGGGATGGATACACAAACTTGTGATATTTGCACGGTGGCATCTTCCCAGCAACGGGAATGAAAGTCGACCAGACATGGGCCGCGTGGCCAAGGATCTCAAACTGTTGAGTGAAGGCGCCAGACGGAAAAGAGACCACGCTCTGTGATGACATTTAGACACAAGGCGAAGCAGGGGGAAAGAACCTGATGGCACCAGGCTTTGTGGTTTTGTTGTTGTTGTTGTTGTTCTTTCTTTTGCTCCCTCCTTCCCTCCCTCCCTCTGTCCTTCCAAATTTGGGATCTGTCTTTCTACACACCCACACACCCACAGAGCCTTTTCTTTGCATCTGGAAATATTTTCCTTTAACATGATATTGTCACGAGAAGGCTCGCCAGGGGTTTGTACCTCGTAATAGTTTGTAAGTATTAATGCTTCCGAGGATCCATGACGTTTCCCTTAAGTTAGACTGGGTTTGAGGTCGCTGTCAGAGTCAGGGCCTCAGGGGGCTTGTCGGGCTGCAGCCGGGGTGGGAGGGCTGGTGGCAGCGATTACAGGACCAGAAGTACGCGTCACGCCCCAGCAGGTGGGTGCACCCATGGGAGGGAAGCGCGTGGACGCCGTCCAAGTCCCAGCAGAAAGAAAGGGTAAGATCTGGTCATTCAAACTACGTGTCGATGTCCTGCTCCTGGCTGCAAACTGCCAGTCATCTGTGTAGGTTAGGGCTTATGTCGCCAAATCTCCGCCATTGATGTTTAAGCATGCAGCCGTGAGGGCTGGGCTGCGGGGCTCTGCCGGGTACTAGGGATGGATCATGGACAACTTATTTCACCTCCTGGGCCTCAGTTTCCCCCTCTGTAAAATAAGTTCAGAACCTGCATGTACCACATCTGTTGCAAGAATTGGGTCGTTACTTGTAATGCACTTGTAAATGCCCAGGACGTAGTCAACGTTCGAGAAATGTTTTTCCATCCTTGCCAGGTGGCTGAAAAATGTTTCCCATTTTATTAGTCAGCGTTCGCCATGATAGTGCTGGGTAACAAGCCCCCCTCAACTCCTCACTGGGTTTCTTTCTTTCTTTCTTTTAAAAATATTTTACTTATTTATTTGTCAGAGAGAGAGAGAGAGCGCGCATGAGCACAAGCAGGGCGAGCAGCAGGCAGAGCGAGAGGCAAGCAGAGGGAGAAGCAGGCTCTCCACTGAGCAAGGAGCCCGATGCGGGACTCGATCCGAGGACCCTGGGATCATGACCTGAGCCGAAGGCAGAAGCTTAACCCACTGAGCCACCCAGGCGTCCCCCTCACTGGCTTTCAACAGGGGGGATTATCTGCTACTCTGGGCTGTGGGTGGGTTCATGTCTGCTCCGCAGGTCTCTCCTCTCATTCCTGAAGGTGGGAGGAAGGAGCAGTGGCCACCTGGGGCGTTACTTCTGCGGGTGGCTGGCAGGACAGTGGAGGGAGTGGGGGGCTCGGGAATCATCGGATGCCTCTTAGGACAATTGATGTCTCCCCAAGCACCTGCCACTTCTGCCCATGTCCCAGGGCACAAAACCGTTGTCATGAGCAAGCCTGGAGTCCACGGAGCAGAGATGTGGACTCCGCTCACAGGGAACCGTGGCCAGCATCAGGGCGAGAGAAGGAAGACCACAAAGCTGACACGGTGTCCTGCCTGCTCCCGTATAGCCCGGTGTTAGGGTCCCCTACGGAGCGTTCACGCTGCTGTCTGAATTCCTGGGCGGGTGATACCGGGTGAGTGATAGGAGCATTTTGCTGCCACTTCGTAAAACACTGCCGAGTTGCCCTCCAGAAAGACGGAACAAACTTTTCCCCTCCTAGAAGTGCGTGAGCCTGACTACAGCCCCAGCCCGTGTACAGGGAGTCATCCTTTTCCATCTTAGCTAAGGCGATAGAGTCAAAGAATGCCGACAAGGACGGTAGTGTTGGCATCGCAGAGGATCCCAGGTGTGGCTTGTTTGGGGGGTCTGCTCTGGGAAGTCAGAAGGGCCCCGGACAGGTGCGGCCACACTCACCCAGTCCCTCCTCAGCCTGTCTGCTCTGTGCCGGGGGCCAAGGAGCCTGCCCTTGACCTAGGGGCTTGGCTGTGTGGCCTGTGCTGGCCCCTGGAGCACACCGCACCCATGTGGCCGCTCTATGTGCTCTAGGGGTTCTCTCTGCCCTTCCCCTTGCTCCCCCCGTCCGCATGGGAGCGGCATGTCCTGGGGAGCTGCTATCCTTCCCCTCGGTTCTGGAATGAGAAGACACGGGGAGTCCATTTCAGCTGAACTGTGGTGTTTCCTGAATGAGAGCATGAAAGATTGTTTCTTGCTGCAAACAAGCAAGGTATTAGGATTGTTGATGATTGTGGAAACATCCGCCAGTACAGTGCGTGATTGGATGGACACTGACCTCTCAACAGGGACCTGAAGGGCTGGGGTTTACAGGCGAAGGGGCCTGGATGATAGTCGTGAGGTACTTTCCTAGCTTGGGCTCCCGCGTGCAGGAGGTGGACTGGAGAGAGGTCTCAGGGACGCTCCGGCAGGGGTGAGGGGAGCAGGGCGGGGCAGAGGGGGAGGGGCGGTGGAGTGGGGTCTGAGGAAGCCATAGCGGGGTCCCTTGCAGGAGGGCAGGGGGAGTCCCGGAGCCGGAAGGGCTCTGCAGAGGCTGCCAGGATTGAGGCCAGGGGACCACACTTTCCACCACTTGGGGCAAGGGTGGGGGGGTGGGGAGAGCCGCCCCTGGGAGCTCTCGGCAGCTGGAGGAGGGAACACCTCGCAGCTGAGGAGAGGGTCTGGCTGCCGAACCGCTCGCTCCCTGCACTGATCATCATCAGCGCTGGGGCTGGACAGTATTATGAACCGAGATCCCAAGGGCCCTGAGGGGTTCGCGTGGACACCCTTCAGGGAGGGGCCGTATCTGCCCAAGGTCACACCTGGCTGGGAGTTAGGGTCCCCCCCTCTCGGGAGGGGGGGCGCCCGACGGCTTCGTCTTATTGGCGGGTAATAAGTGCCCACAATATCCGAGAAACGGCCCCACACCGGGGGCTGACGGGATCTGACCATTGTGTTTGAGGCTGCTGTCTTTTTTTGTGCCAGAAGCTTTTAGTCTTCTGAGAGGGAAGCAATTTAGAAAATGATTCAGCAAACAGTTTGGCAGATGTTTCCTTGGGCTGCTGGGTTTGTGGAACGTGCTTTGTCTTCAGAATCGATCAGATCTTGTTGGAGTTCCAGCTCTGCCCCTGCCCCACCCCCAGCTGTGGGACCCCGGGGTGGGGGGGGCGGCAGGGGGTGAGGGGCAGCTGGGAGCGGGCTGGGGGGTGCCCTGCCACCTGTCCATTCCCCGGGGGTGGGGAGAGATGATGCCCTCCTTCCGGGGGAAGAGGTTGGGAGCATGAGGTGAGGCAACCGGTTTGCAGATTGTGAAGTTCTCGTGGGTCAGGGATGTGCTTTGAGCCTGGGCCTGGGGACAAGGAGGTGACAGGGTGGGGTCCTAGATCCTCTGCACCCCCCCCACCACCAGGAGGCCACTGCCCAGCGGGAGCCAGCCAAATCAACCAGCCACCATGGGGTTGCACCAAGTACGCCATCATGCAAGGAGACACAGAGCCAGGGCCAGCCGTCAGGGAGGGACATGAGAGCTGGGTTTTGAGCATCGAATAGGAGCTCACTAGCTGGCCAAGAGGGAGCGTGGGAAGAGCACGGGCAGAGCTGGAGGGTTGGGTCCGGCGCAGCGGGAAACACAGCAAGAGATTAGCCTGAAGCGTGTATTTTGCTTTTTGGTCTGGATTTCTGACCCCTCCCCCCAGTTTTCTCTGGGTTTTTAAGACAGGAGCCCTGAGGCACTGCAGGCATGCGGTTTCTGGCAACACGGCTGAGAAGAGAGGGTCTGAGGAGGTCCTACCCCCACTTGTAGCAGAGCCAGAAGGGCCCCAGCCTGTGCTGTGGGGGAGGGGGAGGCTGGTGAGGTGCGGCCCCGAGGGGGCGGGACTGACGCAGGGAGGTGTGGGGTCTCGTGGAAAGTTAGCCAGCACCAAGGCCCCGTCAGCTGGGGAGGTGACACCCTCCAGACCTCCACGCCAATGGTGCCCCCCCAGGGACTCGCCATCTCGGTGTCCTGGGGCCCTTGTGGGATCCTGCAGAGAGAGGATAGGCACCTCCCCGGGCGGGGTGTTGGGGGTGGGAACTGAGGGCAAGCCTTTGTGAGGGTCTCACCTTACTGATGGAAACGGTAAGGTTCAAGGGGCACCAGGGTAGTGGCCAGAGATGAGGCGAGGTTGACGGGGGCCTGGCCATCCAGAGGGGGCCTCAGCCAGGGCGAGCTCGATGCTGTGCAGAGTTACCGATCAGGGCATGATGGGGTCGTGGTGTTGTTGAAGGCTGATCCTGGCTGCTCTGTGGAGGACGGACAGGACGGGCAGCACCGCCTCAGGTTCCTGCATGCGATGAGGTCTGAGCTCGGACCAAGGGACGGGGAGAGGAGAGGAGCAGCTGGACCCAAGAGCTGCTTAGAGACGCAGCCGGCAGCTCCGAGCCCTTCGCTCTCCCAGGGATGGCGGTGCAGCTGCAGGGGGGAGAGCCGGCTGGGCCCCGCGGGCCACATAGCCGTGCAGGCTGTTTACTCTGTCAAGGAACAGTCATGGAAGGTCTCGTATGTACCAGGGAAGGCCTGCAGCAGCACTGTGGTTTCAGCCCAGGATATTTGGCGAGACTGATGCTCCTGCGCCAGCTGCAACGCCCTCTGTACCCTCCAGAACCGCGTGCGGCTCCCTGCACCCTGGCCTCCTGGAATCTGGTCCTGCACCGTCCCCTGAGTGTTCACCTAAAGACCCGGGGACCCCCACTCCGACTTCTGGGGTTCCTTTTGAAAATACTCAGCCCCTCTTTAGTGGCCTGCCCCACAACCTCCCAAACCCCTTGGGCAACAGCCCCTCGGTCCAACGTTTCCTTTGCAGAGCCAGTCCCCCGCTCTATGTCGGGGCTCAATTCTCTGGGCCGGTTGGCCGGGAGAGCTGGAGCTGCTCTTCTGTGCTTCTCCGAGGGACGGTAGCCCCGCTCAGCCTGCTGTTTAACGAGGGGGGGGTGGGGAGGAGAGAAGCAGCCGCTCCCCCTCGAGAATGGCCTGGAGTTCAATGCCAGGCTCAGCCCTGGACTCAGACCTTTAAGACCAGAGCAGACAGCCAGCGCTGGAGCCCAACAGACCTGAGACAGTCTCCGTGGACGATGGTGGAAATGCCAACCTTCCTCCCAGAGGCTGATGCCTCCTTCACTTGGAAAGTCAGGGCAAGCCAGAGACACGCACCTGGTCACGGGCACCTGTCCGACTCTGGGAAACGGGCCAGGCCATCCTCCACCCTTGCCTTGTTCCCAAGGGGTTGATAATTCTTTGGATTCTAACAGGTTACACGGGCCTGGAGTTTGGGGCCAAATGTGCACTTAGTGGAACAGAGCAAGGCAAACAGAGGGCCAGGTTCTGTGCCCAGCGCTGGAAGCGCTTCTGGCCTTGAGGAGTTTTGTGCCCAGAGGAGGGCCAGATCTGTGCAAAACAGTTTATCTCCATACGGTACGTACCGTGACTCAGGCATTCTCAGGGCGTCTCGGGGTGTCTCGGGGTGTCTCGGGGTGTCTCAGAGTGTCTCGGGGTGTCTCGGGGTGTCTCGGGGTGTCTCGGGATGTCTCGGGGTGTCTCAGGGGCATAAAGGAGGGCCAAAGTCTGCCGCAGGCTATTTGAGAACATCTAACCACAGGCTTTCGGACTAGGCCATAAACGGGCACATAGAGCATGTGACCAGAAGCCAGCCCGCCCCTGGACGAAACACACGGAGCGGCTGCTTCTCTCCTCCCCACCCCCCCTCGTTAAACAGCAGGCTGAGCGGGGCTACCGTCCCTCGGAGAAGCACAGAAGAGCAGCTCCAGCTCTCCCGGCCAACCGGCCCAGAGAATTGAGCCCCGACATAGAGCGGGGGACTGGCTCTGCAAAGGAAACGTTGGGCCGAGGGGCTGTTGCCCAAGGGGTTTGGGAGGTTGTGGGGCAGGCCACTAAAGAGGGGCTGAGTATTTTCAAAAGGAACCCCAGAAGTCGGAGTGGGGGTCCCCGGGTCTTTAGGTGAACACTCAGGGGACGGTGCAGGACCAGATTCCAGGAGGCCAGGGTGCAGGGAGCCGCACGCGGTTCTGGAAGGTACAGAGGGCGTTGCAGCTGGCGCAGGAGCATCAGTCTCGCCAAATATCCTGGGCGGATCGTAGCGGCTCCAGCAAGGCAACACCCTTGTCCTTGGCTAAGGATGACTCTAGACCCTTCCTGACAAGGCAGAAAGAGACGCCTGAGAGCATCAAGGAGAAACACACAAGTGCCTGCCATGCCTTCCAGAATGAAGCCCCACGCTTTCCATCGGAACTGAAATAATCCGACTGTCAACAGCACGGCAGTCGTGATGCCCAGCACATAAAAAATCACCTAGACAGGAGCACCGCCAACCACGGTCTTGGTGCTGCCGTATCACCCGGCAGCAAACAGAAAGGAACCGCAGGTACACACAGCACGAGGCTCAAAATCTGATGCTGCGCGAAGGCGTCCAGACACAGAATACATGCACTAAAGATGCCATTGTGTGACGGTCTAGGGCAGGTGAAATTCAGCTCCGGGGATGGAGGTCGGCACCGTGGCTACCTCCGGGGTGGGCCAGAGATTGACCCACAAGGGCCATAAGGGAACAACATGATAGAGAAACTCTGTGTCTTAACAGGGCTCTGGCCTCATCAGCTGCATCTGTTTGCCAAAGTCGATTGTATTTCAGATCTGAATCTTTTAAAAAATGTAAATTGTACCCCCATGATAAACTGAAATGGACACAAAGACTTTGCAGGGCGAAGTGAGGGCTGCTGGCCAGGGAGCGTCAGGGCCAAAGCGGGGAGACGTCAGGGGAATGGTGAGCTCTGCGGACATTGAATTATCCTGTTGGGACAGATGACGAAGAAGTCTGATCCGGGGATGATGTGGTTCGACGATCTGATTGTCTGGGGCCCGCACCGGCTGCTCCCGCTCCCTGCAGCACTGTGCTCCCCAGACAGTTGTGTGACAGGGACTTCTCCTCACTCAGTTCTCAAACAAGAGTGCAAGGAAGACTTGACCATTCCGTGTGAAGCGCCCAGCTCAGTCTCTCCCGCTTCCCCGTGCATCCCCATTTCTTGTCGTCGCAACACTCGTCTTACTAAGTTATCCTGTCTCGTTTCTGTGTGTGGTACGTGCCTCCCCGCTTAGATTGTGAGGTCCAGGAAAGAAGGGGCCACACTCAGTACACTCTTGCACCAACCAATACCATGGAACGAACGAACAGGTGATTGAATGTGTGCGTATCACTGCTTTCTCTAGTTCATGATTTCCTGCATGTGCATTTTTTTGGACATTTAACCAGTCTCTACTTATCACTGTTATATATACTGTGGCAATCCATCATAGGACCACATTTGTGCATTTTTGTCAATTTACGGTTGCGTGTGCCCAGCAGAGAGAGAGAGCAGTTGTAAGAAGTCACTGAGATGAAAAATATTCATGATGGTTCCTTTCCCTGAGGAGCCTCCCGTTTTCGAGCACCTGCCCTGTCCCGGGCCCCGTGAGCACCCTTTGCCTCTGTCCTCGCCACCACCTTCCCCGCCAGCTCCTGGACTCAGAGCAGGGGTGTCTTTGATGTGCACGCAGACTGAATTACCAGCAAGAAGCAGGAGGCTCTCCACCCGGAGGGGTCCCCTTAATTCTTTGGACACAAGAGCCAGGAGTTCACGTCCCTGGACATGACGTTGGGGTCCTGGTAGAGATGAGTGGGGTGGTGACCAGCAGGGCCTCCCTCCAAGCTATGGCTTTGCCCCTGAGCACATGTGGCTCGGGGAGCCGCTGGCCTGCCCCCTCTGTACCTCTGTCCCTGCGTAGGCAAAACGGGGGTGACGAAGTCCACCGATTCAAAGGGTAGAGGACCAAATGCAATGATGCAAAACACCTGATGGCTAGCATGCCAGGCGTGTCCTCCAAAAGGTGGCCTTTGTGCGTGTGCCGCCGAGCATCTATGACGATGAGGTGTTGGCCCCCGGGGCCGCTCCTTACATCCTGCCTTTCTGTATCCACCCTGTATATCAGTGGGGTCCCTAGGCCGTGGGAGACCAGCCAAAAGGTCCTTAGAAGGTGCTGGGACACCTCACTCAGATTACAGCACCAGGATGGCTATGACCGCCAGATGCCACGCGGCCTTCCTCACTCATTCACCAGGGCGCCAACACTGTCTGGAGACTGGGCGCATCCGGCCAGGAAAGAGACCAAGGACACCAGGCCACAGGTGCTCGGCCCAACCCAGGGCTCGGCAGGGCACACTCCCCGGGCGTGGGTTGCCTCCTCTCTGTGGAGGAGACCGTCACGTTACTTCTCTCTAATGATTTCCGTGAGTTAATTTGCCTTGATTTCAGTTACAGTTTGCTGTGTTATATCCTGAGTCACAGAGATGCTGCAGGGGCCCACACGTGGCTCACTGCAACATGAAAGTGGGACGAAGACAACAGAATGTGACAAGGACGCGGGCTGAGTCCACAGCTATGGACCCGTAGGCAGGTGCGGCCGTGCAGCCCTGGGGAGTGAATGTACCTGCACACCGATTCTGCACGAGTAGCCAAAACACAAAAGCATGCATCAAAGTTGGGTAAGTTCAAATATCTGAAAAATTGATCTCACCGCCCCAGTGAGCTCTCTTCCCCAGGGCTCGGGATAGTATGTTATGAAACTCTGCAAAACAGCGGCCTGGGGCAGAAAAAGATTTCTCTTCTTCTCCTTTTTTTTTTTTTTTATTTTTTAAAATAGGGATCCCTCTGGCAAAAGAATGGCGTTTGAACAAGCCCCAAACCAGATCTGCCACTGCACAATTGAATAATTTTACTAATAAAGCCTGAAACGAGACCAAAACTGTATCATTCAAAGCAGCCTTCTCTACAGCAAAACGGAGGGAGCCAAGTTATTGCTGCTTTTAATAACCACACACTTAATGCCAAATATCAGGCCCAGAGAGAAAAACAGAAGAGCTCCTGGCAAAACCCTCCATCAGATGACACTTTGGGCCGGTGCCTCGTGGCAAGGACAGGCGGTGTGTAAGGAGCGGGTCCTGTGTGTGCACCTGCCAGCAGACACATCTCCTCACCCAGGCAAACTGCTGCTGCGAAGACGATGAATCAGCTGCCGGCGGGGCTGGTGCCGATGGGGGTGGTTTTGAAGAAAGTCGCGGTAATCAGGGCCGGCATTCACTGAGCACGAGCTGGGGCCAGGAAGTGTTAGAGGCACTTTACAAGAATCAGGCAAGCCTGACTTTTATTTATTTATTTTTTTAATGACGTGAATTTATTTACTTAACAGCAGATACCTTTATTATCCACATTTTACAGCTGGCAAACCTCCGCCCCCCCGCAGGTGAGCTGGCTTGCCCTGCTGACCCCGCCGGTTGGCCGCGGAGGGGCCCAGGCTGGCTCCTTCCAGTCCCCCATGTGAATTCACTGGTACCAGACTCTCCCACGGGAGTTTTGAACACACGGCCGGCAGAAGACTTTTCTTCTTGACACGGATGAAGGGAGGAAATGCAGCTCTTAAGATCTCAGGCGGCTCGTTCAAGTATCTTGAGCCTCTGTTTAGCATCTACCAGTGTCGCAAAGACCCCGGATCTGTCACTTAGGAGAGGAAGGTCACTTTAGGAGAGGAAGATGCCTTCAAAAGACCAACCGTAGCGAGCACTTCTGGAGAAGGATTCGAGGACGGTGTGTATTTGGAGAATTGCCTCCACACGCTGCAGTGGAACGTACGACATTCCCAGAACTGAGTGCGGGAGAAAAGTGGGTGAGGAGCCTGTTCACGGGTGCCTCCTACGCTGTGACGCCCCAGTCTGAGTGTCTGGCTGAGCGGCGAAGCGCTGGCATTCATTTGCTGTGAATATTGGGTGATTAGTACATAGGACAATGACTGCATTAGGTTATTAACCTACTCTGTGTGTGGGCACGTGGGCTCTCTCTGTGACGACCTACCCAGGTTTGACTTGAGCCCCCGTCATTGTTGGGAAGGGCCACCGTGTGCTTCCTGCCGCTGTCAGGCTTGGTCGCCGCGAGTAGGGATTTTCTAATTCAACGGCAAGAATGGTTAAGAAAGAACACTCATGCACAGCGCACTCTCTCCATTCTCGAGAAAGCTACGGCTGCCTCCAGAGACAGGCAAAATGATTTAATCTCTCAAATTTACGGGAAACGATCATTACTATTACAATTTTTTAAGCATTGCCCTTACTTTCATTGCTTCGAAGAAGTGGGATGATGCCCTTGAGAAAACGGCTCCCGATGCCGCTGGGCCTGGGCCATCTGCTCTCCTTCCGTGGGGCCCTTCCCCCAGGGTGGGGGTGACAGTCAGACCCCAGCCTTGGGGCCCGGGTCAGGTCACTTCTCCGATGGGCACCAACAGCCGCTCATCTGTCCGGTCTGGAAGGCATACCTGATATCCTCTCCCGCACCTTCTCGTCCCGATTCATCAACAAGGCTTGGCGACTTGACCTCTTCACTGCATCCGGAGTCTGAGCACGACCCCACATCCCGGGGCAGCCCTTGACCCGAGCCCCCTCTTTTGGCCGTACCATGTGGACAGCATCCTCTTAGAACATGCCTGGAGTCCTCCCAAGCCATTTTCCTCCCCTGGCCCGGATGGTTGTCTCAGAGTGTGGATGCCCTCTCCCCTCGCTCAGCACTGTGACCTCCCATCACAGCTCCTGCTCTGGGCTATTGCTGTGAGTCACTCATCTGCATTAGCTCCTCCAAGCCCACGGCAAGCCCACAAGAAGGGTGATTCTGACCGGGCTGCCTTGAAAGCAAAGGTCCCAGGAAGCCAGAGAAAGAGCTCAGGGAGAGCAAGGCAGGCCAGGAAGGTAACAGGGCTCAGTCCGACCCACCAAGTCCCCCTAACCATGTAGAAGACCCTGGAAACCATGCACCGGGATGACATGAAGGAAGGTGTCCTCCACTAGACTCCTGCCTCTCCTCCACTGGCTGAGGACTGGCCTGAGGGACAGGGAGTCCCCTCCATTTGCAGGCTCCCTTTTGGGAGCTTTTGGGGCAGGCTGAGGGAGCTGCCCCAGCTCGGAAGTGGGGAGACTCAGGGAGTGCTGGACAACCGGCGTGGCTGAGGCCACCAAAGGTGTGGGGAGGGGAGACCTGGAGCAAGCAGTGTCTTGCACCAGTGGGTGTTATTGTTACCCCCTCTTTGCAGACGCAGACAGAGGTCCAGGGAGGTCAGCGTCTTGCTGAAGGTTACACATAATTAGCATAAAGACCAAGCTGTTCTTCCCACCTGGCTAGGGAAGCCCTGCCCACTGGCCCCGCCCGGCGTACTGACCACGCCCACTGACGCGCCCCACTCCCTGGCCCCACCCCCTCACTGCCCTCCTCTCTGCCCCTGATCACTGGCCCCACCCACTTGCCCTGTCCCGCTCCAGGGCCCCTCCCACTCCCTGCTCCCTCTGCCCGGAATCTCTTGCAGGTTCTCCACGTCGCCGACTCCTTATCACTCTCCTCCTCGCCGAGCGCATCCCTTCTCAAAGAGGCCTTGCTTGGTGACCCAACCTAAACAAGCCTCCCACGCATTCCCGTGACGTCACACGGCACCTGGAATCGTCCAGATTTATCGTGGCACCGTTTGTTCCCTTGTGTGTTGCCTGCCGCCCCTCCACCGGACTCTACGCTCCGCGAGAGCAGAACCTCAGTTTGTCCTGTTCGCAGACACCGCCGGGCCTGGAACAGACGCTGCTCACCAGCTACGTGGTTCAGTGCTTGGGAAGGTTGCCCGAAGCCAGCAAGTGCAGCCCACGGCTGCCCCGTCCGCCCAGCAGTCACTCAGTCAGAAAGGGTTCAGTAGCACCGGCTCTCCTGACCTTCTGGACAGGAGGGGGCAGAGTATCTGGGATTGTCCCCATCTCTCACCTGGCATACATCCTATGTGGCTCTAGCTATTTCCATGACCCGGCTCCAGACCCTGCTCTCCAGGCTTCTTCCCTTGAGAATTCTCCTCCAGCTTTTCTGCTTAAATCCTCACCTGTGGTGCCTCGGCACCTGGATGTGCGGACTGCTCCTGCCCTCATGCCTTACCTTAGTGCTTTGTGGCTTACCAGCTGCCCGGTCTGTTTCTCCAGTGCTCGGCGCTCCCTCAGCCTCCTCCCCAGAAAGACTCAAGTTGTACAAACTCTATTTCTCCATCTCCGAGATGGCCCCATGCCTAAGGTACGCCACTGATTGGTAAGTTTTTCAGGAAACTAGCAAACAGTATAAATGCAAGCTTAGAAACAACTCACTGACGAGCAGACCCCTTCTACACAATTCCATCCCAGCTTCTCAGTTTCTTTCTGCTTAAAGCCACCAACATTCTGCCTAAAATTTCTTCCGAGCCACACGGTGGCCCATGTACTGATGCTTTCCCAGTCCTGCGTTTCTGATCTGACTTCTCTTTCCGATGTGGGCGTATGGAGGAACCCTGGGACCTGGAATAGGAGTGGGAGTTTTATTCCCCCCTTAACTAAGTTACTGATCACTAGCAGTTAAAACATCTCCTTCTGAAAGTCAGCCAGAGCTTCAGAGAGAGAGAAGTTTGGCCTTGAATGATATTCTTTTTGGCAAAATGGATTGGTCACCAGAATCTTGGCCACTAGCATCTATTCTGGGAGATTTGGCAAATCACCTGTCTTTAATGCACTGGACAGGCGTGTGACAGGAATGGGGATCGCACACAATTAGCTTTCAGTCTTTTCGTCTGTTGCTGTAGCTCAGGAACAAGCTCGAAGAAGTTGAAAAATGTGTTTGGGATGGTTTGACATAAAATATATTCTAAGAAATAATTACAGAATTCATTGGTGGGATGTGGGGGAAGTGCCTGGAAGGGAGAGGCAAACCCTTATGGGGGTCCACAGGACAGCCGAGGAAGAGAGGCAGACTGTGAGTAAAGACGCCGAAATAGAGGAGAGTTCAGGAAGCTTCACTCCCTGCTCCCACCTCCACGAGTGAGGTTTCTTCTCTGCCTCATCGCTGCTTGGCCTGGTCACGGAGCTGCTTTGGCTCTGTGGTGACTGATACTAATTCTGTGCTCTCTGGCTTCAGGCTCAACCCTGTGACTTGTTTGGTCAGATGGATATCAGCGGGTGTTCTGGTAAGTCAAGACTCGAGTGTGCCTGTGAAGTGGGCTTACCACTTTGGGCATCTTCCATCCCATAAGAAGAACTTCCCGTTGGGTAGCTGTTCCCTTTTTAGCCTGCACCCTCCAACTAAACACAGGCAGAACACACCTGGATTCAGTACACCTACAGCCCAGAGTCTAGCCCAGCCCAGTCCTTGGTGGTTGACCTCCAACCAGCAACGAGCGGATGGGAGAAAATAAACGATTGGAATTTTATGCCACTGAGGTTCGGGTTGGTTTCTTAAGCAGCGTCCTTATGCCTACAGCTGATTAGTACTGACACAGACGCAGTTCCAAGTGCAAAGCCTCAAATCCAAAGTCCCAAAAGAAACCATCAAAGTGCAGGCTCTGGCTTGGGGTTGAGCTGCTGGCCACAGGCACTATTCAGCATCAGGCTTTATTTCTATATGGACGACTCGGGATTTTTCTAGGCCACGTGCACGAACCAACTAGGAGAGAATGTTTGGCTTTAATCCCTCATCATTCCGTCCTATTATGATATTGTGATTTATAATAAGAGATATATATTTGGTCTTAATCCTAGTTCCTGGCTCAGAGCTCCTAAAATCCTCCTTGGAATTTCCTAAGTGATGAGAGAGATAAAAGTGGAAGGAATGTCTTGTTCATAACAAGCTGGCTTTCAGCCGCACGGAGTTCATGTTAATGAGGTGACTTTTGGAAAGCCCCAAAGGATGGGGTCTGGTTGCCAGGAAACCAGCTGTGCGATGAGAGTTTGGAAATTCAAGCCCCCTCTACTGCCTCTGACTTCCAGAGGGGGGAGAGGGGCTGGAGTTTGAGCTAATCACTGAGGGCCAATGATTTAATCAACCGTGCCTGTGTGATGAAGCTGCCATACAAATCTCTAAAGTATGGGGTGCAAAAAGCTTCCAGGCCACTGAACACATGGAGATGCTGGGAGGGTGGTACCCTTGGAAGGGGCATGGAAGCTAAGCATCCCTTCCCAGATATCTTGTTCTCTGCATCTCTTCCAGCTGGGTGTTCCCGAGTGTATCCCTCATAACACATTGGGAATCTAGGGAGTTTACTGTTTTTCTGAGTTCTGTGAGCTGCTCTCGCACATTTTTGACCTTGAGGAGGGGGCTGCGGGAGCCTCCAATTTACAACAGGTCAGTCGTAAGCATGAGTGACAATTTGAACTTGTAATTGGCATCGAAAGTGGGGGCAGTCTTGGGGACTGAGTCCTTAACCTGTGGGTCTGACGCTACCTCTGGGTAGGGGGTGTCAGAGTCAAGTGAAACTGCAGGACATTCAGAATGTGTCCTCCAAGAACCGGAGAACTGGTTGGTATGGGAAACCCTCACGCTTTTGGCAGCCAGAGTGTGGAAAAGAGCAGAAGGAAACAGACTTGACCTCTAGAGTTGGATGCTGAGAGGAGAAACAGACGGTTTGACTTTCAGTTATCAGAAAAGTTAACATGGAATCAGGGGTGCATATTCATGTTCAAACCTAAATGATTGTGGTGCTCCCGGTGTCCATAGATTTGTGAGGTGGCGAGGGTGGCCAGACACTCAGGGAGGCCGCTTTCACAGCTCTGGTCTCTGCAACCCGGCCACCCTACGCACGATGGCCGACTCAGCCCACTCTAAGATGGAAAGTTCTGGGAACAGTTGGTCACCCCATGTCCCATCCCATCTGGGGACTGGCTAGACCTATGACATCCATCATGAGATGAATTCACTCATCTCAGAAACATTTACATGTTGAAAAATGATGTGTTTCAGGATTATGGAAATACTGTGTCTTCAGTAAACAAGATAAAAATGGTGAGAAGATTAGGATGCTGGGGGTGATCTGTGAAACTCACACTATTTCCCACCCTTCCTCTTCAAACTCACTGCATGTCATTAAAAAGGATGGATTTTTAATGGATGTTAATGCACAAGGACAAAGAGGAGAGAAGGAAATGGAAATTAGATTTGGAAAACAGGAAGGAAGATGGGCAAAAGCATATTAATCCAATCGTAATTACAATATAAGCATCTTGGGAAGAGGGAGAGGAAGCCTGTGCATGTGTGTGTGTGCGTGTGCAAGCACGTGTGTGTGTGTCTGAGAAAGACAGAGACACAGAGAGAGGAGATGGTGTGGTGTTTGCAGCCGTGACAGGAAACTAAATCATCAACTTCTGTAATGGGAAGTTGATAGAAAAAGCCCAAGTTAAAAAAAAAAAAAAGATTATTGATTTATTGATTGGTTGATTTTAAAGATTTTATTTATTTGCTTGAGGCGGGACACAAGTCAGGGGCAGAGGCAGAGGGAGCAGCAGACTCCCCAGCGAGCAGAGAACATGACATGAGGCTCCATCCTAGGACCCCGAGATCATAAGCAGATGTTTAACCAACAGCCACCCTGACACCCCAAGATTTATTTATTTATTTTAGAGAGAAAGAGAGAGAGCTGATATCAAGAGTCAGATGAGAACACCCCGTGCCCCAATAAAGCCTAAATTTAAGTAATCAGTAACAGCGCAGGACGTTTTTCACAAATACGACGTAAAAGTGTAGAATCATCGGGCAGGAGGACATATTTTGGGAAGGGAAGATGGGGGTCGGGGTGATGGTTGCTGTCTTTAGTAAAGGGTAATTGTAGAGTGATTTTAATCTTCAGCCTATGTAAATCTTAGACAAAAGCAAAAGCATTGAGCAGAGGACCCACTCAGGAGCACAGGAATATGGCAGGCCACTGTGGATTTGACATGCATTTTCTTGATGGCTAGTGAAGCCGAGTGGTTGGTTGGTTTGTTTTTCCCCTCTGTTTGCTGGTCGTCTGTTGGGTTTCTTCTTCTAAAAACTCCTCTTCACAGTCTTTCTTTATGTTTCTATTGAATGATTCTCTTTTTGTTAATGATTGGTAGGCACTGTCCGTACATTCCGGATACTAACCTTTGCCAGTCGTGACTTATGCCGCTCTCTGTTCTGTAAATCTTTACTTTGGCTCGTCTTCATTTTACATTGCGTGTGTGTGTGTGTGTGTGTGTGCACGCGTGCACGCGTGCAGAACTCTTACATTTTGATGAACTGAATTTATCAATCTTTTCCATGTAGCTTGAGTTTTTGTGTCTTATTTAAGGGATTCTTCCTAACTCTATGGCCAAAATTATATACTTCTATATTTTCTTCTAAAAGTTTTAAAATTTTGTTACTCACTTTTAGGTCTTTAATCTCTGTGCAAATGAATTTTGAATAATGTATGGAAATAAATATAGCAAGGAAAACGTGAAAAAATTAATGAACTGGAAAATATACCTGAAAAAAATTCTCTGAAACCCTGAAAAGTGGGACAAAGTGGTCGGAAAATAGGAAAGAGCTGTTGGGAGACACAGATAACAGCGATCATAGATTGAGAAGGATTAGCAATCTCTACGTTCCAGAAGAAGGGTGGTGACTGTACGTGGCTGAGCAACATTTGAGGTGTTTGGGGGCAAATTTACAAAACTGATATGAGCCACCAATCCTTGAAATCAGAAAACCCAATCAATTCCAAACAGAATAAAGACAAGAAAGTCGTACATAGATAAAGTGGAAGAAGAGGAGTGAGCAAGGGAGGGAGAAAGAGAAGAAGGGAGAGACAGAAGGAGGGAGATAGAGGGAGGGAGAGCGAGGGAGAAAATGAGAACAATGGCTGGCTTTCACCAGCAAAAGTGGTCTTAAAACAGCGGAAAGGATCTTCAGCACAAGGAAAGAAATTTTCTATCTGGCAAAAATGCCTTTTAAGAGTGAAGGTAAAATAAAGACAACTTCAAACATTCAAACAACTGCAAAAATTTGCCCCAATATACCTTTATTAGAGAGAATCCAAGCATAAGGAAAGTCTTTTTAATGGAAGGTCAGGTGAATGGGAAAGAATGATGAATAAAGACAATGGTGAATATGGGAATAAATCGAAACAAAACTAACTACACAGGTAAAGAATATTTTGTGGGGTTTAAAAATTTTGTACAGGTTTACATTATTCATCAGTAATAATATCAGGGGATCAGTGATCAGAGTCAAGGTGTTGTTCAGAAAATACAGATCATGATGAATTTCAGAATTCTTTATTACAATGACTAGGGTAACCACTGAAGGAAAAATAAAAAACAGTTTAACTTCCAAATTAATACAGGAAGGAAATGGGAAGAAGAAAAAGAACTTAATCTGAAATAAATCAAGGAAGAATAGAAAAAGGCAGGATTGTGAGAAACACATGCCACATTGGCAGAAATTAATCTAAATAGAACTGTGATGATAATAAATATAAATGAAGTAACCTTGTAAACTCTATAAGTAAAAGATAAATATTATCATATTGGATTTAAAAAATCTCTAGCTGCATGCTATTAACAATAGGTTCATCAAAGACATAGGGCAGAGAAAAATTGAGTGCCACTCACTAAAGAAAAAATCTATAGCCATATCAACACCAGAACAATTGATTTTAATTTAAAATATTTTACCAGGGCACCTGGGTGGCTCAGTGGGTTAAAGCCTCTGCCTTCGGCTCAGGTCATGATCCCAGCGTCTTGGGATCGAGCCCCTCATCGGGCTCTCTGCTCAGCGGGGAGCCTGCTTCCTTCTCCTCTCTCTCTCTCTGCCTGCCTCTCTGCCTCCTTGTGATCCTTCTGTCGAATAAATAAATAACAATAAAAAATAAAATATTTTACCAAAGTTTAAAAGTGCCACTCATAATTATAAACATCTCAGTTAACTAGGAATATGCAACAATTAAAATTTTATATGTACCTAATAATAGAGCAACAAAACACATAAAGCAGAAGTGGACAGAAATACAACGTTGGGAACTTTGAGGACACATCCCTTAGCAATGGTTAGATTAGTCAGATCGAAATTTAGGAAGGATAGAGAAAGTTGAACAACAAAATCATGAAACTTAACCTAAAGGACTGTACAGAATCCAACACCAGACAAGTGTAGAATACAGATTCTTTCCAAACACACACGAGCATTTGTGAAAATGGAGCACAAGCCGGATTATTCTCTGATCAAAATGCTTTTAGGCTTGAATACACTATCTCTAGGTAACTAGAGAAATCCAGGTTTGGAAATAAAGAATATACTTCCATGTAATTCATGGGTCAGAGATTAAACCATGATGAAACTTAGAAAATATTTGAATGAAGACAAAGTTACTAAATATAAAAACCTGAGGGTTGCGGCTAAAGCAGTATGTAAAGGGAAATTCATAACCTCAAATGCTTATCTTATGTGGAGGGACAAACAGGATCATCTGGTAAATGACTCTAGACATTTGTGTTGTCTACGACAGATACTCATGAGAACAGGGGCTCCCCTTCTGCCAGAGCACAAATCCAACACCTTACTTGATCTCCAAGGCTAGCTGCTGGCATTCCAGGACAATCCCTGCACATAATGTTCACCTGGGGTTCTTGTTGCCTAAGTCCCGAGAGTGCTCATGCTGGTTTCTCACGGCTGACTGCAAGAAGACAGAGAAGCGGGTGGGGAGCATGCCTCCCTAAAGTTAGTATCTCCAGGCCATATCCAGCGGGTCAGCTCAGGGCTGATGGGGCGCCTGTGGGGTCATGAGCGGACTAGGCACTGAGTCTTTTCTTACCGCCTCCGGTCTTGTGATCCCCAGTAAGTCCTCTTCTTTTTCCCACAAGGATGAAATGGAGGTATTTACCTTCCCTCTCTTTACCTCAACACTGCAAGAAGAAAGGTGGAAACGGAGGAGCCAAGCACCTACCTGAAGGTGTCAGAAGAAGGACGAAACAAATGGAGGAATGTAGAGGAAAGAAGGTGACCAGGATCACTGCCCTCAAACAGGCCCTTAGTGGCAGCTGCAGTCATGCCCACATGGCCAGACTGTGATTCTCTGACTGTCATGGACCACGGTTCCACCCCCACGTGTCTTCCTCACCTACTCATCCCATTCCTCCCATCATGGACTGAAGCGGGTCTCCCTCCCCTGACCCCGAATTCATGTGATGAAACTCCAATCTCCAGGACCTCAGAATGTACTTGTATTTGGAGACGGTGTCTTTAAAGAGGTGGTTCAGGTTAAATGAGTTCATATGGGTGGCCCAAATTCAATGAGTGGCATCCTTATAAGAAGAGGAAATCAGGACACAGAGACATGCACGGGAATGACCATGTCAGGACATGGGGAGAAGATGCCGTCCATAAGCCTCCGGGAAACCAGCCCTGCTGGCATCTTGATCTTGGGCTTCCAGCCTCCAGGACTGCAAGATAATCAATTTTTGTTGTTTAAGCTGCTAGACCATGGGGCTTTATGACGGCAGCCTGAGCAAAGAAATACACTCCTTATTCCACCAGGAAAATAGAGGCGGTCAGAGGAGGCCACCAGCTCCTGCCACCTTGCCTGCCCACCTGCCCGCACCCTGCATCTCTGCTTTCCTCCTGGATGAGCACAATGTTGCTTCTCCCGTCTCACAAAGAGAGCATCTCTTGACCCCACTGGCCCCCGCCGCCCACTGCCCACTCTCCTTTTCTTCTATGACAGAACTCATTGCAAGAGGAGCCCATGTCCTTGGCCTCCAGTCTGACCTCTCTCCTCCAGTTTTCTCTCTCTCTGCCTAGGTTCTCGTCTCTTGGTTTAAACTTAGAGTGTGTGAAATACAACACACGAACAAACAGGTACACAAAACACAAATGTGTAATTTGCTAAGTAATTGCTAAGGGAAACAACCACCCAGGCTAAGAACCAGCCTGTTGTCTGTGGTCTACGAGACTCTACGCTTCTTCCTTATGATGACCCTTGTCCCACCCCCAGGGGGTCACTCCTGATGTTTGCAGCAAGAACTGTCCTGTTTCTCTTAGCACATTCACTGCCGACATTTGCCCCTTTAAGAAGCAGAGTGTGGTTCCTCCTGGTTTTGAACTCTGTATAAAGAGATTCTACAGTATGTACTCTTGGGTCTTCATTCATGATGCTTGCCAGTCCCATCCTTGGAGCAGTAGCTCATTGACTGTGGTTCTCAAATCAGGGTCCCCACCAAGTGTCACCGGAGACCTTGTTAGAAATGCAAATTCTAGAAATCCACTACAGAATTAATCAGAAACTCTGGGTGTGGGGTCAACCCTTCTGGGTGATTCTGATGCAGGATAAAAATTTGATAATCACTGCCATGCATGACCGCAGTTTGTTTTTCCAGTCTCGCGTTGATGGGCATTTATGTTATTTCCAGGTCTTGGCTAGGATAAATGTCACCTCTGTGACCAGTATCACGGGGGTTTCCCGGGGCATTCATGCACGAGATGGAGGGGCCAGATTTCAGCTCTGCCTGTCTCGCCTTTCCTCGTGGGTGCCAAGTTGTTTTCCAAAGGGATTAACATCAGTCTGGGTCCCAGCAGAAGACAAAAGACATGCTAAGTCCCAGGTAAATGGCGAGAGTTTAATAACAGAGACAACTTACTGCAGTGTCCTGAGAAAAAGCAATGTTTTCACTAAATTCCAAAACCTTTGGAACGCAGATGTATTTGGGATTGGTCTCAGGGAGCAAACCCATTATTCACAGTTACGTCCAAATAACTGGTTGTATGTTCTCAAAGTAGGAGCTATTGTTGTCAACGTTTACGAATATTTTTCTTATGCACGCAGAGCGATTAGGCTGCAGACACTTTTGTGACAAAGTTAGAATCGAATATGAAAACAGACTTCAGGCTCCCAGTGTGTCCTTCCTGTCTCTGCTGTAGTCATTCATCAGACCCTTGAAATGTTGGAGTCCTCTAAGACCTACTTTGCACAGCAACCCAATGCCCCAGACTGGGACTGAACTTTTTGTAAATGAGTCCTCCAAAGCTTAGTTGTGTTCAGTTCAAAATCTGTTGGAAAGCTTTAATCAGAGTATCCATGAAATGGGTGCCAAGAATTTTGAGCTTTGAAACTTTAGCGAATTGTTAATTATCAGAAACAACCCTTGCTGATAGGGAAACATCGCGATTCATCCCTATAAAAACAAGGGTGGAGCTCGAAAAATTAAATACTGAGAGCTCCAGGGGTGTACGAGGTCTGATTTTCAAACTCCGTCATTGTTTTTGGAATATCTCAATGTGTGGGGAGAATCTAGATGAGATTCCTAGTTTTCATGGGATAAATTTACATTCTGTACTGGAATGGAAGGAAATCAAGAGGGTCTACGATTTTGCAGCATCTAAATTTGATAAAAACATTCCCAAAAAAATAGCAAACAAATGTCGAGGGGGACAAGTTTGGCTTATAAAAATATTTGTTGCAGAATGGTGCCCCGAATGGAGTCAAAATGACTGAACCCATGGAGACCGGTGAGCTGGAGTATTTGTGTATTTCAACAAAGAATAGACCCGAGCGTGTTCTCCACTTTCTAGAGTCTTTCTGAGCTCACCTGGTTCTTTAGTATCTGTAGGAAGAGGCTTTTCTAAATTATACAGTCTGCAAAGAAGAATTAATTGAGGTTGTCAGCAGATTTAAACTCACAGCCACAGAATGCAACTTTGAGTAAGACTGCAAGCGATTTCACGACGAGTGAAGACTAGTAAGACCACATGGAAGAAAAAGGTGTGCGTTAGGAAGTATCAGCAACATGGCCATAGTTATAGGTCCACGGGCATAATAAACTACTTTATTGGACTACACATTATGTTTCAGAAGATGCATTGATTTTTTAAAAATTTTTTTAAAGGTTTTATTTAATTATTTGATAGAGAGAGAGAGATCGCAAGTAGGCAGAGAGGCAGGCAGAGAGAGAGGGAGGAGCAGGCTCCCTGCTGAGCAGAGAGCCCGATGCGGGGCTCGATCCCAGGACCCTGAGATCATGACCTGAGCCGAAGGCAGAGGCTTAACCCACTGAGTCAAAATACATATATTTTTAATCCAAAGTTCAGTGAACTTTAACATGTACACGTGTGTGTAACAACTACTCCCCAAAAAGACAGAGGGCGAGTCTAATACCCTAAAAGTCTCCTAGCCTTTTGCAGACATCTCTCCACCTCCCACCCCAGGTGACCACTGATTTGTCTTCTATAGACTAATTTTGCCTAGTCTAGAATTTCTTGGAAGTTGAATAATACAATAGGTACCCTCTTGTATCTGGATTCATTTGCTCAGTACATGGTTTTTGAGATTCACTCATCTGGGGATGTTTTAAGCAGAACTTTGGCCTGGGTGGGTGATTTTCTCTGAGGGCATCTAGAGGTCCATCTAAGCCTCTCACACGGCCAGTGTTATTCTTGGCTTAATATTTATCTTTCCTAAGAAGTATAAGATTGAAGCCAGGATGCTGGTCAGTATCACGGAGGTGACGTTGTTATTGCATAAATTTCTCAGCATAAATTAACCTGCTGGTCACTATTGTGTTGATAATCCAGGAGCCTTGATTTAATTATCCTGAGCAACTTGTTCTGCTCCCCTAAGCATCCCAGTCTGTATGGTGACCCTTCCCACACAAGATTTGATGTGGCTGGCCACCCCTCCTCTTCCCTGAAGCTGACTTGCGGCTTCTGAGTTTCTTCCCACTCTTTGGGTCGCTGTTCAGCGACTCCGCCTCCTTTCCCAAACCCCTAAACTGTGGACTGCACAATTCCTGACCCTCTTCTCATTTCTGTTTATGGTGACTTCCTAGCTTCGGATACCACTGATCTCCTACTGACTTTTCAGTGAACATCTCCCCAGAACTCCAGAATCACATCCAGAGCCAGCCCGACATCCCGCTTGAAGGTACCAGAAAGGTTTTTCTAACTCAACTCTCAGTGATGTCCTTCCCACCGAAGCAGGTTTCCCATTGCAGTTGCAAGAAATGATGCAGACGGACGCAGTGTACCCTTTACTCAGTTTCCCCCCACGGTGGCATCTTGCAAAATCCTAGTGCCACTTCACAACCAGGGTATTGGCATGGATAGAGACAAGACACAGAAGATGCTCCTGTGGTCCTTTACAGCCACACCCACTTCCCTAATGCCTCCTGGAGTTTTCATTTCTCTGGGATACATGCCCAGAGGGCAATCACTGGGTTGTATGCCTGTTGCATGCTTAGTTTGTTTTTTTTTTTTTAAAGATTTTATTTTATTTATTTGACAGAGAGAGATCACAAGTAGGGAGAGAGGCAGGCAGAGAGAGAGAGAGGAGGAAGCAGGCTCCCTGCCAAGCAGAGAGCCCGATGCGGGGCTCGATCCCAGGACCCTGGGATCATGACCTGAGCGAAAGGCAGAGGCTTTAACCCACTGAGCCACCCAGGCGCCCCGCATGCTTAGTGTTTTTTTGTTGTTGTTGTTGTTGTTTGTTTTTTGTTTTGTTTTGTTTTGTTTTTTTTAGTTGCCAAACTTTTCCAGAGTGGCTGTACCATTTTACATTCGCATCAGCAAAGCATTCAGTTTCTCACCATCTTCACTGGCTTCTGGTCACTGTTTTTTTGTAGTAGCCGTTCTGTGTGTGCAATGATATGTCATTATGGTTTTAGTTTTAATTTCTCTACTGGCTGATGACGGTAGACATTTTTCATGGGTTTGCCAGCTGCAATTCCTCTTGGTAAGGTGTCTCTTCACGTCTTTGGCCCATTTTATAACTCGATTGTTTGCTGTTTTACTGGTCAGTTATGACCGTTCTTTCCATTTCTAGATCCTAGTCCTTTGTAGGATACGTGGTTCACAAGTATTTTCTCCCATCTCTACCTTGTAGTTTCCTCCTCTTAGCAGGGCCCTCCACAAAGAAAAGTTTAGAATTGTGATGGAGTCCAACGTACCAATTTCTCCTTGTGTGGATCATGTTTCTGGTGTCACATCTAAGAATTATTTGATTAGTCCCACATGGCACAGGTTTTATCCTATTTGTGTTTCAGGTTTTATCATTTTATGTTTTAGATTTAAGTCTGTGATCCACTTTTGTTCATTTTTGTAGCAGATGAGAGGTCTGGTCAGAAGGTTTTTTTTTTTAATATATTTATGAATGTTCAACCACTCCATCACCGTTTGCTGAAAATGCTCTTTCCTTCATTGGATTGCCTTTGCATGCTTGTCAGAAATCAGTTGGGTATGTTTGTATGGGTCTGCTTCCGGGATCTCTGTTGTTCCATGGATCTATGCGTCTATCCCTCCACTAATCTAACACAGTCTGCAGTTACGCAATGATTTTTGAGATTGGGTGGACCGATTCCTCCCATTAGCTATCCTCATCCCTCTGCCTTTTCATATACATTTTAGAACAATCTTCTCCAGCTCTACAAAAAAATCTTGCTTGGGATTTGATAGACACTGCATTAAACCTGTATATCAACGTGGGGAGCGTCGACATCTTTACAATGTGGAGTCTTCCAAACCATGTCACTGTGTGTCTCTTTCTCTAGTTAAATTTTTAAGAATTTTTTCGTCGGTGTTTTGCTGTTTTCTGTACACGAATCCTGTACATATTTTGCCAGATTTACATCTGGGTATTTTTGTGTGACTGTACATGGTATTATGTTTTTGAGGTTGCCGTCTATGTGCTCATTGGTCTACAAATAAAATTGATTTTTGTGCTTTCATCTTGTATCTTGTGACCTTCCTGAACCCACTGGTTAGTTCCAGGAAGTAGCTGTTGTTTTTGACCAATGGCTTAGGATTTTCTACGTAGACAATCATGCCAGCTGCAAATACTGACAGTTCGATTTCTTCCTTTTCAGTCTGCATGTATTTTCGTTCCTTCTTTGCCTCATTGCTCCGGCTAGAACTTCCCGCACAATGCTGAATAAAAGAGGCGGCAGGGGTCATATCTGCCTTGCTCTCAGTATTGAGGGGAAAACATTCAGACTTTGACCATTAAGCATAAACTTAGTGATAGGGTTTTTGTAGATGCCCCCTATCAAGTTGAGAAAGTGCCCCTCTGTGCTCATTTTTTCTGTGCGTTTGATCATGAATAGTGATTTTTTTGAGATATAATTCATATACCATGAAATTCTCTTCAAGAAAGAACCCAGTTTAGTGGGTATTAGTACATTTACCATGTTGCACAACCATCAACACGAACTCCAGGACATTCTCATCACCCCAAAAAGGAATCGTGTTCCTGTCAGCAGTCACTCCCCATTCCCTTCCTCTCCCAAGACCCTGGGAACTATGACTCTACTTTCAGTCTCTGTGGATTTGCCTGTTGTGGACACTTAATAGAAATAAAATCATACATATATGGTCCTTGTATCTCACTCCTTTCACTCGGGGCAATGCTTTCAAGTTTCACCCACGTTGTAGCACAGATCATGTATATCTCTTTCCTTTACATGGCCAGTCCATATTCCACTCTACGGTGATACCACGTTTGTCCATTCATCCATTGGTGGGCATGTGAGTTGGTTCCATTTTTTAAAATGTTATGAATCATCCTTCTACAAATATCTTCAAGTGTTTGTGTAGACACATGTTTGCAATCATCTTGGGCATAGGCATAGAAATGGGATTTCTGGGTTATGTGGAAATTCTAAACTTTTGGAGGAACTGCCAAAATTTTACATTCCCACCGGCAGTGGATGAGGGTTTCAATTTTTCCACATCTTCACCAACAGGTGTTACTGTCTATCTTTTCAATTGCAGCAATTCAAAGAGATAGGCCGTGATAGCCGTTGTGGTTCTGACTTGCACTTCCCTAAAGATTAATGATGTTTGACGTCTTTTCATGTGTTTATGGGCCCTTTGCATATCTTCTTTGGAGAAATATCTGATCAAATATTTTGCTCATTTAAGAAATTGGATTGTCTTTTTATCGTCGAGCTATGAGCTCTTTATATAGTTTGGGTATTAGACCCTTATCAGATACATGATTTTCAACTGTTTTCTCCCATTCTGTGGGTTATCCTTTCAGGATCTTGAGAGCATCTTTTGAAACAGAAAAGTTTTTAATTTTAGTAAAATCCAATTTATCAGTTTTTTTCTGTAGTCACTTGTACTTTGGTGTCATATCTAAGATACCATTGCATGACCCAGGATTACAAAGATTTACCACCAGGCTTTCCTCTAAGACTTTTAGAGTTTTAACTCTTACGTTTAGGTCTTTGATCCATTTTGACTTAATTTTTATATAGGTTGTGAGGTAGGGAGTCTGACTTAATTCTTTGCTATGGATAGCTAGTGTTCTTAGGATCGACTATTCTTTGATCACTAAATGTTCTTGGTCCTCTTTTTGAAAGTAGATTGACTCGAAACGTTAGGGTTTATTTCTGGACTTTAAATTCTACTCATTTTCTTTTTAAGATTTTATTTCTATACTTGAGAGAGAGAGAGAGAGAGAGCACCCTTGAGGAGGGGGAGGGACAAAGGGAGAAGCAGGCTCCCCACTGAGCAGGGAGCCCGATGTTGGGCTCCATTCCATGACCCTGAGATCATGACCTGAGTCGAAGGCAGACGTTTAACGAGCTGAACCACCCCAGGCGCCCCCATTCTTTTTTTTTTTTTTTTTTCAAAGATTTATTTTTTTTGACAGATAGAGATCACAAGTAGGCAGAGAGGCAGGCAGAGAGAGAGAGAGGAGGAAGCAGGCTCCCAGCCAAGCAGAGAGCCCGATGCGGGGCTTGATCCCAGGACCCTGGGATCATGACCTGAGCCGAATGCAGAGGCTTTAACCCGCTGAGCCACCCAGGTGCCCCCCCATTCTTGATGGCTATAATTTGTAGATAGGGTTTGAAGTGTAAGACACTGTTGTTAGGAGTGTATATGTTCGTATTTGTGGTCTCAGTGGATTGATCTTTTTATCGTTACAAAGTGTCCTTCTTTTTCTCTAGTAACAATTTTTTGCCTAACGTCTGTTTCCTTTGATATTATTCCTTTGCTATTATAGCTAATCCATTTCTCTTTTGCCTGGTTTGAAGGATACACCATTTTCCCATTCATTTACTTTCAACTTAATGTGTGTCTTTGAATCAAAAGTGTGTCTTTTGTAGACAGCATCGAGTTGGATCATTTTTAAAAATTCATTTTGTCAATCTTGACCTTTCAACTGGAGTGTTTAACTCATTTACGTTTAACCTGTTATTGATAAGTAGGATTTACATCTGTTCTTTTGTTTTCTATATGTTCTATTTTTTGGTTTCTCTATTCCTCCACTACTGCCTTCTTTCATGTGACATAGATATCTTCTAGTGTACCATTTTTAATTTCCTTATTCCTTTTACAAATTTTTTGAGACCTCCCTTTATTATTTTTCATAAATCAGGTCTGCTGGCGATGAACGGTCTCCATTTCTGTTTACTTGGGAGTGTCCTAATTTTTCCTTCATTTTTGAAAGCTGATTTTGCTGAACATAGAATTCTTGGTTGACAGTCTTTTCTTTCAGTGTTTTGAATCTATCCTCCCACTGCCTTCTGGCTTCCATGGTTTCTGATGAGAAACCAGATGTTCATTTTATCGATGATACTTTATATATAATCACCTGCTTCTCTTTGGCTGCTTTCAAGATTCTGTCTTTGCCTTTGAGTTTTGAGAGTTTGAGTATTGTCTAAAAGTTTTCTGTCTTCTTAGGCTGTATCTTTCCTGGATCTTTGGCTTGAGAGAGCAGTGGAGATTTCTGTCTGTCCCCACTGGCACATCCAGGTTGCCAGCTTCTCCAGTTCTGATATGTATCACACAAAAGAAGACTCAATGAACTCACAGCCGCGTCGGTCCTTGGGTCCTGAACAACCTAGCCAATCTGCCTTTCTCTCTCCAATTTTTAAAGTCTCTCTTTTTTTCTTTTTCAGTTCTTTTCTGTTGTGCTTTGCTGAAGGAAGAGGGCAGAGTGCACCAACTCCATCTTCCTGGGAATGGGAGTTGACTTGATTGCCTTTTAGAAGGTACTTTTCATAATTATCTCACCCTGCTACATTTTTGCCTTCCCGATCCCTGCCCCACCGCCCGCCATGTTTGTTCTTTTTACAAATGTTTTTCCTTCATTATTCTCACTGTGGACCCTAAATATATTTCCTTTAAAGCATCTTTCCCCTCTAGACTGTTCTATTAATTTCACTGGAAGTGAATTTATGATTATTAATTTTAGTGGCCATTATTCTTAGCATTAGATGTCTTCCTGGGCTTTAGTTTTCAGTTTTAGGTTTATTTTGGGGTAAAAGACTATCTTTCACTTTCTCTCTCTCTCTCAGTGTATTCTCTGTGTACTCAATCCTCTCGAGCCCCCTTCCTCCCCAGTCTAGCGGTTTGGGGCTGCTCCTGTGATGTCTGGTCTGCAGTACAGAACAGGTTTTATATGGGTGGTGGCGATTCATGCTTCCTGGGCCTCAGGGTCTTCTTGTCAAGCGAGGGAACATGAGATCCACGATGCTGTGTGTGCTTCCTCGTCCCAGGGCTACGCCTTCACAGAAGCATTTGCCTGCCTGAAATGGTCGAAACAGATTTTTCAGACTCCTCTCTGACATACAGGTGACCCCATTCTCCCTTGGTTTCAAAGAGAAAGCCTGATACTGTTTCCAGAACCATTACATCCTCATTATTCCAGGACATGGGGCCCAGCAAGCCCATGGCTTTGTCTATACTCAGCAGTTTGTGTTTCTGGAGCACAGCAGAGTTCATCTTGTTTCTGAGCCCAGCCAGATCCTCTCAATACTTTCTTTCTATAGTTTATCATTGTTCTCTGTTTGTAGCGGACAGAACTATCTCAGAGCACGAACCATCAATTATCTGGGTCGGAAACCAAATATTCTGCCCCTGCTTTTCTTATTTTTAAAGTTCTCATTTTTGTTTCACTGTTTTTATGTGATGCCACTTTATATCCTATTTGGAATAACAAGAAATACAAATAAATTACATGCGTCTTCAAATTCATGTTTCATCATTTCTGAAACGAGGGTGAACCTTCAGTTCAGTGCACCCAGGAATTTAGGATTTACAATGCCAGTCACAGCTGAAATTGTAGCAGACATTCCCTTCTGTGTACAGCGTTCAGGGTTATGGTGAAGTACAAACGTGATGCTGAGACAGAGACTGATGGGGTGACTCACAGGAGTAGACGGGGATTCCTATGTGTGTTGGAAGAAGTGGGAGGGATAATGTCATCCAGGCCAATTTCTGCATTTGAAGTCATTGACCTCAGTCCAGATGAATGCAACTCCAGCCCCCATCTCCTTTGTGAGGTCTCCTGGAGGCAGTTTAAAGAAACACCATCTCCTTTCTTTCCTCTCTTGCCTTATGTCCTATAAGTTTTCAGCTGTAGCATACTGAGGTACACACAGTTGTGGGCCCTGTTAGACTATCCCCTTGAAATACTGACATCCTCATGCTCCAATTCCCATTTTATACAAGCAAAAACTGGGAAGGTGTGAGAGAAGCTGACTTTGTCCCAGGATTGACTGAGGAAGGCAGGGGCCCCACGTGGTTCAGCCTCCTTGAAGACATGTCCTAGAAAGACTGGCCATGGTGGGTGTTTTCTCTCTGGCTGTGCCCCAGCCTGGAATTGACCACCCAGAAGAAGCTCAACAAGGTCAACAGGAAAAGCCTCCAGATCCCATGCTCTTTGGCCCAGTAATTTCACTTGTCAGGTATTACCCTAGAGAACTTGGCAGACAAAGTCTGGGATTTATAGACAAGTAAGGTTTACAGAACTTCCACAAGGAAGTAAGATAGAGATCTAGCAAAAGGAGCATGGTATGCGATGTCAGTGGAACACTAGTCAATAACTGAAAAATCATTCTTTTAAGTATCTTTAATGGGAAAATGCTGAAAATTCAGGGTGTTCTTAAAGTACACAAATTAGTATTCTGAAATAGAATATATCAAAGAGAAATGTCTGGAACTACAAAAATATTACTATTTGTTTTCTTCAGGTGGGGGGACTCATGAGGGATACGAGGTTGTTTTTTTACAACTTCCATGGCATCAAAATATGCTGCAATGAGTATGTACGATACTGAATGTGTATTCAAGTTACAATAGGAAAAGAATGTTTCATTAAAAAAACATAATTACAACAAGATAGATATAAAAAAAATAATTACAACAAGAGCTCCGCTCGGAGCCTTAGGAAGAATTACAATAGCAGGAAGGCATCCATCCTAATGATAAGATAACAGCTAACCCGGGCCCGCTGATTGGCTGCTGCAGGAAGACGCGGAGCTGGAGCCCTGGGGGCGGGGCCGCGGGCACCACTTCCGGGGCGGGGCTTCGGCCTCCGCCGCGCACGCGGGAGCGGGCGATCTCCATGGCAACCAGCGGGGCCCGCGCGAGGCCCGCCCGCCGCCGCCACCGCCTCCGCCGCCGCGCCCGCCCCGCCCGCACCCCGGCCGCCCGCGACCCGCCCTCCCTACGCTGCGACCCCGGCCCCGGTGCCCGCTCGTGCTCCCGCCCGAGGCCGCCCGCGCCCGCCTCCCGCCGCCGCCCCGGCCTGACCTGACCGGGAAGCAGTTCCGCGGGCCGCCGCCGCCGTGACTCATCCGCCCGCCCGCGTCCCCCGATCGGGCCATCTTGGTCGCGGCCGGCGCGGCAGACGGAGCCGCGGAGGAAGCCGCGGAGACCCAGGTACGCGCCCGCCGCCGGTCCCGGGCCCCCGCGCCGCCGCAGGTGCATCCGCTCTTTGTTCTGCGCAAGGTGGGCGCCGGGCCTCGCGCGGGGAGGGGGCTTCGGGCCCGGGCGCCCCTGCCCGCCGCCCGCTTCCCGCCCCCACCCCGCGCCGCGGCCTTCCCTCCCACCCCCCTCTACGCAGTCCAGACGTTTCTCTAAAACATCTTTTCCTCCTTCAGGGCCCAGAACAAGCCGACCCCCTGTGCAGCCCGCCGTGGCCCGGAGAGGCCCGCGATAAAGGAGCCGCCTCCGGAGTCGGCACCCCCAGAGCCTGCACCCCCTGCCTGGCCTCGGCTCTGCCTGGTCCCGGCTCTGCGCGGCTCTCGGCCCCGTCGGCCCTGCCGTCTTGTCGGGTCTTCTCGGCCGCTCAGCGTGGAACCCTGATCCTGTCGGGGTCTGCCCAAACCTAGCATCACAGCTGCTAGGCTCTGGGTCACGCGCACCCCCTTCTCCCAGGCCACCCGTCCGGGCCTTCGGCTGCCCTCTGGCCAACATGGTCCAACCGCAGACATCGAAGGCTGAGAGCCCGGCCTCTGCAGCATCTACCAATGCCCAAATGGATGACGTCATCGACACCCTGACCTCCCTGCGCCTCACCAACTCCGCGCTGAGGCGGGAGGCCTCGACGCTGCGGGCGGAGAAGGCCAATCTCACCAACATGCTGGAGAGCGTGATGGCAGAGCTGACCTTGCTCCGCACCAGGGCGCGGATTCCGGGGGCGCTGCAGATCACCCCGCCCATCTCGGCAATTACCTCCAATGGGACCCGACCCATGACCACGCCTCCAACCTCCCTGCCCGAGCCCTTTTCTGGAGACCCCGGCCAGCTGGCAGGGTTCCTGATGCAAATGGACAGGTTCATGATCTTCCAGGCCTCCCGCTTCCCCGGTGAGGCTGAGCGAGTGGCGTTCCTGGTGTCCCGGCTGACTGGGGAGGCAGAGAAGTGGGCGATCCCCCACATGCAGCCTGACAGCCCCTTGCGAAACAACTATCAGGGCTTCCTGGCAGAGTTGCGGAGAACCTACAAGTCTCCACTCCGACACGCGCGGCGCGCGCAAATCAGGAAGACTTCTGCCTCTAACCGGGCTGTGCGCGAGCGGCAGATGCTCTGTCGCCAGCTGGCTGCCACGGGCACAGGGCCTTGCCCCGTGCATCCGGCCTCCAGTGGGACTAGTCCAGCTCCGGCTCTGCCCACGCGAGCACGGAACCTTTAAGATTCGGCCACCACCCGGGTAGCCTCTGCAGCGACGCAGACAGCATACGCCCTTTGCAACGTAGAAGAAGTGTCCATACGACAGCATCGCCCTTGTTTGAAGACCTTCCTCCCTGCCTCTCCAGACCTGTCCCATAAGGAGATCTTCTTTCATCACTCTTGGGCGCCCCATGCCCAACCTTCCTTCCCAGTGATCTGTGCCAGCTTTGGACCCACCGTGCATGCTTCCCTTGTCTTGCTTGCAGACCCCGCTCTCCTGGGGACCGCAGCTCTGCTGCTCGGCCACAGTGACCCCACAGCCTGCTGCGGATCATTTGGGCGGATCTCTCCCAGCCTGATAAGGTTCATGGACGCTCTTGTTCTACCCTGTGCAGGCCCCCGTGGCAGTTCCCCGCTGATGACAGAGGGGAGCCACTTTGGTCAGGCTGGTGGTGTGTTTTGGGTACCTGGGGGCGGGGAGTCTGGCTTCGCACCCATAGCTGATCACCAGCCCTGCCAGGCCCTGGAATAGCAGGTGAGGGGCGGGAAGGGGTGGGGCTCGGCTCTGCTGCCGTGACCAAGTGTTCCCTGCAGGGAGTGTGGTGCAAGCATGTCTGGTGGGCAGGCTTCACTCCTCGTGGGAACACACAGTCGGTATGCCCCGTTGTCGCCACTGGGAAAGCCCGCTAATGCAGCTCAAGGGAGAAGCCCCCGGAGGATGCACCCGCAGGAATGCTTGGCTTTAGCTGCAGCGTTCTGACGGCGCTGGGCATTCTGGGAATCTGGAACTAGCCTGCTGCAGGAGGTCGTTGTGACTCGGGATCGCCGAGCCGTTCCAGGAGCCACCACAGGTGGCCTGTTCGTGTACATCCCTGCCTGAGGCCCATGGTGGGCTGGGGGGGGGGGGTGCACCAGTGGGAACAGCCACCGCCAGCTTGTGTAGTCTCCCCCCGCCCCTGGCCTCTGCCCCCCATCACTTCGTGGGAGGCCTGTTTAGCTCGAGACCCTGTTCCCGTCTCCAGACGACATGTGGCCTTCACCTCGGCCCCCTTGGCCACCCACACCACCTCTAGGTCTCCAAAGCCGCGTGTGGCATGTCCTCCCTGTGCCTGGGCTGTCCCATCGGGTGTCTAGGCTTTGTCTAAGAAAACAGGGACTCCTAGCTCGAGACCCAAATCCTCTGGGATGCGTCCTTAAGCACTTAAGGAAGGAGTATTTGCCTCTGATGGCCCCACCAGGGCCTCTGTGGCGTTTGTAACAGGAAAGAGCTGCAGTCTGCCTTGCTCCTAATGTGGGGACAGGACAAAACTGGCACGTGGGTCCACATTCCGAGGGACAGGGCTGCACCTGTGCTGGTGGATGGCCTTTTGGTTCCTCATAGGGAACCCCCAGAAATCACTTTCTAAAGGAGACTTGGCCAAGCCCTTTGGACCATGATGCTCTCGCCATATTTAATGCCAAATGAACCGCATTTACATGACTGCCTGGACCGTGGGGAAGATGCGGCGTCTTACCCTGGGTCCATCTGCCCTATCCGAATGGTCCTGGCTTGACGGCCGAAGGCTAGCCTCTGCACCCACCCGAAGACCCCTGTCTTGGGACACCCAGAGGTTGGGTCCTAGGGTCCATCCTTTCTTCCTGAGAGTTTTGATGATGCTGGGGACAGTGACTGCGTTCTTGAAGCGGCCACTGCCTTGCAAGGTCAAGGACATTCGATGGCTGCTGGGGCTCGTGGACCACTGCCACCCACTCATTGTAAACTCTGTTAGCCCAGTCGCCCTGCTGAAGAACTGCCTGAACACAGGCTTCAGGCCCTCTGGATTCCAGCCAAGGCTGTTCCGGTGGGACCGTGGTGCTCATCAAGCATGAATGGGGGGAGGGGAGGACCACAGTAGGGCCATCATTCCGGGGGGGTGGGACCTCTAGTGGGGGGGTGTACAGATCCCTTTCTCTTTGTGCTCAGTGCTCTACTGTCGGCCTGCTAGGCGGAGGGGCCGCGGATGCAGGGGTCCAGGCCCCCCGGGGGGGGGTGCACAGGAGGCCTGCCGGGGGTGGGAGGGACCCTGAAGGTGCAAATTTGGCCCCAGCCCGCTGACGGCAAGAGACCCCGCATGGAAGCAGGGCGGGAACTGCCATCTCGCCGACCTCTGGGCTTACCCATGTGGCACGTAGAAGTCCTATTGCGCTTGCGTTGTGCGTGGCCTTGGCGTTGTGCCTTGGAGCGCAGCCGGGCGCCGCCGCGGAGGGCCGGGCTGGCGTGCTGCTGGTCCGCCCCGTGATCCGGCCGGCTGCAGTGGGTGGGACGCGCCCCGTCCAGGCAGCTGCTCCAGCCCCCTTCGGTTCGGTGAGTTGTGTTTCGGCTGCTGGGGCTTCTGTTCGTGGGCTTGGTTCGGGTGCTGTTGCGCATCTGCGCCCTTGACCGCTTCCGGCAGCTTTGGAAGGGAGGAGAGAGGCTCGGGGGGTTGCCCTGCGTCAGACTCAGAAGAGGCCCCACGTGGCTCCGGTGGAAGACGTCTGAGCTCTCAGTGGAAGAGGGTGAGACCCACGCTCCGCGCAGCCCAGAGCCAGACCGTGGGACGGGGAGGGTCCAGATGGAGAAGGAAGTGGGGGAGGGGAGCGGCACTGTCCGGACTTCGGTTGTGAGTTCTCTCTGTTTCAGAGAACAGGTATTGGTGTATGGGAGGGACAGGCAGTTAGTGTTAAACCGTGCATGTGAGGGAAAGTTTTATATTTTTCATGGTGTGGACATTATTTGAACTATACTGTGGTTTTTCTGGGCTACCTGATACCCCATCTGGTAAGTAACCTCATGGCACAACAGGGCATCGTTTGAGATGGAATTTAGAATAAGGGGTGACTTCCTGGCCGAATGTATAGTGTGACCTTGGGCTTAACTTAATGTCCTAAAGCATTTCAGTGATTTCTAGGAAGAAGCAAAGATCTGGTTCGTGGGTCCCAGGTAAGTATATGATGAGTGAGTAATGACGGGGCGCAGGACCCCCTGCTATGACTTTTCCTGGTGTGTGGGTCCCTGCCACCAAGTGCGACAGGCCACTCGCTGGGTGACTACGGTCCTGGCAGTTCGGCCCAGAGGGGAGAAATGTGAGGGAGAGATGGGCACGACATACCTAGGCTACCTTAAGGGCGCAAGCCCTACAGTCGGATGAAAGGGCATCCCCATGGACCACCCCCTGCAGTGGACTTTGGGTGGGAGGAGGGGGAGGAGATCGAGATCCCTGCCGGAAAACTAAGCTCTCCAGTGCCTGGGAAGCCTTAGAGGGGCGCTTAGAGCTGCGGTCAGGACTGGAGTCTCAGAAAGAAGGGCAGAGCACCTCATTGGGCCAACAGCGGTAGCTTGCCTGCTTCGGGAGAGGATTGGGTGTAGGACAGGTCCACTGTGGAGGGGGCTGGTGACCCCATGGCGTCTCTCGGGGTCCTAACATGGGGAGTGGCGGCAGGTGGTGCAGTGCAGACTCCGTGGAGGAAATGGGAGGGACCCAGCTCCTCGCTGCGACGTCACACTCCACGGGAAGGAACAACGCACCAGGTCTTTTCATGGTCAGAGCAAACCTACACCTTACAGAAATGTTGGAGAATAAGGTAGAACGTGAGAAGAGCGAAGGAGCATTTTGATGGCTCTCCTGCCAGGCCCCTCCCTCCTCCCCGCACCCATCATGGTTTTTCTTCTTTTTGTTGCGACATCGTGGTGATAACTACCTTCTGTAATGAAACAATACTGTGTGGGTGTTTCCACTTCTATCAGGGGACTTCCCCATTACACATTATTACTAATTTGCGTTTGAACTGGCTGTGTCCTCCCGCCACGTAGACGGACAGTAGTGCCCATGCCTGATCACCCCTGCCGTTCGTCAACTAATTTCCCACTGCCAGAAATGGAAGAATTTCTTCGTACATAGCGCTTTCCCCCAATGTCAAGTTATTTCCTTAGGATAGATTCTCAGAGGTGGGATTATTGAATTGATATGAAAACCTTTGAGCCCCTTATGACCTACTGATGGAGTGGTTTCCAGCAACGTTTGTATCCATCGGCACTGCGCCAGCAAGGACGGACGTGCCCGTCGGACCGTCTCGCCGGCTCCGAGTAGTATCCCCTGGCGAGACTTGCTGGCCTGATAATGAAACACACCTGTGTTTCAGTTTGCATTTCTTTGCTTTCTAGCAAAGTGGAACATCTTTCCATGTTAAGCAGTTGTGTTTCCTCTTCTGTGGATCGTCAGTGTCCTTTGCTCTTATCTACCGGGGTCTGATAAATTTGTAAGAGCTCGTTCTATATTAAAGATATTAACCTGTCGTGTGTCATATTTGCTGCCCGTGTGTCCAGCTCTTTACTTCTGTGTGTGTGTCACTGACATTTTGACTTCCTCCACGGCCGATCCACTCTCTCGTTGGGCACAGTGCCCCTAGACTCCCAACAGCAACACGGCGCAGACACATACGTTTGTCCCTTTGGCTCATGGCTGTGTCATCGTGCCTGTAGCTACACGATGTGGTAGGCACCCCGTAAACCTTGGCCAGCTCGCTGCACGGATGCGCTGGGTGCTGGGGGTGTGTGGAGGAGTAGAACAAGGCCCAGCCCCTGTGCCCGTGGACCGAGAGCAGTTCTCCAGCCTTCGAGTCTCAGAATCCCTTTGCGCCATTAAAAAGCCCTAGCTCCGGCTTACATAGATTTGACTCCTCAACATCTACTGTATTAAAATGGAGAATGTCTGAAAATATTATTTTGAAAATAAACACATTACAGACCACATAAATAGCATATTTTTTTTAAAGATTTTATTTATTTATTTGACAGACAGAGATCACAAGTAGGCAGAGAGGCAGGCAGAGAGAGAATGAGAGGGAAGCAGGCTCCTCGTGGAGCAGAGAGCCCGATGCGGGACTCGATCCCAGGACCCTGAGATCATGACCTGAGCCGAAGGCAGCGGCCTAAACCACTGAGCCACCCAGGCGCCCCTAAATAGCATATTTTAAGAAAAACTATTTCCCAACACAAAAAGTGAGAAGAGTGACGCTGCTCTCCATTTTTACGAATTTCTTTACTGCCTGACTCAGTAGAAGACAGCTGGAGTCGCACACCCACTTCTGCGCTCAATCTTTTGCAAAATCACTTCTCCCGCAGCTTCTGAAAAATTCCACTGGGGACTCATGAGATAGAGTGGGAAAGCAGAGAACATTCGAGCATTATTACAAAGCCACTTTTACCTCACAGGCCCCCTATGAGGGTCCTGCCCACTCAACACCACTCATCTGAGAAGAGCAGAGACTAGAAGGGCCAGTGGATACCTGCATTGGGCCCTTTCTTTCAGTGTTCTATTTTTTAAATTTTTTTGAATATTTTATTTATTTGAGAGGGAGCAAGCATGAGTGGGGGGAGGCGGGGAGAAGCAGACTCCCCACTGAGCAGGGAGCCTGACGTGGGGCTTGATCCCAGGACACCGGGATCATGACCTGAGCCAAAGGCAGAGGCTTAACAACGGAGCCACCCAGGCGCCCCTTTCTCAGTGTTTTCAATGTTAGGTCTCTCTTTCCCTCTAGAATAAAGTTGGTTCTGGAATTAGTCTGGCACGGAGTGTGAGGTGAGGCTCTAAAGTGACTTTTTCCCCCCAAATATTTCAACATCCTGAGATCATAAATTCCTTCCATCGCATTGACATGTGTTTCCTTCATCACATCTGAAAGTCTTATTTTAGGACCGGCTTTTCTATTACCTATCAATCCACTGACTTCTCTCTGCCTCTTTTTTTTTTTTAATTTTTTAATTTATTTGACAGAGATCAGAAGTAGGGGGGGGGCAGCAGGATCCCTGCTGAGCAGAAAGCCCGATGCGGGGCTCGATCCCTCTGCCTCTCTTTTTAAAGCAACTTTGGTCTTAACCATTCGTATTCCTGTCTATCTAGGAGGGCTCCCCTCCTTCAGGTTTCCTTACTCTTTCCCACCAGAGGAACTTACAAATTAATTCCAAGGTTTCCCAAAATCCTGGTAACAGGTGCAGAGCTCGGAGAGACATCGCTGCTCTGGTGAACTGCGGGCAGGGTGGAGAGCTGCGAGCCGGTGTGCCGCCCTCCTACCGGCCCAAGACCTCAGCCTCCTGCCTCCCCGGCCTGGGGGTTTCCACCACAGACAGGCGGTGGTTTAGGAACGGGATTTAAAACCCGCCCCCCAACTGGCCAGCCTGTTGCCAAGTCAGTGTCTTCTGCTACGGAAAAGCGTAGAGAGCACACGTAGCGCCTGGGTGGGTCCTAGATGTCTGGTCCTAAGAGGTTCACAAGGACCCGGCCACCCGCTCCTCCTGACCGTGGAGGCCTGGAGCAGAGCGCGCCCCCCACCCCCACAAGCCAACTCCGCTGTGTGACCCAGTTCGAGGCTTGAGCCCAGGAGCCTGGGTCGGGACAGCGCCTGCATCTTCGGCGATCACCTGCTTTTGCTTTCTGCTCCCACGCACCCAGCCTAGGAGAATGCCTCCCCGGGGCCCGCCGAGTCTCGCTCCCCGTGAGCGCCGGCTGAAGCCCCCTGCCTTCTCTTCTTCATCCCCACCAAGGATGAAAGCTTCCACCAAGGCCTTCCAAGGCTTCTCCTGCACAACCCTCGGTCCGCTTAGCTTTGGGTCCCTACCCCCGGCCACTTTGGTCCCCCTGCCTCCCCTCAGGCTCTTAGTCCTGTGGGAAGACCAGGGTCAGATTTCCTCTCTTAGAAACCCTCCTTGAACAATACCCTCACAGCCTGACAGCCTTATAGCTGTTAAAAACCAACATGCCATGTTAGTGAGCTTCTGCTTTTCTCCCCCGCTGGACCCCGTGCCCCTTGAGGGCAGAGCTGATGTCCGATGTGTGTGTGTGTCCCCAGCACCCAGCCCTGGGGGGCTCACAGAGGAGCCACCAGGGGTTGGCCAGAAGAACAGCCCAACACACAACAGCTGGGAGTCTTGGGTCCACGACACCCAGGCCCCCTGCCGAGGAAAACTAGAACCTCCAGCAGGTCCACACCCCTCCGGCCTGTTTCTTATGGAACAGGATCGAACTGTCTGTATTCCTGACCAGCCTGCTCTGGGCTTGTTTGTCCCACGTAATCATGAGGAGAACTTGCCAACGCCTTGACACCTTCTGAAAGTGTGCCGGGTAAATGAACAATATCCTGTCTCCGGGTGTGCCACCCTCGACTCCAACTAGCCCTTGCTTTTGGGATGTAAGTCGTCGACGATTTTCGTCACTGTTGAATGGTGTTGCAGCAAGCACCCCAGCAGCTACATGTTTCCTTGGAAGTGTGACTCTTCGCCCCCTCTGCTCCTGTCACGAACCTGCTTTACACCGACTGCGAGGTCACAGCTGACACACAGCAGAGATGGGCTGGGATTCTGTTTGACCCTTCCACTGAGCGCGCAGTAGCCTGTGCGGCTTTCCAGGTGATTCCTTCCCGTTTCCACAGACCCCACAAGCGTCTCCAGCCAATGGTGACATTCTGCTCCAGGAGTAGAGGCTGTGGGTCCCCAGCTTCCCTGCCAGGACTGAAGGGCTCATCGTCCCAGCGCCGGGAGGGCTGGTGACCGACCCTCTCAGCCGTGGTTCTTCCCCAGACTCGCCTTCAGATGAAGCCACCACCTCACGCGGGGCCCTGCCTCCTTCCCTCTGACAGCGCGCACCAAGCGCTGGTCGACGTGGGGCGACCCCGCAGGGCCATCCCCTGCCCCCGAGCTCTCTGCGACACTGACCGAGGCCTAGTGACCGTGACACAGCGCAGCTTGGCGCTCTGCCCGGTCCCGCTTCCTTCCTTCTCTGTCGGTGTCGACTGGCGACCACTTCCCAATGAACTCCCTGCAGGCGAACCTCTGTGTCAGAGTCCGTGTCCTGGGGACAGTGGCCTGTGACAGTCCGTCCCATCATTCAGACGTTGTTTCCGGAGCTTCTCCAACAATGTCAGCTGCTGCGACCGCTGCCAGGCAATCCTGCTCCTGCCTGGAGTGGGAAGCGCGGTGGCTGGGTCTTCCCGGGTGTCCGCTACGGGGTCTGTGCTGTGCCAGCCCCGTGTCGCCCTCTCACTTCGTCCTCCCGCCGCCCGCCGGACGGGGCGTGTCAGCACGCCGCCTGATGACCCAGACCAGAGTGGGTAAGCGACTGGGCCACCGTCACACAGCTGCTGGGGCCGTTTCTGGGACCTGAAGCTGGTCCCTGGGTTCCTCTTAACCCGTCATTTAACCACGGCCCGTCCAGTCTCTCCCCTGTACCCGTGGCCATCGCGCTGGGGCGAGGGGGCCGTGTGCTGGGTCTCGACCTGGTTTGTACTGGACGCTCTCCCTTCAGCTCCAAGCATGGGAAGTGAGACCACGGCCACCAGCACACACACACACCACACACATACACACCACACACACCACACACACACACCACACACACTACACACATACACACCACACACACACCACATACACTACACACGTACACACCACACACATACACCACGTACACACCACACACATACACCACATACACACCACACACACCACACACATACACACCACACACACCACACACACACACCACACACATACACACCACACACACACACCACATACACACCACACACATACACCACATACACACCACACACACTACACACATACACACCACACACACCACACACACACACCACACACATACACACCACACACACCACACACATACACACCACACACACACACCACATACACACCACACACACCACACACATACACACCACACACACACACCACATACACACCACACACATACACCACATACACACCACACACACTACACACATACACACCACACACACCACACACACACACCACACACATACACACCACACACACCACACACATACACACCACACACATACACCACATACACACCACACACACTACACACATACACACCACACACACACACCACACACACTACACACATACACACCACACACACCACACACATACACACCACACACACACACCACATACACACCACACACATACACCACATACACACCACACACACCACACACATACACACCACACACACACACCACATACACACCACACACACACACCACATACACACCACACACATACACCACATACACACCACACACACCACACACATACACACCACACACACACACCACATACACACCACACACACACACCACATACACACCACACACACACACCACATACACACCACACACACTACACACATACACACCACACACACACACCACACACACTACACACGTACACACCACACACACCACACACATACACACCACACACACACACCACATACACACCACACACACCACACACATACACACCACACACATACACACCACACACACACACCACACACTCCACACACATACACACCACATACACACTACACACATACACACCACACACACTACACACATACATACCACACACACACACCACACACATACACACCACACACACTACACACACACACACCACACACACTACACACCATGTGCTCACCACACACACACCCCCACACGACACATCACACGCCCACTCACACCACTCACACACCCACACCACACACAGGCCACACACCCATACTGCACACACACCACACATACACACCACACACACAAACCTCCCACACACTCACACGCCACCCGCACACCACGCACACCTACACCACACACCTCACACCCACACCGTATACACACGTACCACACCACACACACCCACGCGGCACACACGCCCCACACCATCAGACGCGTGGATAGAAACATTTGAGAATGATGCGGGGGCATTTCTTCGGCCGGGAAATGAAGACATCCCCTCACAACTGGGAAAGGCCGGGAGAGCTGGGAGCCGTGTGCGCTGCCGGTGAGCGGGCCGCGGAGCGCCTCCAGCCCCGTGTCTGCGTGTGTGGCTGGGGTGTGCTGCCCGCTGCGGCCGGGGTCCAGGAGGCCCACCGCGGCCCAGAGTCCCCGAGGGGCAGGTGCTGCTGGCTTCTGGGCTCGGAGTCCCGCCTGGTCCCTCCACCACAGCTACGGCCAGAAGCCTTTCCTTTTTTTTTACATGTGCTATTTATTAGATACTGCTATTGTACTATTTTTTACGTTGCCATCTTAATGAAATCTTCATGTTTTCGTAAGGTTTAAAGTTGATCCTCTTGGATTTTCATATCATCTCATCCCTCCCAAAGGAGAGCATTATCCACGACTTTCTAACGTTTTGTAACTTCATCTTCTCCTCTGAGCACACGGGCAGAGGCGGGGAGGAGCCCCTTGGCCTGCCTGACTTCACACTGCTCTGGGAGGGCCCGGGCGGAACCCGGATTAAACTCTGGTCCCCGGGCGGCTTCTGTGGCTGGTGAACCACACGGCGTGGCTGCCGGGCCCGGGCAGTCAGACCCTGCGGCTCAGCGTCCGGTGCTCCTCTGTCCTGTTGCTGTTCTGCATTGGGACACCATGGGAAAGCCATCCCTGTCTCCTGTGCTGACTTGAGGGGAGTGTGGCTGCTCGCCCCCTTCCCCCGTTACTCATCTACCCCAGCCCCCGCTCCTGAGAACCCCCCACCCCACCCCACCGGCTGACCTCCTGGGGTTAGGAAGCAGCCTGGGACCCCAGCTTTCTTCCGCAGCCTCCCCAGTCCCCCAGGCGACTGACCACCGCGCTCATCACGAGCGGCTCTGGGGACTTGACCAGCTCCCGCCCCTCTTTCAGTGGTCTTTCCCCACGTCCCGTGGCTTCTGGATTTAGCTGTGGCGTCTTCTGGATTCCCAGTAGTCATGTGTCCCCAGAAACCTGCCGGTCCCATATCAGGCACCACAGTGAAAATGGATGGAAACTGTCCCCTCTCTCGGGTCATATCTCAGCATTTTCAACAATAGGAAAGGCCCATGCGGTTTGCCCATGAGTCTCCAATGGCCACTTCAGGCTCAGGACATCCTCCAGAGCCTTCTTCACCTGTCAATTAAATCCATTTAATTTCAAGACAGACACCGTAGCAGGCTATCGAGCTGGGCTTTTCCTGTTGTAAATGAATAAACTACATTTTCTGGGCTCCGACAGCTGCCGACAAGCCATCAGCGCCCACACCTGAAGGGATTTCTTAGATCAGCCACTCCGCTAGGACCCAAACTTGCATAGTCTGGCTGGGTGTTTACCAAACCTGTTTTCTCTCTTTCCTGGACCAAAAAAAAAAAAAAAAAAAAGCCTCTTTTCCCACTGGGTGAGGGGGACCTCTGTGATCTTTCCCCTTCTGCCAGTTGGATCAATGCTCATGGTCAAGGTGACCTTGAAAATCCCGTAAGTGCAGATGGCAGATGAATGTAATGGAGGAGGCCTGGGCCCTGAGTCACAATTTTGGGGGCGAGTCACCTGGTGTTCTCAGGGTGTGTGCATCGGTGCAGTGAGTGTGACCGCCCCTGTGGGCACCAGCCCACAGAGGTGGGTAGGTGGGAGGAGGGAGGAGGCGGCCAGCCCAGGTGGAGTGGAGATTCACGCCCCTGTGCCCTCTTCCCCTGAGCTGCCCTGACATATGCGTGAACGTGGCCTGGCCAGGCTGAGTGAGGTCCAGACAAGAGAAGGCCTCTACAGCCCCCACCGCCCCGAGCCACCAGCAACCCCCTCTCCCCAAAAGCTCTAACCAGCTCTGGGGAGAAGGAAGGGGACAAGCCCCATTGTGTTTGTGCTGAACATTCTTTAGAAATAAACAGATCTTAGTCTTAAACACCAAGAGACTGTTCTACAGACACAAATGACAAGCAAACTTTGGAGTCTGGCCAAGATGTCATTAAGGGACCTCCTACCTAGCAGGGAAGGGGTTCAGCAAATCCCACTTGGATTGGGGTTTAGAAGAAATAAAATTGTTTCTATTTACATTCCCGACAAGAGGAGACTCCTCAAAAAACCGGTTACACATAATTTCCTTAATTCGTGAAAAAAACCTCACAAAGCTATAAAATGACAAACCAGGGAAAGCAGAGAAAACACTGATTGTTCCCAATCCTATAGGAGCTTTGAGGCCATGAAAAACAGCACGTTAAAGGGATGCTACCCTGAACATTCCAACTTCCTGGAGTGGTTTGGAAGAATCTTCAGAATCTGGATGAGAAAAATAACCACAGTAACACACACGGATTGGCACCTGCTGTATGCCAGACTCTGTTCTAGAACTGAAGAGGTAATGGTAAGACAGAGACGCCATCCTCATGAGGGAAGAATAATAAAGCCCCTGTATGTCCCATTAGGGAAGGAGAGTAGATGTGACCCCCACGGGCTTGATAACCTAGCAAAGGGCCAAGGAGGTAAAAGGGGACTTGGACTCAAACGTCGTTGAGTCCCTAGAGAGGAAAAGTTATTAAGATCTGTGTTAGTCTTAAAATCAATAGCATCTTAGACTCAAGCAAATAGCTATTTTTTTTCCAGTTTGGGATTACACTGAATATACAATTTAATGTTCTGCATAAAACTGACCTACTATGATGCACGTTTTACCATGGTGTTAAAAATATTATGTGAAAATAAGCTAATGATTTCATAATATGTCATTATATGGAGGTATGTAACTTTCATAGCTATTCTTCCCTAGCTTGTGATATATGTATATTCTAGATATATAATATATATATACACATACCATTATATAGATAATATAGATACAGTATTCATTTTTTAAAAATCAAGATACAATTTACAGGCAGTGAAATAAACAGAACATAAATTCATTCTTTGATGTGTTTTGACAAGTGTATCATCCATGTAACCACCCCCAAAATCGAGACCTAGAACATTTCCATGACTCTAGAGAGTTCCCTGTGCCTCCTGCCAGGCAGCCTCCCCTTGTCCCTACAGCCCCTGGTTCAATTCTTAGGTCCATAGATTAGCTTCGGCTATTCTGCCACTTAATATACATGGATCCTAGAGCCTGCACTCCTGTATTCAGGTGCCTTCTGCTCATTACAATGTGTCTGAGATTCGTGCATGTTGGCGCCTGCGTTAGCTGTTCATTCTTGCTTTACTGCTGAGCAGGGCTTCTATGGGTAGACCATGTTCATGGACACCTAGGCCATTTCGAGTTTGAGCCGACATGAATCATGTTGCTATGAGCAGTTCCACAGAAGTCTTTTTGTGCACCTGTGCTTGCATTTCCCTGGGGTGAATACCTAGAGCCGAACTGCGGGGTCATAGGTGAGGTGTACCACTTATAAGAAACTGGCAACCTGTTTTCCAGAGTGGCTGCTCCTTTAATGCTGGTGTTAGGTGTGTATGAGGGTTTGTGTTGATGTCCCTTTCTGTCTAATTTCAGCCATTCTGGTGGGCTTGTAATAGCATCTCATAATGGCTTTAATTTACATTTCCTTGATTTCTAATGATGTTGAGCTTTTTTCTTTCTTTCTTTTCTTCTTCTTCTCCTTCTTCTTCTTCTCCTTCTCCTTCTCCTTCTCCTTCTCCTTCTTCTTCTTCTTCTTCTTCTTCTTCTTCTTCTTCTTCTTCTTCTTCTTCTTCTTCTTCTTCTTCTTCTTCTTTTTTGCCAGCCATCAGTATACTTTCTTCCCCCCCCCAATATTTCCTCATTATTTAAAAAATTCCAACATACATAGAAGTTGGAAAGAAAACTGGATAACAAACATCCTATATCCACCAACTAAATTCTATAATTAACATTTTAAAAATGATTTTATTTATCTATTTGACAGAGAGAAAGAGATCACAAGTAGGCAGAGAGGCAGGCAGAGAGAGAGTGGGGGGAAGCAGGCTCCCTGCTGAGCAGAGAGCCCAATGTGGGGCTTGATCCCAGGACCCTGAGATCATGACCTAAGCTGAAGGCAGAGGCTTAACCCACTGAGCCACCCAGGTGCCCCTATAATTAACATTTTGCTACATTTCCTTTATCACATATCCATCCATCCTTCTACCAATCCTTAATATGTCTCACTTTTAATGTGTAGCAAAGTAGGTTCAAGATATGAGGACATTTTACTTCAAAAAGCTTCGGCATGCATATCACCAACAAGATATCGAAGTTTGCTCATGCTTTTTTTTTTTTTTTTTTTTGATTAGGGGAAGGGGGTTAATTCACAATGAAACCATCAGTCTTAAGTACTGTATTTGGTGAGTTTTGAAAAATGCATGCACAGCTGCCAGCCAAGCCCCTCACAAGATGCTGAACATCATCACCCAGAAATTTCCCTAGTTCTAAAAACTTTTGTCAATCCGAGGGCACTGAAGATATTCTGCAATTTCATCTAAAAAATACAGTTCTGACTTTTACACATAGATTTCTGATTCACCTCAAGTAAATATTTTGTGGATATTATAAGGGTTGAAATTTGTTTTTTTCCATATGGATATCCAGTTGTTTTTAGAGTCACCTGTTGGAAAACTTTGTTTCTCCATTGGATTGACTTTGTCTAAATCCAGTGGGCAAATCTAGTTGGTCTGTTTCTGGACTCTTTGTTCTATTCCATAAATCTATTTGTCTGTTCCATGTTATCTTGATTACTGTGACTTTGCAGTAAGCTTTGAACCCAGGGAGTATGAACTCTGTTCTCGCTTTTCCAGATTGCTTTGGACAATCCAGGTCTGTGCTGTGCAGTGTGGCATCCCTAATTATTGAAATTAGGGGTGCCTGGGTGGCTCAGTCACTTAAACATGTACCTTCAGCTCAGGTCGTGATCCCAGAGTCCTGGGATTGAGTCCCGTGTGGAGCTCCCTGCTCAGCAGGGAGCCTGCTTCTCCTTCTCCTGTCTGCTGCTCCCCTGCTTGTGTTCTCTCTCATTCTCTCTCTCTGTGTCAAACAAATAAAATCCTTTAAAAAAATATTGAAATAAAGTAAAGTGAAAGATTTAGTTCCTCAGATACAATAATCACATTACAGTGCTCAGTAGAACATTTCTATCATCATAGATTTATGTTAGGTCTTTTTCATTTCCATATACATTTTAGAATCATTTCATCAATTTCTATTAACGAAGCCTGCTGGGACAATGATTGGCTGGGAATTGAATTGCAGAGGAAAGCACTTAAGAACTGACATTTTACTAATATTGAGTCTGATACAGGAATGCGGTTTCTCTCCCAGTTAATTCAGGACTTCTTTCTTTTTTCCCAGCAGTTCTGTGGTTTTTAGTCAGTGACCCTTACACCTGATTCCTAAGGATTTTATGATTCTTGATGCTCTTGCAAATGGACTCTCTTGAAAAATTTCATTTTGCAATTGTTTGTAGTTAATGCATAAGACCAAAACTGAGTTTTATATTTGCTTTTATTCTGTGACTCTGTTAAATTCATTTAGTAGTTCTGGTAGACATTTCCCCAAACTCCTTAGGATTTTCTAGATATGTGATCATGTTGCCTGAATAAAAAGAGTTTCAGTCTGTCTTTTCATTCTGTGCGCATTTTATTTCTCTTTCTGGCCGTTTTGCACTGTGGCGAATTCTAGTACGGTGTTATACACGTGTCATGAGAGTAAATAGCCTTGCCTGATTGCTGATCTTTGGGGGCACATGGTTGATATTTTACAATCACACTACGTGTGATGAAGTTAAGCAGACAGTTTCTCATATGTGGTCTTTGTCAGACTCATGAAATTTCCATCTCTCCCTCTGTGAGAGGAACTTTTTTAAATTTTCAAGAGTTTTAAAAAATTTTATTATTATTTTTTTTAATTAGGAATGGATGTTGAAGAAATGTTAAATGCTTTCTCTTTGATTTAGACAATCATTTTTTTTTTCTTTTTTCTTCTGGTAACATGGTGAATCAAATTGAATGAATTTCCAATGATAAGCCAACCCTATTATTTTGAATTAAATACATTTGGGGTAATTGAGAATTATCTTTTTTGTAAAATATTGCATCTGACTTGCTAATATATTTTTTTAAGATTTTATTTATTTATTTGACAGAGATCACAAGTAGGCAGAGAGGCAGGCAGGGGATGGGGGAGCAGGCTCCCCGCCGAGCAGAGAGCCTGATGTGGGGCTTGATCCCAGGACCCTGAGATCATGACCCAAGCCAAAGGCAGAGGCCCAACCCACTGAGACACCCAGATGCCCAACTTGCTAATATTTTTAAAGTATCTTCTGTGTTTGTTATGAGTAAAGATATTGGTCTGTGATTGTCTTTTTTGCAATGTCTCTTATTGGGGTGATGCTTACCTCATTAAACAGGGAGGGGGTTGTTCCCTCTTTGTTTTCTGAAAGCATGTGTATGATTGGATTCCTTCTTCCTTAACTGTTAGATAGAAAACTGAGATGAAACCATCTGGTCCTGAAGTTGTCTTCAGAGTCAAAAGGTTTTTGATCATGGGTTCCATTGCTTTAGTGGGCCAACTGGACTACTTGGTCATTGATTTTCTTCTTTAGTGAGATTTGGTCGTGCGTGTCTTTCAAGGAATTTATCCGCTTCATGGAAGTTAGCAAGTTTGTTTGCATGGAATTCTTCCTAATATCCCTTTTTTATCTTTTTGAAGTCTGTATGCTATTCCTGGTTTGTGTCGTCTTCTTTTTTTTGATCATCCTAATTAGAGGTCTGTCAATTGCATTATCTTTGCAAAGTCCCATTTGTTTTTAAATTTCATTGATTCACTCCGGGTTTCTGTTCCCCATGTCATTGATTTCTGCTCTTGCCTTGATTCTTTCCTTCCTTCTGCTTACTTTGTGTTAAATTTGCTCTTCTTCCAGGGTCATTGGGTGGAAGAGATCTTTTGTTCTCTTCCCCGACCAGTGGGTCTTCCATGGCTGGGTGTGGGGAAGGGAGGTGTTTTGCATGGTCGAGTAGGAGAGAAAGGGTCACTGTCCCTCGTGTCCTGCTGCTGTCCCACTGCCATTCATGGGCACTGAGAGGGGCCTTCTCTGAGTCTGGGGGGCTCCTGGTTATGCTAAATAGTCAAGCTACCCCAGGGGTGACCTTTATGAATTTAGTAGAATGTTAGCTGTTTCCTCCTTACCTGTCTTTATGGCTATTTTCTCCATGTTCCGCTAAAGGATCAATAGCCCCCATGTCTCGTCTCTCTGCGGAAGGGCTGGCTGAAATTCAAAGTCACTTCTCTTCATTTCCTTGTGGTCTTCGCTCTCACACGTGCTCAAGAAAAACAGATTTGGTGATTATGCTGCTTTTTCTCATTGCTAGGTTGGGAGTGGTGTTCTCTTCCTGCTTTCTACATCCTAAAATATGAATTAACTTTTTTTAAAACAACGAAGAAGAGAAATACGTTTTATGTCCATGATTCATACGGCTTTTGATTTGATTTTAATTTCTTTTTTTTAAAATATTTTATTTATTTATTTGACAGATAGAAATCACAAGTAGGCAGAGAGGCAGGCAGAGAGAAGTGGGGGTGGGGGAAGCAGGCTCCCCACTGAACAGAGAGCCCGATGCGGGGCTTGATCCCAGGACGCTGGGATCATGACCTGAGCCAAAGGCAGAGGCTTTAACCCACTGAGCCACCCAGGTGCTCGTTGATTTTAATTTCTTAAATTAGGCTCCAAGCCCAGTCTGGAGTCCACCGTGGAGCCTGAACTCATCACCTTGAGATCATGACCTGAGCCGAGATCAAGAGTCAGGTGCTTAACCGACTGAGCCACCCAGGCGCCCCCAGCTTTTGATTTTAAATAGTCGACAGAGTGAGATACCGCTCATCCCTGTCCCTTTTCAAAAAATTGCGGCCTGCTTATACTCAACTCTTACGTCATGGATTTCACTTTTCATAAGTCATTTACTGATTTGTTCTATTTTTAAAAAGTAATATGTGTTCCCTGTCGAAAATGTGGAAAACAGAGCATGAAGGAAACAACAAAAGAACCTGACATTTTCCACCTACTTACAGAAAGAGCTCTAAGATTTTAATATACGTTCCTCTCATTTTTGTTTTACACATAATTACTTAAGCGGAGAGGAATGTACATTTACAGGAATGTAAGCAAGGCAGAAAAATACAAGGTAAGCAGTGTTGCTGCTGGAATTTTGTGCCCGGCTTTGAGGGGCACATTCCATGATGGCACGGCTCACAGGTACCCCGTGTGCAAGTCCCCGTCCTGCTCCACGGTCAGATTCTGGATTTCCTTCACTCGGAACTGTGCCTTTCTTGGGCCTCCTTGGGTTAACTGCGTCCCCTTTACCTCCTGCTCTCTGATCAGGGTGCTTCTCTCTTTCTACTGCCTGCAACTCCCAATTAGCCATGATTTCAAGTAGCTTCCTATTGGCGCTCCTGGGGTTTCCAGTTAGAGCAACATTTCCTGGGCGGATAAGAACGAACGTCTGAAAAACAATCTGAGGGTTTTAAGGGGCGGGGGGTGGGGACTTGGGGGAGCCAGGTGGTGGGTATTAAGGAGGGCATGTATTGCATGGAGCACTGGGTGTGGTGCAAAAACAACAAATTCTGTTATGCTGAAAAGAAAAAAAAAAAAAGGAAGAAGAAGAGCAAAAAAAAAAAAAAAAAAACCCAAACAAAAAAACCCGAACATCTGTCTCCTCGCTGAGGACACCCTCCTACTGATTATTTTCTTGTTAAATTTAATTGGCTGCGATTTCTGATAAGAGGTAATGGGGACGATAAATGGCATTTTGATCCCAGATTACCCACTTCTACTTTCATCATTTTGGAGACCTTGATAGAAAATTGCCCATTTCAGAGACATCTTCAAATCTACTGGCATAAAATTGTGAACTGTGTTTTCTTAGGCTTTAAGAACCTCTCTCCATATCTGTTATGTCCCTTTCCTTCTTCTTAAATTAACCTATTTTCCTTTTTTTTTTTAACTGATTAGATAGGTCGGAGGTCGACTATCCTATTCACTTATCTTTAAAGAATCAGGTACTGATTTAACACATTCTGTTGTTTTTCTGCTTCTCGGTCGTTGATTTCTGCTTATATTTTTCTCGTTTCCTTCCTCCAACACCAGCACTTCCTAATAGGCGAGAAAGAACCCACTGTCCGCCAGCACATTCAGAACAGTGCAGGCTGTGGGGGGACATAGGAAGGAAACAGGGTTCCCAAGCACTTCGACCCAGGAAATTGAGGGTGAAATAAAGTTCACTCCTTTCTTCCCTACAACTCTTCTCAGAACCTTAGAGGGGCCCATACTCATCCAGGATGCCCAAGAACACTGTATTTAAGCTCTCCCGCATGGATTTATAAGAACAAAGCATCTTTCCTCTCCCTCTGGTCTTCTGTGAGACTTGAGGTGTCCGGGCATTGTGCTGGGAGACGCTCGGTTGCGTCTATCATTGAAAATGCCCAGTGTTGCTCTGCTTTTCCCCTCCCCCACCCCAGCGCACCCTGCCCCACATCAGCCCGGGATGCCTCTCTGTCATCTGCACATGCCAACATATGTTTGAGGACCGCCCCTTCTCCCCTGTAGAGGGATGCCCTTGACCTCACACCCGTATTCCCCGCTGGGTTGCAGAGCATCTCACTTTCCACTTCTCTTTGGTTCTCTCTGCAGCAGGAATGGTGTCTTGAAGGATTGGTAATACCTGGGCCCGTCCTTCACACCTGTAAATTGGGGGATCATCGAAGCACCTAATTCAGATATTTCCCTGGAGGATTAAGGAGGGGGAGGCTCAGAGTGTTTGGTTCAGGGTCAGGTTCCCAGCCCACCGCTGGCCAGCGGTGCAGCCCAGACTCAAACACCAGCAGCATGGTTCCAAAATCTTGCCTTCAAAGAGTCATAGTATTTTATTTTTTACTTTTCCTTAAGTGAAAGTGCAAGTTGAATCCATGTGGCTGGAGAATACTGAAGACATTCTTGGGTATTTTTTCCTCTTTCCATCAGGTGAGCACCAAGCAGCTGTAGAATGGAAGAGGAATTAATACTTGGCACGAAACAGGAATTTGTCAGCAACACTTTCTGGCTTTTGTTCCTCAACCCTAGTCCAGACAAAGAAGGCAGTTCTCCAGGTAATCAGTGTGATTTGGAAGCACAAGAAAGGAGAAGACAACCCTGTATTCTGAAAAGAGATGTTCCTAAGAGCAGAGAGGGGTCCGTGCCCTGTCACCCAGCACAGCTCAAACCAATGCTCGCATCTGACAAGATAAGGCTTCCTGGCCCTACAAATAATGATAGACAAGGTCATGGAAACACTTCTCCCCACCAATGGTAGGGAAACAGCTGGAGGGAAGGTTTTAAACATCTTCCTAGAAGCACCAAAGTGTAACAAGATGGTGAGTAAAATCTGAGAGAAGAAGGAAATCTGGAAAGGAAAGTCTGCACTTAGGGCCTTCTCTCCCACCAAGAGCATCAGTGGTGTGGAAGAAGACAGCAAGAGACCCAGCTGCGTGGTCAGCCTCACAGGGCTGGGAGAACAAGAATCGGGGTCTTGGCAGCTGGTTAAGGCCAGGGGTCCTGACAAGCATTCCTCACCCTGCATTAGGGGTTGGGGTATGTCTTGGTATAAAGAGTAAATTTACCACGCCCTATAGCTTTCTTCACGTCATGAGTATGGTGTCAAAAATCTCAATATCTGAAATTGAAGTAAAGTAAATCTAGAATGTTGGTGTCCCCAAGCACCTGCAGAAGTAAAGGAAATTCTCTCTGGAGAAAGATAAAGGTGTCAGTCTCAAATTATGGTGGGAGTAATGGGAAGTCGCCACTAAGGGGTACCAGATGTCCTTGGGGGACAATACAAACGTTCTAAAATTGATTATTGTCACGGTTGCACAACTCTGTAAAGAATCTTAAAAACATTGACTTGTACACTTTAAACAGGAGAACTTTGTGGCATCCAAATTAAAATTTGTTTTGTTATGAATAAATTTGTTTTGTTACTTCTCAAATAAATTTGCTTAAAAATTGAAATGACTATAGATTCTGTACACATTCTTATAGAACTTAACATATGTATGGAAATAGCACGCAAACACAGAGCATGTAAATTGGGAAGGTGGTAAATACAGTTAAAAGGATCTCAGACCCTTGCATTGTCTGAGAATGTGGAAAAGTAGCAATTAACATCTTGTTCTAATAAGTAAAGGAGAGGTATTGATATGTGTACGAAAACCATACTAGAATATTCAAACTAACAGAAAGCAAACATAGAAATTAAGAAAACCTCAATCAACCCCAAAGAGCAAAAGAGCATAGAAGAAGTTAGACAAATAAAAACACATAGCGAGACGATAGATTTAAACAAGATGTATCAGAAATTAAACTAAACTTAAATGGGCCAAAATTTTCAGTTGAAAGGCAAAAATTGTCAGCATGATTTTTCAAAACCCTAAGATGCTGTTTACAAGAGATCTACCTAAAACTTAAGGTTGCAGAAATGTAGACAGGAAAAGGAAAGAAAAACATATATCAAGTGAACATTATTAGCCAAAAGAAAGTGAGTAGAACTTGATGAATAGTAGACAAAATAGCAAGAAGGGAAAAATGACTGCAGGATAGAAATACTTTATAGTGATAACGTTTATATTCACCAGGACAATATGACAATTTGAGATTTGTATGCACCTAGTCACATAGCCTCAATATATAGCCAGAATTACATGGAGCAGCAGAAAACCTCTGTCACGTGTAAGACCTCAGTAACTGATAGACTGAGCAGAAAGGCCATCAGCATGGTTACAGAAGGCTTAATATATGCAATAGACCTGATCTTATTGACACATAAGAAGGACAGCATCCAGTTGCAGAATACACGTTATTTTCAGATACAGATGAGACATTTTTAAAGACTTGACCATATGTTGGGCCATAAAACAAATCTTAATAAAATTTCATAGGATTAAAGTCACACATGATCTATGGACAAGGTAATTAAGTTATAAATCAGTAACAAAAAGATAGCTCTGAATTAAGAAATGCTCATCTAAACAACCCACAGGTGAAGGGAAAATATCGTCATGCAAATTAGATAATACTTGAGCTGAACAGAAAGAAAAACAAGTGCCCCGGAACATGAGCAAAGCAGGTGTGCAGCCCTCGGGGAGAGAGTCAGGATCGTCCATACATGCTTTAGAAACTAACCAGCCTGAAAATTAATGAGCTAAGCATTCATCTCGAGGACCTAAGAAGAAAGAATAAAAGCAAGAATAAAACCAAAACAAATAGGAGGGAATAATAAAAAAACGAGCTCTGACATGAACGAAATAGAAAAGTACAAGAAAATTCACAAAAAAACAGATATTAATTCTTTGAAAATGAAACAAAAGGGTTGACTGGTCTGAGCCTGCTTCAACAGAGACTAGCCTCCAGCAAAAGTGCAGGCCTCCGTTCGGCTCCATTACAGCTAAGCAGACCCAAGCGTTTCAGACAGGTGTTCCCGGCGAGGATCCCAATGCCAGCACCCCTGGGAGGGGTTAGAGCATCTCCGACATGAAGGTTGAGCTGGCAGAACAGAGCTGGAGCCCAGGATCTGCCCAGCACACTGCTGCCGCTCCTGCCCTGTCACTGGCCCAGGGAAGATGCTTTTCTAATTCTGCAGGGTCAAAGTTCCACCGCCGGGGGTTGAGGTTCCCTGTCCTGGAAGCGGACATCCACCCAGGTTAGATGGTGGTTCACATGCGCAGAACGAGCCGCCGGCGGCCTGCCCCCGGGGGCTGGCTCCTGTCTCCGAATTCCCTTTCGCACCTGCTGCTCCAGCCGGCCTGGTCTGGCCTCTCACCCTTGTGCACACGGCAAGACTGTTGGACAGAACTCGGAAGAGATGGGCCTGGAAAAAAGAGAACGCACAGACACGAAATGGGTAACGGGAGCGCAGGCATCGCAGATCTGGCGAGACGGGAAGAGGGAGCGGTAGGCCGGATAATGACCCCCATGGACATCGGATCCTACGCTCTGGACCCTATTACCTTACATGGCAAAGGGACCTTGGAGATGGGATCGACGATCTTGAGATGGAGGGAGTCTCCCGAATTATGGGGTGGGCCTGAACTGGGATTAGGAGCATCCTGGTAAGAGGGGATTGGACAGCGGGGAGACTGGCCGCCCAGGCAGAACCCCCACGATGCTCTTTGAAGATGGGAGAAGTGGCCAGCAGCCAAAGAATACAGGTGGCCACTCGAGGCTGGGAAGGCGTCTTCCCAGAGCTTCTAGAGGGAGCGCGACCTGCTGACACATCGTTTGTAGCCCAGTGTGACCCATTCTGGTCTTCTGGCTTCCGGGCTGTGAGGGACTCAATCTGGGTTTGTGATAAGCCACCAACCTTGTCATGACTTGTCACATTGAGCTGTAGGAAACCCAATAGGGGCGACTGTGGAAAAAAAAAATTGTGTAATTTAACATGAAACGAATACATTTCCAGAAAAATACAATGCTCCAAAATTGGCACCAAAAAAAAGGAAAGAGAAAATCGAAGCAATCTTACAACCATCGAATCTGTAACTAAAAACCTTCCCACAAAGAAAACTCCAGGTCCAGGTGGCTTCAACAGAGAATTCTACCTTGCATTTAAGGAACGAGAATGCTTCCTTCACACCAGCGCCGGCAGAGAAAGAGGAAAGACCGCCCAGCTCACTCTGGGAGACCGGTTTACCTTGATACAAAAAAGATAAAGAGGGCAATGGAAGGAAAAGTTACAGGCACATCTCACTCATGGACGTGATGCAAAAATTCCGAACAAAATACTAAAAACGGTAAAACACAACCAAACTGCAAGGTAGGTTTAACAGTAGGAACTCTGATGTCGTTTGCCATATTAACAGATTAAAAGGGAGAAATCATGTTGTTGTTTTAATAGATGGACACAAAGCATCTGATGGGATTCAATATCCGTTCATGAAGTAAAGGAACTTTTGAACAACTCGGAATATAAAGAATTGCCTTAACCTGGTAAAAGACCCTTACCCCAAATCTATAGAAGACATGTATTTATTGGGGAAATGTTGAAAGCTTTCCTTTTAAGATTGGCAGCAAAACTGAAAAGCCCACTCGACCCACTTCTGTCTGATGCTGGCTGGAGGGGGTCCCAGCCAGTGTAATGAGGCAGCAAAAAGAATGAACCCATGGGGACTGGAAATAAAGAAACAAATTTGTCCTCATTCACCGAGAATGTGACTATGTAGGTGGCAACGTAGAGACGTGCTATAGGTACATTAACAGAACTAATAGGACTGTTTAGGAAGTCAGTGTACAAAAATTAGTTGGATTTCTATATACCTGAAACAAAGTGAACATTTTAAAATATGCCACTTAGGGGCGCCTGGGTGGCTCAGTGGGTTAAAGTCTGCCTTCAGCTTGGGTCATGATCTCAGGGTCCTGGGATGGAGCCCCGCATTGGGCTCTCTGCTCAGCAGGGAGTCTGCTTCCTCCTCTCTCTCTGCCTCTCTGCCTACTTGTGATCTCTTTCTGTCAAATAAACAAATAAAAATCTTTAAACAAAATAAAAAAAATATGCCACTTAAATGCCAGGAACTATGCTAATAAATGAGACAGCAGAAGAAATGGACAAATATGTAGAAAGATACACTATCTAAACCAACTCAAGAAAATCTGAATAAATATGTAAAGATAATGAATTCACAACCAAAAAACTTTCCGTGAGATCCCGGTGGCTTTATTGGTGAACTCTATCGAACATTTAAAGAATTAATGGTAATTCTTTGTAAACTCTTCAAAAGATCAAAGCGTTCAAAGGAACGCTTCGCGGTCATTCTGGGGCTATTATTACCAAAACAAGACAGGATACCACAAGATACATCTTTTCTAGAAGATGCAAGCAAAAATCCTCAATAAAATATTAGCAAATAAAATCCAATAACATATAAAAAGGATTACCCCCCGTGACCAAGTGGAATTTTCCCCAATAATGCAAGGTTGCCTTACTATCCAGAAATCAATTAATAGAGTATACCATACCAATAAAATAATAAACAAAAACCACTGATCATCTCAATAGATGCAGAAAAAGCTTTTGATAAAATGTGTTACCTCTTCACAATAAAAATGCTCAACAAACAATTTCAGGGAACTTCCTCAGCCTGATAAAGGGCATCAATGAGAAACCCAAGGCTGACATCATATGGGATGGTGAAAGACAGGATGTTTCCCCTTGAAGATCAGGAACAAGACAAAGATCTCCACCGTCATAACTTCTTTCCAATACTGTACTGGGGGGACAGGCCCAGGCAATTAGGCAAGAAAAAGAGTCATCCAGCTTGAAAAAGAAGACATGTAATGATTTCTATTCACACATGACATGATCTTGTCTATAGAAAATCCAAGCAATCCAATACCCACTAATCTAAGTTATTAGCTAAATCATAAATTAATTTTTAGAACTAAGAAATTAGTTCATGAAGGTTTCAAGATACAAAAATCTATCAATATACAACAACCAGTTGTATTTCTATAGACTGGCAATGAATAATCTGAAAATAAAGTGAAGAAAAATTCATTTATAATAGCATCAAAAAGAATAAAATACTTAGGAATATATTTAACGAAAGACGTGCAAAACACATGCCGTGAAAACTAAAGCATCGTTGAGGGAAATTAGAGACCATCTAAATAAATGGAAACACATCCCGTGTTCAGGGATCAGAATAATTAATATTATTAAGATGGCAATACTCCCCAAACTTACCTATAGGTTCAGGGCAGTCCCTATCAGAATCCCAGCTGGCTTCTTTGGTGTCTGATCCAAAATGTGTATGCACATTCAAGGAGCCCAGATAGCCAAAAAATTTTGAAAATGGAGACAAAAGTTGGAGGGCTTGATTTCAAAATTTATCACAAAACTATAGTGATCAAAGACAATGTGGTTTTGGCCCAAGTATGGACATATGGACTGAGGGAATAGTATTGAGAGTCCAGACATGAACCTTCACAATGGTGGTCAATCGATTTTTGGCAAGCATGCCAAGACCAATACACGGGGAAAGAATCATCTCTCCGATGAACTATGCCAGCCAACTGGATATCCCCATGCAAAACAATGAAGCTGTACCCCTACCTCACACCTTGTAACAACAACAACAAAAATTGATTCAAAACGAATCAGGGACTTCAATGGAAGAGCTAGAGAGAAGACACACAGGTAAATCTTCATGACCTTCAGCTCAGCAATAGTTTCTCGGCTCTGACCCCAAAAGCACAGACAACCAAGAAACAAAGAGGGAAACTGGGAGATCATCGAGATTCAAAACTTGCGCTTCAAAGGCTACCATCAAGACCATGAAAAAACAAGCCACAGAATGGAGATGGTTTTTGGAAATCGTATATCTGATCATGGCTGCTATGTGTCATCATACAGGAAAACTACACTTTGTGTATCCATTCATCCAACATTTGGGCCGTTTGGGCTGGTTCTGTCCTTTGGCCCATATGCTCTCATCCCATACCGTTTACTAGATCCCTCCACGCCAGGGTCTTTTAGGAGGACCCATGGCATCAATTTCTTTCCCCAGAATATTGCTGTCTCTGTCGGTGAATTTTTGGGGGTAACAGGTGTGAGGTAGATTCACACACTCCAGTTTACCTAGGTGAAGAGTTCAGTGGGTTTTTTTGTTTTTTAGCATATCACAAGGTGTGCAACCATCGCTGTGATCCATTTTAGTACAGGTCATGCTTCCAGGAAGGAAACCTCACACCCTTTCCTTCTTTTTTTTCATTTTTTTTAAAGATTTATTTATTTATTTATTTGACAGAGAGAGAGAGAGACCACAAGTAGGCAGAGAGGCAGGCAGAGAGAGAGAGGGGGAAGCCAGGCTCCCTGCCGAGCAGAGAGCCCGATGCAGGCAGGGCTCAATCCCAGGACCTGAGATCATGACCTGAGCCGAAGGCAGCGGCTTAACCCACTGAGCCACCCAGGCGCCCCAACCTCACACCCTTTCACTATGACCTTCTAATCCACTCACCACAAGGAAACTACTAGTCCACGTTCCAGGTCTACCAATCTGCCTGTCTCAGGCAGCTCCTACAGATGGAATCATATGGTAGAAGGTCTCTTGTGGTTTCTCTCATTAGTAATGGTTACCAGGGTCATCTGTGGGCCAGCACGTGTCAGAACATTCTGTGTGTTTATAGGTGGATGCCCATTGGGTTATTTTCTCTTTCCGACGATGGCGAATGTTCTGTGATGACCGGTCATACACAGTCACATGCAAATACAGAATGAACGGTCCCTTCCCACTGCAAACTCTCTGAGCATCTTGGAGAGGTTTCTGTCTGCCCCCAAGGCCTGGGGAGAGAGGAGCCTGGCTGCTCATCGGTGCTGAGCTGAAGGTGTTTGCAACGGCCCCTGACTGCTGGGACCCTCCTCACTGCCCTGCACCAACTACATGCCCCAGGCACCCAGGGTGGGGGAGGGCATATGGCCCCCCACAGGCCTTTTTCCAGCCCTGACTCCCATCCTTCCAAAGAGGTCCCTTCTCTAGGAATAGTTCTGAAACAAAGAACATGCTGAGGCTGGAGAACTTCAGGCTCCAACTGGTCCCTTTGGTGGCTTTAAAAATAGACCAGCCGTTATGCACGTAATATGTTCAGGCCAGGATTAGCATAATATGGTAATTGGCTCTGAGGCCAGATCAGGCCCCTTGCCTTTGAGCTGTGTCCCCGGGTTGGAGCCTCCAGCCGTCGAGCCCGAGGTATCTAGAGCAGAGCGCTTGCACCTGGGCAGAGCCAGCCTTCCTGCGCACTGCTTACGGCTGCTCCCGGGGAGGAAGAGCAGGGGTCCCAGCGGCTGTGCGGGCTGGGCCGGCACTGTGCATTCACAAACGCATGCAAAAGCATCCAGCCGGGAACCGGAGCGGTAGGCCAGAGATAAATGGAAAATTTTTGGAATATAATTAACGGAATGGTAGTCCTTCGGCTCCACAGAGTTCAATTTGCAGAAGCAACGTTTCAATCCTGGCCGTTTATCACCCCGTGGAGGCCGGTTACACAGAGATAACGGGGAAGCTGTTGTGTGGTCCTGAAGGTGATTTGTCTCAGAGACAATCCCTACGGTTATGATTAAGGAACCATTGTTACCCAGACGTGTTGTGCGAAATGAACGTGTCTGGTGTGATGACTGGCATCGAGCACTCTTGATAAGACTCTGAGAGCCCTGATGGGTCCGTGGAATGGCCAGACACTGAGTTCACCCCAGAACCAGGACTCGGTGGGCTCTGGGGCCCAGCCTGGGCTTCTGCTGCCTCTTCCCTGGTGTCCCCGCTGCTATCTGCCCACCCCGGGAGAGAATAAGCTCCCCACCTTTGAGGTAAGCAAACACAGAGTAAAACCTTAGAGGTGCTGGTAGACGCTGCTGGTTGCTTAACCAAGAGCCACCTCTGGTTAGAGCCACGGTAGCCCATTTAAAGCTGCTGCTCTCCCAGCCTCCCTTGCAGTCAGGCAGAGGTGGTCTGGGGGCACCATTCTGGCTAAAAAGGTGTGAGCGGGTCACTGGGCATGCTTCAGGGAAAGTTTTGTAAAAGTATCAGAGTTTGCTGCATTTCCTTTTTTTTTTACTTCTTTTTAAATTTTTGTGGTCTTCCTTCCACCTGGATTGCAGAGGTAGTGTCTTAATCTCAGCAGCCTTTTTGTGACCATGAGGATCGTAGTCACAGACTGAGGAGGACTGAGCAGAAGGACAGTGCGATCCTGAGCATTGATGACATTGCTGGACTGAATCAGCTGAACCTAACCTCTAGATGTTTCCAAGAGACAAAACAAGCCCCTTGTTTAGTTGAGCTCAGGGCTCCATGTCAGGCAGCGCTAACTGGTACAGCGCTAATTGGTACAGCAACATCCTGTTGCCGTGGAGTCCCTCCCGCCTGTCTGGAGTCCGGGTGAGACAGCTGGCAGTCTGGGCTCAGCAGCAATGAGTGAGGCCTCCCAGGGATGAGGGAAGAAGGCCCAGAAAAAGGCCGGGTGTGGGCCTTCGAGAGGGGCAGGTCAGAGAGCAGAAGGAGATGGACGAAGTGTTTGGGGAGAAGATTGTGCAGAAGCCATGGGTCGTCTGTTTTTTTATTGCCACTCCTGGCGTCTCCTTCTGGATTAATGAGACGAGCCTCACTCTCCATAGCCACCGGCCAGAATTCATCCTCTACCCTCTGACCTCTTCTTCCTCCTCTGCTCCGCATCTCAGCCACTGGTCTGGGCTCCTTCCAAAACTCCCTCCTTCTGCGGCTCTTCTCTCTCCCTCTCCTCCCCTCTCTGGCACCGCCTTGGCCTAGGCTGCCGTGGGGTCCCGCCTGGCCCACTGCAGGCCCCTTATGCCCCAACCTGCCCTCACGCCCCCTTGCTCAGCATGCTGAGGGATGGTATGCCAAGGTCTACACACTCCTTGGCTAAAACGCTCAGTGCCTCCCCCGCTCCCCGTCTATGAAGCCCAACCTCCTCGGTGTGGGCCACAAGACCCGTTATGATCTGGTCCCTGACTGTCTCCCCGTCCCGGTCTAAGCCAGCCCGGCAGGCGGTTCACGCGATGCCCGCGACCGGAGCGAGTCACATTCTCCCTGGCTTCGGGGCTTTGCTCTTCCGTCTTCCTCCAGTGACTTTCCCGGCCGTGGGGGTGAGCTCCAGGTCCTCCCCCCGGGCGCCCCACCCAGCTGGTTCTCTGGGAGGCCCGGCTCCCGGGGTCAGAGCCTCTGCTGTTCGCTTCCATTCGTGGCATTCTTCTTGATCCAGGGGAGTCGAGGAGCTTGGCCAAGTGTGCCGGAGCGAATCCCGTCCATGCGCACGTCTCCCACCAGCATGTGAGCTCCTCGATGGCACGTCTGAGTACCAGCACCAGCCCCCAGGCCCCAACAGCACATGGTAAGCCAATGGAGATGCAGGGGGGACAGGCGGACGGATCGCTGGGGACACGCGCTCGCCAGCGCCCTTCCCCTGCCTCGCTTGTCTCCATCGCCCTTAGCGCCATCTGCCTCTTACACATCTATTTATTTATGATTTACTCCCCATCTTCCTAAACTAGAATGTCAGCTCTGTGAGGACAGAGACTGTTCTGTGGGTGACCACGTTCTCCGAGCAGCCTCCGGGGCGCCTCGCACCTAGCCCGGGGCACCTTTGGTTCTCTCACATGCTCTCTCCAGGATCACATGGGCACAAAGTGGCACAGAAGGGATGAGAGAGCTCAATGCCAGTCCAGGGCCAGATGGGGCATGAGGTATCCCCTCGAGCATCCGGAACGCTGGGCAGTGGGTCGCATGCTATATATTCAAACCTCAGAGCACGTGGGGACGGTGGAGGGACGATCAGAGGAACAAGACTTGGGTAAAGCAAGAATTTCAGGGGGGCGCTGGGGAAGGTTTCCTGGAGGAGGTGACGTGCGAACTGGACCCGGGAGGACGTGCAGGACGAAGACGGGCAGACACCAGCACGGAGGGGCAGGGGGTTGGGGCTGCGAAGGAAGGCGGGGGCTGTTTTGGAGTCCCGGGCGCAGTGGATGGAAGCATGAGCAGAAGGCAGTTGGGACAGCAGGCTGAGAGCAAGCCCACTTATAAAATCCGAGAAGGGACCTGGGGAGGCATCCAGAGGGAGCAGGGACAGGCTGGCGCGGTGGTGCTCCTGGGAGGACTGTGAGTGATGAGCTCGCTAATGCTGCCGACAGCTGGCCCCCAGAGATGATTTCGGGGGTGCGCCTGACCCCAGCTGGCCCATCAGGCTCTCATTTTCCCCGGTTTCCAGGACCGTCTTCTCAGGCACGGAAGCTGTGTGTGCAGAGGAAGGCCAAGCCAGAGGGCAAGCACCAGAGAGAGGAGAGGCAACACGGCGGGGTGTGGTTTGGGGCACCTGCCGGAGCTCAGGCCCCATGGACCTGTGGGGCAGAGCTGACCTGTCCGCCTGGGATCTGGCAGAACCGGAGCCTGTGAGTGTTCGGTGCAGAAACACCTGGACATCTGGAAGTGAGAACGTGAGGTCTGCTCCCTATGGCGACCATAAGCCCCTGGCAAGCCCGTGGGAAGAAAGTGCAGCTTCGTCCGAGGGGCTCCTTCTGCCTGGCGCTGAGAAAACCAAGTGCTTGGTGGGCTTGCAGAAGCCAATCTCCGCCCCAGCGAGGGCTTCTGGGAAGGAGGTGGGAGTGAGAGCTGCAGCGGGGGAGGGATGCTCCGGCCCTCGGATGCCCCACGCCGTGCTCCTGGCTGAGCCGACAATGGTGATCAGGGACCCCCCAGAAAGCCTTGGAAAGCCCATCACGGGGGCCGCCCCGGGGCCCACAGATAACCCCAGGCAGGGAGGGGACCCAGCTTGGAAGGCGGTTGCTAAGAGACCCACATCTCAAGGCCAACGTCCAAATGTAAGGCTACGGCGCAGTCAGACCCCGGCTTTCTTCCCTGGCCCATGGAGTCCTCAGAAACCTAAATCCCCAGCGGCCATGTAAGGCTTGAGGGGAGCAGGAGTCCAGGCTCGGCCAACAGGATCGCGGGGGCTCAGCCCTAACACAGCCCAGACCTCAGACCAGGCACAGACAGAATTCTCTCGGGCCCTCCTTCTGGACGCAGCCCGGGGGGGACAGTGCGTGACAAAGAGGCGCCCAGGAGGACAGACACCACCACTGCAGGAAGGACGTCGCAGGTGTCAGCTGGACGGGGCTCCCCTGGCCACTCTGTTTAGCTCCCTGCATGCAACTCACACACCCGGGCACACACGGGGTTCACATGCATGCACACAGTCACACCCAGGACACAGACATAAGCACACTCCCTGGACACACACACAGGAGAACAGACCCATACGGGGGCACACACATGTGCACACGCAGGCACGCGCCGGCACACCTGGTTTATTTACACCCCCTCCCCGCAGCGACCATCTGCTTTGTCCAGCAAACCCCGAAGTCCCCATCTTAAATGTCAGTCTGATCAGAAAGGCCGTCCCGAAACCCTTCCAGCTGGGAAACCACGGGCTCCCCTTGCCGAGCCCCATATGTGGTCGTGGCTTGGGGTCCCGTGGCTGCAGGTCCAAAGCATGCCTAGAACATAAACTCCTCAAAGTCAGAAATGGAAGCTTCCGCACTGAGGGATACCAGCGCTGGGCTCATGGAAAGGTCTCGCCAAACGTTTGTTAAATTCAATGAACATTTCGTAGGTGCCCCTTCTGCTTCTCCTTTTGGAGAGTTTAAATGTTTTTTGGTTTTTTTGCTCGTTTTGCTTGTTTTTTTTTTTTTCCGTGTGTTCTGTCATTTTTAATTGAAATGTGAGCATCTTCTTTTCATTGGCTTTCCTCACAATGATAATTCACGGTGCTCCAAACCTCGTGCATAATGATAACATTTCTATATGGCCTCAGATCAAAATTAATAATTCCATCTTTTGGGATGTTGTCCATAACCCCAAGTGGGAAAAAGAAGCTTGATATTTTCTCTACAGGTTTTCCCCCAGCTGCTGGGGGTTGGTGGGAACAAGATGGTGGGAATACTCTGGGACAATTCGAGGACAGATTTCCAGGGTTCCAGGAAGCTCTGCCCACGGGGGGGGGGGGGGGGGGATCTGCCCTGGGGCCCCAGGCTCCGCCTCTCCCTTCTGGCTGGCACCCAGCTGCGTGACTCTCTGGCGGGGTCCTAACCAACCCTTGTACCTTCCCCATCACGCTTTGCTCTGGCCAGCTTTCCGGGCAGGAAGGCCTCCCGAAACCCAGTTTCCCAGGAGCAAGCGGTTCATCCGGGCCTCTGGAAAGAAGCGCGTCTGTGTCTTTGTGGGGACGTTAACAGCAGCCAGTGGAGGCTGACACTCCAGCCTCCCGAGCTCTCCATCTCTCTAGATGAAGAATGTCTGCGGCATCCCCCAGCCACGGTCCTCCCCCGAGGGAGCGCTGTTCCCTAAGCAAGACTTGATCCCAGCTCTCTCCCTCCAGCGCATTCGCTGGTGAATGAGTTGAAAGTGCCGGCCCAGCCCATCTAGGCTTGACTTCTAACTCAGTGACCAGGAGCCTCGGTTTGTGCATCCTGTGAAGTGGGTGCATTCAGTGAGCCTGTTACATAAAGATAAATCAAGAAAGCGGGTTGTGATGGGTAGAGGGCTTCATGACCGTGAGGCAAAGAGACTGGTAGGTGTTTGCAAATAATGCCCGTGCACGGTAAGCCCTAGGAGCCACGTTGCCCCAGGGATGCGTGGCTGAGCGCACACGTACAAAGATGCCTAGCAGAGGCAGTCATGGCTGAAATGCGGGCCAGTGGCTCCTGGGGTTTGAGGGTGCAACCTCTGGGATGTCAAGAGGAAGCCAGAAGCAGGGAGCATTCACCTCCTAAAAGACAAAAGGCAATAGCAGTTGGCCATCGGTGGCGATGAGCTCAGGCTCTCATCATGTTTTCTGGATTCAGAGCTGGCCACCTCCGCTTACCCTTTCTCTGGCCTTGGGCTCATCGTTTACTATACTTCTGCTTCAGCTTATCTTCAGAATGTGGATAAGGTACTAGTAAGGAGGTTTCCACTTGCAAAGAGCAGAAAGAGGAAAGCAACCCAAATGGGCTTTTTAAAATTTATTTTTTAAGATTTTTATTTATTTGAAAGAGAGAGGGAGACAGAGAGAGTGACAGTGGGGGGAGGAGCCGAGGGAGGGAGACAAGCAGACTCTGTGCTGAGCCAGGAATCCCGCACGGTGCCCGATCCCAGGTCCCTGAGTCCGGGACCTGAGCCCAAGTCAAGAGTCGGATGCCCAACGGCCTGAACCACCCAGGAGTCCCCCCGCCCCACCAATGGGCTTCTCAAGTAAAGAGAACTTATTCCTTCACCAGACTGAAAGACTTGGGCGACCCATTATGTGGGTCAGTGACCCATTATGTCACTGGGTCAGCTGCCCAGTGACATAATGGCATTCCTAGGTTCCCGCTGTCTCCCCACTCTCTTTGGTATCCGATTCATTTTGAAGCTGGCTCCCTTCACAGTCCTAAGCAACCTCGGGGCTCCATGGTTCCTTGTTCATATCCTTGGAGAGCGACAGAGTCTCTGAGCCAGCCCTCCTGGAAATGTCCTTGGTATTATTCAGTCACAACACTGAACCAATCTCAAGGTCAGGGGATTGGACTGCCCCGGATGGCTTAGCTCAGATCAGGTGCTCTGGCCCTGAGCTGGGAGGGGTGCCAGCTCACCTGGACATGCAAAGGCACAGGGGCGTGGGGAAGGGAAGCAGGTGCTAGCAGCTACCCGACAGGGATCTGTTCTTCAACAGACGGGTCCTTCTGCCACCTGCCCAAGCTGCCTCCCCCTGCGTCAACGCACCTGTTCTGTCCTGCAAGCCAGGTGACCATGATCTCCCCCGCACGGCCCCAGAGAGCTGCACCCACCCTGGTTCAAGCTGCCAGGGACACCCACAGCTCGTCCCTCAAGTTTGGAGGGAGCGCATCCCAAGGACGGGACGACAGGGGAAATGAAGTCACGGGACCGACGCTCCCAGCGGGAGAGCAGCCTTCCGGTGCGGTTTAGCGTGGGATGTTCTCAATGTCATCGGTGCCCCAGATCTTTCTCTGTCTCTCTCCTTATCTTTCCTCCTCCAGGTGTAGGTTTTCTTCTCCGTGGGTTTTCCTCGGACGAGCTGGAACAGCTGCCAGCAGCTCCCAGGATGACGTGTGCCTGGGCACGATGGCAGACAGAAAGCCACCGGCAGCTTTGATTGTCCGCGTAGATAGGCCGGCCTCGGACTCCGTATGGCGAGTAACGGAAACCCAATTCCGATCAACTTAGGGGAAAAGAGAACGTCCTGGGAGCCCAGGTGGCTGGGGTGGGGAGGGCGCTGGACATCCCATAGGAAGGGAGGTGGGGATCGGGTCCGCTTCAGCTGGGTGCTAAGGCCCGCTGACGCCTGAGTTACTCACCCTTTACCGTGAAGTCAGGCTTGGAGGACGTGGTGTATTTATCCAATCTTGCATGGCCAACGCTCTGGCTCCCCCTTCCCCGGGGCCCTCCTTGGGGCGGGGCAGGGTCCTGTGCGGGAGAGACCAGAGAGGCACCTAGTGCTGAGGGCAGCCCCCACCCCAGCCTCACCTCCAGTCCCCACGTCGTGGCGGGGCGCGCCACGGGCAGGGCAGTGGTTAAGAAATCCGGAAGTTCAAAGCTGGAAAAGGCCTGGAAGCCTCGCAGGGAGGGGCGGGAGGTGCGGCAGCATCGTTCCTGTGTCAGCTCCTTGCCGCTGGCTCTGGGCTTAGGGCCTGGCCGCCCACGGGGGCCACGAGTGTTTGTGGGACCCTAGTGAATGGATGTGACGGCCAGGAGAAGGTGCTGCTCGCAGTCCTACCAGGTGGGCGTTGGCATCCCCACTCCACAGATTAGGAACACCGAGGCCCCGGGACATGAACGGCCTCATCCAGCCAGGAAGCACGAGGACCAGGAATGGGCTGAGGAAGCCCGACCCCGAAGTCAGATGACAGAGACAGGTGGAGGGACCCAGTCAGGGCTCAGGTTGTAGGGATGTGGCCCGTGCCGATCCCCTGGGGACCCCCACATGCACAGAGAAGGCCCCCGTCTCTGCTACGGGCTGTGGGCAGCGGATTAAAGAGCAGGCGTAGAGCTCCGGGAGGGTGGTCTGGAGCTCCTGTGGAATAGGTCTGACCCTGTGGGCGAGGACAGGGCTCCCCGGGGAGGGGGGTGAGCTCTGCAAACCAGGACTGGTGGCCCTGATGACCAGGGAGGCCAAGAGGACCCCGTCACTGCTCTGGGCTTTGAACACCTGCAGAGCACCTTCTCCCCCCAGCCAGGCCACCACCACGCTCTCCTGCTGCAGGCGCCCTGTGGCTATGTCCTTCCTTCCGCCGCCTCGGGGAACTCCAGGACAGGGCTGGGGCTCCCTGGCTCTGCACCTGCAGATCTGGTCCGGGCTCTGGCTCATAGCAGGTGCCGGGCAAGCACGCAGCGAATGTGTGAACAAGCAGCTCAGAGGCTGGGAGGCAGCACGGCTCAGAGGCCAAGGGGTGGGCTTTCAGGTCCCACCGTGTCTGGCACAGACCAGACACTCATTGAATATTGAATGAATGATTCAAGGCAGGAATGAATGAGCAAGTGAACGGGACAGGTCCCGGCGTTCACTTACTACTCTCTGCTCCTGGGCAAGTCAGTCACCGCTGAGGACTCAGTTTCCTTATCAGTGAAATGGGGATAATAATATGTGACTCCTAGGAACACATTTGTTTTGATGGACCTTGCCTAGCCGAGAGTCAGGGGAATGAGACGTTTCTTTACACCAATTCACCCTGAAGAGTCTGGTTTCCTCGCTCAGATTCGGGGATGGGTTAGGTGGCGACGTTCATGGTCAGAATTCTAAGAGGGACTCCAGGACCGGAATCACACAGCGTCCAGATCCCAGACATAGAGTAATCGCCGCTGTGCGTGAGCATCCTGGGTCTGGGAAGGCACTCGTGCCCCTCCCGGCCACCCAGGAGAGGTCATGCAGAGGCTGTGTCTCCCGCAAGGCGGACGTCTGTGACTCATTCATCCTCCGAGCTGGCAGTCGGGCTGCCAGGCTGGACTCCATGGACTCCCCCGAGGGTGAGCCTGGGTGGTCCAAGCTGGTGGACCCTGGTGTCCTGCCTGGTCTGTCTCCGGCTAAGCCGAGGTTCTCGCCATGCTGTGGGATCTTCTACAACTCCAGCTTCCTTGTGTGTAAATTGGTAAAGGGTGGAGACATCCGGGTGGTCCCACGGAACCTCAGGCTGTGTCTCTACTCGTCCCCCATGTCCTATCGGGAGAGGGCCCTTCAAATCAGCTCCTTCCCGGTCCTTCGCTTGTGGTCTCTGCCCACCGCCCTGGCCAGTGCTCCCTGGTGACCTAGACAACCCCTTGAAAGGGTGACCTGGGGGCCGGTGCAGAGGGCATGAGCCCCATCTTTGCTTGCTCCCCAGGTCTGGGACCTAAAGGACTCCCTAATTCTCTAAAGCCACACCCTCTTCAGCATCTCCAAGCCTGAGCCTGGCCAACACGGCTACACCTGTCTATTAGGATTCCCAGAATTCTTATGTAAAGCATGGGGAACCCATATCTGAGCCTTTGTGCACAGGGAGGACCATCCCTCGGCGCCCGGGGACACCGAGAACGGACTGACCCCGCGGAAGGTCCTGCAAGACCACTGTCACCCTTCTCAGCCAGCCAGGGAGGGGAGTATCAGATATTTCCTGGGCACTTTCTCCACGCCAGGCCCTGTGCCGGGCCCCAGGCACTGAGACAGAGATGGAGGGATGGGGCCGACTCTGCCCGGAGGGCATCCTGGCGGGGTGGGGGGGGCTGTCAACTGGTCTGTTCCCACAGGGAACCCCCGGGGGACCAGAGGGGGTGCGGCCAGCTCAGCTGCTTTCTCTCATTCTCTGCAGCCCGGTGAAGTGGGCGGCCTCGTCTCTGTCTTACAGATGAAGAATCCGGAGCACGGAGAATGAATCAGTCAGCTCTTTCTGGAATCAGCCGGTTTACAGACTGGGGGCATACCCAAGTGAGAGCGGGTGCTCGCGCCCCGGGTCTGCCGGTCAGCCGTGGCTGGGGGGCTCGAGGCCGGCTTCTCCTGCGACTCAGCTTCAGGCTGCAGTCAGGGTCGGGTCAGCTCCCGGTCCACGGTGCCGGGGCCGATGGTCTCGAAGGCAGTTCCCTGTAGCGCAAACCCCAGGCGCTCGAGACCGTTGCTCGCCGGGCGTTCACTCGGTTCCACTGGCCAAGGCACGTCCCGAGGTTGGAGGTACGGGAATTGAGGGTTGGGAATTATGCCCCACCCACACGGGCAGAAGAATCTATGGCTCTATACCCGAGAGACGCCGCCCAGCGGTGGGCTGGGATTTGAACCCAAACCCAAGACACAGCAGGCAGCCCTCAGCAGCTCCGGGCTCTCCTTGGGAATCCTGTGTGAAGCCCGTGGCTCCTCCCCACGCCTCCTGGAAGGGAAAACCTCAGAACACTAGGGGCTTGGCCTCCTGCGCAGAGACAGCGCCTTGGGGAGCGACCCAGTGCGACTGCCCGGGTGGCTCCCCTCCCCCGCCAGGTGACCTCCCTGAACCTCAGTCCGCTCATCCGCAAGGGTTTACTGGGCTGGGTGAGAAGTAAGCAGGAGGACAGTGTCTGCCCCGCTGCCAAATGTAATCATGCCAAAACTCCCTCCCCCCACCTGCACCCCCCTCCCCCCGGTCCTGGCCTTCAGGTTCGCGTAGAACCTTCTTATCCATAAAATTGCACCAACGCCCCCAGCCGCCTTCTTAGGGAGCTGGGTTTTTCTCCATTTGACAAATGAGGGGGTCGCAGCTGTGAGAGCTCCAACTGTTCGCCCCCATCAGGTAGCCCAGCGGCAGCCCCCCCCCCCGCCCTGTTCCTGGAGACCCACTCTGGAGAGCAGACGGTCCCCCCAAGCTGTGGGCTCAGAGAGGGGAGGGCAGGGCGCACGTGACCAGAGGAAGCAGGGTGGCTGAGCTCTCCTTCTCCAGGGAGGCTGCTCTGTCTGCAAGGCTAGACACCTACATGACTTGGATGCCTTCCACGTCCCGGGGAACGCGTGTGAGTCAGATCTCCGGGGAGACGCGAGTGCAGGCCAGGGCTCCCAGCAGCGCCGGCGGCAGGGCCGTCTGCACAGAAGTAGGATGACTGCAGTCACTTTGTTGTTTTATTCATTCAATGCGTTTGTTCATTCATTAATTCATCAATTTGTTCATTCAACGTCCTGCTGAGCCCCGCAGAGCCCAGCCACTCCTGTGGTTGGCTCAGAGCTGGCATCTTGGGAGAGAAATCAGATGGGGGGACCTGTGATCCAGCAGCTCCTAGGACCTTAGAACAAAATGAGACCCCAGAGCACAGCCTCCACACACGGGGTCAACCATCTCAGCTCAGCCTCCTGCAAGGGACGGGGAGCTCAGTACCTCACAAGCTAGGTCTTCCCAGAACTGAACAATCCCTGCCTGTCAAAAAGTTCTTTCTTTCCTTCCTTTTTTTGGTTTTGTTGTCTGTTTATTTTGCTCGTACAAACAGTCCTCCCAGAAACATTCTGGCACAATCTCCTGGTGCACATGGACAAGAGAGTCTCTAAAAAATGTTGAAGTGAAATTTCCCGGCCTGCTCATCTTCACATTTACTAGATAATGCCAAGTTGCTTTCCAGAGAGATTGCACCAAGTTACACAATTGCCGTTTTATTCATTTCTAGAAATTCCATTTGGTTCTTTTTCAAAATCTGCTCAAGTCATTTTTAGAAGCTCTTGTTCCTCACTGAGATTTCCAGGCTTCTCCCTTTCTGTTTCCCGACTCGTATCAAACAAACTCGCTTGCTCTCCTCCTCTAATCCTGTGGCCTGGAGATGCCGGGGGGGGGGGGGGGGGGGGGGTTGACCCACCTGGGCGGGGTCTGCAGGTTCTTGCTCATGGTGCCTCGATTCCTTGTGGTGATTTTTCCTTGGTAAGACCCTCATTTTTCATGGCGTTTTTACCTTCCTGTTGGCTCCCAGGTGAACTCCCCCGAGGGGTTTGCATTTATTTGTGAGAAGCCTGGAGGGAGTCATCTGCGTCTAAATTCTCTGCCCGAAGGTGTTTGCAGATAGGCCCCCAAAGGTGAGTTGGCCCAGCTCTTGGCTCCAAGTTTCAGGGCAGACGCCCCACCCCTGTCACAAAATTATCAAATGTCACCTGTAAGGCCACAGTCCGGAGCCTTTTCTTGCCATCCGGGGTTTCGGAGGCTCATCTCAGGTCACCACGGCGAGTTGGTGACAGACATCGGCGACGTTCTGAGCGTGAGCACCGAGAGGATCGGGGCTCGTCATTTACAGAGTGTCACTGTGTGCCGAGCACTGTGGCGGGGAGGGTGCCGGACGCGCTCGCTCTGACTTCTTTGTCCCCACAACGCTGTGCGGTAGGTGCTCGGGTTGCCTCACCCCATTGAGGATGAAAAGACCAAGGTCAAAGGCACAAAGCACCAGATCCAAGGTCCCCAGCTGGCGGGCCTGTGCACACGGGCAGTGCTGGACCCTCAGTCATCCCCCCTGAGCTTTGGTGAGCTCGGGATTTGTTCCTGCCGTTATGGACAGAGGTGTCAGGGGACCCCCCCCCCCCGCCCGCCACCACACGCACAGAGTCATCCACAGAGGCTCCTTCTTAGACGCCCCGGTGGAGGGGCGTTGTCCCTCGACATGGCGGTGTCGGGACGCAGACCGCCTTTGCTCTGAGTCAGAGGTGAGGGAGTGGGAATGACTGCGGCAAGGGTCACAGCCTCTGCCTGTCCAGCCGGTAGACACCGTGCAGTTGGAGTAGTCGCCAAGGACAAAGGTGACATCAGCGGGGTTGGGGGAGCGGGCGAGGGCCCTCTTCCAGGAGGGACAGCTGTGGCTCGCCAATTCGTGTGCCCCGGCTTCCTGCAAGCGCAGGCCTTGCCCGGACAGGTGTTCCTCTTGCCTCTCCTGGGGTTGAGGAGGGGGTCGCAGCTGGCGTCTGCTCAGCCGCCTCAGCCCGTACCACCTGCCACCCCCAGATAGAGAGGCGAAGCTATTGTGTGGTAGCCCAGCCTGGGAGAGCGCAAGGAGGGCTTCCTAGAGGCGGTCGTCTGGGCCTTAAAAGCTGCGTAGTGTGAGTAGAATGGGTATGTTCTCCCTCTGAGCCTGCTTCAGATCTCGGTTTAAGCATCACTTCCTCCAGGAAGCCTGTCCTGATCTCACCTGCCTGGCAGCCCCTCTGACGGGCGACCCCTGGGTCCCTCTCCTTTGCAGTCCCTGAGAGCGATGGGAGTACAGGGCTAACGTCACTCCCGTCAGCAGACTTTGGGCTCCAGGAGGACAGGGACCGCGTCACCTTCGGCCCCAGTATCGAACAGGAAGCAACTGCCGACATGACCGCAGGCTTCATCACTACCTAACAGCGCGGCCAGGATCGTAATCTCTCTGCTCCTCTACAACCCAGCCCCATCCCTGTTGCACGAAGGGCCTCCCGTGCCCATCTGCAGGAGAGAGAGCCAGAGCCTCCTCCCGGAGAGGATCCGCACGCTGCAGGCCACGTTTCGGCTCTCCCCTCCCTGCGAAATGATCTGTTTCCTTGGGTCTGCTCCAGGACTGCTTTTCCCCAAACCCTCCTACGGAGAACACAAGCATCTTCTGCCCGCCTCCCGGGCGTCCTCGGAGAAGCCTCCGACGGCGCCCGGGCCCGCCTGGCGAGCTCCCCACTCCCGGCGCCACTCAGCGCGTCAATAGCAGAGCCTGTGCGCGGCTCGTCCGGTCCCAGGAGCGGGCGGGGAGAGAGGCCGGGTGGCTGGACAGCTGGAACGCGCTGCTCGCAGATAAATTGCGTTCTGCAGCTCAGCCGCCCGGTTCCTCAAAGAAACCGTCCAGCCGTGTCAGGGGAAATCCCCGTAAATCCTGGAGGCCACTGCTGGATGCTACAAGTCAGAGACACCGAAGGTTATTAGAAAAATTACTTCTCTGTGTGGCAGGGGTGTGGGGTGGCGGTGGGAGGCAGGCGAGGAGCCCTGGAAACAGGGGCTGCTGGCTTGGGGGCACTTTGGGCTGGAGTTGGGTCTGGAAGAGGATAAGGCGCCCCAGGCCACCTTTAGGCCCCTTCAGACTCGCCTCCCCCATGCGGCTCTGTTTCATTTTGCTTCCCCTTCTCAAATTCAAGAGCAAGCCGGCCGGCCGAATCCAGCGGGTTCTGTCCTCCCATCCCCCACACCACGCATAGTCTCTCCCACTCACAGTGGGGGCTCCTGGGCTGGAGGAGGGGGCACGCCCATGCGTGCTGGAGCTCGTCCACTCACGTTCTAGCTCTGTCCACTCCCCACACGGTCAAGTTCAGGAGCTTTGATTGCGGGACCCCCACATCCACGGTCTCCCTGGTGTCTCTTTCCTCCCTCCTTCAGCCTGGGAGTGTCGTCTGCACTCGCCGTCCACATGGCCTCACCCCCTCAGGGTGTGGAAGCAGAGGGCAGGGGTCTCAGGCACCAGACTGGGGGTCCAAGACGGCTGGCCAGACGGTTCACGGTGCACGGTTCCCCCCGGCAGACCCTTCCTAGGCCTCAGGCTCTATCTGCTGCATCCGCCCACCCCGAGGCAGGCGCGGCCGTCCCCGGAGCCTGTCTCCATGTGTTCAGGGCCCGGGGCTGGGACGGAGTCCAGCCCGGCCTCCTGCACAGGTCCCACTCTCCCACCACAGAGCACTGTCCCGGGAGTCAGAATGGTGGACAGGAGCAGAAAGTGGGAGGACCAAGGCCGGAGGGTTTGAAGAAGACAGCCCAGCTGCTGGGCCCCAAGGGGCAGCCCCTACCCCCTCGGAGCCTGAGCTGGTCTTGTCGTGTGTTGTGGTTGCTGTGGAAACCAGGACCCCAGGCCTTCTTGCCCTGCCGGCCGCCCAAAGCCAGGGCTGGAAGGGAGAGGGCTGAGTGCCATGAGCAGGGGCTGCGGCCATGCTGGCCGGGCTCCTATCCCACCCTTTGACCCCCCTGGGTCCCCGTGGAAGCAGCTGGGTCCAGGAACCACCCAGGGCTGTACCATCGGGCCAGTCTGCCACAGCGAGGGGCAGGGAGGAGGGACTCGGGGGCCCTGGGGGTGGGCTCCAGAGACTCGGTGTGGGAGGAATCTGGTCTCTAGAAAGTCTCTGACTCGTCCTCCTAGCAAGCCCACCCAGCTGCCCACATGCTGGAACGCTGGGAGTCGTGGGGTCCCCTCCCCATGCGTGCCTTGCCCTGCCTTTCCCCAGAACCAACATTTCTGAGGTTTGGGAACCCTGGTCTCACGGAGCTCTGGGAGCAAAAAAAGGAACAGGGAATTCTCCGAAAGCTTCCCTGCATGGAACCCTGGCCAGACGCTCTTTAGTAGCTGTTTGCCAGAGTTTCCCGGAGCTCAGCCACTCCCCGCTGATCCTACCCGAGCCTGAAAGTCCTGCCAGACTGTCGGCCCTGCGTGCAAAGCAGGTGGGGTGCACCTCTCTGCAGGTATCAGACCCACGACCCCTCCGCGACCGGCATCAGGCAAGCAAAGCCAGGAACGGGTCAGCTGCCCAGGCGACGCCGTCACCCCGCAGCCCAGCGCTCCACACTCGGCCCTGTGCAGTCACAGCCGGTCTGTCATCCAAACCCCCTGACATCCCAGGGAGGCAGGCCGGGCGGGCACAGTCATTCCCATCTCAGACAGAGGCTCAGGACAGAGGCTCTGAAAAGCCCCGCGAGGTTGCACGGTGACCACTGGATGTGGGATTTGCATCCAGGTCCGGGCAACCCCAGCACTGGGCCGGCGGCTTCTCCCTGGGCTACTTTGGGCCATTGGTGCATCTCTTCCGTCCGTTCATTCTAGCATGGCCCGGTCACACTGCCAGGGCCCCCCGCGTGCCTGCCTGGGCTGGGGGGCTGGGTGCAGCAGGAATGATGCCCCATGCCTGCCCCTCCCTCGGTGCCTCATAAGCCGTGAGAGGAGAGACGCTCCCCCTGCCAGTGCTTCTGCCCTTCCCTCACCCCTTCTTCACCTGGCCAGCCCCTCTTCCCCCTCAAAGCCCAGATCTGTGACTCCAACCTGGGCCCCAGCAGGCCTGTGGGAGAACAAGCGCCTTGATTGGGTGACGGGGCGGTGGGGAGGACAGGTGGGGGAGCTCGGCTCTCCCGGGCGGGGCTGGGGAGCCATGGGTAGCTTCTGAGGGGAAGCAGCACGCACTGGTCCGTGTCTTCAAAAGACGACTCGGCTCAGCCTGGCTTCCGATGGTCTGGAGGAGGACTGGGACTTGCCTGGGCCTCTGTATCCCTGCCAGCAGGCTCGGGGTCCAGATGTGCTTCCAGAACCCCGTTCTGATGGTGACTCGACGCATATTCATTGAGAAGGGGCACGTGAGTTTGGAAGCCTAGACCTTCTTCTTGACGGGCTTCGTTCAGCGAGTCCTGTGGCCCCTACTGCGTAGGAGACCCTGGCTGCTGGGCTCAGCCAGCCCCGAATCTGTGTCCTTCTCCCGAGAACCGTCATCATCACAACGAAGTCTGTGCTTCGGGAGCCCACGTGCCAGCTGGGGGAGAGAAAATGAACACACGCGTGCCCGACGGTCACTGGGGCCCCTAAGTGAGGCGTGGGGGCAAGTGCCCCATCTGCTTTGACCTCAGGATGCTTTCTTCAAGGCACATCTCGTAGGACCCTCAGGCCGGGCTCAGGCAGACTCAGGACTTGACCCCACAAGCTGGGGGGCTACGTCCGTGGGAGAGTCTGAGAACCTCAGGGGGATGGCCGTGGAGGGGGGGGATGTTGTTGTGTCCATTATTTCCTCCTCCGAACATGGGCCTTCTAGGACTCAGGCATCCGCTGCTTGTCGGGGGCGAGGGGGTTGATGGGTGGGTATTGGGTAGCTGGCGCTGCCTGACTGCTTGGTGGGGGAAGGGGAGGTCCCGTTCTGTGCTTTGTGGGAGAGCCTGGGACACGCTGAGCCCGCATAGTCCGGGGCTCCTGCTGGGTCCCCACGTGGACATTCTGGGTCTGTTTACAGATCATGTCACCTGGGGCAGCCTGAGGACTCCTTTGGGCTCAGCTTCTGACCTGAAGAACGCCGGTATTCGCCGGCGTGCGGATTGACGGAAGGTGTTTGGGATTTAGAACGGGGCCCGGCCCAGAGAAGGGCCCAGAGCCTGCCGCCTTGGCTGTCCCCTTGGCAGAGATGGGAACACTGAGGCCACGCAGCGAATCAGCGTGAAGCTGGGGTCTCGCGTCCACGTTCCGAGCCGTCGCACAGCCCGGCTTTCCCCTTCGGGTGTCCTGCGGGCACGACGGCATCAAAACGGAGATTGCGGAAGCCGGGCTCAGACGCCGGTGCCCTTTAAGATCCTTCGCTCGCTCACTCAGCCGTGTTTCTTGAGCACCTGCTCTGGGCCGGGCCCGGCCCACACAGCAAACGAACGCTGCCTCCGGGGAACGTCTGTGCAGGAGTGGCGGGTGCAGGGAGCGGAGGCCGAGAAGCAGGTCAGGAGACGGACTGACGGACAGACCAGGGAGGATAACAAGACGGAGGAGGTGGTGCTTCTGCCCGGAAGGAGCGACGAGGAGGACGGGCCGGCGGGGCTGAGGGGAAGGGACTTCGGTGGGCAGAAGGGCAGCGAGCAGGTGCAAAGGCCCGTGGGGGCAGACAGGAGGCTGGGGGCCGGGGTGCAGGGTCCGTGGGGTCGGACCCCACCTGCCGCGCCCGTTGGGAGGTTGATGCAGGGCAGTCGTGCTCATAGCTCTACAAGGAGAACTTTCCCGGGGAAACTGCTGGCTTTTTTTTTTTTTTTTTTTTTTAAAGATTTTATTTATTTATTTGACAGAGAGAGATCACAAGTAGGCAGAGAGACAGACAGAGAGAGTGAGAGGGAAGCAGGCTCCCTGCTGAGCAGAGAGCCCGACGCGGGACTCAATCCCAGGACCCTGAGATCATGACCTGAGCTGAAGGCAGCAGCTTAAACCACTGAGCCACCCAGGCGCCCCGAAACTGCTGGCTTTAACTCCTTCCTCACACCTGACACCGGGCTGGTGGAACCTGGGGGCCCCACGAGCCACCGTCTCCCCCACGAAGAATCCGTCACTCCATCCCTGAGCCCAGACACGGCTTGGAGAGGTCAGCAGCCGCCAGCCGGCTTATTATCACCGAAATCATTACCACTGAATCCTGACACCCAGGGTGGAGGGAAGGCGATCTACCGGCTGAGGGTCAGCTGGACCTCCAGCAACCTGGGGGATGCTCTCCTTGCTGTCGTCCCGGGCAGCCCCTCCTGTGACCCCTGCCGCCCGCACGTTCGGTCCGTGGCCCCCAGGCCCCGTGACGGAGGAGTCCAGGTGGTTCCTTCCGTATTTCTCCCTGTGCCGTGCAAGCCTCGAAAGCAGGAGAACCCAGCCTTCACCGGATGGATTTCCTGCCTGTGGGAGCTGGGTAAATTGCCATCTGCTCCCTCACTCGGGCTTGTCACTTCCAGTTTAACAAGCCCCCAGGTGACGCTGCAGCCAGCCCACTGCGCGCCCGCATGCCAGGCTCCCTTTCCCTCCCCATCTGTCTCCGCCCGCCGGGCCTCCAGAACGCAGCTCCCGTCTCCATGAGGGCGCTGTCCCGAGGGGCCAGGGCTCTGGGGTTGGCAGCCTTGACCGGGGGCCACAGGTCTGCTTCTCACATGCTCGCTGACACCCCGGCCAGGGTCCCCTCCCCGGGCCTCCGCTCCCTCCGGTGCAACACGAGACAGGAGGTCCAGCTCTCGGACTGCACGCAACTGTCTCCCTCCCCCTGCAGGGGACCCGGATCCTTCCACTCACAAACACTGCCAGGCGAGCCCTGGAGAGGCCCTGCCCCTGGCCAGGCATGCCCAGTGCCCCTCGGGGGCTTCAGTGTCCGCTGATCCCTAGAGGGATTATGGCCCCTTCTCCCGCTCGGAGGCCGAGACCTAGGATCCCCGGCTCCACACCCCAGCCAGAATCTACGAAGGGCCTGGGGGACTAGAAAGTTCTAGAAGTAAAGCCCGGGGCTCTGAGCCTGGGGCCAACAACCGCATCCTTGAATATCATCTCCCAACATTGACAGAAGGGCTGGTAGCAAATCTGGGAGCGCGGGTGAGTGGGGGGTGGTCCCCTCCCGCAGCTCCTCCCCTTCTGGAGATTGTCCCTTTTCCTAGCTCCTCCCCCTCGGCAGTGTGCCTGGCCTCTGCTCCCACAAGCCCTGGCTAGCCCTGCGATGGGGACGCGGGGTCAGAAGGCAAGAGCAGGACTCAGAAGAGCCAGGCCTGCACATCCGACTACCAGCACCTGTCAAGCGGGGCTTGGAGTGCCTCCCCCCGGCGGAAGCAGTAGGAGGCGAATGAGGGACAAGAGTGAAGGCTCCGCCGGCTTTCCACCGGGCCGCTCGGCATGCGGTTGACCATGGGCATTCACCAAACATCCAGTCAAAGCCACGCACTCAGCCGGGGACCGGGTACCCTGCTGGTGCACACAGGAAGTCCAGTAACTGTGGACCCTTCCCGAGCACCTGCTGTTGACACCCTCCTGTATGAGTCACCTCCTTACTCGACCCTCTGGCGGTGTCCTCTCCCGTCCCCGACTCTCAGGGTAGTACAAGGCCTGCTTCTACAGGGTCCCCGTTCTGCTGCTGTGGCATCCAGCACGTCCCCAGGCGCTCAGTCGGGTTTGTGGATAGTGGAATGGCTGAGCAGCATCTTTGTCCAAGAACAAATCGAGGTGCGGTGTTATGGGCCCCAGGAAGGACGGGAATTCCGACACCTGCTACAGCGTGGATAGCCCTCGAGGACGTCGTGCTCAGTGAAATAAGCCGGTCACGAAAGGGATGATTCTGTAGGTTTCCATTCATATGAGGTCCTCAGAGTCATCAAATCCACGGGTACAGAAGGTGGATGGTGGCCACCAGGGAGTGCAGGAAGGGACGGGGAGTTAGCGTTTTGTGGGGACAGAGCTTCTATTTGGAAAGATGAGAACGTTCTGGAGAATGGTGGGAGGGATGGCTGCCCAGTCGATAAATGTGCTTCGTGCCGCTAAACTGCACACTTAAAATGGTTAAAATCATCCATGTTTATGCTATGCATATTTCACCACAATTAGGAATAAGTTAATTTTTAAAAAGAGAACAAAACAGGACCAGGCTGCACAGGGCACAAGAAGGGATGAGGACATTTCTCGAGCATCTACTGAGTGTCCGGCACTGGGCCAGGGTCAGACCCAGGCACCACAGCTTGATAGTCTAAGGGCAAGTAAGAAACAGGTTCATTTTTAGATGTTTCTAGAATCTAGATGTTTCTAGAGTCTAGACTCTAGACCATTAGGCCAAACTACAGAGAAGCTTTCAACACTAAAGCCATTATGTTCATCTTCTTTCCCTTCAGGTCCCACTAGAGCACTCTTCTTCCTTAGACCAGTCAGGGAGGCTCCTGTTGCTCCTCTTTTCCTTTTTGCCTTGGTTGCTAGGAGACTCGGGGCTAAAATTTCATCCTCACCCTCAGTGGCTGTATGACCTGGGACTGGGATATGCTTCTGCTTCTCCCTCCATGCGATTTCATTTTCCTGTTTCTATTTCCAGTGATACCGTGTGGCTTCCCTTGTCCGTCATCCAGGCTCCCTCCCTGTCTCGACCTTCAGCTGCCTTCCTTTCCCCCTGCCCCACTTTCTGCCTCTGTGAACACCTGACCATTGTCCACTTCTCCAGGCCCCTCCTACCGTCCTTATGTCCGTACAAGTTGTTCCAGCGGCCTGACGGCCTCTTCCAGCTCTTCTTTGTCTCTTTTAAGTCCTCTCTCTAAATATCGCTTCCTCCAGGAAGCCCTCTCTGCCTGAGCAGGAGTTGTCCTCTGCGGCCTCTGCAGCCCCACGCTCTTCCCACTGTCGTGCTGGTCATGGTCTTCTGTGTGCTGGTCCACATCGCTGTCTGGTCACGGGAACCGGCAGTGGACAGGTCCATCGCCCCCTCGTCCCCGGGCCAGCCCAGAACCCAGAACGGAGGACCATCAGGGAACGCTGGTTCAGCAGTGAGTGGATGAATAAATGAATGAGTGAATGAATGAGTTGGAAGTCACCACAGTGTCATTCTGAAAGATTTGGGAAGACTCCTGTGACAGATGTTCTCAGGGCCGGAGGGCGCAGCTGATCTCTCCCTGCTTAAGGAGGGGAGAATCGTCTGGGAGGGCGTGCCTCCAGACCCCCAAGGCTCACCAAAGGGCTGTGTCAGGCTGGAAGCCAGCCCTGAGTCCTGAGTCCTGAGGCAGGGTCCTGCTCCCCCAGAAGACTACTACTCACTCCCTGAGGACAAGCTCCGTGCCAGGGAGCAGCTGTGGATCAAAGACCTGTCGGGTGAAGCCAGCGAGAAAACAAGAGACAGATCGATAGAAAATTGGGGAAAGTGCTTGAACCATGCACTTTAATAAAGGACAAGTTGAGATGGGAAAGAAAAAAAGAAAAAAGGAAAGAAGCAAGGAAGGAGGGAAGGAGGGAGGCGGGGAAGGAAGGAGAGAGAGAGAGGGAGGGAGGAAGGAAAGAAAAGAGACAGACAAGATACGGTGCCCAAATGTGACATTGGACAGGAAAGGGAAAGCAAGGGAGACGAGCCACCTGCTGCCCCCGCCCCCACCCCCAGCAGAAGCTGCTGGTCAGTCTCTACCGCAGCTGGCCGTGCACCTGCCCCATGGCCCGCAAGTCTGCTTCTCTGTAAATACACACACGAGAAATACACACACAGAAGTGAGTGTGCACGTCCACTCAAAGCACAAAAGTGTTCACAGCCCTGCACTGGGCAGCCGCCAACTGGAAACGACCCCAGATACCCGTGGACAGCAGCAGACACATCAGCCGCGGTCTGTTCACATGCAGGACGCTCTCCGCCCATGGGCATGAGCCGAGCGGGCCACCGGGCACCGGGCTGAGAGAAGACGTGGGCGCACTTGACACAGACCGTGTTGTTCTCCTTCCGTAAAGTTCAAAGACTGGCGCGGCAGGGACGAGGGAATGTCGAGGATACAGGAGGGAGCAGGTGGCCGCTGGAAGGAGTATGAGGGGTCTCCCCAGAGTGTTCTGTTTCTGCGGCTCGGGGTGGTCCACGGGGCACGCTCACCAGCTTTAGGGGGCTGGTCCCCAATGATCTGTAAACTTTTTTGTGTATGTTTTACACCTCAGTTAAAACGGGTAAGAAACAAAAACAAAACACAAAGAACGCAGATGGAATGAACGGTTGAGGGGGTCTCCAGCAGGATCCTGGTACGGCCGGCCTCCCGCCAAGAGGAGTAAGATGCAGAAAACAGAGGGCAGGGGGAGGGTCCAGCACCCCGAGTCCCACATCCTGGTTACATCTCGGCCACTCTCTGAGCCCCACGTTCTCCGTGTGACAGTGAGCGAGAAGAGAGCCCCTGCTGGGAGGATTCATTGAAGCCCAGTGTGGGGGATGCTGCCCGTGGGTGGGGCATAGGCAACCCCAAGCTGCCATCACGCCCACCCCTGCCCTGGCCTCCAAGGTCGGAGGAGTCCCTGAGTGTTGTGTGAGACAGTCTGGGGGCACTGGGCCCTGCCAGCTGTGTCCTGCCTGTCCCCTCCCCCAGATGGGCCCCGTTTCTGGAGCTCAGCTCATGTCTTTTGCCCTGTAGCCCGGGCAGCTCGCCTGGGCTCTGCATTCAAGGAGCTCCCCGGTCCTACAGAGAACCTTCTCCCCCAGCTTTCAGTTCTGCACTAGTTACCAGCAGAAGCTTGGTGGTGGGGGATAGGGGTCTCTGACCATCCCCCCAGGAGGCTGAGGGGACACTGGGCTGACAGAGGCCACCTCCCCAGCCCACTGGGACTTGGGAGTGGAACTTAAGCCTGACTGTGAACTGTCTGTGAGTCATTAGACGGCAAATACCCCGGGGGGCAGAGGACTGCCGTGCTGCCAGGTGGCCTGGGATGCTCAGGCCGTGGAGGGCGGATCTCAGCCCCCGAGAGAGGAAGGGGCCTCCTGGGATCACACACCGGTAGGAGGCAGAGCCGAGATCGTACCTGGGTGGGTCTGAACGCAAACCCGGGCCTGCAACCATGGACGCTGCCTCCGTGGAGACACGGTCAAAAGCCTCAGCACCAGGACGACGGAGTCCAGCCCCACTTTGCAGATGGGGAAACCAAGGCCCAGAGGTGAGAAAGACCTGCCGAAGGCCCCCCAGGGAGGGAGGCTTGGTAACCAGCCATGGTAATGGTGCTGAGTGCTACTCGCAGAATTTCACTGGTCTGCCGCATCCATGCTGCGGGGCTGGAGAGGCTGCCAGGACGGAGGGAGCGTCATGGGCCCGCTGGAGGTCCCTGGGGTCAGAACCACCTGATGAGATCACCTTTGTCAGAGTGGTAAAGGACCTGTCGGCTAGGGTCAGGAGGTAAGTAGCAGGCAGAGTTGTGGAGCGGGCGGTTGGAGGAGTCGGGATGGGGAGACGGCCCCGGGAGGGACCAGGTGCCCAGGGAGAGCCAGCCGGGAACAGAGGAGACGTCCAAAGACAGCTGGGGTTATGGGGTGGGGACAGCAGCAGAGGAGACAGAGGGGGTAGCCAGAGAAGAGGCTGAGAGGCAGGCAAGCAGGGGGCCTAGGGGCAAAGGACAAGGGGGAGCCTGGCCGAGCGGTTGAGAGGCCCAGCCAGGCAAGAGTGCAGATGTGTGTGCAGCGTCGGGGGGGATGCCCGGAGACACTGGGGGGCCTCCGTGGCAGCGCTCTCCGGGGAGACTCGGGGTGGCCGCCACATGGGCTGAGAACCACGGCAAGGGGCAGTGGTCAGGGACAGCACCTTCCAGAACGTGTCCTTCATAGCCACCAGAAGAGCGGCGGGACACCACAGCCCGCTTCCTCTGGTGGCAGAAGCGGGGTGGGTGTGCGCTGATGGAGACCCAGGAAGGGGGTGCGGGTGCACCAAGCAGGGGCGCGGCACTCAGGGAGGGCTTGCGGGCATCGGGGGCTCCGGGCTGCGCATGGAGAAGGCGCGTGTGGGCAGCAAGGACCAGCCTAACCCGGTGGCTTCTGGCTCCCCGGCGAAGAATGAAGCCAGGTCACCGGCTGAGCGCGGGCGTGGGAGGCTGCGGGAACGGGGAGGTGTGAAGCAGGCCTTTCGGAGGGTGGGGACGCGTGTTTCCATCACGTGTTCTCACTCCCACGCACACGGACCGAGCTGATGCCTTCCCTTGTACATAATGAGACTCCAAACGTTCTGGATCGTCTCCATCTAACCGCTCAGGGGCCTCTTTCCCCGAGCCGGGTAGGCAGATCCAGGATTTCTGCGCACGGGCCGTGGAGCGAGTGCAGCTGGGCTGAGCAGCCCCTCAGCCCTGGGCGGGGGGCACCTTAGACGGGTCCCCTGTCTGTTCACCACGAGCCGCACTGGGACGGAACGCACGCCCATCTCTCTGCACACTGGCTGAGCGTCTTATCTGAGGGGCCCTCACGAGGACCTCCCTGGTTCGGAAAGGGTGGGTGCGCAGACCCAGCCCTGAGAGGCCGGCCTCCCCGGAGGCAGCACCCGTGTGCACCGCCAGCCGTTGCAGAGCCGGTCGGGTCCCCCCAGGCTGCCTCCGGGCTCTGCGGGCGTGCTGATGAGTGAGGACTGACGCTGTGCGGTTTAATTTTCAGTTCCCTGTTCACTCGTGAAGCTGAACATATATTTTCTTTCTCATTCAGTATTTTACTCCTTTTCCTATTGTGCCATTGCTGTTTTTCTCACTGCCTCCCCGCCCCGCGCCAGAGGTGTTTTTACTTCGTCTTCATTCTTTTGCCCTAGAGGAGATTCCTACTTTGGGGCTGATGATCTTGTCGGCCTCACGTCCCCGTTGTCCCTGTAACGAGACCCACCTTCCGGCCACCCAGAAACCTACCTGTCCACGGACCCGCCAGCTTGTGCAGACAGACCGAGCCCAGGCTTCTTGCCGAAGGTCGGCGCGGCCTCTGAAGGTGTCCCCAGCCCCGTGGTTCCCAGCGGGGTCAGCAGGGCCAGCTTTGCTCTCTGCCCATGGCTTGTCCCTTCGTGCCCTGTGGCCGCTGTAACACAGAACCGCCGAGTTAGCTGCCAGAGCAACAGAAACGGGTTCTCCTGGTGCAGAGGCCGGAAGTCCAAGACCATGGTGTCTGCGGGTTGTGCCCCCCTCTATGCCCTAGAGGAGGGTCGTTCTGCCTCCTCCAGCAGCGGGGGCTGTGGGCGCTCCCAGGCTTGTGCAGCATTCCAGCTCCCCCATGCCCCCCCGCGGCCCCACGACCTTCCCTCCTCTCTCTCTTGACGATAGTGTCATTGGCTTTAGCGTCCGCCCAGATAATCCAGGATGATCTCATCCCGAGATCCCTAACTTGATCACATCTGCCAAAACCCCTTTTCCAAATAAGGTCACAGTTACAGAGTCTGGGGGTCCGGCTGTGGACACATCTTTGGGGGGGCCACTCTTCAGCCGACTAGGAGCAGCTACCAAGAGGCCCCGCCCACCCCACTCCAGCCTTCTGGGCCAAATCTCATCTTGGTTTCCTGGGGATCCCAACGTGAGATGCTGCTCCTTCCCCAAACCTTGGGAACTACGGGACACCCTGGAGAGGAGAGGCCAGGCCCCAGGCCTGTACCTATCTGGCTGTGTGAATTTGGTAAGGGCCCTCCCCTCTCAGGGGCCCCAGGTTCCTAGCTTTTAGCAAAGAAATTGTGTCGGGTTTTCCTCGGGGTTTTCCTGGTATCCTAGGATCATTTGACTCTTGACTCTCCGGTCTCCAGTGACTCTTGCAAGCCAGAGAAAAGCAGAGCAAGTGCCCTGAGGCCTGGGACCTGCTCAAAGAGCTGAGACCAGGCTCCTCCCAGTCACCCCAATGCCCCAGAATAGCTCTGATGTAATTCATAATTATCCTTTTCTCTCAGAATGAAAGCCACCAAGCGAGAAGAAAAAGGAGTTTCTTTTCTAAATTGCTTTTCCGTGTTCTTTGACAGAGTCTTTGGTGCGTGCACGTAATTAATTCACTGCCTGGCGAACGGCAGGTCAGCCACTCAGGCTGGGAGAGAAAGCTCTAGAGAGAAGCGGAGAGGAACCGTTATGGCTGAAAATGAGTTCGCCCTGTCATCCGGACCTGCCACAGCTGGAGGGCCGGAATAAATACATACAAATCCCGGCTTGCTAGGACCTTGGCCTTGCTGGCAGCAGAAGGGGAGGTCCCCAAGGCTTCGACCTGCTTAATGCACATCAGCGCAGAGACCAGAATAAGTCTGACCAAAGGGAAGCTTTTAAGCTTGCCTGTGATTTCTCAGGCCTCCGGGAGGCCTCGAGACAAATGTTTCAAGCCAAGAGCGGTGGCGAGACTTTTCTGGGCGGTGGAATAGGAGTAGTTGAGTGGTTGTGGAGTCCTGCCTTGCAGCTGGTTTTCTAGGTGACCTTGAATGAGGCGTGCTAGAGGTCGTTTTCCTCTTCCCTAAAGTGGGGATAAGAAATTGCAAGTTGGGGACACCTGCGTGGCTCAGTTGGCTAAGTGTCTGCCTTCAGCTCAGGTCATGATCTCAGGGTCCTGGGATTGAATCCTGCATCGGGCTCTCTGCTCAGCGGGGAGCCTGCTTCTCCCTTTGCCTGCTGCTCCCCCTGCTTGTGCTCTGACAAATAAATAAAGTATTAACAGAAAGAAAGAAAGAAATCGCACGTCAATGGTAAGGACCCAAGGCTCACGCTCTGGAACATCCGAGCATCTCTTTCCAGGAATGAATCATAAGGACTGTAGCCCGGGCCCTCATTGGTGATGCGCACCACGTGTTATGAACATCTCTGTCCTGTGGAAACTTGGAACCAACCCTAGCCACCGTCTAGAGGGGCTTGTTAGGAAAAGGGTAGACCATGTACATGACAAAATATGATGTAACCAATAAAAATCATCCTCTAGAGAAATAGCACCGTTAGGAGAAAAAGATACAAGGCAGTGATCACAGGGTCCCTGTCGGGAGCACCCCACTGGGGACAGGAGGCAGATACAGACCCATCAGGATGCCCGGGGTGTGGCCACAGCTGGGGCAGCTGGAGCCTGCTGGACCTCCCCCCAGTGCACGCTCGGGAGCCCCAGAACAGGGCCTTCTGTTCTCAGTGATTTTCACCTGCTATCGTTGAGCTGGGGGGGACCCACGGAACAGGAACGGATTTCAGAAAGAACAGCTGGCCTTTGTGAGCGTTTCTGCACAGCCCAGTTCCCAGGCTTCCAGCGCCATTGTTCAATGATCGAGCATCCCACTGGTCAGGAGCACTTGTATTCCCCTCCCACTAAGAGTTTTTAAAACACAGACAAACTGGAAACACTCCGTTGTTGGGGAGGGTGCTCCGATTCCCCGGGCGTGACAGGACGGATCCTAGAACCCGTCCGGCATCATCTCCTTACTCATCTACTCTGGAGAACAGTCCTATCAGGCGGGAAGCGTTATCCCCAGTGTGCAGGGGAGAACCCAAGCCACTGCCTGGGTGGGATCCACAGGGGACAAGGGGGACAGGGAACAACTTAGGAAGCTGGGCAGCAGACGGGGAGTCTCGGGGAGACGCTGCCCCTCCCTCTGCTGAGGGCCGCAGCCTTCTCTAAGGATGGACCCCCAGGGGGTCCCCGTGTACAGCATTGGCGTTCATCGCAGACCCCAACCAAACTGATCAACGGGCTGCTGGGACTGTGTTGAGAAGGATCCTGAGGGCCAGCCGGGACCTGGTGGGAAGTTTGCTGGCCGGGTCTTCACGGCCATCAGAGGAACAGAGGGGAGACACAGGGCAGACCAGGCTGGAGAGAAGCTGGGACCACCCGAGACCCCCACAACAAGCCCAAGAGAAGTAGAATGGCCTCCCCAGGGTCACGCTCATGCCCTTGGCCTCTCTGAAGCCCAGCCTTCACCCGCGGAGCCAGCCATCGGGAGGAGGTGCGGAAGGGGCCATCCAGGAAGGAGTCAGGGTCTGGGGCTTCTCGAACCCTCAGGGAGTTCGCGGAGTCGGCCGGCCTGGTAATTAATTTTTCCACTTCTATAATTAGCCCCACGTTCCCTGCGGCCAATGAGGAGAACAAGGCGCAGAAAGAGGGTGAAGCAGTGTGATTGACAGCTTGACTCACACCCCAGAAATTTCCCACTGCAGGGAGCAGGCTCCCTTCCCGGTCCTGGATGAGCTGCCCACGTGGGCCGACGTGGCTGGTGGCTCCAGACAGCCTTTCAGTGGTCCCTGGCAAATCTGGGCGTCATGACAAACAGCACGTCATCCCCGCCGGGCCCCATGAGATGAGCCTTATTGCTGTTGTCCTCACAGCCTGACAGGAAGAATCTGGCTCGGGGAGAACGTGGCTTTCCGAAGCAGAGGTGGGACTCGAACCTAGGACCCACGGACGTCTACACCCCCACGTCCTTGGCACCACCCACCGCCTCACACTCCTCCCAGACAAGGGCCCAGGAGGCGGTCGTTGCAGAAGCCAGCTCTCCAGAACATGCTAGAAAATGGCTTTTAGGAGACACATTGAGATGCTGCTGTTCTTTGAGGACGGGCAGACTTTGAAGGCTTCTGTCAGCCAGTCCCGGCTGCCTGGGCCTGGCCCCCTCTAGGGCCGAAGACAGAAGGGCAGGAAGGGGGGGGCAGCCTCGGAGTCCCCCAACCCCAGATCCAGGCCAGGATCAGACTTAACAGCGAGTGAGATTTCTTACTTCCTGACCGCCTCTGGGAACAGAGGAAAACCAATACCAATTACATGCGGAATTGTCAGTGGGAAGAAGGCGGTTGCTCTCCGCTTGGAATTTACAGTTAATCGAGTCCGTACCAAGGAGGACCTCTACTCGCCTCTCGGCTGGGGTGGGGGGCCGGGGGGAAGGTGCCAGCGAGCAAAGCAGGGGGTGGCAGAACACTCCAGAAGCTCCAGCACATTCTGGGTCTCAGCCCCCGGCACACCTCCCACACACCTGGGCCACTCTTAGCAAGACCGAGGCCACTGTCCAGTGGCTTTTATGGAATTGGTCTGGGGGAGGTGGCTGGGAGGACCCCGGCAGCAGCCCACTGTTAACCCTTGGTGACCTGCTGTGCAGAGAAGGGGCAGCCACGGAAGGGAGCCCTGTGGACTGAAGATGTGGCCTCTGCCCACCAGTGCCAGGCCTGCCTGCTTCCCCTCCTGCCCCCTCCTTCCTGTCCCCAAGGACCACCCCCCTTGAGTTCCCTCCTCGAGGATGCACCCCCCACCCCAATGTGGGCTTCCCCTCGATAACCCACGCCCCGGGGATCGGGGCTCTGAATCCGGCTCTAAGCCTGGACCCCAGTCTTGCTCCGGGTTCCTCTGTCCCGGGCCCACGGTGGGGGCATGATATTAAGGCCTAGGGAAGGGTGTTTACTTAATTCTGTCTGGAATAAAAGGGAGGAGAGGGTTTAGGGAGGGGCCCTTGGTAGGAGGGAACCGGGCAGATGGCAAAAGGCAGGCAGAATGCAGGAGGTGCCGGACGGATTCCTACCTTCTCTTTCAAGAAAAAGGACTCTCCCTTCAGGAAATAGTTACCAAGAGCCTAAGGGTGCTAGCAGGTGTCAGAGGGTGGGGAGGAGTCCGTTCAAATTCTCTGAGAGCCAAGTACCCAAGTACCGGGGCTGTGCAGGGGACGGTCGGGGGGACAGTCAAGGGGGACAGACCTGCCCCCGCTCCTGGCAGGATGCTCTGTTTGGGGAAACAGAAATAAGCCAATAAACCTGTTGAAAAGGATGATAATTTCGGGTGGTGATCTGTGTTATAAAGAAAATAAACCATGGGGGAGTGGGAGAAGCTGGTCCAGGAAGCGTTCTCCTGGAGAGGTGATCTTAAACTGTGCCGGGAATACCAAAGAGGAGCCATCACGCAGATCTGGGGTGGGAACACGCAGGGGAGACAAGTGCAAAGTCCCTGAGGCAGCAGAGAGCTTGGTGGAGGGGAGGGACGGAAGGACGGGAGGAGGAGAGGGAGGTCTTTGAGGATGGATGGGGGTGTGGGGGCTGCGGAGCCCTGAAGACCAAATAAGGAATTTGAATATGGTTCGAAGGAAAACCAGAGGCCAAGAATGATCAAAACGAGGGAATGAAGCTGCTTGGGATTCTGCATTTTGCCAAGATAACTATCTGGCAGCAGGATACCCCTTCTGCGGTCAGCGGTTGGGAGGTTGGGCTCAATATACGGGAGGCGGTGGGCACCCGGCGGTGTGAGACCCTGACCCTCGAGAGGCAGCCCACCAGGGGAGGCCATGGTCCTCGGGACTCCTCCAGGGGTGACTTCCTGAGTGCAGCACAGGGACCTGGGGCCCCAGCAGAACTCAGTGGCCATCATGAATGGGGAAGACACTGTCAGAGGTCAGGGCAGTGGACGTGACCTGGACCAACAGAGCAAGGTCTCAGAGCAGTACGGGGCAGGGGACAGAAGTCCTCGTGGGGTCCTCCAAGGAACCCACAGCCGAGGGCTGAGCTGTACACGCTCAGAGCAAGACCGTCCAAGACTTGCAGAGAGTGGGCTCCACGGGGCTGAAAGCAAAATGGAAACAGGAGGGGTCTGAGCCAAGCTGGGGGAAAGCCAGTGTGGCCAGAACGGAGAAGTCTTAACACTTTGTTAGTACCCCGGCAACGGCAACCCGTCGAGTCCCCAGAGCAGGTCTCGGGGTAGGAAAATCTCAAGCCAGGCCCCTCTCCCGCCCAGCTCTGCAGGGGAAAGAGTCGGAGGTAACTCCTGCCAGCAAAGGGCAGCCACCCCCCCACCCCCAAGAAAGAATAACCCGGGCCCATGTGTTTGCCAAGTGACCCGTGGCTCACCTAGCTCCAGGTGGAAGCAGGGACCACCTGCAGAGGAAGGCAGGGGGACCCAGCCACGCCCTCCACAACTGGAGGGAGCCACCCGTGTGGGGCTGGTGGGCCGGGAGCCAGGAGAGCGGTCTCCTTCTAGAACCCCGGGCTGTCTGTCCCCCCCCCCCATTAGCTGATTGGCAGCAAACAGCCCCTGAGCACGTGGTGAGTGCCAAGCTCTGAGTTCACTGCTGGCACACGGCCATGTACAAGACAGGAAGGGTCCTGCTTGCCTGGCCCGATCTCCCAGAGGGGGCGGTTTTCTCATCTGTGCATGGTTGGGCAGGGCAGGGTCATTGTGGCCAGGGTGTCCAGGTTGGGCACAGGCGTCCTGTAGGCCTTCTGCCGTGGTCTCCTGGCTGCGGGCTGCTTGCCGCAGAGAGCGGAGCCTGCAGCTCCCGTTCCATCCACAGGGCTGGGGGCATTCTCTCCAGACTCCTTGGCCACCAGGCCTCAAGTGTCCGAAAGCATCCTCAGAGAAGCTTGCCCACCTGTGTGCCAGCAAGGTCAGCAACTCGCCCTCCCTGTCTTAGCTCCTCCGTAGGGGCCTTGCAACCCCAAGCCAGAGCCAGGGACCAGAGGGGAGGCTGGATACCACTTCAGGAGAAGGCAGAAAGGGGGAGAGGGATGGGAGCTCAGAGCCAGGAGGGCTCCCTGGAGGAGGGGGCAGCCCATCTCGCTTCCCTCTGCTCCTTTTCTCTCTCCTCTTGGACACCCAGAATTGTCCCCCTCAGGGGCTCCTTGCCCCCTCTTCCTTCCCTCCTGGCTCCCCCCTCTCTCGGGTGCCTCTCTCTGCCTGTCTCCCATCCTCCTTCCCTGTCTCCATCTCTTTCTGCCTAAATGTCCCTTCCCATCTGTATGTCTCTCCGCATGTCTCTCTCCTTGTCTCACTGTGTTTCTGTCTGTCCCACCCCCTCCGCACTTCCCAGTGAGTGACAGGGCGACAAGATGGGGCTAGAATTAGACCAGCAGCAGCTGAGAGGTTACTGTCTCTTTTCTCTCTGCTCAGGCCGTCCCCTCCGGGAGCAGGTGCACTGCCCAGCCCTCCAGGCGAGGAAGACCCCGTAGCTGAAACCCGGGATTAGTCTCGGGTGGAGAGTTATGGACAGGTGGGGTGGGGGTCCCTGGGGGAAGAATGCGGTGGCTCAACAGATGCCCATACGCGGGGCAGGCAGGACGCGTGCGTGGGGTTGGGGGTGCTCTGGGCTCGGTCCCAGGAGGGTCACCGTCCCCTGGGTTTCTCAGCTGCTCAGTCCGGAGCACAGACCTCGGTGCTGCTGGAGTCCTAAGAGTAGGGGAGGGGGTTCCGCCGGCACAGGGCTCGAGCCAAGCAGATCAGGCTGGCAGCGTGCCAGGCTGCTGACCCGGGAGACGCACTGAAGGGGCCCCGCTTCTCTAAACGGGGACATAGCCTCCCTGCGGAGTCCCTTCACTCCCCACGTGCCCTGTGCTTTCCGTGTCACCCCTCTGCTCTGCTGAGGCCTCTGCTGGTTCTCCTGGTTCTCGCTGCCTGAGATCACCTGCTTGCGACCCCCCACGTGCCGGCTGAAGGTTCACGCACAGGAAGCAAGGGACCGTGGCACGTGGGGAGCTCTGCTAGGGGCTGACTTCCCTCCGAACTGGAACTATCAACACGTATCTTCTGCAAAGCTGAGGTCTTTCCGCCATCACAGGTTGTAACTTGTTCACTCAGCTCGGACGGCGGAGCGTTGTCGGACACCGAACAACATGCAGACGACGGCCAGGACGGCTGCAAGGTGCGACGTTGCGCGGATGGCCACAGCTCCCCGAACCCTTCCTTCGGGGGATGTGCTCCTTTGGCCAAGGGTGCCCGGAGCCCGGCACAAGCAATGTTCCTGCTCTGGGGGAGTTTCCACCCTGATAGCCGAGACCCTCGTGACCCAAACCCAGGACACGGAGCACAGACTCCCCAGGACAGGTGCCCCGAACAATCTGGGCCTGGAGAGGACCAGGGGAGACCCGCTTCTAAGGGCCGGGGCAGGGCTGCTGGCTGTTCCACAGGGCAGTGCCGTGGGCAGGAGCTCCCGCCTTCCCCCGGTGTTTCTGTGGCATGGCTCCTAGAAGGGACCGCTGGCTGCACCCAAGTCAGCTGTCCTGGGGGTGGATGGTCCTGGCTAAGCAGTGGGAGCCCAGATCCTCCCAGCAGCCCGCGGGGGAGGCCCTGGGACGGGCTGCCGTCAGTGTCCTGAGCGGAGGGAAAGGAGAAACCACCACGGCTACGGTTGCACGGCCAGCTGACCCCTGTTCCCTGGGGAACGGGGGAGATGGAGGCAGGAATTCCCAGTCCCCGGCCCTCTGGGAAGGCTGGCCAGCCCATCCCCAACATACGGAGGAGGGGGCACTGGCCTGGCAGGCTGTGGAAGGAGGAGCGGCTCCTCGAAGGGGGAGGCGGGCAAACCGTCTGGGTCTGCAAGTCAGTAAAGGGCTCTGTCTGCTCCGTGAGGGGCGGCCTGGCCCCCGCTCTGCATGGAGGCCAGACCCTGCCAAGGTTGAGTGACTGTTGGCTTCAGCACACTCAGCACACACTCGCTCGGATGAGCCAACCTCCCTGCCGAGGAATGAGCCAAAGCGCAGGAGCAAACCCTGATGGTCCACGGTGGGCCTGGCGCCTTCCCCTTCCTGGCCGCGGCAGGCCCCCTCCCTGGCAGAGGAGCGGCAAGGCCGGGTGGGTTGGGAGGCGTGCTCCCCTCGGGTCAGCGGGCGGCTGCGGGAGGCGCAGGGTCCCAGGAGCCCGTCAGCAGCCATCTGGTCTCCAAAAAAGATGGCCTTTCCAGAGTGCCCAGTGCACAGTGGGTCAACCGATGAGACGGAGAGGGGGAGCGGGGGGGGGCAGCAGAGGGAATGGGGTGTGGAACAATGGCAGGACAGCAGCACGGACAGTAGCAGGGACAGTGTGAGCCTCGCTGACACTGGGAAAGGGGATGTGCCGGGGGACGTCTGTCTGATCGGAGACAGGATGGGGGAGCGAGAACCCCGCCACCCTGAGGGAACCCTGGGGCCCCCAACTTCTTCCCAGGGGCCCCGGGCCCTCCCCTCAGCCTTCTAGACCTCAGGCTCCACACCTATCAAATGATACTCCCAGGGACCCTACAGGTTAATTAGGAGACTCATGGTGAATCTCAGAGGATGGGCATTTACTGAACACCGACTGTGTACATCCACCACGGAGTGGACACCCTGGGGGTTCTGAGTGTGACCACAGTGGACGGGGAGCTCCGTCCAGCTGGGGAGAACGCAGTGGACACTTGGGGCTGTTCCTCCTTCCAGCGCATCCTCCCAGCCCAGCTCAGCTTGGGACAGGGTGCCCGCTGCTCTCTTCCACCTTCCAGATGAGGAGACCGAGGCGGCCTAGGGAGGGGACGCGCCTTGTCCAAGCTGGATCCCATCCGTCTCTGAGTCAGGAGCCGTCCTCGCCGGAGGGTCCAGGAGACCCCCCCAGTCCAGCCCCACGTTTCTCAGATGAGAACACTGAGAATCACATCCTTTAAGGGGCTCCGTCTCTCTTCCAGAACCTTCCCAGTAAGGGAGGACTCAGCCCAGGAATGGGCTCGTTTGAGCCGCTGGAAATCTCAGCTGGGATCCTGGCGTCTGGGGAAGGGCCGGGCTCTAAAAATAAACCACTCGCCTCAGCCTGGGAGAGCAGCCGGCGGGAGCCTGGGGAGTGAAAGCTGCCGCCTGACGCTCCTGGCAGATGAGGGAGGGCCCGGCCCGGCCAGAGCGCACCCCCTCTCCGGCAGCTGGCCTCTGGGATGGGCTGGTAGCAGGTGGCAGCCAGGAATATTTGACCCCTGGTGCCCGGAGGCACTCCCACCCACGCCCGCGTACACCCCAACCCCGGACGAGCTCCACAGAGCCTGGCCGGGGCTGCTCCCGAGGAAGGGGCTGGTGGCGGGCGCTCGGGACACCCAGAGTCACCCTCTGCGTGCTGGATAGCAACAAGCTTCAGCACAGGTAAGGGGACGTTCCCGCTGGAAGAGGTGAGACTGGGGAGGGGGAGCTCTGGGGCAGGGGACGAGCGTGCCCTCAACTCCTGGGAGTCCGACACAGGGAGAGGGCTGAGAGCCTCCTCTCTCCCCTCCGCATGTCCCCAGCCTGGTGGGGAGCAGCCTGCCCTTTTCAGCTCTGAATATTCTCAGCCACAGCCAAAATGTCAGCCCCTGTTGGCATAATTGGAGGCCGCCGCAGGTTAATGGGTCTGCAGGAGCCAGGTTGAAAAGTTCCGGAGGGCGGCGCGGGTACCAGCTTCGGGGAGACAGGCCTCCCCATTGGGCTCCAGGAGGGGGTGAGGGCAAGCCCGCCTCTGACAGGAGCTGAGCAGCCGGCCTTCCCAAGGGCACCGTCTGGGAAAATTCTCTCGAAAGGTAGGGAGAAATCCCGGGGGCATACGGTTTTCCCTGGGGGTCTCGAGGTCCCCGGTTCCGTGTTGTGCGTCAAGGTTTACAAAGAGAAATGAGTCTCGGTGAGGGCCGCTTGGGCATGGAGCCGGGCCCAGGGGGACAGAGTCGAGAGGAAGGGGCTCTGCGTGTTTGTCCCCTGGGGCTCAGAGGGGCCGGCGCAGCCTCAGTGGATTTCTGTGCCCGACTCCTGGGCAGGGTGTCCGTCCCACGCGGGGGGTGGAGAGGCAGGGAGGCGGGCGTGGCGAGGGGGTCTGCTGGCCGTCGTTACCCGTTCGTCAGAGGAGGGCAGGGGTTGGGAGCACCCGGGGACAGGCAGACCCTCGAGGGCAGTCCAAGCCTTTCCCGGGCACCTGGGCACTTGGGGAGTGGGACGAATGAGGCTGAGTTCTCACGGCCTGAGGCTGTGCTGGCCTCTCCCCCGGTGGAGTTCTGTGGCTGCACTGGTTCAGCTGACGCCCTGGGGCTGTCGCGGGGTCGGGTCCAGGCACGAGGCTGCAGAGAACGTGGGCCTGTGCGCAGGGGGTAGTCCATGGGCACCACGTGGCCGCTGCTAGATCTCAGACCGAGCACGTCTTCCTGTAACCCCCAAGGACCCTCCAGGTCAGACGTCCACACCCATGTACCCGCCGCTGTCCTCTCTGTCCACACGGTCACTCAGACTCAGTCCCGGGAGTTGGGACCTTCTTCCGTGGACCCCCCCAGAACACTGCTCAGGGGCCACTGTGCCCCATCCTGCCCGGTCAAGCCAGCCCTCCTCCCTCAGCCCCGGCACGACTTCCAGTCCTCACTGTGGCCTGCGTCGCTAGACCCCGAAATGCAGTGCTATCACCGTGGGGACTGAGGCCCCCCACTCTCCTGCTGTGTGGGCCAGGCCCGGGACCCTTCCAAACCTCGGGCTCCTCACCCGTGCAGTGAGCCTGCCTTCTTCGTGGGGATGCTGGAGGCTCAGCGGGGACCTCAGCAGGAAGGACGTCCCCGCGCAAGGGGGTGGCGAGTCCGAGGGCACCGAGGCTTCTAACCTCCCGACCACTTCTCCCAGTGCTTGAGGCCGTGGCCCCGAGGGCCAGTACTTGGCACACAGTAGGCGTGCCCCAGCGTCTGTGGGAGTCACACGCACACACCTGCTGCAGGGCTCTGACGTCGGCACGACCCCCATCTGAGCAGGATGGAGTCACCATGCCCTCAGAAGTGTCCTCTCCCCATTCCCAGCGCCCAGTTCCACCCCTGCCCCGCACAGGGCCTGGCCGGCTGACATATTTGGGTCCAGGGCACACAGGTCCCCTCCTTCCCGGGTAAGTGGAGCCCCGGGGAAGTGCGAGGCCCTACACATCTTGTCTTGCGGGCTGTTAAGGTGCTGCCTTCTTCCTGGGAGTGTCCTCTTTGTTCTCTGATCAGTTTAATTCTGTTCCTGTCTTAAGTTGCACGGGAACACCCAGCTTCCTCCCCACCGCCCACCGCTGCCTCCTCTGGTGCCTCTGAAGTGAGTCTGTCCCCAAGAGTCCCCTCTGACCCAGCACAGCCTGCGAGGCCACCCAGGAAGCTTGGGAGGTGCCCCGGGGCAGTTGCCGTGCCCAGACCCACCGACAGGGTCCCGGGGAGCGTTGCAGAGAAGGGTCTGACCTCTTGAGGCCTGGTTGAGCTGTGATCCCGCTGTCGCCGCAGCGACGCCCCTCGCCAGCCCCCGAACGCCAGGCGTGGGGCTGAGTGCCTGATGCTGCTTCACACATCCCTCCGCTCAGTCCTCTTGCAAAGAAGAAAGTGCTCTAGAAAGAGACGAGTCAGCGCAACGGTGCAGCTGTGTGTACTTTAATAATGGTGCGATGTGTATCTCAAGTCGAGGCTGTCCTGGAAACACAGGGTGCCTGCCAGCCGCCTTGAAGAAACTCCCGCCTTCCGCCCCAGAGCAAGGCTCCAGCTTCCCTGGTCGGGGGTCCTGGCCTCTGTCGCCCGCCTCCCCACCCCTGTACGCGCTGGGGGTAAACCCCACTCTGTGGGTGCCCTGCCGGGTGGAGCGTTTTGCCTTTTCATCCCGTAACACCCCCCCCCTTGGGCAGGAGGGCGCCTCTGTCCGGCTTCGGGAGCAGGTGCATGTCCGTCGGAGGGGTTAGCTTTGGCTCCAGCGACGCTCGGTGACAAACTGTCCCCACATCTTGGGGGCTCGGGGCACCCGCAAGGATTTATTTTTGCTCTGGGTGTAGACCTCGCTTGGTCTCGGTTGCGTATGGCTGGGCCGCCCTGGGTTCAGCTGTCATTCATGCTGGGCCGGTCCACAGTCACAGGCTGGGGTCTGGTTTCCTCTTGGGGCGGCAGACAAGCAAGAGGCCAAGCCTCAGCCGCCCCGCCTCAGCTCTGGAAGGGGCTCTGCCCCGGTCCCTCGGCTAGCAGCCTCCAGGCGGATGGCGTGAGGGCGCAAACTGCAGCCGCTGTCCTCGGGGCCCTGCAAGGTCGGGGGATAAGGGGGCTCCTCTTCCACATCGGCACGCCTGACTCTCCCCAGGCCACACTCTTCCCAGCTCTGATGTTGCAAATATCTCTGAGATGACGTCAAGTTGGGGGTCACCAGGGGGAGTTAGCCCCGAGGGAATGGCATCGCTCCCAGCTTGGGAAGTAGGGTCCAGAGAGAGGGATGGAGCACTTAGGTGTCCTTGAGGGGGATAGGAAAGTCTTCACTAAAAGATCCCAACAGGCAGGGGACAGGGTGGAAGACACCGTGAAGGCAGGAAAGCAGGTGTCATTGTTGGCCTGGATGCCACTTGCAGAGCGAACTCCCTGCCCTCCCAGGGCCTGGCTGCTGCAGAGGGTACAGGGGGGCCTCCCAGAAGCCCTCCCTGCATCTGAGACCCTCCCCGAGAGCCCCTCTGAGCTCCTCTGACGCCTGCTCTGAATTAAATACTAACCAGGAGCCTCTGATCTCATTACGGGAATTATAATTGTCCCGCTCTTTTTGGATCAACCCTGGTAGCTAAGCCTGGGGACGCGGGCTCTGGAGAATTACCCATCCAGCTGCCGGAACAGGCGGCTGGAGGCTTAAAGGTCACTCACAAACACACTGGTTCACATTAATTCACAAATTCCAGAATCCACAGCCCAAATGCCCCGAAGCTATGAAGGTATTTAAATATCAGCCGTTCAAAACACCGAAGGGGAAAGGCGTGATTTTTCCAAGTTAAATACTCTCTGTCTCCTGAGATCTCAAGAAAGACCCGGGAAGGGAGATCACTGAGAGAATGGAATCCTATCCAAGAGGCATTTGGTCCCTTTGGTGTCTCTTTGGTCCCTGTACTCACCCCCTGCCAGGTGGCAAGGACCAGAAAAGCCTGGATTAAGGAGCGTCTCTGGCATTATAGTCCTGTGCACTTCCCTTAGCTTCCAGGAGCCTCTGTTTATCCATCCCTAAAATGGGCCAGTCCTCCAGGAGGGCTGGGAGAAGGTGGGGGCAGGGGAGTGCGAGGAGGTCAGCCAGCCCTTGGGCGGGGAGGGCTGGAGAGAAGGGAGCAGTGAGGGACCAGCAGCACAGGGTGGGGAGGGGGGAAGGGAAGGCCAAGGGTGGAGCAAGACAGAGAGAGGCCCAGCTGCTCCCCCTGCAGGAGTGAACAGCGGGTCGGAGACCCTAAGAGGCCCCAGCACACCGGAGTCAGCAGGGCTGAGGCGCCAGAGCCTTGCGCCGGCCCCCACCCGCTCCCGGCCCCCACCCGCTCCCGCTAACTCCTTCAGTGGGATGGCTTCAGCACTGTCTGCTGCCCAAGAGGGAAAGGACTCTTTTTTAAAAAAAATTTTTTTTTAAAAAATGCATGTTTGCACCTGTAAGGAGTGATAGAAACAGCAGCCCAGAAGAGTGAACATTAATCAGCGGCCACCCGGTCCTCTGGTCCTGTGGGGGGACCGTTTTCCTTTTTATGGTCCTTATTGTGCCTCAGAAGGGGCCACCGCGGGGAGCCTTCTGTGTGGACTAGGGGCTCTGGAGTCAGGTAGCCTGCGTTCAAACCCCAGCCCTGCCACTTCTCCGCCGCGAGACCTTGGTGAGCCTCAGTTTCCCCAGTGCTTGGGGGTCTCGTGGAGGCATCAGGAGGAGGCCATGTGTTAATTTGCACGAAGCGCCCAGCACAGAGCCAGTGAGCTCTCCAGGAAACGCGGGTTGTTGAGGATCTCATCCAAGCCCGGGGGGAGCTGGCGGCGGCAGGTACGGGGCACCAGGAGGGTGGACCATGGCCCTGTAGCTTTGAGCAGGCTTCTGGCAGGTTTTCAAATGAAATCTTTTCTCAGAGCTGCTCCGATTGGAGGAGATGGGAGGGGGCCCACTGGCTCCCCAAGAGGGGGACCCGCACCCCTGCAGCTCTCCCACTCACCAGGGGACAGAGTTCGACCACCCCCTGCAGAGAGCATCTCCCCTAGGAGCACCCCCCCCCCCCGCCACCGGCCTGGAGGCGGTCAGACCTCTGTCAATCCCAAATCCCGGCCACCCAGCAGCAGACAGCCCAGCGGCCTCAGGGGCCTGCCTTCCTCAGCTTTCGTCCTTTCCAAAGAACATTCTGGAGGCCTGTCCTGGGCGAGCTCCCACCTGGCAAGGCCAGGAGAAGGGGTGGGTCCCAGGAGGCCCCAGCCAGTGCGGCCACACCCAGGTTTCCCAGCCCCCCCCAACCCCACCCGGGGGCTGCTCCCTCTCAGCCCCCTCCCCCGGGGGTCAGTCTCCGCCCATCTCCCCATCTCCAATCTGTCCCTTTTTCTCTCTAGACCCTCTGTCTCCCTCCCGCCTTCCCCCCTCCCTCCCTCAGCCTCGAGGGGCCCTGAAATCAAACTCAAGGGTCCTCTTGGGCAATTTAAATGTATTACATGTTTTCGGTTCATCATATAAAAAGCAGACGAGTGGGGTACTTTTGCTTTCTCTCTTGAAAAAGTACAACAAAAGCCACCAAATGAGTTAATTGATTCTTTTCTCCTGCTGCCCTCTCGACAGCGGCCCTGGGTCCTCGTCACCATTCACACTAATCCCCTCCACTTGGCCGCGGGAGCCACTCAGTGCCAAGAACGGGCACGTCTGGTTCTCTGAGGCCTTGGCCATGCCCAGGCAGCAGCGGCCCACCTCCTCCCCGCTGGGCTCCTTGGGGATCTCGTGTCCCCTTGCCCCACCCCACCCCCAGACGGTAAGGCCGAAGCAGGAGGAACACTTCCCCAGGTCCTCCGCGCCCAACCTCCGCCGAGCTCAGGTCTCTATTCCTTCCCTCCGCCGCCCTGCACTGCGGCACTGGTAGGGTCACTCTGGAGGGGGACAATGGGCTCTGAGGGGCTGGGGGCACGTCCAAAGCCACCTGCCGTGTGTACCAGAGAAACATGAGAAGCAGGGTGACCCCTTCCCTAGGTGTGGCAACCCTACGGATAAGACCCCTGCCGGGCGCTTTATCCCAGAGTGTTCCTTTCGGCCGTCCCCACCCTGCAGGTGAGGCCCAGAGGGAGGAAGGGCCTTGCAGAGTCCCTTAGCTGGGAGCGGTGGCCACCACGTGTGCTCGGCAGGCCCCGGGTCGGAGCCCGTTCAGGGTGTCGCTCACGCCTGTTCTCCGGGTTAGCAGAGTGGCCCAGAGCTGGGGGAGCCCGAGCCGTGTGCTGCAGGAACAGACAGCGCTCTCGGAGCCCAGACTCTCGGGGCACTTGGGGGATGGGAGGGAGCTCAGAAGCATCAGGTCCCAGGGCCTCGGAGGCAGGCAGAGCTGGGCGGGTCCCCCAGAACCCCTGACCACAGTGGGTGTGGCCGCCGCATCCTTAGCTCTGGAACGGTGGCCACACGCCTCCTGGCTTCTGCCACCAGCTTGGGCTCCGGTACTCGGCACTCGGCTGGCCTCGCGCCCCCATTCCTGCGACTCCCTTCTTCCCAGGGCACTTGTCTTCTTGCTGAATTGCTTTCTCTGGTTCCAGCATCACCTCCTCCATGAAGCAATCCTGACCTCCTCTCTCGTCCCGCTGGACCTGGGCAGACTTCCAGGAAAGCCCAGCATCAGGGGCTCCACGGAGGACAGGTGCCTTTCCCCAGCCATGAGAGGGGATTCCTGGAGGGCGGGGACAGGGGCTGACTGAGCCTGGCATGGAGGAGTCCTTCCAGAACAGTGACCATTATCACCAGGGCACAGCGAGGCTACGGGGATGCAGGGGAACTTCCCACATCGAGAATGTTGTTTCGCTCCGCTCAGCTGCTCCCGCTCTCACGTCCCCAGAGAGAGCCCGGAGGGGACAGCCAGTTCTAGGGCTTCTGAGATGCAGAACTGGGGAAATCAGCTGAGAGACGAGAAGGGGCATGCATCCGTTCCCTGGGTCCGTTCCTGAGCTTTCCGTTGCTGTGGAGCGTTCTGATCCTCAGCAGAGCTGAGGCACGGGGCAGAAAGCCATCAGGCCCAGGCAGTCATCGAGGGGATCCTGAGCTGGGAGCAGGACAGGAGGAGAGCTGGCAGAGCCGGAGAGGGTGGGGTCTGGGATAGACCACGTCTCCTGGCAGAGACGGGGCAGTACAGGGCCAGGAGATCTTTTCACCTTATATCTCATTGCTAAGAACCAGGGACCCTGCTGCGCCAAGGTGTCCTCCCTGCACCGCAGCCGTAAATGCCACTCTTAGGGATCCTATCCGCACCGTTAACCCGGGCCAACCGACCACAAAAGCGAACTCTCCCTCTTCCAGGTAGCGGCTCAGAGGCTAGAAATCCCTTTCCTGCCCCTCTGGCAGCAAGCGCTTTGACGTGTGTGTCTCAGAGCCAAGCTGTCCTCCAAGCGCAAGTCCCAAGCTGTGTGATCTCTCAGGGACCAGCCCAAGAGAGACGAGCTGCTCCCTGCCGGCGCCTACACCGCCTGCCAATTAGCTTCATGGAGGTCCGCAGAGAAAGCGGATCCTACGTGATGAAAGACCGGAGACGATTCAGGCTCCTTGTGCCTCCTCATTAGCGCTCTGGAGAAGGGCAAGCGTGTCATCTGGCTGCCTCTCTGGGACCCCGCAGCCCTTCTCAGACTCACGCCTTGGGAGGACCTGCCATCCCGAATCAGGGAGCACGGTGGGCGGAACTGATGGGATGAAGGGACCAGCCGGGAAGAAGGCAGTTCCGTCACCCATCTGTGTACGGTCCCTGTTCTGCCGGACGCAGCTGGGAGAGCACGGGCTCCGCAGCCTCATGGAACCAAGCTCCCATCCCCACTTGGCGCTCTGCGACCTCGGCAAGTGACTCAGGCTCTCTGAGCTCCCAGTGGCCTTCACTGTAAAGCAAAGCCCAGAATGCCCACAGCATGGGGTTCATGGGACGGATGGCAGAGTGAAAGGAGAGGGCCCTGGAAGGGGCTGGCACACAGCAGAGGCTGCGGAATGGTAGCAACTATTAGGTTGTAGGTAGTAGGGGGATGGCAGGTCTGGCCAGGGTCCTGGTGTTCACCCTTGCTTACCACATGAGTCAGGGCCAGTCCCTCTGAAAAACAGGACTGCTAATGCTGGGCAGGGCTGTTGTATGGGTCCTGTCATGTGATGTAGGGGAAGAAGCCTTGCCAACCTTGCAGTTCGGTGCAAATATCATGGGTGCGCGCTCGAAGCCGTGCGGCAATGCCACGTGTGCCGCGGGTGAGACACGCTTCCTGCTGGGGTCTGATAGCTCAGTGGGCAATCCCGGGGTCAGAAGATGCGCTGGGAACATGGACCGGCGGGGCTGTGTGACTTTCTGTGAGTCCCTTAATTTCTCTGTGCCTGGGTGTGCCTTGTCTGGACACAGGGAAGGGATCGTGTCAGACTGATTAGCAGCACAGGGCTTGGCCCTTCACACGTGCCTGATAAACATGCAGTGTCTGTCGTCATTCTGGGGCAGTAGCCCCTCACCATTTCCTCTGTGGAGCCGTGGCTCTCCGTGGTCAAGTTTAGGACTCCTCCAGGCCATCCCCTGCCCTTAGGTAGGTGTCTTCTTTCTGGACAGCCCCTCGGGTCATTGCCGTCTCCAGCGGATCCGCTAGGCACGCCCCTGCCTCAGATAAAGCCCGACCCCCTTTCTGGACCCTCGGATTTCTGCAGCCTCTTCCCCCGCGGCTGTCTGTCCGGCTCCCGCGAGACAAAACCTCAGCGCGCGGAGCCTTTGCGCCTGCTGTGCTCCCGTCTCCTGCACCGCCGCCCCCGCCCGGAGCACCCCGGCCCTGGCCCCCGACTTCACACTTGCTGTCTCCCCAGTCAACAGATGCTCTCATTAGACCCATTTACAGCGGAGACAACAGAAACTCAGAGGGAGGCAGCTGGCCTGGGACCCTAGAACAGCAATGCCATGCGCGGGGCGGGGCGCCCAGCCAGCCTGGCTTCCAGGCCCCAAACCCACCTGGAGGCATCAACAAGCCCTGGGACTGATAGGGTCTGGGCCGAGGCCTCGTGGGTGACTGACAGCATGGAATTTGCCCCAAGAGGGAGAGGCCGCGAGACTCCCCTTGCCCCTGGGTACCGTCCTCTAGCCACGACCTCTAAGTAGTACTACAAGGACCCGCAGCTGCAGGGTTGGTTCTGGGGACCCCTGGGGGTCAGGTCTGCAGGCCCACGGTGACAGTCTCCACCAGCTGCACTCACAGAAGACGGCAGCCCTGTCCCGGACTTCTCTGCGCGGTCAGACCCCTCTGGGCTTCTGCCTGGCCTGTTCCTCCGACCTGGAATACCCCCACCTCGGCTTCTGGGCAAACCAGACTCCCTCCTCACGGGGTGACCCATCTGTGGGAGCTGGCTGTCCTCGTGGGACCCCGGCACTGTGTTCGAGTTCCAGGTTTCCGCTTCTGCTCTCTGTCGCCAGACTGCGGCGTCCTCCAGGCAGGGCCGGGCCTCACCCCCTAGCTACAGGGCCAGGCCAGAGGACGTATCCACGGAGAACAGGGCACCTCGAGAAAGCACAGTAATCTCACAGTGCAGATTGGAAGGCAAGGGGGTGCCTGGGGGGCTCGGTCGGTTAAGCATCCGACTCTTGAGTTGGCTCAGGTTGTGATCCCGGAGTCGTGGGATCGAGCCCCATGTTGGGATCCTCGATCAGCACGAAGTTTGTTGTCCCTCTCCTTCTGCTCCTCCCCCTGCTCGTGCTCTCTTTCTCTCTCTCTAAAATAAACAGAATCTTAAAAAAAAAAAAAAATTGGAAGGCAAGGAACACGGAGGATGAGGAGGTAACATTTAAGCCGAGAGCTGCGGGAGCCAGGGGAACGCAGGGAACAGCATCCTAGGGAGAGAGAACAGCATGTGGGAGGCCCTGGGGGCAGCCTCATGTCGGCTCACTGCCATTACTTGGAGGTGTCCTGCTCGAAAGCCCTGTGAGGCAGCTCTCCTATTGTCTCCTTCCCACAGTGGAGGAGATCGACCAGGGAGACTGAGTCACTTGCCGAAGGTCACACAGCAAAGGGAGAAAGGGCACAGATGTAGGCGTTGGACGTCATCTCGTGCTGTTTCGGCCCCAAGGCACAGCCAGCATGGCGTGTGTGTGTGTGTGTGTGTGTGTGTGTGTAGCTGGCAAATAGTCGGGTTCCTGCTCCTGGAGAGGGAGGAGCCCCACCCTTTCCGGGAGGATGCAGGTGCCTCGCTGCCCTGGCTCGGCGGGGTGCCTGCGGGCCCAGCCTGAGAAACAGTGTTTATCCATTATTTCCCGGTACGCTGGCGCTGCTTTGTTTTGCCTCAGTGAGCACTTCCGAACTATTTCCTCAAAGAGCAGCAGGCAGCCCCAGAGGAGCCGACGGGCCCGTCCTGCCTCGATCCCTGATGCTGTTTCCGCAGTCAGAAGGCTTCCGTGTTCCGAGGATTTTAAAAAGCATTTATAATGTAATTGAGTTTCAAGCTCCCAGGGAGCCCCAGGACCAGGAGCCGTCCAGGACCAGGCAGCCTGCTGGTAGGAGTGGGGCTTTCGTCTCTGGCGGTACAGCCCGCTGGACAGGTGACCACGATTCGGGGATCCTCAGGGGATGGTCCTCTCCTCCCGCAAGAGGTGGTGACGGAGAGCTGGCCACTGGCCGGCTTCAGATCTCAGCTCTGCCATTTACCAGCCCTCCGACTCTGGGTGGGCCAGTTCACCCCGTGAGTCTCAGTTTTCTCGTCTGTAAAACGGGTGAAATTATGCAAGGTTGTCGCCAAGAGTAAAGGAAAGAATCATGTGCAAATCTCAGTGTGGGGCGTGCACAGAGTCCACAAGCTTTAGCCGAATTGTTGTCATGTTATTCCAAATCACACAAGCAACGCACAGGGTTAAGTTCCAGCCCTGGGCCCTGGGTGAGCCCTCCCACCACCCACCTGCCCACCCGCTTCCTCGCCGGCCTCACTCCTGCCTCTGTGGAGGACCTCATACATCCCTTCCGGCCTCTGAGCTTTGCACTTGGTGTTCCTTCTGTTCCTTTCCATATCCGTCACCACTCTCCCCCACCCCGCCTCCTCATCCCTCAGGCTCAGCCTTGGGGCCACCCCTGGAGGGATGAGCTTCTCTGCACAGCACCCAGGTGACCCCATCCCCTCCTCTTATTTTTTTTAAGATTTTGTTTATTTATTTAACAGACAGAGATCACAAATGGGCAGAGACAGGCAGAGAGAGAGAGGGAGAAGCAGGCTCCCTGCTGAGCAGAGAGCCCGATGCGGGGCTGGATCCCAGGACCCTGAGATCATGACCTGAGCTGAAGGCAGAGGCTTTAACCCACTGAGCCACACAGGCACCCATCCCCTCCTCTAATGTTAAGTTGGCTTCTCACTCTGAAAGGAGGGGTCTCCCCCCCACCGCCAGGCTCCTTCCTGTTGCTCCCCAACCCCTCCTTTCAATTAAGAAACTTGCATGGGCACATGGTTATGTATAATGCGTTTGCAAATCTTATGGAAATGTGTAAAAAGGAAGAGTAAAAGCTGCCTCCGCTCCCATCCTCCTGCCCAGACCCTCTCCCAGGAGCCAACGGCTGGTCTCCGCTCTCGCTTCTAGTTCTGCGCATCTCTTTGTAACTTTAAATAATACACTTGCCCTTCTTTCTCATCGTTGTTACACAGTATCTGCCGCTCCCGCCTGGAACGTGAGGCTTGGCTCGCCCACGCTTGTCTCTCTCTCTCCGGTCGCCTCCGCCTCCGGCTGGAATGTTCTCAGCTCCGGCCTCCCGGACTCCGTGGTTGGCGACCACAGCCTCCCGGAGTCCGTACCTGGCCCTCCCATGGCCTCCCCCCATGGCCCTCCGCCGCCTGGATCTGTCCCTCTCACCAACAGCCAGAGGGAGCTCCTCGGAGCGGGGCTGGCCCCTGCTTAAACCTCCCTGCACAAACCCAGGGCACCGAGGCTCCAGTCCAGGCTCCGCCGGGGCCTCCCGGAGCCTGCGTGGCCTGGCCCTGGGGTCTCCCCATTCTCTGTGATCCCCACCTCCAGCCCAGCCCTGCTGCCTCTTTCAATTTCCCTAGGCCTGGTCCTACTCTGGCTGTTCCCCCGCAGGAAGTCTCTTCCCCGCTGGCTCCTCCCCCAGAGGGTGGCCCCTGCTTGGACGGCCGAGGTGCTCCTCTTCTGGATCTTTCCACCCGAAGCCCTAGCCATTAGCGGCCACTCCTGGTGCCTCTCTCCTGTGTGGCTGGGTCTCTCATCCGACTCCTGCATGAGGGAAGAACTGCTTTGTTCTTGACTGTGGCTATGATCCAGGTGCTTGTGGCCTCAGGAGGTACCAGGCAGAGGGTCCCCGAGCGCGTGAGCAGAGACGTGGATCTCGGCTTCTCTACTTGCCGACTCCTTCCCTCTTTGCCTGCTGCTCCCCCGCCCGGGGCTGCTCCCCTCCACCCTCCCATCGCCCCCCCTCCCCGTCGAGGTGGAAGGTAGCTGCGTTCCAGGTGGAATCATTTGTCGCGGTGTTTTCTCAGTACACCACGTCTATGACTTGGAAATTCATAAACGGGGCTTATGCTCTAAGCATTCTGTAAATATGATACCCTGAGGAGCTATGAAGTGTGACTGAATCTACAGACTGGGAAGTGTGATCCCAGCCCTTGAAAACACAGCCCTGGGTGGAGAGCCTGCCTAGCGCCCGGCTCGGATAGCTGGGTTCCTTGTGACCTGCTCTCTGGCCTCCCTACTGCTCGGCATGGCCTGGAGGCCCCCTCGACCCACGCCCCCTTGCCTTCTCCTTGCTCTGGTGACTACAAGCGGCGTGGGTCTTTGCGGTCTGGATGTGCGAGCGTGTGCAGGGGTGGGGCAAGCCCACCGCCTCGCCCTCGTCTGGAGAAGTCTCTGGTGGCTTTCATCCTTGGCCTTTGACTCTGTTCACAGCCTCCTCCTTCGAACTCTGGGAACCTGCCTCCATTGTCTTCTACTCCCGTGGCTGATGGGGAAAAGCGTCATCCACGCCTGAGCCCGTACCTCGTCTGGGGCCTGCCTCTTCCCTAGGGGCGCTTTCCCGGTTTCCTGCCGCTGGCCTCCTCCGAGGGTCCCCAGGTGCGGGTCTGCTCCATCATCAGCCGCGCACACACGAGTTGGGCCCGTCGGATCTGCCAGCGTGTCTGGCGGCAGCTCGGGGGAACCCTCCTCCCATCGTTATTTCTCCAGCTCTGATTTCTCTTCCCCGCCTCCCTCACTCGCTGTCTTGGGAGCTGCTCTCGAATGCCGCTGGATCCCAAGATCCTGGGTCCAGGGCCCTGGTCCTTGGTTCACTTCTGCCTCTGAGTCGTTCCGTCCTGCCTTCCGAGGGGTCCTTCCTCGTCTTCCAGAACACCACTCTGCTCTCCGGGGGGGCCTGTGGGACTCATCAGTCCAGCTACTGGACGATTGTCCTGATTTCTGTAGCAGTCCTCGGCCTCCTGAACATTCTAGAGGTTCTCCTGCATGCCTTTGCCTCTCTTCTGTTGTGCCCAACCCCACGGGTTCCAGGTTGGGGGGAGTCAAGATCACCGTCGCCAGCAACTCTGGTTAACAAGAGAGAAGCACACGGACAAGGCGCCTATCCAAACCCTGCGCTCTGCACTCGTCAGACCCCTACCAGGGAGAACCATGCTTCCCCTCACCTCCAACCACTCCAGCCCAATGCTGTCCAAACCCTAGGGAGCCAGCCAGCGGCCTCTTCCTCCCTTGCCGGCGCGGCTGGGCAGTCATCCTCTCTACGCACACGCCTTCTGCACTTGGAGGTCCAGACATGGGGAGGGCGGCAGGCCTGTGCTCCCTCCTGGGCAGGAAGCCCGCTCGCCCCCAGAGGATGCCTCGGCTATTATTCCTGGCAAGCAGCGTCATGATGTTTTTGTTTCTTTCCCCTAAAGTAAATATTAAGGCATTGCTTTTCTCCCTGGCTTAAGCAGGGAGGCCCCGTCGTCCCGTTATCCGTCAGGCACGTACAGTTCAGCTGCTCCCGGGCAGTCCCAGCGCAGCCGGGCCAGGGCTGGGGGCGTGACTTGACCGATTTATTTTCGTCCAGTGCTGGGGTCGGTGGTTACCCGGGAGGACTTGGCTCCCGTGCTGGGTGACTCCCTGCTCTCTGGGCTCCAGCAGGATCTGGGGAGCCCCCTGCGGCCCCTCCATCCGCACAGTGACGTGTGGTGCTTCTCGGCACCTGTTCCCGAGACCCAGCCGCACAGCCCTGGGTGTGTCCCCAGCCCGGAACCCTGAGGACCCCCACGGCATGTGGTTGGAGCTGGCCTCTTCTGTCTGTGAGCACCTGCAGGGCCCGGCCCTCAGCAAACGGAGAGAAATGCGTGTTCTCACCATTTAGGAAGTCTACGGGGGGCGAGCAGATCCCCATGGAAAATCACTTGTACAGACATTGCCAAGTGCCTGGAGCAAAAGCAACTCTGCACCCCCAAAGGTGAGCTCTCACCCCACCTCACGGATGAGTAAACTGAGGCCTAGAGGTGCTAGGCGGGCAGCAGAGCTACCACGGTCCTGCGGGGACAATCGGGATGTCTAGGAAAGATCACCAGACTCGGGTTTAAAAAATGGACTTCCGTCCAACATGCTGTGGGAACTTTAGGAAGTCACTCGACCTCTCTGAGCCAAGGCTCTGGCTCGGCTGAAAAGGCAAACAGGATTCCTGCCACCAGGAGCTGTGGGGGATACACTGAATGGATCCTGTTAAAGGAGCCAGGCAGACAGGCGGGAAGGAGGCTCATCAGGAAGGTATTAGCATTCATTCATTCCTCCATCCATATGGATGTCCCGCCCGCCCCAGGGAGAGGGGCACCGCGCCACCCCCTTCTGGCCTCTCCCACCGGCCCGGGGCTGTAAGTTCAGGCCATCAGCATTCAGATGCCGTCAGTTGATCTGATGAATGTACATTCCACTCAGCATCACACGGCGTAGGGGAATGTGGCTTGAGAGTAATTATAATCAAGTTTGAGGAAAGCTGATGGTATTAATGAAAATCATTACACTCCTGGCAGCTAAGCCAGGCAAAGGGAGGGACTGACTAGATTTGAATTCCATTTTTTACTGTCCTGCTTCCAGTCGGGAACACTTTCAAATGACTTGTGGGGGAGAGCTGCCTCTGGGCCGGGCTGGTTTCTCTGAACCACGCCGGCCCCTTCCACGGAATGCCACAGACAGGAGAGGGAGACAGGGTGGCCTGCCTCTCCCAGCCACGCTCTGGACATTCATGGGGTCGTAGTTTCCCGTCCATCTGTCCTTCCTGGAAAGGCTGGTCAGGCTCTCTGACAAGAGCTACTGGATGCCAGGCTCCAGGTCTCCTCCCCGGCGCTGGGCAGAACTTCCCGAGACCCAGTTGTGCCCAGGTCCCTCTCTGCTCTGTGGCCCTTCGTCGTCCGCAGACCAGAGTCCAGGGTCCCATGATGGCCTGTCTGAGCCTCTGCCACCCCCCGCCACCCACCCCTGTGGCCTGTGCATGGGTCCCGTGCTCCTGACACCTCGAGGCTATGGGCATCTGAGACTAGCCTGAGCCTCCCTCTCCTGCCCTCCCTTCTGGAACCACCCCAGGGGCATCCCAGGCGTAGCCCACCAGCCAGGGTCACATGCCTCACCAACTACCCAGGCAAGGTGTTCTTACGGAGGACAGCTCTGCCTTCTAGAAAGTTCCTCCTCAGATGGACATCCTCCTGTGGGGCCATCTCTGTCCTCCAGCACAGGACAGCTCTGACTACATGGCGACTGTCGATGGGAAGGCTCGATCGGCACCCAGTGGGGAGCGCTGGTCTCCTTCGGAAACACGGCCGCTGGGGGTGCAGGGTCGCCCGCCATCCACACTCTGCGCAGGTGTGAGACAGCTGCGAGGCTTTGTACAGATGGAGGCTGATGCTAAGCGTCTCCCCAGCCTGGCTTCTCCGACTCCCTGGAGGAAACCCTCCTCCAGGGGAAATGAGTTTGGGTCCCGCCTCTGCCACTGACTGGCTGTATGACCTCCGGAGGGTTCCGGAAGCTCTCTGAGCTTGGGAGGGTGGCAGCATCCTCTGGGGGGAGGGAGGTGAAGAGGGGCTCTTAGCTTCCCCAGCAGGTGGCTTAGAGACCCAGCTCTGCACCTGGTGCTTTTCTAGGCGGGGAGATTCACCATGTACTCGAGCTGTTCTATTGCTGGGTAACCAATGACCACGCGTTTGGTGGCTAAAATGGTACAATCTCTCCTTGTGCCGGAGGCCAGGGGTCTGACTTACCTCACGGTGTAAAGTCAAGGTGTGGGCAGAGCCGTGCTCCTTTCTGGAAGTCCGAGGGGAGGACCGGTGTCCGCCTCGCTCAGAGGCTGGTGGAACCTGGTTCCTGGAGTTTGTAGGACTGAGGTCCCTTCTCCTCGCTGGCTGTCTCAGCTGAGGGCCGTTCCAGCTTCTCGGGGGCGCTGTGTTCCGGATTTCTGTGCCCTTCCTCCTTTCCCAAGGCCGGCTATGGAGGGGGAGGCCCTCTCATACTTCTGCCCTCTCCCCCTGCTGTCTCTCACCCAGTCAGAACAGGGACTCTGCTTTTAAAGACTCTCAGGATTGGGGTGCCTGGGTGGCTCAGTGGGTTAAAGCCTCTGCCTTCGGTTCAGGTCATGATCTCAGGGTCCTGGGATGGAGCCCCACATCGGGCTCTCTGCTCAGTGGGGAGCCTGCTTCCCCCTCCCTCTCTCTGCCTATTTGTGATCTCTGTCAATCAAATAAATAAATAAAATCTTAAAAAAAAAAAAGACTCTTAGGATTAAATTGAGCCCACTTGGATAACCCGGGATAATCTCCCCGGTCTCCCCATTTCAAGGTTCGTGCTTTTAACACCACCAGCAAATTATTCCCTTTTGCCGTGGGAGGTGATCCGCTTACAGGGTCCCGGGATTTTGGCGTGGGTGTTGCTGAGGGCTATTACCTGGTGTCCGTCCGTAAGCCGTAAAGAGGGAGACAAACATGCGAGACCTGCAGTCCTCATGTTCCAGGGAGGGGAACAGAATACAGCCATAAATAAAAACCTCATTAAGACAGGAAAAGGCCATGAACGGAAAGAATGGGTGAAATGACCCCTGTTGGGGAAGGGGGTCCCTCATCCTGGGGGGCCCACGGACACGGGGATGGTGGCCTCGGCTCTGGCAGGAGGCGTCCAGGGCAAGCGGAGAGAGGCGTGCAGTGGAGGAGGGGGCGGGAGGACGGGCGGCTGCCTGAGCCCTGGGTCCCTCTTCTGATGAGTAAGTGTGGAAGGGGTCTGGCCTGGGGTGTCCAGGGAGACCAGGATGGCAGGACACAGCCAGCGCCATCGGCGTGTGTAAGTTCACAGACAGAAAATTAGGCAGCCGGCTTGCCGGAAGGGACCGCCGGCTCCCACCTCAGGCTGCTGACCGTGGAGGACATCCTCCCTCGCCGTGATCCGGACCTTGAAATGCTGCATGACTGGGACGGGGGTGTGTGCTCTCTGCATTCTCTCCAAGTGGCCAGGTGCCACAGAGCTGAGCCTGGAATGGTCGTAGGCACGAGGATCCCGAGAAGTCCAGGTTCCAGCATGTGCTTTGTCAAAGGAGTTACTCCCTGCAGAAACTACCAGACTCTGGGGCTGCCCCTGGTGGGTGGGATGATCCGGCATCGGTGGGGGAGTGGGACCTGCCTGGGGAAGCCCCCAGAGCCGCCAGCATCTGATCTCAGGCAGCCGTGAACAGCTGGGAACCTGGAGGGAGGTCATTACCTCTCCAGGTGCGGGTTCACCTCACCTAGGGGAGTAACAATAAGATCTGCCTAACTAGATGGTTTAAGCAATATTTGGTAAGCGCCTACTGTGTACCAGGCCTTGCATGGAGAGATGTCAACTCCCTGAACTGCGTGTACCCACGGGCAGGAGGCAGACATTCGCTACCCAAGGGAATGAGTAGCAACAAGACAGGTAGCTACTCTGAGCCCACCAGGGAGGGTGGAAGGCTTCCCTGAGCCACGATCTAAGGATGGATGGACATTAAACTGGGAGGAGAGGAGGGCAAGAGGGAGGAAAAGCATTCCAGGCAGAGGGAACAGTATGTGCAAATGTCCTGGGGTGGGAAGGAACCCAAAGTGCTCAGGAAGCGAAAAGCTCAGAAAACAGAAAGGGACAGGATGTCTGATGGGGTTGTGGGCAGTGGCCAGTTCCCACAAAGCCTTGCACAGAGGCTTCAGAAGAGGTAAGCAACAGTCTGGCTCCGGGGTGGCTCAGGACAGCCCCATTTATACTGTTACACCAGCCTCATTATTACACTCACCCATGCAGCCCACAGCTCCAGACAAATGAAGGCATTGCGCAGCGGCCCTGACATCAGCTGGCATCACCGGTAAAGAACACACGTAGGCACAGGCGTGTGCATGCACGTACACACGTGTGTGAGCCAGAACCCCTGCCGTGTTCTGGGAGTTTCCAGACCCCCGCTGGGAATTCCCGCCGCCATCTCCCGTGTCTGAGCCCGGGGAAGGAGCCACTAAAAATCCCCGATATTGCAAAATGGTCAGTCCCTGACCGAGAATGTTCGTGCAACATGTTCTTGTTCTCATGGCCGTCTTCCTCATGTGGCCCGCGAACCCCTCCTGTGCGTACTAGCTGCGAGGAACAGACCAGAAGGCAGGGCAGCTCGGGCCCTTTGCCGGAGGTGCCTGGGGCCAGGGCCAGAGCCAGCCCGAAATCCGCCCTGGTTCCCCGGCCACACTTGGGGTGCACCAGGGGCACCAGCCCCGTGGACAGGACGCTGGCTGAGGGTCCTAGGAAAGTCACGTCTCCGCCCTGAAGACCTTGCTGGGGAGGATGTGGCGGGAAGTGCTCGGGAGGGCCCAATGGCACGGCCCCGTCGACGTTCCACCGGTGGGGAAGAGCGCTCTTGGGAAACAGAAAACCGCCACGAAGAGATTTGGAGGCAGCTGCTGTGGACGTGAAGGCACACATTTACCCCGAGAGGCCCATGGCCATCCAGGGAGTGGTCGGGGCAGCCGGGATCGTGGGTCCGGGGCTCAGGAAGGCATCAGGCAGGACGTGCCTATGTGGGCACCCGTGGCCTCGAAAGGGGAAAGCCGGGGTGGGGTTCAGTGACGGGGTCAGGGGTGGTGCAGACACAGCAGACGGAGGAGGCGGGGCCCAGGGCATAGGGACCTTCAGGGGGATTTCACCAACCTCTGCTGTAAGTTTGGGGATGGGGCAACCACACCAGCCCACTAGAGGAGAAAGCACAAACAAGGAGGGCTACAGCCTCCGGGAGGGGTGTCCACGCACCACTGAGATCCAGAAGGTGGATGGACTGTCCCAGCCTCTGAGCTCAGAAGGTGTCGCCGGCAGGTGTCACCGGCAGCCTCACTCCACCTCCCATGGCAGGGGCAGGGGTGGGGGGAGGGCTCCCAAGAGGCAGGGATGACATTTCACAGATACGAACTCTGCCATGATCCCTCCCCCCATTTTCCCTCTCCCCCAGATGGTACCTTCCCCTCCTTTCTCAAACTCCAGCGCCCAGTGTGTCCGCAAATCCCACACCCCGCCTTCCAGACATTTCCCGAATCCACCCAACTCTCTCCACGGCCCCCACTCTGTCCGGCCAACCCGTTCAGCTACGCATCGCTCACCTACTCCTGGGGGTACCTCTCCCCTTGGTCGGCCGCCTGGCTACCCTGGATGTCTAGGACATTGCACCTGCCAAGGGGCCCTTTAAGTCATTATTAACATCATGTGATGTCTCCTCCCTGGGTGGCTCTGTGGCCTCCAGTCAAGACGGGACAAAATGTCCAGCCACCCCCAACCAGGACCCGCTCAGAACTCCTGGCTCATCCTCAAACCCAGCTCTCGGCCTTCTCCAGACTTCTGGAAGTTCCCGGAAGGTTCTTTCTTGGCTCTCCACATGGCTGACTGACTTACCCTCCTGCCTGCTTCACATCTGACCCCTCAGAAAAGCTGCCCTTCACGGGAACTTGGCAGAAACCAAGGGTTTTAACACTCTTTCTGGCAAGCCATCCAGGAGACTGGGGAGATCAGCAGTTGGTAAACACGGGAATTGGGGCAGTTTGGGGGGAAGTGGATTCCCTCCCCATTAATTCAAAGTAATTGCACTTGTCTTCACTGAGGCATGAAAACTGATGTCTTTGTGTGCTCCTTTCTGTGATGGGAAAAAGCCCAGGGCTACTCTAGGTAATCAGGGAGGGCTTCCTGGAAGAGGAAGTCCTTCCTAGGTAATCAGAGGGCTTCCACCCTGAATGGACCCAGAAGGAGATACCACTAGGGTACTGCAAGGGTGAGCAGAGAGAAAATGGGGGGCGGGGTAGGTGGGAGGGGGTGCAGGAGGGACAGTGAGCCAGTCGGGCACCGTGGCAAACTCTCGCTGTGTTATTGCATTATTTTCTTGGCAAGCCCTCCAGGCAGCTGTTGTGCTTATACCGTCTACACATGAGGACTCTGGGGCTCGGGGAGGCCAGGTGACCCACTGGCAAGTGGCCAGGCTGGGGTGCCAGCCCGAGCTGACTGACCAGGTCCTTGCACTCAGCCGGGCCGTCGGGCAGATGCCAGCCAGCGGATCGCTGATCCTCGCCATTGAGGGTTTGTACATTATCCACAGGCACTGGGGAGCCATTGGAGATTCTAGCCAGAAGAAAGACAAGGTCAGACTCCGACTTTTTCAAGGTTACTCTGGAGGAGGATGGATGAGCCAGGAGAGGCCAGTCGATTTGTGGCAGAAGGCTCTGGAAAGGGCACCCTGAAGTCATTTGGGCTGCTTGGAGGGTGGCCAGAGCCGCCTGCTGCTGGTAGCAGGGACCTGAGTCACCCACCCACCCCCCCAACGAGGCACGGCCCCCACCTGAGCAATGCCAGCGGGAGATGGGGGGGCGGGCTGCCGGCCCCACGTCAACATCTTGACAATGAGGTAATTGCGTCTTGAGCTTTGCTTTAAAAACCTTAATGGATTTTTTTCCACTCCATAAAGCCGCCCTGTGGTCTAGGAATGATAATTGAGATCCGGGAACAAGACTAATGCACTGAGGGACATCCGCTCCCTGCCCCCCACCCCTCAGCCTCCTGGCTGGGCTGCCAGCCATGGGGACGGAGAGCCCCGTCTGTCCTGCTCCTGCGAGCACGTGACAGTAACCCTAGCTGGTGTCCCTACCTGCCGGCATTCTGCCTCTGCGAACCGGCGCGGGCTCAGTCCTCACAGCAGCCCTGCACCACAGGGGGCTGCTATCAGCCTAGCCTTCTCAGGTGGAGAAACTGAGGCACAGATGCCCGTGGGCTCCTCCACTGTATCAAACCTCAGGAGGTGGGGACCCCCTGGCCCAGGAGTTCCACCTCTGCATCTACCACTGAGACTGCACAGCTCTGGTGACAGGGTGCTCACTACCATTCTTCGGCGTCCTTATGACCCAACGGCTCTGACCATCCACCGCGTGGGTGCAGGACGTCACACCTGACGGTGGCCTCTCTCCGTCTTTGTCTCTGCCCTGCTCCCACACCGGCATCACTCCCTGCCTGACCCCAGAGTCTTGGGGGGACCAAGCAGATGGCTGAGAGTCACGTGTTCCTTGTAGCACCAGCCGTCCCCAAGGACCCTTCTTCCCCCCACCCCGGGTCCTCTTGAGTCCCCTTCACCTGTCCAAGGGGGCTGAGAAGTGACATACTGGGGCCACTTGGCCACTGGACGGCTCTGCCCCAGAGTTCCATCTCTCCCTAGCTCCTGCCCTCCCCCTAGACCTCCCGGCCATGTTCCTTGCCAGGAAGTGACCGTGACAGCAGCCAGCAACAGTGGAATATTGGCAGGTGTCGGGCCTGCCTCCGGCCTCTCACACGTGTGACCTCCGGGAACCCTCCCGCAGCCCCCGTGGAACACACAGTGTGGACGTCATTTGATTGCTCGGGATACTGAGGCCCAGAGAGCTTGAGCTACTAGCCCAAGGCCACTCAGCTCCCTAGTCGAGGGAGCAGAAGCTGCTCTCACTGGCTTGTGACCGGGAAGCCATGGGGCCTTTGGGTCCCCGGGGGGACCTTATGCCACTGAGGAGCAGTGCCCCCGGGATTCTTCCCAGTCGTCCAGCAAGGGGGTGACGCTATCCCCTCACCAAGGAGGAAGTGAGGTCCCCGTCCCCGCCATGCCCAGGGCCGAACAAGGATGGGGCAGACCCGGCCTTCACTTTGCTGCATCCAATTCCTGCCACCATTTGGGGTCCTGGGATCAAGCCCTCCCTTGCTCCCAGATCCATCCCCAGACTTTGATTTCCAGGGCTCCTTCACCCATCCCTCCCACGAAAAACTTGTTGGGAGCCCACACTGGGCCAGCTTTCTCCTGGCGTGACTGAAACCGGCTGGGGGAAGAGACGGACTCCCACGATTTGTTGAGAATCATATTTACTTTGCATCTTGAATGTTGGCCAAGCTTTACCTTCACATCAAGCACAGACTTGATTCACTCACCAACACATAAGACGGCCGCCGTGCCCTTCACTTTGTGCCTGCTCCCCCGTGGGGCTGCCCCAGAACAGTGTTGTTTGTACGCAGAGAACATCTGGGCTGTGTGCGATCCAGCTGCAGGGGCTTCGGGGGCCCCAGGCCTGCCCCGAGGAGGAAGACAGCAGGCGGCCTGCCCTGGAGATGCCAGGCACACCAGGCTGGGAGTACCCTGCTTTGCCAGGACGTAGACATGCCCGTGTGGCCCCGGCTCAATCCTGGGGTCAGTCTCTGCTCCTGGAAGCACAGGTCACAGAGTTAGGTCTATGTTGGAATCATGGCCCTCCATGACTTTGGGCAAGTGGCTTCATTTCTCTGAGCCTCAGTTTGCTTACCTGTAAAATGGGGTAGGGACATACTCCTTTGGAGCTGCGCTGAGGATTCCAAGGGCGAGAACTTGCAAAGTGTTCAGTATGGGGCTCTGTCCAGAGCAGCTCTCTGCACCTGTCCCCTCCTGCCACTTCCTGAGCGTGTTTTCTTCCGGGGGTTATATGGGCCCTGCCTCAGAGAAGCTGCTACCTTTCATGTCTTCACAAACCTCCTTGCCTTTGCACACCATGCTCAAAGGAAATCTAGTGAGGGACTTTGTGGTAACTCTTCAATCGGCTCCTGTTCTTCTCTTTTGAGATTTTTAAAATATTATAGGTCCTTTTCACTTTCATGTAAATAGTAGGACCAGCCCATCAATTTACACACACACATGCACACACGTACACACCTGCTGGGAACTTGACCAGATGCCATTGAATGTCCAGTGTATGGATCAGTTTGGGTAGAATGAAAAGCTTTACAATGTTGAGCCTTCCCGTCCATGAACATGGTGTATCTCTGTGTTCTAAAACAGATTTTACTTGGTTTCCCTCAAATGTTTTGTTTCTTCTGGGAGTTGTTCATCTTCATCATTCATTCCTGAGTGCTTTGTTTTTGTTCTTATTGCAAATGATTTATTAAGATTTCCTAACTATTTGTGAATGGCATATAGAAGTCCAGTTGGGGGATGCCTGGGTGGCTCAGTGGGTTAAAGCCTCTGCCTTTGGCTCAGGTCATGATCCCAGGGTCCTGGGATTAAGCCCCGCATCGGGCTCTCTGCTCAGCAGGGAGCCTGCTTCCTTCCACCCCTGCCACCTGCCTCTCTGCCTACTTGTGATCTCTCTCTCTGTCAAATAAATTTTTTTAAAAATCCAGTTGGTTTGGGTATATTGACTTTGTTTCCAGCCATCTTGCTAAATTGATCAGATCTATCAGATTACCTGTACATTCTACCAGCTGGTCTGTCCTTACAAACCATGTCCCCGTACAAGCTGACTGTGTCATTTCTCTTCTTCCAGGCCGTGCACTTTTCCTTTTCATGCCTTATTGCACTGGCTAAACCCCGTAACGTTGAACAGACGCCATGATAGTGGGTCCCCTTGACTTGTGCCTGACTCAGAGGGGGAGAGGACATTTTCAATCCTTCGTAATTGAGTATGATATTCACTGAAGGTTTTATAGATACTTGGATCAAATGAGAGAAGTTTCTTCTCATAAACTGCTAAGCATTTTGTAAAAATCATGAATGTTGACTTGTATCACATGTGGTTTCTACATCCATTAGGCAAACATATCATCATATTCCTCTAAAGCAGTGAATTCCCCTGACTGTCAAATACCAAATTCCCAGAGCACCCCCAATCATGATGTATTGTTTTTTGTATAGAGCCAGATTCTACTTTCCTAATATTTTATTTATGATATTTACATCTTTAACTTTTGGCCTTAAATCGGCCACTCACTTTTCTTATGTATTAGTTACTTACTGCTGCATAACAAATTGTACCCAAATATCCAGGCTTAAAGCAGTAATCTTATCTCTAATGGAGTCTGTGGGTCAGGAATTCAGACAGGGCATAGCAGGGACAGCTTGTGTCTGCTCTGTGATATCTGGGGTCACAGATGGGAGATCTGAAGGCTGGAACAGGACGGGAATCCCATGAGGTCTCAGATACTCCCAAGCCTGGTGGTTGATGCTGACTGCTTGCTGGGGACCCAGCTTGGACTTCCTCGCAACATGGTGGCTGTGTCCCAAAAGCGAGAATGGGGGAGAGAGAGAGAGAGAGAGAGGCATAGAGGGAAAGAGGAAGGCGGAGAGGCATATGCTATAATCTCCGACCCTTTATAGACCAGCCTGGGAAATCATGTAACATCCCTTCTGCAGCCCTCCATTGGTCAGAGAGGTCCCCTGGCCCCTCCCAGATTTGAAAGGAGTGAGGAGAATGTCCATCTCATTGTAAGAGGAGCCTGAGGCATGGGGTAAACCTATGGATATGTTATCTTTGGGAAATGCCTTCTACCCCTTTCCTTGTAATGTCCTTATCAGATTTAAGTGTGAGCTACTGCTCTGTCTCCGGAACAAATAGTATTCCCAATTTTTATTCCCTGTGTAATTTGTATCTGATTGGTGTTATTTACCTCCTACGTGTTTGGGAGAATTCGTCAGGGAGGCCAGCTGGCCTGGAGATTTCTTTGGAGGAGGGTTTAAATTACAGATTAAAATTTTAAAACAGATATAGGGCCATTCGAACTTCCTATTTCTTCTTGGTCAGTTTTGGTCGTTCTGTTTCTCTAGGAGTCAGTCTGTTTTAACTGGAAACTTTAATTTACTGGCGTGAAGAGGCATTCATATTACCGTTCTTTAAAATGTTGGTAAGGTGTGTAAAGTTGTCCTCCTTTTATTCTTGGTACTGTTTTTTATTTTCTTGATCAGTCATGCTAGGGATTTAGTGATCTATTATGCATTTGAAAAAATTTTTATGCTTTGTGGATTTTTCACTACTATATGTTTATTTTCCATTTTGCTATTTTAAGATCCCACTCTTAATTCTTCCCTTTTAATTTCTTTGAGCTTACTTTGTTTTTCTTTGCTTGTTTTGTTTTTTGCCTCTTAAGATGTGTTCTTACATCATTTCTTTTCAGTCTTCCCACACCCCCAAATGACAAGTTTTTAGACTATAATTTTTCCTCTAAGCACTGCTTTAGCTGCATCCCATTTTGGGGGATTCATTACTACCATTGTTTATTTCAAACTATTTTCTGCTCTTCGTTGTCCAACTCATCAGTATTTAGAAGAGTATTTATTAATTTACAAAGGTCAGCAATATTCTAGGTGCTTTTTTCTTAATGATTTAATGATTTAATGCCAAAGAACATACAATTGTAATGATTTGATATTTGTTGAGACTTCTTTACAGCCTATTGTATAATCCCTTATGGTAAATGTTCCAGGAGCACTCAATGAGAACATCAACCCTCCCACTTACTTTCACAGTGTTCTGTACGTATCAGGGAGATCAGACTGATTAATCCTGTTGTCTAAAGTTTTCTGTATCCAGGGCACCTGGGCGGCTCAGTTGGTTAAGTGTCTGCCTTCAGTTTCGGTCATGATCCCAGGGTCTTGGGATTGAGTCCCATATCAGGCTCCCTGCTCAGTGGGAAGTCTGCTTTTCCCTCTACCCTCCTCCCTTGCTTGTGATCTCTCTCTCATTCTCTCTCTCTCTTTCTCTCAAATAAATAAATAAAAATCTTTTAAAAAACAAAATAAAATTCTTTGTATCCTGACTATGTCTTTGTCTGTTTGTTTGATCAGTTACTGGGAGAAATTTATTGATCGTCTTCAAGGATTATGACTTTGTCCATCTCTCCTCTTCATTCTGCTCATTTTTTCCTTTATTTATCTTGAGATTGTGTTATGAAGTCCATACACATTAAGAATTGTTTCATCAAAGGGGGCGCCTGGGTGGCTCAGTGGGTTAAGCCTCTGCCTTTGGTTCAGGTCATGATCTCAGGGTCCTGGGATTGAGCCCCCCATCAGGCTCTCTGCTCAGCAGGGAGCCTGCTTCCCCCTCTTTCTCTGTCTGCTGCTCTGCCTACCTGTGATCTCTCTCTCTCAAATAAATAAATAAATAAATAAATATTGATTAATTAATTAAATATTTATAAATAAATAAATATTTATTTATTTATAAATAAATAAAATATTTTAAAATATAAATATTAAAATATTTTTAAATATTTTTAAAAATAAAAATAAATCTTATCTAATTGAACCTATATCATGGATCTTTTTAGTTTACTGTCCCTCTTTATTGCTACTTAGAATTTTGCCCTAATGTTTACTTTGCCTGTTATTATTGTAACTAAACTCGCTCTCCTGTGATTAGACTTTGCATGGTCGTTTCCCTACATTTCCACTTTCAGCCTTAGAAGTCCTTGTATTTACGCTCTCTCTTCCAAGCAGCATACAGCTGGGTTAAAACGAAACCAGTTAAAATTGTGAGATGAAGTCTTTTAACAAAAGTATTTGTTTTCTATTGATTCTGGACATCCTGTGTTCTTTTACTCCCTTTCATTTAAAGAAAAAAAAAACTTATTTATTTGTTTGTTTGAGAGAAAGAAAGCACACATGCCCAGAAGGAGGAAAAGGGACAAGCAGACTCTGTGCTGAGCACACAGCCTGATGCTGGGCTTGATCTCATGACTCTGAGGTCATGACTTGAGCCAAAATCAAGAATCAGTTGCTTAACCAACTGAGCCACCCTGGTGCCCCACCCTTTCTTTATTTTAGAAAAGTACATTTTCCCCATTTCCTCCTTTCTGTTAGCTTTTCAGTTTTACATACCTAAATTAGTCTCTTGGTGGTTCTCCAGAGGTTACCTCATACATCTTTGCCTGTCTGTAGCCTAACTGAAGATATGATTTTTACCACTTCCTAAAATGCAGGGGCCTCAGAGCATTTTAACTTGATTTGCCCCCTCTGTGGACTTTCCTCATTGTTCTGCTCTACCCGTGTATTTACATGCTAACCTTTGCTCCTGTTCTCCATTCTCCCCATGTTATTATGTGACTTCATCAGTATGCCTGGCATTCACTTTCTCGTGCCTGATGAGCTTCTCTTGTAGCACTTCCTTTCTTGAAGGTCTACTAGGCATAAATTCTGTAAGCCCTATGTGTCTGAAAATATCTACTTTCCTTTCATTTTTGAAGGCTGTTTTGATAGGAGGTACAGCTCCAAGTCAGTGGTTATTTCCTTCCAGCCCTTTGGAGAGGCCCATCTCCTGGATCACATCATCCTTGTTGAGAAGCCACCTGCCAGTCCTAACATTGCTCTACTGAAGGTCATGTGTCTTCTTTCTCTGGCTGCTCAGAAGACTTTCTCATTGTCTTTGGTTGTCAGCCGTTTTTCTATGACGGGTCTGGTGTGGTTTGGAGGTATTCATCAAGCTCCTTGAATCTTGGTTTAATGTCTTTCATCAAATTTGGAAACTCCCAGGAAATTACTTTTCCAAATCGTGTTTCTGCCTGATTCACCCCCAGATTCCCCTCCTGGGACTCCAATTACATGCATGTTGGATCTTTTAACTCATCCCCAGATCCCTTATCATTCCCTCTTTTGTCACTCTGTGCTTTACTATAAATATTTCCCAAACATTTATTTTCCAGTTAACTCATTTTCTAACCAGCCTAGCCTACATTGCTCTCAACCCCAATTAATTTTCGGATCCATATTTTCCATTTGCTTCTTTTTTGTGTATTCCGGCTTTGGGCTGAAATTCTTTGCATTGTCCTCTAGTTTCCTGAACATACTACTCACAATAATGCTGATGTCTACATCTGGTCACTCCTATATTTGGATAGCCAGTTTTGTCTGTTTTCCCCCCTCTTCTTCCTGTTGCTTCAAGCTTGGGGATTTTTTTTTTTTTTTTAAATATTGAGGATTGGGTACAAATTATAGGTATATAATTCTAGGTTGGCAGTGATTTTCTTTCAGCTCTCTAAAGATAGTGTTATAATCCTTTCAAGAGGGCTTAGCTTCTGAAGACATTTAGATGACAGCAAGGTAACTGTAAGTCTTTCTTGGGCAAGGAAAAAACTATAAGTCTTTCTTGTCATTTAGATGACAGCAAGGTAACTGTAAGTCTTGCTTCACCTCTGACTTACCTCAGTTCCTCAGGGATAGCTAACTTCAGGATCCAACTGAGATTATGGCATCCCCCTCCTCGGCAGTCCCCAAGCTCCAATACTTTTTTCCCATCACCACAAATCTGTGGAAAGTTCTGCTAAGATTTTCAGTCTGTTGGCAGCCACTTTGTGCTGGGCTCATTCTGCTAAGGAAATGGCAAGCTTCTTGAAAGGGAAGATGGAGAGAGCACAGAGCTCACTCTTCTGTGCTTTTCTTCTGGAATCTAGACCCTAAAGTCCTGGATGCCCTGCTAGCCATCAACCCCAGGTTTCCTCTCCCAGCACCTGGGAGGTTTCCAAAAGCTCCAAGAGATGCCAGTTTCTGCTCAGGAGCTCGGCCTCTTGGAACCACCACCTACAAGTGGGCAGGCGACTCCATGGGGAAAAGCAGGTAGACAACCTGCCTCATGTAAATGAACTTCCTTTCTCTCTGGGTTCTTCAGTCCCAGCTGCTCCTGTTGTCACTCTTCCATACCTCGAAGCTGATGGTTTCCTACATTTTATGCAAGATGTTCCTGCACTTTTCTCCTTGTTAGGGCAGGAAGGAGGGCAGGTAGGAAGCAATGTTGATGGCAGCAGAGATGGAAGAAATAGAGAGACGTGCTGACTTATTTGACAAGAGAGGAGTCAATGGTGAGCACAGATTGTCCCTCGGGTTACTGAGCACATATTCACCAATGCCATTTCTGCCCGAAAAGGCAGGGGCTTTGCCTGATTGTCTCCATGTTCCCCCAGCGTTTTCCAGCACAGAGATGGTCCCAGGTCCCTGAGTGGATAAATTAACTAAAAGAAATTAAATTAACTAAAAGAAATGTGAATTTAGCTAATAATGAGCAATGCTGAAACTGGCGTCTCCTGGATCCAAAGGCATCTGGGACCTACTGCTTTGTCCCCAGCTGGATTTGAGTCAAGTGGTGAGGCTGGGCTTCCACGAGAGGTGCTCCCTAGGCTCCTGTCCGTCTGTTCCCCCAGCAGCTGGCATGCCTGCTCCCAGATATAACTGGGTCATTGGATGTACCCCAAGGCTTTTCTTCCCAAGGCCGATCCTTGAGCTCCTGGTTGTCCCCGGCCTTCATGCAGTCCTGGCCAGGCCACATTCTCACTGCCCATCCCCTGTCTCAGGTCAGAGCAAGGAGTGTGCCAGAGGTAGGCCTCTGAGGCAGTGGGAAGGCTGTGGAGAGCAGGTGTTTACAGCAGCCCAGAGGAAACCAAAAGTAATCACTGATTGTTTTGACTCAGCCCTCCCTTGGCCCTTGGGTGGGTGCAGGATGTAGACTAACAACAGGTCAACCTCTTCCACCCCCCACTGGAGCACCTCACCCCCACCTTGCCAACCCCATCCCAGCTGCTCACTGCTCCTCTCTTCGTACCACTGGGGAAAGTGCGGGCCCAGCAGGTGCCCCACACCTCTGACTGTGGGACTAAAGTCCCTGCAAAGCAGGGGGTAGGGGACAGGGGCACTCCCGGGGGAGCCGGCTAGTGACAGAGTGTGGGGAAACTGCCTTCCCAGGAGCTGTTTGTTGGTCTCAGCTGGAGATCTTCTGAGATGCTGTGGATAGACCTAGGCAGAGAGCTGGGGTCAGAGAAGGGGATCTATGGGGTTGTGTAGGGAGGTAACTGGGCTAGGGTCTCTGACACTAGATTCTGGTTCTCCCAAAGCTCCAGCAGTTTCTGATGGCATGCAGGGTGTTGGGAGCTGGGGTGGGTCTGGCCTCTCCTGGGAAGCCTTCCCACTCCTCCTGAGAAGGGACCATTCTTTCTCTAGACTGCCTCTCTGACTCAATTTCACACTGGGTGGGCTGCCCTTGCACTGTCTCTCCCTACCCAGACATGAGCATTGTGGGGACAGTCTCATTCACCTGTGCCAGACGCACCCCAGCTCCCAACACCCTGCATGCCATCAGACTCAGAGCTGCTGCTCCCAGGAGTCCTTGTGGGAAGGGGGAGGCTGGAGGGAGGTCAGGGAAAGGGGAGAATGTGCTGCCTGCCATTGGACACATGACTTATTCATTTCAGCCAGCAAGAGCTGTGCGCAGACCCACCCCAACCCCAGCACCGGCTTCTTCCCGTTCTGTGTCTCCCGCTGTGGATTCCTGGGTAAATGCCTCTCCTTTTCTGCAGCTCAGATGCTTCCCTTAGGTAATGGGTCACGCCACTTTCCCAGCTGCCATAAATAGGTAGAGCCCACATTGTGGGGTGACCATCTGGGGATTCGGTTGCAAACAGCAGAAACACTTGATGGGAAACCTATCCGCAAGTTCTAAGAATCAGAAACACAGAGCCCAGCCAGGAGAAGGCTTAGGAACCAAGAACAGCCTGCTGGGGTGGCCCCCTGGCTGCTCAGCACGGGCACTGCCATCCAGGATGCTCGGCAGCATGGTCTCCACCAAGAGCATGTCCTGATGACCCCTGCTTCTGAATCACCACGTAAGTCCCAGACACAGAGTCCCAGGTGAGCCTCTGACTGGCCGAGCCAGGTCGCCTGATGCAGTGGCCTGCAGGGCCCCTCCTAGGGAGAGTAGTAACACAGGGGCAGAGTCAGCAGAAATCCAGTAGCACCCACCAAGCTTGGCTCGGGTGCCCGTTGACCCAAATCAAGTTCCACTTGACATGGCCTCTCTGGGAGGCGACCTGGGCCTAATTCGCTCAGTGCTCGCGGCATTCCAAGTGCAACGCGAGGGCCAGCCCCAGCGCTCTTGTGTTGTCCAAGCCCCTGCTTGCATCCCACGGGCTATCGTCCCCTCGGCCAAAGCAAGCCCCGTGGACAAGCCCAGCCTTGGTGAGGGAGCGACGACACAGACCAAGGGAAGAGGGCGGGGAGGGACAGGTGGCTGTTTTTGCCATCTAAGATCGTCATTATTTCTACAACAAAGGTAGGATTCAGGAGAGGAGGTAGGGGAGGTGGGAGAGGAGCCATCTTCTCCAGTGGCCACGGGCATCCTGTCGTTGTCGATTGGTGGTGTTGGGGGTCAGGGGGACACACGCTAGCCACGTCCCAGCCAATATTACTACGTGAAAGGCAGTGTGAAAAGGCCACGGACTGTATGAGGTCAGCTCTAGGACATTCTGGAAAAGGCAAACCTACGGAGACACTGAAAAGACCAGTGGTTGCCAGGGGCAGGGGGAGGGCGGGGTGAATTGGCAGAGCGCGGGGGACTTTGAGGGCAGTGAGACTGCTCCGTGTGACGGCACACCGGCAGATGTGTGTATGTGTGTCGTTGCAGTCTTGTCTCCACCCACAGCGGCGGCAACACCAAGAGCGAACCCTAATTTAATGGGCTTTGGGTGACGAAATGGGTGGCATGGGGTGACATGTCGATGTGGCTTTATCGTAACAAACGTCCCACTAGGTGTGGGGTTTTCATAATGGGGGAGGCCATGCCTGCGTGGGGGCTGAGGGTATACGGGACATCTCTGTACCTTCTGCTTACTCGCTGTGAACCCAAAATGCTCTAAAAACTAACATCTCTTAAAAAAAAAATCAAAACCCCAGCCAGTGGCACTCTGAGAAGGCGTCAGATGTGAGGGGTGACGAGGCCGCGCTGGACAGTCGGAAGTGAGCAGTGAGCGGACGATGACTCGGAGGGAGGAAAGCTGGGGGCAGGGTCGCAGAATACCTGAGACCCCAGAGGCCCGGTGTGACATCCAGACCCTTCACAATGGGGAAACTGAGTCACGGGGGCCCAGGACAGGCGAGGGGAGGGAAGGAGAGTGGGCTCGGCCATCTTCTGGCTGCCTCACTCTCTGTGACTTTGGGTGGGGCCCTTGACCTTTGGGGCCTGAGTGTCCTGTCTGTAAGGTGGGTCCGTTCGCTGTCCTTCCATTGCAGGGTTGAGGGAGGGATTTATAATTTGTGAGATACTTTGTGTAAAACACTTAAACAACCGTGCCTGGCGTGCAGAGCGTATATGGGGACACACCGGTTGCTTTTTTCATTCGTGTTTTTTTTCTTTTAAATTCAGTTAAGTAACATATAATGTATTATGGCTTTCAGAGGTACAGGCTTGTGGTTCACCAGCCTTCTATGACACCCAGCGCTCATTCCATCACGTGCCCTCCTCCATGCCCATCCCCCAGCTACCCCCTTCCCCATCCCTCCCCTCCAGCAACCCGCAGTTTCCTATGATTGAGCCTCTTAGGGTCTGTCTCCCTCTCTGGTTTCGTCTTGTTTTATTTTCCCCTCCCTTCCCTCCCCTCCCTTCCCCTAGGATCCTCTTAAATTCCACATAGGATAATGGCCTTTCTCTGACTGATCATTTCACCTAGCGTAAGACCCTCCAGATCCATCCACGTGGTTGCCAATGGCAAGTTTCAATTTCTTGGACGGCGGAGTGATGTTCCATTGTGTAGATAACCCGCCTCTTCTCTGTCCCTTCCGCTGTCGCTGTCGCTCGAACCCAAGCCTCCCACCTCCCACCCTGAGCTTCTTCCGTGGCTGTGGGGACCGCTCCCTGCGACACCCAGCTTCAGGCCTGGGGACTTTTCTCTGAAAATCTCTCTCGCACCCGCCTCTCTTGGGAGTGCAGTCTCGGTGTTGAGGCTGCAGTAGGGAAGATTCCTGGCATCAGGCTTCCAGTTGCTGACACAGGGGGTTCTGAATGCTGTGGTTCCCAGCATGTCCCTGTTAGATGCTGGCATTGTTGTGACGGAGAGGGGGTGTCGTCCACATGGGGGCCCGTCCCAGCTCCGCCGTGTGACCTTGGGGCGTCCTTTAGACTCTCCGTGCTTCAGTGGCCTCTGGACAGTGGGCCTGATGACAGGCTCCACTCAAAGTTCCCGTGAGGACCCACAGGTAGCTCCTTAAAGCCGTGGGAGAAGCACCGCACCCATGGTGGGTGCTGGAAGGAGTCCGTTTTATCCTTTTATCATTATCACTGCTCCTCAAAACCATCCGTTGGTTCCTTCATGCCCTCACTCAGGAGCAAGTCCTGCAAATTCCTGGGTCACCAGCCGATCCGGACCAGCATCTGTTCCCGGAGAGTCCCCGGGGTCCCTGTGCCAGGGCTAAGACGTGGGGACCCCAGAGCTGGAAGGGGCCCCAGACGAGTCAGCTCCATGTGTGACCGTGTGTAGGCAGCTTCTCCTCCTGAGGCTCGGTTTCCCATCTGTGCCACGGTAGGACTCACGAGTCCCTCTATCTGATGCTCGCACCTCATGCCAAGGGGCAGGGTGTGTGGCGGGGATCTGGGGCAGAAGCGTGAAGAGCCTGCAGGGAGTGGATGGGGCAGGCTCAGACCCTTGAGCTGGGTCGGGAGACGTGAGAGAAAGGTCCAAGGTCCCTTCCTGCACATCTGTATGCGCCACAGGGAAGGCTCGGTCTACACCTGCTGGGAGCTGTGTAGACGCCCGGCTGCCTCTGGGCTGGGGAAGGTACCCCTTGCGTGCCATCTGCAGGAGCAAAGTCTTGAGACAGGAGCACTTCTCTCTGGCTTTGATCCATCCGCAGAGACCGTCCTGCGGACGACCCGCCTGGCGCCAAACTGCTAAACTTCTCTAAAAGCCACGGGGACGGTCCCAGGCAAGGAGGCTGTGCAGAGAGCGGGCCACAGCGACCTGGGAAGGGTCTGTGAGTGTGTGTGCGCGTGTGCACATAAGTACGTACATACATGAATGTGAGTGTGTGAGTGCATGAGTGTAGATGCGAGTGCACGCACGTGTGCAAATGTGAGTGTGTACACATGTGAGTGCTCATGCGTGAATGTGAGAGTCACATACATGAATATGAGTGCGTGTGTATGATTGTGAGTGTGCGTGCACGTGTGCAAATGAGAGTGTGTATGTGTGTGCACATGTGAATGTGAGTGTGTGTGCACGTGTGTAAATGTGAGTGTATGCCACATACATGAATATGAGTGTGTGGGGTGTGTGATTGTGAGTGTGCACACATGTGTGAATGCGGGTGTGTACGTGTGTGCACACATGTGAGTGTGAGTGTTCGTGCATGAATGTGAGTGTGTGGGTGTGTGAGTGTGCGTGCATGTGTGAATGTGAGTGTGCACGTGTGCGAACATGAGTGTATATGTGTGTGCGTGCACGTGTGTGAGTGTGAGTATGTGAGTGTGTGTACGTGTGAATGTGAGTGTGTGAGTGTGCACGGGTACGAACATGAGTCTGTATATGTGTGCGTGCACATATGTGGACATGAGTGCGTGTGCAAGCACGTGTGTCTCAGGCAGTGGCTGGGGACTGGACAACAGACTGAGGTACAAAAGTGCAGGCAGAAAACCAAAGCCCTCCTTCCGGCAGCCTTATGCCACAAAGAGATGTCCTCATTTCAGCAACAGTCTGAAGCTTTCCGAAGACAAAAGAGCCCTTTCCAACACCAGTGACTCAGGTTATAATGGCACAGCTTCAGGGGACTTAGCGCCCTGAGAGGGGACAGGGAAGCAGGTGCCCCCACGACAGGACAGGAGCCGGCTGGTGACAGTCGCTGACATCCGGGAAGGATGCTTCTCACAAGGGCACGGTTAGAGTCTGTCCTGAATCCCCCTTTGGAGGGACGGGGTTCTTCGGTGATGTGACTTTTCAGCCAGGGTCAGCGCACCGCCCCGCATGCCCCCTGTACCACCCTGCAGCGCACCCGCTCCCAGGGGAACCCTGCCCCCTCCCTGTGTGTCTGGGCGGGGCTTTTCCTGCTCCCCACGAACTGCTGCTCACGTGCTCTTCCCTGGAGCCCCCACCGTGGGTCCAGCATGGGCTGGGGGCATGGGGGAAGGGCCACCTCCCGTCGTCCTGGCTTCTGGCTGCTTGCTCCCGCTGGCAGACTCCCTCTTCCCACGTGCGCAAGAGCACGGCGGGTACTTTCCTAGTTTTTCTGGACAGGTCTGGGTCATCTGGACCCTTCTGGGAGGGCCTCGTGGAGTTAAGCTCTTGCCTGCCCCAGCACCCTGAGCTGGTTTTGGGGCCAGGGGCTTCCTTGGTTTCTCCTCTGCATGGCCCAGGCAGCCTCTTGTTCCCACACCTACATCCCTGAGAGGTCCCAGGGAACACTTGTCAAGCTCCTGGAGTGGTTTGTTTGGTACCCACAACCCATCCTCCTCGAGCAGGGACTAGCTGGTTGGTGCAAATTATAGTCAGACTCCTTCCTCCAGACTGACCCCCTGGCTTAGCTTGGCTTAGAGGCTTGGCTGGAATCCAATCCCATTTGTACCCCATGTGACCTGTCCCCAGAGCCAGGCTGGCTTGGGTGTGCATCTCTACGATGCCTTCACCCGGGCTCCCTTTTCACCCTGCGCTGCCCCCTTCTCAGCACCCAGCCCCAGCCTGGAGACCACCGTCCTGCACAATGTCCTGAAGACAGACATGCTTCCTTGCTCGGAGCCCACATGCAGTGGGGATCCCTAACCCTCAGCGCAGTAGTGAGCTGGGGAGGATCCAAGGCTCCCTGTGAAATGGGGCAGGGCCCATCACGACCTTGGGGGACGGTGGCAGCTGGTGATCTCCAGGGACGCGTTCCCCTGCAGGAAGTGTCCCCTTACTACCTCTCCTGCAACCCGGGAGGGGGTATGGGGCCCGAATCCCCAGGCCTAAGGCCGCAGGGTCAGCCCCATCCCTCCTGCCTTAGGCCAGGGTCAATCCCCCAGCAGGAGGTGGGTCTTGAATGAGGGCAGGACAAGGTGAGCGGCCTGGTTGGGGGCAGGGCCCTGCAGGAGCTCAGCCACCCTGATGATTGACAAGTAGCATCGAGGGCGGGACTAAGGCAGGTCTCCTCTTCTGGGCCTCGGTGTCCGCATCTGTGAAATGGGTCCAGGGAAGCAGGTCTAACTGAAGAGCCTACTGGATCCGGAGGCTCCGGGCGTCCCCAGATACTCCATCCCTCCTGGGACACCTGCCGTCACTGCCTCTTGGCCAGCCCCGAGCCAGCAGTTGGCGTGAGCGCTGACTCAGCGTCAGACTCCAGGAGCTAGACTGGGATTTCGGAAGAGCCTGCAAGAATGCTGGGTGCCATCCAGGCGCCGCCGCCAACCCCGCTGCGCAGGGAACTCTCGTTACCAGCGGGCCAGTGTCCCTGACCCAGTGACCAGCCCTTCCAGAGGGCTGGGGCTGTCCCGGGCAGAGGGTGTGACACACTGGACATAGGTCTGCTCCGTCTTGGAGCGCTCCGCACCACTGGAAGCCAAGTGTCTGGGCCTGACCAGCTCAGGCTGACCCTCCCCTGCCTCTCCGCTGCGCCGGGGGCACGTGGCGGGGAGGGCTCCCGTGCATCAGCAGAGGAAACAAGCCCGGCAAGGCAGCAGGCCCACACCCCTCGCCACACTGCCGCTCAACCACGCACGGCAAGACAGGGGGCCCCGTGGTCACCACCCCACCTCCGTGGGCCACAGTGCTGCAGTGGATGGGCACTCAGCCTCTCTGCTCCTCAGTCTCAGTCTCCCCACTGTGCAATGGGTCTAATCGCAGCATTTGCTGCTGGTACTAGGCACAAGCCACGTGGTGCAGCTGGCACATGGCCAGCGATGCCGACGTTCCCTGTGATGGTCGCCTTCTGTGCTGAGCCCTGTAGAGGAGCTGGGAGGGAACGTGCCTGCCTTCAAGATGCCCGAGGCATAAACCACGGCTGCCCCGAGGCCAAGGCCAGCAGGCATCCAGAGGAGGGACCTCCACGGGTGGGGACACTGAACCCAGCTTTGCCCTGAGATGGGATGCACCCTTTTTCTCTCTATTGTGAGTAGGAAAGGGCGTGGAGGGAGCGTTTGAGAAAGAACTCCCAACAGGCACTGGCCGTCTCACTGTGGTGAAGCCAGAAGGCCGGGGTCAAGGTGTCTGCGGCGCTGGCTCTTCTGGGCCCTCTCTCCTCGGCTTGCAGACCGCCGTCCTGCCCCTGTGTGGGTCTGTGTCCGCGACTCTTCCTAAGGACATAAGGCATATTGGATTAAGGCTCACCTTAATGCCCTCCTTTAAGGTCATGATTTCTTTAAAGACCCTGTCTCCAAATGCAGTCACACTCTGAGGTGCGAGGGGTGAGGACCTTAACCTAGGAGTGGTGGGTGCACAGCGAACCCCACCGCATGGGGGCGACTCTCCCAAATCTGGAATTTGAGGAGCACCGATCTCCCGGATCGCGACTCCGGGAACCCCTGTAAGAACGCCACCCCTCAGCGCCACAGGAGCTCTGCCTCCTGCAGGGAAACTGAGGCTGGGAGAGACCATGACTTTCCCGGCCGCATGGCCAGCCAGGGTCTGAGGCAGCTCTTGGACCCCGGCTTGCCTCATTCTAGAGCTCGCGGGCCTTCCACCCTGCTACAGCGGCTTCGTAAAATTGTCCGGGAAAGTTCTGGATTCCCCAGAAGCCGCCTGCAGGGGCCATGACACGGTCCATGGCTTTCCATCAGGTTGTAGATGCTGCCCAGCCAGCTAGCCCTGGAGCCTGCCCTGGGACGCAGAGCTCAAGACTGATTTATCCGGCACCCACATTGTCCGGCCCCCCACCGGGCCCGCCGCCGCTGTCTGGGATTCATGGGACAAATCGCGGGCGACGCACAGCAGGGTCACAGCTCTGGAGCCAGTCGGTCACCGTGCACCGAGGCAGCTCATTACACATCTGTACACCCAGGACACGCAGACAAGAGCTGGGCTGCGGATGGGCCCCCTCCCTCAGGTCGGAGCCGGCCCTGTCGGGGGTGCTGGCCTTTCCCATGTCCCAAGCCCTAGCTGTCCCAGAAGTGAGTCGTGATAGAGGTTGGGAGGACTTCTCAGGGAGTGGGGCGGGGGCAAATCTGGCCCCCACATGTTCTCGCGCCTCCCTCCGTGCCAGCGGCTCCAGCCCGTCCCTCTCATCACCCCGAAGTTGCCCGTGGACACACGTCCCCGCTGCCGGCCCCAGCTCTGAATTCTGGCCGGAAGCAGCGTGAGCGCACAGCCCTGCGGGGCAGGGAGCGGCAGCAGCAGAGCGCAGGTGTCTGTGTCCCCGTGGCAGGGGTGTCGCCAAAGCACATCGGAGGGGGTGGTGGGCGGAAGCTCCAGGACCTTCACCCCAGGCGGCAGGGTGATGCTCGGTCAGGCCGAGGCTCCGCGAACTTGTGCCTTTCTCTGTGCTGTCGCCGCTCCTTGGAGGTACTCGGGTCATCAGCGTCCGCGGCCCCACTCAACGGCTGGAAAACGGAGTCACAGCCAGACCATGGAGCATTGGCCAGGGAGGGGCAGGGCAGAAATTTCCACTCCACCGAGGGCTCTGAGGCCTGTGTGGCTGGGTCGCCCCAGCTCCACCCTTAGGGATACTTTTCCCCCTTCTACTCCATGTTCCCCCAACATTCACGGCTACCCCCCAAGTGTTCAGGTCCCTTCTGCTTCCCAGCCTTGGCCTACGTTGGTCCTGCTCCCTGAAACCCCTTCCCAGGCCCACCCTACTGTAGCCCCCGGGAGGACTCAGGGCCAGGAAGCTGGGCACAAGGTCCCCAGGCCCAGGCTTGCCTCTCCCTTGAGACCAATGTGGGCCCCTTCACCTCTCTGAGCCTCCTTGCCTCGGTCTCTGCGTCTGTAGAATGAGAATAGATCTGAATCCTTCTAAGAGCTGTGAGAGGTAGATGTGAAAAGCCTTTTCAAAATGGGAAAAGCTTTCAAGGGTGTCATCACCAGTCTGCCTCAGGACCTTTGCATATATTCTCTTGCAGCCCATGGGAGTATAGAGAAGGGTTTCTCCCCTTCAGCCAGCCTGGCAGAGCCCAGTGGCCAGGCCAGCCAGAGCTGTAGGTTGGGGTAGGGGTACCTAAGTCTTCTTATTGTTTTTCTCCTCCTTCTCCTCCTCCTCTTCCTCCTCCTTCTTCATCATCATCCCCATCATGGTCATTCACATGATGGGTCAGGCTTAGCCCATGTAGCCGTCCTAGTGGAGTGTGTGTGTTCTGGCTACCTGTCAGGGGGATGAGGACGCTGAGTTAGGCCAGGCCAGGCAGTAGTTGAGCTGGGATTCCACTCTGCAGCTGTGACAGTGTTGCCCTCAGCCGTTGTGTGGCCCCCCGGGGAGCAGGTGCTGCCTCAGGCCACGTGAGTGCCTTGTTCTTGGCCCTGCCCAGCAGCGTGGGGCCACCCTCTCCCAGATCACTTGCCCTGGCTGATTCCCCTGGGGCTGGGCCCTTGGCCACCACATCAAAACCTGCGGTTTCTGGAGGCTGAGGGTGCTGGATGGGTAACCCGTCCATACCCACCGCGAGGCTTTCGCTGCTCTTGCTCTGCCCGCCCAAACTGTGGCTAAAAATCTTGGCTCCGTCAAGGAACACCGGACCCACCTGAAACTCTGGGCCCTGGCATCCGCTAGGTCCTCAGCGTGGTCTCGGCACGGCACCACATCCCCCCTGGCCTCCTAGCCTCCACATCCCGGGACACCTCTGAGCCCGACCAAGTCCCCAGAGACACTATGGCCTTTGACCTCCTCCTCCTCTCCCCCTCCACATGGCAGAGTGCTGTCTTGACCAAACTTCCCGAGGACCCTCTGAGCATTCTCCTCCTTGACCAGGACTTGACCTGAGCCCAGCTCCCACAGAGAATCCTGCTAAGCCGCTTTATCAAGGATCCCCATTTCCTCATCCCCCATCCTTGATGTCTAAGTCCTTGGCCCTTGGGAAGAATTCTACGGGGCTGTTTAGCAGGAATCCCCCCACCCCCGAGGACTAATCAAGCCCCTCTTAGCAATTATCCGTCCACTGGCCCCTCGCTCTGCTTCAGGGCTGTAAAGCCCCAGCTGTCTTTGCTGTATTTGGAATTGACTTCAAAAACTTGATCTCGCTGCAATAGTCTTGACCCTTACAGCGAGAGTCTTGAACAAAGTCTTCCTTGCCATTTTTAGCAAGCATCTGTTGCAATTCTTCTCTTTAACACTCCCCCCCACTTAGCCTCGGCCAGCTTAGCCGTCCTCTCCCAAAGCCGCTCACCCCTGAAATCTTACTCTGTGTCTTGGTCTTTGGCAACCGTGGTGTTCAGAGCCCCGACTTCACCTCCCGGCTCCCCTCCCGGGACGGCGCTCCCTACACCCTCATCCATGACTATAAAATGGGTAGAGAAGAGAGAAGAAACCACACACAGCACAGACAGCAGACTCTGAGCAGAACAGGTGCTCAACGAACATGTGTTTCTTTGTCCTTCTCGGGCTCCTGTTTATAAGATGCCTCAAATCTGCCAGTGAAGAAAGACTCGGTGCCGCCGGGATATTCTGTCTTCCGATGGGGGGAACAAAATCCCAGGTGGCGAGCAAGCGGTGACTCTCAGAAATGGTGACATCTGCCCAGCTCCGCTTCCCCATTTATCTATTTCGGTGCTCAAAAGGACAGGCAGGTGGCCAGCTGCAGAGCCGAAGTTGAATAAAAGAACCGGGAAGGCATTGGACAGTCCAGGCTTAGCCCCAGTAGGGTGTGGGTCTTCAGCAAGACTGGCCTGGCATTTCGTTTCCCCTCCACCAGAAGAGCAGGGCGGGGAGTCAATGAAACGTTCTCGGTGTTTGTCTGGAGTTTTCTTTCTCTTATCCCAGGCAGGCGGCTCTCTTGGAACTGGCTGGAATCTGACCCACAGGAGGGCCTTGCCGGTAACCTGTGTCTTCACCTCGATTGGCTTAGAGGGCGGGGCCTGAGGGTAGTGAGTCTCAGCAAACGTGACACCGAAGCTCTCCCGGGGCACCAGCACGCTCGGGCCATAGAGTGACTCAGTGCAGGAGCTGGGACCGGAGGGAGGCATGGATTTCCTTGCTTTTATGCTGACTTCAAAAGTCCCCTGCCCCGGGAAGCCTTCCTGGCATCCAGCCCCCACCCTAGGCTGGCTCAGGGTCCCTCATTGGAGCCCAAATCATGCCCCGTTGCATTCGACGCGGCTCGCTTTGGGGGCAGATGTGTCTGAGCACAGAGCTGGCAACATACATCTGAATAAATGAGAGCATGAAAGCATGGAAGTCTTTCCCTCTCTGTTGGGCGTCTCCTGCCTGCACCCGGGGGTCCGCAGAGACGCAATCGCGAGGTGCTTTTATCCCCCATAAGGGCCAGCTCGGACCCAGCAACTGACAGCGAATTACAATAATACTATTAATGTAACAACAGTAAAAATAACCACCACGTTAATGCCCTCACCCATGACAAGCCCTACTACGAACCAGGTGCATTTCCCAGTGTGTTACTGAAGGCTCGTGACGGTGACAGCCGTGGGAGGTGGATATTATTATCCTAATTTCTCAGATGAGGAACCAGAGACTCAGAGAGCTGACTCCCTTGATGAGCGAGCGAGGGCGGCCCTGGAGCTGCCTGTGGGCAGGGTGGGGCAGGAAGGGGTGCTTGGGGGGGGGTCACGTGGTTAGGGCCCCCAGGGCTGCTGCTGAGAGGACCACGGAGGGGGCAAGGGGAAGGGGCTTCAGACAACGAGGATTTATGCTCTCACAGTTCTAGAAGCTGGAAGTCTGAGATCAAGGTGCTGGCGGGCTGGTCCCTTCTGAGGCTGTGAGGGAGAACCCTCCCGGGCTTCTCCCCTTTTCTGGGGGTTTGCTGGCAGGCGTGTGGTGTTTCCTGGTTTGCAGAAGCATCCTGGGGTCCCTGCCTCTTGCCTTCACGTGGACCTCTCCCTGTGCACGTGCCTGTGTCCAAGTGTCCCCTTTTCATGAGGACATCGGTCCTATCAATTAGGGCACACCCCAGGTGACCTCATCTTAACGTGATTCATTATATCTGCATCAATCCTATTTCCAGGGGAAGTGCTACATTCTGAGGTGCGGAGTGTTAGAACTTCAACCTCTGAGTGCTGGAGGTCAGATTCCACCAGAAACAGTGACTCTGGGCGGGGCTCCGGGAAACCGGGCCAACCATGGCATCAGTGAGGGCAGGATGAGGGCCAGGGGGGGACTGGGGACAGGCCAGGGGGAGGAGGGGATGATGGGGGCACTGGGGATACCAGTGTGCCTGGGGAAACTGGCAGCTGGTCAGGGGAGTGTTGCCTGGGTTCCCCATCAGGGCAAATGATTCCACAGCCCCCCAACCCCCATCATCAAACCATAAAGCCGGGAGCGGGCCCTTGCCGCTCCCTCAGCCCATCACCTCGAGAACTCGAATCTGTTCACGTCTCACAAACAAGCAAGTACTTATATACTGCAGCAGATGCCAGTGAACCCCCGAAGGGGGGAAAGCCGAGAAAAGGGGTAGGAAGTGTCAGGAGGGGAGGGGGCTTCAGAGAAGCATGTGTGTCAGCCAAAGCAGGCAGGAAGAAGGCCGGGGTGGGGGTGGATTATTAGAGGACAGCAGAACTAGCTGGTAAGCAGGACCAGCCAGTACAAAGGCCCTGAGGCAGGTGTGTGCTTGACATGTCCGGGGAGCAGCAAGGAGGATGGTGGAGTGGAGGAAAGGAGCAGGTGGGCAGGATGCAAGTAAGGAGGTCTGGGAGGTGGGTGGGTTACCTCTTGTGCCCCTGGCCCAGGATGCAGGCCCTGACCCAGGCCGGTTCCCCACGATCTCCACATCTGATGGTGAGAGGAGCCTGAACGTCCAAACACCCAGCCCCGAGTCCTACCCAGGCCCCCAGGCCTGTCCTGCCCGCACGAGCCCAGCTCCCAAATCAGCAAAAGCAAACGGTGCGTGGTTTTCATGATCAAAATCACTTTATGTAATAATATCATGAAACCCTGGGGAGGAGCCGGGAAGAAAACCCCCAGAAATAATGAAATAAAGACAACGGACTCGCTATGAATAGAAACCCCATTTGCAAAAACCGCAGAAGGGATCACAATATTTCCAAATCTTCCCATGGCTTCGCCTTAACTGCCGCCGAGCACCACTTTCTTCCTGATGCTTTAATCAACCAATTTACATGTATTACCGTGCTTGACACAGGCTCGGTTTCGGATAAATGAAACAAAAATATTAAGAACACTTGCACAGTTGGGAGCACACCCGCTCCCTGCCCGTGTTCTGCCTAACATTTCTGCAAGACGTCCCCGCTCATTCAGCAAATCTTTGCTGAGGGCCTACTGTGTGCCAGGCCCCCAGGGGCACAGCAGAGAGCAAGCAGATACGGGAGACCCTCTCCCTCCCTGGCCGTGCGGGGGGACGTCCAAATCAATGGAGTATTTGTAACAATAGGACAAAGGAGCAGAATGTCCCAATGGGCAGGAGATGCTTCGGCATAGATAGAACCGGAAGGGGACTCTCACTGGGGAGGAGCAGCAGGAACGGCAGAGGCCTCACTGAGGGAGATGACATCCTGGAAAAGCTTCCACGGAGCAAGCCACTTAGCTATGGGGGTCTCTTAGGGCAAGAGCATTGCAGAGAAGAGAGGCCATGAGCCGGCCTTGGCTCTGGGCAGGATAGGGCCCTGGAGGGAAACAAGGGGTCTCTGGGGCTGCTGGCTGAGAGCACATTGTGGACCAGAGGGGTATTGGAGTTACAGCTCCGCTCCAAATATCTCAACTCTGTGATTCTGTGGTCCTCAAACGACCTGAAAGCCTCCGTGGGGCTCGGGCCTAGGGTCAGAGAGACAACAGTGCACAGAGGCTTACAAAGTGGGTTTCCCCAGGCAGCTCTGCAGCTGGGCGCTCTTGGACAAGTCTGTCCGCCTTTGGATGGCTTCTGTCTGTGATCGCTGCGTGGCCCGGCTGGCTGCCATGAGTGTAGGTGACCGAGTGGGTGGTACAGTGCTAGGCCAAACACAGGTGCTCTGTGCTCGGGGAAGCACCCCCCGAGTTCTGCCAGCGCTGACTGGCCCAGGCAAGTCCTTGGAAGGGGATGGGACGGACCCCCCTCCCCACAGAGCACCTGCCGCTCCCCTATCTGGAGGCACAGGGCATGGAGGTGAGGGGTGGGGCCACTTGAGCTCTCCACAAACAGGGACTGAGCTGCAAACACTGGGTCCCTCATTAGGCCCCCGAGGCCAGACTTGGGGCTGGGAGAGGACCCTGCCAGGCTCTGCTCATGATCTGAAGCCTCCACGCTGCGTATCGACACAGGTGCCTCTGGGTCCCCAAGACCCAGCGCGCAGGCCCAGGCAGGAAGAAGCCTCCCCGCTCTGCCCCACACACACCCTGATGGGCAGACCTGTGGGCTCACTGCTTAGCTGAGTGCCGCTGGAGAGAGAGTCACCCACCGGCTCTGAGCCCCAGGCTCCTCCTCTGTGAGACGGGGTCCCGGGAGAGGCCAGCAACTTTGGCAAGTGACTCACATGACTAGAGCTCTGGGCAGGATAGGAAGCAATTGTTTGCTCCAGTCATGGCCTCTGCCTTGTCCTCTCTGGCCTCTGAGATCAGTCCCCAGCCCTCGGGACACCCCATCCATGTTCACTCAGCGGGCAGCATTGACTTTAAGTCCATCCTCCCACCCAGCTCTGGGGGGCCAGGACTGGGAGGGCGCAGGGCCACGGTCATCCTGTCTTGCCTCCTCCCCTCCCTTGCCTGTCGGGACAATGGAAACCTGGAAGGGTCCTTGGCAGCAGCCTACCAGGCTCATATCTGATTTTAGCTCACAGTCTACACAGCGTGCCTCTGCTGGCCCCGGATCCAGATAAACCCCAGCATCATGAAACCCCAGGGTGGCCCCGGCCCATGCATGTGTGAATCACTGTTTTGCTATCCCCAAAAGTAGAGGACAAAATTACACTTGGTAGCCCCCAGGAATGGGGAGTTCTCTACCCGAGAGGATGCTAGTTGGGGCGATTCCTCCCAATCTTCCCACAGGGTCTCCCCCACAGGTCCCAGCCCCACCCCTCAGAGACACAGACCATGGCCATCTCCTCTCCTCGCCAACTGGGCCCTGCGGAAGTCATCCATTGTGCCCATGACCCGAGGAGGCACGATACCAACACAAGCACCCACTGTGTGCGCCAGAGGTGCCTACTGTGCGCCGTGCTTTGAGCAAACCGCACAGCACAGCACCGTGCCCCATGATGGGCCACAATCCCCATTTTATAAAGGGGGAAACGGGCTGGGTGAGGTAAAGCCGCCGGTCTGAGGTCACAAAGCCTGTGAGTGGCTGATCTAGGGCCTGGCCCTAGGCTGTCAGGTCCCAGAGCAATGTTCTGGGCTGTTAGGCGCTGATCCAGAGCCAGCAAGGGTGTGTGCTTGGCAAGGCTGGAGGGTGGAGGCGTGGCCTGGGAGGAAGGTCTCCGCCCTCCCGGGCAGGGGGGCGGAGTCAAGATAGGGGCTTTGGAGGGTGTGGCCACTTCCTCACCTGGGGAGCCCAGCCTGGAGGACGGTGGCTTGCTGAAGGTTACCCACAGGAAGGGGCAGAGCCAGGGTTCAAATACCTCCCCATCCTCCTGGCAGTACCTCAGCACAGCAGCCAAGCCTGGGCTTGGCACTTTCTCGAAGATTGAAACGTTCCCCCCTTCCTCTGGCTCCTCTCCTCTTCCAAACAACTGGCAGGGCTCAGCCCTGAGCCCAAAGATGCTAGGAGCAGCTGTCCCCTCCGCGGGCGGCCAGGTCCTTTCGCTCCTGCTGCTCACGGGGCTGGGAGGGGCGGCTGCCCGGTTATTCTTAGCTCTCTTAGCCCATAGCAAGGTCACCCTACTGTCCCAGGAGAGAAAGACTCAGATTTGGACAAGTTGGCAGAGGGCCTGGTCCCTGGGCTGCCCTGCTCCAGAAGGCCAGGGCCATTCTGGGCCAGAGTGGGCAGCCAGGTGGAAACCCAGCCCGGAGGCAGACACACCCCTCCACCCAGCGATTTTTGCCTGTGGGTGCCCAAGGCCCAAGCCCAGGGGCGCCTGTGCTCACTGATGTGTTCTGGGGCACCCAGGACAGTGCCTGGCCCCTAGAAGAGGCTCCCTCAGTAGTCATGAAATGTGTCGGTGGATTAATCCACGAAGGAGCCCAGTCTCCTGTTTGAAAACCGTACTGTCTGGTGGGGGAGAGCAGTGGTTTCCATAAGGGTCGTCATAGTCAGCCGTCTACAAAGGGCCATCTGCACGTCATCGGCCGCAGGAAGGACAGCCAGACCTGCTCAGTCCTTGCAACAACCACACAGATCAGAACTCTTTCTTATGCTCACGTTACACTCCAGGACGCTGGCCGCAGGGAAGCCAAGGGTCCCTGGGCAGTGACTCCAGACCCCAGGCTGGAAACCAACCTGAAGCTGGCAGACTGGGATGGGAGCTCCAGAGGGAAAGGCCAGCTCCCTGGGCTTGAGATGCATGGGTGGGGACCGGCGTTCTAGAAGAGGCAGCGTACGTGAACAGTGACCCAGGACCCTGCGCAGAGAAAACCGGGACCTTTGGTGTGTCCACAGTGGTTGCCTATGGGATGCTGGGTGCACCAGGAAGGCTGGGTGTCCAGGGGTGTTGGGGGACCTGTGTCAGGGGCTGGGGGCAAGCAGGAAGCAGGATTAGGGCTATGCTTTGTCAAGAGCCCCTCGGCTGCCCTGGGGAGGGGGCGCGGGGGGGACAAGGACAGCTAAGGGGTGCTGGGACCTGGTCCAGCAAGCGTGAGTGGGTGGGGTCTGATGTCAGGGGTGCAGATGGCCTCAGGTCTCACTGACAGCTGGGAGAGGGAGGAGGACACTGGAGGGAGGGAGGCAGAGACGAGAGGAACCCAATTACACGGTGGGATTAATCACAGCACCTTTACGGGAAGGACTTCTCACATCATTATCTGCAGCGGGATGAGCAGCTTGTTTGGGTGCGTGGAGAATTAATTAAGGTTGGGGCTGCCTCGGAGAGCTGCGAATGAAAGGGGCAAGGCAAGTGCCAAATGTGCTTATTAATAAAATATCAGACGCGGCCAGGCCATGTCCTGGGGGCCCCGGGGGAGCTGCGTCCACCCCGCTCTGCCTCCCAGGCCCGCAAGAAGCACGGGCGCAATTTCTTGAACCGAGGCTTGCTCGGGGCTGGGGCCCTGTGCTGGGTGACCATGGGGACATCGAGTCAGGTCAGAAGCTCCTGGTGGGGACAGAAGCACAGACGGGCAGTGTCACTTAGTGTGACCCAGGTTGTGATGGGCAGGAAGCCCAGAGGAACTAGCCTGGGCTCAGGGAAGGCTTCTAGAAGGAGGAAACAAGTGACCGGCTTATCAAGGATAGGAAGGAACAAGAGACAACAGTCCGGGAGGAGAAAACAAAGAGCTGGAGGCTGGTGCTGTGAAGTCAGTTCAGGAAAGATGAGAGACAGAGCAAGCCTAGCATGACTCTGTGGCAGGAGACGGAGCGTGGCAATGTGTCCTGAAGGCACTGGGAGCCATAGAAGGCTCCTGAGCAGGAGAGTGAAGCTGTCGGATTTGGTTTCACACAGATTTATTTGGCTCCCAGGGGGCCAGAGAATGGAGTCAGGGAGGCTGCTGGCTCCTGCATGAGTCCAGACAGGAGAGACTGAGGTATGAACTGGGTGGCACCAGGGGGCACTAGGAGGAATGGCCAAGAGGCTGAAGTCAGGCACCCAAAGGGCTCTGCCTGATGAACCCAGCACCCTGGGGACAGACGGGCGTGAGCCTTGTCAAGGGGAGAGTTCCCACATAGATTGGCCTCTCTGTCCATGGCCCCAATTCGATCCTTCTCTGGGAAAGGACAGATCCATGTTCAAATCCCAGCTTGACTACTTCTTAGCTGTGTGATCCTGGGCTTGTCACTTAACCTCTCTGGTTAAGTAACCTCTCTGGGCTGTTTTGTCAACTGTAAATAGAAATGCAAAGAAGCAACTCCTAAGAGGGTAATACGGAAGCAGGGAGGCCATCGAAATGACACGAGGGGGCACAGAGCACCCAGGAAATGGAAACCCTGCCTTGTTTGGTCAGGCGTATGTGTACCGGGCTGATACCTGAGCCCCCTTGGGAAGGGGGGAGAGAAGGCACACTTCCTGCCCCAAGCAGCTGTCAACTAATTTGAGAGCAAAGGAGGCTCTTCATCTCACAGAGCTCAGGTGACCTGTCCAGGGCCAAGCAGCTGCCCAGCGGACACTCCTTCAAACGACAGTTCTACGGAGCAAAGCCCTCATCCCACTTCCCCAAGACAGAGCCTCTGAGAAGGGGCTGGGGGGACAGCGAGGCCCTCGGGGTTCTGCCCCTGGTCTCCCCTCACATGCGGTGTGCCCTCGGGCCCTCCCGTGACCTCGCCGGGCCCCCTCCCGCAGCCCTGAGACCGTGGTGGCCCCCTGCCCCCACGCCCCGCGTTTTCTCTAGGTGCAAAGGCACACAGAGGGCACGGAGCTCAGGAGGCCCCGCACGCGCCAATTATCCAGATCATCACCGTTGTTGTGATGACTCGGGGGCCTGCCCGTGGGGAGGGCTGGGCGGCGTGGAAATTAGGCCTCTGCTCGGGGCGCTTGGCTCAACCTACCAATTTGCATCATATTAATCTTCGTCATCTGCGCTCCGCGCTGGAGGTGCCGCTGAGACACGGGAGCCCCAGAACCACCAGCTGCAGCACGGCCGGAACCCAGACAGACGTGGGCACGGGCGTCCTGTCCATCAGCCAGGTGCGTGCTGGGGGCAGGCCCGCGGGGGGTCTGAGGCCCAGCTGGAGACCCCTCACTGCCCCCAACGCAGCCTCTCTGCCTTCCTTGGGGGGCCTGGGCCGTGCCTTCTGGGGGCCGGGCCTGGCCACAGCTCCCCGCCGTCCCCCTGCGGGAGGTGAACCAACTCGCCCAAGGCCACCAGCGGGCACTAGGGCAGCCGGGATTCAGTCCCAGGGCACGCGTCCCTCCCATTCTAAGTTCCCCACCTGCGAGACCGTCACAGTGACAGAGGACGCGGGCTCTGAAGCCACAGGCTTGTCGTGACTTAATACGCGCCATGGCCCGGCACAGCCTGGTGCGACCTGAAGGCAGCGTATCAGTGACTTAGACTGATGAGTAAACCGAGTCTCCGGGGACTTGTTTTGCAGCTTGGAAGGCGCAGCTGGCGGTCACCCACCAGCCCTGCCCGGCTCCCTCTGCCCCCCACCCCCACCCCTGCAGCAGCTCCTGATGGCTGGGCACCCACAGGCTCTAAGCCTTAGCATCTGGGGCAGGCCGGTCTGCAAGGGCCACAGTCTCCAGTCTTGCCGTTGCCCCGGGAGCGAGGCCCGTTGCTAGAGTCAGCGGCCACAAGCCTGGAGCCGGCAGGGCTTCACTGCCGGCTCTCTCCAGACGGATGGAGACTGTGTCTTTTCATCCCTGTGTTGAATTTTCTGAAATGTGGAATTTGCAACTTGTGCTAACATTATTGCCTCCATCTCCCTGATAGCCACATAACCGGCTATCGGGGGGTGGACTGAACGAAAGGGAAACCCTTGGGAACATCTCGGTGCCATGCCTGAGATCGGGGAGCCGTCATGAGCCATGGCTTGGGTCGGATGAGGGACAGAGGCTGCCCTTGGCACACACACCGTGGCCCACAGCACCTGGGGAGCAGGGCCACTGGCAGGGATGTGGGAAGACGGGAATCAGAACACGGAGGGCTTTGTTTGCCAAGCTAAGGACCCAAACTTCATCCCAAAGGCATAACCACAGAAGGGCCCCAGGCAGAGACACGGCTAGGTCAGGGTCATGTCCTGCAAAGACGGCCCCGGGAGTCTGCAGCGGGAGGGATGGGCTGTAAGCGTCTTCCCCCCGTAAAAATTAAGTAAGTAGTTTGCATGAGTGATGGCTGAGTACATTGGTTTTTCTTTACGTATATACAGAGAGATAGGTTTTTCTATTAGCACTTAATTAATGCCCTAGCTTGGAACAGCACCCATTCATTATCCCACAGCTCCGTAGGTCAGAAGCCTGGGTGGGCTCAGCGAGTCCAGTGCTCGGGGTCTCACAAGGTAGAAATCAAGGCATCGGCCAAGATGGGTCCTTGTGGGGAGATCTGGGAGTCTTTTGGGGGGCCCCCGTCAGGATCAGGACGCTGGCAGAATGTGGTTCCTGGTGGCCGCAGGACTGAGGTCCAGCTTCTCACTGGCTGTGGGTGGAGGGCTGCTGTCCCCCTGAGAGCTCCCAGCTCAGCAGGAGCCTCCCTCCCGGGAACCCTCTTCACCCTGACTTGGCTTTGACCTCGTCTTCTAATACCAGGAGGGGGGACCCTCACGTTTTTGTAAAGGGCTGCTGTGATCAGCTTAGGCAGGGGATAACCTCCTTATCAGAAGGTCCACGGATCAGTCATCTTCATTACAGCTGTAAAACCCCTTTTTGCCACTTCCTGGGATCTCAGAGTAACCCGGGGTGTTTAGAACCGGGCTTGCTGTGTGCGCGCTTCCAAAGCCGACCGGAGCCCCGTCTCTTCTGGGCTCTGAGGGGTCCTGCCAGGCTCCCTGCCAGGGCGGGAATGGAAACCGGGCTCACCCCTTGTGACCAAGAAGGAGGCAGGCGGGGGAGCCGGGAGGAGCGGGAGACTGTGCTGAGGCTCCCCACGGAGTCACGTCCCTGGTCCCTGCGCTGCCCCCTGCCGGCCGGCCCTGGAACCACAGGGAGGCGGCGGCTTTTCTGCCACAAGGAACTGCCCTGGCCAGTTGGGAGAGTGTAAGCGGCAAGCTCCCAGGATGGAGTGTGACCTGCCTGGCCTCCCGCCTCCAGGCGGTCAGGACTGGGAGGCTGAGGCCTGGCTGCTGGCTGGCTGCTTGCCCCGCTCCAGGGCTTTGCATCCTCTGAAGACAAGGGGGGGTGGACTTGATGCCCCCCCAACAGTGCTTTGTCCAGAGGTGGAAGCAGCCTGAGTGTTTCAGCCCCTCCAGATGGAGAAGGTCACAGGCTGCAGAAAGCGAGTGGCCTGACCATCACCCCCTCTCCACTCCATAGGAGGGACCGAGTGGCCACATGGTCAGGAGCCTAAGCCCCAGGCCAGGCCCGCAGTTCAAATCCTGGCTTGGCCACATCTTCCATGGTGACTTTGGGGCCGAGGTTCCAACTGTCTCTGAGCCCTGGTTCCTTGTTTTGAATTCGGGAAATAGGGGCTTGAAGTCAGAACCCTAAGATCTTGAAGAGGAAGGAGGGACTTGAGGGGCCTTGGGGAGGGCAGAGGCTGCTCCCAGAGGAAGGGGGGAAGTAAGGGGAGTCGGGGCTCTGCACGGGGGCGGGGGGGGGGGGGGGGGGAGCGCGGCTGCTGCTGGTGCTCACATTGGCGCCCCTCCCCCTGCCTACCACAGGGGCTCAGCTTCCAAGGGCCTCACTCCCTCCCAAAGGGGGCTCCCTGTACAGACCTCTGCCGAGCGCCTCACGTCCCCAACTTCTAATTAAATGGCAGTGATTTTGACGTGGCAGGTGATCTTCTCGGGAGGCCTGGCTTTAAATTTAGCTCCCTCCCCAGCCAGCCCTTTGAAAAGGCTGCTCTCCACGGAGAGAGCAGAGAGAGCGTGAGTCATCTCCAGGCCTCCCTCCCGCCCTGGTGAGCAGCGGCATTTTGCGGGGGAGCAGGCCTCCCGAAGGCAGAGAAATAGTAAATAGGGATGGTATTAAAGGCGACCGTGCCCGTGGAGCTTGACACACAGTAGGCTCAGAAATGGGGCATCTGTGTAATTACCCGCACATACCGCCTCACGTCTCCCTCCCCCAGCCCGGCCCCCAAGAGGGGACACAGAGATTTGTGGGCTGGGATGCCCAGAAGCGTCTGTCCATGCGCCTCTGTCCATGCGCCTCGGAGCCCACTCCTCCTGCTTCCGCAGACGCACAGCCGGCTGGTGGCTGGCAGGAGCTCTAAAGCCTGAAAATGCTCCCCGCCCCTGAAGATATCCTCTTGCCCCCTAGCCCCTAAACCTGGGGGTGTTACCTTATATGGCAAGAAAGAGAAAAAAAAAAAAGAGCTTTGCAGACCTCGAAGGGCTTTGAGATGGGGGATGATCCTGGATTGTCAGCTGACCCCAAATGAAGTCACAGGGGACCTTCTGCGGTGGAGCAGATGGGGGGGTCCGACGCACACACACACAGAGGAGCAGGCCACACAGAGAGCCGGACAGATGCTGGCCTTGGAGGCCGGAGTGACACGGCTATACGCCAAGGATGTTGGCAGCCACCCGGAGCTGGAGCCGTCCTCCCTTTCTGTCCCCAAGGGAGGCCGCCCCCCAGACACCCGGCTTCAGCCCAGCGATGCTGATTCTTGGTTTTCTGGCCTCCAACACTATAAGGGAATAAATATACGTTGTTTTAAGTCTCCAAGTTCCAGGTCATTGGTTACAGCAGCCATCGGAAACCAGCGCACAGGAGTTGGGAGAAGTGAGTTTGCCCTCTGTCATGCCGCTGGGGAAGAGCCACGCTGAGATTCCAGATCCCCATCCGACCAGTCCCCCGGCCCATGCTATTCCCTGCACACTTGGGACCCCCTCCCCGCCACCGGAAGAACAGAAGGGACATCAGGCAGATCCAATACCGACTAAGTGGCAGGAGCTCCTTTCCTCTATGACACAGTCTCTCCTTTAATCCCTATGTTGACCCTTCGAGATGGATAAAAGCATCCCCATTCTGCAGATGAGGAAACTGAGGCCGAGGGGGCCAACCTAGCTCTGTCCAAGGTCGGGGAGCCAGCCGTGGGGAAGGAGAAAGTGCAGGCTCGGGAGCACAGGGAGGCCAGCCTCGCTGGCACACAGCAGGTGGAGAGTGGAGGTTTGAGGCTGACTAGGGCACCCCCACCTCCCGCTGGATCTGGCTGCAGAGCAGGCTGGGAAGGCAGGCCGGGCCCCCAGGGTCAGGAAGAGGTGATTGTGTTTGAGGGTAGATGATCAGGGTGGATGGAGGTCTAACACTCCGAGTCATCACCCAACTGGGCTGTGAACCTCTTGGGCGCAGTGAGCTCGTCTCATCTCTGGGTGACTCGCACCAGACAAGGGACAGGCCCAGAGCCCTGCTCAGTGACATGAAGGGGGAGGAGGGACGGTCCTGAATAACAAGGCTTTCCAATATGCCCTGAACACGCCATACCCAGGTACATACACACACGTGCACACATACACACAAAACCCACACACACTAGACATACACACACACACCAACACACACACAGCCCACACTATATAGTCTCGACGATCCCCAGGACACAGCCTTGGCGACAGAGGACAGACATCTCTCAACCTCAATACCATCCCCATGAGCTCTTAAGCCTGTTTCTTCACCTTTCTTGTCCTTGGTTTCCACCATAACATGGGGTGACCACGGACCCCCTCTTGGGAGGGTTGGCAGGTGCCGGGCGAAGTGCGTCACGTGTCCTGCCTCATTTAATCCCGGGAGGGAAGTGCTGCTGCGACCTTTTGAGGGAAGAACACTGAAGAAGAACACTGCCACGGGAGGAGAGCCTGGGATGGGAAGTCAGGGGGATCTGGGCTGCAGCCCCACTTCCGCCTCTTGCTGGCTGTGTGGCTCTCGGGAGATGTCCTAACTTCTCTGAGCCCCAGTTGCCTGCTTTGTCTGCAAAAAGGGGAGGACACCACCCAGTGCTTTGGTGAAGAATAAATAAAATACCACATATAAAGGGCTCAGCCCGGTTTCTGGTGAGGTTCCATCCAGGTCCCTAACCATGAAACCAGATCCAAGGATGGGAGAGCCAGGAGGAGTTTGCCCTCCGGGGAACCGACCTGCGTTCCAGGGCACTAAATGCACTCTCCCTCCCAAATGACCAAGGGATGGCCACCCTCAACACCACCCCTTCTGTGTGGTCCCTGCAATGTCCCCCCACAGTCCCCACCACTGGAGGTCAGGGGGCCTGGGACAGAGGAAGGTGGCAAGAGGGGCTTACTGAGGTTGGCTCCCTGACCCAGGGCCACGCAGAACACCCTGCACACCCAGACGGGAGGGCCAGTGGGAAACAGGGGCTGCCGGGGAGCACGGGTAGAGACACGGACTGGAACGGGAGACGGGAGCCCAAGCAGCGGTCACAGTGGTCAGAGAAGTTGGGCTTTGTCTGCAGGAAACCGAACAGAGCCTCCTTTCGGATGTGATGGATCCTCTCCCCTGACCCAGCCACCCGGCACCCAGCGCCTGGGCTGGCAAGAAGGAACGCCTCCCTTGACAGGAATGGCCTGGGGACAAAACCTGCCCCGGTGAGCCTCCTGGCGCAGGAGGCCGCACATCCGCCGCGACAGGGTCTGCAGAAGGGGGTCTGTTCTCCCCTAGGCGGGGCCGGGAGCACCTGGAAGGGGGCAGGTGAGTGCGGGGCGCCTGGGGAGCCAGGGATCGGAGACAGGGTGCGAGGCGGGCCGAGAGTAAGGACAGACGGGAGGAGAGAAGGGGAGGGAAAAGTAGGAAGGAAGGAAGGACGAAGGACAGAAAGAGGGAGGGAAGAAAAGGCGATAGTGAGCAGAAAGACGGAGCCACAAAAGAAAGGACGGAGAGAGGCTGCGAAAGAAAAAGCGCGAGGAGGAGGAGAGCGCGAGCGAGAGGGAGAGCGCGCGAGCGGGAGGAAGGGACGGAGGGAGGGTGGGGAGAGAGGGAGGGAGAGAGAAAGAAAGAGGGAGAGCGGCCGGGCGAGCGCGAGAAAGGGAGAGCGCGAGGGAGGAGGAGGGCGGGCGGGAGCGGCGGACGCCGGCGCTGGGAGAGGGGGAGCGCGGCGCGGCGGCGAGGGCAGGACGGCGGGGAGCCGCGAGGACGGCGAGGGGGCAGCAGAGGGCGCGGAGCGAGCGGCGAGCGCCAAAGAGTGAAGTGGCGGCGGCGGGCGCGGGGCCGGCGAGCATGAGCGCGGCGGCGGCGGCGGGCGCGGCGCGGGGCGCGGGGCCGGCGGGCGGGCGGGAGGCGCGGGCCGCCCAGTAGCCGCGGGCGGGCGGCGCGGGGAGCCGGCGGGGCGGGCGGCGGGCGGCCGGAGCGCGAACCCGAGTCCCAGCCGAAGCCCCAGCGCCGCGCCGCGCCCCCCACCCCCCCCCACCGCGCGCCTAGGAGCCCCCGAGCCCCGCGGGCGCCCCCGAGTCCCCGCAGCCCCCGGGGCCGGGACAACTGTTGCGGCGGCGGCGGCAGCGGCGGGGGCACCGCGGGGGCGTGGGCGGCCCCGCGCCCCAGCAGGCGGCTCAGCCCCGCGGGCGCCGGCTCCCGGCGGCGGAGCGAGGAGCGAGCGGGCGGCGGGCACGAGGTGAGCGGCGCCCCGGGCGGGCCGGGCTGGGGCCGCGCGGGGGAGGGGCGCGCCCGGACGGGAGGCAAGGGGCGGAGGGGGTGGTCCGAGCGCCCCGGGAAGAGCGGGCCGGGGGCGGGGCTCCTGGCGGGGGAGGGTCCCGGCGGGGGGGGCGGGGTCTTCGGCGCCTGGGCTCGGGAGAAAGGGGTGCTGGCGCCCGGGGCGGGGAGGGGTGGGCGCGCTGGGAGAGCCGCGGTGGGTGCTTCGGAGGGTCCGGCGTGTCTTGGAAAGGGGTCGGGGACGCCGGGCGGAGAGTCTGGGGGCGGGAGCCGGGTGAGGGTTAGCCGGGGCTCTGGCGTTGGGTCTGCGCCAGGGCTAATCAAGGTCGGGGTCGCTGAACCTGGGAGGGGAGGGGACCGAGGAGCGAGCCGGAGCGCGTCGTGCCGGTACGCGGCAGTTGGGACCGGAATGCGCGTCCGAGGTGGGGACCGGTGTCCGAGGACCGAGTCCCGGAGCGCAGCGAGCGGGTAGCCCCGTGCGCGCCGGACAGAGTTCCGGAGGCACGCTGGGGACCCAGCCGGTTCCGGGGGCCCCAGCTGGGCGGCGCGGGCCACCAGGAAGACCCCCTCCAAGAGCGCGCCCCTGGCTCCCCGCCCGCCGCGTGGCCCCGGTGGAACCGCCGCCGCTTCCCGGGGCCGAATCAATATTGATCCCGCGCCCGGAGCCGGGTGGCCCGGCGGCGGCCTCCGAAGCTCATGAGCGCGAGCGGTTGCCATGGCAACGAGACCCCAAGCGTCTTCAGGTTATATTTATTCTAATTATTATTATCATTATTAGTATTAGTATTTGTTACTCAGCCAGAGGAGAAAAGAAAGGAGAAAGAAACGCCAGCGCGTCCTAGCGCCTCCAACTGTCCTCTCTTTGGAGAGAGCCAGTGAGGGGCCCGTGGGCTAGGCCCGGTGGGTTCCCGGCTGGTGGCGGGTGGCACCCCTGGGGCGATGGGGCCAAGGAAGGGGAGTTACATAATACGCGGTGGGAGTGTGTCTGTGCCTCTTTGTGTCTACCCGGCCTCTCTCGGCCTCTGTGATCCCTGCGCTTAGTGACTGCTTTGCCCAAGGAATCCCAGAGCTGGATGACAGGAGCAGAAAGTGCCTTGCACCAGGAATCACAGAGGGTGGCCTCTAGCCCTCTCTCTCCTGGCTGGGTGACCTTGAGCAAGGTGCTTGACCTCTCAGAGCCTCTGTTTCCCCATCTGTAAAGTGGCCCCGGTGCCCTTGCTGCCTCTGAAGGTTGGTAGAGGTTGCCCTGGGAAGGCCCGGCCGGTGTCTGATGGTGTGCTCTTGGCTGTGTGACCCCAGGCAGCTTCTCTGGGCCTCAGTTACCTCGTCTATAGAATGAGGGCCTTGACCCCTGTGGGTCTAAGCCATCTTCAGTCACTGGTGTCCTGTGAATTCCACACCAGCTTGTGATTGAAATGCCCTTTAGCTAGCAAGTTGGGCCCCATTCAGAGTCAGACTAAGGGGCGGGGGTCCCTCCACCATCCGTGGTCTCGTCGCCTGTCAGATGGTCTGTGTCACCAGAAAGCATGTAGCCCAGCGGGACCTTTCCCCGACAGGCGTCTTCAGGGAACGGTTGGACGTGGCTTTCAGAGCAGAATCAGAGTAAGTCCTTGGTCCCTGGTGCCAGCTCAGGACAATCCCCACGCTGGCCAGGGTTGTCCAGAATCGAGGTGTCCCCCAACCCCTGAACCCGTGACTGCTCGCGGCAGGACCCCTCCCTGCGAGCCATCCATCTCTCCAGAGACGCTGTTTGCCGTGTGCCAGCCCTGACAGGGGACTGAGTGTGGAGTTAGAGGCCAGAAAGTTCCTTGGAGCCAGATGGCCCCCCGCGCCTCGCACCTCGGGGCTCAAGGTGAAAGCCCCAGGCAGGGGGTTCTGCCGTTTCTTTCGTGTCAGCATCCCACGGAGTTCCTGGCTCCGTCTCAGGCATCTGGGAGGAGAAACAGCTCGGCTTGGAGCTGCGTGTGTACGTGTGTGAGTATGGGAACATGCGAGTGTGTGGTGTGAGTTTGCAGCCACCGTGGTGTGCGTGTAAATGTGTGTGGGGTGCGAATGTGTGCATGCGTGTGTAAACGTGTCTGTGCGTGTGTCCCACCCACCCCGAAGCCTGTCCCGCTGGATGGGAGGGGAGGGGTGGGGGCAGGGCCAGCTGCTCAGACTTCTGTGGGGGAGAGAAAGGGGGAGGGAGGCCTGCCCCAGGGAGCCGCTGCTGAGAGCCACTCCCTGGTCCTGTTAGCCACCCGTCCAGTCCTTCCTTCGGGCACCCCGCCCAGCAAGCCCCCATAACCGCTGCCGCCAAAGGGCATCCACTCTGCCCTTGGCTGCTCTTGAGGAAACAGCCGCTGATGGGGCAAGCCAGGGTTGGAGGCCTGCCTGGGGGAAGCCAAGGTGGGGAGGGGCGCATGGGGGAGCGTCTGCCCCTGAGAGCCCGAGGAGGGGAGCCAGGGGGTCCTGGTCCAGAAGGCAGGCCCGAAGCAGCCAGAAGGGAGGAGCAGAAGGTGTTCTGGGCAGAGCCCCTCCATGGGTGGTGATGCAGATTGGCTGGGGGGGGCGGGGGGCCGCAGGACTAGGGAGACAGGCAGCAGATGGTGCCGCCACGCAGCCCGGGCGGGTGCCAGGGAGCTGGACACCCCTCCCCCCCGCCCCCAGCCTGGGGGAGGGTTCAGAAGCAGGGGTGGGGTGGCAAGGAGGGGAGGATGGGTAGGTTTGGAGCTTGGACACTTATGTGGCCTGGCTGTGGGGTGGACAGAGGGAGGGGTATTTGGAAGACAAGGAGATGGGGTCTGGTTTCCAACCCTCTAGGACAATCAGCCAACCCCTTGCCAGCCCTCCCCACTTCCGGCCACACTGCAGGAGATGAGTGCCCCGCAGCCAGACCCTTGGCTTCTAAGAGAGGCAGGGAGCAAGTGGACACCAGATTGGGCCGCGACCACTGCTGCAAATGACAGGCGACTTGGCGGACGCACACGCAGCATGAGGCCTCCGTGACACTAGGCTAGCGTCTGATGGCAGAGGCCAGAAGGCCTACTACGTGCCAGGTGTGGTACAGAGAGAGCCCAGAGCCCCATCACCTCCTTAATCTGCAGGCCATCTGCGTGAACTGGTCCTTATGGATGCCCTTGTGAGGACAAAACGGCCTCAGAGGGGTTCCGAATAACCCAGCGGCTCCTAACTGCTTGGGACTCCACCCAGAGCCCAGCCCTAGCCCCAGGGCAGCCCTGTAGCGCCTCACACTGCTGGCAGCTGCCCTGGGTCAGGCTGCTTGGAGTCTCACTTTCGAGCCCGCCCTCATTCTGTTTCCTCTGTTCTGAGCCTAGCCAGAGTGCGGCCCATCTTATGCTTGGGGCGATAGGTATCACCTCCCTTCTTGGAGACACTCTGCCTCTATTAACTCAGCCTCTGCTGGTTTGCTTCTCCCCAGCCGAGTCACACAACAGATTCACATCAGGCCTAGGATGAACAGAGAAACCCCAGCCCCAGCTCCCTCAAAAAAGTGGCTTCTCCTAGCCCAGCTGCTCTTTCTAGAAGTTACTGAAATAATAGTCAACCTCCAAGAACAAGAGGAATTGTGTCCTACACCCTCTTCTGTAAGGTGGGGTCCTGAACATCCGGAGCCAGCAAAAGCAAGGAGGGTGACCAGAGGCCTGGGCCATGGCGTCCTGGAGACGGCAGGTGCCGCCCACTCTGTTGGTTTTGGCCTCATTCTGCACAAAGCCTGGCAGGAAGCAAGTTCCATTTCCTTGTCTCCATCCCTCTCTTTTTGTCCTTCCTGACCTCCTTCCTGCAGCTCACACATTGCTTGACCCCATCTCTGTGTGTGACCTGGGGACATAGAGAAGATCCTCTCACACCTGTCCCCGTGGAGCCCTGCCTAGAGATGACCAGGGCTCAACTTGGTGGATGACTGAGTAAATAAATAGCTAATTCTCTGGCTGGGACAGTGGCTGTCTTGGGACCACTGACCCTGTTACTGTACTTACAACCCCTCGTGTCAGCTAGGTCCCCTGGCGGCAAGATCCTTCTTCCTCTTCCCCTTGACTGTGACTAGGTTGGAGAATCTTCTCTGGGCGTTCTGACTTGGCCCCTCACTGGCGAGTCACTTGCCCCCTGAGCCCCCTTTCCCACTCAGCAGTACAGGACATGAAGGTTGTGGGGTAAGGGGTCCCGGTAGGGTCTTGGGTGTGGGAGCCCCCACTCTCCATAGCCTAAAGTTGGGGAATCAGACAAAGACAGGGACCCCAGCACATCTGGGGCCTCTGTGCCATGCTAAGGCAGAGAGGGAAGCCCCAGGAGCTGCTGCGGTGGGTCCCGAGAGGGAGCTGGAAACTTGTCCCTGTACCCAGATACAGATGAGGATGCTGAGTCCAGAGCCAGCTCTGGATGTGCTCAAGGTCACGGTGAATGGACACCCTTGACCTCCAAGGATGTTCAGGGTTAGGATGCAGACTTGGTAGGTGTTTTTCAGAGGCCCTCGAGGCTGCCTGGGATGGGGGATCGGGAGGGGTCCGGGACGGTCGAATGCAGTCCCCTCCGAAAAAGGCTTCAGACCCCCCACCGTCACCCCCACCACCTCTAGGCCCTTGGCCATCTGAGCGGAAAAGCAGGAGCCAGATGAAATGCAAATGCCTCCCATCCCAGATTTCCAGACGTCGGCCATGAATGGAGCGTCTACTTTGCGTGTTCTAGACAGCCTGCCCCTTCCCTCTCCCCCCCCAACTAGGGCGTACGCTCCGATTACCGCCCATCTGTCCGCACGCACACGTACCTCAGCAGATGCGTGCAGACTTGCCTCAAGAAATTAAGAAATAATGCATGAGTTTCCCAAATTACACCCATTTAACACTGAATTAAGTTCTGGAAGCTCTTAACAGAGCCCTGGGAGGAAAAAAAAAATCTTTGTTCACACTTCCCTGGAAAATGAGACAAACCGTGATCTTTTAAAACCCAGCTACATAATCTGATTATTCCTCGCTGGCGAGCGTCAGAAATGCCCGGCGGAGGGCGGAGATGGCTCGGCCGCCGCCGAGAGGTTTGCATGGGGAAATTGGGCAGGGAAAGTTTGCCTCCTGCACCAGATTCAAAGCTCTTCGGCACCTGATAGGCTCAGAATAAAGTGCTGCTTTCTTAGATATTGGCACAAATTAAAAATAAAGACAAATTCCTTCCATAATCCAGTGCGAGAATTCCCTCCGCGGCTCCCCGAGCTGGTTACGGAAAGGATGGTGATTTGCTTTCACTTTGGGCTCCTTTTCTTCCGTGCACAGCTGGATTTCCAGACTAACGGCCGATGCATTTAGCTCACATTCATTCCACGTTTCCGGCACACCTACCCTGTGCCAGGACACGGTGCCAGCCGGAGACCAGAGACGATGAAGATAGGACCTGCTGGGTTTTGCAGTGTGTCTGTTGGGGGCAGAATAGAATGAAACAGGGATCTACAAGGTCCCACCCTGCCTGAGGGGGCAGGGAGGGCTCCCTGGAGGAGGTGACTTTTGGCTTGGGTCTTAAAGTGTGAGTCAGACGGTGCCCGGCCCAGAAGAGGGCAGAGGGCATTTCAGGAAGAGGAGTAGCCCAAGAAAATCTTGAAGCGGTCTGGCAGAGGCTCGGGCTCCCGGTGGCATCTTCTGATTTTCACGCTGGCAGTTTCCCTTGTTGCCAAGCCCCTTCATATGCATTACCCCCCAGCGCCCTCGGGAAACCCCAGGGCCAACCTGTGAGTATCCCTTTTGCTAAGGAGAACAGAGCCCAGAGAGAGGAAGCGGGTGCTGGGGTCATGGCCAGACAGGGCTCTGAAACTCCAGGTTCTGGATCCTGTGGGCTCTTTGGGATGGGGGAACAAGCATAAGACACTAAAAATGGAAATTCTAAAAATTAAAGCATGGAACCACAGACACTAATACCAAAGTCTAGAAAGTCCCCTTTCTTCCTCCCTCTGAGCTCTCTCCGTCTCCTCCGCTCCCGCCAAGCTGGGCTTCAGGACGGGCCCGGGATGTCCACGCTAGGTCTGCTAGCACTGAGCCTCAGTCTCTACATCCAGGAAATGGGGCAGGGAGCCTCTGTGCCCGTTTGCAGGAAGCCTGGCCACACCACTGAGCCCCAGAGGCCCGACCTTCCCCTCTGCGGGAGTCCAGCATGCCCCCGCCGTGGGCTGGTTTGCGAGGCCTCTGCCGTTTCGGTGTTTCAGAGAGCAGGTGGGCAGTGTGGCATCCTCTGGGTGTGACTGCCTGGAATCTGTTCCCCGGGGCCCCGAGGCCTTTGGGGAATGAACCGAGCCTCTGAGCTGAGGCCCATCGTCAGGACAACGGGCAGAGCCGGAGGGAGGCTCCTGGCCCAGATGCACAGATGGGTAGAGAGCCTGTGCCCGGGGCTCCTGCGGGGACGAGTGTTCCCTGTGCTCGTTCCAAACTCTGCGACCCTGGGTGGGTTATATAACCTCTGGACCTCTGTTTCCTCATCTGCAAAAGGGGTTATCGTGAGAGCCAGATAAGGTTTGCGGAGAGGCTTAGTGAGCCCAGAGTGTGCGTTGACGACCGCGTCGGCTGTCTTCTCACTTTATTAGGACGAGCTGGCGTGTCACCGTGGCACTGTTCGCACCGCCTCAGCTCTTCCTGCAGCGGCCAGGCACGAGCCGTACCCGATCGTCCCTGAACCCCCAGGCAGTGGTTGTTGACTGAATGAGGAAGAGTCAAGGGGGCCCTGAGACCAGGTGGAGCCTGCCCGGCGCAGCCTCCTGGGCTCACACCCCATCTCCAGTACCGGCCGCTCGGCTCACTCCAAGCCTCCGTGTGCTTGTTGGCAAGACAAGGCTGATAACGTTGGTAATGACACTAACACGTTACAAGGGCAGTTTTGAGGGTTACGGGTAAGAATCATAATATTCCAGGCTCCTGGGTCCATCACAACGATAACCGTGATTTTATTATCCCAGAACTCTGGAGGGACCATCTCGGCTCACACCCCAGTCTCCATCCTGGCTAGCTGTGTGACCTTGGGCAGGTTACATGACCTCTCTGAGCCTCAGTGTCCTCATCTAAAAATGGGGATAGCACCCACCTCACAAGGTTCTTTGAAGAATTAAATGAGTCAGTCCAAGGACCGCGCTTGGTGCAGAGCCTGACGTGCAGTTCAATGCTCAGTACGCGTTACGGTCCTCACCGCCAGGGGTCCGGTTAATAACGGAAACACCCAGGAGGCCCGGAGGCGGTGGGCTTCTCTCTGTGCTGGAAGGGTGGACACCACTTCGTTCCTGCTTTAGCTCTGTGGCTGGAGCCTGGCCCAGGGTGCCTGGGCAGGATGGGCAGATGGGCAGGTGGGCGGACGGATGGGCGGATGGATGAATGAGCGAGTGAGGCGATGGACGGAAGAAGGAAGGATGGACAGACGGACAGCTGTCAGGGAACGTCACAAGGCCAGGATCGGGGCAGCTGGGGAGGGGATTCCTTTCGAGGTGCGTGAGCGATGAGGTGGAATGGACTGCGTAGCCATCTCTCTTCCCTGTGCGGACGTCTGTTATCCCTGTTCCACGGGACCGGGCATGGTGGCCCGAGTCCGGGGGCCCAGGCCACCAGTGTCCCTGCCAGTGTGGTTGTGAGCTGGACAGAGCTGGTTCATGCTGTGGCTTCCTCCCCTTTCGCACGGGGAAGTCCCAGTGCAGCTCCAAACCTCCATTCCCTTCTCCATGGTACAGGCCAAGCGCTGCCTGCCTTTGGGGGATGGTGACGCGCACAGATAAGGTGTCTGAGCGTAGTTTGTAATCTGTGAAGCTGCGCTGGAAGTCGGGGGAGGTGTTTGGGCTCCATACGGTGGGGGACAGGTTGCACGGGAGGCTTTGGAGCAGGGGTGGCGCGTTGCCCGCACAGACTATGGAACAGCGACCTGCGAGCTGTCTGATTTCTGCCAGAGGGGCCCAAAGCGCAGGGTCAGGGGAGGGGCAAGAAACGAGGGCACTGCCAAGCCACGGCAGAATTCAGCCTGCCTGCCCCGGGCGCGGGAGTGCTGGCTCCCAGGCCCGCGGGTGCCCCAACCTGCTAGGGAGACCCCTGAGTCGCCACAGAACACCCGTCCCGGGCGCTTCGTAAACACCAGCGGTTTGATCCTGGGACCGTGCCGTGCGCAAGGACAGGTGACCATTGCTCCCATGTGGTGACCTCCCTGTGACCATACGGCTGCTGAGGACCTGGATCTGGCAGCTTCGACTCTTTCCACGGTGGGAGGCCGGATACGCTTTGTGGCCCGGAGAGGCGTTGGTTGGCACGGGGACACCAGAGACCTGCGCCCGCCCCTCACTGGCGTGTGGCCTTGCCAAGCCACCTCCTCTCTGTCTCAGTTTCCTCCTCTGTAAACGGGGTCCGCAGCAGGACCCCGGGGTCCTATGTGCCTGAGGGGCAGGCAGAATGCTCCAGAAGCAAGCCCTTTACACGCTACCACTGGTCTGTCACCATCGTGGAGCTCCTTCTCTCCGGGGAGGGGGACGCAGCGAAGCGAGACCCTGGGGAAGGAGTGGAGCGGGGGTAGGGTTGCTCTGGAGCTGCCCCGGCCTCATCTGGGCCGGAGGTCAAGGGCAGCGGGGTCTTTAATATTTGACCCTTGGATTCTGCTGCCACCTCTTGCCTCCCCCGAAGGGGCTGGGCCAGGGGTCAGGAGTGTGTACGCCGTCCGCTCGGGTCCCTGTGACATGGTGTTCACCCCAGAAGTTACCCCCAGGGCTTGTGGTCTGCAGGACGTCTGGATCCTACGGGTCTGGGTCCCACGTAAGGGACTGAGCAAGTGTGGGTGCTGACGGGGGTCGGAGCAGCAAGGAGGCCTTCCCAGGGGAGGTAGCACGAGTATGAGATGACGAGGTCAACAAGCCAGGGGCGGAGGGACATCACGGGAAAAGGAACAAGGCGCGTGGAGCCCAGGAAAAGGAGTCGACGCACGTTCCGCGCTTGGCCACGGCTGTCCCGTGGTGTTGCTGGAGGCCGGGCAGGGGAGGCTCTGGCATTCGGCAGTGGCCTGACCTCCAAGGACGCTGGCAAGTTAAGGAGTGTTTGTTCCGCCGCTGTGGTCAGCGGGGATAGTGACGGCCCTTCCCAGTTGCTCGTGTGAAGCACCCAGTGTACTTTCCTGAAGGGAGAGGGGACGCGGAGGCCTGTGGCAGCCTCCAGCTCCACCCAGGTGCCAGGGTCCCCGGGGGTCCCACTGCCTGCAGAGCACCCGCCCCCGAGTTCAGTCCTACCTGGGGAAGCAAAGCCTCCTCTTCCGGGGACAGGATATTTCCGGTGGGTCCAGACATGATCACCCCCCTGGGACTCCGGCCCCCGTCCGTCTTCCTGCAGGGCCACAGGCCAGCAGGTGGGGATGTCCGGGAGAGGACGAGGGCCTGGCAGAATTCTGGGCAGGGCGAGGGAAAGATTAGGAGACTTTCCTCCTGAAATTCAAACAATTGGACAGTCTGTTCTGGATCGATTTAGAAGCAGTGAAGTGGGAAAAAAATCAGAAAATATAGTGTGAAAGCTATTTTCTCTCTCTCTCAGTTGGGAAGAGGGATGAGCAGTTTATTTGTGGACTGTCCAAGGCCCTGGCCAGGGCCTCTTAGCTCCGTGCTGCCCTCCATCACTGCCCTGGTCCCCTGCTCTCCCACTCCCCACCTCTGTCCTCAGGGCAGGGCTGGACACCCAGGGTCTCCAAGGGACATCGGACATAGATCCAGCCTCCACTGGAAGCCAACAGTCGTAGGGGCCTCCAGTGTGGGCTCAGCCAAGAAGGGCCCCCTGAGCTAGGTCCCGCCTGTGCAGACACCAGGTGGAGAGGGATGGAAAGCCCCACTCCCAGCTCCGGCCCTGAGCCTCTGTGTGCGAAGGGCAGGCGTCTGTCTCGTTCATTCCTGCGTCCTCAGGGCTGCGAGTCAGGAGTGTACCCAGCAGGGGCTCAGCGAACGTTTCCTGGCTGAATGGTGGATGGGAACAGGCAAGCGAGAAGAAAACCGAGGTTTCGAATGAAGCGACCTGCTCACGGTCCCATGTCGGTTAGCGGCGGTGATGGCATTGGATGGCATTAGTACTAGATCTCACCCCTGTGCCCGGACGTCCCCACCCCCCGCCCCGTCCGTGAGGCTGGGAGCTAGGTCTGAGATACTGGGGTGGGGGGGGCACTCGTATCAACAACCTCTTCTCTCCCAGGCATGGCCTGTCCCTCTCTTCCTCACACAACCAAATGTAGGCTTCGTTTTCACAGCTTGAGCCAAATGCTGATTGTTTTAAAATAAGCCTGTTCGGTGTGAGGCCAGACTAGTGTAGAGGGGAGGGGTTGGAGTGTGGAGTCCTCCTCCCCAGCTTCCCCGAAAGACTGTCCCCCAGGAGGACGGGCCCCCGGGGGCTGTGGTTGGAGGAGTTCAGTCAGGACCCAGGTCTGCCGGGAAGTCCTGCTCGCAGGCAGAGGGCCAGGCCTCCAGCTCCGGTGGGAAATGGGACCAGTTTATTCCAAAAATGGTCTCTCTTCTGCTTTCCCCCAGGCCTCGGGAGAAGGGGAAATTCCCGGTGGTTTCAGTTCAGGAGAGCAGCAGCTCCCTCCCCACCACCACATCCTCCCCGATTGCCCAAGGCCAAGAGCTGGAGGCCCAGAAAGGACCTTGACTTGGAAATGGGGTCAGCTTGGGGTCAAGTGCGGGGAGCTGAGCTGCTCTGTGACCTTGGCCTCCTTACTTTTCTCATCTGCGCCTGGGGCCGCAGCAGCCCCCTTTTTCGAGAATTAAAGGAGACAATATGTGTCAGACGCCCATCCCAGGGCCGGACACATAGTGGCGCAAGAAATAGTCTCTTTCTCCTGTCTCCCTTGTACCGAAGGCCACTTCTATACAGGCTAGCTTTTGGGGGGTCTGCCTCTATAGCCTGGAGCCTGTAGGCTGTGGTCCAAGGTCTGTGCCCCCCCCGCACCCCGGCTGACGGTGGTGGCGGAGGCATGCCACAGTGTGGAGAGACCTGTGCCCCCCTAAATGTCTCAGCGCCCCCCGAGCCATGCCAGGGATGTGTGGACTGTGCCAGCTGGGGCCAGTGCGGCACTGAGGAGGAGCCCCGTGCCGAGAACATGGAAGTCTGGGTGCCGGTCCCAGGTCGGCTTCACAGGACCTGTCAGACACCCCCATCCCTGCGGAATGACAACCTCTCTGGTCCTCCGTTCCTCCGTGTCCACGTCTGAGCGAATGATCTCCCCTGGACCGCGTCTCAGGGTCACGTGCAGCTCACTTCAAAGACCGTGGAGCAGCCGGAAGCAAACCCTGAGCCCAGCAAAGGAGAGGCCAAGAAGGGAAACCCTGTCTCCTGACCACCCGCTGACCGCCCGGCTCGGTCCTGGATTCCCGTATGCCTCCTCCTGTCATCCCGCAGGCCCCCCCCCGTGAGGCTAGGGTCAGCACCCCACTTCGCAGGCAAGAGGGAGGCCCAGACAGGCTGGGTCACGTGTCTGGGGCCACAGGACCACCGTGGCCCCTCCCCCAGGCCAGCTTGCGCCCCTGTCCTCTCCGCGGCCCCCCTCTGCCAGGCTTGGCCCGGAGCCCACCTCCCAGGGGACTCCCGCCCTCCGCACCCCCGTTCGGACCGGCTCTCTTGCTGACCGAGCTCTTTCATAAACGCTTTTTCATGTTACCTCTCCGTTCCGCAGAAATTTGGGGGCCCACATTCCCCCCACAGCAGCACACTACTGAGACCTCCGTAATACTGTTTACCTAGATGTCCTAAAAATTGAGCAATTTTCTCCCCGTCCTGAGCCATGTTCCGTTTTGAAAAGCAGGAAGCCTGTCCTGGTGGGCCGGGATGGCTTCTTCAGCCCACGGAGCCCGTGTGAGGAAGGCCTGTCCTCCCAGTGCCAGGCTCTGCCCCGTCACCAGGGTGGACCGGGATGGACTCCCGGCTGGCGGGGGTGGAGGTCTGATGGCCGGGCCTTCCCCCTCCGGCGGGGGCCTGTGCTCTGCCCTGGCTCCCCGCTCCCTCTCAGAGCCCACCTGGGGATGGGCAGAGGGCTCCGCTCCATGGACGCAGGCAGATGGGTTTCTTAGCGATTCCTTGGTTTCCCGAGGGCAAAGTCAAGAGAGCGGCTCTCCAGTTCGAGGAGGAAGTGCTGGCTGGTGCCGACTGGGCTGGGGAGGAGGCCTGAGAAAAGCACCAGGGGCTCAGAGCAGTTCCCCGCCATTCCAGAGCCCAGCTCCTCCCCAGACGCCTGCCAGCGGCTGCCCATGGTGACCTCAGGCCCGAGAGCTGGCTTCCCTCCAGATCTCCTACGACCACGTCATACTGCCGTTCTCTTGACAGGATGGGGATGCGGGGAGTGTGTGTGACGCGGGGGTCTTCCTTCTGTCCCGGAACCCCCCTGCCCTCCACTTCTCACTCCGATCTCGCGGCCGACCCCTCCCCATTTTTCTCGGGAGATCCGTCATGGGACCGGCTGGCACAGGGGACAGCAAAGCCCAGGGTGGGGACCACAGGGCTGGGGTCGGCCAGGGAGGTTAGGTTGGGGTACCCGCGGCCCCAGGAGTGGGGGTGAGCCGGAGGAGGGCTGCTGTCTGTTCAAGTCTGAGGCGTCATCAGCATCAGCACTCGGGGAAGATGGCCGGGAGCCGCTTCCTGCCACCTTTGAAAGTGTCCTGTGCCCCCGGCTGCCTGGCCATTGCCGCCAGGGAGCCCTCTTGGGTGTGGAGGGTCCCAGGGAGGCCAGGCCTGGCTCGTTGGGGTTCGGAATGGAATAGGGAACCGGGCCAGCTACCCGGGGGCGGCAGATGCTTTTGAGAGGGGCGGCGGGGCCTGGCTTGGCTTTTGGCAGCCTCTGGCTCGTCTCCCGCTCAGCAGCTTTCGTGCCAATTATGGGGAGTGTGGGCGGGAGGCTCGTTAACCCCCAGAAGCGGAGCGGGTTCAGGGGTGCTCCAGGTGGACGAGCCCCCACCCCCGGCCAGCAGTGGGGGGTTAAGAGTGCTAGGTGGGGGGGGGATGGGAGAGCCAGCTCGCAAGCACCATCCCTGTGGTCTCCTTTATGGCCCTATTTGCATAATTTTGAAGTTGGTTGGCCTAAAGGCAACTTCGCTTAATCACAGCTGACAAGTCTCTGGTTGCAACAGCAGCTGCTGCCAATTAGCCGCGTTGGTGCCTCGGTTTGTTAAACCTTCGCTTGGCAGCCCCTACCCCGCTCCCCCTTCCGGCCCCTGTGCATCAGACCCCGAGGGAACCGGCAGCTCCCTGCTGCCCGCTCCCTGCTGCCCGCTCCCTGGTGTGCGCCGCAGCTGGGTCTTCTCAAGCTTGCAGGCGCCAGGACCCGTCAGCAGGCGTTGGTTAGCAGGTGCTGGGACGGGTTAGCTGGTGCTGGGACTGGTTAGCAGGGGCTGGGACCCATCAGCAGGCACTGGTTAGCAGATGGCGGGACTCGTTAGCAGGTACTGGTTAGCAGGCACTGGGACTGGTCAGCAGGCACTGGTTAGCAGATGGTGGGAACTCTTCACAGGTGCTGGGACCAGTTAGCAGGCGCCAGGACTGGTTAGTAGGCGCAGGCCCTGAATCCTCGGGGTTCGGAGGGGGGCAGCCCGAGAGCCCGTGTCTCCAGCCAGCTCCGAGGAGATGCCCTGGATGCTGTCTGTGGACTGCACTGTGGGTATCAAGGCTCTAATCAGAGGTTCACAAGCTGGGGCGCCCTGTTTCTGTGAATAAAGTTCTACCGGAACATAGCCTCACCCATGTGCTTAGTATCACATGTGGCCGCTTTCTTGCTACGATGGCAGAGTTAAGTTGTTCCCACAAGGCCCAGTGGCTCAAAAGCCAATGACATGTACGTCTGGCCCTTTCTAGAAGACGTCTCCAGACCTCTGACTAACCCAGTGGTTCTCATACTCGAGCATCTGCCAGGAAAAGCCGGGATGAAGACGCAGATTCTGAGATCCTGCATTTCTAGGCAGCTCCCGAGTGCAGGGCCACACTCCAGGCACCCTGGTCCAACTACCTCTCCAATGGTCTGTACACATCTTGTCCTACCCTGAACACCACCCCCATTAGAAGAAGAAACTGAGGGTCAGAGAGGTCCCTTGACTCTCCAAGGTCCTGAAGTGATAAGCGCTGGCTCTTTGCTACCACATACTGTATCCTTGACGCAGGTGCCTCTCCCCAGGGTGCACACACCCTGGTTACTTAGGTTGGTCTGTTTCGAATCTGGGTTCTACACTGGGGCTTTATCATTAGTAACAGCAACACCTGAGCCGGGCACAGAGCGCTGTCAGCCTCCTCGGGTTAAGAAGCGTGATCATGCAAGGTCAGGGTATCGAGGGCACAGCCGTGTGCACCTGGCGCCCAGGGGGGACTTTTCTGTTTGTCCTCCGCCAACATCTGCAGGGCGGCTGGCGGTTGGCGGCGTTGTTCAGTTACCAACATCCGTTTGGTGTCATTATCCCCCCTCGGCATGACCACCTGTCCTGCAGTCTCTGGGTTCCTTGGCATCACTGTGAATGATCAGCTTGCTCCCTTATCTTCCCAAAACCCAGAGAGGGGAGAGGCAAGGCACCCACGACACGAAGAGGAAGAAACCGCACCTTCCAGAGGCAGGTGAACTGCCCAGGCAGGTAGGAGGCAGCCCTGGGCTTCTGGGCCTGGGTTAGGTCACGTGGATCCAGCCGGTCAGGCACATGGCAGGGCTACGCAGGAAGACGGTTCATGTCCCTTGTTTATAGGCAAGGAAGCCTATGGCCCGGAGAGATGATGACCACGAAGCACTCGAAGGGATGGGGTTGTCCCAGCGGGGCCAGGGATCTGCGCGGAGACAGATCCTTACTGGAGGGGGGCAATCCCAGCACGGGGCCAGGAGACCAGGAGGCATAGCTGAGCACAGGTAGCATTTCCAGAGAACTCTGCCAAGCCAGCTCCCTGAGACCCCGCACCAGGCCCCTCCTCGGCCCCCCAGAGTCTGGGGACTGGGACTTTTAACAGTCGAAGGGGGATGGGGAATTATCTTTATTTTTGTCCATAATTTTAAGCATTTTATTTTATTTTATTTTAAAGATTTTGTTTATTTGACAAAGATCACAAGTAGGCAGAGAGGCAGGCAGAGAGAGAGAGGAAGGGAAGCAGGCTCCCCGCTGAGCGGAGAGCCTGACACGGGGCTCGATCCCAGGACCCTGACATCATGACCTGAGCCTAAGGCAGAGGCTTTAACCCACGGAGCCACGCAGGTGCCCCCCATATTTTTAAGCATTTTCTACATCACCGCCCGGACTCCCAGTGAGGGAATGAGGTTAGTGCCTCTCCTGATGTTCTCCCACCGCGGTTCCTGTCAAAGCCGGCTCACTTACCTGCTTGTCTATTAATAACATAATAGAGCTTCTCCAGCACACCACCCAACGCGAGGGCTGGAACATCCGCCCCGAGTGCCCTCCCTCACCTCCGCCCCGCGGGACCCAGGCATCATGTTGGCTCCCCTCCGTGCCCAGGTCATGGCCATACGCCTCCTACAAGAGCGCGTGTTTCTCTGGCTCCTTCTAGTCTCAGCAAGCGGACCATGTTGTGTTTGATCTGGGGCCCTGAATCTCTCCCTTGGTCCTGTGTGGCTAAAATTGCCCTGAGACGTTTGGTGTGGCTGCGGTTCCCCTGGCAGCCGTGGAGTGTTCTAGTGTTTGGGCATACCACAGTGCATTTGCTCCTCTTCCCATCCGGGTCGTCTCCAGCGTTTGGGTCTTCTAAACCGTGCTGCTGGGAACATTCTCGCACCCGGTGCCTGGGGGCCCGAACCCCTGAGCCCGGGAGGGAGGGGTGTTGGAGGCACTTACCATGCCGTGCCTGGACGCCCACCGTGCCTAAGAGGATGTAGTGAAGTGAGCCTCTCCTGGGCGCCGCCGAGCTTGTGGGGGATCGTACCCCCGCTAGGCCAGCCGGTCGTGCTGGGAACCAGCCCTAGCAAAGGCGAATACAGGAGCTGCAACGTCAGGTGGTCGCGAAGAGTAACGTAATGATGCATGTTTCCGCGATGGGTGCTCAGGATCTCACACACGGGAGGTTCGCTTTGAATTGTAGCTTAACAACATCTGGCCCAGACTCAGAGAGGTGCAGGGGCTCGTCCAGGGTCACACAGCTGAAGCCGAGCCGGGCCCCGAGCCCGTGTGTGTGCTTATCACACCGAAGTAGCCCTCACTTTCTCCTCCCATTTATAATTCTTGCTCCTTGAACACCCTTCCCCCGACCCAAGAAGCCACTGTGAGACCCTCGGGTCCTCATGGAGTCCCAGCTCTGCCACCGATGAGCCGGTGGCCCAGGGTAAGTGAGGAAGCTTGTGGAGTCGGGAGATGAGAAAGTGCCCATTTCCTTACTTGTAGATCACAGGTAACCTCCACCCCTCCTAATCCCAAGGATTAAATAAATACTCCACCAGGCTGGGTGTGCCTTTCTCCTGGGCCCCACGGTCACCCTGGGGGTCCCTGTCCCCTTGGGCCGCAGCTGGATAAGGGAAACCCAGGCCAGTCTGCAGTTGGGGACAAACGGAGTGCCGGGTTCTTTAGAGGGTGAGGAAGGGGGTTTATGTCTGCCGCAGCTCAGGGCAGGCAGGATTCCAGGGATGGAGGGGAGGGTGAGGGAGCTGGCCTCCTTTAGGGCCCCGCTCTAAATCCTTCCAACACGCCCCCTCCCCACCCGGCTCCCCAGGTGGCCTGTGGGCACACCTAGCTGGCCAGACAGGCGACCTAGTGGGCAGATGGAGGGTCCCACCCCAGGATCATAGCTGGCCTCTGTGTAAGCATTTGATCGGCTTCGTGAGGGTTGGGACGGGTCTGTTCTGCCTGCTGTGCCGTCTGCTGTCCCCAGCCCAGTGCCCAGCTGACGCCTTGTAGGGAACAAAAGAACGAATGAATGAATGAATACTTTCACATGCCTCCTTGGTCCCTCCCAGCACCCCTTCAAATGGGTGTGAGATCCCCACTTGCAGATGGGAAACTGAGGCTTGGCTCTGGCTTCTGTTCTCCCCAAGGAGGAGGGTTCTCGCCCCGAGGGAGGCTGGACTCGAGGCCTGGGCGTCGGGAAAGAAATCGAGGCCACCCTCCAGCAGGCGTTCTGTGGGCCTGTCTTTCCTCTTTCTGGCCTGACACTTTCAGTGATTCATTCTTCATGGGATATTTTTGTGTTGCTCCAGTGGGGGGAAAAAATGCCGCTGGGATTTCCAAGGGTTGTTTTATCTCCATGGTGCCGCCAAGTAATTCAGGGGAACAGACAGAGGCAGAACGATGTCGGTCGCGGAGTGTCCCTCGATGGCTTCAGCTGAGCCCTCCCCTTCCCTGGGGAGGAAACCGAGGTGGATTCGAGGGAGCCACTTGGCCTGTGACACGGCGTGGCCCCGAGGGGAAGGGCAGAACCTTCGGGGATGAGGATGGCCAGCCATGCGCCGTTCCCCGGGCCTCAGTCTCGTCGCCTGAGACATGGGGAGAGCAGCAGTGCTCGCCTCCAGTATTCAAGAACGGGACATACAGGAAGGACTCGGTATGTGCACAAAGGGGCCCAGGGCAAAGGGTCAAGGAAGGGGACCAGGGAAACAAGCCGAGGCTAGAACGTGAACCCCAAGCCCAGCTGGCTGGGTGGAGGGGGTCAGAGAGGGGAGAGAGCTCTATACGGAGAGACTGCAGTGTGTTCTCGAAGGGGGGGAGGGGCAGCAGTGGTTTCTGTTAGTGGCAACCAGCACTCTGTCCCCCTTATGACTCTTTCCGACACCCCACACCACAGTTTGCAGAGATCCCTTTGGCCCTGTAGGGGCCCCGTGGAGCGGGTGTTACCGTGGTCTGCCTGATATGGGTGACCGGAGGTCGGCGGGGACAGGGAGCATCGATCGGAGACTCTGAGCCGTCCCACCTGGGTTTCCTGGCCGCAGAGCTGGGGTTTGGGGCTTCTCAGCTACGGCGAGTGGCTCCACGGTGAGGCTGAGGCCCACGGTCACTGTCAATGACAGTAGACGTCAAGCCCGGTCTCTGTGGGAGGAGCGAGCATGTTGCACTAAGGTCTCTGCCTAGATCTCCCTGGCTTCCTCTAAAAGCTTGCTCCTTGCAGTAAGGCAGACCCGGCATCCAGGCCAGTGCGTGTGGATGGAGTTTGTACTCTCTGGGCAGCAAACATCTATCCAGCACCTACTGTATGCAAAGCAAGGCAGGGCAGATAAGAGGCACAGAGGTCCCCTCTGCCCCAGAAGCTTGCCCCAGGCAGGGAAACAGTTAGTCCGCAGGCAGGGGTGGAAGGATGCTAGGGCCAAGTGGAGCACAGACGCAGCAGGAAGAGGAAGTCACCTGCAGGCACAGAGTTCAAACACACTTTCATTTGCCAATGGGCACCCAGGAAACTCTGACGTACCTAAACCGCTGGCTTTGGAAACAGAGTGGGCAACACCAGACAGGAGCCATTTGTGGAGCCCTTGGTCTGTGTGCTGGGGGCTCTGCTAGCGCTTCTGGTTCTTTCTGTCTCTTTGTACCCCAGCAAGGTGGGGGCACAGTTCCCATCTTACAGATCAGGAACCTGAGCCCGGGGGAGTAAGTTGCCTGGCATTCCCAGCTCATGAGCGGCAGAGCGCGGATCCTGGGCTAGGGGCTGTCATCCCCCAACCCACCACGAACCTGTTTGTGGCCAGACAGACCTGAGTTCCGGTCACGGCCCTGACACCCTGCAGGTCGAGGCAAACCGCTTAGTTGCTCTAAGTTATGGTTTATTTATCTGGAAAATGGAGCTCAGGATGCCTACAGTCTTTCACCAATGCATCAAGTGTTTAAAAAGTGCCCACTATGTGCCAGGCCCCATGCTGCTTACGGTGACAAGCAGCCACCACGCGGTCTCCGCAGGGCCAGCTTCTCGGGCATGTGACCCGCAAAGTCACACAGAGCCCGGTGCTCAGGAGAGCCCCAAGCTTGGCTTAATGCTCTGCCATCACTGTCTAGAAATGCCTAATCATTTTTAAACAAGCGCCTGCATTTTTCCATTTTGTGCTGGGCCGTGCAAAGTATGTCACCGGTCTTGGGTCCCAGCCCTCCTCCATCTTACAGTCCAATGGAAGAGACGGATGTGCCCAGAGCCACCGCGCTGAGTGCGCAACCAGAACCGCCATCTGTGTTTGAAGGCAAGGGAGGCAGGCCGTGAGCACAGCGGCAGGGGTCGGGGGACGCCTCTTCGGGGCCCCAGGCCCTGGGGGAATGGTCTGGAACTGCCATGTACGGGGAAGGGACAGCGGGCTGGGGCACAGCGCAAGGATGGAGATGGCTCGTGTGGCTGTAGGGGGGGCCTCCAGGCCAGGAAGGAGCCAGGACCCTGGGGCGATGGGGCTTACAATTTGAAAGCCAGCTCTCTGGCTTCGAGGGGAGGATGGGTTGGGGATGGGCCGTGTGGGGGGACCTCATGGGGCTTGACAGATGCAAGGGAGAGGAAGTGGAGGAAGCCGGAGGGGGCCGGGCAGCCTCCTGGGCTCATGGGTCTGTACGGAGGAGGGAACCAGGGAACCTGGGGGCCAGTGTGAGGTTCAGTGGGAAGCGTGGGTGAGGGAGGGGGCTGGCGCGGGGGGGGGCTGGTGCACGTGAGGGTCTCTGCGCTGCTGGCCCCTGGCCGGCGCGGGGAGGGAACACATCCCTCTTCCCTCCCTCCTGGCTCCCTCCCTCGCGTCCTGCAGGGTCAGGAGGACCCACTTTGATCTTGGTTCTCACAGGCATCTGGCTTCCCCGTATTTATTCCCAGACTTCACATTTCGGAGTGAGATTTCATAACCTTGAAGTGGGCGTTGTCCTGAAAACAAAAGTTCGAGAACTCCGGGTTCCCTCTGCGCCCCTCGGGGAAGGCCCTGGGAACTTTGAATCCCGGCTCTGCCCCCCACTCCCCACCCACTTGCATCCTGGGGAGGACAGAAAACAGCCTCAGGGGTGGTGAGCAGCGGGCGAGCTCCTGAGGGAAGTGCTGGGGCCGGGGAGGGTCCCCACCAGCTGTTAGCTGCCCCCTCCCATCCGTGCCAACACCTGTCTCTTGGGTACCTGCTGCCCGCAGAGGGCCCCGCCCCTGTTTTATTACGAATTCCCAGTGCTCGTACTGCTCCTAGCAGGAGGAAGAAGAGCGTCCAGGCTTCGTGACTAAATCATCTTGGAATCAGTAGCTTCATGATTCTACCCCAGACCGTAGTCCCATGGTGGTGGCCAGGCTGCGTCCCTCTTGCTTGTGTCTGAACGCCCCCCGCCCCTGCCCTGCACTGGGTTCGGCCCCCAGGGTAGCCCCATTAGAGAGTCACTGAGTGACCTCCGGAAGAAGAACCACTCCCTGGACAGCGGATGGGGAGGGCGACCTGGTGGCCTTAGAGCTGGGCCTTGCAGGTTGGTCTGATTTGGACACAGGAGTGGGGGGAAGCCGGACCCACGGAAGGGCCAGCCTGAGCCAAAGTCCTGACTCCTGTGCTCTGCTCTCCGCCACTGGGCACCCAGGAGGCTGAGGCAGGACCTGTCCTCGCCCTGCCGTGGGGCTGGCCACGGAGCTGCTCCTTCCCCCTCTCCCGCCCCTCGTGCACCCCTGCAGGGGAGGGGCAAGGTGGAAGATGTTGGGGTGACAGGCACAGCGGTAGTCACGTGTCCGTCTTTGTTCTCAGTGCCAGGAAATTTCAGGGTGTGCGTGGCCAGGTCTAAGACCGCCACTCAGTGCCTGCCCCTGATCTGCCCTCGAGGCTTAGTGCCCTGCCATGCTCCTACCCACGCTGGCAGCAAGTGAGTCCCACACAGCCCGGGACAACCCGGGGGGCAGAGGCTGGCCCAGACTTTCAGGAGAGTGAGAGAGTCAGGGGGAGAAAAGCTTCCTGAGAGATGGACACCCCAGCTGAGCCTTGAAATCTGGGTCGAAGCGGCCCAGATACAGGATAGGGGAAGGGTGTCCCAGATGTGTGGGAACAGAAGGTGCCAAGGCCCAGAGGAGAGACAGCTGACCCTTGAGGAGCGGAGAGAGTAAGGGGGTGGAAGTGAGGTCCAGACCACACGGGGCCTCAGGACGGGGTGGAGACTTGAACCCGGAGCTGCCGGGACTCCTGAGAACATGGGCGGCCGGTCACACGGGCGCTATAGCAAGCTGGCCCTGGGCCCACGAGGACCTGGATGGGTGGGCAAGGCTGGGGCAGAGGCAGCCTGCAGAGCATCAGCGCGGACCCGTTCCAAGCGCCCACCGCCCGCCAGCTCTGTTCCAGGCTCTCTGACGCATCACCTTATTCAATGGTCACAAGGATCCTGTGAATTAGAAACTATTTTTATTCCTATTCTAGGTCCAAGGAGACTGGGGAGACTTGTCCCAGGCCACACAGGGTGTGGTTACAGAGGTGGAGCCCAGACTGGGCCCCAGACAGTGCAGTCCAAGCTCAAGGACCCAACCTCCAGGCCATGGTTGCCCTTGACCCGGTTGGGGCAGGAGCGGGTGCTGGGCCTCTGGCTGGGGGAAGGTGCATGTGGTCAGAGAAGGGGTGGAAGCCCAGAGAGGATGCGGGATCGCTAGTGCGGGGCGGGGGCATCTTTCGCAACACCTCCCCCCGCCCCCCCCCCCCCCCGCCAGGCCCCGGGGCCCTGACCCGTGGCTGTCCAGACTGAAGGGAAAACAGATCTGTTGTTGTTCCCGGTGGGGTGTAATTCGTCAGCTCTGTCTCTCTCCATATGCCCTCCCTCTCCTTTCCAGCCTCGCCAAATTCGGTGTTTAAAAATAATTCTCAAATCTGGGAACAGCAGTCCCCGGCTGACCCGAGGGGTGGACCGCAGAGATGCGTGCCCGACTCATGTTCTGGATGTGGTCGGAGCCCTCGGGGAGTCCTCCTCGTCCAGAATGTTCTTCCAGTGATTGGAGTTTTATTGTTGGCCCCGAGCTACCCTCGTGGGCCATTTACCAATTTCCAAAGAGCTAGAACCCAAGACCATAAATCGAATCTGTCTGTCGTAAATGTGCTTTCTCGGGGCGGGGGGCCGGGGAGGCCCCGGAAACTCCTGCCACGCTGCGCCGAGGCGGAGAACAGGATCTGGGCCGGCTTGGCCTCCCAACTGAGCCCTGAGGAGCCGTGTGACCTCGAGCCTCAGTTTCCTTCTTTACGAGCTGGGGTTTGATGACCTGCCTGTGCTGGGTGACGAGATTCCCTGATCGTGCAGAGAAGTCAGAGTGCGGGACTCGGGGTGGGGGGCGGCCGGAGCCCGGTGGGAGGAAGGGGCTCCCCCTTTCCTGCAGGCGTCACCTGTGGGGGTCCCAGGTGGCCGTACCCAACAGCATGACTTGCCCTTTACACCTGAGCTCGTAGCCCCTGAGCCCATGTCCCCCTCTGCAGACCCCCGTAGGGCAGGAGGGGATGGCTTTGGCCTTGTGAATGTTCGTGCTATCAGGCGTGTGACCCCTGAGGACAGACCAAGGATCACGGCTGCCACTGAGTTTCCAAAAGCCATTCTGACCCTGCCAGCTGGAGTGGCTGGCTTCTGAGTTTTGCTGTCTCGTGAGAAATGGAATTTTTACGGAACTTCCCTTGTGACACGTGGTGGACTTTGTTCCACCATAAAGTCAGCGTTCGGTTCTGGTGCCTGGGCTGCACCCCTGCACAGGCCCCTGTGCCCCCCTACCCAGAGTCCCTGTACCCTAACCTTTGTCCAGCAAACAGGGCTGTGGCTTCTGTTGGCCCCCACCCCCACCACGGAGTCCTGCCCAGGCAGCCCCAGGTCCGGGTGGGGAGCACGGCCGAGCCGTGGAGTCTGCGCAGCCCGGTACTGGACGGGGACAGATGCAGCCATAGTGGTCCTGCTCCCACACACCTGCAGGAGGCTGGCCCCTGAGGCCACTGTCTCCAGTCCCCCCAGACAGGCCTGGGGGCCTGAGGCCAGAGTTGGCCAGGCTGGGATCCCCTCCCAGTCTGTGGGACTCTGGTCAAGCTCCAAGGCCACGACCCCCAGCTGGCCAGGCCCTGGCCCAGCACCCTCCTGGCCTGATGGAGAGCCTGGGGACCCGTCATTGAGGGGAGAGCTTGGTGGGCATCCTCGCACGGCACAGCGCCTCCTCCCCGTCCCTGGAAGCCAGCCCAGACCCTGTTCAGAGTGGGGGTTAACGAGGGGATGTCGGGAGAGGGGGTGGGCGAGCACGTGAAGGAAGGAGATGGGATGGGGTGTGTCTCATGGGGGGACAGGCTTCTCCCAGCGGACGGGATCGAGGGGGCCTCCTGGAGCCCCTTCTCTGGTGCTGCAGGATTCGGACTCGCAGGAGTAAGAGGAGGACCCGCGGGTGTGAGGGGCCAGAGCAGGAGGAGGGGGGCCTGGGTACAAGGCAGAGGAGCAGCCCCCCACCCTGTATTCATTCAACAAACCCGCGGGCCCTTGGACTTGAGCCCTGGCTCCTGACGCGAGGCACCTGCTCTGCCTGGGCTCGGGAGCAGGCCTTGGCTTCCTCGCCTCTGCCTGCGGCTGTCTCAGAGCACCTGCCACTCCCCAGTCCCCCCCCCCCCCACCCTGTGTTTTCCAGGGCGGATCCTTGGGTTTCCTCAGTGCAAATCCTGGCTAAGCACTTTGAAATGCTTTAATCTCCTTCATCCTCCCAGGAGGGCCCTGAAGGAGGCCAGGAGGAGGCCCAGGCTCAAAACAATTAAGGAGCTTACAGCCAGTGGGGCTCCGATGGGTGCAGGGAGGCCTGCCCCAGAGATAGGAGGGCCCTTCCCCTGCTTGCATAACCTCCGGATGGAGTCGGACACTCTCTCCCCTCCCCGCTCCTCCCCTGGTTCACACTACAGGACCAGCAGCCTCTCGCCTCCTGGGTCCACCCCACGGGCCACGCTGCAGGGGAGAGTGAGGCCCGGCTCACCCGTGGGGCCCTGCCATCCGCGCCCCCTGCGTTTGGCCTGGAGTTCAGTCCTGTCTCCTCCCTCAGAAGTTTTCGAGCCTCCGGGTTACCCAGGGTGACTCCCTGCCCTGCCTGCCCCCACTCAGGAGGACTCCGGGCCTCGTCGGACCCCAGCTATCACCCCTGTGCCCTCCCTGACCGGGCCGCGAGCTCCTGAGGGCAAAGACGAGCTGGCTGGGCCCAGAGCATGTGCCCCGGGACAGCCCGGGTGGTCAGAGGGCCATTCCTGCGGACCGTGGCATGCCCTTCCCAGTGCCCTTTTCCAGAACTGTGTTCTCTGGCGGCACATCTCTGCAGGGTGTGCTCTGCTCTCAGACCTTCCCCTGGGAGGCAGAGGCCTTCACCAAACGGGACAGGACTGGAGGGGCCATGGGACCCCCCAAAACCTGCTCTGTAGAGGGGGGTACAGCCTGGCTGGGAGGGTGCACAGGTTTCCACCAGGGGCGCGGTGGTGGTGAGGGGGTTGTCCAGGCTCTGGCTCCCACGTGAGCCCCAAGCACCCACCACACCTCAGTGTCCCTCCCAACCCATCCTGGGACAATCCCATGGGAGGGTGTGTGACGGTGTCCTGGGGCCACCGGAGCAAAGCTCCCCACAACCCCAGTGTGTGCTTTGCCAGTCTGCAGGCCAGAGTCCAGGATCAAGTGTGGGCAGGGATGGATCTTTCTGGGCACTCGCAGGGGGTCTGGCCAGGCTCTCCCCCAGCTTCTGGAGGTTTGCCAGAGATCTTTGGGGTTCACTGGCTTGTAGAGGCATCACCCCAGCCTCTGCTTCCGTCTTCACGTAGTATCCTCTCTGCGCATGTCTCTGTGTCCAAATTTCCTCTTCTTAAAAGGTCACCAGTCGTGGTGACTTGGGGCCCAGCGGACTCCAGGGTGACCTCATCGTAACTACATCTCCAGTGACCCTTTTTCAAAATAAGGTCCTGTTCTGAGGTACAATGGGGTTAGGATTGCCACATAAGGATTTGGGTGGACACAATTTATATGCCATGATGGGGGGCCACGAGGGGAGGGGATGGTGTGCAGGACCCGAGCCTGGTGCGCAGTAGGTGCTCAGCAAATGAATCCCCATCCCAAGCGTCTACACTTCTCTGCAGCCGCTGGCAGCTTGCAGCCCACAGAGACTCGGGCTGGGCCTCTGAGTTTACACAGAGCATACATAGGCCTTCTCCTGTCCCCAGCCTCCATTCCTGCATCCCTGCACGGAGGGGGTGGTGATGGCGAGCTGTCCTCAGGTTTGTCCTGGGGTTTCAGCAACCTGTAGTTGTAGCCCCCGAGGGCCAAGGCCTCCTGCTACCCGCACCCTCTAGCGTCCCCCACTGGCCCCCAGGCTGCTCCTGTCTCAGGGCCTTTGCACCTGCTGCTCCCCAGTCCACAGCGCTGCTCCTCCCAATAGCCACACTGCTCACTCCGGCCTCACTCGGGTCTGCACGCTGTCACCTCTGCCCGCAGCCCCCCCCCCCAGCCATCCTGTCTGAAAGACGCCCCAGGACCACTCTGTACCCCCGCCGATACACCTGGCTTTATTCCCCCTCATAGCTTTGCGTATTGTGGTAAAACACACATAATATAAAATTGACGTTTTAACCATCGTTAGCGTACAGTTGAGGGGCATCCATCCACGCAGCCGTCACACCGTCCGTCTCCAGGATTCCCTCCATCCTCCCAAACTGACACTCCATCCCCGGGAAACACGAACTCCCATCCATTCCCAGCCCCCGGCACCCACCATCCTACTCGCTGTCCCCAGAACGTGACGACCCCAGGAAGCTCATGGGCGTGGAGTCCTACAGGGTTTGTCCTTTCGTGTCAGGCTCACGTCACCCAACACCATGTCCTCGGGGGGCGTCCGTGTCGTGGCACGTATCGGCACCCCTTTCCCTTTTGAGGCTGTATCCTATTCCGCTGTGCACATCGGCCCCTTTTGCTCCCGCATGTACCCGTCCGCGGACACCAGGGCTGTTTCCGCCTCTTGCCGCTGTGCCTCGCGCTGCTGTGAACACGGGTGCGCAGCATCTGTCTGTGCCCTGCTTTCAGTTCTTCCGGGCGCATCCCCAGGAGCCTCGTAGTGTCTTAAATATTCATCTGCTTGTCTGCGCGCCGTCAGCCCTGCTCCCTGGAGCGCGAGCTGGGCAGGGACACACTCCGCTTGGTGCTGCCTGCCATCTGTTTAGTCCACTGCCGTGTTCGTAATGCATGGAAGGTGCCCGGCTCCGTGCGGAGTGTGGAGGGGTTGATGGAAGTCACTGTGAGTGGCACAGCAAGGAGACATGGGGGTCCGGCAGGTCTCCCCGGAGGTGCGCGAGCTCCGATCCAGTCACCCCACCCCGGGTCCCTGCGCGCAGCAGGCGCTCTGGCCCCCTGCCCTCGGGACACCGGCCCACTGGCCTCAGCCCACCCGTTGTAGTTTCCATCACCTGAGCCATCGGTCCTCCTTTGATTAAGTCTCATCTTGCCATGAAAAGCAAAGGAGGTGAGAGTTGACTGGTGGGGGGGGGTCATTCATTCCAGAAAGGAAACTGGATGGCAGCGTTTCCGTCATCCGAGGCCCAGCCCCGGCTCCCAGCAAACGCGCTTCCCTGCCCGTCCCCCGCTGTGGGCAGCAAAGCCCGTGTCTGCGCCCGCAGGCAAGGCAGCCCACACCCAGCCTCTGCCGGATCTCGTTAAACAGGCAGCTCCCGACGGATCGATGCCAGCCAAATGATGACCAGTTGTGGCCAGCAGTCCTTGAACGTGCTCACCGTCCTCTCGTTGCTGATTTCTGCAGGTAGAATGGGTGCCTGGCTGGGCGGGGAGCGGGGGCATGGGGGTGGGCTCCCTTCCCGGGGTCAGCACAAGCCCAGTTGGGATTCTGGGTACCGGCGGGGGGGGGTGCCCCTAGACCCTGGCATTCCCGCTGGTGAGGAGTTAATATGTGGTGCTGTTCGGGGAGAACCTGCTGTGTGCCGTGCCCCACGTGCATGCTGCGGGAGCCGCGCTGAGTGTCGTCCCTGACTCGGGGGGGTTCATGGTGGCTGCCAGACCTGCGAGAAGCCTTTGCACAAATTCTCCACCTATGCCTAAAAGTCAGGTCCAGAGCGTCACGGTCATCCCCTTTAAGGATGAGGAAACTGAGTCTTAGAGCCGCGCCTGCTAGCAGAAGGCACCAGAGCTCATGCAGGGGCTGCGGTTCCAATCCGCCTGCCAGCACCCGACCACCTCCTGGGATCCCCCTGAGACCGCAGGCGGGCTCTCACACTCTTGTTTACAAAGGTGGACATAAGGCAAGTCCTTCCACGGTTCCAAACGAAAGTGGGCGCCTGGAGAAGCCCGCCCTACCTCCCAGCACCAGCGCTGGCTGTCTGAACACCTGAGCAAGGCACCTGTTCTGTGTGTCCCTCTGTCTCTGTCTCTCTGTGTCTCTGCTCATGCATCTGTGCACAGGACCTCCTCGTGCCCTCTTGCCCTTTTGTTGAGGGCCTGACTCTGAGGGAGGCCGCGAAGGGCCCTGGGGACGGCCGGCTCCAGGATCCCACAGCCAAAGCCAGGCCAAGGGTCTGGGGGCCGCTGTTTACCAAACTCCTCCCTGACTCCGTTTCCGTGCATGAGTGCATCTGGTCCTCCCGGCCTCCTGGAAGAGAGGAGACGGTCCTCACCCCTTTTACAAATGAGGAAACAGGGCTCAAAGGAGGACTGTGAGCTGCCCAAGGCCACACGGTCACCTGTTAGATGTTGCCACACTGTGTTCATCCCTTGGAATCCAAGTGAGAGGCTCTCTCCTTGGTGTCCTCTCTCCACTTGGACCGGTTCTCCTGGTTCATAAGTACTGGCCTCCTAACAGCATCCGTCGGCCCTCGGGGCCCCGGGCGCCGCAGGCCGAGAACCACACTGAGCCCCGAAGCCAGCAGGTGCGGCCCTGTGTTACCCACTCATTCACGCACCCCTCCCTGCTCAAAGCGAGGCCGAAGCTTTGCTGTTTACAAAACTCTCCTCGGAGCCCCAGCCATCCGGGCTGCCAGGGGTCTCCCCTCTGTCGGGGGAAGGAGGCCAGGAGAGGTCGTGATGGCGCAGGTGACCCGCGGGCTCCAGGATTCGGACCCCGCTGTCCCAGCTCCTAGCTCTGGGCGACTTCAGCTCATTCTCCCTCGGGAGTGGCGGTGGCCTCCACTGCCTGACCCTCGGTGGGACTTCTGTCCCCTGCCTTACTCAGCCTCCCTCCCAGCCCAGCCCTGCACAGTGGGCTTCCCTGATGCCCAGCTCAAAGGCCACCTCCCTGCCCCGTCGCTTCCCTCCCGGGTTCCTGCCTCCAGTCCTGTCCTCCCCCTCCAGCCCCAGGGCCTGAGCCGGTCTCTCTGACTAGCCGCTTGCCTGTGGCGGACACATCCAGCCGACCCACAGCAGGGCGTCCTCACCTGTCCCAACACACACCGGGCTTCCTGCCTCTAATGCTCACATCCAGCGCCCCTGTGCGTCCTTCCTCTGGGCCGGCAGGTCCCAAACCCCAGCCTGTCCACCTCCCCTGCGGGGCTTGCCTCCCAGGTCAGCGTGGCTCATTCGGAAGGTCTGCCGAGAGGCCTATGAAGCCGCATTGGTGCCCGTCCCCGGAAGATCAGTTGAGGCAGGTCAGGTCCACACTGTGTGACCACTGCTCTGAGCCTCAGTTATCTCTTCTGTACAATGGGAGTACATGAGATTAAGGGAGATGGGTTATGCCCCACTGAGGATAGGGCGTCTTTAATGACCCATCTCCCTGCAGAAGGATCTTCTATTTCCCAAGGTCAAGGCCAAGCATGGGGGCCTGCAGGACTCCCCTGACCCCTGAAACTCTGAGACCCTCTTCCCAAATTGGCCACGTCTATCCCCACGAACGAGGGTGCTGTACTTTGGGCACAGGATTTCATGAGACTACCCAAGCCAGGCTCAGCACTCCAGCTCGTGAGGCCCATCCGCCCACCGGCCAGTGCAGCCCAGCTGGGACTCCCCTCCAGCAGCCCCGGGCGCACAGGGAGCCGTGAGGGCTGCTGTCTGATTACCTCTCCGAGGAGACAGAGCTTCCAACGAGCCAGCGGAGGAGCTTTTGCAAAACCAGAGCCTTTGTGGTTAGAGAAATGTATTCAGCCAACGAAGCCCCTTTTCAGCGATACAAATTAGATACAGCGATCCCTTTTATGAAGATACTAATTAAGCCGGAGACCGCGGGCTCCAGGTTTTTTCCATTGTTATATTTGCTTAGGCTCTGCCTCCTATTTATCACCATCCGCACGCCTGGTAAATACTGTCCTGGGTTTGCAGCAGTCTCTGTGGCTGAATAGTGGGCTCCCTCCTCGAGCCCTGGGAGGGAGGGCCCCAAGCCAGGGCAGCTCCGTGGCCGTGAGTTGGGGATAGCCAAGGCCAGCCCCTGGGGACCTCTGGGGCTAGAGCACTAGTGTAGGAGAAGCCCTGGAACCAAGGAGTTGCTGCTTCCTTTGAGAGGGGGATCCGGTTCCTGTACCCTGGCTGCTCTCCAGCCAGGCGTCCTGGGCTTGTGGTCGGGCCCGTCCCCAGTCCACTCGGTAGCAGTGGAAATTGAAGCTGGTGACAGGAGCGGAGAGGGCTTGACTTCAGACCCAGGCAGGCTTGAGTTGGAGTCCCTCTACCACCTCTTACCCGCTCAGACAGCTCACAGAGCCTCAGTTTTTCCATCTGTACAGTGGGATCCCAGAACTGCCGGCTAGGCTGGCCAAGTGGGTTAAATGGGAAGTAGCGTGTGACGAGCACAGTAGATGCTCAGTTAATATTGTGTCCTAGTCAAGTGCCTGCTAAGTGCAGAGCTGCTGGAGGGGATCCCTGGAGGCCTAAGATGCAGCCGTGCGTCCGGGGGACCCAATGTAAGCAGGGCTGGCATCGAGGGAGGTCTGGGGTGGGACAGCAGCGCAGAGCCAGCTTCCTGGACTACACACTGGCCCACAAAGCCTTCCTGGGGAGGGAAGAGGCTAGCAGCACCCTGGGGCAGGTGGACCAGGCTCCTCGTCCCAGCACTCGTGGACTCCCGGGGCAGTGGGTTTGGGGGAGCCCCCCACTGAGCCTGGGGACTCTGTTTTCCAGTCTTGTCGGCGCATTTCCGGGTCTGTGAGCCCTATACGGACCACAAAGGCCGCTATCACTTTGGCTTCCACTGCCCCCGGCTCTCGGACAACAAAACCTTCATTCTCTGCTGTCACCATAACAACACGGTTTTCAAGTACTGCTGCAACGAGACAGAGTTTCAGGCGGTGATGCAGGCGAACCTCACGGCCGGCTCCGAGGGCTACGCGCACAAGTGAGTACCGGGCTGGGGCCTCTGTCGTGGCGGGGTCCGCTCCATCACCCCATCCCCTGGGGCGGCTGTCAGGTAACTGGAAAAGGACAGGTGGGCCTGGAAGGATTCTGGAAAAATCTTCAGGTGACAGGTTTTCCAGGCTGTCTGTCCTCTGATGTTAGCCTTCTCTTCTGAGAAACGGGCACAGTACCCACCTCCTGGGGCTGCTGCAGAAGGTGAGTGAAGTCAAGGATGTGGGATAGTAGGCTTGGAGGCACGGCAGGTGCAGGGGCCAGGAACCTATGTTCCTTCCTTCGTTATTTATTCGATTGGTGGTTCTGACTCAGAGATGAATCCCACACAGCCTCTTTCCTTAAGGTGATCAAAACAGGAGGGACCAAATTTACCCTGCAGAAAAGCAGTGGGGATATGCTAAGGAAAGCCGTGCATGATCGAAACAGCATGCATTTCTCTTATCATGAGTGAAAGAAACTAAGCCACTTTCCACATCTTTGGAGTCACTTGTATTGCTTTTACCGTGAGCTAGCTGTTTATGTCCTTTGCCATTTTCCCATGGAATTGTTGGCTTTTTTCTTATTTATTCACAGGGACTCTTTATATATGAAAGAAATCCAATGAGTTGCAAAATCTTTTCTCAGTGTGTCTTTAAATGTGTGGTACTTTTATCTCATGCTTAATTTTTAGTTGTTATATAACCAAATTAGATCCATTTCTTTTCTTTTATATCTTCTGGGTTTTGTATCAGATTGAGAAAGGTTTTCCCTATTCAGAGGTCATGAAAAATCCTCCTCATGTTTTCCTTTACCTTTTTTTTTTTTTTTAAAGATTTTATTTATTTATTCGACAGACCGAGATCACAAGTAGGCAGAGAAGCAGGCAGAGAGAGAGGAGGAAGCAGGCTCCCTGCTGAGCAGAGAGCCGGATGCGGGGCTCGATCCCAGGACCCTGAGATCATGATCTGAGCCGAAGGCAGAGGCTTTAACCCACTGAGCCACCCAGATGCCCCTCCTTTACCTTTTTTTTTAATGTGTTAATTTTTCGCCTTCAAATCTTTGATCTGTTAGGAGTTTATTTGGATGAAAGTTTTGAGGTAGGAATCCAACTCTATCATTGTTTTTTCCAAATGGGTAGCCAGTTGTCCCAATACCATTCAATGAATCGTCCCTCTTTCCCCCACTGAAGTAAACTGCAAACTTATATACTATAATATACTAGATTTGGCGATCTGGATAGATCGTGATACGTTTTCATGGCTTTCATTGGTCTTCCCATACACTGGTATCCCACTGGATTAACTCCTATGGCTTTTGATATGTTTTAATGCCTTCTTAATCTATCTCCCCGGCTCTTTTGTTATATGAACTTTAGAAGCAGCTTGTGTAGTCTCGCTACTCCAAGAATACACTTAGTATTTTTTACTGAGATTACATTAAGTTCATAGATTAATTCAAAGAGAATGGACTTTTCACGATACTGAATCCAAGAACACAGTACAGACAATCCCTGATTTATGAGGCTTCGACTTATGACTTTCCAACTTTACGATAGTACGAAAGGGGCATGCACTCAGTAGAATCCATACTGAATTTTGATCTCATCCCAGGCTGGCAGAATACAGTACAGCCCTCGTTCATAATGCTCAACGGGGGCTGTGAGCTGAAGCTCCTCATCAACCAAGCAATCATGAGGCTTGACATCTGACACACTGGCAAGCATTCTGTCCCCAGACAACCATTCCGGTTTTCACTTTCAGTACAGTATTCAGTAAATGATGCGGCATGGTCCACACTTGATAATCAAATAGGCTTTGTGGTAGATGACTTTGCCCCCGCGGTAGGCTATTGTGGGTGATCTGAGCACATTTAAGGTGAGCCGGGCTACGCTGTGACATTTGGTGGGTTGAGTGTAGTAAGTCCTTACAATATTCTCAGCTTACAGTTGGCTTACTGGGACATAGCTGCGTCGTAAGTTGAGGAAACTCTGTTTGTCTTTCCAATTATTCAAATTTTCTTTCATAGCGTTTCAGGATTAATTTCATGAATTTTGTATGCATGTCTTCCGCACCGTTCATACTTATTTCTTCACACGTTGCTGTTATAAATAGGGTCTTTTCTCCCACTGCATCGTCTAACCCACTCTCATTTGAACGACAAAACCTAACAGTTTCTACACGTGAGTTTTATACCCAGCCACCGTACTGAAATTTTCATCTTTGTTATACTTTTTCAGTTGATAATCTCTTAAATTTCCCATTATGCTATTGGCAAACCATGGTAATTTTACCTGCTTTCCAGTTTTTGTGCCTCATTCCTTTTTCTTGTCCAGTCATGTTGGCTAGTACCTCTAGAACCCTCTTGGGAATTCTCAAGCATTCGTCTCTTCTTCCTGATAGAACTCAGGTATTTCCCCAGTAAGCCCAAGGCTGATTCTTGGGTGGCTCTATTTTTTTCATGGTGAGGAAAAGTCCACTTGGAAGGAGGGTTTGTTGAGTGACCGTGGAAGGGAGTGGTGGTACCACTGGGAGGTCTGGACCCCCATCCGTCTGCCAATGTCAGGGCTGGAATGCTTCACCACTGTGCCGTGCTCGCTCGGGGGAAATCTCCCTTCCTCTTGGTCAGGCAGGAGATGCAGACTCCTTGACTATCATCCAAATCTCCCTCCCCCCACCAAGGCCGATCCCCAGCCTTCCTTCCTCAAATGCATGGGTGCTTCCCCTGAATATCTTGCCATCTGCTCAGGCCTTAGAATAATTCTGTGTGTGAAGTCGTTCAGCAAGCCCTGTCCATCACAGAGGCTGGAATCAGGCCCGGAATCTGACCCGAGGCTTTTATAAGACCACAGACGGACTCCCTGAGGCTGGAAATTGGTGCCAGCCCTGGGGTCAGGACCCCAGAATGCTGTCGTTGCCGGCCGAAAGCCAGACGAAAGACAGAGGCTTGGCAAGGCGAGCCGACTTCTCCAGGGCTCCGGCGACTGGTGTCTGGGATCCTCATTTTGAAGCCCACATGTTTCTATAATCTGCACATTTCCACAGGATCTCACACAGAAGACTCCCATCATTTCAGCACCGCGGGGCCTGGTTGCTGTGAGGAAGAGTTCAGCCATACAATAAAGCCATTCCCCTGGGGAGGAATGGAGCTATTGAAGAAAGTGAGCTTAGTTCAGATTCTTTAACCTCAGAAAGCGCTTACAGAGTGTGCGGCACGGGGCCGGCTCGGTGCTCGGCTCCGTCCTTGCCGTGTCCCGGAGGGCACTTGGTGGCCCAACCTGAGCCCACATCGCACGCAGGGAAGGTGAGGCACGGGGAGCTTGTGTGAGTCGCTGGATCGAGGCAGCCCGTCGCAGGAGCCCAGCTGTGTCTGGAGGCTGCTTTAATAAATCTGGGGCCTCCACCAATGGAGGCAGATCCCTGGAGTGGGGATCCCCACCACGGCACCACTGACACGGGGGTCTGGATCGTTCTCGGGGTTGGGGGAGGGCTACCCCATGCGCTGGCTGTGGCAGCCTCCCTTGTTACCACCCATGAGCCATGGGGGGCAGCCCCTCCCCTCCAGTGACAACCAGCCGCGTCTCCTGATGTTGCCAAGTGTGGGGTCAGGATCGCCCCATTGGGAGTCGCTGCTCTGGAGGGATTCCTTCTCGCGATTCCCCACCGAGCCGCCCCACCCCCTCCCTTCCCACAGATGTGGACGGAGGCCCAGAGAGGGGCTGCGCCTAACGCAGAATACTTGGGCTCCGCTCCGCACCCAGGCTGTACCACACCTGTTGTCTCTGCGTTTCCTGCAGGGAGGCCTGGTGCCGGATTCCCCTGCATCCAGAACTTGTTTAGGCGCGGGGAGCCATGTGGTCCAGAGGAATGAGCATTTCCAGGCGGGGTTCCCTGCAGCCTGAGCGTGAAGTGCAAGGAGACGCGTGGGGAGAGGGAGGGGCCGGGGACCCGTGCGTGTCCTGCCCGCCTAGGGGGCCCAGGGCCACCAGGACCCTTCCTGGGCTTCCTGAAGATGGGCGGGGTCCACGGGTGGCCAGGGCGCCTGACGCCCGCCCACCTCACCCACCCAGCCCGGGAATCAGTGAGGGGCAGAGCTGGTGACAGGGAAAAGGAGCTTCTGATGACTTCTTTATTTGTGTTTTTCTGGAGGAACAGAATGGTTTGTTTTGGTTCTCGCTGCCTGGCAGAAAGGCAGGCAGAGCGAAGGAAGCAGCCTTGCCAGGCCCACTGCCACGGCAAGGTGCCACGTCCTGCCATGCGGGCCAAGGCCCTGGGTGTTCGGGAGAGGGTGCTGCACACTGTCCCTTGCCAGGTGGACCCAGACCCAGAGCCCGGAACCAGCAGGGCCCCGGTCGGCTCTCCCTGGGGACCAAGGTGGCACGGGGCGGAGTCTTGTGCGGTGAGTGGGTGTTCCTTCGCCAGCAGGTGGGCAGCCAGAGGCGGAGAGTGGGAGAAGTTCTAGGAAGGCAGAAGCATCCTCAAGGATGGAGTGGATGCATTCTCGTTCTTCCCTTGGCTGCTCGTTAAAACTCTGCCCCCCAAAAGCTTTCCTTTCCCCAGTGCCTGAGCACCGAGAGCTCCGGGCCCTGTCCTGCAGGCTCTATAGCCCCGTCCGGAGGCTTCTGGTTCTGAATAGAGCCCCCGAGTGTGGTCAGAAGCTTCTGGATGTTCTTGTCCGTTGTTCGTCCCCGTCAAGCCCTGTTAGGCCCAAAGCCTGCATACACACTGGCAGCCTTCTGAAGACGGAAGAGGTTCTAGAATCACGATGTTTCCTAATCTGAGCCAGACCACGGGGAGGGAGACAAATGAACATGTGTGAGCCCTTGTTGTAGCGTGAGGGGCCTCACCAGCTCCTTTGATCCATGTGGAGGTGTGATCCGCGGAGAAGGTCCCCCGGCCCCCGTACACCAGGGCTGAGGCTCAGAGAGGGTGAGGAGTTGCCTGACATCACACACACACACGGGCTGGGGACAAGTGTGCCAGTCCCCACCGCTCCAGACCTGAAGGCTGATTTTGGGCTCCCATGCTGTGTCCTTCTGAGTCACCTGTGGCTCTGTGCGTGGAGCCTTCTGTGACCGAGGCCCGCGAAGCACATCCCATCCGGGGCTGGGGTGTCCCGCGGCAGAGGGTAGAGAACACAGGTGAAACCATGAGGCGGCCCTTGATTTCTGCTCAGAAGCAGCCACGGTACTTCTTGTCACACTCCGTGGCCAAAGCTCATGGTTCGGCCAAGGCTATTACCGGCTGGGAGGGGAGAGGCGCCCGGGCTGACGCAGGGAGGGATGGCAACTGTCTTGTTAGTCGTGCGCCCCGCTTCACTGGCCCCGAGCCTGTGCTCCTCCTCCACCTGCGGCAGCCTCGATCCTGCTGTGTGACCTTAGGCAGGTGGTCTGGCCTCTCTGGGCCCGGATCCACTGAGCATTCCTGTGCCCCTGGCTCTCAGGAGTCGGCATTCAACGCGTCCTTCCCCCCTCGGCCCCCCACCCCATGCTTGTCTCATCAAGCCCCATCAATGACACCGTCAAGGAGGGTGAGTATTACCTCTGTTTTGCAGATGAGGATGGTAAAGCTCAGGGGAGAGAAAGGCACCGAGCTGGGCTTTAAATTCACACAGTCCTGATGTCTCGGGCCCAGAATGTCACCACCAGGGTCACCAGCTTGTTACACTGACCCACAGGCTACCCTGTGAGCGGGCTCAGGGCCCAGATAGCATAGGTGAGGTCGGCCAGGGGCCGTGGCCACCTCCCAGCCAGCACTGGCCTGGCCCCGAGCCCTGCAGCCCTGTTCCCCTCTGGCCTGATGGCTTCAGCGGCTCACCTCCTCCGTCCACCTCGAGGGCCACTAGCGGTGGCGGGGACTTCCTCCTGGCCACGGCGCCCCCTCCCGGTGGTGTACCTGGTCCTGTACCAGTAGGTATTCTGGAAGATTCCTCCAGCAGAGGTTTTCATCTATCGCTTGGGAGACACAGAAAGAATTCGAATCCATAAATGTCCCAAAACACACCAAACATTTGCTGTCTGTGGCTTTGGCTGGCTTCACATCTTGCCCCATAAAACAGCGTCCGTTTTATCTTCTGCCCTTTACAAAATATACGCTTACACGCAACAGAGACCCCTGCATCTGGATGGAATTAATTTCCAGATCACATTTTTAAAATTAAATTAAAACACCCGGAATCCTTCCAGCCGGCCAGCGATGGGGAGGACAGGCCAAGAAAGACAGGAGAGCTGCCCGGGCATGGTGTCGGTAGCCTGGGCTCTCCGGCCAGCTGCACCTCCTGTGTGGGCTCCCCTCAGCGTCTTCTGCAGGCGCACCCCTCCTTTCTCCGAGCAGGGAGGGCAGAGAGAGCAGCCCACCACCCTGCATCCCCTTGAAAGCCAGTCGGAGCGGCCGGCGGCAGAGGCCCGCAGGCCGAGCAGTGCCCACGCACGCACGCAAAGCCAGGGACGTGCTGAGACGTGGGATGATCTGGGGGGCAGGGATTGGAATCCGCCCTCCGGTCCTCAGGTCCCGGGACGGGGTGACCCAGGACAAGTGGGCACGCTGCTTAACAGTGCAAAATCTCTCCCTGGACATCCAGACGTGACCTTGGGGTTTTCCCAAGATTCAACACACTCTGTGGTTAGGTGATCTGGGCCCGAACCCCAGGGCGGCCCCTTCCCACCCGGCCAGTGACTTGGCCTCTCTGGACCTCGTTTCCTCATCTGAGCTCGGGGCAGGCTGGTCTGTTCGCTCCCTCCCGGTATTGCTGCAGGACGGAGAAACACCGGGTGCCGCGTGTTCTCATTGCTAGGAGGGTTATTAGCTATTAGGAATGCGTAGAGAGGAGGTAAAATCTAGTGAAGAAGCTAATTCTACCGAGGCCGCTATGGGTGTCAGTTTCGGTAAGGTCAGCAGCCGCCCTGTGCTGAGTGCTGGGCGCAGCACCAAGATAAATGGGACCTTGGCCCTAGCCTCAGGGAGCTCTGGCTCCGGGAGCCAACAGTCCTACAAAGCAGCGGAGACAACACCGTGTGCTCTGGGAAATCCAGTGACTTTGGGACCTCGAAGGAGGAGCTGGATCTAACAGAGGACATCCAGGAAGGCTTCCTGGAGGAGGTGAGAGCTGAGCTAGACGTCGGTGCCCAGATAGTAGGGAATGAGTTCCAGGCAGAGGAGCCACATTGACCAAGGTCCGGAGGTAACTCATCTGTCCCGAGAGGCTGGGTGCAGCCGTCCAGGACAGCGTGGCACAGTGGTTAAGAAGGTGAGCTCTGGAACGAGGCTTCTGAGTTCAAATCCCGGCTCTTCACCGAATGGGTATGAGATCTTAGATGAGTCTCTTAATTCCTCCGAGCCTCAGTTTCCCATCTATCAAGCGGGACTGGTGGTGTCGGCAGGGACAGGGCCTTCTTTGTTTGCTCTGGATGTCAAGTGGGCTACTGTACGGGGCGCGCGCTGCCTGCCACTTTCCTTACTCCGATCATCTCTCAGTCCTGCTGGCTCCAGGCCCAGCTGCGGCCCAGCCACCACCCCCGACTGGCGTCACAGTCTCCCTCTCTTTGGATAGCATCTGCACACCGCTGCTCTGCCTCCCCCCTCCTGCTCCCCTCCCTCAGCCCCGAGGCTGCTGCCATGGGAACCACCAGGAAGAGGCCTGTTGCTGGCAGCCGTGCCGTGGGGGCTCCAGGGACCTGGGAAAGAGGGTGCTGGAGGAAGCAGGAGGGCGGAGACTGGAGTCAGGCCGCCTCTTCAAGCCACGTGGGCGTCCACCCCAGGACCCCTGCCTCTGCAAGCCTGGCCGGCTGCCAGCCTCTGTCCCTGACGGAAATTACCCTCCCAGAGGTAGCCGGGCAAAGCCAGTGTCCCCTGGAAGAAAGGCATCTTGGGGCGTGGCTGGTAGTCATTCACACCTTAGCGTGAACAAGCCCCTGAGACTGCGGCAGGCTGCATGAAGGTGGCGGCTGGAGGGGGGACCCCACCAGGGAAAGGGGGTGGCCTAGATACAGAATTGCGTCTCGCTTCTCAAGCAGATACTGAGCCCCGAGCACTTACAAGTGCCCACTCCGTGCCCAGTGCTTGGATACCCAGAGACGGCCCACTGGAGGGGCCTCCAAGCACCAAGCCAAGTCTTCGGAGCGGGGCGGATTTGGCTAAGTAAGGAGACGGATGGTGTTCCAGGCAAAGAAGGCATGTGAGCAAAAGTGACCCCCGGGCCTGGGAGTCAGAGGGCAGTGGCCCCTGTCTCCCTGCTGAGGCTGAAGCTGGGCCTCAGTCACCTCCTATAGGCCCAGAGACACATAGGGGTTCTCCCAGGCCACACAGCAAAGCTGGGCCTGGAGGCACCTGGACCAGGCCCCCTGGCTCCGGGCCTGTGCTCTCTAGCCTCAGGGTCTAGAGGGATCCGCCGTGAGGAACCCAGGACACCGAGGGGCCCTGTCTGGACAGGAGCTGGGGGGGAGTCCAGTGAGCAGGACCAGTGAGGCCAGACACTGGCTCTCCCTGTCCGCAGTGCGCCTCCTCTCTGCCCCCACCAGCACTAGCCACCTGAGCAGATACCGCCGCAGGGCGCAGACGGAGACTGCATCTGAGCGATTAATAAATCAGTCCCTTTGAACAGCCACAGTCCCTGGTGAGTGCTGGTCGGGGCACAGAAGCCCCAGCTGCCCTGGCCAGCCCTCCCTGGGCACCCAGGCCTCCCTGGGCACCCAGGGGACACTCAGACCCTGGCCTGGGAAGGGGACGGATGGACCCAGACAGCCCGGTCCCGGGAGGTGGGAGCTCGGTATGACAGGCACTCTGGACTTTGGCCTGGAGGATGGGCCCGGCCCAGCCCGCATTGGAGGGGCAGCGTGTTGGGAAGCCTTCCTGGGGGAAGCAGTGTCCGAGAGGGGCAGGTGGGAGTCAGGCAGGAGGCAGGAAAAATGGAAAAAGCTGCCCAGGTAATAGGCACAGCCTGTTCAAAGGCCCGGTGTCCAAGCGAGCGGGCCACACTCCTCTGTGCAGGGACAGGGAGCCAGGCTTCACTAAGGAGCCGTGAGCCCCAGCAGCCTACAGCTCACCCTCACTTCCACTTCTGGAGGGCTAGAGCAGTCTTCAGCGGGCCACACTGGGAGAGTGATCAAGAGAAACCATGTCAGGGGACCCTGAGAGCCGCAAACACGCCAGGGGCGAGCAGGGGGAGGGGACAGGGGAGGCAGGGGCTGGAGGAACAGCCAGGACCCGTGGCTGCCCTGTGGGGTGTGGGGAGGGAGGCCGAGCCCACCTCTGCTTCCTGGACTTCTGAGAACGGACAAGAGGGCTGAAGGGGAGGCTGCTCCGGGGGAAGGGGGCACCAGCTGAGTTCCCGTGGCACGTGGCAGTGTGAGATGGCCCTGAGCGGATGCTGGGGGCCAGAGGTTGATGGTTCAGGAGGTTGGGTGGCTTTGTCCTAGGACAAAAGACGTCCTGCCTTTGCCCTGGGTCCGGTAAGGTCGGGAGGAGCTGCGGGGAGACGAGGGGCAAAGGAGACAGTGAGGACGGAGGAGAGCATCCCAGGAGGGGGGAACAGCGTAAGCAGGGACCCGGGGGGCAGGCAGGTGAGGGCCCCTGCAGGAGCCATCTGGCAGGTCCCGGAGCAGCTCCCATGTTGGGAGAGACAGGAGGGTGAAGGTCCTTCCAGAGCCCTAACAGAGAGGGGCCCACTGGGATTCCTGCCCACACTAGGATCCTGGAGGAGATGCTCCGGGGCGGAAAGGGTGCCGGGGAGTAGAGTCCAAGGATCTCGGAGGAGGCCATCAGGCAGGAGGGGGCCATCAGGCAGGTGGAGGGTGAGTTTGAAGAGGGAAAGCCCAGACTCCCTGTCCCCCAGGGGCGGGGGTTGCGACTCCTCCTCTCTGGGACCCCAAAGTAGCCCCATAGGTAAACTTTATCAGTGGAAGCCACTGTCCTCTTCCCCTCAGCATCTGTCTCTCTTCTCCCCCAGCAATTACACCGCCTTGCTGGGGGTGTGGATCTACGGCTTTTTCGTGCTGATGCTGCTGGTCCTGGATCTTTTGTATTACTCGGCAATGAACTACGACATTTGCAAGGTTTACCTGGCACGGTGGGGCATCCACGGACGATGGATGAAACAGGACCCCCGGCGGTGGGGCAATCCTGCCCGGCCCCCCCGGCCAGGGCAGCCCGCCCCGCAGCCCCAGCCTCCCCCAGGCCTGCTGCCGCAAGCCCCCCAGGCCGTGCACGCGCTTCAGGGAGAGGCTCACAGCCCGCCACTGATGACCTTCCAGAGTTCGTCTGCCTGGTGAGTGGTTGCGGTCAAGGCCCTGGCCGCCGTGGTGGATCACTTGTCTTTGCCAAGCTTGGAAAATATTGGGATGTTATTGCCGCTGTGTTTGGCTCCTTGATGACCTGATTGTTTGCTTATCTCATTTGACAAGAGGATTTGAAGTTGCCCGGGATAACGTGCGCCCGGGCGAGAGTCAAACGCGAGGCGGAAATGGAGCTTGGGAACCCGGCCTGCCAGGTTATTGCACTTAGAGACTGGTGCAGGAGTGATGGCCACTGAGCCGTTAATGGAATTGTGAGTTTCCTGGAGGCCAAGGCAAAAAGGGAAATCGGATGGCTTTCCATGTTTTCATGGTCAAATGAAGCAAATGGGTTTTGGAGGCTGGGAGATAAGCTTTTCAGCATGGGGTTAGGAAGTAAGCATATTACTGGGTTGGTTCCTTGTGTTCACATGGATGGGGTCTCTTAACACCATGGGAGGCAATGCAGGCAGCTGCTTCGTGATGGCTCAGGGAAAGGGAAGAGAGGTGGCCGGGGAGATGGGAGATGAGGGAGTTAGCCTGGCAGCCTGGCTGTGTGTTCAAACCCGACTTTCCCTGCTGTGACTCTCATTTCTGCCCAGTCCCAGGCCAGTGGGAGGTAAGGGAGGACCGACCCTCCCCGGGCAGTGCAGAGTTGGACAGAGAGAGGGGGGCTGTACATTTTGGAGCAGGAGCCCGCTGTGAGGGAGGCCCCCACAAAAGACAGGAGCCTGGCAGAAGGCACATGCCCCAGACAAGAGGTCAGGTGTGGGGTTCAGACACTCTGTGGAGGCTGAGCTGTAGCCGTGGGCACATGGAACATGGGGCTCATCATCCTGGAGCATCCCAAGACTGAGCCCAGCCTGCGAGAGCCATCTCAGAGCCCACCTGCCGGCAGGTGCACAAGTTTTCAGCTCAGGATTACTGCTGAGTCTGTGACCTTTGCAGGAAACCCGACCTGGGTTTGCATCCCTGCTCTGCCGTTTCCCAGCTCTGTGTGCAGGCGAGTTACTTCAGCCCTGCTGACCCTCCCATCCTCAGGAGGCAGCGGAGAGGAGGCACGGTCCCCCGCCGGGGTCCTCGAAGGGTTAAATGAACTGTCTGGCCCCTAGTAGGTGCCCGGTTAAGGATGGGTGCCTCCTCGCTGGAGATGCAACCAAGCTAGTTAATGACCATTCAGTAGCTAGCGGGTAGCGACCTTTTCAATAATGAATGACTTACATAATTCATAGGATACACTTAAATCAGCTTATTGATCAAGTAATTGCCCCATCTATCATGCAGAAGACAAAAACACAGCCCTGCTCAGCTCAGCTTGACAAATGCCCACGGAGCCGGTCCCCTGGGTCCTTCCCCTGCGCGGGGCTCCTGGTGATGTCAAGGGGATGGGCAGAGAACCTGGAGGCACAGGAAGGGGAGACGCAAACCCACGCAAAGCTGCGGAGCATGAAACAGACCCGGTTCTGGCAGTGGGGCTTTCTGAAACGTGGGTCTCCGGCGACAGACACACCTGGGGCATTCATCGAAATAAATTCCCGGGTCTCCTCCAGAGCCCCCTGACCGGGAAACTCTAGGGGTAGCACCTGAGATACCGGAGTCTGAGAACCCGCGGAAAACGTTGTTCCATGAGGCCAAATCCCAGTTTGAGAGCTGGAAGTCTCCCACGTGCACGATGGTTTTCTCTCTCCCCCCTCCCCGTCTGGAACACCTCGTGCCTCCCTGAGCAACGGGCCTTCCCAGCCGCTGGGCTTGTGCCTCATGTCCAAACCAGAGCCCGAACTCGCGGTCCCCGAGCCCTGCTGTTTAAGTGGGAGGCTTTTAATTTCGGAGCTCAGAGGCCCTTTGCGTCCCCCTCAGGTTCCCATATTGTGGACTCGGGATGGGACTCCCATAACCGTATGAGCGTTCGTGGAACAGATCGTCCGAAGCCTGCAAGGACGTGACGCAGGATACGGGTTCGCTTGGTGACTTCCTGCTCCTGACTGCTCTCGACCCCCAGTGTGACCTTGGGCGAGGGGCTTCCTGCTTGGGCTTTCCACTGTACCTACCATTTGGGAAGGGGTGACCTTGGCGAGCCCGTCACCTGCTGGCTTCCTGGTGGGAGGCCATGGTTCCAGCAACATCTGCCGACCACTCGCTGTGCCCCTTGGCCCCGCGTTTGCCGTTTGCCGTCTCTGAGTCTTCCTTCGCACTGTGCCCGGGGCTCGTTTCCCCACCGGCCCCCACCCCTTGCTGGCCCTGTGCCGGGTGCTGGGTAGTGGGGACAGGCAATACACAAGACGTGAGTGAACCTTCGTGGGAGGACAGGAGGCTGTGACGCGGCCTAGGGGTGGTGCCAGTGGTATGGGGGGTGGGGCACGGCCAGGGCGCATCCAAGCAGGTGTCCTGGGCAGAGAGCCAGGGCTGTGACCCGCCGTGGGCTGAGTATGGCCGGCGGGGTGTCAGCAGGTGGCACGGGGCTGTGGCTGGGGCAGGGGCAGGCTGTGCTCAGTGCTTCCCCCAGAACAAGAGTCTGGGCTGCTTCATGTCCAAACTGTCACCCAGAGTCATCCAGACAGTGTCCCCCTAGGACACGGACCCCACCAGCTGCCCCACCAGCGGTCCTGTGCCCCCTTCCAGCCAGGCACCCCCACCACTCAGCTCTCTCTCCTGCCCTCCCCACCCCCCGCCCAGTGGCCCTGCTTCTCCCTTTCCTCACCCACAGCCTGAGGTGACCTCCCTGGGGACACTTGCCACCTTGCCTCTTGGTTCATAGCTCCCTGGTTGGTGGCCCACTCTGGCCCTTCCTGCCCCTGCCCATCTAAGACCATGAGCAGCCGTCCGAGTCCAGCCAGGCTGCCTGTCCTGTTCTGTGATGTGACTGGACCCCCAGCCCCATGTGATGCGGCTGCAGACAGGTCGTTTAGGTATCATTGGCACGGCTGGCATGAGCGTAAGCGTGAGCAGCACATCCGTTTGGGACTGGAGTTGACCCCCTGGGTCCAAGAGCCCCCTGTACAGGTGGTCGGCTCTGCGACCTCGGGCAAGTCATTCTACCACCCGTGCCTCGGTTTCCCCATGAGATACCAAGGGTCATGACCATCTTGAGAATTCCAGGGGAGATTCTTGGAGAATAGGGAGAGGCTTGGCCCGCCGCCTGGCCCCATGTCGGTCATCCTCGTGGTCATTTCTCAGGTGGGCAGGTAAACGTGGTGGGGTCCTGCCCCCCAGGATTGACGGGGAAATGCGCGCGGCGGTCACCCGGCGCCGCGCACAGGCTGGCTACATGCTGCTGGGTCATCTCCCACCCGCCCCGTGGGGTAAGGATGTTGTGCCCCATATTCCGATGTGGGAACTGGGGGGCTCGGAGGAGGTCACTGGCCTGCCCGGGTGACCCAGCAAAGGGGAGACGGAGGCGGGGCCCCACCCCAGGGCAGCCTGGAGCCCGTGTCCTCTCTGCCGCAGGCTCGCCCATGGCGGGGTGGGCAGCCTCCTGTCAGAACCCGGGCCGGCGTGTAGGACTGAAGCAGCCCCCCAGTGACCCCAGGGAAAGCAATTCTGGAGGCTTCAGGGAGGAGGCGCACGCCCACCCAGCCCGCTCTGGGGCCCCAGACCCACCCCGCCCAGCCCCTCCAGAAATGCTGCCTTCTAGCCACCAGCCCAGGGCCCCCTCCAGGTGTGTCCTCGCCGGCACCTCCCGCGGGGGGACGAATCCCATCACTGATGCTAGGCCACGCCCTCCCTCCGCCAGAACCCCAGCCCGGCCACTGCAGGGAGCTGTGTCTGGTGCTCAGGGCGCAGAGTGGGGCACGGCTCGTGCTACTTGGCTGAGCGGGAGCGCCTCCGGTCACCGCGTCCCCTCACACCAGCCCTCAGGCCTGCTTCCTTGTGCCACTGCCCACTCAGGGCTCTGGTGGCCTAAAAGGAAGAAGAGTGAGGGCCAGGGCACCGCTCAGCACCACCCAGGGCTCCTCGTGGCCTCAGCCTGCTAGCCGCAACCTCGCGCTGTCAGCCTGCGGCCGCCAGGACAACCTCTGAGTTGTGCTGCTGCCGTCCTTGCTGTCCCGGACAGGTGCCCTCCTGGCTGCGGCGGCAGGTCCAGGGGGACCAGCAGCAGCACGCGCGCACACACCCACCTGCCTCGAGTCCCAGCTCAGCCCCTCGAGCCTTGATCTTCTCACCTGTAAAATGGGGACAAAAGCAGCCTGACCCCGTAGCTGCCGTCATGAACACCAAATGCCCACCTGGGGCCCTAGCCTCCCTCCCACTCCCCTCCACCCCCTGCCCCCGCAAGGCCTCAGTCCCTAGCCTGGCCCCTGAGGCCCTCCCCACTCCACTGCTCTCCCCGAAGCCGCAGGCTGCTGCTCGCCTCCCTCTGACCTGGCCGGGGCCAGCGGTGCCGGGAGACAGGGCGGGAGGCACCACATAGACGCCGCCTGCCAGGACTGTTTCCGCTCCTGCAGTGAGAACTGGGCTCAGTGAGGTTATCATCCCCTTTTACAGACGGACAAACACAGGCCCGGGGAGGAGAAGTGACTTGCCGAGGCTACACAGTAAGTCCGTGGGCTGGAGCTAGATCTCCCCACTCCCAGGTCTCCCAGGACCCAGCAGGACCCTGAGCCGATGGCCACAGGCCGCTGCCCATGTGCGAGCCTCTTCCCGCCTCGTCCCCGCCTCAGTTCTTCCCCTGCTGGCCTGGCCCCCCTCTGGCCCTTGCCAATTCACACCTCCCCGGGGAACACTCCTATTCATCCTGCAAAACCTTCCCTGAGGTCACAGGTTCTGGTCAGGCCTCGAGGCCTGAGGCCCGGTCAGGGGGGTGTGGGTTGGGGCAGTGACCGGAGGAGGCTGCCCAGTCCCCACAGCCTCTCAGTCTTTCCACGCTCTGGGGAAGCTTCCTGTCTCGGCCTGGGAAGCTTGCTGTTGGTGTTTCAAACTTCAGTGGGCATTCAGTGCCCTGGCTTCTTGTCCAATGTACCGGTTCTGGTGTGCACGATCGGGCTGGGCCTGGGGGACACTGAGGCTGGAAGTCTGGGGTCCGCCCCTCGAGGAGTAGGGAGAGAGCTTGCTGGGGGGCCTGGGGGTTCCGCACCATGAGACTCCAGGGCCCAGATTGAAGGAAGGAGCCCCGGGAGCCTGGGACGCTATCTCAGGAGTCTGTGGGGGACCCTGACTACCCTGGCCCCAGGCAGGAGAGGAGCAGCACCGAAAGCTGGGCCAGGGCAGGGCGGGGCTCGGGTGTGCACAGGGTTTGGCATATCATGGGGGGGAAGGGAGGTGTCAGGCAGGACCAAATCACATCAGGCTCTGACCTGCCCCGGAGGTGCCTTTAGTGGTAGAGGGGAGGCTCCGGGTTGGTGGGGCAGGCCAGAGGACCACTGCGTTTACACAAAGTGTCAGAGAAGCTGGGTGAGGCCACGGTCAACTGCAGGGGAAGGAGGAGTCAGGGTGGGCTTCCTGGAGGAGGAAGAGGCAAAGTGAAGGCAGGTCCCGGGGAGTGAGGGGGAGTTCACCAGGATGGAACAAAATGGAAAAACTACTTCGGATGAGGAAACAGCACAAGTCAAGACCACGGTGACCCTGGAAATTGCAAGAGGCTTGCAGATGTCATGTGGTCTCAGGCAGAACGAGACTCTGGGCTGCGATGTGCGGGGCCCCTCTCGGGCCACAGGCCTCCGCCTGCCAGCAAAGCCCCCACAGCAGCAGCAGCCGCTCTCACCTCCTTCCTCCCTAACCCAGAACACCCTCTGGCTCTTTACAGAACTCATTCATAGGCCCCCCACCGTGGGTCCCCGGAGTTCACCTGACCCCGGAACCTTCCTCCCGATAAAGCTCGGGCATCGCTTTCTTCCCGGCTCTGCGGCCAGATCCTTGATATGTGGTTTCTGCAGGAGGCCACCAGCCAACAGCAAGAAATCCCAGAAAGCTGGAAGACAAAAAGGGAGACCAAGTATCTTCTTTCCTTGGCATCATATCAAATACCAAGGAGGCGTCGGTGACTGGAATTCAGAAGACCAGGAAGTCTGCGAGTGGGTGGTTTAAACCCTGGGGCTCTCAGCTGGACTAGGAAACCCTGGGCCTGTCCCCCAGAAGCCCTGTCTTTGCCGGCCGGGGCCCTAACTGCCTCCCACATCTGCACCACCTGTGTCTAAACGTGCACACGGCTTTGGAGAAAACGCAGGAAGGTGTGTGCTGAGTAGCGCCGCTCCACGATCCGGGAGGAGAGGGAGGGTGGGGTGACAGGCTCAGGACCAGAGGCCTCATCGGCTGTGTGTCCTCAGAGAAGTTGCTGGCCCTCTCTGAGTCGCAGCACTTCTCCAGGACAATGGTGACAGCAGGTGAAGGAGGGGACCTCGCCCAGAGCTGAGCACACAGTAGGGCTGCAGGGAACATTGATTTCTTTTTGGGAACCACGTCCTCAACCCTCCACCACCAACCAGTCAGTCCGTCCTTCCTGACCCCGGGGAAGCTTGGGCCAAGGACAAATGCTTGGGTTTGGTGCTAGGGGGACAAATTTAAAATCGCAGGCAAACAGGTGTCTCACAGAGCACTCAAATAGGGCGAGCTCCGTTCCTGGCCCACCCCCACTCAGGTGTAAGAATGAGGGTTTCATCTGCTTGGCTCGCTGCCTCGTCCCCAGCTCTCAAGCTCTTATTTGATGTGTCCCCATTTTGCAGGTGAGGAACGCGAAGCACAGAGAGGTTAGGTACCTGGTCTGGGGTCGCCCAGCTGGTTAATGACCGGCGCAGCGTCTGAGCACGGGCAGTCTGCTCTGGCCGGCCTAGAGGGCCACTCGGCTGTCAGGGCCACATCTGCAGCCTCGTCCCCTCGGCCAGGGAGCCAGACAGGACAAGGCAGGCAGGAGGCAGGAGACAGAGCTCGAGGGCTGCAGATGCCCCAGGAAGCCTTGGGCAGGAGCTGGCTCTCTGTGCAGGTACCAGCCAGAACAGGCCCCGGGGCAGGGGGAAGGTTCAGGCGCCGGGAGGAAGACGGGGTGTGGGGTCCAATTCCAGTCCGGAGAGGAGCAGGGACAGGAGCCGATCTTCCCACACCCATCCTGGGCCAGGCACTGAGCCGGGCACCTGGACATTTAGCCTGGCTGACTCAGGGCAGACAGTGGCAATGAGCTATCAGCTGTGATAGGAGGGAGCCCAGACGGTACACTGCCCAGATGGGGCATCAGGGAGAGCTTCCAGGAGGAGGTGAGAGCTGGAATGATCTTCAAGGACGAGTAATAATTGGACCAAAAAAAATAATAAGCGGGGGAACAGGGTGTCGCTGGTGGAAGGCAGAGCAGGTGCAAAGGCCTGGGTAAGTCAGGACCTGGGGGTCTCCGCGGGGAACAGCTGCCCTGAAACAGAGATCATCTCGAGGTTCTTTTCTCTACTGGAATAATCAGATTCCTTTTTTCTGGTGAGAGCCTCTTTTTTTTTTTTTTCTGATGAGAGCTATCTTGCGGATAATACTCCACAAGAGGCCCGAAAGGCCCCCTGAAAGACTTCTGGGTCTCACAACCTTCTCTAGTTCCGCTCTGTCCCTGCCCCGAGGACCACGGCAGACCCAGACAGAGATCCCCAGATCAACCGGAAGGGATCAGTCAGGGTGCTTAGGACAGACTGGGCCCCAGAGTCCAGAAGAAAGGACCAGACCACATCCTGTGACCAGGGTCTATGCCGGTGGGTTTTCTCCCTCGTGACAACGAGTAAGCCATGCTATTGGAGCAGCCGGGAGGGGCTGAGGGAAGCAGTTTGGGGGGGCAACACCACAGGCAACCCGGAGCTCGAATTCCCTGTCTACCCTCCTGAGCGGTGGGACCCGGGCAGAACCTGCAACCTCTCACCCCCTCCGGGCCCCCAGAAGCTCAGGGGTCATCAGGAGAGGGTGACGAGGATCCCAGCAGCCCTGAGCCCGAGCACAGGGGTCCCCATGGCCAGCCCTCGTTGTTGTTCTCCCGCTCGGCTACTTCCTCCTCCCGGGAATGGTCACGCTGTCCTTCCCTTTTATGCCTCATTTTCTGTCATCAAAGTGCCCGCGCTCGCGGGACAACGCCGGGGGTGCGCAGATACCAATGCCCTCTCGCCACCCCTGTGCCGCCCACGTGCCCTGCAGCTCCCCCCACCTTCCAGCTGTCACATCTGTACATCGGGTTGTGTGTCTTGGGTTTTTAATTCAACATTCTGTCTCAGCGAGCTCCCCGCAGTATTGAGAAGTCTTCGTAACACGGTTTTAATAGCTGCCTTAATTGTCCGTCGGGAAATGATGGGCCATAAGTCGGTGACCCACTTCCCTGACTCAGGCCACCGGGGGCTTCTGACTCCCTGCCCCCCTCCCCCACAGTGGGTCTCTTTCCACCTCTCGGAGCTTTGCTCCGTCTCATGCTGGGCCCCGGGTTTCCAGATGCGGGCGTCGAGCATCCCACCCGGGCGAGTCCGGACGGCGATGGGGCGCTGCCTCCCTCCAGCAGCGCCCGTCTCAAGGGAACGACCCCACCTGCTACAAAGATTTTTGGTTTTTTTAAACGGGCAGGAAACAGAGCATTTAGACGCAATACCTGTTAGAGGCAGACAGACCTGGGCTCATCTCTTGCTCCCCCATTTTTTGATTCCTGGCGTACCTCAGCCGGTGACCTAGCGTCCCCCTCATCCCCTGGAAGCCGGTTGCTGGCATCAGCGCTGTCTGGCTCAGCAAGAGCAGACGCAGAAGACCGTGGCCGGCAGAAACCGCTCAGCCAGTGTTGCTCCTGCCCCTCCTGGCATCACGGCAGCGTGTGGCAGGCTTTCTGCGATGCTGAGGACAGCAGTCAGCTGTCCCAGGGTCCACAGCCCTGTGGGTCCGAGCACTAGCTGGCCAGGGAGCAGCCAATACCCAGAAAGGGTTTCAGTGGATCAGTAGGAGTTTTCTGGAGGTGGAAATATGGACATCTAGGCACAGTGCTGCTCAAGCTAAATCCCAGAGGATGGGAAAGGCCAATGAGAAGTGGGGAGCCATGGGGAGGTCCAGGTCCTCATACCATCCCCGTGGTTCCCAGCCCCTCACTGGTCCCCTTCACTGCTCCCTCCTCATCAACACAGCCTTAGATACCAGAGGGCCCAGGTCTCCTTCCTTGAGCCCTCGCTCTCCATCTCTACCCACCCATGGGAACTCCACTGGCATACCAGCTCCAGACTTGTCCCTCTGCACCCGGCTTCCGGGTCTGTCTCCGCTGCAGTGTCCCCACTCCCCTACCTCACCCCGACTCCAGACTCAGCTACGCAAACCCTGAGTGTTCACAGGCGCCCCCTTCAGGTGTTCAGATCGCAAACTGTCACACCCAGGGTCCCCTGCCCTCCCGCCATCTCCTCAGGACAAAATCCCGATTCTTTGCTGCTTCACACATCTGTCTGATCAGGGACACCAGGAAAACGGACCCCGAATCCGCCCTCAGTATCCATCTACCAAAACCAACCATCTGGTCCGCCCTCTTTCCTGGACCAAGGTGGTACCTTCTGAATCTCCTCCTGCTTCCTTTCTTTGTCCCCCACAGCAGCAGAGCAATCCTTTTAATATGTAAATCAAAGCCCATGGATGTCTCCCCCTCTCTAGAAGATAAATCCAAAATCCTTTCAGTGGCCAACATCTGATCTGATACCCTTCCCCAGTCCCTCTGTCCTCATCTCCCCCATTGGCTCCAACCACACTGGCCTCCCTGCCATTCCTGGATCTTGCCAAGCTCACTCTCACCTCAGGGCTTTTGCACCTGCCACTCCCTCCGCCTGAAACTCTCCCTTTCCAGATTCCTGCTCCATTCGGTCCCTCCCTTCCACCAGGCACGTGCCAAGATGTTACCTGATCAGAGAGGCCTTCCCTGGCCAAGATCTACAAATTAGCATAGCCCCCCACCACTGCTACCCCTCTGTACCCCCCTCATCCTCTCTCATCTTCTCCTCGTGCTCATGGCCTTTTGCTGTGTTGGTTTTCTTATCTGGCGTCTGTCTCCTCTGCTGTAAGGAGACCCCAAGAGAGTTGGGATTGGTCTGTCTTGTGCTCGGCCATACCCCCAATCCCCATTAGTTAGTGCTCCATGCTAAGTGTTTAATGAATGCGTCCTAATCTGTCCAGCGCCCAGCACGCAGTAGGCATTCATTAAGCCTCAGATCAGTGAATGAATCTCATTATTGTTGTTAGTTACAGTACCTCCCACTTCCCGAGGATCTGTTGAGCTGAGCAGCAGCCACAAGCAGGATCATGGCATGTCCCCAACCATACAGCAGCTTGGCACCTGAGGTCCATGAATGCAGGAGGAAGTGAGGCTCAGAGAGAGTTAGCAACTTGTCCTGAGCTGCACAGCAGCGGAGTCAGATGGGATTCACACCCAAGCCCAGCTGACTCCAAAGCCCACATTTTTTGAGTGGGAAGCAGTGTAGTGGCGCTCACCAAGCACGTGGCCTCATGCTGGACATGACCATGCTGGTCTGGTCCCGCCCTTGGGGCAGGAGCCCGAGGATCCCCCGAAGCACATGAGGCCTGAAGCTCCAGGCACTAGCACACCAAACCCTCTCTGGCCGGGGCCCAACAGCAGCTGAGAATTTGGTGTGGTGCTGACCCGGAACTGGCTCTGTAGCATCCTCCAGGGGGCGTGTGGCTGCTCTGGTTTGGTCTGGGGGCAGCGGCTTCATCTTCCCTCTGGCTGTGAAGATCTGTGAAGGTCTTTCCCAGCCCTCAGAATCTCTCTGGAGCCCAGAGGAGATGCTGAGGCAGCCAGGTGTCCCCGTCTATCCAACTATAGGTGTCCCTGTCCATTACCTGGCAGCTCCCTATTTGCCTCCTGCCTGTGAAAAGTATTTAACTTCTCCTGGCCTCACTTTCCCTGTCAGTAAAATGGACACAGGTAGATTTGCCCTGTGGGATGATCGCGAGGGTTATCACGGGGCCCAACAAGTGACAGGTGCCTTGAGACACTCTAATTGTAATTATTGTTGTGGTTATTAGGAGGCAAGTAGAACAGAGAGGAAGGCCACACAGTACCCCCCAGACAACTCTGGGTATTTTGCATTTTCTGCTTTCTTATGCACGTGGGTTAATACTCTCCTAATAATGATGTTCACGTTTTGCTTTCTAATTATATTCACTTAGCATTAAATTAGCCATTACCCTGTGGTTTTACTTCATTTTTCTAAATATCATTTTAGTAGCTACCCAGTAGTAGTACCCATGTGCTAGTCTTACTGTGCTTTTCCCCTGCAGCAAGGCCTTGTACAGCTTACGGTTGTTTTTATTACGACAAATAATACTGCAGGAGGGCAAACATACCCCAGAAGATTAGGGGCAGCAATAAACACCTTTAAGTGTTTATGGTTTTCCCTTTTATGACGTATTTCTCCTGGATACATTTCAGGCCGGGAAATGATTGAGTCGAGGGGCATGGCTGTTGTAGGGCTCTTTGTACCAATGCCAAGCTCCTCCCCACGGGGACTGTCACCAGCCGCAGCTTACGAGGGTGGGACCCCCTCATTTTTTAGTGGTTTGCGTTTCTTTGATTGTTAGCCGAGACTGAACACCTTTCTTTTCACTTGTTAATTAACTATATTACCTCTCTCGTGGGTTGCCCATCTATGTTACTGCCCCCAAGACAGGTGTTAATTGAAGGCATTTCCATAAAGCAACTTTTGTTTTCCAAACTTGCTCCTGGGTGTTGCTCTTGCCTGTGTATCTCCTTCCCCTGTACTGTTTATTTAATACATTTTTAATTGGCTTTAATTCAAGTTGCTTTTTGAAAAAAAAAAAAAAACCTCAGACTTGCTCTAAGCAATCACATCTTTGGTTTAAGAGTTTTATTTTTCCTAATACACATTAAAGCAAATGTATAGGGCAGCTGGGTGGTGCGGTTGGTCAAGCCTCTGCCTTTGGCTCAGGTCACAATCCCCAGGTCCTGGGATGGAGTCCTGCCCTGGGCTCTCTGCTCATTGGAGAGGCTGCTTCTCCCTCTGCCTGCCACTCCCCCTGCTTGGGCTCTCTTGCTGACAAATACATGACTAAAATCTTTAAAAAAAAAAATGTTAAAACATGTGTATAAACATAGCCCCAGATGGGGCTTCCTTGCACTGGCTCACAAAAGCTAGTAGTTAACTTTTTAGGGATTTTGTGAGCCCATTGTTGAATACAGCTGCTATAAAAATGAAATGATATAAGCCAACAATTAAATAAATTATATGAAACACGAAAGTAATAGACATGCGACACTTGTTACTTCCTCGTGATTTTGCTACATTTCCTACCATCTATGCTCTGGAGCTTTTATATCCCTTGGGTGTGTGTAGTGAAACTTACATAATACTGGTTATTGCATCTTTTCCCAACTCTGACATTCCACTGACGGTATTTACACCATGGCAATGGGTCCTCTCGAGCTCTGGTCTTTAAATGTTCACTGGCATGCCACTGCACGTGATGTTTCAAACACTCACGTGTTCAGCACCTCCGACTGTGTCTGTGACTTTTAGTGTGGAGCAGTGAACGTGTCCGTCCCTGCTTGTGAAACTGGATCCCGGTGCTTCCAGGAACACCCCTAGGCAGGAATCCTGGGCGATTGTAGCCGGGGCAAGAGGCAAGGTGGTCCTGGAAAGGGGATTCATCCACCCTTTCCAGTGGCTGCTCCTTCCAGGAACAAAGAAAATAAGGGAGATGAGAAGGCAGGAGGAGCAGTCAGAACTTCCGATCACCCATCCGGCTCTTGGTCCCTGGAGGGAACATCTTGCTCTGCCCCTATGCAAACTTGCCAGCCCTGTCCACTTCAGCTTCCCAGCACCAGAGTACACCGTGGTGAGCATGCGGCCGGATGCCATTAGTTCACTCCGTCAACCTGTGCTGGCTGAGGGTTGGCGGTGCCGGGGCCAAGTGCAGGGACTAAAAGATAAGAGAGCCACAGCCCCTCCCGCAAGGAGCCCCAACCAGTGATTTGCAGAAAATCAATCCTGGCCACTTACTTTATCTGGAAAATCAATGTACTCAGTCACAGGGTGAGTATACCTTACAGAAGTTTCTGGAAAAGTCCAAAATGGCAGACTTGACTGTCTGCGGAGCCCTCTTTCGGCTTAAGTTCCAGATAGGTTCGCTGCTTCTGGGCCCAGGGGGACGAGCTAGGACCACGAGTCCAGCCGACCAGATCCATAGGCCCTGTGACCTTGGGCAAGTCACTGGTTCCTCCCAAGCTCCTTTGCCTGGATGTGAAAATTGGGAGGACAGAGATGGAGCCCACCAGGAACCTGGCACAGAGCAGGGGCTCAGCCACACGGCGCCCCATTCCCAGGGGCATGCTGCCAGGTGACCCACGTGGTCAGACATGCCTCATCCTTGTCCCCACTCCCAGCCACGCGGCCCTACGCATGCTGCCCAACCAGTACACTGGTCTGAATTCAATTAAAATTCCCTAACCCAGTCACTGTGGCCCGCTCCTGTGTAAACAAACATGCCAGTTTGAGCGAGCAATTAACCAAGAGATGTTTCCACGGAGGCCTGGGCAAATCTGGGGGATCATTGCCTGCGAGAAGAGAGGATGTTCCTTCACGTCAATTAGACAGGAATGCTATCTGATTGCCCCCTGGGCTGCAGCAGGGTAATGGGGAAGCTACAGGATTGCCATGAGGCTGAGCCCACAGCCGTAATGTGCTCTGAACCCTTTAGTTCAGGGGCTCTTGATGGGCCGGGCTCCGAGACTGGGCAACCCAAGCGTAAGAAGCAGGAATTTATCTCCATCGGTATAGACCAGGGAGGACCCGGGAACCTTCCCTTCTTTGTTCCATCCATCATTCAAACTCTGGCCTTAGCTGTGAAAATATTTACTTCCAGGAATAAATGCTTGTTGCGCAGTGAGACTCCTGCGTGGGCATCCCGCTGCCGTCAGAATGATGGAAACCAACGCTCGCCTGCTGGCCGAGAGGGCGCCGGCTCCTCATACACGCCCTCCAGAATAGGCTTCTTGTTATTTCTGAGGTGCCCTGGAGGGTTCTGGGGAGAGCTCTTTGCCTGATGGCTTGGGCCGCAGGCTCTGGGTGTGGTTCCAACCCGCCTCAAGTCCTGGGACCTGTGACTTCAGGAATCCCTGGGTGGGGCAGCCCCCTAGGTGGCAACAAGGACTCTGGTGTCCCCCGAGACCCCCTGGGCTGGGCTGGCACCCAGCTCTGTGTTGCCCAGCTGTGTGTCCTTGGGCAAACTGCTTCACCTCTCTGAGACGTTGGCAGGGAAGCCAATAATCCGTGCCTGGCAGGGCAGTCATGGGGAAGCCATCTGAGGATGTGCTGGGACCTCCAAAATCTCCACCTTTCCTGGTCTCTGTCTACTTCGCTGCAGGGAAAGGGGTCCCTTCCCAACACTGCCTCCGCCCCTTCTCCCAGTGTGAAGTTGCTGAGAGTTTATGTCATAGCTCATCAGCCAGACAAGAAAAAGGGATAGATTGTGCTAGATTGTTTAGCCTGGGCTCTTCGTATCCCAGAATCCACTTCCCTGGCAAGGCTGGCCAGAGTTGTCTGAGTTTCTGGAAGCCCCAAACAGCATCACTGGGCCTAGAGGTCTCAAAGCCAGAGAGACACGGCTACAAAGGTGCCCCCGGCCCCCCGTGTGTCACAGATTTTCCGTCTGCATCCGATTCTTCTTCCTGACTGCTGACCCCAGCCCGCACATCCCACAGACATGCCCCACATTGCTCACGGAAAGCAAGACCCTTCCATGGGTCCATGGACCCATGGACCCCAGGTCCCTTGGCTGCCTCTCAGCTCCCAGTGCCCTGCAGATGGGTCCCGTTCTCCCACCCAGTGCAGCTGAGGGACACTTCTCTGAGCCTTTGACTCCCCGTCCTCGACCTTCGCTGTCCCAGAGTGTGGCAACAGGAACTCCTATGATAAATGCCTTATTCCACGTCAGCCCAGCGGCTGTGGCCCACCTGGGCCCTGATGCCGTCACTCACATGACCCTGTGGGGTACGTCTTCATCCCCTCTGGCATCCAGATGTGTCCCCGGCCAAGGTGTCTGTGTAGTGAACCGCCGCTACCTTCTCCCCTGAAAATCCACCTCGGGATGGAGCCTCTCGTGGTTGGTGGCATCAGCAGAGGGAGGAAAGGCAGGACACCACGGGGCGGCTGTCTCGACGGCAGAGATCGTGTCCATTGGTTTCAGGAAACCATGGGGCAGCCATGCACTTTGAGCGGCGAGTGACTTGGTCAGATGGGAGCTTTGACAAGAGCCCCCCGCCATGGGCAAGGTCGGCGGTAGGAGGCAGGAGTGGAGCCAAGGAGGCCGTGGGGAGGCCATTGCTGTGCCCCCGGGAGGAGACTTTGGGGGCCGCTGAGCTACTTTGGAAATGTTTCAGAGGCGGTGCAGACAGGATGACGGAGGGATGGGGCCTGGGCGCAAGGAAGGGGGCACCCCGGACGGCTGTAGGGTCTGACCCGAGGGGCGTGTGGTGTTGTCACCCATGAGGAAGGACCCCGCTGGAGAAGGGGCGGAGCCAGGCACCCAGGCAGGGCGTGATGGGGCCTGTTGCCGCTGGCTGTGGCCGGAGCCCCGAGCTCTGCCCCACCGGTGCGGACGTACGGGGCTGGAACGCGCATCCTGAGGCCAGAGGCAGGTCCCAGGTGGGCAGGAGGGACAAGTGTGTGCCAGGTGGGCAGCGGGAGGCCCCAGGAGGGATGGTGGGCTTGGAGCATATTGCCCAGGAGATACGGCCTTCTCTCTGGTTCTGAGGCCAGGCAGCAAAGCCAGAGACCAGGATGTGTGTGTGTGTGTGTGTGTGTGTGTGTGTGCGCGCGTGTGTGTGTGGTTTGGTCTCAGTGTGTGTAGTGGGATGTCTGCATCCTGTGTGTGTGCAGCAGAGTGTGTGTTGTGTGCACTCTCTCGTGCTTGGCTATGACCCTGGCTCCAGCCTCGGCCCCTCCCGCCACCTCTGGCCCAGCCCGAGGACTGAGAAAGGGCTGTGGGCACGAGCAGGGGTATTTGAGGCAGCCCAGGGAGCAATAACATAAAAACAGCCTCGGGTCAGCGGTCCCCAGGAGGGAACACAGAGACTGGGACAGAGCCAGGGCCAGGGCTCGGGGAGCCGTGGTCAAGGGCGAGGTACAGACAGCTCCAGAGCTGGGAGGCACGTTCATTTCACAAGGATTTGCAAAATAGGGACCAAAGCCTGGGCTCCCCTCCCGTCCAGGGCTGGGTACACAGAATATGTCAGACCCTGTCTCCTCCCGTGAGACCCGCCTCCCAGCCTGGTCACCTCACTGGGTTCCCCACCCCCTCCCCTGCACCGAGCTCCTACTCATCCCTCAAAACCTTGCTCAGGCTGCTCTTCTCCCTGAGGCCCCCACCCTCGCGCCAAGGTCCTCCCTCCCTGCTCCCCACTCTCATCACAGCCAGGCCCATGCGTTCTGTTATCACATCTGTGCCCACTGGATGGGGGAGGCCATGGACAGTCTGGGTCCTCCTGCGGTTCCCAGTGCCTGGAGCGGAGCCCTGGGCTGGGAGTCATGGCTGCTTGTCGGTCTCTTTCCGCCGCCGGCTCACTGTCTGACCTTGGGCAGCCTCGTCCCTCCCCAGGCTTCGCTTTCCCCATGCGACAGCACGCTTCCGCGGCATCTTTCAACTTAAAACCCCTCTGACCTTCTCTCTGGCTAATGGAGACGCCGATTGGGGACCAGAATGGATGTGGAAAGCCCTTGAAAAATTCATCACAGGAAGCAAAGGGGGAGTCTTTTATTTCTGTAGAGCAGGAGGAGGTGGGGCCGTGACAGAGGCCGCGGTCGAAGAGGACAGCGTCTCCGTCTCCATCCCTTTGTGGCGCTGAAGGCGCAACGCGGCTGTCTTGCAAAAGCCGTGGCATCAAATATTTACCAAAGTGGCATTAAAAATTAACCTTCGGGATGTCGATGTTTAAAGACCCCCCCGAGCTCCCCAAGAAACATCCAGAAGTCAGGAGGGTGAGGGGCTGGGAGGGAGTCGGCACACAGGACTGGGATAATGAAGCTCCCCGAGCCAGGCACAGCTCCCCATGGGCCCCGTGTCTGTGGGGCGCCGACCTGGTCAGCCCTTCCAGGCTCCCCGCAGCCTGCCCGATAAGCCAGGTCCTTGGCACTGGGGCAGAGGACACTGGTACATTCGTGCCTCGGAAGGAAAGTCGGGGGCATCACCTGCAAGGCTGGCTGGGGAGGGGGGGATGGTAAGGAAGAGGGGGGCTCCGGAGGGGAGAGCTGGGACCCTGGACCGAGCCACCGGGGATACACTGATGGGATTTTCTGAGATGGGACCCTAGGGGTGCGTGTGGCTTTGGGTACCAGCGGCGTGGGATGTCTGAAGTTTGAGATGCTTGTGAGCCTCAGGGGGTCATGTTGGGGCCACAGACTAGCCGGATCTCAGAGGAAGGTCTAGGCTACAGCCAGCTTGAACTTGACCAAGGGCATTTGTCATGGAATCCGAGGGACTGGATGTCACCTGGGGGGAGGATGAAATGTGTAGGAGCTCTTGGGGTGGAGGGAGGAACTGGGAAAGAAGTCAGTGAGGGGGGAGCAGCCCGTGAGGCAGGAGGAAACCAGGAGGCATGGTGTCCAGAGACTTAAAGGGGCGTGTCCTCAGAGGAGCAGGGACAGCCTAAGGGATGTGGCCCCCTGGCCTCAGACGCCAGGACCAGATGCCCTGCCCTTTGCCCATTGCTCCCACGATGCATCGTCCCTGTCCCCACCCCCCAGAGCAGTGGGTGTGCTCCTAGAAACACAGACACAACACTTGTCTGTGGAATGTGCGGGGAAGAGCCGACGACCAGAGCCACGCCCCCACGCCCCCCCCCCCACCCCGCCTCCCATTCCCCGGGATGACAGCTATCTTCTTTCTCCGGGAAAGAAAGTGAGGTTTCACATTCGAGTCTTTCAAATGACACAGTGTCCTATAAAATGCAAAGTAATTCCAGTTTGTCCACAAATAAGATCTTTGTTGGGTTAGCGTCTCATCTTTCCTGGTGACCCAGTGAGCAGGAAAGGACTGTGTTCCCCGGGGCACTTCGGAGAGGAGGGCTGCCCCCGTCCCACCTGCCATGGACCACGTCCACGCTAAGTGCTCAGAGCTGGGACCCGCGCCCGTGCTCACCTCCTAGCTCTCGCCTAACACGAGGAAGGAGGATATGAAGCCCAGATCCATAAGTTCAAGATGAGTCTTAGGAACACCTGCTGTCCAGCTGTCGGCCGAGCTGGCCCCTCCTGGAGTTTCTAGGGGAGAATCTGCTCTCTTGCGTCTCCAGCTCCCAGAGGCATCCACGTTCCGTGGTTCGTGCCTTCAATCTTGACTCTGCTCTGACCTGTTTCTGTCCTCACCTTGCCTTCTCTGACTCTGGCCCCCTGGACCCCTCTTTGAAGGACCCTTGTCACGACACCGGGCCCACCTGCATAACCCAGGACGAAGTGCCCATCGAGGGGTCCCCAACCTACCCCCACCAGCAGACTCCTTTTCGCTGTGTGAGGCCACATTCACCTCTGGGGACCGGGATAGGAACCTCTTTGGGGGCCTGAATTGTGAGGGGTGACTCATGGTGGTTTTATGTTATATCTTCCCAACGCTTGTGTTACACAAACACACCTCCTCCAGGCAGCCTCCCAAGACCGCCTCTTTTGTGGCTAAGAGCTCTGTCCTCAGCATGCCTGCCCCATTGGCCCCCTGTAAGATGGGGACCCTAGGCCTCCACTTCCTGGGGTTGCCATGGGATTGCGGTGGAAGGCTGCGGGAAGCTCCTAGCCCTGCACCTGGCACCGAGTCAGCGCCCCACAAACCCAGCTATCATGGCTCCGAGGACCATATTGTCTGCAGCTCACCTGGCAATTAGTCTGTTGGGCCTCGTGACTCCTCTGCTTTTGTCAGTTAACGGTTATTGTCACCGACTCTCCCAGCCTTCTGGAAACGTTCATTGTTATTCAAATTGCCAGGTGCTCCGTCTTATCTTCCCTGTCAGGCTGCAGACTGCAGCTGGGACACTCCTCCTCCCTTCCCTCCTCCTGGGCCCGACACCCGCCCGGGGCCCAGGCTCTGCACCTCTCCCCTCCGGGGGGCTTGCAGTGGCCCACCGCCCTGCCAGGGACCTGCCCCCAGCCCGCCAGCCCACTCCCCTGCACCAGAGCAAGGGCCGTGCACAGGGGCAAGCATCCCAGGCTGCGCTCACTAGACACCTGACCCTGGGCAAGTTCCATTTCCTTCCTGAGCCTCAGTCTCCCCCTCTGTGCGTGGGGGAAATGGTGTGCCTGCCTCGCAAGGAGAGCTGAGTGAGACCGTGCGTGGAAAGTGCTTGCACAGAAGAAATAGCCAACACCCATCAGCCCAGACTCCTGCCCTTGTTAGAATCAGGAACGAGCAGTGCCCGTGCCTGCTCTCAGAGCCCCAGGATCCTGTCCAAACGCCTTCTCCTGGCAGGGGAAGTGCTCAGTGACAGCCACATTTCCAGACGCACCCTTGCCAGGAGCAGCTGGCCGCCCACTACGAGCCTCTGAATGGCCTTGACTGAGGCTGTGTCCCTCCTCCTGCATACTTTCCTCATCTTCCTGACCTGCTCAGGCGCCGGCTCCCCAAGAGGTTTCCCTGAGCCCCCCTTCTGCCTCTGTCCAGTCCCTGCCCCCAGGGCCCCCAGGACCTCACCCCTGACGCCACGTGGACCTCCCACTCTTGTTTGGGGGCCCCTGTGTGGCTCTCCCACAGCTCAAAGCCCTCAAGGGAAGAGCCCACACCTGACGCAGGTCTGTGCCCACAGCAGCCGATGCAAGCCTGGCAGAAGATGCCACCGGTGAGGGCTTCCAGAAGGACCCGGTCGGAGGCATTGGCCTGGGTACTGAGTGAGGGGAGCAGCGGCCACTTGTCCCCAGGTTCTGCCGGGCTTTGGCAATGAGGGGCCAGGCCATCTGCAAAGTGCCCAGGAGGACCGACAGCCCCAGGGACAGGGACATGTACTCCCTGCACTCCTTGCCTGGCCGAGGCATGGTAGCCACAAAAGCAGAACTGAACTTGACCTTTGCTGAAGTTTTGCTCTGAGGCATGGTATCCCCTAGGGCAGGGGCTGATGGGCCAAGCCCGAGAGCCAGCCTGGCAGGGAGGGTCCACAGCAGTGAAAGTCACCCTTGGCCAGCGAGGAGGATGGTCCCACAGGCCTGGAGCAGCATCAGGTGGGTTCTGAGGCCCAGAGAGGTGAAGTGACTTGCCCAGGGTCACACAGTTGGCAAGGGGTAGAGCAGAGACCCAAACCCAGGCCTGCCCCAGGACCAGTGGCCATTACGGCCCCCCAGCCCCTTGGTGGGAGGGGATGCCAGCGCCACGTGGTCCTGACTGTCACAAAGTCACGCTGTGTGGAAGGGATGCCCTGTGAGCAGGGTCTTGAAGGATGAGTAGGAGTTTGCCAAGTGGAGAAAGGGAAGGTGCTCCCAGCATGTGGGAGAACACAGGGGCATTCTGGGGAGTCCTTTGAAGTGGAGACCACGTGGAAAGAGGCTCCAGGTGCCCAGCTAAGGCATCAAAAGTTTCCCTTTGAAGAAACCATGACCAATTTTTTAACATTATTGATTTCAAAGTAATTCGTTCTATATAAAAGAATATATGTAAAATTCATATATGAGGCATAAAAAAGAGTGGTCAATACCACGTTCCCACTGTGAAACAGAGCAATATCGAGAAGCTCTCAGCATACCCCGCCCCACCTACACACACACACACACACACACACACACACACTCACACACTCATGCACCCACGCATGGTTCCACCAGCCTGAATTTCATGCCTGCCATCCCCACATATCTCCCTCTAGGCAGTGACTGGAGCAGATTTTGCTCTCCAGAGAAAGGACTCTGGGGAAATATAGAGGCTGGCCTGGCCATGGGGCCCAGAAGCAGGGACAACCTCATGGAGGCTTTGGCCAAGGTCAGGAATGAGGCTGCGTCCCCTCAGAGAAAGGAGAGCCTCATTTCCACATCAGCCTGGAGGAGCAAAGACGAGGGAGGAGGGACATTGCTGCTGGTGCCGTGTCTCAGAAGGGCCACTAGAGGCAGGGAGGACAAGTCTGAGGACAATGGGTTGCGAGGTAGTGAGCTCCCTGTCCATGGGGGAAGCCAAGCAATGTCTAGACCACCACCTGGACTTCCTCTGCAAGCTTCCTGTGACTTACCTCTTCCTTTGGCCCCCGGGACATCCTCTGTCTCAGCATTTTCCTACCTGATGTCACCATCTGCCCCTCCAGGTGGGGTCCCCAAGGCCAGAGTCTGAATCATCTGTTCCATGCTTCCCCCCACCTGAGTTCCTGGGGCTGAGAGGGAGCAGAAAACACAGCATCAGATAAGACCTGCATCATGGAACAGATGGGGTGGGGGGAAGACAGTTCTCAAATGAAGGAAACAGCACATGAGTCCATGAGGAGCGTGGCAGTGAGCACTGAGCAGGGCCTTGGGGGATGTAGAAGGGTCAGGAAGTCCTCCCTGAAGAGCCGTCTGCACAACGGCCTGAGGTTGCTGAGAAAACGAGCTCTGCCCAGATGTCTAGGCAGAGGGAACAGCAAGTGCAAAGGCCCTGGGGCAGGAGCACCCAGGAATGTTGGAGGAGCCACAAAGAGATCCATGTGGCTGGAGAGGATGACAAAAGGGCATGAATAGGAAGGAGGCCGCATTGGAAAAGTACAAGGAGACAACATAGAGAGTCCCCCGAGCTTTGGAAATAAGAAACCACTAGAGAGTTTGAAGCAGAAAAGATTTAATATATATATTGAAAATATATCAAAAGCACAGGAAACTCTGGCTTCTGTGTTGAGAATACACTGTAGGGAGGTGAGGGCAGAGAAATCAGCTAAGAGTATTGAAGTCCTTGAGGTCTGTGGCTTGGACCACGGCAGCAACAGTGGAATGGGTGGGATTCTACGGGTATTTCGAACTGATGGGACGGGCTGATGGGTTGGACCTGGGCGTGCGACAAAAGGAGTCGAGGACAGCTCGCATTCTTTGGACCTGAGCTACTGGAAGAATGGAGCAGCTGTCAGCGGAGTGGGGGACTGAGAAGAAGTCAAGAATGACACCTGCTGGGCATGGGAGGGGGAGATCCAGGAGGTGGTTGGATGTTCGCGACTACAGTTCAGGAAAGCGTCCTCCACACGTAGACAGGATGAAAGTCACCAACCCCAAGGACCCCTGGGACAGAGACCGGAGAATGGGAGGCACGTGAGCGTGATGTGCAGGAGTCAGCTGACAGACTGCCCTCCCGGACAGCTGCTTGGGCCTTTCGGATGTCTGCATCCTTCACAAATGGCGAGCCGTCCCTTTGAACCCAGTGCCCCACGGATGGGCATTCCATGGATCCTAAACTCCGCTGCTGGGGCTATGGGGTATGCACGAGGTGCCGCATACTTTGCCTTTGTGCACATGTTTGGAGGATAATTTTTCAGTGGAATTGCCGGGTCACGGGGCACGTGCATCTGTAATCTTAGCGGCACATCAGCTGCTTTCCAGAAATGACCTTGGTGTTCCTCCTACCAGCGGTGCAGCAGAGGCTGTCCGCCCTGCCCCCCACCCGCCCCGCCATAATCCAGCAGACACAGGGAGGCCTCAACCTTCTTGATCTTTGCCAGCGTGATGAGTCAAGGATGCGGCAGTGTCCTGTCATTTGTGCTCCAGGGCGCGGTCTCCTTGTGGCTTTAATTTGCATCGCTCTTATTTTAGACTTTGGATTTGCGATCTGACAGTTTTTCTTCTTGGCAATTGGTCTGTTTCGATTCTCCCCTCCTGGATCCTTTGGGTAATTTCTGTTTTGTTGGAAATTCACTCATTTGGTCGAGGTTTTCTGGTTTAGTTGGACAGAGTTGAGTGGGTAGGCTCCCTGGCTCTTCTCTCGAGATTTGTCTGCTCGCCTCATTCTACCGAGCACCTGCTCCATGTCCAGCATCATTATTGGCCCTGGGGACACGATTGTGCACCAAAACCAACGAAAAGCACTACTTTGAGGTACAGATTTTTTTTTTAAATAGTTATGTAAAATCCGTGGACTATTCGAATGTAGTAAGTGCTAGAGAAAAGCAGTCTGAGAGCAGAGAAGGAGTCTGAGAAAGTGCAACTTGATCGGGTAGTCACAGAGGGACTCGGGCACAGGGGCCTTGAGGGCCATGAGAGAAGAATCCTGTGTTTATCTGGGAGAAGAGATGGGTGCCAGGGTGTGTTAGTCACAGAACCAATGGGCAGATGTAGAAGTAGATACTGACACACTGTAGATACTGATATAGACACACTATAGATATAGACCGGAGGTAGCTATTGATACAGACTTGCTATAGACATAGATACATTGTGGTTATAGATAGAAACACGGGTAGATATAGCTACATTGTCGTTATAGATAGAGACATACATACATAAAGAGACACGTAGATACAGACCTGCTATAGAAATAGATACCCTGAAGATATAGACATGCGGTAGACAAAGATAGACACACCTTAGATATAGATACACTGTAGATATATAGAAAGGCTCTAGATATAGAACACCATAGATATTGACACGCTATAAATGGAAGCACACTGTAGATGCTGTCGAAATAGACACCTGTCCGTATAGATACGCCATATAGCTATTGACACCCTGTCGATATAGGCATAAATGTATAAAGAGATTTACTACAAGGAATTGGCTCGTGCCATCTTGGAGGCTGAGCAGTCCCACAATCTGTAGCTGGCAGGCTGGAGACCCAGGAGAGCTGCTGGTGTGAGCGCTAGTATGGGTCCAAGTCTGAAGGCAGGAGAAGACCGACGTCCCAGTCGGAAGACAGCCAGGCGAAGAAGGAATTCTCCCCTAGTCAGTCGGTGCGTTCTCTTCGGGCTGTCAGTGGACTGGGAAGGGCTGTCGGCTTACACTGTCACCTGACTCAAATGTGAGTCTCTCCCAGAAACACCTTCCCGAACACACTAGAATCATATTTCACCGGGTGTCTGGCCCCACCCTATGGGCCCAGTCAAGCTGACCCATAAAAGGAGCCATCAGGGATGGAGTGGAGTGAATAAAAGAGAAGATAGGGACTTGATCGGAGAAGATAGAGAGGAAGGTTTTGGGTTCTACTTTGGTGGGACGAAGGCCATTGAGGGTTTTGAGCTGAGCGGTGACATGATCTGACTCAGGTTTTCACAGGATCCCTCTGACTGCCAAGGAAGCCGCTGCAGGAACCCCGTGGGCTGGACCTGTGGTGGGAGAAGGGGATGCAGGAAGCAGCTAACGGATCAGAGTGGACTTTGAGAGGAGGTGGGGGGCCAGAGATAGCCCTGGGATTCTGATGCGAGCAACTAGAAGGATAGAATTTTATTTAATGAGGTCAGGACAACTGTGGGAAAGTTGACTGGGGCGGAGATCTGGATTTTAGTTTTGAGGAGGTTAAGTTTGAGATGTGTGGCAAATCTCCAGTTGGTGATATCAAGTGGACATTATGGAGATAAAGCGAGAGCTTGAGGCCAGAGAGCCATCAGTGTATAGAGTGTTCGAGTCCCTGCAAGGAGACGAGCTCCTTAGGAGTGATCGGAGATGGGGAGGAGAGGAGACGGAAAGATGGGGAGGGACCAAGGGAGGAATCTGAGAAGGTTCCAGAGAAGCAGGAGGAGAAGCAGGAGAGGGTCCAGAGTGTCCCAGAGGCAGGAGGAGTGATCCCCTGGGTCAACGCTGCCCAGGGGGCAAGTAAGAAAAGGTCTGAGAATTGACCACTGGATTTAGCAACACAGAGGCCTTTGGTGACCTTGACCAGGACAAATTCTGCAGATTAGCTGGGGCAAAAGCCTGATCCTCTCTCCTTCTGCCTCTGGATTACCAACAGCTAACATTTCAGTGTTTTTCAAAGAACCAGAAATTTGGTTTATGTATTCCTTCCTTCCTTTGTTTTCAACTTCATTTCAGTTTTAATTTATCAGTTGCCATCCTATGCCTTCCTTAAGCTTATTTGGCCTTTTCTAACTTTTTGAATTGGATAATTAATTCGTGTTCTGTTGATTAATATCAATATTTAAAGCTATAAATTTTCCCCTGAGCATTGCCTGAGCATCCCAGAAGTTCTGAGATACGGTATTTTTATTTTTATTATCTCTATATTCCAAAATTTTAATTTCTTGGCTCTCTCTTTGATGCACAAGTTCTTTTAGAGTTTTTAAACTTCTTGGTTGTAGCGTTCATTTTGTTTTGTGGTTTTCATTATAAATATTTTCAGATTCTCGTGTATTATGATCAGAGAATGTTATCTGATTTTTCAGTTTTGGAATGTGCTTTCTTTGGGGCGTGATAGTCACTTTCTGTGTGTCCTTTTTCAAGACCTTTTGAATAGGTAGTAGATCCTGTTCCATGCACACACACATAGGCACCACCCGTGCACACGCGTGTACACTGCATGCACACAGGCATACACACATGCAAACACACACACGCACACATAGAATGCACACACGCACACTATCTTACTGATTAGGTATTTGGCCCCCTCTCTTTTTATTTATGTTTTTGTCAACTTAATCTGTAACGGACGGAGAGGTTAATCAAAATGCAGGCATACTAGCACACTCTGTCTTTTTCTTCCCACATTTCCAGCTCTGCAACGCAGAGGCTGTGTTCTTTGGTGCATAGACGTTCACTACTTTAAGACCCTCGTGGTAACTTTCATCCTGAGCTCTGCATGGTACCCTTCTTTTTCTCATTCAGTATTTCTCGCCCTGACTTCAGCTTTATCTAATATTCAGATCAAGACCCCTGATTTCTCTTGGTTTGCATTTGTTTGTTTGTTATGTTTCTGCTGACCCTTTTTTTTTGAATTGTGACATTAAGTACATTGATGTTGAAAAACCATCTCCCGCGGCCTTTTCATCATCCGTCCATCCTTTTATGGGAAACCTGTGTGACTCCTTGTACCCTCAGTAGATCTCATTTGTAATCTGGTCTGAGCATCTTTTTTTTTTTTTTTTTTTTTTTTTAAAGCCAGCGTGTGTGGTTCATTAACATTTACTGACATGGCAGATACATTTGGTGTTACTTTTGTCATGGTTTGTGATATGCTTTTTGCTTTTATAGCTTTTGTGGGGGTTGTCAATTTCCACCATATGGTCTCTGTTTTCTTTGTTTTATTTTTTGTGTATGTGTCTTCTGACAATTTGCAAAGCTGTGTTTTTGATCCTGTGGTTATCTTTATAATTCTACTGTGATATGATACCCTTAATTCTCTATTTCTTTAGACAATGTTTATTTTCTCCTTACATATGAAGAATGTCCAAATTAGAATATTTCTACTTGCCTTCCCTTTCTCTCACTTCCACCAAATGACTTTAGTTGATTATATTTTATGATTTTCTTCCCTGTTTACTCTTATACCTCTAATTTTACTTAAACCTTTGAACAGTTCTTGAGATGCCTACATGTAAGTGATGAAGACATAGTTTACATAAATTCCCTCCCCCTTCTCACCTCTACCCTCCCATCTCTTGTTATTTACCCCAGTTCTCTGTTTTCTCTTTCATTCTTGCCTATAGTAGTCCTAATCCGTAGATCTGTTTCGGACAGTCCTACAGTTCAGTGGATTCTCACTGTTGGTACCATTGCCAGACTCACCCCATTTGGCCTTGGTTCTCCCAAGTGTGTCCTCTAGTAATTTATGTAAGAAGGACTCCCAGAAACTGTATTCCAAAAATAGGTTCAAAAAGTGTTTCTGTGGATGTTAAACTTGAAAGATGGTCCATCTGGGTTTTAAATTCTTGGTTCATTCATTCATTCGACAAATACTTAGGAAACTATGTTCCAGAACCTGCCTATGTTACTGTTCCAGACCCTGGCAATACGGGCACACTGACACTGTGGCCCTCTTGTAGCTTACTTTCTGGGTGGGGGAGACAAACAATAAATTAGAACAGTCAGTGAAATCTGTGGTGTGCTGAAGAGGTTGGATGCTATGGAGGAAGATAAAGCAGGTAGTGGGGGATCACCGGACCTGGCTTTGTCCTGGAAGCTGCAGAGAAGGCTCTATGGCATCCCAACCCTGAGCCCGTCACACGTTTCTGCTGATGGAGAGCAGGGGGCTGGCTCTGCTTCTTGGACTCTCAGCTACTCTGGAAAGAAGGGCTGTGCGGGCTTCGTCAAAGCCACTCCCTCAACTCTCCCCTGCCCCCACCCCCTCCCAACATCCACTGGAGCTTGGTTGAAGATGGTTTATTGGTTAAGAGCTATAATTGGAAGTCCAGCTGCACTGATACGAAGACGAGCATCAGGGGCCCCCACCAGAACCAGGCGTCTTCCTGCTTTCCACTTTACCTACATTAGTGAGTGTCCCTCCTTCTTGTACTCTTATCTGGATTCATGTCCCTTTCCCAGAGGACTTCCACTTACACAGGACAGGTCATGGGACCACCCATCTGCAAGGATGCCTAGAAAGGTAAGGGTTTGTGACTGGACAGTTGCCCTGATAATTGGATAGGAGACGGGGGATTCATAGTGCCATCGCGACTCTGCCAGTCAAAGCTGTACATACCCCATGGGCCAGTGTTTACCCTCATGACCCTGCCCATTGGTCTCCTGGTCTATTCCTGTGCGAGGAGCACCCTGGTTTCTTCTCCATGGCTTTGTAGGATACAGTCACATCCAGTGATGTGATTCCAAGATTTGTAATGGCTTTTATATAATTATGAATGGTATCTGTGGCTGTTCTTAATATTTTTGATAGTTTTTTTAAAAGATTTTATTTATTTGAGACAGAGAGAGTGGGTACGCATGAGCGGAGGGAAGGGGCAGAGGGAAAGGGACAAGCAGACTCCCTGCTGAGCACAGCCTGTAGCGGGGCTCAGTCCCAAGACTGTGAGATCCTGACCTGAACTGAAGTCTGACACTTAACCAACTGAGTCACCCAGGTGCCCCAATATTTTCTAGTTTTTAAAACCAAGGGTGACCGTATAGTTTATCATATAAATCAAAACACTTATTGGCATGAAAGAGGAACAATATTAAAAATTATATCAGAACAACAGGTGTTAACTGGGATGACCCAAGCTAAGACACATAATCACTCTGGTAACTGTTGAGGCAGATGGAATATTGTCGGTTTTATACATTAAACTGCTAATCTCACGGATTGAAGACCATATCTCTGTATCTGCACCGTGTTCTAGGAATTAGCCTGTTGATTCTCTTGGATTTTCTGTGCCTATTATATAATAATGTGCCATTAATTGTAATTCAATTTCTTTTATTCCACTCCTAAGATGCTATGCTTTTTTTTCTTGTCTTATTACATGGGCCACGAGTGCCAGGACCGAATGAAGCCATAGTGGAGGCAGGCTTGCTTGTCTTGCTTCCAGTCTTAACGTCAAATAGTTCTCTGTATCCAGAAGTCATGCAGTCAGAGGAAACCTAACTTCTCTGGGCACTGAATCCCAAGAGAAGTGTCCTCAGTGATTCCCCACGGAGGAGACACTGTATGATATTTTGTTTCCTTCTGCTTCCTCAGAAAACCCTTTTGCCGTGCCTCAGGATGGGGGAGGTGAGACCCGAAGCACCCGGCACAGCCTCCACGGAGACCAACGTCAACAGAGACCCCAGGGAGAGCCGAGGTGGCTGCGGCGGTGGCAGAGGAAGAAATGCCACCTGTGCCCACAACCCCCTTCCATGGACTTCTAAGACTAGGAGCAAACTCAGGGGTGGGGGCCGGGGGTTCTAAGGGAGGGGGGTCTTGAGCCGCCCGTCTGCAAGCAATAGTCCCATTCTGGGCTGGTGGCTTCTGAGAGGGGACGCCATTGTGGACTCAGGATGACCAGCACAAAGCTGCTCCGGCTAATTCAAGCTGCAGGGATTAGGCCTGTGCGTCGTACCTGTGGGCCCCTCGCCTCCAGTCCCTCCAGTGTGGCCTGTGGGCCTGTGTCAGAATACTGAATGTGAGTGTGTGTGTGTGTGTGCATAAGTGTGTGTTTGGAGGTGTGGTTTGGGGTGTTCTTTTTGTTTGGTTGCGTGTTGGTTTCTATTGGAATCCCCGCGAGTCCCCTAATGGGCACAGGTCACCAGTGGTGGGGGCCCTGGTCAGCGTCCCCGTTCAGACTTCTTGCTGTAGCGGGCAGCCGTGAACGCCCTGGAGTCACCAAGCATGAGGCATATGGTCCCGCTATGTCTCAGAGGACATGGGGACTTGAAAATGCTAGTGAGGGTTTGTTCTTATGGAATTTGCTCCCCTAACAATGTAATAATAGGTGATGAGGCATCTCGGGTCATCCACGGGACAGGCACGGGGCCGCGTGTCTCCATGCACTCCCTCTCTCACGGCCCGGGAGGGGGGTGTGGTGAGCCCTCTGCAGAAATGGCTCTGAGCAGGGAAGGTGCCCAGGGTCACACAGCCAAGAGGAGACCAGATCTTAGGGGTGTGGGAACCAAAAGTCCACACTCCCCAGCCCAGGGGACCCCCAGCACAATCCCTGGGACATCTCCCCCCTTGCCTCTCAGTGGACTGACTGTTGTCCCAAGTTCTCCACCATCACGGCCCTGAAACCCTCATCCACACAGCACGTTCTGTTAAGCACCTGCTGTGTGTCAGACCCCAGGCTGGGCAGTGATGGGAACTGGCCATGAGTCAGGCAGGCCGCGTCCCTGCCCCGGAGGAAGGCCACCATCGGGTGGGATAGATACACAGATCTGAGCTGAACACAGTGACAAAGGCTGTGGAAGCCCCAAGGGAAGTTTCTAGAAACCAGTCCGCTTTAGATTTCCGCACAAACCCAGATGCCTACAACATCCATCCCCAGAGGTCCCCACCACCACCCACCCCGCCGGCCAAGGGCACACACACAGAAGGGCATTGCCCGGGAAACCTTCATATAAATCCCCAAGGACCACAAGGCCAGTGTAGACACACCCATTCCACCGGGGGAGATTCCAGATCTCCCCCAGCTCTTAGTGCAGTGGACCCTGCTCAGCAAACGTGTCTGATGATGGCGTGTCCGCACTCAGCCGGACTCCACACCAGTGAGCGGGTGATGCCCGTGGTGCTGCTCGGCGAGCTGGGGAGCAAGGGCCGGCGAGAAGCGAATCGTGAATAAGGATGCTGAGCACTGGGCCGACTGTTCGTGAGGGGCTCGTCGAGGTTGGCGGTCTGGGAATTCCTTTCTGAGCAGGTGACAGTGAAGGTCGGTCCGAATGATAAGCGAGAGCCAGCCATGGGCACTAAAGACGGGGTTGGGGGGTGGGGGGGAGCATCCCAGCACAAAGGCCCTCAGGCAGCAGCGTGCTTGATGCTTTCAAAGATCCAAAGAAATCCAGGATGGCCGGAACCGGCAGGAGGGCAGAGGGGTTGAGGGGGAGGGAGTCCAGGCTCTCTGCAAGGCGTACAGACACAACACCCCATCCTTTGATAAAGCATTTTCCAGCTCCATAAGGAAAGGACTCTCCCCATTTCGTGGACTAGGAACCTGAGACTCAGGTAGGTCCAGTGGCCTGCCCAAGTTCACCAGGCAGGCTGGGGCAGACCAGACCCGTGGTTTCCCCACATCTCCCAGACAGGGGTGCCCAAGTGTATGGCTTGGCAGCAGCAAAGAGGGAAAACTTTATTTGGGGTGTTGAGTAGGGACGGGCACATCTTCCTTTCCCTGGACGCTATGGGCAGCCCTGGAGAGGGACCCAGCTCCCTCCGGCCCAGGGGGGGTCAACCCTCACTTGCGTCAGATGTGAGAGCCTCGGGAATCGGGGGAATCCGAAGTTCGGGGGGGCGGGTACAAGACCCCGATTCTGACGTCAGCTCTGCACTCAGAGCGGTGTGACCTCGGGCCAGGCCTGTGCCTTCTCCGCCCTCAGTTTCCCCCTCGGTAAGAGGAAGGAGTCAGACCAGGTGTTCGGGGGCTGGCGTCTCTGGCCTCCTGTGGTCCTGGGCGATGCTCACGCAGCTGCTTACAGAGTCCTTTCTTGGGCAAGACAGAGCTGGTCGCCTTGCCTCCCTGGCCTGGGGGCCTAAGCCAGAGGCTGCTCTCACCAGCCAGGGCTAGGACCCACCCGGTCCGCAGCCCCGAGAATTACAGCTGGCTTCTGGCCCCCGCCCACAGTCTTTTCGGGAGTGACCTGTGATCCTTCAGGGCTTGGGGCGGAACATTCTGTTGGAATGGAGGCCTCCCACGTGTGGCTCGGCACACATCACAGGCGGCGGCGTGGGAGGGAGGAAACAACAGTCACCGTCTCTCTGAGTGGCTGAGGGGTGCGATGGGGTGCCGGGCCTGAGCACCCCAAGTGGAGGGCACGGCTGCGGGGAAGGCACGTGTGAGCAGTGTGTCCCCCCACAATGTCCAGGGCTCCTCAAAACCCCACAGGAGCCCGGCTCGTCCCAGCAAAAACCCGCCCCCCCAACCCCCTACTGTGGCAGGCCACCGTGCCAATCAGTAGAGTATCCCCGAGAATAAGACACAGGGTAGTGATAAGTTCAAGTAGAGATCTTCAGAGTTAGTGTTTTCAGTGACTTCCAAACCCAGTTGTTCAAGCTGCCTCTGTTTCCTTTCTACTGTGAGCTTCTGGCTATCCCCACGTAATTTGTAACCGTAACAATAATCCTCGTACAAAAAGAGAAATAAAAAGCAGAGAAAGAAGAAGACAGCGTACCTTCCCGGGGAATCTGTGCCCGACGCCGGTCTGTGTCGTGACTCCTGCTTGCAAGGCCTCTTCCCGCTGGGAACAGTGTGTCATGGACAAGCGGCGTCTGCTTTTCCTCTCACTTGTGTATGGTGTGATCTGTGTGTTTTGGAACCGATTCAGAACCAACACCCAGGCCCTCGGCCCTCACCTTAACCTCTGAAGTCACCCTGAGCCTCAGTCAGGGAGTGGCCCGCCCCTGCCGATGGGCCCGGAGCTGCCCCCAGGGGCACGTCTGACTCTGACCGGGACCGGTAGGAAAGAGCCTTAGTTGAAAACACACACACAGGAACACGCATGCGCCACACACACACCTACACACGTGCACACAAGTGGGGGCATCCAGACCCCCTTGTGGTCTCTGCTACCTAAGAAAAATAGGCGAGCGGCTAGCAAGGGCAGGTGGTCCTTCCCTTCACTGAGCAAAATAGCGTTCAGGGACATGTGACCCCAGGGCTGGAAAGGACTTGGGAAGGGGGTGGGGGATGGGATCGGGGACAACACAGTGAGGAACGTGGGATAACAGCCTTCTGCCAAGAGACACTTCCAGGCTCACCATCAAATCCAAAGCTCTCTCTAGGTCATTTCAGTCTCAGTGAGACTGTGGGAGTGGCCGTGCCTGGCACCATCCCCTGCGCAGACCCCCAGACCCTCGTCTGCACCAGGTCGGTGTCCTGACCCTCTGCCTTTCCTCCAGCCCAGGCCCTGTCCACTGGTTCAGCTGACACCCCGTCCATTGTGTCTACTAGAGTCTCCTAGATCCCTCAACAACCCAAATTCACGTGACAGCCCCAAGTGATGTCACTGGGGGCACTTCTTGTCCGTGGCGAGGGGCAGCCTTGTCATCACAGGGAGCCGTCTCTGCCTCCCCGCCCCCGTGGTCTGCTATGGGAACTTGAGGTCGGAGTCATAGAAGGGACTTTTAGGAGTTCTTGACCTTACCGCTTACCTGGTGAGTATCAGGTGGGGTCTAGGTGCTCCCCATAAACCGACTGCAAGGTCGGGGGGGGCAGCCAGCCCCCCAGGGAGTGGTGACACCGTGCTCACTGCCACCTGCAGCCCCAGAGCCCATCACCAGCCCAGGCTGGGGCGATGCCATTTACCCTGCAGCGCACAGACCCCACACACCTGCTGTGTGACCGACGCCCCACAAGGCTCCCAGCCTGCCTTGCAACACACACAGCCGCACATGGCAGTCAAGGGGACAGATACAACCTTGGGGTCTGTGGCCTAAAAAACAGATGTCGAAGCTGAGCAGTCAGGCGCAAGAGACAGAAGATTCTAGAAAATCCATTCGCTCATGCGTGCATTCCTTCGTCTGTTCAACAAATATTTGTCCATCTCTGAACCCAGTGCGCATCTGGGAGCAGTTCCTGCCGAACACGGAGATGTCGGGGAAAGGCGCATGTCCGTGGGAGAGGCTGCGATCCCCCGAGAAGTGATTGGTTGTCCCCAACATTCAGGAACGCCCAGATCCACAAAGCAAATAGCTTGCTTCTCTGTGAGAGTGACCTGGAGATGGCATTGTCCCTACCCCTCAAGTTCTCAGTACCAGACCCTGCCAGACAGTTGGTGCTCGAGAGATGCTTGGTGAGTGCTCTGACCCTTAGTCCCACTGTCCCTAAAACTCCTATCTTTACATCAAAACCCTAATGCGTTTGCCCTTGACAGAGTGACATTCAGGACTGCGGCAGGGCCCACCCTCCAACGGTACCATTCACGATGCTGTCAGCAAAATGGTCCTGGGTCCCCAGGAACAGCGTTTCTACGGACCACACTGGAACAGCACCCCCCGGGCTGGTGCAGTGAGGTCCCGTGGACTGCCCTTCACCGCCCTCCAAAATGTGCAGGCGCCGAAGGAAGTTGATGAACAGGCGGGGGTGGGGCAGGGGACGTGGATCCCTGGGCCACATGGTCGCAAGTCACGGATGGCACCGCCACCACGGGCGTCCAGTGGGACCAAACTGGTGACCTGAGCGAATGTCTTCTTGGAGCCCCGCCTGGGTTCTCGTGTGTGTTTTCTGTTTCTCCCCCTTCTGTATGTTCAAGCTGGTGGGATGCAGATCGGCAAGCCGTCCGTCTGGGTCAGGCAATAACTAAGTGGGGTGCCGAAGGGGAAGGGCTCAGTGGCCCCAACAAGGCAGGACTGCCACCCCCTCCTGGCTGGTGTGTCCACCCCAGGGTCCGCCACGCTAGGGCACACAGGCGAGGGTGGGATAGGACGGTCCCTCTCTCCTGCGCACCCCGACTTCCCGCGAGCAGGCACGGGGTCTCCCTGAGAGCTGATAACCGGGAAAACCAAAAACCAACAATATTCCTGATAATAATAATGTAATAACAACAATAATAATAATGTATTTTACACTGCGCTACGCTGCTTTTGTCTTTATATACAGTAGTTTTTATAAAGATGTCCTTAGGTTTTAATAAAGGAGTCACGTCAACTCTTCCCAGTGTTAAAACTTGCTTTCACGTTTCCAAACGCGCTCCTGCCCTCCCGATGTGTCACTCTTGGCCATGGAGGCTGGGAGAGGAGGGTCCGAGGTCTCGGCTGAGGACTTGTCCAGCATGGCACTAGGGGTCCAGCCTGACTTCAGCCCCCAGGGCAGATGGAGAGACCAGACGGGGACCACCTCCCCAGGGACAAGAGCAGGTGGGAAAGGAGACAGTCGTGTGGTCCACCGGGGGGATGGCAAGAGCTGTGAGCGGGCGGGCGCGCGGGCTGGGGATGGTTGCTGCGCCTTATTATCTCCTTAAACCCTGTGCCGGGCTGGTGAAGCGGGGGCCACTCTTCCCGGACGGGTGGATTCCCACCCCTGGCTCAGAGGGTGGCCCTAAATGACTGAGCCCCATCCCGTGGGTTCTCAGAGGAGCACCAGGCCTCTGCTCTCCAGGAGGGATAGACACGCTTGTTGGACAAAAGGGGGTTTTCACCTCCCCTACCTGCCACCCACGGGGGCCACGTTGGACCGTTTTTCCTCCCAAGTCTCAGCCCCATGAACAATTCGGCCACCGCAGTGTCGCCCCAAAAGGGCTGGGGCCGCATCCAGTTCCGTTCAAAACTCCAGAGTCTCAAACGCCATTCCGAGCGCCGCCTCCCACACCACCCCTCCGGACTGGAGCCCCATCCCAGGGCCCCGGGGACAGAGAAGGACTCAGCGCAACCTTCCCATCCCCGGGGCAGCCAGCATGTGGGCTGGAGCAGAGGACCAGGCGAGGAAAGGCAGGGGATGGGGCTGGTTTGGTGTCACTGTTCTTGCTGCCGTAGGCAAGATCTGTGGACTTGTCCTTGGGGGACATGGAGGCTTCCTTGGGAGAGCGATGTGGGGTCTCCCTGTGCCCCTATTCCCAGGCAAGGAAGACCAGGCCAGGATGTAGCCATTTGTGCACACACACACACACACACACACACACACACGCAGGCTCACATAGGTACACACTCATGCCCTCCCCGGCTTGGTGCTGGAGAGGGGACGGGACAACCTTCCTGAATAAAGACGGTCCTCCTGGAAAGCTGCCATCTCCCTCCGAGTTGTTCCTTGTGCTGCGGGCAGGGTGACCACAGAGGAGAAGGGACAGAGTTTGGCTTCAGATCTCTCAGGGCCTCGCTGCCCGGCCAAACGTCTTGGACTTGCCCAAATGGGCCATGGAGTGCCACGGGCAGGCTTGAGACAAAGGCGAGTGCTATCAGTTCCCCAGACCAGGAATTCAAAAGAAGTCACCACTGCCCATCCAAAAAAATACGAAAAATATAGGAGAAGAAAAACCCAATCTAAAACACCTGATCGTCGAAAAGAAATGGACACTTTTCTTTAAAACATTACAAGTTCCAGAAACTGGTACTAGAGAATGAGACTCTGAAGAGCCCTCTAATTATTAAATAAATTGAATCCGTCAGCAAATTATTCCCACTAAGGAAGCTCCAGGCCCCACAGATTCAACCAAAATTCAATCAAAGGAAGAAATCAAGCCCATGTCGCACAAACTCTGCTCCTGGAGAACAGGAGGGAAAATAAGATAAACGTACAAGAGCATCGAACAGCCTCAACTCGCTTTTCTGAGGCCAGAAGACCGCTGACACCAAAACCCGGCGGAGCGAGCCCCGGTCAGCATACAGATGCCGGAATCCCAACCAACGCGGAGCACGCGGACTCCAGCAGCCCTCGTCGGTGTATCCCAGAAACGTCGGGCTGCCCGAACATCAGGGAGCAAGAGCTAGGATCTATCTACAGCATCAGCATCTGAAAGAGAAACACGTGTGAGCTTTTCAATCGGCACAGGGAAAACAAATAAATAAATACACGCCAACACCTGTTCAAGTTTACAAAGGCTGGAGGACAAGGGGACATTTTCAATCCAGGTAGCCGATCCCCGTGAAATGTACAGAAAACACCAGACGGAGCTTGATCCCTGAAATCTTGAAAGCTTTCCTTTCAGGTCAGGAATGAGCCCCTGACCCCTGTTCTCACCGCTTCTGTCCAACGTCGCAGAACTCCCAGCAGTGCCGCGAAGCAGAGACAAGGAATCGAAGGTGTGAGGTTCGAAACAGAAGAAATTAAAATGTAACTATCAAGACGATATGATTGTATCGGTGGGAAATCCAAAATAATCTAATTTAAATTAAACCCAGTAGTAAGCAAGATATATACACATATACATATACACATATGTGTATATGAATATTTATAAAAATTTATACGAAAGTTTTATATATATATATATAACTCAAACAAAATCTGATGTGGGTTGCTGAGAACCCTCTATTATATGCCACTCTGGGGCCTGGGGCCCCTCTGATCTGTTCACCAGTGTCTCCCTCCAAGGCCTCCAAGGTCACCATAGCAAGGAAGGACAGAGTGAGAGGGTCACTCGTCACCTTTTCAACTTTGGGCTGGTGGTAATAAGTGTCCTTTCCACTCGCATTTCAGCGTTGGAACCGGTCACACAGCCCCACCTAACTGCTGGGGAGCTAAGAAGAGTCGTCCTGCAAGAATGCAAGCCACGCTTTGTCCCCCATGGAGGACGCACTCACACCTTCTCCAGACAGAGACCACCCAACTGCCATGATCACCGAATCCAGCTTGAAACCTTGGCTCTTGGACAAATGACCTGCACGGGGGTCTCCAGAGGCTCAGTGCCCACCAGCTCTCGCTCTGGACACATGCAAACTGAAAGAATTCCCTGCCTCCGATACTGACCCCATATTCAATGACGGAGCAGGGTCGTGACAAATAACAATGGACACTTCCACGTGGAGACAATGGACACGGGTGGCCATCTCTGCTCTGTGCGATCGCCACACCCTGGGGGGCAGACCTACCTGGGCCCAAGGCCCCTACCCTGGGGAGGGGGGCAAGCTTTCTGGATTAGGCTTCTCCTGAGAAAGTACATTGCTGGTCGTTCTTGCCGGCCCTTGACAATGTCCTGCCATCAGGTTCCTTGGCCACACGTGAAAAGGACATGTGGGAGTGTCCCCTTTGGGGTCTGTGGGATCTCAGCTGCTGTCCACCCATTGAAGACTGGGGACCCAGTGAACAGTCAACAGTCAAGAGTTTGAGTCCTGGCTTTGGGTTCCTCTCCAATACAGATGTATATGTAATGTAGTAGATATTGATATATGTGTTTCCGGTGAGTTCCACGTTCCATCCCTCAGTGCAAAAGGTCTATCTGGGATGGGTACGGGTCTCCACTTTGCTTCCTTGTCATTTTGGCCCCATGTTTCGCTCACAGTATAACGGCAGCCACCTGGAGTCTATCTGGACCTTTCTCGTCTGCGTTTTGCTCTGCAGTTTTTCCAGCCTTTGTTGTTCAAATTCTCCCTAAATCCCTTATCAAGGTATTTTTACCTTTCCAATTTTGCCAAGCCTATTCTTTTTATTTCTGCCCACGAACAGCCATTTCTTTCCTGAGCTCATGGCTTTGTTGCAAAATCTTATTGAGTGTCGTCAACAGCCAAGACGCACTTCTACTCTCCTGCTCTCTCCCCTCTTGTTTTCCTGTTGCAAGTCCAGGAGGCTACCGGTTCACACAGACTGACCTGGGTGAGTATGTCACCATCCACAACCTGACCTCCCACACCCCAGATCCAGCGTTTCCTTGGCACTCGCCACCAGCCACTAAGATACTAAGCCGTATCTTTTAGCCTTTTGATACCTCAACACCGGTTTAAGTCAGGACAGCATAAGGCCGCTCAGAGGTCAAAATGAAGGATTCTCCATCCTTCGTGCAAAGATGATGCACTCCGACCGTGCCGCAGGGAAACTCCGCTCCACAATGTGACTCAGGGATCCAAGCACTTCCATCTTGTCTCAGGGCTTTCCCTCAGAGCCTCCCAGACGGGAATACCCTGGGAGGGAACAGAGAGATGAAGAAGCTTTCTTAATGACCTCATCCCACTGCTATACACTGTCTTCCCAAAGTCCTTCAGATGCAAACATCCTGTAGAGACACTTTGATCAAAACAATACATGGGGGCGCCTGGGTGGCTCAGTGGGTTAAGCCTCTGCCTTTGCCTCAGGTCATGATCTCAGGGTCCTGGGATCAAGACCGGAACTGTGTTCTCTGCTCAGCAGGGAGCCTGCTTGCCCCTATCCCTCTACCTACTTGTGATCTCTCTCTATCAAATAAATAAATAAAATCTTTAAAAAAAAAAAACAATATGTGTCTGGCTTGAGAGTAGACAAACAACTTAGAATACAGAAATATAAGGGAGCATATTTGGTCCTTGATATAACAAAAGCAGTGTTTCAATGCTGTGAAGAATTATTAATGAATATATAATTATTGTCATTGCTTGACCAAGTCACAAGTATTTACAAATGACACTGACTGGCTACCCATCCAGGAGAAGAGAAAAGTGGAGCCCTATTTTCACCGTATCTGAAAACCAACGGCCCATTAAAGACTTCAATAAAACAAAAACAATTCAGCAAGAAATTCTAAAGGATTATAGGAACATTCTCAATGTAGGAAAAATCCTAATCAAGACCAGACACCCAGTAGCTAAAGAAGTGATAAACAACAACAACAAAAAAATTAGTTTGTGTTTGGCAACAGGTAACACAAAGTTAAAATGCGAACAAGAGAATTAAACACAGAGAGCACATGTGAGGCTTATATTTAATTTATAGAGAGCACGCACAAGTCGACAGAGAGGGAGTAAACAACCCAATTTCTCTAAAAAGCAAAAGGGACACCGAGAGGCAATTCACAGAACTAAATCCAAATGGCAACAGACATACAGAAAGACCTTCCGACACACGGACATGGGTCAGGGGAGCAAAGTGAAATAAAGAGCTGCCGTTGCTCATCCTTCAGACCGGCGAAAAACCAAATCTATAAATCTCTCGTTAGCAGCCGCGTGAGAAGAGGGTGCCCTCATACACTGTGGTCAGAACTGGAGCCACCGTCACCTCTGTTGGAAGCGATCTGAAAATCTCTATTAAAATTAAAAAGCCGTACCCCGTTCAACCCAGCATGGATGGAATGGAATTCCCCATGGGAAAGGGAAAAAATGACACTCGCCGAAAGGGACAGACTCAGTGACATGCCGCTAAGTGATGGCAATCTAATCCCACGGTGAGGGGAAGCGTGCATTTTTTATTTGTCGTAAAATTTTCTAACGTAAGAGATGTGTGGCACAGAGTTTACGAGTGATCATAAAATATGCAATACGCTTGGTTGTAAATTTCGTACAGTCCAATAATCCTTACAGAGGGCTTCCATTGATTTTTGCCAAACTCTTAGACCTGTAGCCCACACAGGGTTGTAATCAATGAGCAAGTGTGGGTCCAGCGTGAACGTTCGCAGGTCGTTACATTTTCATGCAAGAGGAAGAAGAAAAAGAAACCAAGACATGCTGGGACTGCAATCTTCTGTCCATGGCAAGAATGCCCTCTTTGTCCAGTTAAATACGTTTTCAAGTCCTTGGAGAATGTTCGTTTTGGTCATTTTTCTGTGCTATTCCCAATGCAATAGCTACAAACATGACACCCTTTGACACTGATTTGCATGATCAACATTAGCGTTTCTTGAGTACTAGACAACCACCAAGACAGTAAATGATGTCCTGATTTATAATGTGTGGCCGTGTCCGTGGTGTGTACCTTCTCACACGGCCACCTATGAACTCCCCGCGTGACGTGTCGGATCAGGAAGAGACACGCCAAAGCTTGCCGTTATATTGCATGACAATAAATATTCATAACCTTGATCATCAGTCATGGTGAAATCATCAGGAAGCGATCGTTTTAAGTATTTATTATTGCCTTTGTTTCTTAATAGAATGTATTTAATGTGTAGTTTATGGAATTTAATCTCCTTGCTGACTGCACTTAATAACTGGCTCACAAAATTTTCCTGGAAAATTAAGAATAGACTCCCACGAGCCAGGATGTGTCGGCTCTGGCACGGCCCCGGGAGCGGCTGGTAAATACGGAGTCGCCACGCAATGGGATTTTATGCAACTATTTACAAGAATGACTTGGAGTTCTACAAAGGATTTGGAGGGATTTTCACAAAGAACTGCCAAATAAGAAGAGCAAAATACAGACAAGAGAGAATAATATCGATCCCGTTTTTGCAACACAATGACCTCCCCCAGCAAACGCCGGGGACATGTGTGCGTACACACTAGTTAGTTGTTGCACGAGTATTCCGAAGGATAAGGCGACACGGTTTGAGGACATAGGGTGTGATGTGTGGGAGAGGGGAAAGGGAGCCAAGCAAAATAGGAAAACAGAACAAAAAGACTGCCAATAAAACAAATTGTACATATGTTAACACATTCTGGCTTTTATGCATAATATATGCATGTATGTGTTCATGTCATTAAAGCACATCGTATTTTTTTAAAGATTTTATTTATTTATTTGAAAGGGAGAGAGCGAGAGAGCACAAACAGGGGGAGGGGCAGAGGGAGAGGGAGAAGCAGACTCCCCACTGAGCAGGGAGCTGGAGGGGGGGTCGATCCCAGGACCCTGGGATCATGACCTGAGCTGAAGGCAGACGCTTAACCCAATGAGCCACCCGGGCGCCCCTCATAAAGTACACTTTAAACCGGTCCTAAAGTGCACTTTAAACCAGGTCCTCCGTGGGACTATTGTTAGGTTTTCTATTGTTGTGTTATCTATTGTTGTTAGGTTATCCATTGTTGTGTAGCAGTCCCCACCCCAGAATGTCGTATCTTAAATTGCCAACAACCATTTACTCTGACAGTTCTATGCACTCAGAGTGTGCATTTTCTAGGGGCGCTGGCAAGGCTGGGCAGTACGCATGAGCCCCCCGTGAGGCTGGCCACAAGCTGTCCACACGTGGTCATCTCCGCGTGGCTGCTTGGGCTTCCCCACGGCATGGTGAGCGGGAGAGGGGGAGCGGTTGGGGGTGCAGGAGGAGGGCCAGGAAAATGACACAGGGAGTTGCAGGACTTGCAAGGATTTTGATTTGCATTTTAGGGGAAAACTGGGAGATTTTGCAAGGTTTTGAGCTGAGGAATGACAAATTCTGGCTTCGTGTTTGTTAGGGTTATTTTAAAAATTTCATTCATTCATTCATTCATTCATTCATTCATTCATCTTAAGCAAACTCTACATCCAATTTTAGCATATGTGCTGCCGAAGCGAGCACAAGCAAACTCTACATCCAATGTGGGGCTTGAACTCATCGCCCCAAGATCAAGAGTTGCACACTCCACCGACTGAGCCAGCCAGGTGCTACTGGCTTTCTGTTTTGAGCCCTGCGCTGAGGACAGACTGCAGGGCACAAGGATACAGGATAAAGGTGGCTTGGACCAGGTAGGAAGCAGGGGGACATGGTGGGGAGTGGTCAGGTCCCGGGTGTGCTTTGAAGGCAGACAACACGATTTCTGCACACCACGTGTGGGGTGTGAGACAGGCTCCGTGGGTAAGCACAAGGTATACTGAAAGCCAGCAAGGCTGGGAGACCGGGAGTTCAGCCGTGGGCGTGTTGGGCTTGAGACAAAGTGGTTCACACCCCGGAGGAACGTCGCGGGGGCAGCTGGAAAGCTGGCTGGAGGTCAGGAGAGGGGCCCAGGCTGGAGGATAACGTGGGAGTCATTAGCATCTCATCGGTGTTTAACTCCACGCGTCGAATCACTAAGGGAGCCTGTGGCTAATGAAGGGAGGCACAGTGGAAAGACTGAGTCCCGGGACACCGCACTGCGTGCAAGGTCAAGCACATGGAAGCCCCGGCAAGGAGGAGTGAATGTGCGGGTTCCTGAAGCCAGGTGCGGAGATGGCAGCCTGGAGGAAAGGGGGCCCCATCTGCAGAGTCGGGTGCTGCTGGGGGGCAGGGAGCCGGGGTCTGGCAGTGGGTGGGGGTCACCTCTGAGTTCATTCAGAGCCATCTCAGGGGATCTGTGGGGTCAAGGGCCTGCTTGGAGGGCTTTGGACGGATTCAAGAAAGACGGGGAAGGGTTTTTGCTCTTCCGGGGAGCTTTGCCATCAGGAGAGGGTAGACGACGGCCGTGAAGGGCAGAGGGGGCCGAGGGCCTGTTCAGCGCTGGAGAAGAGCTAGAAGCCTGAGTGCCAAGCTGTGCTGAGCCGGCTCCCTCTCTTCTCCTGCCCTCACTCCTCCCCGCCTGCCCTCCGCTCCCAAACGGAGCCCCTGAAGCTTACAGAGGTTCAGCTCTCAGGCCGGGGGTGGGCGTTGCCGGGGAACAGCGTGTGTCCCAGATCGCTGTGGGACCCCCTCCACCTTCCCATTAATCACCTCAGGATCTACCCGGAGCGGCTGGCAAATATTGGAGCCAAACTCGGTTGCAGGAGGCAGCAAGACGTGACCGGAACGAGGAATCTGCTGCATGAGCCGGGGAGGCAGGGCCAGACGGGCTCTTGCTAGAAATGTCTATTTGCGGCTCCCCAGCCTAATTTCTGAATATGATAATGAACAAATATTGGTCTTCCCTTCTGCAGCTTGTTCCATTTGGGTAGTTCTATCAAATAGATACTGCCGCCTCTTGTTTTCCAGAACAGTGGAGAGGCTGGGGCCCAGGCAGGGGGAGGGTGTTACCCGGCATGGCCCAGGAAGGGGGTCACGGACAAGGAAGGGAGCACGGGAAGGTCAGAGCCCCTTGGAGGGTGTCTGGGGCTGCCCTCAGCTTCCCCTAACCCCCTGCTCTCATCCCTCCAACATACCCTGCCAAGCGTTCATCTCACTGTAGCTTGGATACCACCAGCGACGGGAGGCTCACTATCACAAGCAACCCATTTCATGGTTAGATGGTTCAAAAATGTTAGAAAGTGCTTTCATTTAAAAAACAGTGTTGACCAGTGTTCTGGACACAGGATGCCGTAGGACCTCCAGGGTCCCTTCCCGCAGTGGACAAACAGGAACCCACCCACACAGCAGAAGGAGAGGAGGGAGGAGACACCCGCTAGGGCAGAGGCACTAGGGAGGGGAGAGACACGGACGGGACAGGTCATAGGGGTGACCAGGAGCTGTAACAGCTTCACGAGCACTGGGTCAGAGGGAGCCGTACGTGTGACTATCAGAGTTCAGCACTCTGAACAGAAGATGTGGTGTGGGGACCCTCCTGAGGACGGGGACCCCCCCACCGCGTGATGTGGGTGGCCATCTTCAATGTCTTTGTTGGGGTTGGGTTGGTCCCAGGAGCAGAAATAGGGCCGGGACCAGGGGGCAGTTGGCAGCAAGGAGCTACACCTGCTCTCTGAGCCTAGAGGGACCATGTGAGGATGTGTAACCCATGGACAGAGCCCTTCCCCTCCAGGGCCCCACCCCTGCCATCCCTGCTCCACCTCCTCTAGGTCTCTGTGGCCTTCCCCCTGAGCAGAACCTGCCCCCAACACCCACCCCTGGGGACCCTCCTTCCTGGCAGCCTTGGGGGACCCTGATTAGGTTTACTGGACTCTGTGGAGTCCCCTCCCACATCAAGCTGGGCTCCAGCTGCCTCACCCCCAGCCCAGCACCTCTCACCCCCCAGGGAACTCATGACTACTCCCTGCTGCGGGTCAGCCTCATACAGGCTCCTGTCCCTGCTCTATGCACTAAAGAGAGTCCCCCAAAAAGACATGTCTGCCTCCTCACCCCCAGGACCTGTGACCATATTTGGACAGGAGGGTCTTTGCAGATATGATTAAAATGAGGTCATCCTAGACTTGGGCCAGACCCTACATCCAATGACCAGTGTCCTTCTAAGAGGAAGAAGGGGGATATTTGAGGCACAGACACAGAAGAGACCCACAGGGGACACTCTGTGAGAACAAGCAGAGCGGAGGAGTGCAGCCACAAGCCAGGGACACCGGGGGTTCCGCCACCACCAGGAGCCCCGAGAAAGCCTGGGACAGCTTCTCCCTCAGGATCTCCAGAGGGAGCCAGCCCCGTCCACATCCTGCTCTAGGACTCAGATCTGCAGACGGTGACATTTCCCTTGTCTTAGGCCACCCCTTATGCCACCCCGTGGGTGTTGATTTGGCCCAACCAACCTAGGGAGGTCCGGAAAGACAGACGGTGGCTCAGGTGAAGAGCCGGCAGACAGCTAACAGAACGGGTGGCTGAGGGACCGGCCGGGGCAGGGTCGGGCAGCCTTCACCCCGGGCCTCCTCTTTCTCTCCACACGTGGCTCTGAGCGGCTGGTTCCAGCCCCCAGTCCCAGCCCTGGGCCACCCCAGGACTCTTGCACTGGGGTCTCCTGGCTCTCATGCTGCAGCTGTGTGGCCTGGAGAATGTTATCGACCTCTCTGGGCTCCTGCCAAGTGAGTGTGCGAGAACTCCCATTGGAGGTTATCCCGAGGTTACCATTATCCTGAGCCACACAGCTAGGAGCGAGCGCTGAGTGGGCGCCCAAGGAGTACTCAGACGGCTGAGGACAAAGCCCTCCGTGTGCCTTCCGTCTCCCCAGCGAGTGACCAAAGGAACACACGCTGATCGGACAGTATATCCACCCGAAGCCGATGTTTCTTATGCGGAATTTTATTCTTATCATTGGTGGTAGCTTGTAAAATGCGTAGCTAAGGGTATTTAAAGGATTTTACACTTGTGTAAGGGTTTCTCTGAAAACTCACTCACAAATGAGGGGGTGTCCTTTGTCCGACCACACACCTCCCCTGTCCCCAGGGTGCAGCCCCAGACCCCGCACCTACCACAGCCAGGCTCTCGGTCTGGGCCAGCCTCCAGCCCTCCTCCTCCCCGCTCCCGCCGGATGAGACAACTTGGCCCAGAAGCAGTCGTGCGGTGGAGGGAAGGCACCTTTAAAATCTTCTGTGTCCTCACCCGAGACAGGAGCTGGGTCATCCTCCATCAGAAAAAGCCTGACACAGCCGAGCGGCCTGCGGGCCTGAGACGCCTTCCCTGCTGGGCTCACTGGCTTGCTTCATCTCAGGCCCAAGCCTGTCTCCAGCCCCATTTGCTCTCTGCGTCCCCCCACAGGGGTCTCAGCTCCGTCTCGCCTGAGCAACGGAGAAAAGCCTGTCCCTCACCTCCCGAGTTCAGCAGGGCTTGTGACCGCATGAGCTGCAGAACCCAGGGGACTCCTGCCGCAGCACTTCCAGTCTGGTCACCAAAGGCCACCAGCTTCCTCCCAGGACCCTCAGATTCCCGCTCTCCTGCACCCAGCAGCCACCGTTCTTGGGAGCCGGTCAGTCCCCGGAGCCGGTCAGTCCCCAGAGTCAGCCAGGCCCACCCGGGGACCGGACAGGCCTGTGGGACACCTTGGACAGCTCTGACCACCCCAGTCACTCTGGCCTTTCTACCTGAGGCCCCCACACTGAGGAGGGAGGGGCACTTCAGCAAAAGGGACATGAAAGTATTTCCGCTTGCGAACTGAAATGATACATAGGACCCTCCCAGCGCTTTGGAAGGGGCCCGGGGAAGGGACGGACCCTGTGGCTCCTGCCTGTCCTCCCTCCCAGGAAATCCACTCTGCCTTTTTAAAAAGGCTGCCTCTTGTTCCAGAAACCATCCTGTGTCAGCCAGGATTCATCGCTGTCTCAACCACACAAAGATCCCACCAGGGGCAAGCTCTCCCCACAACACTGGGTCTGGGGACGTACGGGCACTCACAGTGCATGAGACGGGTTAGAAGGGGCCCTTCTAAGAGTTCCAGACCAGGGACAGGATCCCATTGGAATCTTGAGGTCAACCCTGGGCCTAAAGTGGGGAGATTGAGGGGGAAGGGTCTTGTCCCCCGACCGAGAACCCCTGAGGTTAGGAGTGTCCCTTGACCTCGTGCCTCATGGGCTTGTCTCATGAATGAGAGGGAAGGGATCTGAAAGACAGGAAAAGAAGGAGGAAGGAGGGAGAAGGAAGAGAGGAGGCAAGGGAGGAGGAAGAAGGGGAGGGAGGAAGGAAAGAGGGAGGAGGTCAGGCACTGATATTGGCCCAGAGATGGCAGAACAAGAACAGAGGCAGGTCACGCCTTGCCTTGGTCACGCAACAAGGAGCTGAACCCAAGCCAGACCTGAGTTTTCCTTCCTGCTCACGGTGCCCTCCTGCCCCCGAGGTCCTGGAGAGTCCATGAGGGCCCCTCTCTGTGTCTCCCCTTCTCACTGGCGTCCTATCCTAGCCAACCAGTTGCTGCGTAAGGTTGCACTGCGCTGTTCTCTCAGAGAAGACGCCTTTCTCCATACCCAAACCTCTCAGAATGAAGGCTGAACAGGAGGGCCTAGGCGTTCCCGATTTCTCTGTGGTCTACATGTATGGTTCTGGGACCCAGCTAACTCTTCGAGTCCCCTGGACAGGGTCTAGACCTTCCAGCATCCAAACCGCAACTGGTCCAGGGACTGGGAATGTCTACAGGGGAGACCCAGGATCAGAAGTCCAAGTGCGGCCAAGAGGAGAGCCACAGTCCTCGAGCTGCTACTCCAAGTGCGCTCCACGGACTCCGGCAGCATCCAGATCCCCCGGAGCCTGTCAGCAAGGCAGAATCTGTATCAAACACCCAGATGAGTCACGCACGTGTAAATTCCGAGCGGTTGCCTGGTGTTTAATATAAAATCCAGGACGTGCTGCCTGTCCCCGTGGGCCCTGAGTGCTGGATGTACATCAGCCGGCGAGCCTGTCTGACCAGCACAGCCCGGATTTGGGTGACCCGGGGTGGTCCGAGCAAGGCTACCTAGGCCGGTGAGCAGCACCCGACCCATTAGGAGTGCTCTATTCCCACCTTGCCAGAGGATACCAGAACCCTGTGCAGACGCCTTTCAGGTGGGCGGGCAGCACCTCGAAGGCAGCCCACGCCCTCCTGGCATGGCCTTGCCTGTTGGAAAGCTCGACCTGATCTGATACAGAGTCCCCTGGCCATTGATGTCTGGGGGCCTCTGCCCTCCCCCACCGCCCCGGGGGAGGGAAACAGCTCGTCTGCACCTGTTTCCTGCCGCTCTCTGCCCGGGAATTTTAGGCCAATTTCTTTCCTCCAGAACTGCTGCCTCGGCTGACTCGGTGCCCCAGGCTGGTCCTGTCCCCCAGAACGTTCCATCTCCCCAGCACACCCACACCGCTTTTGTCCCAAGAAGAAGGCACCCAAAGCCTTTTGTTAATGGCAAATACCAGTGTGGCGGGGAAGGCGAGCCACGGACAACTGCCGTCCAGGTCAGGGTCCGGGATGGGAGACAGGATGGGGCGAGGGGGATCTTGACCACCTGCTCGTGGAGACTCCGGGAGGAGCCAAAACTGGAGAGAGAGAGAACTGTTGCCTGTTAGAAATCAGCTCTGTGAAACCAGAGACTGTCTCCCATTCCCCACGGTACAAGGGACTAACACACCGAGCAGGGGTCACGGCGCAGAATGACAGAAAAGTGATATATACGGAGGCATGTCTGAAGGTCTCCTCACACACCTGTGCAACTGTATGCACAGCACAGACGTGCATGACACACGGATGAACGTGCATCACACGGGGCAAGCAAGGGCAAGGAGAACTCTCGCGAGCCGGGGGACGAAAAGCAAAACTGGAATTCCCTGGAAAGAAGCCGCTGCCAAAGCTGGCTTTGTCCTGGGGACTTTTGGCCAAGCCGGGTCCCCTGACCGCACGTGGCTCTGGGGTGGGTGGAAAGCCTGGGCCGGGCCCGCCCAGGAGGCACAGCCAGGGAGCCCCCATCGAAGGGGGTCTCCCAGGGGCTGTGCTGTCACCGCTGAAAGAAGTCGGGGCGAAACCCTAAAGAGGACACTTGCCCTTATCAATCCTGGTGTGGGAAGAAAGGGAAAAAACCCTCCCCTACAGTCACAACCACAAGCCAGCCCTAATGTGGCTATCCTACTAGCCGTGGGGGCCACAACGCTCAGACTAAGACTTTAATTTGAAGGGAGCCGAATCAGAGTGACCCTCGGGATCCGGCTGAAGTGGATGTGAACTATCTCTGGGGGTTCCCATCTGCAACTTAGACTTTGAAGAATTATTGACGATTAAGTAGGAAGCACCACCGGCAAAGCCCCCAGAAGACACGCACGGGAGAAAGCACCATGAGCGAGAGTCAGCGCAGACGACAGGCGGCAGCGTCGGACCGCAAAGACAGGCTTCAGGTCTTAGCTCATCAGACACCGAACAGATAATAAAGGTGCCTAAGGAAGTAAAAGAGGGGATGAGACATAAGAATAAGGCACAAGAGACCACAAAATGGCTGTGAAATTTCGAAAAGGAAGCAAATAAAACTCCCAGCAACAAAAAACGATATAACCGAAATGAAATGAATGGAGTAACCATCAGAGTGGCGGCAGGTGTTATAGGCAAGCTGCCCCCACCCCCAGCTACTGCAGCAACCCATCGGAGAGGGCAGTTCAGACATTTCTTGCTCACGTACAAGTTCAAAGCAGGTGTTCCTGACTGGCAGGCGGCGCTCCCCCCAGAACGATTCCACCTGTGGCTCCGCCATCTTCAGCACATGGCTGCCAAGGTCACCCCATCGTCTGCATCACCAGGGTGTCACCGGCTCATCCTGGAGACCGAGGGCCATGGAGGGCCTGGGTCTGGGGACCAGGCTCTGTGATGTTGCTTCTTACTTCATTCACATTTCAGTGACTAGGATCAGGCACACGGCTGGGAAATGGCGTCTAGCTGCGTGCCCAGCAGCAAGAGAACTCAGGTTTGGTGAGCGGCCAGGCTGTCTGGACCACGCCAGGTGAAGAAGTGTGAAGGTCCCGTCAACGTGAGCTCCAGTTATTATTTTGCTCACTGCACTCTAAAAGCCCTGCCCGTTGTTATTTCAGTTAATCCTCCTGACTGCCATCCTGGGGATTAAGCTAAGCAGGGAGGATCCTTCCCATCTTATAAGTAAGGAAACTCATGCTCAGAGAAGGGCCATGTCTTGCCCAAGAGCACAGAGCTGCTGAGATCAGAGTCCAGGACTTCCCATAACATCACACTGTTGCCTCTCGCTCCAGACGACAGGGGAAAGGAGAGTCATCATGGAGCCAGAGGTCCTCAATATGCCTCTGTGTTTTCAGCTGAGCTGGTGAACCCACTAGCCTAGGCACCGGTGAACCCAGGGGCCAAGGAAACCAACTGGAGGTCAGAGGAGTGAGTCTAGAGTTGAGTTCAACTTTAACACTGGCTTCCTGGAGCATCAGGGTGGCCAGCTTGGGCCCCAGGGTGGGCCCAAGTGGCCGCAGCAGGGTTGCATCTGCCCTACCCCAGTAGAGCTAAGAGGTCCCTATCAGGGGGTCAGCCGACAAATATTTATCCAGTGCCTCTGATGTGCTGAGTAGTGTTGTGGGTTTCAACAAGGAGAGCCTGTGGGCAGGGAGTGTGCAAAATCCAGTTAAGGTTACCTGCTGAGCGAGCTCTTTGCTACCTGGTCCTGAAATCCAGCAAGGTCCTAGGGTCCAGACCTCATATGGTGGCATTCTCACCAGAACCCATGGAGGGAGGGCCTTTCAGTTCTGTTTTTGCAGCTATAGTGATGGTGAAATGATGGTGATGATGATGATGGTGATGATGATGATGATGATGATGATGATGGTGATGATGATGATGATGGTGATGATGATGATGATGATGATGGTGATGATGGTGATGATGGTGATGATGATGATGATGGTGATGATGGTGATGATGATGGTGATGATGGTGATGATGGTGATGATGATGGTGATGATGATGATGATGATGATGGTGATGATGGTGATGATGATGGTGGAGATGATGGTGACGTCATCTGACATTATTGAACACTATGTATCCAGTAATGTTTCAATGTCAGGTGGATTCTCTTCTTTAACTTTCATAGTAACCCTTCAAAAAGCAGATTCCTTTACTTCCATTTGACAGAGAAGGAAACTGAGACTCAAGGAGGGGAGTGGCTCACCCTGCACCTGGAGGATGCCTCCAGGATTCCGCCCCAGAATCTGACTCAAGCATTGCACTGAGACCACGGCACCACCCTGCCTCCCGCGATGGGGTGCTGAGCTCCTCCGGGACAGGGCCTCCATCCAACCATCTATATCCCCAGCTCCGAGCCCAGGGCCTTCACACTGGTAGGTGCTCAGGGAAGGTCAATTGGGAACGGCTTGTGCACAATGATTTGTACAGATGTAAAATCCCCGCCTGTGTCTTAATGCATTGCCTTTACAAGCAATAAGCGTACCAATCGATTGGAAACGCTCGTGGACAAATGAATGAATTCATGCAGGTGTTGGCCAACCCAGACCAGTTGGCTGGCTCTTCCCAGAAGAATCATGTCTGGGACATCCCCATTGTGCACTTTCCAACCAGCCAGGCCTCCCAGAACCTGCTGCCCCAGCTCAGCCCAGGCCCCCATGGATCAAGACCGATCCCTAAGTTAAACCCACCTGTGGATGAGGACCCCATGAGCCCGCAGGTGGCAAAGGCCTGCGACGCCCCTCAGCCTCGGCTGCTCAGGTCTTACAGGGAAAGAGCCCATAGGGGCAGGACTGGAGGAGGGGAGGTAGCGGCTTTGATCTGTTGCCAAAGAGAGAGAGAGGGGAAGAACACACTTCTCTCCAGACAAGCTGTTCGCTTACCAGCTGACTTGGGTAAAAGAAAAAATATTCCTAGTGCCATCTGTTCCCAGAGTGGGGCTGGTGTGGGGCCCGGGGCTTCCTGCCGTTCAGGCAGCCAGACCCAGTTTCAGAATCCGAGACAGCTGCCCCCTGGATTATTTTGGGAAGCGGCTCAACTCCGCAGCACCCTGGCCTTCCTTCGAGGCATTTCCCATCACTCCGAAGCTGTTTGCACACCCGGCCCCAGACTGCCGGCTCCGTCTCAGGCCTGCCTGTCCTCCCTTTCAGCCACTGTCATCCTCCTTCCCACATCCCCCGCAGCCCTGCAGGAGTCAGACTCCCCGGGGTGGAGGGGGCGGGGGGGGGGGGCCAGGACAGCCAGCTAAGCGGAGGGAAGGGCTCCCTGTCCGCCTCCCTGATCTCCTCTGTGAGACCCACAGCTTCTACTGCCCCCAAGCACCAGCCGGGACCCCCAAGGCATCCGCCCAGTGCCGCCAGGGCTCCCCCTCCCTCATTATCTCCTCAAGGATCGTCCCTTTTGTGAAAGCTGAGCTCCTGGAACAGGGGGGATGGGGCATCTCAGGCAATGGGTGACAGCAGTGGGAAAGCCCCAGAGACAGCTACAAGCAGATGGGAAGGGTTGGGGGGCAGGGGGTAGACCACGAGGCCAGCAGGCCAGGAGGACCCAGGGCATTGGATGCCACGGGGAGGCTGGGGATTTAGACCAGGGGGGATTTAGAGCAGGACACTAATGTGATCATGTTCCCAGGACAGAAAAACCCCAAGTGTTGGAGTGGATCTGGGGTCACAGGGGAGACAGGTAGAGAGACCAAGCTGGGGAGTCACCATATCCCGGTCCCCCATGGAGGGTGAGAGCCTGACCTCTCCAGAGGCAGAGAGAAAGAGGGGAAGGTGTGAGTTTGAGAGGCAAACCGAGGGCATGACTTGGTTCCCTGGGAAGGGGGGGGGGTGATGTCTAGATGAGCCACAGGTCTGGGGCCTGGGGTCTGGGGGCCAGGAGGCTGGAGATGGGGCATCGGGAGGTAGGACAGGGGAAGGGTGAGCTCTGACTTGGACATGGAGAGTTCGGTGGGTTCCCCAAGGGAAGCTGTGCCAGTGGGTCTAGTCAGGAAGGGGGATGGTTGGGGTCAGGGGCTGGCGGTGGGGGTGGGGGCGATGGAGTCATTGTCTGAGGGGGGCAGAGTCTCAGATTGGCAAGATGGGAGGGATTCTGGGGGCGGATGGTGGGGATGGTTCCACGGCGACAGGACGTACTTACTGCCATGGAACCGTGCACTTTGAAGTGGCCCAAATGGCCAGCTTATCGAGGGCATTTTGCCACAATTTAGGAAAAAAAAAAAAAAAAAGATTGACTCTGGCTTAAAAGGCAGAGGCATTCAGATTGGTCAGAAAGATACGACTACTTGTGTCTGTGAGGAATCCTCTTTAAACACGGAGATGCGACAGTTTGATAGTAGAAAGACGGAAAAGATCATCTCGCTGTGTTAGTATCAGACAAATGAGGTTTCAGAGCAGGCGACATTCTGGAGCACAAGGAGACACAGGTGATGCTCCAAGGGGCATCCTCTCCGTCTGCTCCCATCCCCGCCCTTCCTGCCTTCCAGGTGTCCGTCCTCCCTGTCCTCCCCATGTCTAGAGCTGGCTCCCTGCACCTGTCCGCCCCTCCCTCCTCCAAGCCGCTCCCTCCTCCCCTCCTCTCCTCTCTTCCGGAGCCTTCCAGCAGGCATTCCCACAGCCCAGGGCCTCTGGTCTTGCCCCCTCAGCCCGGGTCGTCTTCACACCAGGCTCCGAGAAAGCAGGAAGCAGGGCCGCCCGGCTGCCTTTGCCCCCTCCCTTACACGCACGTCACCCCGTGTTTTGTCCGATGGCAAACTTCAGGGCTTTGTTTGCAGCTTTACTGAGGAATAATCATACGATCTGATGAGTCTTGATGGTTGCCGATAGTCATGTACCCACCACGCCAACAATCATGACCCAGGGCTAGGCCACCTCCCCCAAAGCTTCCCTCGTGCCTCTTCGTGGTCCGTCCCCCTCCTCAAGCCCTTGGCCCTGGGGACCACCCCTCTCTCCCCACTGCTGCACTTTTGCCTTTTCTAGAATTTCTTATAAACTCTCTCATCAGTACGTGGTCTGCTGTGTCTCCGATCTTCCACTCTGCCCAGCGCTACTGCCGTCTTCCAGGTCGGCTCTGGATCAACACCCCTTTCCACAATGCTGAGCGGAACCTCCACGTACGAACACACCGTAATGCATTTACCAGCGTATGGTCCCTTGTGTCCTTCCCAGTCTGAGGTTTTTGTGAACAGTACTGCTATTCACACGTAAGTCTTTGTGTGGACACGTGTTTTCATTTTCCTCGGATAAGCACCCAACATTGAAACGGCTGGGTCCTACGGTGAGTGTCTGTTTTAGTTTCGAAGAAACCGCCGAACGCCTTTCCAAAGTAAAGGTACCGATTTGCATTCCCACCAGGCATGGATGAGGATGCGCCACATCCTTGCCCACACTTGGAACTGTCGGACTTTTCAATTTAGCTTTTCTAGGAGGTGGACAGCGGTAGTTCCCGTGGTTTTCGTTTTATTTCCCTAATGACACGTGGTATGGTAACTCCGAGTCAGGCAGCTCCAGCTGCTATGATAAAATACAGACTTTTTTTTTTTTTATCAGACTGGGGGCTTAAGCAACAGACATGTATCTCTCACACTTGTGGAGGCTGGAAGTCCAAGATCAAGAGGTCGGCAGATTCAGGGCTGGTGAGAACCCTCCTTGTGGCTTATAGACGGCCACTTTCTTACTGTGTCCTCACGTGGCAGAGAGTGAGAGAAAGTGCCGGCATCTCTTACTTTTCTTATTAGGACGCTGATCCCATCATGGGGGCCCCACCTCTAGACCTCCTCTAGACCTGACTGCCTGTGAATCAGGAGGGCAAGGGAGCAGGTGGATGAGGGCAGAGTGGAAGGAAGACCACCTGAGACCGTCTCACACTCAGACACCAACTCCAAGGGTTCTTGATGTCACTCCCTGTGGGATGTCTTCCCAAGCCCCACCAGCTGGTCTGGCAGAGATGGCCTGGCCCACACCAGCCCCCTACCACAAAGCCCCTCCCCACATCGAAGGCCGTCAAACTGTGATAACCCCAGACCTCGAGGGCTCTGTCCTCCACAAGGACCCGGAGCTGGGAACGCAGGGGAGATGCCCAGCAGCAGGCTCAGGGTGCCCACCTCAGCCCTCCCCTGCCAGCCCTGCCCCCTGCCCCCCGTGCCTTGTCTTGGTGGTTCCCCACCAACGTCGGGTACTGGGACCGCCACGGTCAACCCTCCTCCAGGGAATTATTCTTTGCAAAGGCAGCAGGTGCCAAGTCTCACCAGAGAGAGAGCAAGGGGCCCCACCGGGACAGACTGGGAGACCTCAAAGCTTTCTCCTTCAGGATGTCTGGGCAGGTTTCTCTGCCACCATTGTGAGGGCCTGACCCACGGTTCCTCTGGCTAGTAACTGACTTAACTTCCCCAAAGGGCTCCGGGGCTTGGTTTTGGAGCTATGCCCATCAGCCTGAGGGGCAGGCTGGGGCCTCTGGCCATCCACCCTGAGCCCCAAGAGTCCTTTCTGCTCCCAAGGTCAGGCCCTGAGCCCGAGGGAAGGTCAGCATCACTGGGCTCTCAGCGGCCCCCACAAGTGCCCTCGGAGATGGGAATCTGAGCACCTTCCCTGCCTGGCCCCGTGGGAAGGCGAGCTGCCCTAGGTGGGGGGGAGCGGGGAGGGGAGCTCGTACCCATGCGGATGGAACCGTCTCTCCCAGGACACTGCAGCCTCCCCAGATCCCTCCCAGAAATAACACTTGTTCATATAAACTGAGTGAGGCCGGGGGTGGCTCAAAACTGATCCACGCATGCCTGAGGAATCCAAGATACTCAGACGGACACGGGAGTGGGGGTGGGGTGGGGCACAGGCATCGGACGGTGGCTGGCTCTACGCTGGGGCAGCATCGGACGGCGGCTGGGGCAGCATCGGACTGCGGCTGGCTCTACGCTGGGGCAGGGCCCGCCGGGGCCTTCCGGCTGGTGTGCAGGCAGGCTCCGAGAAGCAGCTTCTGGGATTAATTCGGGGATCCACGGGGCGCGCTGTGCGGGCTTTCTTTCAGCTTGTGCTTTTGAAACAAGCTGTAGAGGACCCGCAGCGTGCTCTTGGTGTCCTTGTTCACAATGTCTGCGGGCCGGAGGAGAGTGGGACAGCCGGTCAGGCCTCGGCCGGGGCGAGGAAGGGGGTGCCCACCGTCCCACTTTGCCCGGGACCAAGGGGCCTCCTGGGACACAGACGTCAGAGGTAAACCCCGGGGGTCAAGCAGGACTGTTGGTCAGGCTAGGCCTGGGATCCTTCCCAGGCCCTGCCTCCCACCTTCTCCCCCCTCCCCCCCCGTCCTCCCCTGTTTATGCGGTGCCTCCCACGTACAATTCCTCAAGGTCTCATCCATTTGGACAGCCTCCCCCACGGTCCCCAGACCCCCTCCTCTAGTGGGGTGGGTGGAAGCTGTGGGCGCAGCACCCCTCATCATGGGACCTCCCCCCCCACCGCCAAGGAAGAGCACTGTCCCGACAGAGGCGTCCCCCGACACTGCAGCTCCCACGGGCACCACATGCTCACCTTTGGGGTCGATGGGGTAGTTGAGCAGACCCTCGTCCTTCAGCAGCTCCAGGGCCAGGGTGACGTTGTGCAGCTGTGATAAGACCCCACCAGCTGTTAGTCCCAACCCAGGCCCGGGTCCCCAACTTCCAGGCCCGCCCATCACTCATCGTGTCCCTCACACTTCAAGGAGACCATCTCTAGTGGGGAAGGCGGGTATGGAGAGGGGCATCCGGTCCGGAAGTCAGGGAAGTCTTCCTGGAGGAGGTGATGCCTAGAGGTAAGTCGCCGGGTGAGGGGACTCAGCCAGGGGAAAGAACACAGGGTTATCCTGGCCTTTTCCAATGTAGCCCCAGCACCGTGGGCAACAGAGGCTCCGTGGAAACAGCTGAGTTTCGGGGGCAAAGCACAGCTGGGGAGAGCATGGCCAAGGGGTTCACCCAAGCCTGCAAGACGGAAAGTGGTGGAACCAGGTCTGTCTCACTCCGATGTCGGAGCAAACTGGGCCGGAGGCTGCAGCAGCCGTCCCCTGTCTAGTCGCACATGGGTTCAGGCCCCTGCCCGGTCATGGGTAACCCCCAGCAAGTCGCTTGGCACGCCCCGGGCCTACCTCGCTCACCTGCAGAGTGGAGTCACTACCATCTGCCTTGTGTCCTGATCCGGGGTGCTGGGTGGGGGCCCGGGGGAGCCCAGACCGCCCTCGGCTCGGAGCCCATACTCTGTTAGCAGAGTTTTCCCTATTCGTGGCTAGTTTCTCCCTGGTGCCCCAAAGCAATCAAAAAGACCCTGTCCTCTGCCTGGGGGCGATGGTCCAGTGCAGGGGCGAAGCTACTGGACCCCAGGATCCACCTGTCCTGGAGCGTCTGGGAGGACCGGTGTTTCGGAAACACTTTGTCCACTCGCTTAGTTAAAATACATTTACTGAGCATCTATTATGGCTGGTGGTTCAGCAGGGGCCAAACCAGACCCTTCCCCGCCCTCATGGAGTCGATGCCTCTCGACGTTACGAAAACCATCACACTCGCTTCTGGGCGTCAAGCCCATGCCCGACCTGAGCCCGGGGGAGCCGCCGCAAGCCCCAGAGATGTCTCAGCACACGCCCCGCCCAGGTGTCACTTCCCTTCCGTGCACGGCTTGAGGTTATAAAAGTAAAACCAGCACCTTGCGCGCAGCTGAGGGAAGGCTGTCATCCGGCAGCGGGCACTCAGATCCTCCCAGGGAGAAATAATTGAATGTGGGAGGAAGCCCACGATTCCCGGGGCTGGTGTTTTGATTTCCGCCGAGCAGACGGTCACCTCCCTCCCTCTGTCCCTCGCTTGTCTTCCCGGAAGGAATGACAGTGTCACATAAACACCAGTGGCAAGGCAGGTCTGATAATGAGACATCCAGTCTCGAGGGGCACTCTGCCGAGATAATGATTCCTCGGTGTCCCACCAGCGGACAGCGCCGCGGTCCCCGCCCCCTTCAGCTAATGACCTCCTCTGCATTTTGATCATTCACCCCGTGGCTGAGACTGTCCATAGTCCCCTATAAAAATTCATTCTTGGGGTCTGAGCGAAGAGGCTGCTTCTCTCCCCCTGGAGGTAAGTGGCTCAGATTGGGAAGCTTGTTCTAAAATCCGTGGCTGGAGTGGGCTCATGGCCCCCAGGGACATTGGGAGTCAGAACGCTTGTCCCAGGCTTGTCACTGGGGTTTGCGAGCCTGCCAAAAATTGGGCAGAGGCTTTGAAGTCCTGTGTAGCCCAACCCCCAAGTAACCAAGAGGGGACACTTGTGTTGT